>NC_137433.1:12877209-14241873 GCF_964374335.1 Astatotilapia calliptera | reverse complement strand
CAGGCATCCTTCATACCTGGTCTGGTCGCAAGTTCCTGTCAGAAGGAGGGGGCACCGCGAGGGCGTCGAGGGGCGGAAGGCGGTGCCTTAGTGCCTTCCTCCTTCTGACATTGTAAAGGAACCCTATTTTTTAATGGTAAGGTGTGTGTGTGTGTGTGTGTGTGTGTGTGTGTGTGTGTGTGTGTGTTTTGTACTCAGATTAGGTTTGAAGTGTCTGTGTGGTGCAGCTGGTCTGGTCTGTCTCTGTACAGTCGAGGCTGCACCCACCTATAAAAGGTGGAGGCTCACCAGGACATGCACACCTCACAAGTTCCCGGCTCTCTCGACTCTGTTGAAGACGGGTTTCTTGGAGAAGGGGAGGGCAGTGAGGCACAGCTCCCCGTCCCCCGACGCCCCTCGCGATGCCCCTCCGTCTTCGACTAACCCTCTGCATAGGAGCCGTGAGAGCCAGGAACTTGTGAGTTTTGTATGTCCACTCAGGCATCCTTCATACCTGGTCTGTAGGAAGTTCCTGTCAGAAGGAGGGGGCACCGCGAGGGCGTCGAGGGGCGGAAGGCGGTGCCTTAGTGCCTTCCTCCTTCTGACATTGTAAAGGAACCCTATTTTTTTTTAATGGTGAGATGTATGTTTGTGTCTCTGTGTGTGTCTGTGTCTGTGTGTATGTATGTATGTGTTTTTTGTCCTCAGATTAGGTTTGAAGTGTCTGTGTGGTGCAGCTGGTCTGGTCTGTCTCTGTACAGTCAAGGCTTTACCCACCTATAAAAGGTGGAGGCTCACCAGGACATGCACACCTCACAAGTTCCCGGCTCTCTCGACTCGGTTGAAGACGGGTTTCTTGGAGAAGGGGAGGGCAGTGAGGCACAGTCCCCCGTCCCCCGACGCCCCTCGCGATGCCCCTCCGTCTTCGACTAACCCTCTGCATAGGAGCCGTGAGAGCCAGGAACTTGTGAGTTTTGTATGTCCACTCAGGCATCCTTCATACCTGGTCTGTAGGAAGTTCCTGTCAGAAGGAGGGGGCACCGCGAGGGCGTCGAGGGGCGGAAGGCGGTGCCTTAGTGCCTTCCTCCTTCTGACATTGTAAAGGAACCCTATTTTTTTTTAATGGTGAGATGTATGTTTGTGTCTGTGTGTGTGTCTGTGTCTGTGTGTATGTATGTATGTGTTTTTTGTCCTCAGATTAGGTTTGAAGTGTCTGTGTGGTGCAGCTGGTCTGGTCTGTCTCTGTACAGTCGAGGCTGCACCCACCTATAAAAGGTGGAGGCTCACCAGGACATGCACACCTCACAAGTTCCCGGCTCTCTCGACTCTGTTGAAGACGGGTTTCTTGGAGAAGGGGAGGGCAGTGAGGCACAGTCCCCCGTCCCCCGACGCCCCTCGCAATGCCCCTCCGTCTTCGACTAACCCTCTGCATAGGAGCCGTTAGAGCCAGGAACTTGTGAGTTTTGTATGTCCACTCAGGCATCCTTCATACCTGGTCTGTAGGAAGTTCCTGTCAGAAGGAGGGGCCACCGCGAGGGCGTCGAGGGGCGGAAGGCGGTGCCTTAGTGCCTTCCTCCTTCTGACATTGTAAAGGAACCCTATTTTTTTAATGGTAAGATGTATGTTTGTGTCTGTGTGTATGTATGTATGTGTTTTTTGTCCTCAGATTAGGTTTGAAGTGTCTGTGTGGTGCAGCTGGTCTGGTCTGTCTCTGTACAGTCGAGGCTGCACCCACCTATAAAAGGTGGAGGCTCACCAGGACATGCACACCTCACAAGTTCCCGGCTCTCTCGACTCTGTTGAAGACGGGTTTCTTGGAGAAGGGGAGGGCAGTGAGGCACAGTCCCCCGTCCCCCGACGCCCCTCGCGATGCCCCTCCGTCTTCGACTAACCCTCTGCATAGGAGTCGTGAGAGCCAGGAACTTGTGAGTTTTGTATGTCCACTCAGGCATCCTTCATACCTGGTCTGTAGGAAGTTCCTGTCAGAAGGAGGGGGCACCGCGAGGGCGTCGAGGGGCGGAAGGCGGTGCCTTAGTGCCTTCCTCCTTCTGACATTGTAAAGGAACCCTATTTTTTTTAATGGTGAGATGTATGTTTGTGTCTCTGTGTGTGTCTGTGTCTGTGTGTATGTATGTATGTGTTTTTTGTCCTCAGATTAGGTTTGAAGTGTCTGTGTGGTGCAGCTGGTCTGGTCTGTCTCTGTACAGTCAAGGCTTTACCCACCTATAAAAGGTGGAGGCTCACCAGGACATGCACACCTCACAAGTTCCCGGCTCTCTCGACTCGGTTGAAGACGGGTTTCTTGGAGAAGGGGAGGGCAGTGAGGCACAGTCCCCCGTCCCCCGACGCCCCTCGCGATGCCCCTCCGTCTTCGACTAACCCTCTGCATAGGAGCCGTGAGAGCCATGAACTTGTGAGTTTTGTATGTCCACTCAGGCATCCTTCATACCTGGTCTGTAGGAAGTTCCTGTCAGAAGGAGGGGGCACCGCGAGGGCGTCGAGGGGCGGAAGGCGGTGCCTTAGTGCCTTCCTCCTTCTGACATTGTAAAGGAACCCTATTTTTTTTTAATGGTGAGATGTATGTTTGTGTCTGTGTGTGTGTCTGTGTCTGTGTGTATGTATGTATGTGTTTTTTGTCCTCAGATTAGGTTTGAAGTGTCTGTGTGGTGCAGCTGGTCTGGTCTGTCTCTGTACAGTCGAGGCTGCACCCACCTATAAAAGGTGGAGGCTCACCAGGACATGCACACCTCACAAGTTCCCGGCTCTCTCGACTCTGTTGAAGACGGGTTTCTTGGAGAAGGGGAGGGCAGTGAGGCACAGTCCCCCGTCCCCCGACGCCCCTCGCGATGCCCCTCCGTCTTCGACTAACCCTCTGCATAGGAGCCGTTAGAGCCAGGAACTTGTGAGTTTTGTATGTCCACTCAGGCATCCTTCATACCTGGTCTGTAGGAAGTTCCTGTCAGAAGGAGGGGCCACCGCGAGGGCGTCGAGGGGCGGAAGGCGGTGCCTTAGTGCCTTCCTCCTTCTGACATTGTAAAGGAACCCTATTTTTTTAATGGTAAGATGTATGTTTGTGTCTGTGTGTATGTATGTATGTATGTATGTATGTATGTATGTATGTGTGTATGTATGTATGTGTTTTTTGTCCTCAGATTAGGTTTGAAGTGTCTGTGTGGTGCAGCTGGTCTGGTCTGTCTCTGTACAGTCGAGGCTGCACCCACCTATAAAAGGTGGAGGCTCACCAGGACATGCACACCTCACAAGTTCCCGGCTCTCTCGACTCGGTTGAAGACGGGTTTCTTGGAGAAGGGGAGGGCAGTGAGGCACAGTCCCCCGTCCCCCGACGCCCCTCGCGATGCCCCTCCGTCTTCGACTAACCCTCTGCATAGGAGCCGTGAGAGCCAGGAACTTGTGAGTTTTGTATGTCCACTCAGGCATCCTTCATACCTGGTCTGTAGGAAGTTCCTGTCAGAAGGAGGGGGCACCGCGAGGGCGTCGAGGGGCGGAAGGCGGTGCCTTAGTGCCTTCCTCCTTCTGACATTGTAAAGGAACCCTATTTTTTTTTAATGGTGAGATGTATGTTTGTGTCTCTGTGTGTGTCTGTGTCTGTGTGTATGTATGTATGTGTTTTTTGTCCTCAGATTAGGTTTGAAGTGTCTGTGTGGTGCAGCTGGTCTGGTCTGTCTCTGTACAGTCGAGGCTGCACCCACCTATAAAAGGTGGAGGCTCACCAGGACATGCACACCTCACAAGTTCCCGGCTCTCTCGACTCTGTTGAAGACGGGTTTCTTGGAGAAGGGGAGGGCAGTGAGGCACAGTCCCCCGTCCCCCGACGCCCCTCGCGATGCCCCTCCGTCTTCGACTAACCCTCTGCATAGGAGCCGTGAGAGCCAGGAACTTGTGAGTTTTGTATGTCCACTCAGGCATCCTTCATACCTGGTCTGTAGGAAGTTCCTGTCAGAAGGAGGGGGCACCGCGAGGGCGTCGAGGGGCGGAAGGCGGTGCCTTTGTGCCTTCCTCCTTCTGACATTGTAAAGGAACCCTATTTTTTTTTAATGGTGAGATGTATGTTTGTGTCTCTGTGTGTGTCTGTGTCTGTGTGTATGTATGTATGTGTTTTTTGTCCTCAGATTAGGTTTGAAGTGTCTGTGTGGTGCAGCTGGTCTGGTCTGTCTCTGTACAGTCAAGGCTTTACCCACCTATAAAAGGTGGAGGCTCACCAGGACATGCACACCTCACAAGTTCCCGGCTCTCTCGACTCGGTTGAAGACGGGTTTCTTGGAGAAGGGGAGGGCAGTGAGGCACAGTCCCCCGTCCCCCGACGCCCCTCGCGATGCCCCTCCGTCTTCGACTAACCCTCTGCATAGGAGCCGTGAGAGCCAGGAACTTGTGAGTTTTGTATGTCCACTCAGGCATCCTTCATACCTGGTCTGTAGGAAGTTCCTGTCAGAAGGAGGGGGCACCGCGAGGGCGTCGAGGGGCGGAAGGCGGTGCCTTAGTGCCTTCCTCCTTCTGACATTGTAAAGGAACCCTATTTTTTTTTAATGGTGAGATGTATGTTTGTGTCTGTGTGTGTGTCTGTGTCTGTGTGTATGTATGTATGTGTTTTTTGTCCTCAGATTAGGTTTGAAGTGTCTGTGTGGTGCAGCTGGTCTGGTCTGTCTCTGTACAGTCGAGGCTGCACCCACCTATAAAAGGTGGAGGCTCACCAGGACATGCACACCTCACAAGTTCCCGGCTCTCTCGACTCTGTTGAAGACGGGTTTCTTGGAGAAGGGGAGGGCAGTGAGGCACAGTCCCCCGTCCCCCGACGCCCCTCGCGATGCCCCTCCGTCTTCGACTAACCCTCTGCATAGGAGCCGTTAGAGCCAGGAACTTGTGAGTTTTGTATGTCCACTCAGGCATCCTTCATACCTGGTCTGTAGGAAGTTCCTGTCAGAAGGAGGGGCCACCGCGAGGGCGTCGAGGGGCGGAAGGCGGTGCCTTAGTGCCTTCCTCCTTCTGACATTGTAAAGGAACCCTATTTTTTTAATGGTAAGATGTATGTTTGTGTCTGTGTGTATGTATGTATGTATGTATGTATGTATGTGTGTATGTATGTATGTGTTTTTTGTCCTCAGATTAGGTTTGAAGTGTCTGTGTGGTGCAGCTGGTCTGGTCTGTCTCTGTACAGTCGAGGCTGCACCCACCTATAAAAGGTGGAGGCTCACCAGGACATGCACACCTCACAAGTTCCCGGCTCTCTCGACTCTGTTGAAGACGGGTTTCTTGGAGAAGGGGAGGGCAGTGAGGCACAGTCCCCCGTCCCCCGACGCCCCTCGCGATGCCCCTCCGTCTTCGACTAACCCTCTGCATAGGAGCCGTGAGAGCCAGGAACTTGTGAGTTTTGTATGTCCACTCAGGCATCCTTCATACCTGGTCTGTAGGAAGTTCCTGTCAGAAGGAGGGGCCACCGCGAGGGCGTCGAGGGGCGGAAGGCGGTGCCTTAGTGCCTTCCTCCTTCTGACATTGTAAAGGAACCCTATTTTTTTTTTAATGGTGAGATGTATGTTTGTGTCTGTGTGTGTGTCTGTGTCTTTGTGTATGTATGTATGTGTTTTTTGTCCTCAGATTAGGTTTGAAGTGTCTGTGTGGTGCAGCTGGTCTGGTCTGTCTCTGTACAGTCGAGGCTGCACCCACCTATAAAAGGTGGAGGCTCACCAGGACATGCACACCTCACAAGTTCCCGGCTCTCTCGACTCTGTTGAAGACGGGTTTCTTGGAGAAGGGGAGGGCAGTGAGGCACAGTCCCCCGTCCCCCGACGCCCCTCGCGATGCCCCTCCGTCTTCGACTAACCCTCTGCATAGGAGCCGTGAGAGCCAGGAACTTGTGAGTTTTGTATGTCCACTCAGGCATCCTTCATACCTGGTCTGTAGGAAGTTCCTATCAGAAGGAGGGGGCACCGCGAGGGCGTCGAGGGGCGGAAGGCGGTGCCTTAGTGCCTTCCTCCTTCTGACATTGTAAAGGAACCCTATTTTTTTAATGGTAAGATGTTTGTGTCTGTGTGTGTGTGTGTGTGTGTGTGTCTGTGTCTGTGTCTGTGTGTATGTATGTATGTATGTGTTTTTTGTCCTCAGATTAGGTTTGAAGTGTCTGTGTGGTGCAGCTGGTCTGGTCTGTCTCTGTACAGTCGAGGCTGCACCCACCTATAAAAGGTGGAGGCTCACCAGGACATGCACACCTCACAAGTTCCCGGCTCTCTCGACTCGGTTGAAGACGGGTTTCTTGGAGAAGGGGAGGGCAGTGAGGCACAGTCCCCCGTCCCCCGACGCCCCTCGCGATGCCCCTCCGTCTTCGACTAACCCTCTGCATAGGAGCCGTGAGAGCCAGGAACTTGTGAGTTTTGTATGTCCACTCAGGCATCCTTCATACCTGGTCTGTAGGAAGTTCCTGTCAGAAGGAGGGGGCACCGCGAGGGCGTCGAGGGGCGGAAGGCGGTGCCTTAGTGCCTTCCTCCTTCTGACATTGTAAAGGAACCCTATTTTTTTTTAATGGTGAGATGTATGTTTGTGTCTGTGTGTGTGTCTGTGTCTGTGTGTATGTATGTATGTGTTTTTTGTCCTCAGATTAGGTTTGAAGTGTCTGTGTGGTGCAGCTGGTCTGGTCTGTCTCTGTACAGTCGAGGCTGCACCCACCTATAAAAGGTGGAGGCTCACCAGGACATGCACACCTCACAAGTTCCCGGCTCTCTCGACTCGGTTGAAGACGGGTTTCTTGGAGAAGGGGAGGGCAGTGAGGCACAGTCCCCCGTCCCCCGACGCCCCTCGCGATGCCCCTCCGTCTTCGACTAACCCTCTGCATAGGAGCCGTGAGAGCCAGGAACTTGTGAGTTTTGTATGTCCACTCAGGCATCCTTCATACCTGGTCTGTAGGAAGTTCCTGTCAGAAGGAGGGGGCACCGCGAGGGCGTCGAGGGGCGGAAGGCGGTGCCTTAGTGCCTTCCTCCTTCTGACATTGTAAAGGAACCCTATTTTTTTTTAATGGTGAGATGTATGTTTGTGTCTCTGTGTGTGTCTGTGTCTGTGTGTATGTATGTATGTGTTTTTTGTCCTCAGATTAGGTTTGAAGTGTCTGTGTGGTGCAGCTGGTCTGGTCTGTCTCTGTACAGTCAAGGCTTTACCCACCTATAAAAGGTGGAGGCTCACCAGGACATGCACACCTCACAAGTTCCCGGCCTCTCGACTCGGTTGAAGACGGGTTTCTTGGAGAAGGGGAGGGCAGTGAGGCACAGTCCCCCGTCCCCCGACGCCCCTCGCGATGCCCCTCCGTCTTCGACTAACCCTCTGCATAGGAGCCGTGAGAGCCAGGAACTTGTGAGTTTTGTATGTCCACTCAGGCATCCTTCATACCTGGTCTGTAGGAAGTTCCTGTCAGAAGGAGGGGGCACCGCGAGGGCGTCGAGGGGCGGAAGGCGGTGCCTTAGTGCCTTCCTCCTTCTGACATTGTAAAGGAACCCTATTTTTTTTTAATGGTGAGATGTATGTTTGTGTCTGTGTGTGTGTCTGTGTCTGTGTGTATGTATGTATGTGTTTTTTGTCCTCAGATTAGGTTTGAAGTGTCTGTGTGGTGCAGCTGGTCTGGTCTGTCTCTGTACAGTCGAGGCTGCACCCACCTATAAAAGGTGGAGGCTCACCAGGACATGCACACCTCACAAGTTCCCGGCTCTCTCGACTCTGTTGAAGACGGGTTTCTTGGAGAAGGGGAGGGCAGTGAGGCACAGTCCCCCGTCCCCCGACGCCCCTCGCAATGCCCCTCCGTCTTCGACTAACCCTCTGCATAGGAGCCGTTAGAGCCAGGAACTTGTGAGTTTTGTATGTCCACTCAGGCATCCTTCATACCTGGTCTGTAGGAAGTTCCTGTCAGAAGGAGGGGCCACCGCGAGGGCGTCGAGGGGCGGAAGGCGGTGCCTTAGTGCCTTCCTCCTTCTGACATTGTAAAGGAACCCTATTTTTTTAATGGTAAGATGTATGTTTGTGTCTGTGTGTATGTATGTATGTGTTTTTTGTCCTCAGATTAGGTTTGAAGTGTCTGTGTGGTGCAGCTGGTCTGGTCTGTCTCTGTACAGTCGAGGCTGCACCCACCTATAAAAGGTGGAGGCTCACCAGGACATGCACACCTCACAAGTTCCCGGCTCTCTCGACTCTGTTGAAGACGGGTTTCTTGGAGAAGGGGAGGGCAGTGAGGCACAGTCCCCCGTCCCCCGACGCCCCTCGCGATGCCCCTCCGTCTTCGACTAACCCTCTGCATAGGAGTCGTGAGAGCCAGGAACTTGTGAGTTTTGTATGTCCACTCAGGCATCCTTCATACCTGGTCTGTAGGAAGTTCCTGTCAGAAGGAGGGGGCACCGCGAGGGCGTCGAGGGGCGGAAGGCGGTGCCTTAGTGCCTTCCTCCTTCTGACATTGTAAAGGAACCCTATTTTTTTTTAATGGTGAGATGTATGTTTGTGTCTCTGTGTGTGTCTGTGTCTGTGTGTATGTATGTATGTGTTTTTTGTCCTCAGATTAGGTTTGAAGTGTCTGTGTGGTGCAGCTGGTCTGGTCTGTCTCTGTACAGTCAAGGCTTTACCCACCTATAAAAGGTGGAGGCTCACCAGGACATGCACACCTCACAAGTTCCCGGCTCTCTCGACTCGGTTGAAGACGGGTTTCTTGGAGAAGGGGAGGGCAGTGAGGCACAGTCCCCCGTCCCCCGACGCCCCTCGCGATGCCCCTCCGTCTTCGACTAACCCTCTGCATAGGAGCCGTGAGAGCCATGAACTTGTGAGTTTTGTATGTCCACTCAGGCATCCTTCATACCTGGTCTGTAGGAAGTTCCTGTCAGAAGGAGGGGGCACCGCGAGGGCGTCGAGGGGCGGAAGGCGGTGCCTTAGTGCCTTCCTCCTTCTGACATTGTAAAGGAACCCTATTTTTTTTTAATGGTGAGATGTATGTTTGTGTCTGTGTGTGTGTCTGTGTCTGTGTGTATGTATGTATGTGTTTTTTGTCCTCAGATTAGGTTTGAAGTGTCTGTGTGGTGCAGCTGGTCTGGTCTGTCTCTGTACAGTCGAGGCTGCACCCACCTATAAAAGGTGGAGGCTCACCAGGACATGCACACCTCACAAGTTCCCGGCTCTCTCGACTCTGTTGAAGACGGGTTTCTTGGAGAAGGGGAGGGCAGTGAGGCACAGTCCCCCGTCCCCCGACGCCCCTCGCGATGCCCCTCCGTCTTCGACTAACCCTCTGCATAGGAGCCGTTAGAGCCAGGAACTTGTGAGTTTTGTATGTCCACTCAGGCATCCTTCATACCTGGTCTGTAGGAAGTTCCTGTCAGAAGGAGGGGCCACCGCGAGGGCGTCGAGGGGCGGAAGGCGGTGCCTTAGTGCCTTCCTCCTTCTGACATTGTAAAGGAACCCTATTTTTTTAATGGTAAGATGTATGTTTGTGTCTGTGTGTATGTATGTATGTATGTATGTATGTATGTATGTATGTGTGTATGTATGTATGTGTTTTTTGTCCTCAGATTAGGTTTGAAGTGTCTGTGTGGTGCAGCTGGTCTGGTCTGTCTCTGTACAGTCGAGGCTGCACCCACCTATAAAAGGTGGAGGCTCACCAGGACATGCACACCTCACAAGTTCCCGGCTCTCTCGACTCGGTTGAAGACGGGTTTCTTGGAGAAGGGGAGGGCAGTGAGGCACAGTCCCCCGTCCCCCGACGCCCCTCGCGATGCCCCTCCGTCTTCGACTAACCCTCTGCATAGGAGCCGTGAGAGCCAGGAACTTGTGAGTTTTGTATGTCCACTCAGGCATCCTTCATACCTGGTCTGTAGGAAGTTCCTGTCAGAAGGAGGGGGCACCGCGAGGGCGTCGAGGGGCGGAAGGCGGTGCCTTAGTGCCTTCCTCCTTCTGACATTGTAAAGGAACCCTATTTTTTTTTAATGGTGAGATGTATGTTTGTGTCTCTGTGTGTGTCTGTGTCTGTGTGTATGTATGTATGTGTTTTTTGTCCTCAGATTAGGTTTGAAGTGTCTGTGTGGTGCAGCTGGTCTGGTCTGTCTCTGTACAGTCGAGGCTGCACCCACCTATAAAAGGTGGAGGCTCACCAGGACATGCACACCTCACAAGTTCCCGGCTCTCTCGACTCTGTTGAAGACGGGTTTCTTGGAGAAGGGGAGGGCAGTGAGGCACAGTCCCCCGTCCCCCGACGCCCCTCGCGATGCCCCTCCGTCTTCGACTAACCCTCTGCATAGGAGCCGTGAGAGCCAGGAACTTGTGAGTTTTGTATGTCCACTCAGGCATCCTTCATACCTGGTCTGTAGGAAGTTCCTGTCAGAAGGAGGGGGCACCGCGAGGGCGTCGAGGGGCGGAAGGCGGTGCCTTTGTGCCTTCCTCCTTCTGACATTGTAAAGGAACCCTATTTTTTTTTAATGGTGAGATGTATGTTTGTGTCTCTGTGTGTGTCTGTGTCTGTGTGTATGTATGTATGTGTTTTTTGTCCTCAGATTAGGTTTGAAGTGTCTGTGTGGTGCAGCTGGTCTGGTCTGTCTCTGTACAGTCAAGGCTTTACCCACCTATAAAAGGTGGAGGCTCACCAGGACATGCACACCTCACAAGTTCCCGGCTCTCTCGACTCGGTTGAAGACGGGTTTCTTGGAGAAGGGGAGGGCAGTGAGGCACAGTCCCCCGTCCCCCGACGCCCCTCGCGATGCCCCTCCGTCTTCGACTAACCCTCTGCATAGGAGCCGTGAGAGCCAGGAACTTGTGAGTTTTGTATGTCCACTCAGGCATCCTTCATACCTGGTCTGTAGGAAGTTCCTGTCAGAAGGAGGGGGCACCGCGAGGGCGTCGAGGGGCGGAAGGCGGTGCCTTAGTGCCTTCCTCCTTCTGACATTGTAAAGGAACCCTATTTTTTTTTAATGGTGAGATGTATGTTTGTGTCTGTGTGTGTGTCTGTGTCTGTGTGTATGTATGTATGTGTTTTTTGTCCTCAGATTAGGTTTGAAGTGTCTGTGTGGTGCAGCTGGTCTGGTCTGTCTCTGTACAGTCGAGGCTGCACCCACCTATAAAAGGTGGAGGCTCACCAGGACATGCACACCTCACAAGTTCCCGGCTCTCTCGACTCTGTTGAAGACGGGTTTCTTGGAGAAGGGGAGGGCAGTGAGGCACAGTCCCCCGTCCCCCGACGCCCCTCGCGATGCCCCTCCGTCTTCGACTAACCCTCTGCATAGGAGCCGTTAGAGCCAGGAACTTGTGAGTTTTGTATGTCCACTCAGGCATCCTTCATACCTGGTCTGTAGGAAGTTCCTGTCAGAAGGAGGGGCCACCGCGAGGGCGTCGAGGGGCGGAAGGCGGTGCCTTAGTGCCTTCCTCCTTCTGACATTGTAAAGGAACCCTATTTTTTTAATGGTAAGATGTATGTTTGTGTCTGTGTGTATGTATGTATGTATGTATGTATGTATGTGTGTATGTATGTATGTGTTTTTTGTCCTCAGATTAGGTTTGAAGTGTCTGTGTGGTGCAGCTGGTCTGGTCTGTCTCTGTACAGTCGAGGCTGCACCCACCTATAAAAGGTGGAGGCTCACCAGGACATGCACACCTCACAAGTTCCCTGTCTCTGTACAGTCGAGGCTGCACCCACCTATAAAAGGTGGAGGCTCACCAGGACATGCACACCTCACAAGTTCCCGGCTCTCTCGACTCTGTTGAAGACGGGTTTCTTGGAGAAGGGGAGGGCAGTGAGGCACAGTCCCCCGTCCCCCGACGCCCCTCGCGATGCCCCTCCGTCTTCGACTAACCCTCTGCATAGGAGCCGTGAGAGCCAGGAACTTGTGAGTTTTGTATGTCCACTCAGGCATCCTTCATACCTGGTCTGTAGGAAGTTCCTGTCAGAAGGAGGGGGCACCGCGAGGGCGTCGAGGGGCGGAAGGCGGTGCCTTAGTGCCTTCCTCCTTCTGACATTGTAAAGGAACCCTATTTTTTTTTTAATGGTAAGATGTTTGTGTCTGTGTGTGTGTCTGTGTGTATGTATGTATGTGTTTTTTGTCCTCAGATTAGGTTTGAAGTGTCTGTGTGGTGCAGCTGGTCTGGTCTGTCTCTGTACAGTCGAGGCTGCACCCACCTATAAAAGGTGGAGGCTCACCAGGACATGCACACCTCACAAGTTCCCGGCTCTCTCGACTCGGTTGAAGACGGGTTTCTTGGAGAAGGGGAGGGCAGTGAGGCACAGTCCCCCGTCCCCCGACGCCCCTCGCGATGCCCCTCCGTCTTCGACTAACCCTCTGCATAGGAGCCGTGAGAGCCAGGAACTTGTGAGTTTTGTATGTCCACTCAGGCATCCTTCATACCTGGTCTGTAGGAAGTTCCTGTCAGAAGGAGGGGGCACCGCGAGGGCGTCGAGGGGCGGAAGGCGGTGCCTTAGTGCCTTCCTCCTTCTGACATTGTAAAGGAACCCTATTTTTTTTAATGGTAAGGTGTGTGTGTGTGTGTGTGTGTGTGTGTGTGTGTGTGTGTGTGTGTGTGTGTGTTTTGTACTCAGATTAGGTTTGAAGTGTCTGTGTGGTGCAGCTGGTCTGGTCTGTCTCTGTACAGTCGAGGCTGCACCCACCTATAAAAGGTGGAGGCTCACCAGGACATGCACACCTCACAAGTTCCCGGCTCTCTCGACTCTGTTGAAGACGGGTTTCTTGGAGAAGGGGAGGGCAGTGAGGCACAGTCCCCCGTCCCCCGACGCCCCTCGCGATGCCCCTCCGTCTTCGACTAACCCTCTGCATAGGAGCCGTGAGAGCCAGGAACTTGTGAGTTTTGTATGTCCACTCAGGCATCCTTCATACCTGGTCTGTAGGAAGTTCCTGTCAGAAGGAGGGGGCACCGCGAGGGCGTCGAGGGGCGGAAGGCGGTGCCTTAGTGCCTTCCTCCTTCTGACATTGTAAAGGAACCCTATTTTTTTTTTAATGGTGAGATGTATGTTTGTGTCTGTGTGTGTGTCTGTGTCTGTGTGTATGTATGTATGTGTTTTTTGTCCTCAGATTAGGTTTGAAGTGTCTGTGTGGTGCAGCTGGTCTGGTCTGTCTCTGTACAGTCGAGGCTGCACCCACCTATAAAAGGTGGAGGCTCACCAGGACATGCACACCTCACAAGTTCCCGGCTCTCTCGACTCTGTTGAAGACGGGTTTCTTGGAGAAGGGGAGGGCAGTGAGGCACAGTCCCCCGTCCCCCGACGCCCCTCGCAATGCCCCTCCGTCTTCGACTAACCCTCTGCATAGGAGCCGTTAGAGCCAGGAACTTGTGAGTTTTGTATGTCCACTCAGGCATCCTTCATACCTGGTCTGTAGGAAGTTCCTGTCAGAAGGAGGGGCCACCGCGAGGGCGTCGAGGGGCGGAAGGCGGTGCCTTAGTGCCTTCCTCCTTCTGACATTGTAAAGGAACCCTATTTTTTTAATGGTAAGATGTTTGTGTCTCTCTGTGTGTGTGTGTGTGTGTGTGTGTGTGTGTGTGTGTGTGTTTTGTACTCAGATTAGGTTTGAAGTGTCTGTGTGGTGCAGCTGGTCTGGTCTGTCTCTGTACAGTCGAGGCTGCACCCACCTATAAAAGGTGGAGGCTCACCAGGACATGCACACCTCACAAGTTCCCGGCTCTCTCGACTCTGTTGAAGACGGGTTTCTTGGAGAAGGGGAGGGCAGTGAGGCACAGTCCCCCGTCCCCCGACGCCCCTCGCAATGCCCCTCCGTCTTCGACTAACCCTCTGCATAGGAGCCGTTAGAGCCAGGAAGTTGTGAGTTTTGTATGTCCACTCAGGCATCCTTCATACCTGGTCTGTAGGAAGTTCCTGTCAGAAGGAGGGGCCACCGCGAGGGCGTCGAGGGGCGGAAGGCGGTGCCTTAGTGCCTTCCTCCTTCTGACATTGTAAAGGAACCCTATTTTTTTTTAATGGTGAGATGTATGTTTGTGTGTGTGTCTGTGTCTGTGTGTATGTATGTATGTGTTTTTTGTCCTCAGATTAGGTTTGAAGTGTCTGTGTGGTGCAGCTGGTCTGGTCTGTCTCTGTACAGTCGAGGCTGCACCCACCTATAAAAGGTGGAGGCTCACCAGGACATGCACACCTCACAAGTTCCCGGCTCTCTCGACTCGGTTGAAGACGGGTTTCTTGGAGAAGGGGAGGGCAGTGAGGCACAGTCCCCCGTCCCCCGACGCCCCTCGCGATGCCCCTCCGTCTTCGACTAACCCTCTGCATAGGAGCCGTGAGAGCCAGGAACTTGTGAGTTTTGTATGTCCACTCAGGCATCCTTCATACCTGGTCTGTAGGAAGTTCCTGTCAGAAGGAGGGGGCACCGCGAGGGCGTCGAGGGGCGGAAGGCGGTGCCTTAGTGCCTTCCTCCTTCTGACATTGTAAAGGAACCCTATTTTTTAATGGTAAGGTGTGTGTGTGTGTGTGTGTGTGTTTTGTACTCAGATTAGGTTTGAAGTGTCTGTGTGGTGCAGCTGGTCTGGTCTGTCTCTGTACAGTCGAGGCTGCACCCACCTATAAAAGGTGGAGGCTCACCAGGACATGCACACCTCACAAGTTCCCGGCTCTCTCGACTCGGTTGAAGACGGGTTTCTTGGAGAAGGGGAGGGCAGTGAGGCACAGTCCCCCGTCCCCCGACGCCCCTCGCGATGCCCCTCCGTCTTCGACTAACCCTCTGCATAGGAGCCGTGAGAGCCAGGAACTTGTGAGTTTTGTATGTCCACTCAGGCATCCTTCATACCTGGTCTGTAGGAAGTTCCTGTCAGAAGGAGGGGGCACCGCGAGGGCGTCGAGGGGCGGAAGGCGGTGCCTTAGTGCCTTCCTCCTTCTGACATTGTAAAGGAACCCTATTTTTTTTTTAATGGTAAGATGTTTGTGTCTGTGTGTGTGTCTGTGTCTGTGTGTATGTATGTATGTGTTTTTTGTCCTCAGATTAGGTTTGAAGTGTCTGTGTGGTGCAGCTGGTCTGGTCTGTCTCTGTACAGTCGAGGCTGCACCCACCTATAAAAGGTGGAGGCTCACCAGGACATGCACACCTCACAAGTTCCCGGCTCTCTCGACTCTGTTGAAGACGGGTTTCTTGGAGAAGGGGAGGGCAGTGAGGCACAGTCCCCCGTCCCCCGACGCCCCTCGCGATGCCCCTCCGTCTTCCACTAACCCTCTGCATAGGAGCCGTGAGAGCCAGGAACTTGTGAGTTTTGTATGTCCACTCAGGCATCCTTCATACCTGGTCTGTAGGAAGTTCCTGTCAGAAGGAGGGGGCACCGCGAGGGCGTCGAGGGGCGGAAGGCGGTGCCTTAGTGCCTTCCTCCTTCTGACATTGTAAAGGAACCCTATTTTTTTTTAATGGTGAGATGTATGTTTGTGTCTCTGTGTGTGTCTGTGTCTGTGTGTATGTATGTATGTGTTTTTTGTCCTCAGATTAGGTTTGAAGTGTCTGTGTGGTGCAGCTGGTCTGGTCTGTCTCTGTACAGTCGAGGCTGCACCCACCTATAAAAGGTGGAGGCTCACCAGGACATGCACACCTCACAAGTTCCCGGCTCTCTCGACTCTGTTGAAGACGGGTTTCTTGGAGAAGGGGAGGGCAGTGAGGCACAGTCCCCCGTCCCCCGACGCCCCTCGCAATGCCCCTCCGTCTTCGACTAACCCTCTGCATAGGAGCCGTTAGAGCCAGGAACTTGTGAGTTTTGTATGTCCACTCAGGCATCCTTCATACCTGGTCTGTAGGAAGTTCCTGTCAGAAGGAGGGGCCACCGCGAGGGCGTCGAGGGGCGGAAGGCGGTGCCTTAGTGCCTTCCTCCTTCTGACATTGTAAAGGAACCCTATTTTTTTAATGGTAAGATGTTTGTGTCTCTCTGTGTGTGTGTGTGTGTGTGTGTGTGTGTGTGTGTGTGTGTGTGTGTGTGTGTGTTTTGTACTCAGATTAGGTTTGAAGTGTCTGTGTGGTGCAGCTGGTCTGGTCTGTCTCTGTACAGTCGAGGCTGCACCCACCTATAAAAGGTGGAGGCTCACCAGGACATGCACACCTCACAAGTTCCCGGCTCTCTCGACTCTGTTGAAGACGGGTTTCTTGGAGAAGGGGAGGGCAGTGAGGCACAGTCCCCCGTCCCCCGACGCCCCTCGCGATGCCCCTCCGTCTTCGACTAACCCTCTGCATAGGAGCCGTGAGAGCCAGGAACTTGTGAGTTTTGTATGTCCACTCAGGCATCCTTCATACCTGGTCTGTAGGAAGTTCCTGTCAGAAGGAGGGGGCACCGCGAGGGCGTCGAGGGGCGGAAGGCGGTGCCTTAGTGCCTTCCTCCTTCTGACATTGTAAAGGAACCCTATTTTTTAATGGTAAGGTGTGTGTGTGTGTGTGTGTGTGTGTGTGTGTGTGTGTGTGTGTGTGTTTTGTACTCAGATTAGGTTTGAAGTGTCTGTGTGGTGCAGCTGGTCTGGTCTGTCTCTGTACAGTCGAGGCTGCACCCACCTATAAAAGGTGGAGGCTCACCAGGACATGCACACCTCACAAGTTCCCGGCTCTCTCGACTCTGTTGAAGACGGGTTTCTTGGAGAAGGGGAGGGCAGTGAGGCACAGTCCCCCGTCCCCCGACGCCCCTCGCGATGCCCCTCCGTCTTCGACTAACCCTCTGCATAGGAGCCGTGAGAGCCAGGAACTTGTGAGTTTTGTATGTCCACTCAGGCATCCTTCATATCTGGTCTGTAGGAAGTTCCTGTCAGAAGGAGGGGGCACCGCGAGGGCGTCGAGGGGCGGAAGGCGGTGCCTTAGTGCCTTCCTCCTTCTGACATTGTAAAGGAACCCTATTTTTTTTTAATGGTGAGATGTATGTTTGTGTCTGTGTGTGTGTCTGTGTCTGTGTGTATGTATGTATGTGTTTTTTGTCCTCAGATTAGGTTTGAAGTGTCTGTGTGGTGCAGCTGGTCTGGTCTGTCTCTGTACAGTCGAGGCTGCACCCACCTATAAAAGGTGGAGGCTCACCAGGACATGCACACCTCACAAGTTCCCGGCTCTCTCGACTCGGTTGAAGACGGGTTTCTTGGAGAAGGGGAGGGCAGTGAGGCACAGTCCCCCGTCCCCCGACGCCCCTCGCGATGCCCCTCCGTCTTCGACTAACCCTCTGCATAGGAGCCGTGAGAGCCAGGAACTTGTGAGTTTTGTATGTCCACTCAGGCATCCTTCATACCTGGTCTGTAGGAAGTTCCTGTCAGAAGGAGGGGCCACCGCGAGGGCGTCGAGGGGCGGAAGGCGGTGCCTTAGTGCCTTCCTCCTTCTGACATTGTAAAGGAACCCTATTTTTTTTTAATGGTGAGATGTATGTTTGTGTCTGTGTGTGTGTCTGTGTCTGTGTGTATGTATGTATGTGTTTTTTGTCCTCAGATTAGGTTTGAAGTGTCTGTGTGGTGCAGCTGGTCTGGTCTGTCTCTGTACAGTCGAGGCTGCACCCACCTATAAAAGGTGGAGGCTCACCAGGACATGCACACCTCACAAGTTCCCGGCTCTCTCGACTCTGTTGAAGACGGGTTTCTTGGAGAAGGGGAGGGCAGTGAGGCACAGTCCCCCGTCCCCCGACGCCCCTCGCGATGCCCCTCCGTCTTCGACTAACCCTCTGCATAGGAGCCGTGAGAGCCAGGAACTTGTGAGTTTTGTATGTCCACTCAGGCATCCTTCATATCTGGTCTGTAGGAAGTTCCTGTCAGAAGGAGGGGGCACCGCGAGGGCGTCGAGGGGCGGAAGGCGGTGCCTTAGTGCCTTCCTCCTTCTGACATTGTAAAGGAACCCTATTTTTTAATGGTAAGGTGTGTGTGTGTGTGTGTGTGTGTGTGTGTGTGTGTGTGTGTGTGTGTGTGTGTGTGTGTGTGTGTGTGTTTTGTACTCAGATTAGGTTTGAAGTGTCTGTGTGGTGCAGCTGGTCTGGTCTGTCTCTGTACAGTCGAGGCTGCACCCACCTATAAAAGGTGGAGGCTCACCAGGACATGCACACCTCACAAGTTCCCGGCTCTCTCGACTCTGTTGAAGACGGGTTTCTTGGAGAAGGGGAGGGCAGTGAGGCACAGTCCCCCGTCCCCCGACGCCCCTCGCGATGCCCCTCCGTCTTCGACTAACCCTCTGCATAGGAGCCGTGAGAGCCAGGAACTTGTGAGTTTTGTATGTCCACTCAGGCATCCTTCATACCTGGTCTGTAGGAAGTTCCTGTCAGAAGGAGGGGGCACCGCGAGGGCGTCGAGGGGCGGAAGGCGGTGCCTTAGTGCCTTCCTCCTTCTGACATTGTAAAGGAACCCTATTTTTTTTTAATGGTGAGATGTATGTTTGTGTCTGTGTGTGTGTCTGTGTCTGTGTGTATGTATGTATGTGTTTTTTGTCCTCAGATTAGGTTTGAAGTGTCTGTGTGGTGCAGCTGGTCTGGTCTGTCTCTGTACAGTCGAGGCTGCACCCACCTATAAAAGGTGGAGGCTCACCAGGACATGCACACCTCACAAGTTCCCGGCTCTCTCGACTCTGTTGAAGACGGGTTTCTTGGAGAAGGGGAGGGCAGTGAGGCACAGTCCCCCGTCCCCCGACGCCCCTCGCAATGCCCCTCCGTCTTCGACTAACCCTCTGCATAGGAGCCGTTAGAGCCAGGAACTTGTGAGTTTTGTATGTCCACTCAGGCATCCTTCATACCTGGTCTGTAGGAAGTTCCTGTCAGAAGGAGGGGCCACCGCGAGGGCGTCGAGGGGCGGAAGGCGGTGCCTTAGTGCCTTCCTCCTTCTGACATTGTAAAGGAACCCTATTTTTTTAATGGTAAGATGTTTGTGTCTGTGTGTGTGTGTGTGTGTGTGTGTCTGTGTCTGTGTCTGTGTGTATGTATGTATGTATGTGTTTTTTGTCCTCAGATTAGGTTTGAAGTGTCTGTGTGGTGCAGCTGGTCTGGTCTGTCTCTGTACAGTCGAGGCTGCACCCACCTATAAAAGGTGGAGGCTCACCAGGACATGCACACCTCACAAGTTCCCGGCTCTCTCGACTCTGTTGAAGACGGGTTTCTTGGAGAAGGGGAGGGCAGTGAGGCACAGTCCCCCGTCCCCCGACGCCCCTCGCAATGCCCCTCCGTCTTCGACTAACCCTCTGCATAGGAGCCGTTAGAGCCAGGAAGTTGTGAGTTTTGTATGTCCACTCAGGCATCCTTCATACCTGGTCTGTAGGAAGTTCCTGTCAGAAGGAGGGGCCACCGCGAGGGCGTCGAGGGGCGGAAGGCGGTGCCTTAGTGCCTTCCTCCTTCTGACATTGTAAAGGAACCCTATTTTTTTAATGGTAAGATGTTTGTGTCTGTGTGTGTGTGTGTGTGTGTGTGTCTGTGTCTGTGTCTGTGTGTATGTATGTATGTATGTGTTTTTTGTCCTCAGATTAGGTTTGAAGTGTCTGTGTGGTGCAGCTGGTCTGGTCTGTCTCTGTACAGTCGAGGCTGCACCCACCTATAAAAGGTGGAGGCTCACCAGGACATGCACACCTCACAAGTTCCCGGCTCTCTCGACTCTGTTGAAGACGGGTTTCTTGGAGAAGGGGAGGGCAGTGAGGCACAGTCCCCCGTCCCCCGACGCCCCTCGCAATGCCCCTCCGTCTTCGACTAACCCTCTGCATAGGAGCCGTTAGAGCCAGGAAGTTGTGAGTTTTGTATGTCCACTCAGGCATCCTTCATACCTGGTCTGTAGGAAGTTCCTGTCAGAAGGAGGGGCCACCGCGAGGGCGTCGAGGGGCGGAAGGCGGTGCCTTAGTGCCTTCCTCCTTCTGACATTGTAAAGGAACCCTATTTTTTTTTAATGGTGAGATGTATGTTTGTGTCTGTGTGTATGTATGTATGTATGTATGTATGTGTTTTTTGTCCTCAGATTAGGTTTGAAGTGTCTGTGTGGTGCAGCTGGTCTGGTCTGTCTCTGTACAGTCGAGGCTGCACCCACCTATAAAAGGTGGAGGCTCACCAGGACATGCACACCTCACAAGTTCCCGGCTCTCTCGACTCGGTTGAAGACGGGTTTCTTGAAGAAGGGGAGGGCAGTGAGGCACAGTCCCCCGTCCCCCGACGCCCCTCGCGATGCCCCTCCGTCTTCGACTAACCCTCTGCATAGGAGCCGTGAGAGCCAGGAACTTGTGAGTTTTGTATGTCCACTCAGGCATCCTTCATACCTGGTCTGTAGGAAGTTCCTGTCAGAAGGAGGGGGCACCGCGAGGGCGTCGAGGGGCGGAAGGCGGTGCCTTAGTGCCGTCCTCCTTCTGACATTGTAAAGGAACCCTATTTTTTAATGGTAAGGTGTGTGTGTGTGTGTGTGTGTGTGTGTGTATGTGTGTGTGTGTGTGTGTGTGTGTGTGTGTGTGTGTGTGTTTTGTACTCAGATTAGGTTTGAAGTGTCTGTGTGGTGCAGCTGGTCTGGTCTGTCTCTGTACAGTCGAGGCTGCACCCACCTATAAAAGGTGGAGGCTCACCAGGACATGCACACCTCACAAGTTCCCGGCTCTCTCGACTCTGTTGAAGACGGGTTTCTTGGAGAAGGGGAGGGCAGTGAGGCACAGTCCCCCGTCCCCCGACGCCCCTCGCGATGCCCCTCCGTCTTCGACTAACCCTCTGCATAGGAGCCGTGAGAGCCAGGAACTTGTGAGTTTTGTATGTCCACTCAGGCATCCTTCATACCTGGTCTGTAGGAAGTTCCTGTCAGAAGGAGGGGGCACCGCGAGGGCGTCGAGGGGCGGAAGGCGGTGCCTTAGTGCCTTCCTCCTTCTGACATTGTAAAGGAACCCTATTTTTTTAATGGTAAGATGTTTGTGTCTCTGTGTGTGTGTGTGTGTGTGTGTGTGTTTGTGTGTGTGTGTGTGTGTGTGTTTTGTACTCAGATTAGGTTTGAAGTGTCTGTGTGGTGCAGCTGGTCTGGTCTGTCTCTGTACAGTCGAGGCTGCACCCACCTATAAAAGGTGGAGGCTCACCAGGACATGCACACCTCACAAGTTCCCGGCTCTCTCGACTCTGTTGAAGACGGGTTTCTTGGAGAAGGGGAGGGCAGTGAGGCACAGTCCCCCGTCCCCCGACGCCCCTCGCGATGCCCCTCCGTCTTCGACTAACCCTCTGCATAGGAGCCGTGAGAGCCAGGAACTTGTGAGTTTTGTATGTCCACTCAGGCATCCTTCATACCTGGTCTGTAGGAAGTTCCTGTCAGAAGGAGGGGCCACCGCGAGGGCGTCGAGGGGCGGAAGGCGGTGCCTTAGTGCCTTCCTCCTTCTGACATTGTAAAGGAACCCTATTTTTTTTTAATGGTGAGATGTATGTTTGTGTCTGTGTGTGTGTATGTATGTATGTGTTTTTTGTCCTCAGATTAGGTTTGAAGTGTCTGTGTGGTGCAGCTGGTCTGGTCTGTCTCTGTACAGTCGAGGCTGCACCCACCTATAAAAGGTGGAGGCTCACCAGGACATGCACACCTCACAAGTTCCCGGCTCTCTCGACTTGGTTGAAGACGGGTTTCTTGGAGAAGGGGAGGGCAGTGAGGCACAGTCCCCCGACGCCCCTCGCGATGCCCCTCCGTCTTCGACTAACCCTCTGCATAGGAGCCGTGAGAGCCAGGAACTTGTGAGTTTTGTATGTCCACTCAGGCATCCTTCATACCTGGTCTGTAGGAAGTTCCTGTCAGAAGGAGGGGGCACCGCGAGGGCGTCGAGGGGCGGAAGGCGGTGCCTTAGTGCCTTCCTCCTTCTGACATTGTAAAGGAACCCTATCTTTTTTAATGGTAAGATGTGTGTGTGTGTGTGTGTGTGTGTGTGTGTGTGTGTGTGTGTGTGTGTGTGTGTGTGTGTGTGTTTTGTACTCAGATTAGGTTTGAAGTGTCTGTGTGGTGCAGCTGGTCTGGTCTGTCTCTGTACAGTCGAGGCTGCACCCACCTATAAAAGGTGGAGGCTCACCAGGACATGCACACCTCACAAGTTCCCGGCTCTCTCGACTCGGTTGAAGACGGGTTTCTTGGAGAAGGGGAGGGCAGTGAGGCACAGTCCCCCGACGCCCCTCGCGATGCCCCTCCGTCTTCGACTAACCCTCTGCATAGGAGCCGTGAGAGCCAGGAACTTGTGAGTTTTGTATGTCCACTCAGGCATCCTTCATACCTGGTCTGTAGGAAGTTCCTGTCAGAAGGAGGGGGCACCGCGAGGGCGTCGAGGGGCGGAAGGCGGTGCCTTAGTGCCTTCCTCCTTCTGACATTGTAAAGGAACCCTATCTTTTTTAATGGTAAGATGTGTGTGTGTGTGTGTGTGTGTGTGTGTGTGTGTGTGTGTGTGTGTGTGTGTGTGTGTGTGTGTTTTGTACTCAGATTAGGTTTGAAGTGTCTGTGTGGTGCAGCTGGTCTGGTCTGTCTCTGTACAGTCGAGGCTGCACCCACCTATAAAAGGTGGAGGCTCACCAGGACATGCACACCTCACAAGTTCCCGGCTCTCTCGACTCGGTTGAAGACGGGTTTCTTGGAGAAGGGGAGGGCAGTGAGGCACAGTCCCCCGTCCCCCGACGCCCCTCGCGATGCCCCTCCGTCTTCGACTAACCCTCTGCATAGGAGCCGTGAGAGCCAGGAACTTGTGAGTTTTGTATGTCCACTCAGGCATCCTTCATACCTGGTCTGTAGGAAGCTCCTGTCAGAAGGAGGATGGACAGTGAACATTTTAAGCCCACTCGGCAGCGACAGATGGCCACCCCTTCCTGAGCCTGGTTCTGTCGGAGGTTTCTCCCCTTTAAAAGGGAGTTTTTCCTCCCCACCGTCGCCAAGTGCTTGCTCATAGGGGATTTTTTGGGCTTTTTTTTTAAAAAACCAACCGCTGATAAGTTCACTGGCATCAAGTTTAGGACTCTGCAAATATTTAAATGGATAATTCGTCATCAAGTGAGGAATGATTCATTTAAATCATATTTGAGAGTCACATATATTTGTATATAAATATGATTTGTTGGACAATAAGACAAATCACAGACTAATTTGGACAATTGGGAAAAATTAAATAAATAAAAAAATTGGATAAAATGCATGTGTCATTGTTTCTTATTCATTTCAAATAACATACCATTTGATTTCAACATATTTTTGTTACACTTTTAGTGGTGTTATTTTGTTATGATCCTTGTTAGAGTTTGTATTGTTGATTGTCATTTATGCTTAGAAACATTTACTCACATATGCTTAGAAGTATATAATCATTTGTAGATTGAAAGAATGTCTCATCCTAAGAGGTCTGTAACAACTCTGTGTAGCATGAAGAGAGGAGAGATCGTATCTTCCCTTGCTGATTTATGGTGGGATTAACGTAGCTATGTCTGTTCTAGTCTGAGTGCTTTTCTGTTTAGATGACCTGCTGGACTTCCTTACCGGGGGGGTCTAGTCTACCCTCTTCCTGACCAAGGATGTTTGCTTGTGTGCTTTTATGACCCTTTGATCAGCAGTACACACACACACACACACACACACACACACACACACACACACACACGCCCACATACACACACCCACATACACAGGCAAGGTACTCTTTGTGTGTATGTGGACGTCATATGTTAATGAACCTATGCATATTCATGTAACCTCAATAAAAGGACAGTGGTATGGAAGGGACGGACGAGACCAACTGGAGTCAAGCGGTTGTCCGGTTCTCTCCCGTGCACGAGTAACATGAAGAAGCTTGCCTACTTGTGTTTTGCTTGTGTGTAATTATATTGTCTTAACGTTCCAGCGAATAGGTTCAAGCTACAAACCTATCAATCCTGTTCATTTTAAATATAAATATAAATCATCTAAATAGAAATGGAAAACTAGAAAAATTAAAAATATAGCTTTACTAATCTGAAAGTTATTTGTCATTGGATCCATCATTCCCACAGTGGAAACACATTATTTCATATTATGTTCAATTCAGTAGTTAAAAGTATAAAATTTAATAATGTCTGTTTTTAGTTTACTTTGTTAATAAACACATTTTTTAGTATTTTAGAAACTAACATCATACATATCCAAATATGAAGCAATGTTTTAACTGCCATTTACATACAGACCTGTGGCCAACTTTATAAACCATTTTGAATTTTTTCCAGCTGAGGCGTTCAAAATAGATATACAGGGAGTGCAGAATTATTAGGCAAGTTGTATTTTTGAGGAATAATGTTATTATTGAACAACAACCATGTTCTCAATGAACCCAAAAAACTCATTAATATCAAAGCTGAATGTTTTTGGAAGTAGTTTTTAGTTTGTTTTTACTTTTAGCTATTTTAGGGGGATATCTGTGTGTGCAGGTGACTATTACTGTGCATAATTATTAGGCAACTTAACAAAAAACAAATATATACCCATTTCAATTATTTATTTTTACCAGTGAAACCAATATAACATCTCCACATTCACAAATATACATTTCTGACATTCAAAAACAAAACAAAAACAAATCAGCGACCAATATAGCCACCTTTCTTTGCAAGGACACTCAAAAGCCTGCCATCCATGGATTCTGTCAGTGTTTGGATCTGTTCACCATCAACATTGCGTGCAGCAGCAACCACAGCCTCCCAGACACTGTTCAGAGAGGTGTACTGTTTTCCCTCCTTGTAAATCTCACATTTGATGATGGACCACAGGTTCTCAATGGGGTCCAGATCAGGTGAACAAGGTGGCCATGTCATTAGTTTTTCTTCTTTTATACCCTTTCTTGCCAGCCACGCTGTGGAGTACTTGGACGCGTGTGATGGAGCATTGTCCTGCATGAAAATCATGTTTTTCTTGAAGGATGCAGACTTCTTCCTGTACCACTGCTTGAAGAAGGTGTCTTCCAGAAACTGGCAGTAGGACTGGGAGTTGAGCTTGACTCCATCCTCAACCCGAAAAGGCCCCACAAGCTCATCTTTGATGATACCAGCCCAAACCAGTACTCCACCTCCACCTTGCTGGTGTCTGAGTCAGACTGGAGCTCTCTGCCCTTTACCAATCCAGCCACGGGCCCATCCATCTGGCCCACCAAGACTCACTCTCATTTCATCAGTCCATAAAACCTTAGAAAAACCAGTCTTGAGATATTTCTTGGCCCAGTCTTGACGTTTCAGCTTGTGTGTCTTGTTCAGTGGTGGTCGTCTTTCAGCCTTTCTTACCTTGGCCATGTCTCTGAGTATTGCACACCTTGTGCTTTTGGGCACTCCAGTGATGTTGCAGCTCTGAAATATGGACAAACTGGTGGCAAGTGGCATCTTGGCAGCTGCACGCTTGACTTTTCTCAGTTCATGGGCAGTTATTTTGTGCCTTGGTTTTTCCACGCGCTTCTTGCGACCCTGTTGACTATTTTGAATGAAACGCTTGATTGTTCGATGATCACGCTTCAGAAGCTTTGCAATTTTGAGACTGCTGCATCCCTCTGCAAGATATCTCACTATTTTTGACTATTTATGGCACCAAAACCAATGCCACTTTCAGCCTGTCAAGTCCTTCTTTTGACCCATTTTGCCAAAGGAAAGGACGTTGCCTAATAATTATGCACACCTGATATAGGGTGTTGATGTCATTAGACCACACCCCTTCTCATTACAGAGATGCACATCACCTAATATGCTTAATTGGTAGTAGGCTTTCGAGCCTATACAGCTTGGAGTAAGACAACATGCATGAAGAGGATGATGTGGACAAAATACTCATTTGCCTAATAATTCTGCACTCCCTGTACTTTTGATTGTCACAGTGTTATTTGGGCAGCTGCCTGCCTAATATAACATAACATCACCACAATATTTTACATTAAATGAGGAAATGTATCTTTGTTTCCTCAGCTAAGACTGCTTGGCTGCTGTAGCTTGTGTTTATGTTGAGAGTGACATCTGATTTAAAAGCAAGAAGCAAAAGCCACTGAGCACCATCAGGCAGCACAGAGGCAATGCTACAAATTTAAGGAACGAAGGTCAATTCTTTGTGTGTGTACATGCACAGAGCACATGTGCACACGGTTGTGCAGATTAACTCACAGATGTATATGACAACTCACGTTTGTGGCATTGACATTGTTTTCCAATCTTAAATGTAATACATACATTTCCGTCATTGGCCATAATTCTTTCAAGGAAGGGACTCAAAGGTCACAAGTTATTAAATCAAATTAATTAAACACACCATTAAAAGAAGTTCACTATTCACTCCTTAACACATTGAAAATAGTGACATCAAGGGAAAAACATGCAGTGCAGCACTATCAGATGCCAGTGACGGTTGGGCTCAGTGATGAATCAGGTGAGCTGGATTCATGGCTGAATCAAGACATAGGTTCCCCTGCTGTGGTCAGTGAGGGAAAAACAGTGGCGAAAAAAAAAACGACGTTTCAAATGTGAAGTTCATATTAATACAGGTTTTGTTTCTAGGCAATTGTGCAGATGCAGGCTCTGGGCGGAGCCAGGAGTTTAACAGATTTAACATAATAACTACACTGATTTCATTTCCTAACACAGGATGACAAGACTGGGGCAACGATACTCGAGAGGAGAATTTCTGATACTTTCTGAGATATGATGTCACTAACCTTTTCTTTTAATTTCTAGCTCCAGGTGAATTGACACATGGGAGTGTGTCAAAAAGGGGGAAGATGAGTTTTAACATCAAACAATGGTTTTATGAATATTCTATGACTTTATTTGTGTGTTTAATAATTTAGGTATGGTAAAACTTAAGCTTGTAATGACCCAAAAGTTCCCAGACTTTTTTAGAGAACCAGTGAGAAGTTTAAAGCATGATTTGCATGTTTAAGCATTAATGATTGAAATAAACGGAATAGCGTTTAGAGCAGGGGTATTAAACTAAAATTTGAGGAGGTCCAGTTGGAGAAAATCTTCTCAAGCAGAGGTCCGGGACATCATAATGTCTAACTTACGTTATGATTGTGATAGAGAAGCAACTTTTTTTTTTTAATTTTTATTTATATCTGAACGTATGAACAATAGACTGTCAAATCAATGAAAATACAAGTTAAAACATTTCAACAAAATTTATTGTTAACACTGAAACACACAGTAGGCCTACATTAGAAATAGGGCTGCTGTTTAAAATGAATTAGAGAAAATAAATAAAATGGCTAAATTGTGCATCTTAAAACAAAGTGCTTAATTTCAGAAAAAAAAAGTTTCCCTTTTTCTTTACATTTTACATCTCGACTAAACAGTCTCAATACATTTTCAACAGATAACATCAAAACATTTTAACAATTTTACAGTTTCTCTTTCTTTCCCCCTTATATTCCACGTCCCAACGTTCTGTTGTTCAGTGAGAGAACTGAGCTTTAGTTCGCTCTACTAGGATTTTAAATCTGGGCTGGAATGGTGTCAGGGCCATTCTCATACACATGTGTAGGTGCTCATTGGTGATCCTGGAACGATATTTAGTTTTTATTATGTTCATTGTGGAGAAAGCTGCCTCACAGCTGTATGTGGAGCCAAACATGGTCAAGATGTACAGGGCTACTTTCCTCAGATTTGGGAAAGCTGTCTCAGAGACCAATTGGGGCCAGAAAGTGGCAGGTTCAGTTCTTCCAAACTGCTCTTTCAGGGCCACATCTGCTTGGAGATCAATTAGTTGCATTTGAAGAGGCCCAGCATTTGCCCACTTGAAGTGCTGTGTGACTTCCTTTGAGAACCCTCTGACATCAGTGATGGCAAATGGGTTCTTTATTAACATGGTGAGCTGCTGTCCAAAGCTGAAGCTATCAAAACGTTTGCTGAAGTTTTCAATCAGCTTATCAACAAAGTCAACAAAAGAGGACACATCTCTCTGTCCCTGAACCTGTTCCTTCACTGTTGGGAAGTGTGCATAGTCTCCTTGCAGGTCTTCTTTGAACACTTCAAGTTTCCTCTGAAAGCAGCGGACAGCTGTCATCAGTTCACAAATTGAATTGTCCTGGCCCTGCAGCTTCAAATTCAGTTCATTCAGGTGTGAAGTGATATCAACCAAAAAGGCCACAATATCCATGTTTTTCCCATCATTTAAAAAGAGAGAAAAGTTTGTTGCTTTTTGACTTTCCAGCTCTTCCAAGAAAGCTGCTACTTCACTTCTGATGGACCAAAATCGCTCCAATGCCCTGCCTTTGCTAAGCCATCTCACATTGTTGTGAAGCAGAAGATCATCAGCGTGTGCATCAACTTCTCTGAGAAATTCCCTGAGCATGCGATGCTGACAAGAAGAAGATGCCCTGAGAAAATTTATCATTTTCATCATTGTTTTCATCACCTCAGCATACTCGTCTGACAGGGTGGAGCATAACACTGACTGATGAATAATCCAATGATAAGAGATTAGCTCGGGATTGTCCTCTTTCATTCTTGCTACAGCTCCTTTCTCTCTCCCCATCATAGCAGGGGCTCCATCTGTGGTTATTGAAACCACTTGGTTTGGCTCTATTCCTCGCTTTGTTAACATTTCCTTAATGGCCAGGTAAATATCCTCTCCTCTTGTAGTGCTGTGAAGGGAAGTTACACCTAGCAGGTCTTCACAGAACTCTTTCTTATCATTGTTGAAGAACCTTACATAAACTAACAGCTGAGCATTGTCAGACACATCAGTGGACTCATCTACAGCCAAGCCTACACATGGTGTCTTATGAATAGCTTCTTCCAGCTGGGATAGCACATCCTGAGCTAATAATTCACTTCTCTTTGTGGCTGTTGATGCTGACATAGGTATTTGCTTTATTTTGTCATGAAGCTCTTCTTTTTGTTTACCCTCAAGTAATGTTTCTGCTACTGCACTCATGCACTCTTTGACAACACCTGCAAAGGGCTTTTTGTGTTGACCTAAAATCCAAGCAACTCTGAGGGAACATTCATGAGCACGTTGTTGGGCGGTGAAAGAACTGGTTAAGATCCTTGTGGACTGATCATGTTGGGCTCTGAGACTGCTAATTTTCTGGGACCTGAGTTCAGACTTGGGTGGGTATGATTGTTCAAAAGCTTTGTGCTTTGTCTCATAGTGGCGTTTGACATTGCCACTTTTAATCAGTGCCACGGTTTCTGAACATATGAGACACACTGGTTTGCTGCTTGCGGCCGGAAGAATGAACATATATGCGTCAGTCCATTCAGTCTTGAAAGTTCTATTTTCGGTGTCTACTTTTCTCTTTTTTGAAAGCGCCATAGTTGTTTTACCTCTTGTGACTCCCGCTCACGTCTTGTCTCACTGTATCGTTAATCGTCTCGCTTGTCATTCACCTCTCACCATGTCTTTCCTCTGTCTGTCTGTGTCTGCACTCAGCGTTGCGATCGCCTTGAATGCGCAGATGTGATTGGCTAAGTAGTGTCACGTGGGTGGCGTAACTCGCACACAATTGTTGTATGTTCCCTGGTCTAATACAGCATGTTCCCTGGTCTAATACAATGTAAGGTTACTGCTTAAAATTGAATCGCCCCGTCAAAATTAAATATAATTTAATATTTTGTTAACTATAGGTCCGGGTCCATATAGGATGGCGACTGGGTCCGGACTCGGACCCCGGTCCGCCTGTTAGTGACCCCTGCTATAGATTTATCCTCTAGGATTAAGGAGTGTAAAAATTCAAAAGGTCCAACTTATAAAACTTAAAAACCATCAGCAACATCTCTGCCTACACTTTTTGCTTTGTCTCATAAATCTCTTCTTAAAACACATATTTGGCCTTTTGGAACAGTAACTTTAATAAACATGCTATATATGAAAAAGCTGAGATTGTTATTGAAACTGTCAAAGTACGGCAACACTGAAGGGAAATCGTGTTTTAAACAGCAGATAACTTGATAACTTAAACATTAAGGAACACTACCTATACGTAGATGTGCCCAGCCTAATTTTTGAGGATTTTGTTTTACCTAATTTAAATGTTTCTTCAAAAACAAAAAAACCCCCAAAACTGTAACTGTAACAATATTAGCCGACTTATAAGAGATTAACACAGTAAATAATGAAATAAGTTGGATTTTTAAATAATATCAACTATCTTTGGGTATTTCAAATTTTGTTTTATTAACAATGCATCCCTTTGATAGGATTGTATGTTTCTTTAGGTCACCAATGCCCCCAAAACATACTGTACACATTATACAAGGGAAACCACGATTCAGGCAAAAAAAAAAAAAAAAAGGAGAAAAAAAAAAGGAAACGTTTAAATTATAATACAGTCTTGAGGAAAAAATATAAATAACTTTTTTCTTCTCTGGTTGAGCTCACTCTATGGTACAGACATATAATAAATAGATCGGATCTGACATCACTCAGCTGATCTATGAATCATCTCTCTATGAGTCCATTTGTGTAGCAGCAGTAGAGCAAAAAAAAAAAAAAATTAAAAATTAAATAAAAAAATAAAAATAATTATAAGCCAATGGAAACCGAGCTCCCCTGTTTCCCTGGAAAACCTTTTATAAATCCTTTAGTCATCGCTCGCGTTCCCCCCTGTGAAACTGCATGGTGGAGGCAAATCCAGGGGTCATTATAGTCCTACAACGTAATGGCAGCAAGTAATGGCAACCTATTTTTAAAAAGGTTTTACAAGCAAGAAACACGTTCAGGTGACATTACAACTTCGCCATGCTTGTTGGACATGCAGTGGAGGTGAAGCACAAAGGTAAGAAGGTATAGAGATGGGCAGCCGCTGGGTTTACGCAGAGTTTGGAAACACGTGTGAGCAGAGATTGGGACTGAATCTACAATGAATCTTCCGAGCGTCTTTCCAAGGATCGACCCACTTCCAGAGAAGCTCGCTAAAAATGCAGTGGAAGAAAAAAACCACGAGAAGTCCTTAGCAGGTAAAGGATGGCATAAACTAGCATTAAATTACGTGCTATTCTTCTCATGTACTGCGTGAGGGTGGTAGATATAATGCTTTAGAAAATAGAATACTAGTGATGTTTGATTGTCTGAGATACAAGAACTAGAAAAGCAATTGGCTACCTGTGCTGACAAGAGGCTACAGGTTGTAAGAAGTAGAGAGGCAAGAGAAGCAAAAGCACATATCCGGCTAGAACAGATCACGAGTCGGGGTGGGATATGAAGGCTCCAGGTACGTTTTAAAATCAGCAGGATCCCTCTGTAGTGTTTTGTCAAAGAAAAGAACGCAAGGTCTGAGGAACCACTGGGCAGACACGACGACATGACTTATTTCATTACAGAAAAGAAAAAAAAAAACAAGACCACCTCTGGAAAGAGGAGGGAAAAAAATGATAGTTTTTTGTTTGTTTTTGTTTTTTAAACACAGCTCGAGTCTTTGTCCTAATGATTTAGCTTGTCGCTGAGCATTATGTTGATGTATTATTGAGTGTTGCTCGACATCGCCAGTCCATTTGAAAACAGTATTTGGTTAAACTGCTCCCCCTTTTTCCCGTGTTTTTATTTAGAAAAAGAAAAAAAAAAGTCTGAGACAGCATTAGGCGTGTCGGATTACATTTGTTTATAGATGCTGACGTCCTTTGTTTCCAGCTCGTAAGTAAGGTGACTGATGACCATCTCCTCTTTTTCCTTGGCTGTGGTGCTGTTAAAATCCACCAGAAACACATCGAAATGCCCCACCCCATCTTCAGAGCCTTAACTCATATTATTTCAGTTTTGTCTTCCTTTCAGGGTGATAAGAAGCCGGGTCTGCAGCTGTGCAGGGAAAGCAGGAGGGATGGGGGAGAAATGGGATGATCAGGATTCTTCAGGAGGGTCAGCGTCCTCTTCAACAGGTTTTGGTTGCTTTGTCAGGATTGCTTCTGCTTCCTCAAACATCTGGGGAGAACCAAAAGAAGAACAGTGATTAAACATGTAAGCACAAGGACACAGTCCGTTTTAAAAAACTTCAAATCAAGTTTCAATTGATCTTACTGGCATAAATTGCACATCCTGGAAAAGTTCTTGTATGAAACGTCTTGAGGTCAGGCGAAATGCACAGTGGGATAAGAGATGAGAAACCTCAGAGTACAGGCAAATGTCATCAAACGCATATGAAAACTTCTCTTTTATCCTGAAGAGAGATGAAATATTTTAGAGACCTTGGAAAAACAACTTTAAAATGCATCCAGACTATATGCACAAAAGGGGGAAAAGGAGCCTTACGTCAGTAGTCCTGTTTCGTGGCCTTTGGTTCCTACGGAGGAGCTGAGGTTGATGATGAGGCGGAGCACCTCCTTCCTCAGTAAGACTCGAGAGGCGGGGCCGTCCTCAGATATCGCCTTGCCACCTGAGGGAAGCAAGCGAATATTTATACATACACTCTTATTTACGTTCACAAAACCAAGGGACTCATTATCACCCAATGGCACTTTATAAATAAAGTAACTCAATTAAAATATAACCCCATCTCCTCATAATTTATTACTGTCTCTAAAATTGGGTTTATTCATCATACAGTGAATTCTGAAGTGTGTGGGATGAGAAGAAAAACAGTCAAATCAGCCTGCAGCATGCCAGGTTTCCTAGCAACATTTATTGTTTATACATAGTTTGATATAAAAACTGCTATAAACTGATCCAGAGCTAGCGGCATGTGATTGATTGATAAAGTTCAATAAAACGTGATTAATTATTGCAGGGCTGAGTGGGTTGTTGGAGACGTGGCAGAGCTGGGTGGAGTGTGTTATTGGACACAAATGGGGAACTGGACTGGTTGCTGGCTGTGCGGGGCAGTGTGGGAAGCGCAGCTGAACTGGGGGGAGAATCCAGAGTGTGGAGAACTAATCCATAAATGCAGAGCAGAGCAGCTGAGTGGGGCGGCTCTTGGGCCTGAGCAGGAGAGCTGAAAACTGATGCAGAGCAGTGTGGATGATGAGATTTGTTTGACTCGTTAATTCGTTCAAATGTGATTCTTATTATGTTGGAACCAACCATGCAGTGATCTCAAGTCATTTGTAAAACTAATAAACTCCCTAAGACTTCATCTTAAATACTTATTCTGTTACATCATTTCTTGGAATAAGAAACATTGAATGAAAATTCAAAACTAAACCTTCAAGAAATTACTTCATTGTCAATGTCTGGGAGTTTGGGTTTAACTTTTATTTCTTATTAATGCTGCAATTTTATGCTGAAGTATCAATGTGTGTGTGGGCTTTTGCATTTGCTTATTCCACAGAACTGAACTTTAATCAAACATTAAGGACTGAATATTCCACAGGGCACAAAGTTTGACTCACTTGTCCTGCCACTGGTCATTTTAGGACACTCATCAACAAAAAAAAGATTAAACTAAACAGACTTTCCTAGTTAAATAAAGACTTCCTTTGTCATTCTAATTTGCTTTGATGGTCTAGAGAAAGAGAGAGGAAACAGGTGGAAAGAGAAAAAAGGTCCAACAAATGAGTTGATGGAGAAGGAGACAGTACGACTTTCAACTGGAACAAAGCAGCACTTTTTAATTTAGCATATTGTGGTTATTTGTGAGCTTACCAATGACAATGTCACCAGGTGTAGGTGTGCCAGAGACTGAACCTTGTGACACAGCAGCATCACTGCAGCCTGACACCCCAGAAAATTTTGACTGTGGCATCACCTCCAGGCGGTGGCCGCTCTGGCCTCCCCATGATGGAAAGTCGACAAAATCTGCGAGAAAAGATGGGAAGAAAAAAGCATTCCTTGAAGTATCTGTTAGGTTCAATCCGCATCCGTTCAAATGACTGAATGTGTGCGCGTGTCAGCTTACCTGTACGAGAGTGTGTGCTATTGATCAGTGGTTGGGTGGGGTATCCAAGGACGATCGCTCCCACGCAGTAGAGGCAGTTTTCTTCAGTGTGAACCTGCAGGCCCGTCTCCTCTGAGCCCACCATGTGGTTCGGGGTGTCTCCTCGGTGCACAATCAGCTCTGAGATACTAAACTGCTGCTTCAGCACTGGGAGGGCAGGACGATCACCTATAGAGGTGATAAGCACCAACAGAAATCAGTCTCTTGTCTTTGTGCAGCTTTGTTTCTTTCTTTCATAAGCTTTCAATAGTTTATTTAATTATGTGCAAAGTGGACGTTACCATCGCCGTCACCGAAAAGAAAACGTTTCCGCTCTTCCGATGGCGGGCTGATCCTCTGCTGAAAGTAGGCAGAGTCTCTGATGTGGAACATGTCATGGATGTCCATCGGCAGTGCAAGGCCAATGTAGTCGTCGTTACATCCGAAGGTGACGCTGGAGACCATGGAGCGTACTGAAGAGCAGCGGTGCAGGGTGCTTTGGTTGATTGGACTGAGTAGCTCTTCTTTATCCAAAGAGGCAAAACTCAGAGCTTTCAGAAACCTAGGGAGGGCAAGAGGAGAGGTGCGTGAGAGGATCCGGGGGGAGAGGCTGGGAAAGAAAAGGAACATGGGGAATAAATGGGAAAAAATGTTTGGTAAAAGAACAGAGAGGGGAAACTTTTTTTTGCTGCAGAACGCCATCAGAGCAGCGGCAGCAAAAGACATTTTGTCTCCATTGTCTGAGGTTTAAAGTTATAAATGAATTATTTTTCTAGTGCAATCAGTGGGTAATGTACAGGTTAAGAGTTATGAACTCATCTGTTACACCTTTGTATCAGAGGTTTAGCTCTTTTTTCACACTCTTTCACATTTCCTTATTTTCTGGTCCTGCTTTTTGCACTAACTTACCTTACCCACCACATTTTTTCTATGCATGACTTATCACTGTGATGCATTTATACTAGACACATTGTAAAACATCAAATTGCACTAATCTCTACCTGTTTGCCATTTATATTTTTAAGTTGGGGTCACAGGGGGGCCACTAGAAATTCACCAGTCTACGTGGGACTTACTTGCACAACAGGAAAGCACTGATGGATCAACTGTAGGCAAAGAGCAGTTAGTACTCTACTAAAGCAGCAACAACATATTGATCTGTCTGGACTGGTGCTAGAAGCTACATCTCTAAAGGAGGACACAAGCTAGGTCCACCCACCGCGGTACGAGTGTTCTGGACAGCCTGCGGTACGAACTTACGGCGCTGGGTTCTGGACAGGTAACCCTCCTATCTGATATCCTGACAGACACAGCAGAAGGTGCACAAAAAGACACCCTTCACCCCCCCCCCAAAAAAAATCTGTCATTCCAAAGGTACAAAAAAACTAAAAGCGAAAACTCAGGTTCAGGCATGTTTTTAAACATTCTTTAGGCTGACGGCTAACATCTTCACGTGGCACCAAACCTAAATTAAATACGCTCAAAAAGACAACAGAATAATAGAGATGGGTTAAGATGTTCCGTTTCCATGAAGCAAACCCTGCAGTGGAGCCGACTTACCTGCGGGGAGTTAGTCTGGAATCGAGACTGCCGCTCTTCATAGTGATGGTGTCTGTGAACAACACATCTTTGGCAGGTGAAGCCAGCGCTTCACTGTGAGACAAAGATGGGTGTATCCTCTGCTGCTGAAGCCTCTTCAGCGTAGCGTAGCCCAGCGCGTCTCTCGGGCTGGTGTACATGAAGCTACAATCAGCCAGGCTTTTTATGGTGGTCACTGAGGGGGACTTGAGAGACTGAGCCCGGCGGGGGAGGGTGTGGGAGGAGCCGGGAGGTACCAGAGAGACAGTGGAGGACTTGGATGTGGACATGTGGTTAGTCTGTGACTGGGGGGTGAGGGATGAGAGTGTTTTGACAGTCTTGGCAGACACTACTGTGTTGAGGCTCACGCAGTCAGAGGAATCCGGTTCGGCCTCCGGATGCTCCGGGTTACCAACGGTTTCCCGAGAGGGACTGGAGCTCATGGAGCTGATGCCGCTCGTTGTGGTGTCCGTGTTAAAGCTCTGACTGCGGCTTTTAAACTGAGTACCTCCGCCACCCCCTCCTACATTGCCTCCGCTAGAAGAGCCGCCATCTCCTGCTAGACGCTCCCGGCTGCTCTGCTCTCTCTCCCGGCTATGTTGCTCTGCAGCCCCCTGGCCTCCGAGAGTACTAAGTCCGAGGCCTGAGCCTCCTCCCTTCGACAGCCTGCCATCCACCAAGTGCTCCTCTGAGCCCCCTCTTGTCCCAACAAATGATGTCTCCAGACTGACCGTTGGACTCTTTGGCATTCCTCGGCCATTAAAGATAGGGGTAAAGTCCCCCTGGTTTGGGCTGTAGACAGAGGGCTCTGTCACTGTCCTGTTCCGCCTCATACTCCCAGTCTTGAGCTCAGTGGGGGTTCGGGAGCCCGATGGTGTCTTGGGGTCACTGGTGGAGCGCAGTTTCTTGCTGGGGAGAGACAGGGAGTTCAGGAAGCGAGTGCGAACAAAGCGAGTAGAGGCCAGTATTGTAAAGGGGCTACGGTCTTTGACTGGTTTGGAGTGTAAGTATAAAGAAGTCTCATCCGACTGGTCCAGAACATCACACTTGTCATCATCCAGGATGTACATGTCTAAGAGAAATGAAATTAATTAAAAACGTCCAACTTCTAGCAATAATTACTGATTATTATAGAGATCTGTTAAAGAAACAAAACATAAATTTCAATCGTTTTGGAGAACATGGTGACAAAGCAAAGGCAATGTGCTACGTACTTGGTTGAGACTCGCTCTCGCTGTTGTGGCGGGAGCTGGTGGACTCCGAGTTTAGACTGAGCGTGCTCGGTACTGAAGAAAGTTCAGAGGTCAGCTGCGTGTCCACTTCGTCTGGAGTGACGGGCCACAGCGTCCTGCGACTGTGTCTGACTGCATCCCAACCGAACTGTTTTAGTACCTCACAGCCCTGCTTGGTCTTGGTGATCACACCCAGCACATACACACATGTCCTGTGGACACCAAGTGATAGTCAAAATACAAAATACTGCTCTATGAAATTTAAAAAAAAAACACACACAAAAAAAAAACAGTCTGACGTTACATGTTCCATAGTAACGCTTTTTAATGTAACTGAATAAAAGACAAAGAAAGAAAAGCTCACCCTCGCACTGACAGCACCTCACAGTGCTGAGCCAATGCAAGGATATCAGGAATGACGTTCTCCTCCTGCAGGAGATTCAGACCCCAGTTTGAAGAGCCAATGTTGCCCTGAAAAAACAAACGAAAAACAACCACAATCAAGCCCATGTCTTTGTATTATCATTAAAGATTAACTTATGTGACACGGATTAATCTGCGTTACTGACTAGTGCCCAGAGAGCAGCTTTGAGCTGTTTGATGCCCTCCCAGGTGTCCAGCATCGGGGAGCGAATCGTGTAGCTAAGGTCAGGCACTACACTCTGGAAACAGATGGGGCAAAAATAAAAGACAAATGGCACTTTAGTCCTACAGAACAGCTGAATGATCATTTTTAGTTTAAAAAAAAAAAAAAAAAAAGAGAAGAGAAGAGAAGAGAGAGACCTTACCTGAGCCTCTAATAAATGACAGCCTGTCTTATCGTGAACCAGCTGACCATACAAGTGCACAGGGAGATAGACGTTTGGTCTTTGTAACCTGGAGACATGGCCAAAGAAATCAGGCACAGTCAAAAACCCATTCACTGCTACAGCTCATCGAATGGCCCCAAATTTCACCCTTCTTACCTTTGGTTGCTGCGTCTGACGTAGTTGTCTCCATCGACAGGTTTGCGGTAAGTTGTTAGTGCTTCATTGAGCTGCTCCTCTATCTGGTCCACATACTTAAGATTATACTCCTGCAATGCACAGTCTACTTAATATTCAATTCAATTCAATTTTATTTATAGAATGCCAAATCACAACAACAGTTGCCTCAAAGGTGCTTTATACTGCAAGGTTAAGACCCTACAATACAAAGAAAACAGAAAAAAACCCAACAATCATATGACCCACTATGAGCAAGCGCTTTGGCGACAGTGGGAAGGAAAAACTCCCATTTAACAGAAAGAAACTTCCAGCAGAACCAGGCTCAGAGACGGGCAGCAATCTGCCGTGACCGGTTGGGGTGAGGGGAGGAAACTCATTTGTATGTGTCCTTGTTATAGCCACATGATTTCAGAATATTTTAAATGAGATTTCATTAAGCTGTCTGCTGATATTTGAATAATACCTTTTGCCATTTATCCAGCTGTTTGCTGACATAGCCCCTCTCATTGAGGTAGGAGAAACCTTTAGGAATGGACAGGAACCTAAAAATGCAGGGGAAAAAAAGATGTAGAGTGTGTTCAAGAAGGACTATTTCAGAGTGACACACTGTTTTTGTAATGTTGTAGTGGTAAACACCTACCTGAGGAGCAGTAAGAGGCCTTTGTCTCCCAGGTGGGACACAGCTGGTTTCAGCTGGATTAGAGCGTGAAGGTTGGCCTGTAAAGCAGCAGAATGGGCACGAAACGAAACTGTCAGATAACACGATGGGCTTAATCTTATCTGCTTTTGCTATTTTATTATTTAATTGCTTTGCTGAGAACAATCTAAGCGGCATCATCACTCACCTTGTCTTCACACGCCTCATCCAGTATGTCCAGGGCCTCCATGGACACAGCCTTGTTGTGGTCGTGAAGCTGTGTGACCAGCAGCTCCATGCCCCAGCTACTGAAGAACTCCACGCCTGCACGCAGCAGCACGCGGAGGTGCTTGGTAGCATACAGCCTGCACGTCTGCACAGCGAGACAAGAAGTATTGTGTGATCAGGGGTAGTGCGAACATTTAATTGCCAAGAGGCCTACGACTTCTCAGAAGGTGTGGTGGGTGGAGGAAAATGAGGTGATCGGGTGTGTTTAGAAAAAGAAAAAAGGGCAAGTTTGGCAATAGATGATTCAGTTTATTTTATGCCTGCAAATGTGGCAGTGTGATAAGAGGTTGCTGACCACTGTGCATGAAAAAAAAACAAAAACTTCCCCATTACTACTAATTACAATATTAGTGTTTTAACAGCTTGCTTACATCAGTAGAAGCAGTGAGGATCTTGGAGAGGATCACTCTGGCCAGACCATCTCTGCTGTAGTCCAGTGTGGATACAGCGAGTTTCAGCACAGCATCCTGGTTCTTTACAGAGCACAGATTCAGCAGGCTGAAAATAGAGGGGAGAAAAAAAAGTGCAAATGTCACCTTGCAGGATGTTTTTAATCAAACAGCTCTGACACAATTTCACTCTGCAGGCCTGGAAAAGCTCAAAATAGATTAAAGACTTTTCTGCTCACTCACCACTGAAACAGGCCACATTTCTCTAGTAGTTTGACTCCCTGTGGGTGTGCCGAGAGCGTCCCCAGGAAGAGGAAGTAGTGTTGGCTGAGTGTAGTGAGCAGGCCATTACTCTGCAGACAGCGCTCGGGCTTCATTCCAGAGGACGAGGAGAGCCACGATACCATGTCCTTCACCAGGTCCTCCAGGTAACCCTGGCCATCCTGGTTGATGGCGGGGGAAAAAATAAAGCGTCAAAAACAAAGGTGGGTTCGTAAATGACCAAAAAGAAGAAATAAATTAGAGTACGAGCATCAGTGTAAACCTCTCTAACCTCATCGGAATCCATGAGGAACTCAACAAACTGACAGCCAACCACAGTGAGTTGTCTGGCCTTTAGGTGATCCAACGCAAGCCCTGCGTACAACTTACTACTGGGCTTATAAAAGTACAGCAGCCTCCGAACAAACCTGCATCAGACAAAAACAAATAGAAATGTAAAACAGGATGTGAGAAAAACACGCTGAACAAATTCAGTTTCTTGTAATGAGCTGTGGTTAAATAAAAAAGGCTTACTTGTGCATCTGTTCATCTTTGTTGTTCCTGAGGTTTACATTTGGCCACTGAGAAGACAAAAAAATACCCTTTTACACATGTAAAAACAAAACATCGAGTCTGTGGTGGTACATGAGAACAGCCTGACCTTGAGGATGGTGGCAATAAGCAACCAATTCCACTCCAAATTCTGCTTGTGGTTGAGAATCTGACTGTCTCGCAGATTCATCATCAGTGCTTCTTCTGTGTCCTGAGCACAGAAGCAGAAAAAACAGAAGCTGTAAATATGAAAGTAAAACTACTTTTTTTTATTTAAATGTTTAAACTTTTGGCTTAAATTGTTCAAATCAGGTTTGCAGCAAATAACAGCCTCCCTCTTTCTAGCTACACTAAACACACCACATACTTTGCAACAAACACACAGAAGCCAAAGCCAAGACCAACCGTAAGATGGAAAATACGTAAAAGATGTTGATCTTTACCTTAATGACATAGATGTCTTTGTGGACACGTGAATCTCTGCGGTTATGTGACGACACAGACTTGCGAATGATGTGGTCCAGATAAAGACTGTGCGGTTTCAAACCTTTCTTCTTCTTCTCATGGAAACGTTTCAGATTGTTGACGGCTGCACTTGCTCGCCTAGAGCGCATAGAGACAAAGATGGAGGATGTTTTAAAAGTGGTTTAACAACTAGTACGTATTCAAGTAAATCCTACAAGTTAGTCGGCGACCAGTTGGCGAGTAGTGGCTGGATGAAATTTTCAAAATGATCGAGTTGGTGTGACATGTTACACCAACTCGTTATAGCTGAAAATGCACAACTTTGAACGTTGAAGGCGAACAGATCCCTTTTCTTCCACACGAACTACAGGTGACCACGGCAATCTGCTTGCAACCAATGTAAATCCAAGGAAGCTTATTGTGCAGCACCCACTTTTCAACCTCCAGCAACCACTCGTCAACCGGTCGTGGACACGCTTTATTAGCGACTGATTGTTACCAGCGAGTCAATGACCAGTCTATAGCCCTGAAATCAGCACTACTGATAAGAACATCTTTATGAGAGAACACTGCAAAGAATGATGACTAAAGATTAGAGGAAATTATTTTGTTACAATAAAAAAAACAAGAGTGATTGCGTGTGTGGCAGTTTGTACTCACAGTCGTTTCTCTTGGGGGATGTCAAAGGAGGCTGCCATGTTGATGAGAGTGGGAAGGCAGTGCAAGTGGTGACTATGGGAATGAGGAAGGATGGTATTTGCCTGATCAAGAGAGAAATAAAACCTTGGTGAGTATAGCAAAAGAAGCCAAAGGAGTCAAAGAAACAAAGATATAGCTTAGAAACTTTTAGAAATGCACAAAATTATACTTTTTTTTATTACCATGTGTAAAAGGTCTCCCAGAAGGATGGTGGCCCTGACAGCAAGCTGGTCATCGCTACTGGTCACAACTTCAACAAGGCCCTACAGTATCAAAAATAAAGGCACAAGGAAGGACATCAATATAAAAGCCACCCAAAAGCTGTTAATAAAATACTGTGAAACACACACTCCTAGCCTGAGTAAATTAAACCTATTGTGCTTTTACTGTGTCAGCTCACCTCTAAAAGCCCGCTGGAAATGAAGGCAGAAAGAACAAATGCCAGGTAGTTGTCCATTAGGTCAGGCCTAATAAAGGGAGCAGATAAAAATCATTTTATGGCTTGTTTACACACTGAAGTGACAACAGTTCTGTCAATATATTTCATTTCTATCCTGTGCTTTCGTTTGTCACCTAGAGCGGGCCCGATGGGGTAGGATAACTTTGGCCTCGGCAGCAACAAACCCGTCAGACAGTCTCCAGGTGTCCTGGAACCTGGCGGGGTCTGAAGGAGAACAGAGCAAACAGACCAGTCTGTCAGTGTGTGTAAAACATGGACCTACTAGGGGTCTAAAAGAAATTTTGTTCTACATTTAACCAAAGGCTGTACTGAGATAACATATGAAATGCTGAAACAAAGATTTTTTTTTAATCTTAAGCAGGACAAAATGCTAATTTTTGAAATTGATTGCATTAACACATTTCAAAAAAGTGGAGCTGGAACATTTTTCACACTATGTCAGAGAACAAAAGCACAAACGTGTCGTAGTTTCCTGGTGATTTAGAATTTAAGCTAACTTTTTTTTAGTTCAAAACACACCAAATGTAGTCAGTGGGTCACTAAATGCAATTTATTATGTAGACATGCAGACTGTGCTTCGGTGCTGTCCTGCTAAATGAAAGCGTTTTCCTTCAAATGGACTTTATGATCATGTTGCTCCAAAAATTTCTACCTTGTGTATCATTAAGCATTATTTGGGCCTTCACAGATTTGCCCAGTTATCCATGTAATGTGCACTAATTAATCTCCAAACCCCAGCAGATCCTGGTAATAAACAAGATGGCCCCTCTTTACACTACAGAATGAAGCAGATGAGACCACTGGGCAGCTTTCTCCCTCCTAAATGAGCTCTGGTTGGCTCAGGAAGGACAGCTGGATTTTTGGATGGTCTAATTTGTATCTGTGGATCCAACTATGAACTGTGTCCACAGATAAAAATATTCAGAAGTGTTCCTAAACTAGAAGTCCCCATCCCCTGGGACACGAACAGGTCCCGGTCCGTGAGTCATCTGGCACCAGGCCACAAGAGTTGAGGTTTGGGTGTGAAATGTATGGTTTTCAGGGTTTTTATCGTTAACTCTGTTTCCGTGTTGTAGTTGTGTTTCTTATTTTGAAAGAAATATTTGCGTGTTACCATAGTGACCAGAGAGCATTAAGGGGCAGAGAGGAGGATGTTACTTTCATTGTTGTTGGCGCATTTCAGGAGGACGCAGCTAATAAAGTTGCACAATAACACAGTGAATTTGCATTTATTATTATTATATTTACAAAACACCACAGCTTTTGTCTTGGTCGTATCATTTTATTTTGTTGTATTTATCCGCGACACCTTAAAGGCCAGTCCGTGAAAATATTGTCTGACATTAAACCGGTCCGTGGCGCAAAAAAGGTTGAGGACCGATGCTCTAAACCCAACAAAAACCTGTTTTTGATGCAGTGTCACACAAGGGCCCGAAGACCACGGTCATTTAGTGTTGGTTTTCTGACGCTGTCTCGTTTCCCATTTTCTCCAAATCTTTAATGATATTTTGTGCGATAGATGACTAAGTCGCATTGTTTTCTGCTTTTCACACCCCGTCGTGTTACTTATTAACCTAACAAGCAGTCAGATCTTCAACCAGGTGTTTTTTTTCCTTCTTATATTACATAACTGTTCCAATCTCATGCTTCCCCTCTTAACTTTAGTGAAATGTGCTATTTACATCAAATACTTAATATAACAGTTCCACTGCTTGTTTTTATATGGGGATTAAATTATTTGAAAATTAGATATTTTTTACTTACCAACACTTAGAAGGGCTTCAGTGAAGTCTTGCGTTACAATGGGCACAGGAAGCCTGAATATCTCATATAACACTTCCAACAAGCCTTTCTGCAAAATTGGTTAAAAATAATTATATAGATATGGCAAAAGCGGCATTGTTAAGTAGCGGAAAAGAACAGTTAGAACTAATGTTAATGCTGTGTAAAACAGTGATTTGCAAGCTTGAGAGAACCCAATGGTTTGATAAGATGGCATGGCAAAAACACTCTGTGCTTTAAGCCTCTGAAGCCAAGCAGACTTAACATTAGTAAAAAGGCTGTTTCATACAGGAAATTTTGGTTGATTTTTAATTTCTAACGCAACTCCATCTAACCGCTGCACAATAAAAACAATCGCTTGATTGGAATCTTCACAGGCAAGAATCAGAAAAATCTGTGTTTTTGAATATCAAACTTCCTTAAGGGCCAAACATTTTTTTACTCACCCTAACTTCCATATTTGGTATGCAAAGTAAGCCAATTAAAGACTGGATTCCAGAATTTCCAGCCTTGCATAGGTTGATAATTCCTGAGACAAAAAAAGAGAGAGAGAATAGGAGATATTTAACAGTGGGTATTCCTAACAAGTATGTACAGTAAGAATAATATTAAAGCCCTTACCGGACCAGGAGCGGAAAGCAGCCACTATAGCCATTCGGCTGGACAAAAAACGGGCTTCTCTGTCTTCCCTGTGAACAAGAAAAACACACGTTAAAGAGTGGACATCATGTTCTGTGCACACAACATCGTTATGATCTTTCAGCCGGTGGTTGTTCAGACTACACAACACAAACAAAACATAAAAGATCTTTTATAAAAATCTGACTTCACATCCTCTGGCAAGCCGCTGCAGAGTCAAGCCACCCTGACAACAAGGGTCGCCTAACAAAAACACTACACAAACCCTCCTCTCTCTCGCTCTCTCTCTCTATGCACAGTTCAACCACAGGCTCTTCATACCACCTAAACACACACACTCACTTGAGTTGCCCCTCAGCCGTGTCTGCGTTGTGACGGTAGTGAAAATCAGTGAAAGGCGCGAGGATTTGCTGGAGAACAGAGAACAAAAACAGAGAAAATTGATGCATACAAAACAACAGTAAAGCGAGCTTCAAATTACATCTCTATTTACTACTGTCAGGAAAAATCTTGCAGTAATAATTAACCTGCTGCACATGTTATATAACATCTGTGTGCCTGCAGTGATGAGCTGCTACTGTCCCAAGTGTTTACAGACAATGAGGCTTTGGAGAAATGCTGTAACTGATTACTGTAAGCTCCATGGGAAAGAGACGGGCACCTACAGCTCTGCTAATCCTGACTGGAATGGCTCCCAGCACAGTGGCTCATTTTTAAACAGAAGCTTCTTCTCAATTCATAAACTATGTGTGTCAGTGTGTGTGTGTGCACAGACCTCCAACTCGACGTCAACACGCACATACTGGCGGGTGCGTGGGTGGTTGAGTAAGTGGAGGATAGTGGTGATAAGTGCTTCGTTGATGCGACTTAGTTGACAGTCTATCACACTCTTAAGGATGGTGCTGAGGCCTCCCCGTTTGGCCACCACCTCTGGGTTCTTCAGGGCTACACAGGCAATGGCGATAATAATAATATTAATAATAATGTCAAACAACAATAGTTCTCCACAAGTTTTTCTGTTCACCCAAAGAGCACCATGCATAGCAACCGCACCGGCCTGCATCTTTAAACACCAGGCACTTTACCTAGCTCGCAAACGATGGCGATGGCGGCGCGCACCATGCGGTCTCTCTCCTGCAGGCCGTCGGTCCCCACAGCAATTAAAGAGTTTGCAATAGACGTGGGGAAGAGCATTGCGTTGACAGTGATGATCTACAGAGAGAGGAAGAGGACGGGAACATGAGTCATCAAAACAAGTCACGACAAAGAGAGGCAAAAAATAACTTCACTGTTTTGCTTTTTTTATGGCTGCTTTTTGGAGAACTCCAGAAAAAGAAGATCAACTTTTGAAATGCCAAAACAGGATCTGACTATTCTGAAGGTCACATATTTAGTGCTTGTAAAACTGGTAGTTCCTTCAAGAAATTAAAGCTGAAACCACAGCACTATGACTCTAAGCGCTGTGTGAAGATTTACAGTAAACTACTAAACTATAAATAACCCCGCCTGCAGACACATGCAAACCATCCCCACTGACACTCCTGCTAACCCCGGGAGCTTTCTGGTGGCATTTCGCTGGCACAGGAGTGAGCAGTGAGGGCAAATTCCTCGAGTGACATGAGAGCGACTCTGCAAATGGTCAGAAGGAACAAAGATCACCAAAACACACGCCTTGTTTTTACCTTTCGGACAAGTCGTAGAGCCTGAGTCCTCTCACCCTCATTACTCTGCTGGATGTCAATGCATCTGAAAAAATCCACAATCATAACAATCAGTCATGTACCATGGTTGGGCCGAAGAAGAAGACTGGCTGAAGCATGGTACTACAAACACCCTAACAACTTAACTAAAAAAACCCAAACATTTAGTAAGATAACAACTGTTACACCTGACTGGGTGGTTCAAAGCAGGAGCTCACCTGGCTATCAAGTAATCCACCTGTAGTCTGAGGACCTTCTGCAGTACGCTGGTATCTCTGATGAGGTAGCGAAGCGCCCGCAACCCCGCAGCACGCACTTCTTTAGCTTCATTAAGGAGAGCTAGTCGCAGACTAGAGATTAAAAACAAACAATAAAGTGACTAAAATTAGAGCACGGACAACCTGACACAAGATATGACTATTTCCTTCATTACTTCATTGACTGGTACTTTTCAATCGCACATTCACGTCATCATTATTCCAAATCCAGAACAGCTTAACAGCCAGAGTAAATAAAAAGCGCACATTAAATAGGACACACTTACACTATTATCGGTAGCTGAGATTACTTACCAAATGATGATTTCTTCATATGTAAACCCAAAATTTTCCTCACGGTGGCCAATGCTGCACAGCAGCTATAAAACAGAAACATAAAAATGGTTTCAATATGGCCATGACTCCATTAGCATGGTTTTAGTGAAGGACGAGAGTAAATCGAGCCCAGTCAGGTACATGTTGATTTAATGGATAACTGTGAATGAAAAAAACGTGTTCAACTCATTTAGAGGCTCTAAGTAGGAAACCCATAGAGGCAAAACACTTGCCACTATTTGTCGCTTAAGCACATGCTTGTATGATAGTACGTCAAAACACAAAGGACATAAAATAGAGTCTTCAATAGTCGGACTAACTCTGTTGTATTGTTCTCTCATAGCCTAGATATGTGCTCCTATTTTCTCTATCCTATCAGGTCTGGCAGTCAGTGTGACCCTGTTTCCAGCATGAATGTCTACCTTTAGCAATTCCCTAAAGGCAGGTAAGGCTGTGCAGTATGTCGTAAAAAAAATCACATCTCAATATGCATATAAAAGGAGTACTCATCAAATACACTTTTTCTTAAATTTATTTATTGATCTGAGAGACCAGAGGAGGAGGCCAGAATGAGCCCGGGAAAGACTCCAAAGCGGCCCACTGGACAGCTTTGGGAAATGTGATGAAGCGCACAGACTTATGACCCTTTTAACTGTATTTTCATAACTTTTACAGCTTTCCTACTGATAAAAGACCCCTCACCACTGCTATTGATAATACAGCTAAGTAATTAAGTAACGTATAAACAATTAAATGAAAAAAGTTCCTGTTTTTTCCACTATGTACTATAACATGTTTCCATACTAGATAGGAAAAAAGGACAATGAAAAATTCACATGTTATAAAACGACGGTCTGGGCAATGAACTACTACTACTACTTTTTCTGTAATTTTACAAATTTATCACGTAGGCTCAAAGTAGGATGTATGTAGCCCACAATTCAAAATGACTTTACACGTATGATTTTGAGGATGAGAGACAATATAAATCTGTGGTAAACACAGTGAAATAATAAAATAAAGAGTTGCAGTACTTGTAACTATTAAATCAAAGAGAGAGAGGGAGACAGAGAAATTTTAAAAAATGTAGCAAAACAAACAAAAAAATAGATCGATCACTTCTCCCTTTTACTGCAGAAAAATGGCCTTGTGGGCCCTTTATGTGGGAAGTGAATGAATCTGCTGTCACTGTGTAAGAGGTAACATTGCCAGAACAAAGCCACAGCAATTGCGAAGTATAAGCCAGAAGGGTATTCAAATGACTGAAATCAGCTATAAAGTGTCAGCCCCATGTTTCTATGTAATCATTATCCAAATCTTATGTGGAGTGTTTACATCTCCCTAATAACTGTAGAGCTGCACACAACAATTAGTGAGAGTGTGAACTCTAATCAATATTTTACATATTTAATGTTCCAAATATGGTCTTATATGTTCTGTAACATCGTTCTTAGAGGTACACTGAGGCTCCTTCACACAACAAGTCAATGCTCCTCCATCACAGTTGTCTATTCTGCCATGTGTCTCCTAATGAAAGTGAACCACTGTAGTACTTTTGGTTTAAACTGTTCCTCAAAGTTGAGCATAAATTTCCTAAAGCACAGCAGAGCATGAGGCAAGACGGAGCAGGGTGGAATGGGTGATGAGAGGCAAGAAGGAGTACAGGGTTGTTTTAAAACAGCTGTGATGTCAGAGCCCAAACAGGCAAATGAGAGGAGAGGAGAGGAGATGGGGACAGGGTGCACGTGATGCTCTCCAGGGGGTGGGGGATTAGCTAACCCTCACTGTCCTGGAACCCTTATAAGGAATCGGAGTCATGGTGCTCTAATGGGACACACACACATCATGGCTATAACCCTCCAGTCAGTTGTAAACAAGAGAGTTAGGTGTACAGATTACAGGCACACAAACCCATGCTCTCACTCAGCCTCGAGCCTGCTCCAGTGCCAACTGCACAGTTGTAGGAGGGCCAGTACTCACTTGCCACACAGCTACCAACAATTGTTTACAATATGCTTATGACCGGCAGTCAGAAGTGGTCTGAGGCAGTGTGGTGAAAGAGGAAATCAGGATATAGCTATGATCAGGATTAAACTCTCCTGTAAACATGTGCATGGACAACTGCAGATACCACAAACCAGTAGTGTTCTGATAATACTGGTTTTTAGTTAGCTTCCTTAAAATACTGCACATCACTGTCTTTGCACACAGACACAGACAGAGCTGTCACAACAAAGTGAAGAGCAGACAAATACCTGCACTCAGATGACAAACTTTATACCAATTCGACCCCAGCGTAGTTGCAGACGGAGAGAGTGAAACTGTGGTAAATTAGACAGTTGTGCACATGGCTTTGATTTTTTTTTTCCCCACCTGAGGTGACAGTCAGCAAAGCCAGTGTGCTCAAGGCACAAGAAAGTGCTAGTTTTCTATCTCACACTCATCTCGCAATCATTAACTCATTTTCTCCACCCCTGTTATTCCTGTTCAAAATAACAGGAAGGAGAGTACTCCAGCATGTTTTGGGCTGACAGGAGAAAAACACCCTCGAGAGGTCACTAGTCCTGACCAACAGGGCTGACCTGAAGGATGAGCGATAACACTAAAACAGATTTTTTTTAATGAGCAAAAAACTTACATTTCATACTCTTTTTTTTTATTGCAGTCATTCTACAATCAACTGAAGAAGACACTTAGATGAGTGACGAAACGCTTCTCCCACTGAAAACACTACGTCCAGATGAACAGATTAAACTTTTGGGGATATTATAGCTATTATTCATCTCTGCATCAGTAACATTTACTGCTGTTAAGTGAATCAGAGCAGTTATACTGCATGGTCAAAAGAATTTAAAACCTGCATATGCTCACATGTGTTACAATCCATGTTAGGATATTTGTGTTTTAAGCCTTGCTGAACTGAAAATCCTCCTAAATCCTCTTTTTTTTAATCATCCACATTAAAAACCAGAAGAGAAAAAAATGACTAAAGTAATCTTTTCTTCTTCTTTTTTTAACAAATCAAAGTCTCGGGTCCATACAAACAATAACCAGACACTATTAATCTCAGATTTCAAAGTCTGAGCGCTGCTCCAGATGCACATTAGACTGAAGTGCTCTCCTATCCCTCGAGCTCCTGTTATATTCACTGTCAGCATCACAGTGACAGGCACAACTAGGCCTGCTGGCATCAACACCCAAGAGGAAAAGATCAAGGAGAGGTCAGTGGTGACACTACAGAGGAGGAGCAGCTAATCAATCTTGTGAGATATCTGAACCCAGTGAACCCTCTCAAAAAGCTGCATGTCTCACAACATTTCAGCGAGGCAAAACTGTCTTTAAATGAGGCAAAAATTATCAGAGCTTGACAGCGTTACCTTTATGAAGTTGTTCAGGTGGCCCAGTTTTCGCATGTTACTGACTCCGTGCGGTTTGGCCACATTTTGAAGGATTTCACGGAAGTTTTCTGACGGTTCTAAAGGAGAATGAAAAGGAAATACAATGTAACTAAGGGAGGCGTTAAGCCATATTGCCATAATAATATCAGTCAATGAACCGTAATAGATATCCTGCAGGAAGGAAGTTGGTTTAGCTGGAACTAATGTAGAGTGTACAATCAAAACAAAGGCTAGACACTAAAATAGCCAGACCTGAGCGGGAAGTGTTTTTGTTTTCAGTTCCTTTCAACTATCCTACGTTAAATATTTTGACAAACGGGAACCGCATTTTAAAACAGAATCGTCTGAGCGTGGTCGACGCCTAAACGCCCGCTTTGCGTGGGATGACTTCCAGATATTGCCCTGCAAGACAAATGTAAACATCGCACAAACTGGGAAAACACCAGCTTAATGAGCTGCGCAGATCACTTTCTCCTCAACAACAAAGCGCAGCAGATGATAAGCCTGATTACGCTGCAGCTTGTCAAAAAGTAACAGCTATCAGTATTAGTCATCAGTCTCACTGCTCCAAACACTGCACTCAATCCATCGCTCAAAAGTGGAAATGAGAAAAATGCCAGCCCAAAGGGTTACTTTGGTAACAAGCATTTGTAAACATCACGAGCCAATCTTACAGTAAGTTATGAATACATCACATTTTAATTGATGCCACAGTGATTACATGAACTTAGCATGCACATTTGTTATTTCATAACTTTAAACCTCTGGGAACTGACATACTTTATTTTCCCCAGTTTTGGTATTATCAGGAAGAACATGTAAATAGTGCAAATCGCACTGAAGCAGCTGATAGGTTAAGTGTATAGACTCTCCTGTGGTGAAGATTTTAATGTTGTCAGTCACACATATTTCAGGTGAGCATGTCTCTAGTTGAGACGATTGTAATGAATCTAGCAGGGATCTGGGCCTCCAGGACTCAGACACCGCTGCTCCGTGTAAACAAACTGCTATGCAGTGTTGATGCTGGAGGAGTAAATCTGACAAGTTGTGCAGCTGTGTTATCAGTGCTCCTCTGGAAGAACCACCGTGTGTTGCCTTAATGCTTCTCGGCGCACAGCTTTCAGACTCAATTCCCCCAGCCAGTTAGCGATGACAAATGCATGACTGCAACTCTTATGGCTACTTGGCTAAATAACAGGCTATCGTGCCCACTCACGCCGATCAAAATAACAGAGCGTCTTCATGGCTGGTTAGCTGGGGCAGCTAGCTAACGCTAACTCAGCTAGTTAAGTTAGCTCGTTGCCGCCTGTTGTTATGACATCGATAGCGACGTTTTTAGACCAAACAGTGAGGGAAAATGGCGAAATAACAACAGCAGTGACGGGTCAAGCGCGTACACTGTCTAGACTTTCACCACGCGGGGCTAGCGTTTGCAGAAATCGCCCTCATCCATTTTGAACAATAATCGCTTTCAGGGTGATGTGATGAAGCCTCTGCTTACCTCTGCTCAGATCCAGCGGTACGTTCTCCTCCCCGCTGTCATTCCGACCTGTCAAAAACACACACCACGGACACGCCGAGACATTACTCCAAGGTCATCGCGTGCGTGACAAAATCATATTTTGCAATATCCTGCTTTTACAGCAGCCGCTGAACCGAGGTTTTTGTGCTTACCTCGCATCCGAAGACTCCGGATAGGACGGCCGCGGAAGCTGGCCGCCATGTTTCCAGGAACATACACAACACCGGAAACTTCGCGGGTTATCGCGAGACAGCAGACGACAGAAGGACCGCAACAGATCCTCAGCAGACCTAAGATCAGCTGGATCCTCCTTAATATCCCTCTAATCTTACCAGTGATAAAAGCATAACTCTGATCTGGCGACTGTGTTAGGGTTAGCAAAGGGGGATCTCAACGCCATATAATTTCTATCACAAATATTATCATTTCAGGTAAAGTTAATTTTTGACTTGCCTTATCCATTCATTTTTTATTGTTTAAGTATATTCTTCCTCTTCTTTTCCCTATTATTATTATTATTATTATTATGTCTACATTTAACATTGGTTTTGATTGGAAAAAAAAACTTTCAATAATTCATGTCTATGAGTGGCTCCAGCTCGACCTTTCACATTTCATAGTTATAACTGATTACTTCGCTATTTTTCACACGTAAAATCTGTCAATAAACATTTAAAGTAGTTTATTCTGGTTTTTAAATATAATTTAATGATCTAATGTGCAAGTTATTATTATGCAGTTATTATTATTCATAAATTTTTTGTATATATCAAAAGTAAGTAATATATCAAAAGTAAAATATCATATTGCAGCACAACTTCTTGTTAGTTAGTTTTTCCGCCGTTTTACTAAAGGCAAAACAGGTGTGAGAAAAGAATAATAATAATAACAATGAATGACTACAATGTTCAGCTTTTCAGGTCTTAATATCTGCAATAACCGTCTTGCACACTTGGTGTCACCCATACATAACAATGAACACTTTGTCAATCTGGGAGTGGACCGAAATGTGGCTTCACCATTTGAAATAAATAGACACTCTCTGAGTACAGGCGTATTTTGTCTGTTTGCAAATTAATTTCAACTAACAATTGAATGCATGAAAGAAGGTGACTTTTTCTCTTACTCTCTAAAAGCAATGACTCTACACACACATTCTGAGCTCTACTCAATTTAATGGCCCAATCTGAAACATCCAAAGGACAGAAGTATTGTATAACCTATCTATCTATCTATCTATCTATCTATCTATCTATCTATCTATCTATCTATCTATCTATCTATCTATCTATCTATCTATCTATCTATCTATCTATCTATCTATCTATCTATCTATCTATCTATAATTAGTGAGCTAATCAGAAAAAAAAGTTAACGGTATGGCAGTAGCTTATAGCAGGCCTATTATATTTACATTAACATCAATAACATTAATGTATTCCTATTAATTAATTAAAATTAATATGAATACATTTTTATTAACAAACAGCCTAAAGGAAATAGAAACAGCTGATTAAGTCACTGAAAATAGAGAAAGTGTAAAGTCACATGAGAAAGAGATATGATAGGCAACTTTATAATTTACTTTTGCTCTGAGCGCATCAGCTAGTGAACTGGAATCATCATAGATACAAAGTTATACAGTAGGCGATGGCTCTGTGATTCTTTCTCTTCTTTTAAATCCTCATGGGTTGTAATGAGAGATTTTATATTAATCTTCCCCATAATCTATGAGCTTACTGAGTGTATTAGGTAGATCATTCTGCTAGTGTACATGATTGGCAAATCAGGGATTTAAAATGTGTCAATAGTCACTCGCTCAAAAAAATAAAAAATCTTCAGCCATAAACTATTTAGTTGTTTTGACTCACTGGGGCAATGGCAGCTGCTGTCTCCACTGGATGATAACAGAGACTGGGAAACCAATCTCTGCCGGTTGATTACAATGTAAACAAAATGTGCTGCATAGTTCACCAAGTTCGTAGTTTAATGCAACCAAAGATTATGGTTACAAGGGAACACAGATCTGGAAAATAGATTGAAAGCTATTCACCCCCTGACATTAAATGAACTGCAAAGAAGATTCAGATGCTTACTATTACTGCATCAATCAGTTTGGTCATTTAAAGAAGTTCAGTTCCTTGAACTTAAAACAATGTTTTGGATTACTGACTACCTGACAGAGAGACTGCAGTGCCTGGGACTGGATGGACCTCTGTCTGATTAGGTGATGTGCAGCACTGGAGCATCACAGAGGACTGTGCGGTCTCCATTGAGTTGTACAGATTTTCAGTCCAACTTCAGGTCATAGCACCTATAGAAATGCTGATTATTCTGCACTGCTTTGACAGGAGAAGCACTACAGAGCTGTCTCGTCAGAGCAATCTGAATATGCTTTATTTTGAAAGTCTGATCCCTACACTAAACCCCAAAATAGATTCCTTTTGAAATTTATTATATTGGATCTGCTGGAGCTCTGATTTTCCTCCCTACTGTGATCTAATGCCCTCCTGATGATAGAACGCAATCCGGGACATTGAGCTGAAAACCCCAGTCAGGAGAGCCAGCATAAACTATTTGCCAATGTTAATGTTTGAAGATGAGAACTACAAACAAATTGCATCCAGCATCTGTTAAAACAGCAAGGATTCATAGTGAAAGAGTCTGGGTGCTGAAGTGGCCTGGCTGCATTCCAAACCTTCCACTAGCTGAAAACATTTGGCGCAACATGAAATCAAAAATACAACAATGAACACCCTGGACTGCTGAACTGCTCAAATCCCCTATCAAACATCAATGGTAAACCATTCCTCACCCAAAAGTCCATCAATGGGTCTCCTCACTTCCCAGATGGTTATGGGCTGTGGTTAAGAGAACAAAGGATGCTACGCAGTGGTTATAAGATGTTTTGGTGCCATCAAATTCAAAATAAAACTTTCCCCCCCTTAAAATGTTACAATGTCTTAATTGAAACATTCGATTATGTTCCATTATGAATAAATTGTGTCCCAACTTTTTTGGGGTTGTTAAGTAGACTAAAATATTAAAAGTCTATGCAACCCCATTACATAGTAATACATACTTTAAGTATAATTCCATACAGTTTCATTATATTTTTTTATTGAGACAAACACACAAATATGGCTTCCTGCTTAAACATAAGGATTGTTTTAAGTTAGTGTGGCAGCAGATACGAGAGCGTCAATATCCTGAATTGCTTTGGATGTCCTTTGAAGAGCTTCAGCAACATAGTTGTCATTTAATGGCTCACAAGTGACGTCTGCAGGTCTTTCCTCCTCATCTGCATGTGCTTTTCCACTTCTCAGCACGTGACTGTTCTCCAGCAGAACTGGGCAAAGGATGTTAAAGAGCACACAGAGAAACCCTCAATACAGACATCAATGTTCATGTCAGCATCCCGTTGTATCTTGATCTTAGCACTGAAGGATACAGGTGAATCGCTTTATCTTCTCAAGCTCTGCAGCAACGAGCTCTGATCTAAAATGAACAGGAGGTCAAATGAACAGTACACACAAACTGTTAACACCTTTAATTTTATAACAAAATATCAACAGAGTGACCAGAAAAACACAACTTACAAACTGCCTGCTTCCTCTGTCACACTCATGCGTTGCTCAGCAGGTACAGAAATGGACACCATTTCTTCAAACGCTGCTGGTTTACAAAAATATCCATCCTGCAAACAGAAAGAGATTCAGTAACTGGCAGTGCACAAGCTTAAATGGTGTAAGCGTAGGTATCCACAGGTGTAACAGGAGGTACTACTACTTCGAGCTCTTGCAAGCAGCTGGGTAAGGCTGGACACTTCAATGACTTCAAGGCCTGGTTGTAGCAAGCCAGGATCCTGTAAAACAGTTATGCGATGGGTGAAGACCGGAAAAAATTAAAAGTCCTTTAACTCACCAGACTGCGATGAAGAGGGGGCAGCTTACCTGCTTGCACGACTCACAATAGAGCAAACAGAGTAGGCCTGTCCAAGCACATCAGGTGGAAGGTTGTTTAAATGGTAGGTTACCTCTTTGACCTGTGGTAAAGATGGGCTAAATTTGTAAGATGTTTTTTAAATGTATTGGTTAATCTCTTATTATAAAATTTAAAGTTTACCCGCCCTGACTGGAGTTCAGTTTTGTGATGCGTAAAATAAGAGTTAAGGTTGCGGTTAGAGCGGATGACTGATCCATCCCCTGGGGAAACCTCAACAGCTGAGACAGATCCACTCAGTATCCTACACAGCAGACATGAAGGTAAACACACTATTCTGGTGTAGATTTATGGACCATCTCCCACACTCTATACTGTACAACAATGATTTTTTTTATCATGAGTATGAAAATTGAAGATATCAGAGAACCTTTGGTGTTAGACTGAATCAACAGGAAGGATGCTTCTGCTCTGATTTATTGTTTTGCTTTCAGGCAACTGATGAGGCACAGAAGACTTGAAAAATGACAGCTATAAGTTGTCAGGACTATTTTTAATAAATAAATACATTCAAGCACTTTTCTGGTATTTTCAAAGTGAATCTTCAAGCCTTTAATAATAATAATAATAATAATAATAATAATAATGGATTGCATTTATATAGCGCTTTTTGGAGACCCTCAAAGCGCTGTACAATTCCACTATTTGTTCACTCTCACATTCATACACTGGTGAAGGCAGCTACAGTTGTAGCCACAGCTGCCCTGGGGCAGACTGACAGAGGTGAGGCTGCCATATTGTGCCATCGGCCCCTCTGGCCAACACCAGTAGGCGGTAGGTGAAGTGTCTTGCCCAAAGACACAACGACCAAGACTGATAAGACGAACACCCAACTCTTGAGCCACGATCGCCCACAGCACCTTAAAGTTGTGAAATAAATAATAAATGTTCGTCACTCTCCTGGAAGAGATTGCAAAAACAAGATACCACTCAAAAAAAAGAAAAAAGAAAAACTAAAGAGAGCTCTTATCTTGGATTTTTTTGACCTGTTGCCCTCAAGTCGACATTTTGATTAACAAATTACCTCTCCTTCACTTCAGATTTGGTGCTAAATGCTTAAAAGCCTACTATACCAAACCTACTATAGTACAGAAGATGTTTTGGTATTATCTAGGTAACATCACATTAGGGCTGGGCCATATCGTAGCGTTCACGGTAATACTGTAATACGGTAATAATGTTGGGCAACGATAAGAAAATGAAATATCGCGATAGAATATGGGTAAAACGCGCATGCGCAGTGCCTTTGTTTTCATACGCACATGGCAGAAAAAGCATGGCGGCAACGGAGAATAAGAAGGGCGAAAGCGGATCGTTGAATGAAACAGATGAACCAGAATTGGCTGCTGCAACTTCAGTGGTGTGGAACTGGTTAAGCTTTCATCCCTCAGATACACAATAAAGCACTATTTTTGGTAGAGCATGCTAGCGGGCCGTCGTTATTACCGTGTTTTTTTTGGAAAATACGGCACACTTGAAATCAATCCTTTGATTTTTCTAAAAATCAACAGTGTCCCTTATCATCCCGTGTGCCTTATGTATGAATTCTGGTTGTGTTTACTGACCTTGAAATGATTTTATGTGGTACACAGCGCTCAAAAATCTGTCAAATATTTCACTTTGCTAAGCTACAAACCTGCACCGCTTGATGGATTGTCGGAGCATTACCGCTACCGTAGGCAGGAGCCTCACGGGGTGATAAGTACTGTGCTTCAACATAATATTACGGTATTGAGTGTATAACCTCTTTTTAAGTTTTGTGGATATTACACATGGTTATGCTGAGGATATGTCAACCAATTTCCACTGGAAATGCCTTTTGGTTAAACTGTCAGCAAGGAATTTGCATTTCGACTGTTAAATTTATATATAACAACTGTGCTTTGCCTGCACCAGTGTGTGAGCGTGAATGAATAGTGGAATTGTAAAGCGCTTTGGGTGCCTAGAAAAGCGCTATATAAATACAATCCATTGTTAGTGTCAGTTTTATCGTAATCGCAAATTTTCAAATGTATATCTTGATAAATATTTTTGATCATATCGCCCTGCTCTACATCACATGATATGAAAAGTGATGTCAAAGTGATCTATTTATACCATTGGAGCCTCACACACTCAGCTGTAGACCAGACGCTAGTTAGGTTTGCGAGGATTAGTGCTCAGGCCTCAGAGCAAAGATTCTGAGCTAACAACATAAATATTAGTGACATTAGAATGGCCCATAAGCTGTCAAACACAATAACAACAGAGTTTCTCTCTGGTTAATCCAGTCTAACATCAACCATCATTCAGAGCTTTTTTTTTTTAACAGTGGCCTTAAGAGATCAAACACATTGCCACTTAAGAAAACACCAATGAAAATAAACATTCTACAAAAGTTAAGTTAGTTAGTTAAGTCTTCTTAACTTGCAGTGCGTTTGACCTTTCAGGGCCACCGTAATTTATGCCCTGAAGACCTGCACAGTTACCTGTAAGTGACTCCCTGACACCACACTACCTTTACCATCTCAGTCGGAAGGTCTGTGTGTTCTTCTTTGGCCAGGGGATCTTTAACCTTCCACCTTAAATACACAAGTACGGAAGCTTAAATCAGCCACTGAACAATATTGAAATGGTTTACAAAATGCTTGTTTTTAAATCTACAAACCTGTGCCGATGAGGCGTTGGACACGTGAGAGGCAGCGCCTGAGGAACACGGGACCTTCTGTCTTCACAGGATATGTCCAATTTGTTTATTGTCTTGTCTGATTGGTTCGAACTGCTAGCTCCTCTATCCGCTACATCTTTAGCTTTAGAGAAACGAGCTCCCCAGTGATGGCGAGCCACGGAAAGAGGGTAGGCCCATTTGGGAGCAACTGCACAGCATGAATGATGCTGGACCACTGTGGTGGACTGGTACACCTGTTCAGGCTGGAAAGAGAAGAAAAATCAATCATCCTATCAGACTTTAGATACATTGGCATTATTATTATTAGAAGGAAGTACTACCTTTTGGTGCCCATCGCTGATCATCTGAGGAGAACAAGACCTCGGTCTGGTCAGCATTGTCCTCATGTTTCTTCTTCCGTGCCGGACCACTTCGGTGTGATCACTGGTATTATCGGGTATTGGACTGCTCGCTTGCTCTTGTCTGCCGTAGCTATCATCTCTGCTCACTTGCTGCACACTGCGGTGCTGATTACGAGCAGAACTGAGGCTGCACATGAACTCCACTGTGAATTCTTCACCGGAGGATGACAGCACCAACACTGCAAGTCCCTCCTCTGACCTGACGATGGTCTCGCCTCCAAGTCCGAATTCAGCCAGAGAGGCTGACACCTCTGGCCAATGTACAGCTGAATCAATGCTGAAAAAAGGCTGTATGAGGAAGTGCAGAACATACAAAGAGAGAGTAATTACACTGCCCATAGTCTAAGGGAGTAACACAGTGACTAGCAACCAGTTCTTTATACCTTTTTGTTCTCAGCAGAGATAAGTTCATGTGGCAGATATGGTTGACGGGCATACTTATTTCTAAATGCCAGTGCAGCCAACATCAGCTTCTGTAATAAAAACAAGTGACGTAATCACGTTGAAGAAAGTCAGATGAAGGCAACACGAGAGGCACAAAAGCAATACAGTTGTTTTTATAGAAAACCTCATACGTAGTGCCGATACCTTGTATGTGCTGATGGTGAACCTGGTCCTCTGTCGGACTTTCTCAGCGGGCTGCAGTGGATGTCGGCGGGAGTCTGAGGCTTTCACCAGCAGGAATTCAGAACCGCACGGCGACAGCTGTAACCGCGCTCCGTTCCTATACCGGATATCTACCGACTCATCCTCGTACATGATCATCAACACGGCACTCTCGTCGGTTTCCATCGTAAAAAGGAGCCCGTTGCTGCGACCGCGCCTATAATCAAAACATTATGACGTTGTTACGTCATCAGGTGGAGACGCTTACTATTGGCGCGCATATCGTGTGAGACCGGAAGTGTCTTTTCTAAAAGTAAATAAATAAACCCACATTATTATTATTATTATTATTATTATTATTATTATTATTATTATTATTATTATTATTATTATTATTATTATTATTATTATATAAAAAACACATCTAAAATAAATTGACCAGAATTACCGAATTATGCATGACACTGATATTTATATTAAACCCGGTTATGTGGAAGTGGAACAACTGGGCCGCACTTTGAGCCAGAGATATCTAAAGGTGATTTTTTTTTTTTCAAAAACCATTTTAATGTGTGTGGTAATGGGGGAAAAACACCAGTACTCTTTTAATGTCAATATGAATGACATTTATTAATGTATTCTTAGATCATAAGATCCTTAGAGAACAAGTGGAGAGCCTGAATGCGACCAAAAATGAGCTGGGTGTGGATGACGACACACTGCAGCAATGGGTGGCCGATGTGTAGAAATGGGCTGAAGGTGAGTCTCAATATAATGCACTCATGTATAACAATAGGACCCACCATGGCCTCATTAAAGAACTTAAGGTAGAATTAAGATCTTTCTGACAGTGTCAACAAACAATGAAAAATAAGCCTTGTAAAAGCAGAATTTATGGTAGAGTTGTTGCGTTTCATCAAATTGGATAGAACCTGGGCTGAAATGATGTTGTACTAGTTGGTTTTATAAACCTGAACACCAACATACTTGTTATCTAATGATAATGCAGCACATGAAGGCTACAGATGTCTTATAATGAATGTCATCAAGTCAGTGATTACAGAGTCCACTGTAGTTTGGTGACTGTTACTCATCCTGTATTCTGATTAATATTCCTCTCACTTAGAAAGTGATCAAACTGATGGCAGCCTTGGAGCGTTGCAGGCACGAATAGAGGAGCTTGTCGTCATCATCAGAGTGCGAACACAAAGTCTTTACAGACAAAATGGTACGTCCCAGTTTCTTTGAAATGGACCGTTTGATACTTAGTTTGTACAGCTACTTTGTAAACAGAATAAAATCAGCTCCAGGTTTGTTTGAGCTGGATGTGATTTGTTCTAGCAAACAAATTGATGAGTGTAGATTAAAATGTAACTATATACATTATGTGAAGGTGTGAATTTTTTATGATTATTTACAGATGGCAACAAGAGGCGACACAGAATTCGCAAGGTCATCTTAGTTGAGAAGAAACGCTTGGCGGCGGCTGCTGCTGATGACTACAACAAGCTCGCTGAACCAACAAAGCAAATCGTATCCAGTGATGCCCTCATGCAGACCGACATTTGGCCCTGGCAGAGCACAAGTGAACGTAAGCTCTTGATTTCTAAATATCCTTTTTAAACAAACTCCCAGTATCTGAGCAGTAGTTGAATGTTTTGTTCTTGAATCATAATATGCTACTATGTTTTCCCATCTGATATTGTTAAACCGTAGCTGCTGCTGACCTCCGGACAAAGAGAAAGGTCTTTGAGAAGGTGATGGCTGTGAGGCGCCTGAGAGAGGAGGAGATGATCCTTTGCAGGGAGATGCGGCATCACTGGAAAGTGTTGCGAATGTGATCTGTGGTGTTGGGGGCAATCTCCTCAGACTGTAAGCACATCTTTTATTTATTAATTTTTTGATGAATCGATTGAAAATAAGAGCAGATGCTAAAGTCTTACTAGATCTTTTACCTATATCTAGATTGCTAGCTAACACTGCCTTCTCCCTTTAAAAAAAAAAGTTTAATGACAGGATCCTAATTCCTTGTGTTTATGAGGTGAGGGTTTTTTTGTTTGTTTGTTTGTTTTTTGCTTTACTCATATTTATTTGTTTTGTTCTTTTTACAGCCTCCTTTGTTGGCATGTCGGAGGATGCACAGAAGGGACTCTGTAGCCTGGTTTTTAAAAAAAAAGAAAGAAGTGAACTGAAAGCTGAAATGCTCAAAGTAAAGGACGTGTACAAGAGAATCCTCAGCCACCAACCACTCCTGGAAATGGACTCGGAGGAGGAGGAAGACATTCCAGACGATGCCACTGAGAGTGATTTGAGCACTTCTGATGAAGACTGATTGTGTCATCATTGATGTTATGTTTGGTAAAATAAAAAGTTAATCACATCTCTGTTTAATGTGATTTTTCAACAGACATTTTACATTTTGAGAAGAAAAATGGAATTTCCTTGGTGCAGTTGTTTACCCTGAATCATTCTTTCCCATCTAATTTAATGACTAGTGTACATGTTCAGATATGATAACACAATTGAATTTATGGGATGCTTTCTGGGCTGCTCAAATTATCACAAAATTTAAAAGCACCAGGCAGCACACTCACAAGTGCATTTTTTTGTTCAGTGTTTTGTCGAAGAAATCAACAAGTACAATTGAGATGTTTGCTGTAGTGGTGTTTGTTAAGAAGCATGCCAGCACACTGGTGAACTGACTGTCCCAGAATGCACCCGAGCCAGTGACTCGCCCCAGAGCAAATGAAATTGCTTATCTAGAAAGACAACCGTCATCAAAGAAGTAAAAGAGTAGGAAACGAATGGTAAGGGAAGGTACTGTGGGGTAGGAAAGAAAGGCCAGAGCTGTGCAAAATGACCTCCAGCAGGCCACAAATGTGCACGTCTGCTCAAACGGTCAGAAACTGACTCCATGAGGGTGTTATGAGGGCCCGACGTCCACAGGTGGGGGTTGTGCTTACAGCCCAACACTATGCCGGATGTTTGGCATTTGCCAGAGAACACAAAGATTGGCAACTTTGCTCCTCATGGATGAAGGCAGGTTCACACTGAGCACTTGTGACAGAGTCTGGAGACGCCGTGGAGAACCTTCTGCTGCCTGCAACATCCTCCAGCATGAGTTTGGCAGTGGGTCAGTTTTGGTGTGGGGTGGCATTTCTTTGGGGAGCTGCACAGCCCTCCATGTGTTCGGCAGAGGTAGCCTGACTGCCATTAGGTACTGAGATGAGATCCTCAGACCCCTTGTGAGACCATATGCTGGTGCGGTTGGCCCCGGTTTCCTCCTAATGCACGACAATCCTAGACCTCATGTGGCTGGAGTGTGTCAGCAGTTCCTGCAAGACGAAGGCATTGATGCTGTGGACTGGCCCGCCCATTCCCCAGACCTGAATCCAATTGAGGACATCTGGGACATCATGTCTCGCTCCATCCACCAACTGCACCACAAAATGTCCAGGAGTGGGCAGATGCTTTAGTCCTGGAGTCTGGGAGGAGATCCATCAGGAGAGCATCTGCCACTTCATCAGGAGCATGCCCAGGTGTTGTAGGGAGGTCATACAGGCATATGGAGGCCACACAGACTAGTGAGCCCCATTTTGACATGTTTTAAGGACACTACATAAAACCAGATTAATGATTCTGTATTGCACTGATCAAGGAACCAACCAAATAGGAGCTAAAGGAATCCTCTTGACATTACTTCACTCAGTAAGTTTATGTTATGTTTAATGTGCATTTTCTTCATCAGTTTAGAACATAACATGTTAGCGCTCCCTGGTCCTTTTTGGAGACAGATCCTGAGACAGCAGGCAACTATGGAGAACTCGTGTCAGCTGTGGTAATTAAGGAATACTTTGATTTAATATTGAATTCATGACAACTATCCTCAGGCACATATTCCTGGATATATATAATGACATAAGTAAACTCCCATTTTAGAAACATTGCCTTCTTTGATCTGACTTATTGCCTCAGACTTTGGCCCCGTGTCCCCAAAACGACAGAAAATCCATGACACAGAGTAAGAGGCCTTTATCATGTTATAAGTGAGAGAGTTTGGTGTAACAGTGGTTGAACATGGCAAATCAATCCACAACATTTTGCCAGATAGCTTCATCCCAAAAAAGATAAACATTCTTCAAAAACAAAAGTTTGTGAATATTTCCAGTATTGCCAGGCCTAAACCAACCTGTTAAACTTATCAAATTATTGTCATAGATACGAACCTATTGATTGAAACAGAATCATTGAATCATCATCCAAGATCACTGTTACTGTTCAGATTATTTTATCTCTTATTTTCCTCTAGAATGTTTTGAAAATCAGCATTTGATCACCAGACTTTTTAAAAGTTTATTTTGATCCTATTGTTTACGTGTGTAATTGCATTTGTATTGAAATTATGACAGGAAAACCCTCAATCAAATTGTATCTTTGATATCTAATAATAATATTAACAATAATGTTACATATGTAATATGTACACAATAATAATGTGCAAACAAACAAGAAAAATAACAAAAAATGTCAATTTTTTTCTAATACCCTGTGTATATATATATATATAAAAACCACATATGACCACAACTCCAAATGTGCAATTGTCACTGCATCTAAACATGACATATTACAAAAAGGTAGAAACATAATATGCAATATGTTCTGAAGCTGGTACTGGTGCAGTTAACTTTGCTTTAGGCTCCCATACACAGTAGGTGTTACTTACTATACGTGCAGTGCAGTATTACTTTAACTTGTAATATGTTATAATAAGCAAGTCACTTCTATATTTATGAGGATGTAGACAATAATGTTGGCTGATATGTAAAACTATGAGATATCGAGTGCAGGGAAGATATTGATCGATCAGATTCATGAATGTGTTAGGTACTTAAGCCACAATTAGAGAGTGAAACAGAGACTGACACTGGTTGAAATGTATAGTAAATATTTTATTTTGAACTTTTATGCTGAACTACAAACTGTGAACTGTGCGATCTCTGCGACCTGTGGTGCCTGGTTTACTGTGTGTAAAACTGCGCAGGTTCCCATGTGTCATCCCACACTTTGCCACTGTCAGGAGAAAAACATAACAAAAAACAACGACAAGCACACACAAAATAGGATAATTTAGGTTGTGACATATGACAATTTTTTAGGATGAAATATCTTCTATATTCATGTCATGCTTTATACACCTTCATTGTAATATAAATCAAGTCAGAGAGTAATAATATATGTAGTAGATGTCAAGCAGGACCACAGCAGCAGCCACGATCCATCGGAAGCTGCTGGATGAGAGAGCACAGAAACTCCAGGGAAGAAGTCTAGTTAGTAACATGCATGAACTGCATTACTGAGACATGTATGTTTACAGATGGTGAGGGAGAGGGGGAGAGTTTTCAGTAAAAGGAGACGTGACTGCATCTTCAACCAATACTGAGCCTGCATAACCCTGAAAGAGACAGACAGAGAGGGGGGGGGGACACTAACCCCCAGCAGTCTGGTCCTATTACAGCATAACTAAGGGCTGAGCTGAACCAGCCCTAACTATAAGCTCTATAAAGAAGTAAAGTCTTATGCCTACTCTTAAAAGTGTTGACCATGTCCACCTCCAAAACTCATAATGGACTTTGGAGGTGGACAGCTATCAAGCTCCTCACAGAAGAGGAGCTCGATAGCTAAAAGCTCCCAATTTACTTTAGTCCAAATACATGAATTCAAATTGAGGTGATAACTATTTATCAACAATATGAATGTCTGTTCCCGTCCAACAAAGTTGTTACTACATACCATGTTGAGCAGGGTTTCCACTTGACTTTAACTTCTTCTTTTTCCTAAAAAACATGATAAACAAACAATTAATTAAGAAAGACATGCAAGTTGCATACAAAAAGGAGCTTATAAACATTTGTGTACTATTGAATGGCTCAATATATTATACAATTAGTTTACAAAAACATAAGAACCACTACAATGCTTGTACTGCCAGCATCGAGTGCATGTCAGCAAAGCAACACTGCTTACATTGTGGCTCACAAGCAAAACTAACTGAAGCAGATGTTACTGAATGGGAAGGAGCACCTCCACATCAATCACTCCTTCTGAGCATGATGTCAGGAGGACTTTAAAGAACGTAAACATCAGGAAGGCAGCACGACCAGGTCGTATCAGGTGGTATGTTCTTATTTAATGTCCTATTTGGAGCGAAATACAGACTCAGTGGCTGAATTAGTGTAGATTCATCAAATACAAAAGCTTATAGATAGTCAGTCAGGCACAGTTCAAATCCGGGAAGTCCAAAGACGCAAACAAATCTGCACAACAGCAGGCTAAATTACTTACATTTACAACTCTCCTGTCTACTATCTCTTCATATATTCATATGTTTCGTACATTTACAGTACCATAACATCTAACCTTTCCTTGTCCTTTTGTTTTGTTTGGGACATCCGAGGTGTACACCGTAGAAATTGAGGGAGATGCAGGATGTGGAGATGGAGAGGAGGATGCAGGAGGAAGCAGAGACGAAGAGGAGGATGCAGGAGGAAGCAGAGATGGAGAGGACAGAGAGGAAGATGCAGGAGGAAGCAGAGATGAAGAGGAGGATGCAGGAGGAAGCAGAGATGGAGAGGAAGATGCAGGAGGAAGCAGAGATGGAGAGGAGGATGCAGGAGGAAGCAGAGACGGAGAGGAGGATGCAGGAGGAAGCAGAGACGGAGAGGAGGATGCAGGAGAAAGCAGAGATGGAGAGGAGGATGCAGGAGAAAGCAGAGATGAAGAGGAGGATGCAGGAGGAAGCAGAGATGGAGAGGAGGATGCAGGAGAAAGCAGAGATGAAGAGGAGGATGCAGGAGGAAGCAGCGATGAAGAGGAGGATGCAGGAGGAAGCAGAGATGAAGAGAAGGATGCAGGAGGAAGCAGAGACGAAGAGGAGGATGCAGGAGGAAGCAGAGATGAAGAGGAGGATGCAGGAGGCTGAGAGAGGGAAGAGGAGGATGCAGGAGAAAGCAGAGACGGAGAGGAGGATGCAGGAGGAAGCAGAGATGAAGAGGAGGATGCAGGAGAAAGCAGAGATGAAGAGGAGGATGCAGGAGGAAGCAGAGATGGAGAGGAGGATACAGGAGAAAGCAGAGATGAAGAGGAGGATGCAGGAGGAAGCAGAGATGAAGAGGAGGATGCAGGAGGCTGACAGAGGGAAGATGTTGGTACAGGCTCTAAATGAAGAATAAATTCCTCGTTTAGAGCCTCTGGGTCTGGGACTGATCCAGCATCGACACTGTCAGCAGAGGATGATCCAGCTGCTGGTGTAGAACTTTTAGCAGGAGGTGAAGCTTGTAATTCTGCAAAATTTTAAATATTAAATATTCATTAAAATGGGTTGAAAAAATGTACAGTACACATAAACACATAAGTAGTGATTTGCATGTTTTCAGTTAAGTTTTTACTAAAGTTACAACTTGTGAATATTGGCATCAAATATGTCATCTCACACACTCACTGACTCAAATCATTCAGTACAAGTGCCCTCTAGGGTAGTGTGACATCTGTAGTGCTTTTCTACATTGTACATTAATAAATTAATGAGTGTGACTATAAATCCAGATAGCTAATGACTTTTTTCCTCTGATGACACTACTTTCCTGACTTTGTAGTGCATAACATTTGACACTTCAAGCTAGTACTGTGACTTAGGAGTTTTGTACAATGGTGATGCTAACTACCTCAGGGAGGTAATCAGGTAACCTCTTAAGAAGTATATAAGTTATTTAAGAATCTTGGTGTTCATATTGGTAACATTATAACATTTGTTATACTAGAAAGTCTCGAAGAGAATTATCAGGTCTGGTTTTCGTGAAGATTTTTAAAATTACATTTGTATATACATGAGTGTGAAAGACCATACTATACACACACACACATACAAAATTGTTCAGGTGGGTAACACCAGAGGTTCAGTATGGCTAGCTTTGGTGATGTGAACGCCACATGGGGAGGTAATAAGGCATATATAACACTATTTTATGTTAGCAACAGGACATGTAGGGCAGCTGTCACCTCACAGCAAGAAGGTTACTGGTCTGAACCTTGGCTGAATAATAGAATAGAATAGAACAGAACAGAATAGAGTAGAGTAGAATAGAATAGAATAGCTGGTGACTGTTAACTATCCTCATCCTCACCATCTTGTTTGTCTCTGTGTACCCCGTGGTGATCTGCCTTCTTATCTAGGGTGTACCATGAGTATCACCCAAAGACAGCTAGGATAGGCTACCTGATAAGGACACCTGGTTACAGATAATGGACAAAGCATAGTGTGATGATGTTATTCTGATGTGAATAACGTTTTTATTTATGCTCTTTTATAAATTAATATTTTATGTGTATATACATGTCTTGTTAGTTTCTTACTTCATGATATACAAGAAAACATTGACAACTGTGATCAATAAAGAATTGTCTAGCAGACCAACCACTTATTAGATCAGAACTTTTAAACTTACTGACAACTGGGCTGAATTAACCATCCTGCTCGCATTTCTGTTGTTTTTAACAGAGGCAGCCCAGTTACTGTTTTTAAACTGTTCTTGTTTTTTTTTCAATCACTCCTTTACGTTCAGGCTGCCCAGGCATCCACTGCATGTCTTCCTGTTGCAGGTGTTTGGAGCCTGACAGGAAGGGCATGGTTTGGTTTTTGGCTTTGTCATTTCTGCAAATGAAAATGGAACATGTAGGGATCATTTCAGGTCTGTTTTGGTTAAATGATTACAAAAATAATTTATGACCAAAGAAATAACTTATATTACGAGGCAGTATTACACCATATTTAGAAAAAAAATCAATTACGAGATTAAAGTCATTAATATTGAGTTAATTACGTCAATAGGGTTAAAAAAAACTGAATTGATTACAGAAAAGATACATTGCTAAAATAGAGCAGTACTAACATTAGCTGGGTGGCCAAGCAAGTGTCTTACACATGAGAATACATCACCAAAAATAAAATTAAATAAACTTTTGCAGAAGTAGTTCTCTTGGTACACAGACTGCTCTGTGAAAACATTTCAAGTTTAATATCAGTTTAACATGCAAATTACCCACAGTTTATCACAACTTACTTAGCTAGGATCTGCCTCGTGTCGAGTCGAAAAATTCGCTGCAGGACCGTGAGTTGAAAGATACATTTACTACGACTCCCAAGATGCATTGCAGTAAGAACCATCCAATCGCCTTGCTTAAGATCTGTTGACATGTCGCTAAAGGCGCGCTGTAGATAAATATTGCAATTTGTAAAAAAAATTAAATAAAAAAATAACATTTGCAATTTGTAATTACATAATTAAACACTGGGCCAGTTTATTTTCGTATTATCGCTGGTTATTATTTTAGAGTAAATAAAGGAATAACGGGTAGCACCAAGCTGTTGTTATCTTCATTTCCATAGCAACGGCGGTTGAGGATTATGGGTAGTGTGCAGTTACGGGATTAGTGACAGTGCGCCGTCTGCATTAATTGGTCTGATTGGTTGGAGCCGAGCGCATCCAAAACTATGGAGCCCCGCAGGGGACATGGGAGAAAAAAAAATTAAGACGGACTTTTGCGAGATCTCGCAAAAGCTCCGTATAAATAGAATTACAAGAGCATATGTATATTAAAAAAAATAACAGTCATTATTGAAGTATCTGTTTATGGTTCAAAGAGTGGCAACCTGAGAAGAATTAGAAGGGGCACACTTGTGGAATGATGATGAATTAAAACTTAAATTAATATTTGTTTGTCTGTTTCAGAGCAAAGATAGGATTATCACTGTCTGCGAATCAGTCTATCTTATCTTCTAAAATTATTATCTTCATTTGTGTATGTTTTGGCGAAATTTGATTATAAAGTGCCTACATATTTTTGTTCATTTTTGTGGACAATTTCTGCAAGTTAACAGTAGGTGGCACTAATGCGTCGCCTGGCTGCAATAAGACCACAGAAGCAGCAGTACAGCGGCGGTGGACTCGGGAGTTGGTTTCATCACATTACGTTCAGAGAAGATACTTTATCTAAATAAGCGACGCTACGCATTGCAATGGTTACACTGACAGTCTCTTTTGTCTTGGTAGACACGCCGGAGTTGCAATGAAGGTATTTTTTTCTTTACATAACCTTTGTTCCAATTATCTGTCTGATTAGATTTTCGCTAGCACCAAACGGCTAACGCAAGCTTCAGGTCGCTGACGTTTCTGGGCTTGTGCTGGCTAAATACTCAAAACGGCCGGACAAACAGCCACTCTGGCACCTGTCACTCAACACTGATTTGACGTTAAGATTATTTAGTTACATTAGGTTTCCAGGTGAATATTGGTCTAGCTTTTTTTCTGCTTTTTTGTGACATTAGGTACCTTAAGTGCTTTTACTGTTGACATTTACTTTATCTATTCACATCTTGTGCTTTATGAACAGCTCGTACAAACCCCTTCTAGTAGTTTCATGTATTATAATCATGTATAATATGCACATATATGTGACCTTGTGGTGCTTGTGGTAACCGTGTATAAATTATACTGATGGGCCTTTGTGGCTGACATATTGTCAGTAAGAACAAGATGTTCTTCAGGATTCAACGTGAAGACACTAAATACTGAAGTAAAGGTGTTTTGTAAATGTCAGGCAGGGGCCTCTTCCATGTGGGCTTCATGCTGTGGTCTGCTGAATGAAGTCATGGGTACTGGGGCCGTCAGAGGCCAGCAGCCAGGGTTCGGGGCCGGTGCTGGACCCTTCAGATTTGCCCCCAGTGCGGGATATTCCACGTACCCGCCCACCAGCTCAGGGAGTCCCAGTCTTGTATGCAAGGCCTGTGGTCAGGCCTTCTCAGTCTTCAGGAGGAAGGTAGGTGCCTGGGTGTTCTGTCTAATACAAACATATTACCTGGTCTGATAAGGAGGAAACATATTAAATGAATTATTTAGACAGAAGTACTGTGGGCATGGAGAGTGTGCGTGCTTAGCTCATTTTCTCATGTGCATTTTTAATGGGTGTTCTTTTTTTTTTTTTTTTTCTTTTTTTTTTTTGAAGAAAAAAGCATGTAATTATAAAGGTTTAAACGAATTCAAATAGTTAAAAAGAGGCTAACTGGTTTTCTAGAGTGCTGACATGATGAATATTTATTTGTCCTGGGACAAAAAGGCACAAGTTGGGAGGCAGATGGACCAACATGCTAGTGCTCTAATATCTTCATGCTCAGGCTCTCACTCTGTCTGAACCCTCTGCACACCACCATGCCGGTCTAATCCCATATCTTGCATTTATTACTCTTTGATGTTTGTCACATGAAAGAAAGCACCTCCTGTCTCTGTCTGCATGGGAAGAGCAGATGTGAGTGATAGAAATGCAATAAAGCTCTGGTGGCATTCAGTGATTTATTAAATGGTTTTGGTATTTTTCCTGTTTTGACTGTAATAGCAATATTTATTATAAAATATATGTGCATATAAGGAGGAGAATGAGACGGGTTACATTTTTGTCTGTGACGTCTTCCTGCGATGAGATACCTTGCAGTAGCACATGGCGGAAGGTGTGCATAAATCACTAATTCCCTCATTTCCATCACCTTGTTTATCTTCCTCAGTATATTTGCTGCGACTGCAAGAAGGGCTTCTGCTCTCTGTGCTCCGTGCTTCAGGAGAATTTACGCATTTGTGCCACGTGTCATTTGCTGAAGGCGACGGCCTTTCAGCGGCCGCGGCTCATGCGTCTCAGAGTGAAGGACCTGCGTCAGTACTTGCTGCTGCGTAACATCCCCACCGACACCTGCAGGGAGAAGGAAGATCTGGTGGACTTGGTTCTCTGTCATCAAGGAATCGAGGAAGAGGAGGACCCCGACATGACCAGCCTTCAGTCGCGTTCCCTGTACACTCCAACCCCTTCTACCACACAGTCTGCCTCCGAGCTGTCTGCGTTCGCTGCCTCTCAGGAGGAAGCGCTCAGCAGGAGCGATAGCTCTGACACCAACCAGGTCAGAACCAGGTTAAACACATGTATGCAAATAACATACTCTCCAGACCTCTACAGATATTTATGTAGTAATACTTTTCTGTTGGTGCAACGCATACATTTCTAAGAAATTCACGTGAGTGTTTTCCAGAAAATGAGTCGGTTAGAGTTCACTGCTCATCCTTTCAGCTAAATTTGCACACCAACTAAATAAAAACAAATCAGGACTCTAGAAAGCAATAAAAGAAAGCAAATAAGCTAGAAGAGAGCCCAACCTCAAGCAGCCAGGAGCCACTATAAATACTTGTACCAGGCCTGATTATAGAGCAGTAAGCTTGTCTTTGAATGGAACGTACCAGGCATTGTTGTTTCCAGTGTATCAATGGGCTGGCTGAGGTCTGTCTAATCCTAATCTTCTGTTGGCGGCATGCTTCTTGTGTGCAGTGCATACGATGTTTGTTGTTGCCTTTCAGGATTTGGGAGACGGTACATCAGTGTCTCTTCTCAACTTGGATCCCAGTGAAGACACTCCTGAGGTCTTTCTATTTATTTTCCTTTTAATAAAAGTGAATTCATGCATTATTGCTGATAAAACTGTGGTGCAAGTATTAGAGAGCAGTGTGATGAATGCTTAGATGCTTTTGGGTGACTTGGGTTGAAAATCAATGAAAAGAATTTTATTCATCTAAGATCCCAGAAACAGTTCTGCTTACTTGGAGATATGAAAACTCAGTTATGCGTTCATGTTTGCAGACAGTTTAAAAAACAAACAAACAAATAAATTATAATGATTAACAAGAAGCAGAATATGATGAAAAAAGAGTATTGTGTGCATAATATTTCATTTAGTGGTGTTTCCTGTCCTGTAGGTTAGTCCTCAGACTCGACGTTGGGCCAGAGCATCCCTCTCAGACATCTCCAGTTTACGGGATATTGAGGGCCTGTCTGTCAGGCAGCTGAAAGAGATACTGGCCAGGAATTTTGTCAACTATTCAGGGTGCTGTGAGAAGTGGGAGCTGGTGGAGCGTGTCAGCAGACTTTACAGGGAGACTGAAGAGAACAGGAAATCATGTGGGTATTAACTTTCTTACTGTGTTTAAATCCTGTGGGGGGAGGGGGGGCTGTCAGCTCTAAAGCAGTCCTGTTTTTTTTATTTCCTATAGAAATCATCTATAGTATATGAAATGTTTGTAATAGTTAAGATCTTTTGCACATAAACGTGGTCTTATCTTCATCTAAATAACAATCACAGACAAATGTGACTAAACTAATAAAACACAAACACTCATTTTGTCGCATCTTTATTAAAGACTCTGAATAGATACTCACAGTCCAGGCTGGAAGAGTTTATTAACCTCTGTGCTAATTACTTCTCTAAAAAGTCCAGTGTTCAGGTAATAGAGGATAGAGGTTACCTTTCAGGTTAGTAACCAGTCCTTGCATGTCTTTATTAAGTCTGCTGTTCTCAAGAACAAAAAGCGACTGGTGTGGTGCGAAGCATTAAGCAGCCTGCTCAGTCTCTCAGAAGGCTGAAATCTTTGGTCATGTGTAAATTTTGAGAAAAATCACTGAACAATAGGATACGATTAACGTAAACTACTACAGATCTTCTGGATATCCTAAAAGTTGTAGGACATTATTGTAGGATATGTTCAGCCAACAAAAGTTTAAGTGAACACAGCGGTATGTTTGGAGTGAAGAAAAGTCCTTCACACCTATCTGTGAAGCGCGGTCAGTGCACAGTGTAAAAGGTGGGCGTAGCTACCATGATGTCATCTGTTTGTTTCTGATGTTGTGTTTTGAAGTCTTGAGATTTGTATTTTCATCCTTGCCATCTTTTTTTTTTTTTTTTTTTTCCATTTGAAAAAGAAATAAATACAAACTGATTTGATGAGGGTGGCTAGGCTAACAGTGAAAGTGCTTACTTATTAGCTAACAACTTGTCAATCACAAGCCGGCAGCACGACATCCATAATCCTGTTTTTTGGAATGTAGTATAACCAAGATTTACAAACTAAAGCTAATTTCTTATTCGGTATAATCCAAAATAAGTCACTGAGGCCCTGTCCTACAGACATCTAGAGGACCAGAAGTCTTTTTTTACAGCCATTGCTGTGAATAGGAGAAAATCAGAAGTCCTGACCTTAATTTAACTGAGATGACCTAAAGAAGAATCAAGATATTTTAGAATTACTGATGAACTGAAACCATTATGTAGGCGGCTTGACTCTAAATTCCTCCTGACAGTTGTGCAAGTCTCGAGCAGCTATAGGAAATGTTTAAAAAAGCTGTGGTTGCTTACAAAAACAGACTGTACCATTTAATAAACTGTAGAGTTAACCTTCTCCAGCCTGTACTGTGAGCCAGTAATAAAGATAATAAAGACAGTAGAAGTAGAGCTGTGTTTATAATTAATATCAGACCGCATTTTATCAGCAAGTTAAACATAGAAATCCAGCTAACTTCAAAGAGTTTACAAACCTTTTCAACTGCATCATGTTGTGTGGTCGAATGAAGTGTGTCAGTACATTTCATTTATTTCTCTTGCAGTGGAAAATGTGAGCAGCACTGTAACCACAGGTAAGTTTTCACCCAACTTCTGTGTGCAGTGTCCTAGATGTCATTGTTGGAACTACATCCTGTTTTTAACCACTGAAACTAAATATCTCTGCTTCCTCTGACAATATTATTTACTGCGAGTGCTATTGATAACTCACACAGGTAGGGTCATTTGAACGAGTTTTTCGTTTAGACTCCTGTTGATATGTCTCGCGCTTGCTTTACTCCTCCCTCATAAAGTGATGACCTTCCCCCCTCCCATCTGCAATGGTGCCATTGGAGGTAAGGCTTATACCTTGTGGTCACATGTTCCATCTATGAACCCATCTGCACCGCACCAGTGTTCGTTGTGAACCTGTTCTCATTTTCCATTCGACCCATTTCTTTGAAACATTTCCATACGTGGTTCTTCCTGTGAGGGGATATTGATGTTGCATTGAGGATGAAAGTTGAATGTTCATTTATCCCACTTAAGAAAATTGAAGATTGATTTTCATGGTGGATCAATCTCCTTCATCTATTCGTGTGTGTGTGTGTGTGTGTGTGTGTGTGTGTGTTGAATATGTGAAGTAATTATATTGAAAACTGGAGTATGTCAGCCCTGTGTGTTCACTCTGAGCTTGCTTCTAGAGATCAAAATTGTGTGGTTGACATAGTAACATCTTGACACTTAGAAACCGCAGGGGTTGTTATTTTGCAGGCGATTGTGGGCATGACCTACCTCGATCAGACAAGGGTGCTTTGTGAAGCTTTGAGTATTCCAGTGCTCTCTTACCCTTTACTCATTGTGTGGTTATATCACTCTCTTTTCTCGCAGATGGGGAGAACTGTCCACTGACGATTCACGACGACAACCTCTGCAGGATCTGCATGGACGCTACGATCGACTGCGTCCTCCTGGAGTGTGGACACATGGTCACTTGCACCAAGTGCGGCAAGAGGATGAATGAATGCCCGATCTGCAGGCAGTACGTCGTGAGAGCTGTGCACGTCTTCAAATCCTAATGCACCTCTGCAGCACCACTGCACCTGCTTCAGACTGAGACTGTACCTTAACCTCAACAATGCAGCTCGTAACCTTCAAATCCCCAAAAGACTCAGTCTGTGGATGTTTGTATTCCCTGAGGTCTCACTTTATTTGCACAGTGAAATCTAAGAAATGTCTTTCTGAAGAATTTTGACTATTCGCTTTCACGAGTGGGCAGAGCGTAGGAACGTACCCTCCAGCAAGTCATTCCTCAAGTTAACATATCTTCCATATCTGTGTTTATTCTCAAATGTCTTAAATGTATTTCTTACAGTTTTTCAAAGCAAAGAATGTGCGGCACGAGCCGCGTGCAGTCTTGTTAAACAACGCTTCACCCTCAGATCTGCCTGTAAACTGTAGCTGGTTCTCTACTCTGCTGGGCATTCCTGAGAGCACCTCACTTAACAACTGCTGCAAGTGACTACATATCTTCATGAGGGCGAGGGCACATGCTGAAGCTCAACATAGGAGAGTGTGAACTAGGTGCCAAATAATGCGTCATGCCCTTATGCTTCTCACCTTTTTTTTCTTTTTTTTTTTCTCCCCCCTTCCTTCAGCTGTGAGGGTTAGTGTTGGATTGTTGATTCCTCAGCATGTTTGACCAGAAAGCACTTTTCTTCACAACTGTGTTGATCCACTACTCGCAAGCGACCTAATAGTAGCTGAGTTAATGCGTGCTTATCTTTGAGCTGCTTGAGTTCAAAGCCGCTGTGATTTTTCAGATGGAGTTGACATATAATTGTTCTGTTCACTTATTTTGTTACATAGCTACTTGTATGCATTACACATTTTAAATGATCACACAACGTCTGTCGTTACAGCAATAGCTAACCTCCGCTGTCACCTCTTGATTTGTCTCTTTAGTGGAGACAAAGTACGAAAACCGGTGCTAACTCATCCCACCACCTTCCCCAACCACCTCCCGCGGAACTGTTTTTTTTGTTTTGTTTTTATTTGTCGTGTATTGTTGAGAATGGAATGAAGTGTCTTAACGAGTTGAATTTTCTCATGTAGGAGTAATGTATTGAACTAACTATTCAAAGATATAGCTATGAGTTTACTGACACCTGTGATATAGGAAGTAAATAGAAGTTAATGACTTGATGTATATTTGCATATATGGATCCATATGAGATATGTATATATCTATTTTTTTTTTTAATTATTTGATTGAAGTGGCCCAGGGATTGGGTTCAGTTTATATTTAGAGGTTTACATTTTTCCTGTCAGGTGATTTAAAATGTGTTTAATCTGCATTAATTTGCTTGAACCAGAGCATGACACTGCTTTACACCAGATAGGTCATATCCTACTCCTTAGATTGCCCCTACCCCTGAAACAAATTCTCTGCTTTTATTTTCCCACAAAACCCTGCTCTTTCACAAGCTTTTCGCTCTGTACTGTAACCCACAAAGTCAAAATTGCTGCTATTACAGTAAAGATGTCCGCTACAGTCATGCACAGTAGCGGATCAGGTTGCACTTTTTTCCTTTTACAGAGGGTTTAATTGTGTGCTAGGTTTGGTCTTTGTATTTGGGAATGTTGAACTTTTTATTTTGGTAATTAAAATTTCAATTGAAATCTGCATGTGTCTTTTACTGTCCTGGCTAATGATTACTGAGGAAGTGATCATGTCACAGCCTTTTAAGTTCCAAACACAAAATTGTTCAAGACAAGGCCTGGGTGGTGATGAGAGGTTTGTTTTAGAACACACTTCTTACTTCATTCTCTAAAATTGTATGGCGTTAAATTTGTGAAAAAAACAAAAATCAATCCAATAATTTCTTACAACTTAAACACAAACAAAAGTTAACTTGATCTAATTTCACTACTTCAAAAAGTGGTTAAAAAGAAAATTATTTTAAACCCTCTTATTGTATTTCTCTGATATTTGGCAAACATGACTTTTTTGCAAGTCATCCACCCATCTGTCATGAGGGGGCTGGATCCTATGCCAGATGTCATAGGGTGAGACGTGGGGTACACACTGGACAGGTTGCCAGTCTTTCACACGACTAACAGTGAGGCAGGCATTCATTCACACTTATGGGTCATTTAGAAGCACCAATGAACCTAACTGCATGTCTTTGGACTGTGGAAGAAAGCTGGAGAAAGACCACGAACAGATGGTGGATTCAAACCCAGGACCACCTTGCTGTGAGGCAACAGTACAAACTACAGGCTTGTGCCAAATGTACAAATTAGGTAAAATCTATTAGCCCTGTGAGAATATGGAAAAAAGAGAAAAGAGCAAAGCCTCGCTTTAATGGTACAAATGAAATTCTTTTAATGCATATTAGCACATCATTTTTGGATTTACAAATATAAACATCACATTCACCTGAGGTGATCAATTACAGCACAACAACCAAAATACAACACCTACTGTAGGGAGTATAGGTTCAAAACTATGCAAATGAGTTATTTGCAAAGGTCAGCGTTAGCAGATTATATAAACCAGAACCAGGTGAAAACAGATGTGTGGGGGATTACTGTATTATCACAAAGTCAGTTTCACAGTTGCTGGGACAGTCAGCTTCCTGTTACTAACTTTTGGGTGTTGAACTTCACCCGCTGGGAGCTGCAACAGGCTTAAATCACCCTGATAAATTACTTGTACTAATTATTTGACCCAGCTATGTGACACACCTATGTCAACTTACTGAATAAATACAAACAGTAATAAAAAAAACAATCAATAAATTAATATTGAAATATTGTTGAAAACCCCATAAAGCAAAAACACTCCACAGTTTAAAGTAGTAATGTAACTGAAGGCATGAGGGTGTAACAGAATATGAAATTTGTTTATCTTTTTTTTTTATCTTTTTTTTTTTATCTTCATCAAAAAGACATTCTAAATATTTTTATGATCAGATATATTGTACATGCTATTTTATTTCTCTGATACTGAAGTGATGTTAAATTCAAATGTACATTTTGGCACGCAGACTGTTACAAGAGGGCAAACTGAAGGAGATCATTTTCAGTTCACGGTACAGTCTCTCTGTGATAATAGTTCCTGAGACACTGTAAACTCATGAAATGTTGCTGCTATAAAAATACTGTTTTTCAAATATTTAAGGAATAAAAATAACCCAGGAGTCAATTACAAGCAGGTCTTTATAAAAGTAGTCTCAAAAGAAACACATGCATGCCATCTCTTCTTAACCCGTCCAGTGAATGTTTGTCACCTCCTGACATTAGACTCCAAGGCTTCCATCCAGTCAACCTCAATCTTTCACTTCAGTTTACTGACAGTGATTCAGAGACTTATCACAGGACCAGTTGTTCCATTAAGTGCAAAGACCATCTTTGAAGTCCTTTTATTGTTTGCCCTGTTGGGAACTAGCTTATCTTCTGCAGCAATTTGTCCTCTTTCAATTTAAACGGTACACTCACAGACATCTCTGCGATGAACCTTTCACAGGCTGCCTTGGTCACCTGCTTGCAGAAGCGAAGGTCTATCTGACAGATGCTTCCGCAGCGCTTGAAGAAATTTAAGGAATGGTCCGTTACTCTGTTACACACTGAAAAAATGAGGCAAGGAAAAAGGGTTAGAAGAACAGAAAACTGTCAGTCCTGCTAATTTAAAAATGTATACGTCTCCAGACTAATCACATCTGGCATTCAAAAACTGGGCTTTATTGCTATAAATGTAAACCGGGGACTTTGATAAGGCTGGGACTAAAATGTAAATAAAAGCAGAAAGCAATGATCTGCAGATCTCGCGCATTTCCTTTTTTCAAAACAGTACACAAAAAACTGAGAAAATGTGCAATTTTAAGAAAAATATTACCTCATTTTTAATTTGATGGCAGCAGCATGTCTCACAAAAACTCAAACATTGGGATGGAGGCAACAAAAGGCCAAAACAGTAAGTGGTACTAAGAAGAAGCAGCTGAGGGAATATTTTTAAACTAATTAGGTTAATTGGCAACAGGCCAGTAATGTCTGGTTATTAAAAGTGCATCTTAAAGAGACACTTAAGAGTTCTTTAGAAGTGAAGACAGGCTTTACAAAACACTGCCCTCACAATTCTGGAGAAATCTCCTCACAGCAGACAAGATCAACAATTAATATCGGATGCCTGTTATCTCCTGGCCCTCAGGTGGTGCAGCACTAAAAACAGGCATGATTCTGTCATTGAGAGCAAAACTGTTATGTGGTCAGAAAAATCAAAATGTCAAATTATTTTTAAAAACCATGGACACCTGATTTTCTGGACTAAAGAGGAGAGGGCTTGTCATCCAGCTTACTACCATCTGTGACGGTATGGGCGGACTTTAGTGCCTATGGAACTGGCAGCTTGCACATCTGGAAAGGCACAATCAATGCTGAAAGCTATATACAGCTTTTAGAACAACATATGCTCCCACCACAACAATGCCAAGTACATGTCCTAGTTTTCTGAGACATTTTGTTGCCATCAGATTCAAAACAAGCTAATATTTTTCATCTGTCATCTATGTTCTGTTATGAATAAAATATGCGTTTACAATATTTGCAAAGCATTGCATTTTGTCTTGTTTTTTACATTTTACACAATGACAGTAAAGAAGATTGTAATTCTGAGTACCGTTGCTAATTCAAACAAAAAAAAAAAAAACACAAGCTAAGTGCACAGTAGCTGAAATGCTAAAAGCAGCATATTAAAGGAAGTAAACTAACCAATGCTAAGTATACTAATCTATTTATTCATCTCAAGTCCAAGTATATAATTTCCTGGAACAATCAAGCACAACCCACAGCATTTAAATAATTTAGTGGCTAATATCGATGCTTTAGCAAAACCCCCTATTTCGCCTTCTTCCTCTGTGGTTAACACAAGAGTTGTTATTGTCTTGTATTTTCCATTACTTTTGAAAACTTCTATATAATTTTAAACACTTATTTTGACTGCAGTTTATTTTACAGAGTTGGTTTACTTGTTTCAGTTTTGTTTTATTAGTTTCAATGTTTGTTTGTTTTTATTTTGGCACCCAAAAGAGACACCAACACAAACAATACAAACACTTGAGCCACTGGAAACAGACACACCCAGTCTCAATAAAAATATCAATCATTGTATGTCTTATGACAAGTTCTATTTTGTCCTAACAGAGGTGCTTTCTGTGTTATTATATGGAAGTATGAGTTTAGACTGACCATCAGGTTATTTAAAGGACAGGAAGTGTGCCATTTATTTGAATTCAGCCGCCCAGCTGAACTTGTATGCAAGCCTGCTGGAAAAAAAACAAACATGAAAAAGCCTGATGCCTGTATATTCCCATGACTCCACGCTCTGATTCAACATCTCACCTGAGAGGTTGATTTCTGTGAGGGAATCTCTGGTTGTGGTCCCTGCTGCTGTCAGCAGGTTGACTGACTGGTCATTGATATGGTTGCAGTATCTAAGGTCCAGCCTGGAGAGCAAAGGCATCTGTCGACTTATGAGGCGTAAAGACGTGTCGGTGATGTCCAGCCCCGCTAACCTCAGTTCCTCCACGTTCCGCAACTTGCAGCGGTTATCCAGCTGGCCTGTTAGTTAGTTGGTCAAATAAAAAGTAACACAGAACAATTTTAAATTTGATCAACACCTCAAGATTATAAAAGTCTCTGACATTCAAGTTCACGCTTGTGTTTCAGTTTGAAAACGTAAATCTAAAGCAGCGCCTCCTGGAAAAATCTATTTTGGGGTTTGGAATGAGAGCAATAACCTTTTCAGCTACTGAAAAGCTTCCCACTCCAAGAGTTGCTCTATAAAATAGTTAGCAATGTGTAACTGAGTACCTAAGAGTTTTAACATTAACACTTACGCAAGTTAATGTGAAATGATTAGTAACTGTGTTTATGTTGCAGCTGTTAAAACTTAACTTTGAGTATCATTTATGCATAACAGCATGGCAGGCAGGAGAAAAGGGCACATTTATGATAGTAGTTGTGCTTTACCTGGTCTGTTATCTGTGGGAGGGGAGAGGAGGTCCCTCATCTGTGCATCTTTGAGTCCCTCCACCCACTGCACATCGAGAGTGCGCAGCAGAGGGCAGCTGGAGGTGCAGAGTGCAGACACAGCAGCCCAGGAGCAACCTGACAGCCTTAACACTCGCAGACCTAAAACATATAGTGGCACTTTAAAACACTGATTTGGGGGGTGGGGGTTCTGTAACCTTAGATCAAAAATCCCTTATAGTTAAGTACCTGGCAGTCTGTTAATAAGCCAGCTTAATTGTTTCTTGGAAATGTTGGTCCAGCTGAGGTCCAGGGAGACTGGCTGTCGGCGGATAATCCCACTTAGCATGAGTGGGGTGATTGAGGTGCAGCGGTTCAGATCTATCTTTGTCCAGAGTCTCTTGTCACAACACCTAGCAGAAATAAAGATTTGTGTTGAATGTCAGGTCTTTGTGTCAAGGCAGAACACTCTAAACCAAACTGTAACTGCTCCTCCACATTTCAGAGGGTTTTTTTCTCTTCTGCACTAACTGTAAACATCAGAAATATATTTTAAATCACTGTTGAGATAGTGCTGTGCATTTACCATCTGTTCCACGTCTTGCACACTCTCATGCACACACACAGCTCCTGGTGTGTGAGATAGCGGAATATCTTCATCCAGAGCTCTCGCTGGATAATGTGTGCTTTTCCATCTTTTAGAGGCAGTCTGTCGGGAGGCGGGCTTATGGGAGGGGGCCGAATAACGTGCCGCTCCATTTGGACACACTTGGGTGGAGAGCGCGGAGGAACCGGCCGGGTTGTCGGAGTGCTCCTGTTGAAGCCCAGCGGAGTGATCTGACTTGGGTAGAAGTGTCGCAGCTCCCAGGAGTTCCCATTCATCTCTTTGGTCTTGAGGTGGGCCCTCTGATCCCCGAGCTCATTGCCGTTGCAGAACAGCTTCTTGGGTTCCTCGTTTTCCGTCTCTGGTTCAGGCTTCAGTGGTTGCCGGTTCTCATTGGCCATGCAGTCCTCGGTCTTCTGGATTTCCTGGGTAAGTGCTTTGCTCAGTTCCCGACTCAGCTCTCTGTTAGGTAAACGCCGCTTACGCCGAGCCTTTGGACGCGGGCCTTTTTCCTGGGTCTCGCTCCCGCCCTCACTGCTGGGGCCGGCCTGTGGAGAGCTACAGTGAGACTGGTCACTGTCTCCAACCGGTGTTCTAAGGCTGAGATTCAAAAGGTCGCTCTTGGAGTCCCTGTAATCCACATCATCTTCAGGGTCTCCAGAGCGCCCTTTCCTCTCTACACCGCTCTGGAAAAGAGGCTCCCTTCCGTCTTCATCCTCTTCTTCAGCATCTTCATCATCCTCTTCTCTCTTGATTTGTTGAAGAAGTTTGGAAAAATAAGGATCATCTGACCTTTCCTGGAGAAACAAAACAAACAAAAACAAAACCACATGTCAGGGCTCTAGATCTTTTTGCCACGTTTGCACTGATACACCTAAAAGTTAGGCGCACCCACATTTTTCAACTGCATCACTTAACACTGCAGTTTTACATGTGCACTTTTTTGGGGGGAATATTGCTGTCCATACAGACAATATTGATTTAGAAATGATTAACTAACAATCTTGTCAACACAAGGTTCTTTATTTGGAGCACAGTTCTACAAGAAAGATAAGTTACTGAAAAAGTGTTTGTGCTTGCAGTGCTTTGGCACTCTTTGGTAACTTTGTAGACAATGTTAAAATGAATCATCACATCGGCCTCCTCTGGCGACCTGTTTGCTGCTGCCTGCCGCTGAAAGGCAGTGGGGAGAGGGGACACTTGGGCAGTGCATTTATCGCAGCACATGTGTTTTCTGGATACACTGTGCTTTTTCAGGTTCAGAGAATGATGGCTCCTTGTCAGAGCACTGGCTATGAATTTCAGACGGATCAGGCCTTAACAAAAAAGTTATCAATAGTTCTTTTTACATCTTATTACCCACAGCTACATCCACTTCTGTCAGGCCTAGGCTACTCACTAGGGCTGGGTATCATCATTGATTTCTATAATCCTTTCGATTCAGATTTACAAGGTCCCGATTGGATTCAATTCAGTTTTGCCTCAGACAGTCTGGCGTTTTATAGCAGATAACCTTAAAAATATTCTGCAATTTTGCATAATTTTAAAAAGTTTAAATTTCTTCAGTATTGAACAGCAGAAGTTGCTGCCCTCTCTTGTCTGAGGTCATTAAAAAAAGAAAAGAAAAAAAAAGCGTCAGATAGCGCTGTAAACAGCGGTAGTTTGGTGGGTAATTAAGCGAATTAATAATGGCGAAAACAGAGATTTGAGATGGGAAACTATTCTTAAAGTACACAGAGAGAGAAAGCTGTGCATGAAGTGTGATTTTATCATGGTGGAAGCAATACAGCAAAAGTCAGAGGGAATTAATGACGACATTCACGTGCTGTTGGGTAAGAAAGCCAAGAAAGAGAAAACTGATTCTGATGCGTCGGGTCCACGCTCTGTGTTTACGTCTTTGTGCGGAATTCTATCCACCGGCACTTTCAAACGTACACACGAAGGACCACAGGAATATCTGCACCACGGCCAATCAGAGAAGTCCCGCCCCTGACTATGTCTGACCACACTGAGACTTTTTTTTTTTTTTTTTTTTTTACTCGAACATCTGGTCGCACCGGTGCGAACTAGGATTTTTTTTGAGTCGCACCATTGAAAAATTTGGTCGCATTTGTGACCAATTTGGTCGCACTCTAGAGCCCCCAAAATACTGCTCCATTTACACACTGTACATTATTATACAAACCTTCTTCCTCACACTGAGATCCTCTTCCTCATCATCATCAAACAGCTTCCTCTTTTTCCTCAGTTTGTCCTCGGGCCGGGGCCGTGGCAGGTTGCTGGGTGAAAGCACCGGCGGCTGGCGGCTGAGAGACTCCTCGGGTCGGTACCTGGGTGTCTCCTCTTTGTCTGACCTCCTCTTAGTTGCTGAAGAAGCGTCCCCTTCCTCCTTTGTCACAGGCTTCTGTTCCCTCAGCAAAGAGCCAGGGAGGTTGGAGGCATACTTGAACCCCGGGCCCCTTTTTTGCTTCAATGCCAAAGGGACAATAATTGCGAGACAACTTTATACCTTTAGCCTATATTGACAAGAAAAATACGCTGTTCCTAAAAGTGCTCCTATGGTTTAATAAACAAAATCAATGTGACCGAGAACATAAGACACAGCAGTCAGAGGTTTCCTGCTTCACTGCCACATGTGAAAGATGACAAAAGTATAAACAGGAAGTGGCAAGTTGATCAACACACGCTTTAACCGAATATTGAAATAATGAAAGCAACAAAAGCTCTGTAATGCTAATTAATTCTCTTTTGTTTCCAAATCACACTTGATGAGCTGAAACGTGACATAAAAACCGTGACACACACATATTTGTACTCACTTTTCCACTCTTTCCAGCATGGTTGCATTTAGGACATTCCCAGCAGTTAGGGAGTTCATCATTCACCACCCCCGAAGCGTCGCACACCTGATAAAAACAACGGCCAAATGAGTCGGATTTCAACTTGAACTGCCAGCTCTCGCTTAGTCTTGTGTTCAGTGTGTTTAATGCAAACAAGGCAAGGGAAGTGAAAGTGGCTGTTGTGACGCGTACTTGTTAGGCAGGTCAGCACAGTTTAACCTCAGTCGCTGTTAAACATGCCAACTCTTGCTTCATGGATTACTCAGAAAAGGGAAGTATAAACAGTTAAAGATCTCAACTCGGCCTAAATATGCTGTTACAAATCTAAACTGCTGTATGAGGTTCCAAATATATTCTGCAACAAGACAATAAAACAGCTAGGAAAAACCTGTAACGAGGCACAAAGAGGCAGCCTCTTTTTTTCTGTTTTGTTTGTTTGTTTTCTACTCTTTTGAGGAATTTAGCTGATGGCATTAAAAATTCTTAGCTCTTGCATGCAAAACAAACATGCAGACCATGCTTCAAAAACTGGTTTGACCAAACATATGCAAATAGCAAATTGTGTTTTTGCATAACAGGTTACAAACAGGGTGTGTGCAGTGTGTTGCCCTTTTTGGTCATGATCTAATACAGTTTCTTTTTTAATCTGAGAGTTTGTTTTTAAACTCCTGACCTCTTAAGCTTTCTTAAGCATGTGTTCAGTGAAACCCTCAGCGTGATGGTGTCATGTCGGAGCCGTAAAATCTTAAGATCCACATCACAAACAAAGTTTTTTTAGCGTTATGTAAACATCAACATTTCTACCCAATTATCTCCTCTGACTGCGATTCAACTGCCTGAGTCACTCCTGTCATGTTACAATGATCTGAGATTCCTGGCACATTACTGCAACAGTGTGAGTCACCGTCACAATGACTGTAATGATGAGGTGGAGTTGTTCAGCTGTTCCCAACGTAGGCGCCCTTCTGTACCTTCAGGCAGTTGGGATGGACGATCTCATTGCAGATCGAGCACTCCATCAGCATAAAGTTAAACTTGTCCTCCTCATCCTCCAGTGTGTCCTCCTTCCCGGCTTCTTTGCACACTACACACACTGCTGTGTGGGGCAACACAGGCTGCATGGGGCGAAAAAAGAAAAAACAAGCAGAAATAAAGTTTATTAAGCAGTGAATGCTTTGGAAAAACAAAGCTGACAGTGTTACATGTCTTCATGGATAATTTTGACTCTAAAGCTCTACTGACTCACCGCGATGCACTGTCTCATGATGCAGGACTGCTTCATGCGCCCTGGTCCACCAAACTTCTTCATGTCCTTACAGAAGTGACACTCCCCGCATTCAGACCGCAAGCAAGCCTCGCACTTTCTGCAGCGTGTCCTCCTGCGGCGGGCTCCAGAGGAGCTGCGGTTGGACGGCAGCTTAACAGCTGACGACGTCCCCATTTTGGGTTTGGGCCGGTTAGCTGCCCGCTGCTGGAAGGCAAAAAACGTAAGAGACATTAGATGATAACTCAAAATGAAGAGACTCTCTGTCATTGAGAACATGGACACAGGACCTTTAAGCAAACTAACAGGTGAACAGATATCAGACCAAACGGCTGAAATAACAGTAATCAGCACAAGGAATCCAATCAAACTGGCACTGCCATCAAACTGTGATGCATGCATTATGTATTTATTTATAGGCTATTCTTGCTGCTGCTTAATTACATGTGAGTCATATGACCCAGCTACTAAAAAATTCCTTAACTAAACAAGGAATTTAGTTTAGTTCCACCTTGAACTTGGGATTTTACTATCCTTCGGCAAACAGAGCCATGTGGAAACAGTTTATACTTAAGCAGCAATTAATATTAATTTTCATCAATTAATTTCCCTTAATATTTCCTAAGTAATTATTTTGTCAACAAAATATCTGAAAAGTTGATCATGATCTCTCAAAATAACCCCAAATTAAGGTATTCAGATTACCATTTCAAGTAAAAAGTTCTCACATTTTAGAAACTGGAATCAGTGAATATTTGCATGTTTTTGCTTTAAAAAGTACTGGATTCCTATTGGATGGAACATTAACGACACATAAGTGGTGTTTGTAGGCTTTTGATATACAATTATTGTGTTACTGATTAAACAAATGATTTGCTTCTTGGCTACTGGGTTAACTAGTACTCACTCTAAATCAAGTTAACAATTAAAAAAAAGAAAAACAAAGCTGTGGTGAGGGTAGTGTCTCTACCTTACGGTATGAAGCACCTTGAGGCAATTTCTGTTGCGATTTGGCGCTATATAAACTGAACTGTACCGATAATGTAGGCATGTCAATGAAATTGTATCCTCACAGTGCATGTTAAGCTTAGGGTTAAGGGTGTCACCTTGAGAATTGTGACAAAAGCATACTCCAAATCTTCTTATTTGAGTCACTGGAAGCAGCAACAGTGTGATGCTGTGGACTAAAAATAAAAACAGTAATTTAACGATCAGACTGAAATTTAAGCAACCAATTATCTAACTGAATCCTGAAACCTTAATTCATTTTGTGATTTTCTCACATCTCCTTCTTACTCTCTTCCCTGTTGCCATGGCAGGGCAATATAAAGCACTATGAAAATAAGACAAATCACACAGGAGGAGAGGTTACCTAGGCAACACATTTGCCTCTGATGGCAACTGTTTGAATAAAAAACTGAGAGAGATGGATAAAAATAAGCTCAGAGTGGAGCTACGATTTGTGCTCTGAGCACTTTCCTGATGTCATCTATTCTTATTCTATTACTGAAATCACACACGGCCCACGCACGACGGCTCATTCCAGCTCTTTCACCAATTATTACTCCATTCATTTGTATAAAACACCAAATTACAATAAATTAAGATCATTCAAGCCTCTGCGGTTGTCTTATGTGGAAGATGATACTGAGGCGTTGCAGACAGGTAAAACAAGATGTTTCAGACGAACGATAACGTCACTCTTGCTTTCTGAATGATATTCACTGGAAGGAGTGGAGAAACCAGCCCTAAATATGTGCTAAAGAAGCTTCACGGCAAATTGCTAATAACAACAGTGACAACATGTTTCTTCTTGTTTAACAGAAACTGCTCTTTGGAGCGTTTTCCCCCAGGAGGATTTTGAAACGCGTTGTTAGATCTATCCCTTTACATATCAGAGTTTCTTCTGTTGTGTTGCTGTCAGCTCAAGAAGTTGTTCTTTGTCTGCTGCTGCTGCTGCTGACAGAGCATCTATGCAAAACCAGGCTAAATGGTCAAACCAGGCAAAGCTTATTTTCATGGTGCCAAGCTTTCCATTAATCCATCTGACTAATACGGAAATATGAGAAAGAAACACAGAAGAAAGGACAGGTGCTGTTGCTGCAGGTGTGGCTGATACCTCACCATTTCCCTAACCTTATCTCACATGACTTTGTCTCTCATAGCATATCTAAAGTAAGGCCAAGTCTCTGAGCAAATAAAGTCCATGCAAAGTTTAAAACTACAACAAAAAAACTGACATGTCCTCCATTCCCTCCATGTCTCCAAATTTTATTTGGCTGCTTTTTTTTAATCCCAGATGTATCTCCTCCCGTGATCACTTAGTAGCCAAATGTGTAAACCACTACGCTACAGATCCACTGTCTCTGCACAGACACTAATTGGCTGCTGAACCCTGCAAATAAAAACATGGCCCATATTGCTGTGACACAATCTTCTGACTCAGCATCAGCGTGGATGTCAGCAAGTGAAACTCACGTTTGCCTTCATCTGCTGCCCGGGCTCAATTAGCACAAATAACATGTGCTGCTCTCCCTATGATATGTCACAACAGAAGACTTCAAAATATGATCTTTGATGCTACACTGCTTGTGAGTGTTGTGGATATAAACATTGTGTAAGAGCAGGGGTCTGACGCTTACATCAGCACTTCTCCCATTTCTCTTGAACTGTACATGCCAACTGTGTGCTGGAGAGACTTGTGCAATATCTAATGAGCCCTGTGAGAAAGTATCCATGCTGCTGACCTCAAATGAGCATGCACTCCATGCCACTCATGAGAAGTTCCCCCCTGTAAGCCACATTAAAGCTTTATTTCTGTTAAAAATCAAACCCATTTGCCCAGTTTGGGGCCACTGGACTACTAAGTAACAGAAGTAGAGACACTTCATTGTTACCCTCTCCCCACCCCCACCCCCTTTCTCTGTCCCTGCTTCCTCAACGTTTTTGACTAAAGCTTTCTTAAAGGCGCAGAGTTGTGGGACAAGTTTTGGAAGTGAGAGGAAATCAATCACATGAAAAACAGTTTCGATATAGCAGGTTAACCAAAGTGCACGATAAAATCATAAGTTGGCCAGCATAAAGTCGGATGGCCTTCACCGTTAAGGTAGTGGGTGATAACGAGGTTGTGGTCACAGCCGCGGATCTGTAACCTCACTGGATGAGGCTGCTCGCTATTAAGAGGTGGTCAGTACAAAAATGGGTCGGTTGTGGCTAACAAGATAGATGGTGTCTAGGAGGCGAGGACACGGTGTGTTTTTGGACGGTCACGGAACACAAAAAGGAGGAACTCCAGTTATTTTAAATGTGTACAAATATTTAGCTTTGTGTTTATTCGCTATTACCTGGCTGACCGAAGAATAAGGTTTAAAACACACCTTCTCCTTTCAACCCGACTAACCTACATAGAGAGAGGAAAAGCGGATACAAACATTCACCTGAAGTAACTGACGAAAAGGAAAAAACGCCAAAACCCTTTTTTTAAATCGAGAAGCATACAGAGCAAAGTAGAGTTCACGAAATTAAAATACCTGCTCAGATTCTGAATCATATTCCTCATCGTCTCCGCTCAGTGACAAGGCCATGTCTCCTCTCTCTCATCGTTTGAGAAAACTAACATGGCTGAACAAGCTAAGTTCGTCCCCCCCCCCTTCCTTCACACCAAACACACACAGGCAGCTTCTGCAGGCTGCGTTCACGAACCATAGGAAATATCAAAACTGACGTAAAAAACCTAAACGACACAACTATAATTCAAAATGTATTGGAAAGAAACGTAAACGCAGAGGGTTGTACAGAAATTTAACAAATATACAGGTTTCTGGGATGGTTCGTTATTGTATTAACACCCTATCCATATGACAATAAAATCGGGCAAATGTAATTAACGTGGCATGTTAACGCAACGTCGATGAAACAGGAAGTAAAGATAAGCAGGTAAAACAAGATGTCTCCCTCCCACACTCGTCCGTCTTTGCTTTTGTCTTGGCGTTTGTAGGCAGTCTATGGGCTATATGACTCAGTGGCAGAACAAATTCTTCAAAGGTTTATTTAATGCGTTTAACCTTTTAATCCTTATGGGCTTAGCAGTTTACAAATAGCATTAAACTTCAAAAACACTCAGTGAGTTTATTCAGGCGTTTGTCATCAAATGTTGATAAGGTGATAATGTGTTTACTTTTAATAATTGAAACTTTAAAAATATTCCCAACTATACAGCCATGTATGTACAGTGTATAAAGTTCACCTAATGTAGCTAGATGTAAACACTCTTAAACTAAAAGTGAAAAACAGCACTTTGATTTCCCAGTGAAGAACTGTCTTTCTTATCTGATTTAGCCTACCTGACAGCAGATTCAACACAACGTGAAGTATGTATTACTCATTGTTTGGTTAGTTATATAATTATGATGATTAAACACAGAGTTATGTAAAGCAAGAATGTGTGTGTAAAGATTGAACATGAACATATTGACGCCACCCAGTGTTGAAACTCAGTTTGCTCCAGCTACAGTGTAATGGCTTTGGAATTATCTTGTCTAGGGCTCCTGACGGTGTAAGAACAGATTCATAGGTCAGTGTATTCACGACACAGGAGCAGTTCAACATAAAGCAAAAAGTAACATTTCTAATATTCTCTGTGAGATGTTTGGTTGTGCTATGTCTGGCCCCCGAATGGTTTCCCCTCCCACTGGCAGACTACTCTGGCAGTTCACAGAGAAGTACCACAACTAGATCCCCCCACTGATACAAAAAGTGTACGTCCGCCTACTGAATGCCAGGAAATATACAAGTGGTTACCTTGTGGTAATTCAAGTGTTGCAAAACTTTCTGACTGAAACCTCACTAAAAGGACCTGCTGTACCAAAGCAGAAATGTTTATATTTTAAATTTGTATTGTAGCTTGTTTTTAAATTCATTGCATTATCATTGTGTAATATCCTTTTTAAAGATAACAAGAAACTTTGAAAGATTTGTGATTTACCAGATATTTGTAAATTCTCATCTTGAAGTTGCATAGCAGGATTGATACTTTGTTTCCATCCTCTAAGTTGAATATGTAGCCCACTGAATTGTGTTAAATTACTATTATCTGTATATTTAGGAAACTGAAATAAAATACTTCAAACACAATATGAAAAAATGTTTGAACTTTGTCACGTCCTTTTTATTTATATTTCATGGCAAATTTAAACAAGAGCAAACCCAAAGTGCTTTCCAGACAGATGTGTTTATATTCTACATCTCTGTAACAGTGCGGCCTTTTGCGGCTGGATTTACAGTGAGGAAGACCAAGATAGTGGAACGAAGCATGTATTCACAGTATAGCTCCCCTCACAAAACTGTATCTAATGACAACTAGCAGCCTTAAATACATCAATTTCAATAAATAAACATACAAATACATTTTACATTTTCATAAACAAACAAACAAAACCCTCAAAAAACCCAAGAAACCCAAGCCTTAACCCATGGCCTCTCCCGGAACCTTTAAATGGTGTCTGGACCCCCGGGGAAGCATTTGCCCAAACACCCTGAAAAGGACACAGGAAAGACAGGTTAGTAATCATATCCTCTTTGCACCACCTTTACTTCAAATTTTTGACTCGCACACAATCACACTTAAACTTCTTGTGTGCAAATGTTCTTCATGTGCAAATCTATGTTTAAAGTGCAATGCTAAATAAAGTGCTGGATAAGTTGCTTTTAATACAGTAAAAGGTGCTCCTAAAGTGCTACACAAATTATAATATGAATAGTAGTAAGGGAGTCCTCTTCCTTACATTTCCTCCCCTCTCTTAAGTGCAAAGTGCTTCAGTCCTCTGTCATCCTGGATAAACAGTCAGTAACCACATTTGACTTCCCTGGCCTGTACAGGACCGTAAAGTCATGATGCTGCAAAGACAGGTACTATCCTGCAATGCAAGCATTTGCATCCCTCATGCGGTTCGACTACTGGAGGGCACAGCGATCAGTCTCTAGAGTGAAGTGATGTCCCAGAAGATAATACCTCAAGATCTCAATAGCCCATTTTCATGGCCAAACACTTTCCCCACTGTCGAATACCTCGTCTCCCTGTCAGGTAGTTTCCGACTCAGAAACACCACAGGCCTTCTTTCACCATCTTGCTGAAGCACAGCTCCAAGGCCTACTTCTGAAGCATCTGTTTACAAGATGAATGGCTTGCTGAAGTCTGGGCTGTATAGAACTGAATGTGTGCATACTGCTTCCTTGAGCTCTCTGAATGCATGCTCACATTCTGTCCAACACACTTTGTCGGGGGCTGAACCCTTTGTGAGGTCATTCAGTGCAGTGGATCGCTCTGCAAAATAAAATATGAATTTTCTGCACCAGCCTACCAGACCCAGAAAACCTCTCACCTTCCTTTTTTGTCATCGGAACTGAGAAGGACTGGAAACCTGGACATACATCCCTGGCCACACAAAACTGCTGCTGATACTATTCAGTGTTTTGAGAAAAGCCATATGACCTGCCCATGGAATTGAATGGCCTAAATCCGTAACTTTGTTTCTGAACTGTTGTGGGAGTGCTACCGCCTCACACTTCCTCTTTTTCCTGGTACAAGATGCCTCCTTTAATTAAGTAAACAATGTCTACAAGATCTTACCTGACCTTGACTAGCTCCCTCTACCTCTGTTACCTTCTCAAACCAGGGTTTTAGAGTAGGGTCGCTTCTTTGGAGTGCACCTAAATCTGAGGGAATGTCAAACTCAAGCTGGTTATTTGGCTTGGGAAACCATGGTGTACCGTTTTCCCCTGAGCCTTTGACCTTTTCCCTTTTCTGCTCTCTGTTTCCAGAGACTCCTCAAAAAAAAGAAAGAAAGAAAGAAAGAAAGAAAGAAAGAAAGAAAGAAAGAAAGAAAGAAAGAAAGAAAGAAAGAAAGAAAAAAAAGGGGGGGGGGGTAGCTCTTAGATCATTTTCTTTGCACTTTATGGTCTTGTGCCTACATGACAGGGTTTCAATGGTTCTGCTGTCATATCTAGAGGAAGTGAGCCTCTAGATTCATCACTTAGATTTTCCCCTGAATTCAAACTAGAATGTACAAGAGTTTCAAAGCAAAGCTTCTTCTTTACGCCCATAAATTAAAACAGGGACAATATAAGCTTTCTTTCCTACTGGCTCTGTGGCTGGTCTTGGAACTGCACACAAAAGAGATGGTTTTGATTTAAGGGCATGGCAAAATGTTGTGTATAATAATAATAATAATAATAATAATAATAATAATAATAATAATAATAATAAATTTTATTTATGAGCGCCTTTCAAGTCACCCAAGGACACTTTACAATAGGATAAAACACATAATAGAACAATGACAAAATAAGAACAATAAAACAAAAGCACAAGATAAAATTAACAAACAGTGGATTCACAGTGAATATGCAGATTTGAACAGATGGAGAGAACCATTGTTTCTTATTTCTGGGGGTAGAGCGTTCCACAGCCTGGGAGCAGAGCAGCTGAAAGCTCTGCTTCCCATGGTGGTGAGGCGGAAGGAAGGTACAGCAAGATGGATAGAAGAAGAAGATCGAAGTGAACGGGCAGAACAGGTAGTGCTTAACAGGTTAGAAAGGTAAGGAGGAGCGAGGTTATGAATGGCCTTGAAGGTGAGCAGAAGAAGTTTGAATATTATCTGGAATTTCACAGGGAGCCAGTGAAGTTCCTGAAGAACAGGGGGTGATGTACTGGTAGGAGGGGGTTCTGGTGATAATGCAAGCAGCAGAGTTCTGAACCAGTTGAAGCTTATGGAGGGATTTTTGGGGGAGACCATGCAGAAGAGAATTGCAGTAGTCAATTTGGGAGGCAACAACACTGAGGACAAGAATGGACGTAGACTGGGTGGAAAGAGAAGGAAGTAATCTGTTAATGTTGCGTAGATGGAAGTAGGCAGAACGGGTGAGATTATTGATGTGAGATTTATAGGAAAGTGAACTGTCTAGGATGACACCAAGGCTCTTAACCTGAGGAGAAGGGAAAACTGTGGAGTTATCGATGGTGAGTGAGAAATGGTTCGAATGGCCAAAGTTATGACAGTGATAACATTTAATATCCTGAACTGAAGACTTAAAAGATTTCTTAACATTGTGAGGTCTTTGGGAAGGGAGCTGCTAGGAACTAGAAGGATTTCTAGCCTGAACTTGACCAGAGTCCTCTTCACCCCCACTGGGCTTACTTGGTTTAGCATAGTGGGTCTCCCAGCTCAAGTAGGTGCTCTTGCTTCCCTTTCTGGTGGAAGTGAAAACCTCAATGAGGCTAGCTGCTTCCTTTGCCGTCTTTGGGTCACGCTCACATATCCAGATCTCCAGCTTTCTTCCACCTCTTGTCATTATTTTCTCACTGTAGCGTGAACGACACACTTCTGACACCACTTGTAACAATGAGGCACACCAAGACAAGTATAGTGGAACAAAGAATTTATTCATAGTATAGCTCACCTCACAAAACTGCATCCAATGACAGCTAGCAGCCTTAAATACTTTCAGCTGTCACAGGCTAAACCATTATTCCACTAACAGGTGAGTTCTCAAATCCCAACCTTTTACCACATTATACAATACATCAATTTCAATAAATAAATATATAAATACATTTACATTTTCACATTAATACATATTAATACATACATTATATCTTATTTAAAACACCAAAAAAGAAAAAACCCAAGCACAAAAGATTCCCCACACTCCCTTAACCCATGGCCTCTCCCGGACCCTTTAAATAGTGTCTGGACCCCCGGGACAACATTTGCCCAAACACCCTGAAGAGGACATAGGAAAGAAAGGTGAGTAATCACATCCCTTCTTTGCACCACGTTTACTGCTTAATTTTCACATTCACGTTAGTTTTCCTTACTGTTAAACCTTATTTTCTCTCAATCACAATTTCTTTCTCCTCACAGACAACCACCACATTTCTTGATGAGGAGCAGCTGTGCAGGACCTGGAACAAAGGCGATCAACTGATTTTAAAATACACAATAAATATTCAATAAATAATTAAACTTCCTGTGTGCAAATGTTCTTCATGTGCAAAATCTATATTTAAAGTGCAATGCTAAATAAAGTGCTAGATAAGGTGTTTTTAATAAAGTAAAAGGTCCTAAAATGCAATACAAATTATAATATAAATAAGGGAGTCCTCTTCTTTACAATCTCCGAGGAAAAAAAAAACTAGTTTCAAAATACATGAAAAGCTGAAAGGTGTGTTTTGTTGCCTTAACCACAGTGATTTTAGCCCAGTACGTTCAGAACTGGATGATTCGTCTCATGAGTCATGAGACACTGCTCTCCCCTACTTACGCTTTCTTTATAGAGTAAAATTATCATATCTGTTTCGCCAATATTGTCCCCGTGTTTACTTGGTATTTGATCGATATCACAGTTTGCAGAATCGCACGGCGCTAAACACAGGGCGGCGATCTGCAGCAGCCGGCAGCGCCTCTGCGGTGCGTTGGATTGTGGGTATCTTGTTTCCTGATAGACTCTGACAGTCGGTCAGCTGTTGAGGGAAAACTTTTTTCTTTTTGGTAAAGTTTCCTATCTTTATTTTTTTTTTTTGCTGTAGTTAGATGTTGGATCCCCCTGGAACAGCCTTCCCCGCGCGCGAATTTCACGTGTCATCGAGCACCGTCCTGTAGCTCATACCAGTTTGTAACGATATATTCATAACAAAAATTACTTCGCAATGAGTCTGAACGAGCACTCAATGCAGGCTCTGTCCTGGAGAAAACTCTACTTGAGCCGAGCCAAACTGAAAGCAACCAGTCGCACTTCGGCTCTCTTGTCGGGCTTCGCAATGGTAAGTTACATTTTAATTTGACGCTGCAGATAGTTTACGTGAGGCACAATTTATTTATTTAGTTTTGAAGGACCGTGACCGTGTTACAGGCCTAATGACAGCTACGGTGCACTGATACTTAGCATAAATGACCGTTTTGTTTACTGGAAGTCTACGGGTTACTAGTGTAGGCTTGTTAAAGTCATATTTGGCTTCCATTGCACGTCCCACATTGCGGGACTGTAATACCTGTGGACTGAGAGCAAAACTTCGTGGAAATTTAGTGGGGGCTCGCCTGCGCCACCCCTAAAAGTCCAGGTTTATCTTCCGCTTTAATAAGTAGTCCGCGGAGGAGCGTTAAAATACATAAGAAACAAGAAAAAAATAACACATGAAAAGTTTTGAAAATATTAGCCTATAGTGCCACCAAATGTTTGTTTTTAATTTAACGACATGCAGTTACAATGAATCAACAAATATTTTTTGTAAAACTAAAAGCCTAACACATAGGAGCTTCCTTCCCCCTTCCTGATGCAAAAATTATGATGTACAGTGACTCTTGGCCAGGGATGCATCTGCAGTAAGAAGCTCCACAGGTATTCAAAAATACCAGAACACTTGTAAACAGTTCTGTTTATAAAATATACCTGTACACACAAGGTACTCTTGGGTGGCCTGGGATTCTTTTGTGAAAAGCAGTACTATATTTATAGTGGTTGTATATATAACAGCCGTAGCAAATGTGCTACTGATGTCGAGTAAGTTTAAGCTATGCAGCATAAAGGATTGCATACACAGCTCTCTGTCTGTCTCTCTGTCTCAATATTAGGTTTGACAGAATAGACTTTTAGTGGGGTATTCACCTTGTTTCCGGTTATTTGTGCAAACTGTGACACTCTGGTTTAATTCCAGCACTTCCTAATTTGTTACAAACATTTTTCTCTCAGGTCAAGAATTCTGATTCCTCTTAGTAGTCAGCTACTATCTCTTTTTCACCTAACGGAGCTGTTTCCTTTTTGATATTCTCAGGTTGCCATGGTGGAGGTACAGCTGGAGCGGGATTACGAGTACCCCCCAGGGCTGCTGATAGCCTTCAGCGCCTGTACCACCGTTCTGGTTGCAGTGCACCTCTTTGCCCTCATGATCAGCACCTGCATCCTGCCCAACCTGGAGGCTGTCAGCAATGTTCACAACCTCAACTCTGTCAACGAATCTCCCCATGAGCGCATGCACCGCCACATAGAACTGGCCTGGGCTTTCTCCACAGTTATCGGTACCCTCCTCTTCCTGACGGAGGTGGTGCTCTTGTGCTGGGTGAAGTTCTTACCCCTCAAAAGCAACGCAGATGAGAAAAATGACACCATAAGTCCTGGCGTGGCTGCGGCCATAGCTTCCACCTGCATCATGGTGCCATTTGGACTTGTTTTTATCATGTTCGCTGTCCACTTTTACCGCACGCTCGTCAGTCATAAAACAGACAGACAGATCAGAGAGCTGGAGCAGGTCATTCGGCTCCAGAACCAGCTGGAGCACAGGGCTGAGAACGACGACCTGAAGGCCGCTGTCCATTTTCCCTGAGTACACGCAGACAACAGCAGGGACTTTCAGCAAAACCAGAGTAGAACCTCTATTTTTACTTTATCCAGATGCTTGTTTTTAGAAAACTTCTTCTACTGTACATTTCTTTGATACTGCATGCTGACTAAATTATCCAGTAATTTTACTCTTTGTAGTTTCTTTGTAAATGCTTGGCTCTCAGCTGAAAACATCATCATCAGTATCAACATAAGTTAGTCTATGGTAGCCTTAAAGGACGACCTTTTAGGCCACCATAGATTAACACTAATAGAATAGGACTTTCTAAAGATCTTCACATGAGCATTTCAATGCGTTGGAATGATCCCCTAACGTGTTTAGCTTTTTACATCAAATACTGAGTTCATGTGAGAAAAATATAGAAACTAAGTTCTCTTAAGTTATAACAGCAGCAGAAAACTGTTGATTGGAGTAAGATGGGCTAAAAACGAGGAAGTTTGTAATATGACTCAACATGTTCAGGAATTTGTTTCAATTTTTACTGAAAAGAAATCTGGGAACTCTGTTGTTACCCAGTTCTAAAATTTCATCAGTTTCCTGTTTGTATTGTACTAAATTGATCTGAGCAGCACACTCGGGTTCTTTTTGCTCTCTGCGTATACTGTAAAACTCCAGCCTACTGTTGCATTTACCTACAGGTTTTCTGGTTCTTGACTGACTGACCTTATGCCACTATCATGTTTACCAAATTAGGCTTTCTGTAGAAATATCTCCAAGCCAAACCTTAGTGGCTTTTTTAGTTTGCCACTCTTACATATACTTTTGAGTCAAACTTTTCTTACTTTTTAATTTAAAAGTTGCTGTTTTCATAATCCTTGGGAGCTCTGTAAGTCTTTGATAAAGAAGAGTACTATATAAACCAACAGTATTTGTGTGCAATCTGATGGAAAAGAACATGTGTCAGTGTGTGCTTTTAACCAGTCTGCGTTCAGGAGTGTGTTACTGCGGTATGGATATTTGAGTAGAAATAAATGTGTTATCCCTTTGTAACATGGATATTTTCTTCATGTTAAATGACTCTTGCAATATACTGTAAAATCCACAGGTGGCCACTGGTTTCAAAAAAGTGTTTTTGAATGTGTTATTACAATGTTACGTTGCATGAAAATATTGAGTGTTTGTTCTTGTGTTAGCTTTTAGCATTGAGCATGTTCACCCTGTTTGGGTCATAGATGTATTTAAGTGCGCTATGTACTGTACTGCTTTATTGTTTTACACGGGTTTGGTCACTTTCTTTGTAGTTTTTACTGTAATATTGATATGTAGAATAGTGTCACAACAGAAATGTAATTTCAGGACATTGTACACGTAATATCTTCTTTCACAACATGATTTAAAATATTGGAGGAAACTTTTTTTTCCCTCTTTGGGAAAAATTATGTTTTTGTTTTTTTTTTTTAATTTACTGGCACTTGTAATGCTGTGTTTCTATCAATGTAACACTGTTTTATTGTTAACTTGCAATCTGTGGACATGGTTTATACTGAGTCATGGGACTGCAGTAACTGTAGACCACATTTGCATTCAAATTGTCCTGACTGGGTGATAAAATCTGTGTGACACGTAGCAGAAACCAAAGACTGTTGGGAATAGTTCACAGACAGTTTAGTAAAATGGTGTTGATGTTTTTCTTTGCTTAAGTTGAATTTGCTGTTTTTGTTGTTGTTGTTTTATCGGGAGTTAAGTGAAGTCTGTTTTATTTCGGTAAATGGTGCACACTCCCTCCGTGAAACATGTAAGATGGGAATTACCACTTGTGCCTTCTTTAAAAACACAGCAATGCAGGTGAAGGTGGTCACTGTGGTTAATTTTTCCGCATTATATATATATATGTGTGTGTGTGTGTGTAAACTGCTTTTGTCAGTGTACAACTTTGAAGTGAACATAGTAACTTTTGCTTATGCGTGCCGTTAACAGCTCATGAAAAAGCTTGAAGCTTCATGAAGTGTTGAGAATTATCAGGATGTTGGTTTTGGGTTTTTTTTGCCAGTTTGCAAAATAAAAAAAAAGATTTGTTCTCATTATTTTTTTAATTGTGTGTTCAGTGTTGTCTGTGTAGCCATGTGGATGTATAAAACAGGAATACATGAGGAAACATTGTAATCTGTCAAAATTACAAAATCTAATGGGAAACCACACAGGAAATGTCCAAAAATGGAGGACGAGTGGAGCTTACAGTGCTGAAGCCAAGACAGAGAAATCCCCCCCCACCTGTCTTGCTGACTTTTGTCTGCATTCTTTGAGACCATTAGCACTTTGTTGCTTTTCTGCTGAAGTTGTGCATGGTTTCATAGTTGGCAGAGCTCTCTAAGTGCAGCGCAGGCTTGGTTCTTCCTCTCTCCATTTTCCCACTCAAGAGTTTTATTCCCACAAGTGACCTGTGAATCATAAAAATGGGTTACCTGATACTATAGTTACAAACTAATAATATTAACTAGCAACAGTAATAGTAGCCGCTGTTAAGGTAATGTGCTTTTCAATCTGACCTTTATCTTGGATTTGTGCAGGTGTACTTTGCAACTGACATGTATTTTGGTCTCCCCATTTAAGAAGTGCCACAACACAAGACGGCACAAATAAAAATGGCAAACCATAAAGACATCACTTATAAATACCTTATAAATGCTTGGTTTAGAAGGTGATGTGTAAGTTAAGGATAACACCTTAATCCCATAAGAGTATCAATATTATTATTTTATTATTTTGTTGGCTGTTATTATTTAGTATTTATTCCAACTTTGAGATGAAAGTAATGAAAATGCTGCAATTATGTAATCAACGGTGCAGTAGGCTATCTTACCTGACTCTGTAAAACAAAAAAGCAAACAAAAAAACAAAGGCTGATCCTGCACTGCATATAATGTAGACATTATCCAGAGACAATGACCAGGAAATACATGTTTTTATATTAATACCTGCACATGTCACTTCATTTTAAATAAAAAGGTGTATCCTTTGTTTAATTTTTTTCATTTTTACCGTACTGATCCATGTACTGTATAATACCAAACATAGCAGCTGCCTTTTATTTTATTGCAGGCTACCAGCATGTGGCCATAACCTATGTTTAGTATGTAAATTGTATTTTACTCAGTCACAAGCTTAACACAAATATTCGACCAGTCTTTGGATTATTAATGTCTAATAAAGGTCCCAAAGGTGCCTATATATACACCTCACCTGTTAACCCACCTTAGGTGTTCTTCCGCCTTGTTCAGGATCTATTTTTTCCTCTCCGTCGACTGGCGGATGGATCATTATCCAACCTTAGCGACGATCCGTGAAAACACAGAAAAATAAATCCCAGCTGTTTTTCCACAATGTTGCTCCTTCAAAGGATACAACTTTGGCACAGGTAAGCAAGATTTAAAGAAACAAATCTTTTGTGAGACTAACCTTTGAGTATTTCTGTGTTTCCTACCACCACCTGTTATCTTTTTTCCCGAGGATAAGGTTACAGGTGATGCTCTCCATCACCTGTTGGGGTGTGTTAACCTCTCGCGGAGCAGCAATGTAGCTAGCTGACAGTGTGGCACAAAACGAGCAAACTGGAAGTAACTGTTGTTGTTTGTTTGGGTTTTTTTTTTAAGGTTTTGACGAATGTAATGGAAAGCGAAAAACAAAGTACTGAGAGCGAGAGACAGCCTCTACACTGGAGAAGTTTCAAGCTGGTTATAGATCCTGCGCTGACGAACGGGCTGTACAAAGTGTACCGTTATGATGGACAATACTTTAACCTGCCGGTGAGCACCTGTCCGCCTCTCCACATAGGTGATGTCAGCACATGTATTATATCTATTATAATAATAATGATAACGAGGGTCTTCTCTGCCAGGTTGAGGACCTAGGTCTACTTCCTGTGATCACAGTCAGGGATCCGCGCATCTGCCGCCTGTGGAGCAGGTGTATCAAGACTGACTTCGTGGTTCCCAAATTTAAGGTAACTGTTAAAACGACTGTAATAATACAGACATCCTATTTTAAATAATCGTGCTTTAAAAACAACTAATAGCCCATTTCTTGTTTTCCCGTGTGTCTCCAGATTGATGAGTGGTACGTGGCTCCCGTTCCTCCAAAAGAAGTGACATTTTCTAAGCTCAACGACAACGTGAATGAGACTTTCTTGACTGATATGTGCAAAAAATATGGGAACATGGAAGAAGTGGAGATATTTTACAATCCCCCAAACAAGAAGCATTTAGGTATCGCAAAGGTCACATTTGATACAGTAAGGGCTGCAAGAGACGCTGTCCAGCACCTGCATGAGACATCAGTGATGGGAAATATTATTCATGTGGAACTTGATCCAAAGGGTAAACTTTACTTTTTCTCTGTGTGTGTGCTGAGGTGTAAATGTAAGTGTTGAATATGCTGATTAACTAGAATGTGCTCCTCCTCAGGGGAAAATAGAGCTCGATATCTCCAGCTCTTGTTAAGTGGGCTGTATACGCCTTGGACGTTGCCGGTGGGCAGCAGCGAACGGGCTCTTCAGGGCTTAGTTGACAGTTTGCTGGTGAACATTTAAATTTCTTAAAAGCTGCTCATAATGATTTGACCCATGAAAAGATTTTATCTTTAATATTTGTATTACAGCTGTTAAATATGAATGTATTTGTTAATTGTTTTCCCCTTTTTTTACTTCATTATCAACATCTTGCAGGGAAGCTCGGCCACACAGCAGCTGGGAAATGTCTGCAGCCCCACCAGCATTGCTACGCCCCTCTCTCTGGACACAGCCTACTCCAGTATTTGTCAAGACACACCTTGCAGCTTTGGGCTTACACCACGTTCTCAGGGAACCCCCCGGACTCCCTGCTTGCCTGCGACTCCTCTCTCCTCCCACGACTCTTGCTATTCCAGTCTTCAGGCGACTCCCGTCCTCCAAGGGGAACCCTCCGCCTATAGTGTTCACAAACCTTTAAGACAAGAGCTTTGCCGTCGTAGACGACAGCACAGGGGACTTAGCCACGTCTCAAATGTTAGCATCATTCTGAAGCAGTTCCAGCCACAGCCACCACATCCCCTCTTAACCAAAACACAAACTAGCAGCCAGCAGCTTGCATTGTGGAGTCCCAGTGCACAAACCTCTTCTAACAATAGTGACGAGGCTCCCTTTAGTCTCACCTCCCCTTTTCAGGAGACTGAAGATGTGGTTAACACAAGTTATGCATCTTCACCTCTGAATGGCAACTCTCGCGACATCCTGACTGTTGATCTCTCAGCTGACCTGCAAACTAGAACAGCTTCTCCATTTGATAACCACCAGCCAGAGGCAGCTGTTTCAAGTCTAGACTCCCGAATTGAAAGTTTGCTGATAAACAGCCAGATCACTGACCCCTTATGCTTTCATGGAAAGACCTCTGAGACCGATCCATCCTCTCAAGAGAGCCCGGCTTCACCTGGCTCACCTCTTAAGGTCTCTTCCTCGGATGACTCACAGTTTTGTACCCCACTGTCTTGTGAATCCCCCACAAGTGGCCACCAGTACTCCCACAATGATTCTGTGGATGAAAATGAGGAGGACGAAACTACTCGAGCTGTTTCATTTCTTACAAGAAGTTCCCAGTCTCCCTGTCCGTCTGATGTTGCTTATTCAGAAAGCTTAACACACATAAACAATGAAGAAGATGCAGAGAGGGTCCAGCCATCGTCAGGCCCAAAGGTAATCTATCTGGATATATTGCAGTGATAATAAAGGTAGAATTTACCCTATTGTTACTATGTAAAAATGTTAATGGTGTGATATTAATCAGCCACTCAAATTATTATTGTTTCTGTCTTATTCAGGAACACTGTGCAGCACATCAGGAGAAGAAGTCCTCAAATAACAGACAGTTTGAAGCTGTGACACCAGCAGAAGACCTCTCTCTGCCCGATCCTCCATCCGGTTGTTCTTCCAGTTCCACCACTCAGCAACTTACCCTGAAAGCTCTCCCAACTGTTACAGCTGGATTCCCCCAACCCTCAGCACCCCCTTTCCTTTTCCCCATTCCTCGATTTCCCCCATCTCTTCCACCTGTTCCACCTCGCCTGCCAGATGGCACCATCCCGATCCCTCCTCCAGGATGGATGCCACCTCTGGGCCACAAAGCTGCCATCCCCATTCCTCCTCCCCCCCTTCCACCTCGTACTCCAATTCCTCCTCCACCAATTTTCCTGAGACCCCCTCCACCTTTGATAGCGCCACCCTCTGTTCCACCTCCTGTGCACATGTTCCCTTTACCCATACAGCCGGGGTGTCCTTTGGATAAGGGGAATCCTCCAAGGCATGGCGGTCCACCGTTGCCATTCCCTCCTCCTCCTCCTCTCTGGCCTGCACCTCCTTTTCCAAGGTTTAACCCCTTTGTGCCACCACCACTCTACCCACCTGTGCAGGCAAATCCCCACAAGATCACGACAGAAAAAGTTTTAGATATCCTCATGGATGAACTGAAGTCAATCATAAAGAAGGACATTACACGTAGAATGATTGAAGGGGTCGCTTTCAAGGCATTTGAAGACTGGTGGGAGTGTCAGGAGAAGAAGGCAAAGGTAAAACCTTTTTCACATACTTTATTGTCTCTTATAGTGGGCACATTAACAAAACATTTTGCATGTCTTTTAATGGGAGTAGTTGTTTGGAGCCAGTGGGTCTTATAACTCAGTTGATTCATTTAAGATACAAGAGTCTCCTCTGAAATGTGGAGCGGCAAGAGTGGAAGACAGGAACAAATTCCTAAATCCCCTCAGTAACATTGGTGGGCAGAGCAGAAAACCACCACTGCCATCCTTCAAGGTAGTCTGTTTTGGAGAGATTTTTGAAACACAGCTGGTTTTGACTGCCAAGTGATGCCTAAATAAAGAAATTTCCACGCAGGTAAAAAGGAAAAGATCAGACGAGACAGGAAATGACTCCGGTTCTGCTCTCAATCATTCTGGTCAGTGCGATTAATTCAAATTTCAGTGTGTATTAACTTTCTGTGCCAGACTGTCGCTTTAACTGATTCTAACTTGTTGCATTAGAGGTGAAGAAAGGGGACGACATAGTGAGAGCGGCGTCTGAGAGAGGCAAACGCAGACACGCAAGACCACTGGATCTGGACAGTGATGATGATGATGATGGTGATGCTGGGGAAGAAGATAAGATACTTCAAGATGAAGAAGCGATACCAGACAAAGTGAAGGCTTTTGTGCTGGATGAGGATGAGCCGCACATCCTGGTAAATGAAGAGACAGAAAAGAAAAAAGAAATAGCAAATAAGAAATTGAGAAAAATGCCGTGAGGTCAATATTTTAGTCTGGTGCCTTTACTTTTTCAGTTGTTAGTCTTAAAATTAAAATTTTAACTAAAAAGTTTAAACTTCTGGAGACAGCATTACATAACTGGTGCTCTGATTAGTCTGACAGAGATGCTCATGGTGATGACGAAGAAGATGATGATGGCAGTAATCATACTGCGGAAGAAAATAGTCCGATGGAGGATCGATGTGACGGAGAGCAGTGCTTAGACAGCGGTATGTTAAAATCTCATACAACACTGAACACTCATTAAAAATCACATATCTTAACATTGAACAGTGTGGCTTCTTTTTCAAATGTAGAGGTTTTTTCAGAGGATAGCGAGCACACGTCGGACTGCGAAACTTCAGATTCGCTCTCCTCGGTGGGCTTTGAGGACACGTTGTCTGACCTTACCACTGAAGGTGAAGACGCCGAGGAGGACAGCGAGGACGCCGGGAGTGAAGAGTGTATAGTTATATCATCAGATGAGGACTCAGTGGAGCACGAGCCCCCTCTTACCCCCTCAGCCCCACTGACCCCTGGTGCTCAGCTGGATCTGGACCAGCAGGGCTGGTCAGAACTGTTCCCAAGGCAGGAAACGGAGGAGGACCAGTACACATCGTGCCACGAAGACAACTGCGACTTCGATGCTATGATGGAGCTCCATACCAGCGACCCCCAGGACCTGCTGCCCCCATCACCTCTAGGACTATCAGGTTACATGTCCTTGTAAAGCAATAGATCTGTTAAGTTAGTGTCATCAGGTTAATCAAAAGTGGTTTAATTGTCACTCATGTAAAAATATCTTGTAATACTCCCTGAATTTCCAGTGTGCTACAAATTAACAGAACTACACAAGAGTAAGTTGTGTATCAGGTTTTCAAATAATTATGTATGAAAATTCCTTGTTAATCTGTATAGCAGTGGAGCCATGCCTTGATATGGAGATGGAAAGCCCTGATTGGACAGTGGAGTCTCCAGAGAACATAAAAAGCCTGAGGCCTCCCACTCCTACTGGCCGTTTGGTGGACAGTGACCCTGACATCCTTTTAAAAAGCAGACCATCATCTCCTGCTGCAGAGGAGGAGGAACGACCACCAACACCAGGCAAGGGAATAGTGGCAGGACTGGAAAGTGAGAATTCAGAGGAAGTCCTCTCCCCAGCAAGCGATGGACTCGCTCAGCCTCCCTCTGATCTCCTCATGGCATCATACCCATTATGCCAGGAGATGCCTAAGACTCCTGGCAGAGATGAAAGAGGTATGTGGACTCATTGTAGCTCAGGCAGAGCTCCTGCAACACCTGGAAGAGGGACCGCAGATTTAGAATTTAGCACAGTGAGCCCGCCCCTTAGCAGCCCACCACTTATCCCACTCTTGCCCAGCAGTCCATACATCACAGCCCCAAAGACTCCAGGAAGAGACATTATCCTGCCCAGAAGATCAATAGTCCACAAAAGGAAATCCAAGGTGGCGGCAACGTCAGTGCCTCTGTCATGTAATAATATTTTCAGAGTTTCCCCCATCACAGTGTCCTCGCCATTCAGCGTCTCTGACTCTTCATGTGACAGTGTTGATGGAAGGGATGTCCAGATCCGTTCAGGTGTGAGAGCAAAGCCTCTACAGGGACTGGAGAACATGCCTGAGCTGTTGGACAAAGAGAAAATCTTACTGAGGCTAAACCGATGGAGGAGGCTGAAGAAGAGAAGGCGGGCCCGTCACTGGGAGAGATCACTTAAAAGAATCAGTCCGTTGTTCTCTCAACGTCGTCCTCACAGGTGGCGTTCACCCTACGAAGAGAGGAAAATCCTTCATAGCATTTGGAAGGACGGCTTGGATGAAGAAGATGTAAGGTTTCTGCAGTGCACCTATGAAAGGCTGCAGGTGCAGGATAATGGCTGTGGGTGGCTCAGTGACACCCTCTGGATGCCTCATCCTCATATCCTTACAGACAGTGTTTTATGTTGAAATGATTCTTTATATTGTGGGAAACAGTTAAGTTGTTTTTAAGTCATACTTAGAATGTTTTTTTGTTTTGTTTTTTCTGATGAAGCTGCTCTTTGCATATTACTCTGCTGTTCACATCCTTAACTGCTGCTCACTGACTAAGGTCCTTACAGAGAAGAATGAGGAGCACAGATCCTGGCAGCCGCACCACAGAACAGGCTCTGCTCGAAGTGAAGGTTTTTACAAAATCAGCAGGAAGGATAAAATGAGGTATCTGCACAACACGCGGCTGGCTGCGGAGCTTCCGTCTACAAGCGCTCAGGTATTAAAGGAGGACAGAAGGTGAGGATTTCTGTGTCCAGTTTAATATTTATCTATTTAATGTTGAGACATTTTTCATCAGGGAACGTGCATTCCAGCCCAGCAACCCACTTCACTGCGAGCTGGGTCTGACTTCAGGTGTGAACAGCGTCGGCTGCTGTCCTCTTTCAGCTGTGACAGTGACCTGGTCAAGTTCAACCAACTCAAGGTTAGCAGGAAGTTAGTGACAATCAGCAGACTACTGTAAAAGCCCAGTTTGAAAGAAGTCTACAGTGGAGTCTAAAACTGAGTTTACCGTTAGGTTTTTATTTGGGCAGACAAGAAATCAGAACATTAGTTCTGCACTCTAAAAAAAGAAAGAAATAATTTCACACTTATTGTATGTTTTTTAACTTTGTTAAGTCTTGAGCCACTTCTCCTTTCTTTATATTTTGCTGGGAATATGGGAAATAGGTGCAGAGATTTATTGAAACATATGCAAACATATATGGAAAGATGAGCACACTGAAAAACAGGATCAACTGAATCTTTTAGGTCCCGTGTCAGGTTCTTGTTGGATTTTTTCCTGTTTCTTCTTTCATCAGTTTTAAATAGTTTAACTTTAAATAAGGTGCAGCTTCTTCTTTTGCACTCTACTGATGGCTGTAGAACCGATGGCAACAAAGTGCCTAAAATACAATTTAAACCAAACAAATAAAAAAAATCCTCTGAAAATGGTCAAGCACAAGGATTGTACTGAAAGTGACTGAAAAACCAGCCAGTATCCAAATAAAAAATTGACTTTACTATTCATTAGCTTTCAAATTCACAAAGCAAAATATAGAGTAATGAGGGTGACTCGAGATTTTTGCACAGCACTGTCTCATTTGAGCGACAGTCCAAACCCGTGCTATATCGTCTGTCAGTTCCGAAGGAAGAGGATTCGTTTCAGCAGGAGTTACATCCACGAGTGGGGCCTGTTTGCCATGGAGCCTATTGCTGCAGACGAGATGGTGATTGAGTATGTGGGCCAAATCATCCGACAGGTAATTCTGATGCAAACTAACATGCACTTTTAAACAAACCCCTTTTCCCCTGATTGTTTCTCTAAATTAGTCCACCGGTCCACTGGGGGCCTCGGGTCGTGCTGGGTGGTTTCCATCCATGCGTGTAGAGTAACTGTGATAAACAACCCTCGCATAGATGGAAAGCCACATCTGTTTTCTTTCTCCTCAGGTCATTGCTGACATGAGGGAGCAGAGATACGAGGAAGAGGGCATTGGAAGCAGCTATTTGTTTCGGGTGGATCAGGACACCATCATTGATGCTACCAAATGTGGGAACTTAGCCAGGTTTATCAACCACAGCTGCAATGTGAGTAAAAACCAGCGGTGCTGTGGTTAGAGATGAAAGTGATTCCACATAAAGTATTCCCATTAAAAGGTTTGTGGGGTTTATTTATTTATTTTTGTCTTACAGCCTAACTGCTACGCAAAGATCATCACAGTGGAGTCTCAGAAGAAGATAGTCATATACTCCCGCCAGCCTATAAACATCAATGAAGAGATTACATATGACTACAAGTTTCCTATTGAGGAAACAAAGATCCCTTGTTTGTGTGGGGCAGACGGCTGCAGAGGCTCCTTGAACTAATCACCTGTTAAGTGGCCTGATTAGGTAAAGAGAAAAAGTGGCAACCTAAACCAGAGGTATCAAAAAGCAATTTTTAATACTGTTCAGCAACTATTCAGCATTTTGGAAGCCGTAGAAGAGCTCATGAAAGAACTGCAGACATGTGGTACTCAGTGAATAATGGTTTAATACTAAGCTGCCATAAACAATATATAAATCAGGACCGGAACAAACACTTGGGACTCACAGAGAGTTATCACAGTTTATGAGAAAAACTAACAAAAACCAAGAGTGGTCTCTTTTAAACAGGAGGGGAAAATCACATTCTAGACTTCATGCTAAATCTCCAACTTCTGTTGACCTCGCCGTCTAAAAGTTAACAAAGTGTATAGTTAAATGTTTTCATTTATGAGAGCTCGGATAACGTTTTGCTTGAGTCAAGCTTGTGTTAATAAAAATGGTTTTCCTGTTGATGTTTTATACAAACTGGAAGCACTGCATTGTGATTTAAAGTGGATGTTGTACTCATGTCATTTTTGCAAGCATCAGGAAAAATGATAAAGACATAAAATGAACAATTAAATGTAAAAAAAACAAAACCAAAAAACAAACATGCAACACATAAAAAAATAAGGAAAACCATAAGTATACGTGCTTTGTGTATTTCTCTGAAGATGAGACATTTTCAGGCATAAGGATGTTTATTAAAGCATTCGTTTTATACTAAGTTGATGGATATAGCATGTTTTCTGAACCCCTAAATTAATGCATCACCCAGTTCACATCTTGTTTAAATCTCCATTTGTTGTCAGAACAGTCAGATTGCCTCTAGCGTGCTGGTCTGCTTCAATAGCCTCAAAAAGAGACTTGAAGTTTCCTGCACCAAAGCCCTGTGGATGAGAACATGTTTTTTTTGTTTAATAACATGTTAAATATACTGTAGAGTACATTTCCACTGCTTGTTTAGCCAGTGGTGCCCTCACCTGGTGATTGTGTCTCTGAATGACTTCCAAGAACACAGTGGGGCGATCCTGGACCGGCTTAGTGAAGATTTGAAGTAGGTAGCCATTGTCATCGTAGTCCACCAAGATCTTTAGTTCCTGGGTAACGGTGAGGACATAAAACAATATTTTGTCAATTTGAAGGGATTTTTTTGGTTAATTATGAAGACAAAATGTGTTTTATGCACCTTTAGTCTTTAAAAAAATATGATTAGAGTGAACTGAGTCAACATGTTCTACGATTTAAAAAAGGCCACTGTGTTTGGCTACGTAAGGATCACAAATCATCACTCTTTCAGCTTTGTTAATTTAGGGTTTTAGCTCTGACCTGCAGGACATCAAGGTCCTCTGAGATTTTGACCTTTGAGTGTTTCAGCTTCTCTCTCAGCTGGTCGTAGTAGGTCTCAGGCACAGACATGAACTCCATCCCGCGCTCCTTCAGGTTACGGATCTGCAAACAAGGTAATTAACATTACATTTAAGCTGCTGTTATAACTCAGCCTGTTGCAGAGGTAAGCAGGGTGTTTTAGTTGCCATACTGTAGTAATGATATCTGAAGTGTTCATGGCGATATGCTGCACTCCTGGACCTCCATAGTACTCCACATATTCCTGTAAGTCAATAATGTTCTTATTAGTCCACATACCACATGGTTAATGTTTGTTCATTTGAATACTTCAACTCTGGTTTTAATCTGGTAACCCAGATGTTTAATTAAAGTAGATAAACTGTAAGCAACATGCCTGGATTTGAGACTTTCTCTTCCCCATCGCAGGCTCATTGATGGGCATTTTCACGGTCTCCTCGTAGTTTGCCACGACGATTGAGCGCAGGGCGCTGAATTCTGTCTGAAGCTGCTTGTCGTCCACGGACCAGAAGCGGTGAAAGAGAAGGTTTCTCTGATACCTGTTAAATGAAGAAACACAGATTAGGAGCCACTGTGGCACAAATACTCTTGAAGTTGCTCTCATAGTGTCATATGCACAGTAAAGAAACACGTTTCTTCACATGGCAAACAAAAGAAAATACACACACACACACACACACACACACACACACATATATATATATATACATATATATATATATATATATATATATATATATATATATATATATATATATATATATATATATATATATATATATATATATAAACACCCAGCACGCCCCTGCGGGCGGTTTATCCTTCAAGCTCGGGTCCTCTACCAGAGGCCTGGGAGCTTGAGGGTCCTGCGCAGTATCTTAGCTGTTCCCAGGACTGCGCTCTTCTGGACAGAGATCTCCGATGTTATTCCCGGGATCTGCTGGAGCCACTCACCTAGCTTGGGAGTCACCGCACCTAGTGCTCCGATTACCACGGAGACCACCGTTACCTTCACCCTCCACATCCTCTCGAGCTCTTCTCTGAGCCCTTGGTATTTCTCCAGCTTCTCGTGTTCCTTCTTCCTGATATTGCTGTCATTCGGAACCGCTACATCGATCACTACGGCCGTCTTCTTCTGTTTGTCTACCACCACTATGTCCGGTTGGTTAGCCACCACCATTTTGTCCGTCTGTATCTGGAAGTCCCACAGGATCTTAGCTCGGTCATTCTCCACCACCCTTGGGGGCATCTCCCATTTTGACCTCGGGACTTCCAGGTTATACTCGGCACAGATGTTCCTGTACACTATGCCGGCCACTTGGTTATGGCGTTCCATGTATGCCTTGCCTGCTAGCATCTTGCACCCTGCTGTTATGTGCTGGATTGTCTCTGGGCATCTTTACACAGCCTGCACCTGGGGTCTTGCCTGGTGTGATAGACCCCAGCCTCTATGGATCTTGTGCTCAGAGCTTGTTCTTGTGCTGCCATGATTAGTGCGTCTGTGCTGTCTTTCAGTCCAGCTTTGTCCAGCCACTGGTAGGATTTCTGGATATCAGCCACCTCCTCTATCTGCCGGTGGTACATACCGTGCAGGGCCCTGTCCTTCCATGATGGTTCCTCGTCTCCCTCCTCTTCCTTGGGTTTCTGCTGCCTGAGGTATTCACTGAGCACTCGGTCAGTTGGGGCCATCTTCCCAATGTATTCTTGGATGTTCGTTGTCTCATCCTGGACTGTGGTGCTGACACTCACCAGTCCCCGGCCCCCTTCCTTCCGCTTAGCGTACAGCCTCAGGGTGCTGGACTTGGGGTGAAACCCTCCATGCATGGTAAGGAGCTTTCTTGTCTTTATGTCAGTGGCTTCTATCTCCTCCTTTGGCCAGCCTATTACCCCAGCAGGGTACCTGATCACGGGTAGGGCGTACGTGTTGATGGCACGGATCTTGTTCTTACCATTCAGCTGACTCCTCAGGACTTGCCTGACCCTCTGCAGGTACTTGGTGGTTGCAGCTTTTCTAGCGGCCTCTTCATGGTTCCCATTCGCCTGTGGGATCCCCAAGTACTTGTAACTGTCCTCTATGTCTGCAATGTTGCCTTCTGGTAGTTCAATCCCCTCAGTTCTGACTACCTTCCCTCTCTTTGTTACCATCCGGCTACACTTCTCCAGTCCGAACGACATTCCAATGTCATTGCTGTATAGCCTGGTAGTGTGGATCAGTGAATCGATGTCTCGTTCACTCTTGGCATACAGCTTGATGTCATCCATGTACAGGAGGTGGCTGACAACTGCTCCGTTCCGTAGTCGGTATCCGTAGCCAGTCTTGTTAATGATCTCACTGAGGGGGTTCAGGCCTATGCAGAACAGCAGTGGGGACAGAGCATCTCCTTGGTAGATCCCGCACTTGATGGTGACTTGTGCTATGGGCTTGGAGTTGGCCTCTAGTGTTGTACGCCACATCCCCATTGAGTTCCTGATGAAGGCTCTTAGGGTCCCATTGATCTTGTACAATTCTAGGCATTCCAGTATCCAGCTGTGGGGCATTGAGTCATAGGCCTTCTTGTAATCAATCCAGGCAGTGCACAGGTTGGTCAGTCTGGTCTTGCAGTCTCGGCTGATTGTTCTGTCTACCAGTAGCTGGTGTTTTGCGCCTCTGGTATTCTTGCCAATTCCTTTCTGTGTCCCGCTCATGTATTGACCCATGTGCCTGTTCATCTTAGCCGATATGATGCCTGACAGGAGCTTCCATGTAGTACTGAGGCAGGTTATTGGTCGGTAGTTGGAGGGGACCGGTCCCTTCTTGGGGTCCTTGGGGATCAGGACCGTCCGGCCTTCAGTTAGCCATTCCGGGTGTCTCTCGTTAACTAGCAGCTGGTTCATTTGTGCTGCCAGACGCTCGTGGAGTGCAGTCAGCTTCTTCAGCCAGTAGGCGTGAACCATGTCGGGCCCTGGTGCTGTCCAACTCTTCATACTGGAGACCCTTTCTTGGATATCTGCCACTGTGATGGTTACTGGACCCTGTTCAGGGAGGTCGCTGTGGTCTGCCCTCAGATCCTCTAGCCACTGAGCATTGCCGTTATGGGTTGCATCCTTCTCCCATATGCTCTTCCAGTATTGCTCCGTCTCCAGCCTTGGTGGTGCTGTTCTCTTATTGTTCCCTTGCCACTGAGAGTACACCTTTGCTGGTTCTGTGGAGAACAGCTGGTTTATTCTCCTGCCTTCTATCTCTCTGGTGTACCTCCTCAAGCGGCTGGCCAAGGCTGTGAGTCTTTGCTTGGCAGTTTCCAAGGCCTCAGGTATGGACAGCTTGCTGTATTTCTTAGGCACCTTATTTGTCTTACCTTTCTGCAACTCCGTTAGTTGGCTAACCTCCCTCCGTGCTACTTTGATCTTGCCCTCTAGCCTCCTTCTCCATGGAGGGTACTGCCCCTTGTCGCTGTTCAACGTGTAGCCAAGCATCTCACTGATCACTGCTGCCGTATTGTAGATCAGCTTGTTAGTGTCGGTAATCGTGGTTGTAGGTATTGCCCGTAGTGCTGCATTAACATCATCTAGCAGACCTTCTGAGGGTACTTCACGTAATCTTGGTAACCGGCTACGGGGGATCCAGGTTTCAAGCTTGGCCATGATCCTATTTTTCAGGTCAGTTCCTCTCGCACTCAACGATCCTTCTCCTATCGCACTTGGGGCTATGTACCCAATCTCGGGTGGGGGTGATGATATCGCCCCCCTGACCTGGCGTCCTGACTCCTCCTTGCCGTAGCATTTGTGTTGTACCTCGTCAATCTCTAGCTGTGAGAGCAGTCCCTTCTTTCGAATGTTGGAACACTGAGCTACTAGTTGTTTCGCCGTCATTGTGGATGTTGGGTATCGAAGAATCCATAGGTCCCTCATCCTATTCATGTAGCCCCTTCCGCCGGGGTTACTTGCGTAGTAGCATTCCAACAACGCCCTGTTTTCGTCTCTTGCCCACCGATGCCTTCTTGTTATATTTATATATATATATATGTATATATATATATATATATATATGTATATATATATATATATATATATATATATATGGAGAGAGAGTGAGAGAGAGAGAAATATAGCCTCATATATTATATTAAAAGAACCAGAGCTGCAAAAGCAATGTACATATTAATGCAATTTACATTTATAGTGATACCCTGGGCTTCATACACCACAGACACCACATTAACTAAATTTGAGGGGTTACATTTTTGGCCTGTAAAAACATCAGTGACTGACATTTTTATGAGCCAGAAAAAAATTGGTTCTTCACATCTGAAAACCGCCAGCCAGTGTAACACGCCTCTTCAGAGGTTAAACCAATGAGCTTGCTCATTTAGAGAACTGCCTTACTTCCAACAATGCAGTAAAAAAAACAAAAAAAACAAAACAAGATCCAGATGTGGAAAGCCCACTTAATGCAAAGTCATGCTGATCCCAAGTCATGCCAAAAAAACTGAGTTATGTAAGAATCAGACACCCTTTAACTCCGCCCCTCATTCACCCTCTGGCTTGTGTTTCTGCAGAACACATGGCAAAAGTTGGCCTTCGAGGATTTTTGCTCGACAAACCCTCTTAGATGTGGATAACTGACGGGGCATATTTGAACCCGAAGCACAATCTTTTTCTAAACCTAACCAACTAAAAACAAAGAAATATTCTAGGAAATATTCAAGCCTCCCTACATCTTCTGCAGTTTTTTTCGTCCCAACACAGAGGCTTTTAGTTGTATTTATATGGTACATTGCTATTTCACACTCTCTACAAGAACTAGCTGCAAGTCCTCACCATTCCACTGCTGAAACCATCTCATCATCTGGTTGGTTTCCTACAACGTGATCGATAAAGTCCAGGTTTCCACTTGGGCTGCACGGAGGGGAAAAACAAACAAATAATTCAGTCAGCTGTGATTCAGACAGAAATACACATTATCAGTTTACAAAAACATCACATCCGGAATAATTTCTGTTTACTCACAGTTTGTCGAGTAAGGGGTCCTTGAACAGAGGAGGATGGAACCCAGGCAGAAACAATCCACTGTATCCTGTCCTCTCCACAAATGTGTGAGTGGTGTCACCATACTGAAGGAAACAAAAGCAAATCCAAAATCCTGGATTTTCTGATGTTTCCAACTTTTTTCATAAATCCCTGAATCATGGTATCTAAAATATTCACTATAAATATACAACACTTACAGTTTGCAGCACAGCCAGCCTGACTTTACCATATTTGTCCTCCAGAGTGTAGGGTTCCTTTATAATGACTGCCCCTCGCGCCCGGGCTTTCTGTTTGGGAAATAATGTTAATTATGGAAGCAATAGCTTTTTCAGTTACTAACATGATGCATCTGTAAAATAAAAGCTGAACCATTACCTGCACGAGAAAGTCACAGTCCTCCACTGTAAATGCAATGTCCTTCACTCCGTCCCCATGCTTAACCAAATGATCCCCCATCTCTGAAAACATGACAAGAACAGACATTTTCTTCAGCTTAAATGAACATATGATTCACAGGTTTCTTAAAACTCTTTTACATTTTTGTGATTTATAATGAATGTGTACTAAAAGGGATTGTTTTGAGTGGGACTTTCACCAAAGCATATCAAGATAATATGTTTTCAACAATTTCTTCTTTCCTTGCTTATTCAAATTGATCATAGGGGTCAGTCATGGCGCCGATATTCTTACCACAGACTAGTCTAAATATATTTTATAGACATGGAACTGCAAAAAGTCTGGCAAAAGAAAGAATGCACAAAATAGTATAGTAGTATATATATCTAAAAATGTAACAGAAGTGTAGACATGTTACAAATGAACCTGTTAAAGTCAAAAGTAATTGTGACCACTACAGGAACCCAGCTCCTTATCAGTGCTGTACCTTTGTTTCCAGGATTGAGGGCGGATGAGAACACGTAAATGATCTGTGAAATACAGAGTGAACACATCGACATGATTAAACTCCTGCCTCTGTGCATCTTTAGCTTTCACTTGAGTCTAGGTGTATTTTGTTACAATTAACATCACTCAACAAATCTACACATTGTAAGAAAACATTTTTAGGTGCTTTAAACTGATTTCCCCTCTTGTGGGCTGCGGGCACTGAGTGCTCTTTACCTTGCCTTGTTTGACTACATGTGACACCACTTCACGACTGCCCGTCTCCAAACCTTGGTAAGCCACAGGCTCAAATCCAAGCTTGTTGCAGTAATACGATGCAGCCTGTTGGAGACAAACAAAAACGTGAGCAAAGAGGGAACCGATTCACAGTCTGCTGAAACTGGGCATGTTTGCAGCAGACTGGCTTTAGCGCCATCTCCTGGTGACGAATTTTGATGGTGTTTGTGCAGCAGGGGTTCTGGGAGGTGGGAAAATGAGTGTTCTGTGTGCTGCGTTCCCTCCACCCCTTTGGATGACCAATAAAACAGCTAAAAGAAAAGTAGAAAGCTGGAACTAACTTACCTGCTTTGCATTTCCAACCCAGAATGTTAAGTGATCAAAGCAGAGGAATCTGCCCTGCTCATGCTGAAGACAAAAAGAAATAACAAAAATCAGTCACATATGCAAGTTTTAAAAAAAAATCTAATAATACCAAAACCAGCTTGCAGTCAATGATTAAATCATCTCTGCAGTGCAACACACACGAATCAGTTATTTACCTTCTCGCCTTTGTCTGTGTATGTTGTCTGCAATTAAAAGTAACACACCAACACTTACTACTTACAGAAAAAGAACTGCTTTTTTGGCATAACCAATATTATCTCCATGCAAACACAAATTCTCAGAGCGACCTGAGATAGGAGAAAGAAGCCATTTGAGAGGATTCATCAGCGAAGAGCAACTCACCATCTTTGCTGGAGGTGATGAGACCTGACAGTCCGAATGAAATCTGTGGCGAACGTCTGAATTTAAAAGCCGGGCAGGAAGTGTTTAAACCCACTCCCACCAATGGGGTGGAGAGATTGGAGGAGGAGAGCGTGCTGATGCTTTGTGCACTTTTGCTGTTATGCAATGATTACTTGGGGGAAAAATCCCTTCAAAACTTTAAAGATGTCATTAAAAGAAACAAAAACAAAAATCATTATCACCTTATTCACTGACTGATGCTGCTCAGTATGAGAGACGACGGCTAGACCCATCCAGAGATGTGCAGAAAATGTAATTTTGCTTGTGTTGTGAGTTGCTCTGTATGAGAATGCGTTTTTGCATCCAAACATTATTCTTCAAAAAAGGAAACACAAAAACGAATTGTCCACACAGGTTTTGAATTACAACTGCATTTTTTTAGGACAAGAAGGACCTAGGAACATATGTTAGTGTTTAGCGGCAAGAGGAGGCTCACGCATCCCGAACTCTCATTGGCTCAAAGGGTTTATGCTGAGTGAACCCTCATGTGCTTGAAAATACCCTCAATCCCCCATCCCATCAATCATCCTCCTTCACGTGCAGTTTTCTACTGATCTTAAAACTATTTCATTATCATTAAAAATCTAATTGACCCGAACTCAGTCGTGGTGCATGTAATGTTTTCACAGAAGGTGCAAATGATCTCAGAGCAAATGGGACCTGCATAGGAATGAGTCAGACTGTGCAAGTTTATTATACGACAATGTTCATCACAAAAGAAAAGAAAAGATAATGAAAAAATAGAGGATGTTTTAATGAGATTAAAGACTCCATATGATACAAATCGACGGGCCTCAGTGTGAAGAGCAGACAAAACAGCTCTTAAAGGCAGAACCAATCGCATTCAAGTATCCTGCATCAAATCTAAAGGATCCTGCTGAAAGAACTACAAATGCGGTGCATGTATGATAGATCCTGTCAGTTATCCCTAAATCCTGCACTGCATCCAGATGAGCTGTTGAGCCTGTGACCCCGAGCACAAACAGCACAGCTGAGGTTTCTCTGCACTAAACATCAACTAAATGGCCCAAAGAAGCAAAGAGCAACCTGTCAATGCAAAAAAGCTACATTCAGAGTGTGTATAGTACACAGACGTGCACACAAGCACTATAATTAAATGCATGTCATCCTCGTGTATTTCACAGAGGAACATATCTAGTCTAATCGTCTGTCAAACAGCAGATTTGTTAGTCATCTGTTGAAGCTCTATTTTCCAGTAACGGCTCACTAATCACTAATGAGAAACTCAAAGCCAGCCCTCAGTGTTCCAGCTGTCCCCGAAGATCGTTGTTTTTCATGCTGTTACCAAGAGGCTTAATGTTGTCAAGGGATGCAGCGACACACATGCAGACCAAGGAACATAACACGCGTGATCAAATAATTGTAGCTGCATTACACAACTACTACTATTGCATGATTTAATAGTGTGACATGGGAGGGGTAGAGTATGTGCTGTTCAACCGAGTTGCGCTCCTCGAATTATTATAGTAGCTCAGTTCAAAGGAGGCGGACAAGCCTGAAAATAACAATGAGTGATTCTTTCTCTGAGAAAAATCCAGAAATACTGGTGAACAGTGAACAACAGGAGCAACCACAGAACAATGCTGCTGCAGCAGAGGAGCATGCCTGTTCTCTCAATCCAGATGATAAGTGTTTGGAGGACAATGCACCTGCAGAAAAGGAGTCGCAAGGAAAGATGCAGTCTGTTTTCCAACAGGTACGTCACCAGATCAGATCACAAGTGGGTGTGCGACTCCCAAAGAGCAGCATACTGGAGCTAGTGCAAAAAGTAAAAGAAATGGAGCTCGCACAGGTGAGCGTCGAAGCTGATGGTGAGGAGGCGAGTGGTGAAGAGGGAAAACAAGTGCTGAAACATGAGCGCAAAAATGAGATCTGTCTGAAGGAGGAGGAGGAGATGTGTACAACGTTTGAGGAAAAGCTCGAGGCCAGAACAAAGGCCTTAAAGGATGAGTTTCAAGTTCAGATTTCAGGGGTGCGCACTGAACTGCAGGCCTACACTGACCAGGCTCTGAAAGACTTGGAGTCTAAGATGCAAAGCTGGCAGGCCAACAGTCAGCAACAGGCACAGTCCAAAGAACAGGAGAGCAAAAGTCCAGACAAGAAGCAGAAACCTTCACCAGCTCCTTCTATGGGGTCCAGAAGAGGAAGGGTCCTGACTCGGACCATGACCACCATCATCCCTAAAACCTGTCCTCCTGTCGTGATTGGCCCACGTGCCAAATCAGAGACACTGAGCTCCTTTAAGTGTGAGTGCTCTCGATTTCCTCCTAAAGACCCAGTTCTTTCTTTATTAGGAAACAGAGCCTGCCAGAGCCACAAACCTCTCCCCCCAGCTCGGCCCCAAATGCATCAGCGTAAAAGGTCCATCCAGGCAAAGGCTAAACCGGGAAAATGACTCATCAAAATCGTATTCATTCATGCAGCACAAATGTTACTGCTACTGTCTGTTACCTTTAACCTGTTATACCACTGCAGCACTGTATAATGAAATCTGAGTGAAATCTGTAATCATGACTGTTAAAATAATAAAGCATCTTCTGAAAGCTTCAAAGGAGATCCTACTTAGATCAGAATCAGCTCAAACACTTCTGTGTCATCATTTATCCTACAGTTACACAGCTGTAGCAGTTTCAACAAAAACCTTTTTGGGAATGTGAACTATTTCTGAACTTCTTTAGAGGAGAAACTATGCAAGGATCCAAACCATGATGTCTGCATTCCTCAAAATATTTTAACACAGAACAGAGTTGGGCTATAAAATATATAAAGATAGCACTCCATAATACGGCCTGTCATTAAGGGTGTAATGTCCCCAGATTTAAAATAAAGTTTCAAAGTAACTTTTGTGAAATTGTGGATTTAAATCACCTAAAAATATTGGTCAGAAATTTGAAGAACTGAATAACTTCAGTGTATTTTAGTCAAAAAACAGTTTTTCCTCACTTTACATTATAAACACGCGTTACTTTTGAGGGCTAAAATAAAAGCCTCATTCAAAAAGTACAACAAACAAAACAAAAACTTGGGGAAAGTAAGCTGCCTTTTTACAGAGCCTCCAAAAATTCATACTATCACTTAAAGGTACAGTACGTATCCACACTAGATGTCAGTAGATGTCAGCTGTGTTCCAAAACGTCGGCTGCATCCTTCGGTAGGACCCGGCCTTCGAAGGCTGAGAAGGCTGGAAGTGCAAGGCTGTGAAATGGGACGGTCTAGCCTTCAGATTTGGGTCACCGCTGTGTCGGTGGAGTTTAATAAACTCGGCCGTCTGCTCCTTGCTATCTAAAATATAACAGGACACTTGCATAAATTCTCGACCGTGAAAATATGTTAAATGTTTATTTTGTGACCCAGAAAGATTAACAACATTAATTTTAAAACTCAGTAGCGGCCGCCATTGTTGGCAGCTGAAATTTGGCTGGGCCGCGCTATGAATTCTGGGATATGGTGGGCCACGAAGGACACACCCGACCCATCCTTCAAATTCGGGGAAATGAAGGACACATTTGTCGGCCGCATTTGAAGGAGTCGACGAATTGGGACAGCCTTCGTCACCTGGCTGTGACGTAATCGGCCTTCAAATGCGGCCTCCGGAGGATGCAGCCGTTGTTTTGGGACACAGATATAGTACGCACCGTACGTAGTACGCGTAGTACGCGTAGTTCAAGCGTGCAGACCCCCAGTTGGGACACAGCCGACCCATCCTTCAAATTCGGGGAAATGAAGGATGCATTTGTCGGCCGCATTTGAAGGATTCGACGAATTGGGACAGTCTTAGTCGCCTGGCTGTGACGTAATCGGCCTTCAAATGCGGACTCTGAAGGATGCAGCCGACGTTTTGGGACACGTGGATAATCTTAGCTACAGTGGCTGCTGTAGGACAAACATGTTCATGTGTAGTGAGTGTACACTCTCAGGCTGCTGTTTACCTCAGCTGTCGGTATGTATCTACCTCTACTCTGGAGGAGGCTGTAAAATGTTGTGAAGGGAGTCTGATACGAGTTGTGAAACTGAGGTGAGTTGCTGAAGACATCCTGGACTTTTTTGTTGGTAAATGCTGCTGTTTGCTACTGTTAGTTAATTGTCTGAGGTGGAGCTAACATTTTTCTTATTTGGACACCTTTATCAGAGATAATTTCTTGGACATTCGAGCCAAATATTAGCTGCCATTATGCTAGCTTACAACCAGCTGCTGTTGTTGTCATTGTCAACTGTCTGGAGATGGGAGGGCTGCACAACTTATCTGGTGACCAGATGTAATTGTGACAATATCTGGAATAAATGAGCATATTTATGTATGTTTTAATGTGTAAGAGGCCTGACTTCATTTCAGGAAATGAGGCTTGATATGATATAGCTCCTTCAAGCCATAGGAGCTTTGTGATCTTTATATTAAGAGTAACCTGTAAGGTTTACTACGTATGAAGCCGTTCTCTAGTCACATACAAAAAACTCGAATAGATGGAATGACCACTGTGTTCAAGATGGTGGGGCTACATGTCAAACATGTAAAAAGTTTACATTGTACAGACTCTTTTTTTTTTGCATATACTGTATTTTCATTTTCCACATTTCAGTAAATCACCGCACCTAATTTACAGTGAAGTACTGTGGTAAGGAGAAAATTACATACAATGAGAGGACAAGTTAACCACAAAAATGATGTAGTTCAGTTTTTAAAAAGTACCTTACATTTGCATCTTTGTGGACATCATGTTGCTCTGACCAGAGATTTTTGTGACCGTTATACTCTTCTTCAAATAATTGTCAGTGTACTTTTATTTTAGATCCGGGCCATGTTATAAAGTGCTGCTTGTTTGAAATAATGCTTACTTTCATGCACCAGCTTTGGTTTCAGGGTCTGCTTTAGAACTGTTCCGCCCTCTGGTGGTGAGATTACTTACAGCAGACAGGACTGTTGATATCTGCAGGTAAAGATAATATACTACTACTACTTGTGGCTTCTCCTCCAATGCTGGCCATGAACCGTTTGAACACTTTAAATTCATACACTGTATGTGTTTGTTCACTTTTGCTTGTTCACTTTTCATCTGTGTAAAATAAATTAAACAACTTTCTTTGAAGTCTCAGTTTTAATGTCAGTACACGTCCAAAAACTGGATTTTCCACTATAATTAATAGCCTTGACAAGTGAATTTAAATATAATAATGAAGATCAACAATCACTCACTTCACACATAATGTTTATTGAATTATGAGCGGATCCCTTGACCAGGACACAAGGAGCAACATTCATGCGTGCCTTTAATTGTACACCCTATATGTGTAGGTCAGTTTCAGTAAAGGCTTAAAAAAGCCCTACCCTATAATCATCATTAAATTAGTACTTGAGAACTTTCAGTTAAAACTATAACGGTCATGGCCTGTGTTTTGGTGATTCTACACTTTGACCAACAGATGGCAGGAGTTCATGTATTTGGGCTCAGATGAACACAGCTTAGCAGACAAGAAATTAAGCAGTTTTATATTTTGGTGTAAGTGGAAGCAGTGGTGAAATAACATAAACTGTATGCTTTTACTGAATGGCTAAATGAGTACTTATGATAATATATTTTTAAGGTGTCAGAGTGGTGTAGTGGTAAGACCCTAGGTTTGAATCCACCGGGCAGCTGTCTGGCTGAGTGATACTGGTTATTGCTTGGAGATTTTTAGGTAAGTACAGTCAGGAAAGGTTTAATGTGAAAAGTCTGGGTACTCCATTAAGGCACTATAACGTAATATCCAGATATGACGATTTTGTACAGTATTCTACATAAAATTATGTGCAGAGAAAGGACAATTTACTAAAAAAACTGCTTGGAGTTAACCAACAAGTTCTCATCTTCTTTGTCGACACCTTGTCACCGGTGTTGGTCTGGCCAGAGATTTTTATCAACATTGTGTCTGATGACTTCTTGTGTGGTTCATCCATACCCTGTAATGATTTGGATGTCATATTGAGCCAGCAGCATTGACCCAAATTATTCTGACTACACCTCCATGAGGAAAAGATCTGTTCCACTAGATCCAGGATTGGAAGGAGTGGAAGGAACTCCTTTCATGCGCAGCAAACCACACCTGTTCACTCTTGCCTCAATAGACATCAACGCAAACAATGACATCATTTGGCAAATCTGGTCTAACTAAAGGTCTGTTGTGTTCTGGTATAAGTGGTATATAAAGCGTATTTAGGAAGGCCAGTGGAAGCTGAGTGGAAGATGTACGAGTAGGCAGTAATAAGAAGTATCGGAGATTGAAGAAAATCTGCTTATATTTGCAGCTAACACCCACTAATGACAATGTCACTCTTTGTGTTAGCTTCACCTGAAACCACATGTGATGGGACCATGTAAGTCTGGAAAATCAAAAAAAACCCCAAAATACAATCCCTGTGCACATCAATGGATTACCCGGAAACACTGCCACTGCAGCTCCTTAACTCTGTCACTACTCTTGTCCAGGGGCACCTTTGTAGAATAGCTTCATCGTCACTTGAAGCTGAATTTAAATAAAGCTGAGTAAACTAATACTCTTGTTGTTTATGACTGCACTCCATCCCATCCCCTCCAACTGGTCGCTGCAGATGGCAAAGTCTGGTCATGTCATGGTCATCTGGCCATGCTGCAAACTTCCTGTTCTTGCTGCCAACATGATTTTGCACATGAGAAATATGCTCTATCACTTCATAATCCTTACACGTCTTAAATTGTGTTGTAATTTTGTGGCTATTTACCTATGCAGTACTTGCTGAATAGTTTTGAACTGCTTCTCCCTGTTCCTCTAGCTAAGAGTGTTCCTCCATTTGCATAATTGGTAGTGATTGTGCTCTAAATTTGGAGTGTACACACATTTCAATAGATTTTGATAGTGGATTTTTTTCACATAGGACCCGTCAAACTATAAAAGGAAATTCTGTGATTCTGATTTGTAGAAAAATCAACTCATGTTTTTTTTTTTTTTTATTAGCAAGCCGTGTGCAAGTGGTTACTGGAGACCTGAGCACCTGAGTGCTTCCAGCAGCTGAACTGGCACTGGGACCAGCCAGTGACAGGAGATGTATTTAGCTGCGAAGCAGGCACAGGAGCAGTGCCCCTTAAAGCAGGCCTTTCACAGTGGACGGGATAGAGAAAGATGTGAAGAGGACCTTTGTGTTTCAGGGACGATGAGTCCTGAGCGACCATATCCGGAGGGGGCGAGGGCCCAGCACATTCAGGTCTGGCCAAACCACGCTGCCCTCGGAAGCAGCATCTCGCCCCTAACGATATCCACCAGCGGCACAGCTCATTATGATGCACAGTGCAGCAGGTCTGGTCTTCCCTAGGAAATATGCATCGGTGGATGAAACAGTTTTCAGGTCTGTTAGGCAATATTTCCTATGATAGGAAGAAAGATAAATCACACATTTTCATAGTTGAATAAAAACCTCTCATTCACTCGCTCAGATCCAATCGGGTGGCGTGAACATGTCCCTGAGCCGATATGAATAACAATGGCAAGAAGGTGGCGTTGGAGGAGATCCATTTGTAAACCCTGGTTTCCTAACCACCTCTTGAAATGTGCCAAAAGATAACAACATTACACTGAAAACACCAGTCTCATGTAAATGCTGTATTTTTCTGGGCCGTTGTTCTCAGGATTTGGACAATTAAAGCGAGGGGGCCACTTTCAGGTTAAACTAGACAGATTACTGAGAGAAGCTGATTTCAATAGCGATCCCTGGGCAGACGTGGTAGCAATTTACAGTTGTCGCTGGTGTGTATTGGAGCTGTTCTCAGGCGGCCCCTTGTGTGAGGTACGATTAGACATGTTATACCTCATTATTCGTGAGAGCGTTTGGATAAGATTCGGGGTAATCTGACTCTTTTTCCGAGGTCTGTGCAATACCAGCCGTTGCTATCAGCACGCTTTCAAAAAGAAGGAAAGAGATATGGAGATAAATACAGCTGTGAATGCAGAAAAAATTAGAGCTATGTTTTCTTTAAAGAAAAAAACCTTCCAAAAGATCTGAGGATAAATGCTGCGAGACATGTGAACACTTTCACTAAGTTTTAGTCTAACATCTATTATCCCGTGTTTACATAAATGCTAAGCCTAGTAATTATTTTCATTACCATCACTTTAATGGTCAGCATTAAAGTGACAGCATGTTTAGAGTGGTAGCTTTGTAATTTTGTCTTTGAGCTAACAGTTTCTATGATATAGGAAGCAGGTTTTTATTTGACAGGATGTCACACTGTTGGAGTGGAAGTGTTAAATAAATGAGAAAAGGCATAAACAAAGGTATGTGCCCCAGCATTGAAACCTAGTATTAGAAGGTGGTAATGGGTGGGAGTCGTGGGGGCATGGGGGGGCTGGAGCTTCCCATGTTTCAGTGTCAGGTTGGACTAACTTGTTTTGGTGGATCAGGGGGCCTGCTGTCTAGACTGGTGCTGGTCTCATACTCGACTCAGACATGTCACAAAATAAGCCTTAATCCTGAGGACAGTTTCTCATCACAAAGCTGTCAAACCCTCACCGGGGATAAAAACAAAATTCCTCCACTTACCGTCATGTTTCTGATTGTTTTCGAGATTATTTAAGCAAAGGCACAAAACAAACGAGCCTGAAAACAAGAGTCAACAAAATGTATTCAAGAAACATCTGCAAAGTTTGGACAACTGCGGTTCCACGCTCGTAAACATCTCATCTTTTATTTAAAGCTCTGAGGCTGGGAGAAACAAACACTACGGAGTATTTTTCACTGCTTCTGCCTGCTTCCAGTCGGTTTTATGAACTAACTGCTGCTGGGTCCAACTGAATTATGCTGTTCTCCTTGTTGTAACTTCCTTCAAGTGAGCTCTTAATGAAATGAGTCATATAGAAATAAGACTGTCACATCTAGTTAGTCATCCTTCTGCACACCTTTTGAATTATTTGTGAATGTCAGAAAAAACAGCGATAAAATGTTAGGATTTTATGCTCATTTATTCTTTGAATGCCTTTAAAACATGAATATTTATCAAAGTTGTATCATTCTAGTAGATTTTATTATAGGTGTGCGACTGATTTGATCAAATCCAACAGATAAAAGCATGCGCCCTCACAACTGTCATTAAATTGGATTAAAAACTCTGGGTAGGGAGTGGAAGCATGAGAAATTGCCCAGAGTGAAAAGTAAATCAAATTTAAATATATATACATAAATACAAAATGTGTGAAAAGCTTCAAAATTCGAAGTTCATTTGAGACTCTCACTGCTTGGAGTAAAAACTCGTAGAAAAATAACAGCTGATTCCAGAAATGTGGAGAGGACTGTTGCAAACACTCACCCTCCTCCTCTTGGACAGACAGACAGACAGACAGACAGACAGACAGACAGAGACACACACACACACACACACACACACACACACACAGGAGCAATCGCAGCCCACACCTCACCACCCCCTCCCACTCTCTATTTTTCGGGCTTCACTAGCTCCATTGTGCTCCAGATTTGTAGGATTGACAGACAAAACAAAAAGGCGAGGGACTCTCAGAGGTCATGCGGATCCTCCAGAATACAATTTTTTTTCCCCTCTCACCGGCTTCCTAATTCCCCCCCCTCAGTGCTGTGTTCTCTGTGCGGATAGCTCTACTGTATAGAGTCATCCCTAGTGCTGACTGTTTCGTGTGTGATTTGAAGAATGGGGAGCTGATTGTGTGCATTATAGTCAGCAGGTGGATGAACAGTACAGAGAAAGTAGGGTTAGCGTTGACAGCCCGTGCTATGTGTCAGGTCTCTGTTTACATGTGCATATGAACGCACTCACACACACAGTGTGGGGTGCATTTGTTGCTGCTTGGGTGGGATGGAACAGCAGGGAGATCTAAGGAAAGGGGAGCAGTTGTGCTTTGGTTCAGATGTCCCATTTGGGTGTGGCAGCTCACACTGATGACAGCACTCAGAAACTGGCACCTGTGTGAGACGCTTTAGTGTGTTTCGCTGTAAGTGTGGAGCTGCAGACTGATTGTGTGGCTGGTGTGATTACGCATTCATTCAGGTGGATAACACAAAAACATATCTCCAGCTTTATTTCTGAGCTGGGAGCTGCGCAGCTGCGTTTGTGTTGATTTCTTAACTATCATTCTGAAGCTATGAGGTCTCATTTGATCTAGATAAGACCCATCATTCAGGGATTCATTGATTCAGCAACCCATATTTAAATGATAAAACTGGCTGAATAATGAAAAGCATGTATTTATCTATCAGAGCGTGCGATTGGTTGACACAATATAGCAGCTATTGTTTGGGACAAACAATACTTGTGCATTAAACTTCATGCCTCCTGACCAGGAAAACAACATTATAACAGGGGCAGCAGACCAACATGCTTGAACTCCCTTTAAGAATACTTTAGGCGCGCTGCGACGCCCACGTCCAAACATCCCTGAACACACAAACAGGTCACACAGCCCACACAGGAACACAGAGAACATTTATGTGCAACTGTTGTTTTTGTGTTTGCGGTGTTCCCAGTGTGCTTTGGTCAGCTGGTATTCAGGGTGAGTTATCTCAAAGTGAAGCATCAGACAGGCTGTCAGGCCAACTGATCTCAATAATAACAACATGTCTCGCATTGTCCGGCACGCGTGAGTGACTCTGCTTCCACGGTCTAATTGCTACTCGTATATCTGCTGTTTTATATAAAGATGAACTAAAAAATGAATTCTTCTGTTATTACACAATAGAGTTAATGGTGCAGTGAACGCTTGTGTTATGGGTTAGATTCTGTATGCATCCGAAATACGTAAACTAGATACATAAAATCTTTTCTAATAAATCTATCAAGCTGAAGAATCATTGCATGTTTGAGCAATCTAGCGTCTGCGAGGATCTCACAAAGAACATTCTGGCATTTACTGCAAATAGGCTCCGTTTCGCCAGGATGGACAATAAATAACATATGATCTCTCACACATAAAGAAACGATGAATCATGCAGCTTTGCTTTTTTTCGACACTTCACACATGTGGTTACTTTAGAACGGTGGTGCAAGATGACCCATGTCCCAAGTTTCTCACTTCAATCACCTCACAGTTTCTTCTTTAGTGTGATGGAGCATCTGCACACCCCATCCCGTGCTCCAAGAACCCCTCTGACTGCAATCTCTTGTCAGCAGGCACAAATATTGACTTGTTCGGCGGCCCCGATTTCTGCCAGGATTAGAGTCCCACTTCCCCCCTAACCCATCCCACCACCGATATTTCTAAACGGTAATTATGCCCAACAGAGCTCATTACTGTCAAATCAGAATATCCCTTAGAAGAGTCACTCAGTGGTAATGGCCACGTAATTCAGCACACAGGGTTTGGCTGTCCTAAATTTTGTTATGCATAAATTTTAGCCACTTTGACTTTAACTGAGCACACATCACTCTGAATATGTTGCTGGTTCTTTCTTCCTCGCCTTAAATAAATACTAATGTTTGAAATGAAGAAATCCTGCAGAAATCCCAGCTGAGTGCAGAATACACACTCAGGATGGCAGGTAGTTTGCATAATCCAGTTACTGTCTGGATACTGGCTGTGAATCAATAGAGATTAGAGACCTATTAGTCTGAAGGTGCGAACTGAATGCAAGGTTATTCATAACAAAAGCTTGAACCCTTTGAGATACTTAACACTGAAATAACAGGACTGACGTGAAAGTGGAGGTTAAATATTTACATTTGCTGTCAAGATTGTTCTCCTTTAAAGTGATACTTGAAAATCTACCTTTGATTTGCATGCACACACACACACAGACAAGCACACAATGAATTTAAGACATCTGGTTCATAGCACACATCTTTAATACAGTAGTTAGTTACAGCGATGTCAAAAAATAAAACATATACATCAATTTGGACCATTTATAAGGCTCCTTTGTCCCTTTAGTGCGTGACTGCACTGCAAAACCCCTCCATAGCGCCCCACCCGCTCCTGTCCCTCAGCAACATTTGTCAACTGCCATCTGCCTGTCTGCCCCATCTCCTCCCCACAAACTATGTAATTAAGCTGCAACACCTTTGCTCCTTTTACACCTCCCTCCCTCCCTTCCGTAACCCAGACTTCTACCTTCTTTGAAGCTTTGAAGAGACACTGCTTTGTTTGATTTCCCTGCTCATGTACAACAAGTGCTTCTACAATAAATCAGCAATATATCCGAACGAAGATGGTATGAAAATAGGGTGTAGCTTTAGGTTTCATCCAGTGTAAAGAGCAATTCATATTTCTGCCTTTTTTCATGATACAAATGAAAAAACCTCTGCAAATACAAATTTAAACAGAAAAAATAAAGACTTTTTTTTTCTCTGAGAATTTGAGGAACAATGCAGCTAAAGGAGCTCAGCCAGCTGGCTCCAGCTTCCCAAGTTCACACAGCATACAGAGTATTGGCCTCTCTCACTGTACATTGGGAGGAACACATAATGAATATCATGACTGTAGGCAGTGACAATTCAAAGTTCATCATCTCATCTTACCAGCTTTGAACAATGGACACATAAAGTCTGTATTTTTACAAGTGTTCCAGCAGTTGGAGCTGTCCTGCAGCAGCCCTGTTTCACTTTGCTCTCTACACCTTGGTGGCCAGAGACTGAACCTCTGACTTCTGAGTCTGGGCGCTGAGAGTGGACGACATGGAGCTCATCTGGCCGTGCATAGCTTTCTTCAGGTTGAGCAGGCACAGACACTGGGAGCGAAAACGCAGGTCAAAGAAGGCATACAGGAACGGGTTGAGGCAGCTATTGACATAGGCCAAGCAAGTTGCATAGGGGTGAGCCAGCAGCAGGAAACGCAGGAAGCCGCAGGAGCTCGGAGCAAGGTTCAGGTAGGAGAGGGCGTCCATGCTCTTCAGCACGTGGAAGGGAGTCCAGCAGATGGCAAACACCACCACCAGTGTGGTGATGATTTTCAACAGTCGTTTCTTCTTCTGGTCCTCTTTGCGCAGGTTGTTGAAGTGGCGTGTGACAGTGCAGCCGATGAAGCAGTAGAAGATGGTCATGGCCAAGAAAGGTAGGAGGAAACCCAAGGCAGAGGAGGACAGGCTGAGTCCTGCAATCCACAAGTACTCATGCCTCTGGTTCATGGTCACCAGGCTGAAGTCCATGGCACATGTGGTCCGGTTGCTGTTTAGGTCATTCACAGTGGTGCGGAACAGCAGCGTGGGCACAGCCAGGAGGCCAGACAGGAACCAAATAGCACCCAGCGATGCCAGCATGGTGCCCCGCGAACGGAGCCTGCTGCTGGACAGAGAGTGCACGATGGCCAGGTAGCGGTCAAAGCTCAGGCAGGTGAGGCAGAAAACACTGGCGTACATGTTTACCAGAACAACATAGCTGCTGATCTTGCACAGAGCCACGCCAAAGGGCCAGTGGTAGCCCAGGGCTGTGTACACAGCCCAGAGAGGTAGAGTTATAACAAAGGTGAGGTCAGCAAGTGCCAGGTTTCCTATATAGACATCTGCAGCCCGACGTTTAGATTTGGACCTCCAGACAGTGAAGATGACCACGCCGTTACCTGACAGACCCAGGATGAAGATCAGCATGTAGAGGACCGGGATGAGGGAGTAAGAAGGCTCCCACTCTGAGAAGTCACATGCAGTCTCATTGTCATCATAGTACTCGTAGCTGTCACCATATTCCGGAGTGGGGGGCTCCATGCTGCAGGGATTGTTGTTAAGAAAAAAAATCCTTAATTTAAAGGGTAAAAAAAAGTAAAGAGTCCTGTAAAGTTCCAAACGGTGAATTGAAATTCAGTGAATCATAGGAGCTGGGGTTTCTGAGCAGATCCTGTGAGAGTGAGTGACTCTTGGCTCTGTCTGCCTTTTTAAACTCGCCCCTCCACACCCCTGGTTCCCTCCCAGGACGACCCCCCCCCCCCCCCCCCCCCCAGTAAAACATCTTTCAGCTCTCCCCCTCCTCCTCCTGTCTCTCACCTCTTCAGGCGCAGCCCTTCCCTCTGCCTGGAGGACAAGAAGCCTGCATTCCCTTGCAGATGACAGGCCAAAACACTTACTACTAGTAAATTCAATAAAAAATATCAGGAAAAAGACATCAAATCAATAAGACATTCAGAATTTGTCCATGTGGGAACACCACCATTACTTCTGGTCAAAATAAAGGTGTTTTTCATGTCATTTTTGAAAACTAAAGAGTCTAACATTTACTTTATTATTATTATTACTATTATTATTCTTAATAATAGTAATGATCATGTCAAACCTAAAATTAAGTCCTAGTAGTGGTGTGAACAGATCGCACAAACATTGCTTGCTTTACTTTCCTTTTTCTTTAGTGCATGTTTTCACAAGCATTTTATCTCCTATAATTTTTGCAGTGACTTTGTGGTGAGATGGTGACTCTGATTATGTGCAGAACAGGTCTGGACATATCAGATGATTACTTTACATCACAATCACTTCCGTTAAATTGTTGTTAAACCTTCAGATGCATCTCATTTAATCTTTACTGTAACTCTAATACAAGTCTCGGGTCTGACGATTGATTTCCATGATAAAAGGCCAAGCAAACACACCAGTTTGAAACAAAAACAACAGGAAACTTCACATTGACACCACCTTGGCTTCCTTTCACTACTAACTGCAGCAAATGCTCATATAATGTCCCGTAGTATAGAGTATTGTAGCAGTTATCAAATTGCTTTAAAAGAGCTTTTATGTGTTCCATTAGAAATGTTACAAAATTCAGATAATCTTTTTAGTCATCTTACAGAATATGTTGCTGGTGAAACGGCTTTCAGACTCCAGGTCCAATCCAAGGAATTACTATCAGTGGGGGAAAAAAGAGCTTGACATGCCAGAGCAGTGCTGAACATTATTTACAGCACATTTAGTTTAGGTAATCTGTTAAAAAAACAGGGCTCCTATTGGTGATAACAAGATGTTGTTACATTAATCCTCAGAATGGATTATTAACTATAAATGCACAGACTAAAAAATGCCTTTGATGAAAGGAAAGGCTCACAGCTTATCAGCCTGCACTGAGTGACTGGTGATTGTACTGTACATAGAGCAGTGGTCTGAGGGATAGCCAGAACACGGCAGATGCTTCATCCTTAATTCAGCAACAAGGAGACACTGTCAAGAGCCAGTTTTTTTGTATGCAAACATACATGCTGGATGTCGAGTGAAAAAACACGGAAGTCCACTGAAACAATTTTGCTATTATGTGTGACAAAGTTTTATTTTCCTTTTTTAAGCAAACGACAGTTTCCTCCTGGAACTGCTATAAAAAGGATGCCCTTACTGGATCCTGAACCACAAAAAAACACAGAAAAAGTACCCTAAACCAAACTTCTCTCTCTCTCTCTCACACACACACACACACACACACACACACACACACACACACACACACACACACACACACACACACACACACACACACACACACACACACACACACACACACACCAGGTGTGTCCCGCCTCTACTTCATTCCCCGGGGAGAGGATTGGCGCCTGCTGCTTCCAGGGTCAGTATCCCTTAAATAAATAAATTAGCAAATTTAAAAAATAAAAGGCGAGTAGATAAGAAACAGATGGCCAGATTAGACCAGCATATAAGATGTCTTCAAAAGACCTCCTTACTTGTTCATCATAGCCTTTATAGGTGCCAAGATAAAGTCCCGGTGCTGTTCCTGAGGTGGGAGGATGATTATCAGCAGTGAGTGAAGATTTACTGACATCGCTTTTCCAAATAAAACATATGTGAATTATGTTGTTTTTTAAGTATAGGTTATTGCATGCTTTTGTGTCATATGTTCTTTCCATAACATATTGCAAGCACTAGCTTGACAGGGAAAGCTTGTTGGGTTTCTGTCTATATGCCTGGACCACACATGTGACTCTGCCACAGCTGTGGCTGCTTTTGATCTGCTGCTGAAATGACCCTGCTGCTGTGACACGACTGCCTTGCTCTCACTCTGACTGTCATTTTGTTGGTGCGGGGACAAAATGGAGCGACTCAGCGGGAAGCGGATACTATCATGGGTTTTTGTAACAACTTAATAGAGGGAGGTTTGTGATATTTAACTTAACAGAGTTAACTGGGGTCACAGACAGGAGGGTTTGGGGACATTCGCAGTGGATACGTCAGCTCCAGTCTGGAGGAGATAAGTGACTGAAGGTGGAGGCTAATCTATGACCTGAGGTTTGTTTGAAGTGTAAAAAATGTTGACAGCACATCGGCTAACATAGCAGACCCTAGGCCTCGCAAATCATGCTGAGGGGACCTGGAGCCCAAGGGAGCCGGGGACCTGTGGGGTCACAGCGTAGTCACTTTAGAGACACGACTGGTCTTTAAGTGCATGCTGTCTCTGATGCAAAGACTTTGAATGAAATAAGGATAAAAATCATTTATACTTTTCTATCTAGTGAAATCTTAAAAACGCACTATGAGCCACATCTGCAGAGCTTTCACATCAGCTCGCTAAGAGTCGACTCTGCTGTGTCAGATGACGTCGCACTCCAGTGCCATGGAGCCAGAGCTACACCCTCAGATGTGTGAGGGCACTGCTCCTGCTGAGGGGTTTGTATCTCATCATACTGCAGGCTATACGAGGATAGCTCGCCATGTGACTCCAGTGTAACAATTTGCCATGAATGTTTAATTTTCCACAACGCAAAAAATCTGAACCTAAATGCGGGGATTGGAATACGTAAAACATTCACATTGCACGAAATGGGAAATTCTGTCAAAACCTTCCAGGCGGTTTTGTGCCGTGCTGTGATTAAACCGTCAAGCTGGAGGTCACACGCAGCTATATTTTAATCTTGACCTCAACGCTGAACTGAATGGAGACCTCCACCCAATCATAAGAATTGCTTGCTTGATAACAAGGCCCCATTGTTTCATTTTTGTTGCTCTCAGCACTTTTCTTTTAATGAGAAATACACCTGCTGACTGTTTTATTAAAATTTTGTTACACTTCCTGGAACAGGAAGATGCAAATTTGTGTTTGATCAGTGCAAGAAAATGCCTTGTTAACAGATTTAGTGTTATTTTTTGTGCTTCTATGCTTGTTTTTTTAAACCTATATCGTCCAAAAACACATTTTTGATTAAATAAAAACACAATGGGTTCTCATGAAATGTACTGCTAAGTATCCGAGTACGTCAAGACTTACAGATGTCTGTGAGTGAGGAGAGTAATCCAGGGGCCAGAATTTAATGAGGAAGTCCTTGATTGTTGATACGTGACCCTTCTGTTTTTATTTTAAACTACCGCCATTCAAGACTGCAACATTACAGTCGCAGTAAAAACAACGCACACCCTCCTTCGATTCCAAGGTTTTACACATCAGGATATATTACAAAAGTATGTGTTTTTTAGCCGGTCTTTAAGTTAAGTAAAAATCAACAAGCACAATACTGAACCACATCGTGATTATCACACAAAAATGAAGCCCAAATGTAGAAGCAGTGTGTGAGAAACTGAGTGCACCCTTTGCGCTTCCATAGAAAGTCAGAGGCTAAGTATTAGCCAGGTGAAAAAGACATCAGCCATTTTTGCTGCCCATCAGCTCTGGAGGAATCGTAAGGAATCATCTCCACACAAGTCCAGGTTTAACTGACAGCAAATGATATGGTTGTTTAGCCTTTGTACCGTTTCCATCAGCTAATTCTGAAAATTACTACTAATTTACTCTAATTTTAAAACAATTAAGTATATTCAGCATAAAGAGTGGACATATACAATGATTCGGTCATGAAGTCCAATCCTGCACGGTTTCCACTCATTAATATTAGGCTTTGTTGTTTTTTGTGGGGTTTTTTTTTATGTTTTGTTGTGTAAAGCAGCAGTGTTGAATGTATAAACCCAAAAAGATATTACTAAAAAATTACTCAAATATGAATCACCTTATATTTTAACATCAAGATGACTGAAGGCGAAGTCCTCCCTACAGGCAACAGAAAGGAGAGACTGTTTGTCTTAGGCTGTGTTTAATGTCCATTACAAACTGAGATGAACAGCTGGGCCACATATGAACGGCTTCGGGTAAACATGGTTTTATTTTGTGGGCATGTTATCAGTATTTTTTTTCAGTGAATTTTGATATCAGCTAGAAACCGCGAAGTCAAATTACAGGCAGCTTGTGAATGTCGGCCTCTGATAAAGTGTTTACTCTTACCGATAACAAGGGGATGTTGACGCACATGTCAGCTTTTACGTTAGTGCACATGCATGTGTGGAGAGAGACATACAGCTTCATGTAGGTATTTAATAATCATGTCAGACCTGCCCAGGTGAAGTTTTCAATGCTTCTCATATAAACAGTTTCAGTGCTTCATCTCTGGCAGCCTGCTTCAGCTTAACACCCCTCTGTCCTGCACTGTCAGAGCAGCAGAGCTAATGTTTGAACAGCAACACGAACTATTAATTTACATCCATATAGAACAACGTCTTTAGTCGGGGTAGATTAATTCATGTGCACGGATTATTTATGAAAATTAAAACATCATAGCTACCGAACACTTGCTTCCTCCAGTAGCTAATGACACTTTCTCTTAGCTAGCTAAGGATGTTACATTTAACACACTGAGAAAAAAAATGTGATAATACCTCAGGAATGTCAGTTAGTTACTGCAGAACACCTTGTGTTGTAGTTTTAAAGACACAAATTGACAAGGTTGTTTTTTTTTAACTGCCTTAAGGAATTTTAAATCCACACAGATTTTCACATTTTTATCTTCTGTGTTAAGCACATTGAGTTTATATAAAATAAAAGGTGTTTTATAAATGAAATTGGCACAGGGGTCATTTTGGAAGGTAAATAGAGTATTTCTTTTCAGTGTGCCTACTCTAGGTGTAATTCCTGGACACAGATACATGACTTTCTCTAGGACTGCAGCTCTCAATCACATTTAACAGTCAAGTTAGTAATTAACATTAAACTGATCCAAATGAACCTTTGAACCCAAATCAGTAGACCTCCTTAAAGTGGCAGAAAAGATCTTTGGGAAAAATGAATCTGAGGCAAACTGTTTTTGGTTTAGTTTTTAACCTCAGTCCCACCCACTACCACGGAATTTATGATCTATACTGCGGCCAGACATCAGGGGGCCAACGGAGACATTTTGGCTTCACTTTTGGGGAGCTGTTAGGTCGTCCATGGATTTTTTACAGTCACCGTTCCTGATGTGTGAGGCCTTAGAACTGTCAGATGATGTCCTTTGTTGTTTTACCGTGATTGTCAACTGATCCTATTTGGTATTACATATAAATCCATCCAGATTAACTTATTTCAGCATTTAGTGGCAGTGCGCTGAGTGTGTGCAGTATGGACACCAAAAGAAAGTTTTCCTTGGGGGGGTGAAATGGCCCATCCAAGGAAAACTGGCTTTATCTGTAGCAAGAGTCGTGCTGTTTGTGTCTGGGAGTCATTTGAGTTTGACATCCATATCAAAACCCAAACATTTGCATGCTGATGATTGTCTTTGCCACAAGAAGCAAAATCCTGACTGTTTATTTATCATTTGTCTACCTTCCTTATTCTAGGCTGCCAAGAAATAAGCACACACAGTTGTGCTTCCCTCACTTCAGAGGACATTACAGGGTTGGTAGGTAGGTCTTCCTGATACTACTGTAAACAGACTTCTGACAGTTATTTATATGATTAAATATTGTTAAATATGAGGCAACAACACTGAATGACCCACACAGAAGCAGATGTCAGCGGTGCCCTATGCTCTTCCATCCTTGTTGTCTCTGGACCTCCAGTAGCATGGTCAGGAACAGGGGGGTCACAAGGTGTTTCCCTTCTCTCCTTTTCAGGACCCCGGACCACCCTCTTACCCATCCTCTGGCTCCCCACCACATTGTGTGTGTTTGTGTGTCAGTGGACAAAACAGCAAGCACCACAGGATGTGCTATAATAGGACAGTTTGTCTCTCCAGCTGAGATGCTTCTCTCCAACTTTTGTTTTATTGTTGCTCAAGACAGTCCACTTAATTGGTATACACTGTGATGGTTATTAGAAATGTATATATACACACAAATAAGTGACATACCTTTCCTGATATTTTTTTGTAAAGTAGGATCTGAAAACTATGTCAGAGCAGCAGCTTTATGATGAAATGTGAACCTATGTCAAACAGGAGACATCTAAGACAAGTGATGTTTGGATAAATTGTGCAGGTGACAATTAGGATTTATGTGTCACCTGCATTCACAGGGAAAATCGGGATGTCGTGCAGAAATGTGGAACACAATAGCAGGGGTGGAAATAGAGAAGCGGGAGATGAGTCTAATGATAGAGAGGATGCAATGGAAGAAATGAAGGGACAAAGGACAAGGCTGAAAAGAGGATAGACAATTTTCTCTTTGCAGCTGACTTAATGACAGGGATTAGGAGCCAGGGTAACTGCTGGGATCTCAGGGCTCTGCTAGACTCCAGCCTGGCCCTCCCATCATCCCAGGGGATCTGCAGGAATCTGACTCCATTTGGCCGAAAATCTCCTGACAAAACAACAAGCCTGTGGCTCAATTAGGAGGAAATTAGCCTGCTTCACCCCCTCTGGCACAATTGATTCACTGCTTCTTCCCTGCCTTGGGTAATGTTAGTGTTAATATGATATGCAACACGAAACAGTTCAGACAAATTTGTTATTGCCTTATAGTTTGTTTGCAATCAGGTACTGTGCTTAATTTTACAATGGGAGAAGTATTCTTAAGTCAAAAGAAATGTCTGGCTCAACGCCTTGTCAGGTCCAAATATCATTACTGCCTGTTTTCTTTAAAATTGGAGAACCGAAACCCAAATCCTGTGCCTATTACGAAAAGCTGAAACCTAAACAGTGTCCCATGTGAAAACCAGGTGCTTTGCAGACTTTCCACCCAAAGCCCCACAAAGTCTGTGTGGAACTTCTGTCTGTTATTTGATAATTTCCTTCAGGACTGGAATGAAAGACCTGTAACAGACCTGACTGGCAGTGAGAAACCCCAGTGTTATCCTGACAAAAATAATTACTGAGTAAAATGCTTCAGTTCTCAATTTTTTACACACTAATTACTCTTTTGCAGTTTATTGGCCTGAAAATGTGGTCTTAGCAGCAGGGCATAAAGAGAGGTTTATGCTGAAAGTCTAACCAAAAACTGGAAATCTTCCAGGGAAATGGTAAAAGACTCTTTAAATCAAAAAACATAAAAAAAACAAGCAAACCAAAAAAATCCAAAATAGGTAGCAAGCTTTTCCCACCCAGCAGTAACACACTGTTCTCTGAAGATTTAATCTAAAATAAGCCGCAAGATTTCATCACAGAACAAGACCCATGTTCCTATTTTCTTAATATTAGAGAAAAATGTCACAATGTCAGGAAAACTATTTTTTAAAAAGCTCTTTCAAATAGCAATTTTAATTGCTATGTAGAAGGTTCAATGGTCATCCTAGGTAAGACAAACAAAGTGTAAGGGCAACCGCACTTAATTCAAACACAAAGATGTATGCCCCAAATGCTGACTGGCCAATATTCCATGTAACTTTGTTACATGAGTACAAAGTAAAATGTTGAATTTAATGATATCTGCTCAAATAAAATCGACCTGGTTGGTATACATTCAGTTTCTACCAACCAAGTTTCCTGAAAAATTAAGTATTTGAATAAATAACCCTTTGATTTGATATATTTCAGTTGTATTTTACTCATAATTATTGCTTTGTTATAACTGCTTAACTTTCCTATCAAACCCCACGAACAGATTTCAGCACTCCCGCCACTGTTAAAACCTCAGAGTATCTATGAGCGGCGACAGTGCGGCGGAGGCACTGCTCTTTTCACCATCTGTCAGCTGTTTGACTGACAGCAACAAACTGTAAATCAGTCACCTCCGAGATTGAGTCCTGCCCCCCCTCTCTGTTCAGAGCAAACAAACCATAGGGTGCGTATTCAAACTACCAGTGCACCATCCTTTTACACACATCATGTGGTGCAGGTGAGTCAAAAATGAGAGTGTGTAACTGTTACAGAGAATTTCATAACTGGAACTTTTTGCGCTACAAACCTGCCATAGTTTACCATTGCTAGTGTAGGGATATATGCAGATATCAAAGTGATGGGCTAAAAGAAGCCAGATTAGAGCATCAAAGTGAAGTTGCTTCAAAGCTGCCGAGCACATCAGTGCAAATTACATTAGAAAAGCCAGCTACTGTTGTTTTGTGCTGAAACATGTATGTGCATTTGTCCTTGACCACATCCCTTCCCTACTTGACACAGAGTTATTGTCAGGACAAACCTGTTCTGAGGTTGTTTGCACTCGCAGCTTGTGCTGCCGCCACAAGCCACGGTTCCTCTTAAAAATCCGACAACTGCTTTAAGCAGCCAAACAATAAAAACGACCTTTAAACTCTGTCCACAACTTTGATGTGCAATCACAAGGTTAGAGGAGGGGGCAGAGCGGGAGTAAAAACATCCTTCGACTTGCCTTAATTGTTTCAGCATCTGTTCCGCTGTTGCTATCACGCGGGCTGAAAACACAACTGAAAACACACATTCAAAGTTTCCACTCAGTCCATTTCCTTTAATCAAGCTGACCTCGCAGTGACTGATTGCCACACCAAACCTTGGCCTTGTCTTGGCTGTCTCTTCATCTCTGCTGACTTTACAATTTATGTTGAAGTCTGTAAGGGGTCCACTTAATAGCACTATTCTTTTCTCTTAAACAAACAGCGGATAATGATATTATCTCATTACCACTAATGATTATTATGATGCAATGTGACTGGAGGAAGAAGGAGAACATGTGTCTGAAGTAGGAATAGGACATCAGGGACAACTGTGTTTGAATAAGTGTTATAGGCCAGAGTGCATAAATAAAATAATGAAATGAGACCAACTGGCTGTGGAACGTGGCCTAGCCATTATACATGTACTTCAGGTTTCTAAAAGAGGAAGTGGGACACTGTTTAAACACAAAAGGTCCAGATGTGAGGCCCTGTGAAACACATCTCACTGTTTGCGCAGTGCTGAATGCTGACAAATTGGTCTTTAATGGTCCCAGAACAGGTCTAAAGTCAATGCCAAAGCCATGTGTCACTCTTCTGAGCCCTGTGTGTGTGTGAAGGCCAACTGGTTTCAAGAAGAAGCTGAGACTCAAAGAAAATATTTGGACAAAGCCGTGCACTATTTCAGCTTCCAAAATGGGTTGATCCACATTCTTTGCACTCAGCACATGTTGGTGCACTTCATCTCACTCGAGGATTGAGGGCTTTGAAAAACACAGCTGAGGGGTTTATAAAGACTTTATGTATCAATAATGACTAGAGACAGACCTGGCCTTGGGCATGAGTAGTAGCTGCTTGGGGCTCGCACACCAGCAGGAGGCCCTCAAGAGCACTTCAAATAGTAATCGTACAAGAAAATGCACAATATATCGATAAATGTGTTAATTGACTGACAATGTAATAGAAGCTACTTTTGGCTTCTCCCTTATTCGCAAGATATCACCACACCAGCTAGCGTTGCATATTTGATTTGGTACATTTTAATACCCGTTGCCTATTTACTTCCCCAAGGAATCTGTGTTCACGTCTTTTCCTATTCCTGGTGAACTTTGCTTTACCTTTCTTTCCTTTCCCAATCAGCTTGCCAACCAATCAACACTTGACACATGCTATGGTTGCATAGGTTGAAAACCCTTCTCCATAGGCTCTCTGTAGGCCAGGGGTGTCCAACTTCAGGCCTCAAGCGGAGGTGTCCTGCAGGTTTTGGGTATCACCAATGTTCCCTCTAAGCTGTGCGCGTGCGCAATTGCGCACTGCTGGCACGGTCTCTGCGCACAGAAAATCTGTGTTGCGCACAAAAACAAAAATCCAACCTGAATTGAAATTAAAATTAAAACTTTAACAATTCTGTTTTGCAGTGTTAGTCAGTAAGTGACTGGCTGCTCCCGTATGGGATTACAACGATGCCACCTTATCCCATAGTCCAGCCAATGATGCGATTCACATTCGTATATACGCAGCAAATCAACGTGGTTAACAGGCGTCCTTATGTGCCGACACCGGTGTTTTAGCTAGCAAAGCGGCGTGGCTGATGTGGAATGAAGCCACGTTAATGACAACGTGTACAACCATTGGAGATGTGAGGAGGACAGACGGAACAACTGACGGAAAAAGTCATAACCAGAGTTATGATAAAAATATATGCAATGTTTGGTTTTCTTCCTGAATACTATCTTTGTTTATATTTACTGCAGGAAGAAACGGTAAAAACTGCGTTTTATAAGGAAAACGCTCGAAAGCACTCTCCGCCTGTGAGCAAAAAACAAAAACAAAAAACCCACCCTTTCCTATTGGTGGAAAAATGTACCATGTTGACCAATCAAAAAATGATATGGCAACATCGCACTTAGTTGTTTAGGAATGGGGGGAAGTTTTAGGAGTGACGGCGGTGTTTTGAGATGTGAGAGATTTGCAACGTTTAGCGTGTAGTGTGGTCAGTAGTTTTGTTGTGTGTGTCAGAGCAATGAGGCAACTACTGAATGTTACAGGTGTTACAGGAGTGATACATCTCCTGTTGTCAGGCCTGCAGGTATCAGACTGTTGTTCTCCTTTATCTCATAGTGCACATAAATTATTTTTTGGAGTGGCACAAATAATTTGTGTGGCATCAAATTTGATGCAGAACAGCTGATTGTTCTGTAAATAGTTTGAAATGTTTATTTTAAAAAAACGCCTTGGCTGTATTTTTAGGTAAACAGCTGCAAAAAACTTTGTTGTTTGCATAGCTCAGTTACTTTTTTGAAGAAGTAACTATATGATTAATTGCCCAATATTGGTCATTATATTCTGTATTTTGCAGACAGAGAGTTACAGACTCTCTCCCAGACCACAGACTCATACTCATAATACAAGTCAGAGCTTTATATAAAAAAAAGGGGGGGAAAAAGAAAGTTGTGTTTTCAAAATTGGAGTTCAAGTTATTTTTACTTCCAATAGTGTTAACATACTACACAGGACATGACCAAGATTTTTTTAATTTTCATTGTAAGTGGGCTAAAAAAGTTAATTAAAACTAGTCGAACATAAATTTAAATGCTGTAATTTGATTATTTTAATAAACTATGTAACTTGGATGGATTCGATGCTGGCATGACCACAGCGCACACGTCTGCTGTTGCTCACAGTGGTCCAAGGGACCGCTCAGGGAGTTTGTGTGTTCGCTCAGACACGTGAAAAATTTGAGGGAACAAAGAAATTCTGCTTAGGGCTACGTAAACTCTTGGGGCAGCTGTGATTAGAGAAGACCCTTTTTGACTTCCAAACAAAGGTCATAGAGACATTTATAGATTCAACTGCCTATTAAAAGTTCATAATTTGGATCAGCATTCATAACAGTGGCCCAATCCTTTGAGCTAACAGGATGTTATGTGGCAGTATCTCTTTCAAAGCAGGATCTTGGGTATCATAGTGGCCACAATGCCAACATATGTGCTGGCTGGCAAAAAGGCCTGTGCTCGTATCAAGCTTTCATTCAGCTATGATTAATCTGAAACTAAACGCTGCAGACTACACTCCCACCATAACACAGATCTTTTCTAAAAGGCTTTAATAGTCACTCTCCCAGCAGGTGTATGCCAATGGATGAGTTACACCAAAAATCAGCTACTGTAGAGTTACTATGATGGGGAAAACTATCCATGTACTTCAAAACAGTTTATTTTTTGCACCAGTCTGTAAAACGACTTTAATTACTGTAATGTTTTTCATTTTTATATTAACCTCCTAAGACCCAAACTCTTTCATTGCATGCATTTTTAATTTCTGTTTGCTATTTGGGACGATTGGGACCCGATGAATGTAAAAACAAAGAATTACTTGCAAAATTTTGTATTTTGGTCTAGACAACCCAAAATGTGATGCCCACATATGTGGACGCCAGGTCCTAGGAGGTAAAGGTTGCTGCTTGGCTAACACTGTGTCACAGTGCCCTGTTTAAAAGTCTAAATTTAAGGAATCATTTTAACTATAGTTTGGGCCAGTAGATAATTTTTAAACATTTTTTTCATTTAACAACTTATTCTTTTTTGTAGTTACAACATTGAATTCTTTGGGCTGCAAAATACTGTCTTACTATAATCACATTACAGTTGTTTTCTAATGCAGTAGTGTACTAAATTCAGTCATGATTAACATTTACCAAGCAAACAATTATGTCGTTACTTGTAAGTTCTTTGGTTATCTGCAAGATTGGCAGCTAGAAAAAAAGCCCTGTGTAATCTGCTGACCTCAGTTCATGTGCAGACAACAACTACAATGCAATGTACAACTTGAGGACTGGACATTTGGATACTATCTTTATTTTTACTGCACAAAAGGAAAACAATGTGGCGACAGAGTCTAAACTACACTCGACCCAGAAACGACTATCTACTGCTGCTGATGTTTGCATGGACTCTATGCAAACATCTGCAAAAACAGCATGATAACACAATGCCAGCTGAGGAAGAGCCAGTGCTACAGCAATGCAGCCTAGGCTTGATTTTCAACAGGTAAAAGTGTAAATAAGCAGTAATGTGACAAGTATGTAACGGAGTAATTAGGTAATAAAATGGCAAAATAAATTACTTTTTTAAAGTACCAACTCCAAGACCATGTGATTATATAACTATGACTATTACCAAGTGAATGACTGCCATAGTTTACTCTTTTTTTCACTTGCCTTTGAGTGTGAACATATGGTGGGATGATACACTGAAAAAGTTGCTTTGGTTCATATACTGTGGCCACTGGTCATATGTACATGGGTGTGAATATGTTGAATATCCTCAAAGCTTGCTTGCAACATGAAAACATTTTTTTAACAGGTTAGCCTATTAACATTTTCTTATTAGCACTAACATGGCTGAGATTAATAGGAATGCCATTAGTTTTGCAGATATTAGGACATGAAACAAAGTACTGGATGTCATATTTTGATGTCACGATGTTAACAGATGAAAGGTCATTAGGAATCAATGCTGAGACAATTCACTATAAAACGATAGAGGACCAAGTCGGGGGATCACCAGAGTCACTGCAATTTATCCTTTGATGTTCATGACTGCATGTGGATGTAACAAGAATCCGTCAAATAATCCAGATTAAAGTGTACAAATAGTGTACAGTGCTATTCCTACACAATTCCACAATTTAGGCTGCTACACTCTATTGTTAACCAGTCTCTTCCTTCTGTTGCTGTGAAGGAGTGGAAAGTTTGTGACAATGCCATCCTTCACCTAGTAAGCCTCTGACGACAATGCTGTATTTACACTTTTACTCTTTGATGTCTAAATATCTACATCGGCACCATGATTTGAGAGTGTTTACACTGTACTACACAAAGAGGAGGTGCGGGGAACACTAAAACAGGAAAAACAGTCAACATCACCCATGGTAGTGGACTGACACTCGATGCATGCGATGGATGAGGATGGTTTGGCCTGGGCGTAGGGTTCACCGGCTCAGCCCTTCCTGCCTTTGTTGGTCTTTGTTTAGGGTGGTGTAACCAGGGGTGCTCTTGTGCCTGACCCTTGCTCTACACGTCTGTCCTGAAAGATCAGCGTCTACTTTGCATTTCAATGTCAGCAAATGTTTAATGCATTTACTTGCAAATTGAGCAGAAAGGAACATACCTGCTTTCATGAATATCATGGAAAATGGATGTTTTTCTTAACAGCAGGTAAACGACGGTACCACCCCGAGGGCCTTTAGGACAACGGCTGGGAGGGCAAGTCTAAACCTGCTCACTTACGTTCCATTCACGTAGGTAAGGTTAGTCCTGTGAAGACCTCAGGCTTTACAAAACAGGATTAAAACGTGTTGAGCGATACACACACATATCTGATAAACAGCAACAACAAATTACCTAATTACAACACTCAGTTATGATGAACTAACAAAGTTTAGTGCTTTGTGATCACACTAAAGCTGCATAAATTAAAGGGCTGGAGGTCTCTCTTCCTCCCATCTGCGCAAGTGTGACTCCATGGGTCCTTGCAGAGGGCAGGAAGCTGCTTGACAGCAAGCTCAAGGTCAGAGAGTTTGAGAAGAGTAAGGAGAAAGGAGGACAGGAGGACACTCTTTTCAGGGATAATCTCTGAAACTAAAACGCACTGAGGCAAGCTTTAACGTGCCCAAAAAGCAAATAGCTCTTAGCATTCCAATAAGGCAGACACATCACTCTTTTCATAGGCAGAGCAAATGGCGACTCATCACCATGCTAATCCTGATATGCGGGGGGGGGGATTTTCGAAGGTTTGAACTGCAGGAGAGAAGCATCACCTGTCAGAGGTAAAAAAGCCTTTTGGTCATGACACAAAGTGCATGGCACATTCTCACAGGACAGATGCTTCCAAAAGACACACAAGACAAGGCTCTTTAAGCAGCACTGAGCAATACATGCTAGCTAAGGTAATAATTTTGCAACATTAGCAAGCAAATTTCAACAGGAAACTTGTGGTAATTAAGATAAGATCGTGATCATCTTGCGGATCCTTATCTTGGTCTGACTTCCTCCTTGCATAATGCACAAGAAGCTTCCAAACAAACAAAACGTGGCATTACTGTTCCAGTCTAATTCTTGATAACAAAGCAAACATGTCCAAGTCCCAAAGTATCAAGCTCTCGCTTTAAGAAGGGTAGGAATTTTACACATAATGCAATGGGAAATCGGCAAGTCGTGCATTCCCAAAATAGGTCTTTGGTAATTGTTTTCAAGGCAATCAAGCTCTGGACTACTGTATTGTTCAAAGAGGTCATTTGGCAGCAGGCCTATAAATCATATTCTGGTTAGTGAAAAGTAGACAGTCTGCTGATTTTCTTCGCAGAAAATGAGGGAGAATCCAATTGTTTTTCACCTCCTTCCCCCTCTCCCTCTGTGGCTATCAATGGGTCTCTGGAGGAGTACTTGTTTCCGTAAACGTGATGGGGAGATGTTTCCTGTGGCAGGTCTGTCCGCTGCTGATTAGACCACATCCATCAACCAGACCTCCGTAGAGGGGAGAATTAGGGCACTGGTCAAATCTGTGCCCCAGGCTGGACCAGCATGAAACAAAGTCACAACTGATCCACACCCTGCTCCTCTACCTGGACAATATGAATGGTTAACCACTCACTTCCCTCGTATTTTAAGTAAGATGATTCACTGATTCAAATTTGGATGTCAGTGTCAGCAAACACAATAAACAATATGGGAACGTGAGCCAAGATTTCTTATTTAGGTATAATTTGACACATGTTCAAGTGATTCTTCATCATTCTGTCAGGTATTTTGGACCAAATTAAATTTGCAATATCTGCTGAAAATCACATACATATGCATCACCTGATCATCACATGTCGCATCTTACCGGCAATGGTTTATTGCCATGAAGATGAAAAAAGTTAGACACAGGCTGCCATGCATGCCCCTTGCTGTGTCAAGATATTTGTCTCCCCAAGTCATCATAACTTTCTTCGGCCTCCAGTGTAAAGAGTAAACAGGAGGTAGTGAAATATCCTTTTTGGGCAAGCAGAGGAAACCAAACAGAGTCTGGAGACTGAACTCTTCTGTGGTCAACTGGCCAACAGGGACGCAGTGTTGTTACGTCTGAGAAACTGTGTTACGCCTAAAGTCTATTGTGCTGTATATTGTTTATGGATAGATGTCAAAAACAGCATGGCCCCGCATGGGACTCAAAGTTTCCCCTTGCGATGGCACTCTTAGGCGCCATTAATAAAAACGAGAAAACCCAGTGGTAATCTGTTCATGACATCAAAGCAAAAGCAAAATATTTTTTTCATTAAAGGGAACACAAAGGATGCAAATGTCTCAGATTGGGAGGTTATCCTCAGGACTGGGGAAAAAAATCTCAGAGGTGATAAATTATGCTTGCATGCCCAAAAAGGACCTGTGCTTTTTTATGTTTGGTCTTTAAATCAGCAGATACTGATGTTTATTAATACAAACAGATATGTAGATTTCTCAGAGTAAAGGCAAGTGAAAACGCCTTTTTACAATGCAAACTCCGAACTGACCACATTGCAAAGAATTTAGTAATATTTATGCCAGATTTTGACTTTAGAAACTGAGGCCTTTCAGGACCCCTACCAGGTACTCATTTGTATGAATGTAACATTCCTCAGAGACCGGAAAGTGATAGAGCACCACTGACTGTACTAACATCAACCTGTCACTCTACTGAACCTGAGGCTGAGACTTAGACAATGGCCAGGTCAACAGGTCTACACTGCAATCACTACAGGCTATAGGTTTTATTACTCAGGTTTGACCCCTCACCTTTAAAAGACTGCCTAAATGAGAGCAATAAAAAGGTAGAAGCAACCACAAAACATCAGTCGGTGGACCAATCACAGGAAGACTTTCAATTTTATCATGAGAAAACAGAGCAAGAATTTGCAGTTATATGTGCAGTTCTGCAACGATGTACTTAAAGCTGCTGACAGATAGCAGCTTTCATGTTTGTTCTAGTATGATAACATTTGTTAATTCAAACCCAAATTCCAGCGTAGGCTCAAGAGAATGTGAAATCAAAAGGCAAAAAAAACCATCGCTGTGAGTGCAAGTAAAGGGAAAATCCATGGTGCCTTATTTCTTAAGAAATCAACATTTCCCTTAAGACATTTCAGTAAATACGCTGAATACCAACCTTAACCTCAACCTAGAAAAAAAAGCGAAATGATAAAAATGATAAGAAAGCACAGCTCCTTCAGCCTGCATTTTAAAGTGCCTTCAGGCAAAATACCGAAGCCCTAACATTGCCCCAGATGCATCAGCAGCATCTGCGTGAATATGTGTGAATGCCTTGTAGGTGGTTGTGAAAGTCTGTTGGTGGTTATTCAGGAGAAGTCTTAAAGTTTTGAGGAGTTATCATTTGTAACCACTTCTAGGCCAATTCATCTGGTTGATAATACTATTCAAAGGATATGTGAATACCAGCTTTGATCAGCTGGTATTCTGAAATAGAAAGAAAATCTCTTATGACACTGCTCTTGACATCAGTAACGTTAGTTCTTTAAAATTCTGTTCAAATCAGTTTTATTTATACAGCATCAAATCACAACAACAGACGCCTCAAGGCACTGTATACTGTAAGATAAAGAACCTAAAAAATTAGAGAGAAAACCCCAACAATAAGATAACCTCCTATGAGCAAGTTGTGATTTTAAGAAAGAAAAAAAAACCCTTTAACAGGAAGAAACCTTTGATAGCACTGGCTCAGGGAGGGGCAGCCATCTGACAGAGATTAATAATAACTGATGATTGATGATGATTAAATGCAAAATGATGTATAAACACACAGAGAGTGAAAAGAGATGAATGAAGTAGACACACTCAGTACATCATGGGAATCACCTAGCAGCCCAGGGCTATTACAGTGTTACTAAGCGAGGGTTCAGGGTCGCCTGATCCAGCCCTAAGTATAAGCTTTATCAAAAAAGCTTAATCTTAAAAGTAGAGAGGATATCTTTCTCCCAAGTCATGGCTAAAAGCTGATTAAAAACAAGCAAATTTTGAGTCAAAACAGTGAATCAGCACACTGGATGAACTTGGCTTTTTGGGTTTGGAGTTGTTAAGCAGCTGAGAAATGATAACGGCTTCCAAACACATCTTGCTGCTCTGGCATAGGAAAAGGGGACAGAGGAACTCAGACCTTCACAGCTGCTCAGCTAAAAGGGGAAATGAGAGACACACTTAGAAAGATTTATAGTCTTCATAACAAATTTCACAGGAAGGATTACAGCATTATATTGTAAGTGTGGATATAGTAGAGGAGAAGCAGCCAGCACTTGGCCCGGCCGGGCACCGTTCTGTTAATAGCTTGGCCACTACTGTGGCTATTGTTCAGGAGACACTACACCGATCAGACTCCTCTCTGAGTCAGAAGCAAGTCTCAAAGGCAGACACTGAAACTTCCTTCTGCCATCCAGCTGCTGCCTGTCATTACTGGGAGCCTCTGAAGTTACAGCCAGCTGCTTCTGCAGATCAGCCCATATATTCTCACTATAGCCATCTATACAGCATTCAATTGCACACAAATGTAAAAAGAAAAAAAACATTTCTATGATGGACATTTTTTAAAATTGCTAAACAAGCTGCCCGGAGGGAGCTCAGCTCACAAAAACAACATGATCAAAAATCTGATACTGTCATAAAATACTGCACAGATGTATCCTCATGATGCACACTAACTCTGTTTGTACATTTGGCCTCCCTCTGCATAACTACGGAGGTTTTCCACATGGTTCTCATTCCACTTCACTATCTATCTGACCAGTATAGTGCATGGACAGACACACCAAATTCCACAGTTAACAAGCACCATGAGGGAGGCTCACTGACTTCTCACACAGGAACATCTTATCACACTAAATACGACCAGCCCTCAGCTATGTCATTTAATCAGAAAATGACATGCTCTGTTTTGCATGTAGCAACTTTTCAGCAATTCAATGTGCTAAGAGTAAGTACAGTTAAATGGCTCAAAAACTATCCAGATTCTAGTTAAAAGGCTCGACTGTTACAGTCCAACAACAATGCAGAGACTGCATTGAGTCTTATTGTGCTTCTTCTCTTTTGTTGCTCAGGCGTGGGCTGTCAGATAATATATATTCTTACTGTCATACATTTTGTGAGAGCGGCACAGGCTCAGTAGAAACTGAGGATAGCCAGTGGCGTGACCTGATGCTGGCCCCTGCCCTACGCCCAATCGGAGTGAAGCTCAGTTGAAGGAGTCTTATGCTGACATGACAGCTCCTGCTGGGAGGGAAAGAGATGGGGCCCAGCTCACTTCTAATCCCCACCAGACAAGACTTTGCCAGGCTGGTACCCTGCCTGCAGTGCTGTAGATTCCAACTGTGCACAAGCCCCATGCTTGACCAGAGCTAGCATTGTGCTGTTGAACCTCATAAAGAGGATATATTGTGGTTAATGATGTACTATATAATTGGAGAAAAATGTCTGTGTTATCAAGAAAATATCTGCTCACACTTTGGATGTGAGTTGGTAATTCAGTCACATGCGAAAGAGCAACATGCAGTGACATGCTTCAGATAGCACGCCATTTACATAAAACTTGGAAAGTTGCCTATAGGGCACAATGCCCAAAGCAAATACTGCAGATTTCGGAAGATTTGTTTTAGCAATTATCCTGGCATGCATACGAACACGACATAAAGACTATGGTCAGTCAGTGGTGAACAACTTAACTCCTCGGGCTCTGGTTCTTCAAACACACCCTCTTCCTGTTTTCATAAGAAAAAAACAGCAGTGGAGAAGAGGAGAGAAACAGCAGGGTGAAGGTGAGACTGAAGTATCATTACTCAACAGTCAGAAGGAGGCCAAAAATCTGTGTAGCTCACTGTGCCTGTCTTAATTGGAGTTGAAATGCAATCCATCAATCCATTTATTTGGTCATTGTTAAATAAAAATGTGAAGCATATTGTCTTTGGCTTAAGCTCAACAAAAACAGGATTTACTGCCTTTTACATATAGATCTTTTTTAAGATTGTGTAGTATTTTATCTTGCCAACAAAGTATGAACACATCACTGTAGATAATGGCTTATTATAGGTAACATTATGACTTCTTTAATACAGTTAGGAATGAGGACGTTAATCAATAATGACCTTTGTAGCAGGACCTATCTTACATGAAGAAAATAGTGGAGTCAAAAGACATTCAAGAGGCCACACAGTAATTTTAACTTTGTAGAGATTGTACTGCTCTCCTTTAATTTATGAATGAAGCTATAAATTCGATTAATTAAAAACAGCCAGGCCAGAGTAAATAAATTCTGGATCTGCTGAATATGGTTATCAGGGCTGACTGATCTTAGATATTGTTCTCTCAACATGAGTAGTGAGTAACAGAAATAAGAAAGGAATCATCCATCCACCCATCCATCCACCCACCCAGCTGGAGTGTATCCCAGCTGTCACTGGGAGAAGGGCAGGGTATACCCTTGACAGGTCGCTAGTCTATTGCACTGTTTACATGATGCAAAATTATCTCAAGGATAAGAGGAAGCTGGGGAAGGATGTCTAAGTCACTCAAATGTGCGTGCATGATAGGACATAAAATCTGAGTAATGGTCCCAACACACACCAACCAATGTTTAATTATGTTTGGATGTTCTGAGCACATATTTTCCCACATAAAGGCAAAAAAAACCCCACCTCCACTATTAACCACTGGCTTTTATCTACAGGCACATAGGGACCCTAGAGAGCACATCAATAGCGAGTGATTTCCAAAGCAGGGAAAACACTGGGAGATAATTGTGTCAACATGAAAAGCAATGCAGCTTGAAATACATTGACGTAGTTAGTATATCGACGTTAGCTGTGTGGTTTTCAATTACCCACAGTGTGTGGAGTCAAAGGAGGAACCCATCAAAATGTTTTTCACGTTATGCTGTGCCTGTGTTACGAGTCTTTCAGGAAAAACCGACCTCTTTGATGAAGATTATTAGCCCAACTCTTAAAAATCAGAAGATCAGTCATGGTGTGAACCATAAGAGCCATATAATCTTTTCCTGGACCTTGAGACATATCACTACTGTTTTCTCAGTTGTGTGTCCTTGCATTTTTGTTTTTACTGTGGGGAAATCCTGTCCACAGGAGGCTCCTATAGTGTATAACTGTAAACAGAAGCTTGGAGTACAGAACGGCATTCAGCAGTATGAACACAGCCCAGGCTGGTCAAGCTGCTTCTGTCATCAAACAAAGCGGATTCCCTGCTAATATAACTTCCTTAGAGTCCCCTGGATCCTATGCAGTCACTCATAATTACACTTTCAGCAGTTCATCGAACGGCTAACTCTGAAACCAAGTCAACAGATGCAGGCTTCATATCTGCTTCAAAGCAGAAATAAACATGTTAACAGCCATAAAAAGTTTTTTTGTGTTTTGCTTATTTCCACTCTCCCAGCTGTATTTGCACTATAAGCTGTCTGATTTAATTTTTCAGTTAGTCAATTTCATTCTAAGCCTGTCTCTTGCCAAAATTAGCATCACATATAATTTTACATTGAAATATGGATCCAAATGTCACCTTGCTAACTAACCAAGTTGGTTTGCCAGTGCTAGCATTAGGATGTAACTCCTGAGCTGTCATCCAAGTGTGGTCATATCTTTGTTTTAATATACAGTTAATGAATGCATGTGGAGACTGCGGAAACACAGTGCAATTATTCAGGTTACTGCAGAAGATAATAATGCATGATATAAGGTTTTGCACTTTTATCATCTGGATTCTCTTAGTTTCATAAATGCTTGGATTTGCTTGGCTAAAATAGTGAGAGCGAGTGCATATTTCCTTTTCTCCCTCCCCACTATCTGCAGTTGACACTTTCACCTCTGCTAAGAGTTGAGGAGGGCCTCCTCATCTGACCATAGCAGCCTTGTGACATCAGAGTGATACGTAAAGCATGCAGGCCAGATAGCAGAGAAGAGTGGTAGAACCCCAGCTGGAGCATTTCCACTTCACCATCTGGGACGAGGGCTTCTTACAAAGTAGCAACACACACATGGAGCAGCCACCATGGATCCATCCAACCAACACTGGGTTATTCATGCTTGAATGAGCTACTGTATTTTGCACATTCTTGCCCATATATGAATGGAAGTTACAAGAGGCATCTGATGAGAGTTTGCTCAACAGTTCAGAGTTCATGTTTGTGTAACTCTAAGTGGGATTTACAGGAGACTTAACTGTGGCCAATTCTACAAATCCCTCCAAGTATCAGATAGCACACAGCTAAATATAAATGCTTTATTCTCTCAGCTCACTCATATTTGCAAGTGAGCTTGTAAGTCTCTGAAAATAGATGAACCAGTGAGTGATGGAGGCTGGTACCCTTGTCTATTGACTGTTTACTAACCCACACTAACTAACAAGCATTGGATTTCTTTCCAAACTGATGTGCATAAGGTTGTAGTAAGATAGAGGATCTTCTCCAACACAGCAACACCTAGGGCTGTGCGATATGACCAAAATCTCATATCCCGATATAAGACATTTATCGTCCTGACAACGATATAAATCATAAAAATGTAACATTTTCTGCAAATTCTGTGAATCTCGGGCAACTCACATTGCATGAAGTGTTTCCAGCTGAGCGTCCTTTACCTGGAGTTGAGTGTTTTAACCGATGCATGAAACTATACATTTTTAGACATAAGTTGTAACGGCCACCATTTTCTTTCAAAGTTTGAGTCTAAGGTTTATTTTTTAGCACCTAACGGCTCTTTTTTGCTTCTCATCCATAAACACTGCATACTCTTTCCCGTGTTTCAGTTTATTTTGAAAAGTCTCAACAGGATCTTGAGCTTTATTGTGAAAGGTTTACGTGGAAAACAAACAAGCGGACAGCGGAGCCACGCAATGGTTTTACCGTCATTGCTGCTAACGACAACACGTAAAAACAGGTGCTTGTCCATCCGTAGTGTGGTTATATTAAACATAAGAGAAAGAGAGAACTTTAATAAATTAATATAGCCACTACAGTGACCATCAAAACGATGAAAAAATATTGCTGTAAACAGTTTTTGCAACACCACGAAACAAACGATAGCATAATAGGAAACGATAGACGTTTTTATATCGTTATCCAATATATATCGTTATATCGAACAGCTCTAGCAACACCTCACTTAAAAAAGCCCTGCTTGTCTCTGAACCATTAATGCCATTAAATTTGGATAATAATAAGATAAGATAAGATAAGATAGAACTTTATTAATCCCTCGGGTGGGTTCCTCTGGGAAATTTGACTTCCAAAAAGCACAGCAACGACCGAAGTTACAGTTACAATGGCCACTTGTGCATCATGTAATCTTAAAGGAGCTTTCCCATTATACATCTTTCATGAAGCATATCTGTGACTGTTGTGGCAAAACCTCTCTAAGATACACTTATTCCCAGCAGCCCACAGTTAGTTCCATGCCTGTAAGATGTATGTCACCTGTTGTTCACACATCAAACATGTATACCAGGCCTGCTGCTCCGCCTGCGCTTCCTGCGCCTACGTCTTTGATCAATAGTTCTGCGGCCGCCCGTCAGCCGTGCACCAGAGAGAGGGGGCCCATTGTCATCTAATTACAGGCCTGCTACTCTATCCCTGAGCCAGTGCCTGGGTGAGTGTGATTAAAAGTCAGCTGGGGCACGCAGGCGGTTCTTTCAGCTGCAACCAACAGCTTGGTAACACAGCGCAGGCAAACAAAGCTTTTTTCATCACGCACCAGTTGGGCCTGAAATTCTAAACATTATTGGCGGTGACGGTTCTCTCTGATGGGGGTTCACAGAAGTTAGAAGCAACGTGATCAAGCACCTAATTAGTGGTGAAATTGAGAGCACCTGTGACATCTGGAGAGGCTGAAACTGTATCACATGAGTTCATCTTCGGAGCAAAGCGCTAGGACAAAATCCAGAGATGGCGTCACAGGGGGGATAGCGGCCATCTGAGCTAGTGAGGTCATTTGTTAGGAGCCAAAACCACCTTTGTCTTGACTGAGTTTACATGTGTGTGTGTGCACAAAGAAGCCCCACTGAATGCAAATATACGACAAAGAGAAACAACTATTAACAAACAACTGGAGATGAAAGTAAAAAGATGGCACTGATTATGAAGAAACTCAAAATTACATGATAGGACTACAACAAAATGGGGAAAAAGAACCACAAATCACCCACAAGAACCATAAAGAGATAAAACTGTAAAATTTACATATCTATACAAACCTAAATGACTGCAGAGAGACCCTATCACATGCCTCATTTTTAGTGATTTTTTGTCTCCTTAAGATCGGATATGTGCATATAAACTGGAGGTGGAGGAGCCTTTAGCCCAGGGACCCTGTCTGATAGCAAAGATTAGTTAGTTTAGTTTAGGTTTTTTGTTTACAATGCTATAGCAAATCAGTCTTAGATGTTCACAAAGACTGTACCCTATGGGTAGTCTAACATACTGCACTGAATGAAGGAGAACTTTTCCTGAGGGAACGCACAGGAAACGCCTTTCCTTTATTATCTTTCCTGCTGCTATCGCTGGCACTGCCTGCTCGTCTCTGCTCTATTTTCTAATCTCCACTGTCGCTGTGGCCTTCACGCCCTCCCCACATAACTCCTCGTTCTCAGGGCCCAACTCCCTCATATATCTACCACCCTACAAGGCCAATCTCCTCATGTTACCCTGCAATTTAGTGAAAAGGATCAGATAGCACAAATTAAACGCTTGATATGATGAGAAACTGGAATCACATTTGACCCTCCATTCAGCCTGTTAGGTAATAAAAGCAATGCACTGTATCTACTTGTTAGAGCTCTTTATAATTGTGGTTAAATGGAAAGGGCAAACTTAATCAAGCATTTTTAGACCGCTCATCTGTTTAAGTGTTTCTCTGTGATTTAGAACCAGTCTTTTTCTTCATCTGCAGCAATCGTGTTCTTACATCTATCATGATCTGAGGCCCGGTGCAGATGTAAGTCTGGGGTTGAGTTTAGGTGACAACAGCACACATGCAATCACAGACCACAGCAAGATTTATGATATGGCACAATGGGTTCATATTGATGCATGAATAAAACCTTAGTCGAAGCTCAAAGTCCAGATGTGCTCTTATGTGGCTTCACTGACTCCAGTGAAGTTTCCTGGTCCCAAAGAACAGTTTATTTTCATTACAGTAAAGTTCAAAATGTACTAACTTAACTTCTAGTCAGCAACTAATGCAGCAACGAAGAATCCAATATTTGAAATTTGCAACTAATCCGTCCCTGAAGGGAGGGAGTAGGTTAATGTTTACGTTTGTTTGTTTGTCTGTTTGTTAGCGTCCACAGTTTTCAAAATATCATTTTCAAATTTTGTGTAATGTCAGATACCAATAACAGCTTGAGCTGATTTAATTTTGGTGAAAATCGAGTCAGAGTCAATGATGCCAGCTGTGAAAATCAGTAAAACTATATTATCATTTTTAAACTTCACAACAATAATGCATCAGCAGGGATGATGAGACAGAGTACCGGGCTGTGGTCGACTCCTTTGTCACGTGGTGTGAGCAGAATCATCTGCAGCTCAACGTGGCAAAGACCAAGGAACTGATCGTGGACTTCAGGAAGACCAGGAAACACTTGACCTCTGTTTCAATCCAGGGGGTCAGTGTTGACATTGTGGAGGACTATAAATACCTTGGAGTACACATTGACAATAAACTGGACTGGGCTAAAAACACCACAGCACTTTACAGGAAGGGCCAGAGTCGTCTCTATTTTTTGAGGCGACTGAGGTCCTTCAACATCTGCCAGAAAATGCTGAGGATTTTCTATGAGTCTGTTGTGGCCAGTGCGATCCTCTATGCTGTTGCATGCTGGGGGAGCAGGCTGAGGGTCGCAGATGCCAACAGACTTAATAAACTGATCCGTAAGGCCAGCAATGTTGTGGGGATGGAGCTGGACTCCCTCAAGGTGGTGTCGGAGAGGCGGATGCTGTCCAAGATAAAGACAATGTTGGATAACACCTCCCACCCACTCCATGACATGTTGGTCAGTCACAGGAGCTCGTTCAGTGAGAGACTGAGATTACCGAAAAGCACCACTGAACGACACAGGAAATCATTCCTGCCTGTGGCCATCTCCCTGTACAACGCATCCACTTAACACACTGTTTGCTGCTACAGCTACACATGTTTCTTTTCCAAATATTTATTTATAAGTGACTTATGTATGTATGTATGTATATATATATATATATTGTACTATTCTTAGTTAGCGTATTGTCTGTCTTGTCTTAATGTTGGTTTAAAATGGAGCACTGTAACAAAAAATAATTTCCCCCAGGGATCAATAAAGTATTCTGATTCTGATTCTGAATAAACCAGGCCTTGGGGGACATTAGTACCTAGGTTGGCAAAGCTTTTGACCTTGACCGTCATTGTTAATGCCCAAGGTTAAAGTTGACCTTGAAAAAAAATGTCAAGAAACCATATCAAGTAATATGTCATATTAAAGGGAGAGCGCTGCATAACACTTTTTAAAATTTTTCCAATGATGTCACAATGACACCATAACGGGGTAACGTCATCATATTGTAAAAAACATTATAAAACATCAGTGTTAGTGTAGCCCCTGCTCTTTGGGGGGAGTTGTGCTGTCCAAGTGCTCTTGTGTTATAGTTATGACACTGCTTAACATGACAGAAATCAATAAAAGCAATAAACATAAAAATAAATTCCAAGTAGATTTACTTTAATTCCTGCAATTACTGTTAGTCCTATGCATCAATGAATTATCATCCTATTTTGTACGGCACAAAGAAACCTGTGTCTCTTTGAGTATCCATTTAAAAGATTTGTGTATATACTTCAGAATTTAAAGTTTTGGAACTGGCTGCGCTATTGAACTTTCCTTTATTGCCTTTATTTACATAATAGATTTTATCAACAATCAATCATTCTGAGTCAGAGTCCAGTAAAAACTAACAATATTTTGTGACCACCGGTTCAATCTGGAACTGGCAGCCAGCGGTCTATAACAGCAGTGTTAACAAGTCATACTGCTGTGCTCTGATCCTCCACAGTCATACCCCAACCTTCAGAGGAAGGCGCTTTGTCCACGCAGCTCTGAAACCACAATACACAGTGCTGACACATGAGCTGCTGCTTCATCCCCACAGCTCATTGTAAATAACAGAAAAGCCTAACTACAGCTCTTTCCATGGGAAACAATCCTGCTTTGTATCACTCCATCTGTAGATCTACAGTGCCCAAGTCCTGCACTCCTGTCTTCCTCAGGGCCTGCTCATGTAGAGAGGCCCCGTCAACATTGCTAAACATCAAAATTGCTGGTTAGGTTTATGCTTCCTGCTTTGCAATGCTCAGGTTACTCCTCATCTGGTCTATATAAGAGTGGGTAGCTTGGCTCAAGTATGGGAATCTGCACTGCCTTATTCAGGATGCAGGACAGACTCCAAAACCACAGCACCTTTTAACATATTGTGTCAGAGTCTGATACTACAAGCACCTTTACATGAAATTTACCCCCCAAAAGCAGCTTCCAGGTAAACTTGTTATCAGCGCATCATTTAAAAGTCAGTATTCCTACATTAGTGCATACGTCTTGGGCAATAAAAGCACTATTTAACCACATCAATATATGTATATACCGTTTTTGAAGTAATACTTGTTACTTCTTTTTCAGGGACGTTTTTGCCTATTTCAGCAAGACAATGTCAAACTTCACTGTCTGTCAAACTGCTGAAATCCGACTGTATTGTGCAAAGGTCTTGAGCCAGCCCTCTTTTCATTATATTTTACTTGAAAGCATGGGAAATAAGTGCAGTGATTTATTGAAATGTGCAAACACACATGGAAACACAGTATATCAGGCAAAAACAGAGTTTGAAAATCTTGAAAGTCAATATTTGCTATGACCACATTTATTCTTCAACACAGCCTGAACTCTCCGTGGCAAGTGATCACTTATCCCTTTTTTAAGTAGTTTAGAAATAGTTTCCCATGATTCTTGACAGACATTTAAAGCTCTTTTTTGGATTTTTCTGCCTTTTGTTTTGTTCTCTGTAAAAGTGATCACACGCTGCTTCAATAATGTTGATGTCTGGGCTCTGATGAGGACAATCAATGACTGATAGCGTTTCCTTGTGTTCCCTTCTATGCATGTATGCTTTCACTGGATTGGCAGTGTGTTTGGGATCATTTTCACAATGAAAAGTTAAACCACTGCCAATGAGACGTTTCTGAATCGTGGATCATATGATTTTTGGGGATTGTTGCCTTGAGGTAAGTGTTGTTGTAAGTCTCCACCGTGCTTTACAGAAGACTGCAATCATTCACATCTCTCTCCTGATCTCCTCAATAAAAATTAACTACAATTTGAATCAAAGATTTCACAGCCAGAAGAACAAAAAACCTTGTCACCATTCTTCATTGATCTAAAGTTTATTTATTTACTACTTTTGTATTATCTATGTCCCTTTTATTATGATTCTCCAACACTTTCCACGTCCACAAGTCCGATTGGGTCCCTGTGACGTAGTTTGTCACTGAACAGTGAGCGTGAGGGTTTTTTGTGACCATGAGGACTCGTCCACAGACTCATCTGTGGAAATTTTACATTACAATGCACCAACTACACATTAGCCCAGGGAGCGGACTATATTCCAGGCTTCATGCTGACTTGGTGTGGCGTGGTGTAAACATGCAAAAATGTCATGAAGTGAGGTCCTCACCATTAAAGAAGAATCTTAGTGTAAAAAGATCTTCTGTAATTCAAATTGTGCTTGTTTATCTTAACCTGTGTGTGTGTATTTACAGTTTCGGTCCATATTTAATCTGGGTAGGTTTCTTCAGCATGGCTCACTCTTGTGAGAGAGGTTTTAATCTCAATAAGACCACCTATTTAAATAAACAAATAGAAAAGCATGGGGTGTGCAATCACAAGTGTTTTAAGTTAAGGGCTTGTTTCTCCACTGGGCTAAATTGGTGTACAATGTGAGCATTCATGATACAGTAAGGGTCTTTAGAAGAGAGCGTTTAAACATCAAACGACAGTGTGTTTACTTAAATCCTAACGTGTCGATGGAGAGCCATCAGTGGAGCCAAGAGCTGACAGTTTAGGTCATCAAAGAGACTTTACTACTAGCACTGCTCACAAAAAGCCCAAACAATAGCAGGAAGGGGCTGCAAGTCTTCAGGAGATGAGCCACACACAAAGATCTTGAAGCAGGATTCATTAGACTGGCGCTGAGGACGGGGAGAGCTGTCCATATCCTGTTTTTTACCTCCCAGTTAAGCGGTGATGGAGGCCTGCATGTGCCAACACCACTAATGACTCAAAACCTATAGGCCGCTAACACAATCATTCAATACTGCCTGAAATGGAAGTGGCGTAGACCACACACGCCTGGAATCAGACATGTGTGTTGGCAACACCAACATGTCATCATTAGCAGTGACCAGAAATGATGCCAGCGACTGTGTGTTTGCAACTATGAACACAATGCTTTGTTAAGAGCCTCCTAACACAGAGGACATCCTCCACATATGGTTGAGGGAGCCTGGCTCCAATACTAATCTGGTCCCACTGTTTATAAAATAAACAGTCCCATGAACACTAACCTACAGCCTGCCCAGTCTCCCCACTCCTGCACCCTCAACTCTGCATCTGGATGACCTCTGACCTGGACTGTTTGAACTGTGCTTCCTGTCCGACACGATGTGACTATAGCATAATGGCAAAATCTGTACTGTAGGCACTTTTCATGCACCGGTGGAGGGGATTACCAACATATCCTCATGGAGATGGCACATGTGGCCCTCCCACACATGATTAAAACAGGGATGCAGTCCAGAACTTTGTCTCACACCAATATCAATCATAAAAGTCAAAAAACAAGTTTTTAATTTAAAAAGAAAAACGTGTTTTCAGGATATGGATGCGAGGTTAAAAACGTGCAGGTAAGCATGCATTTTCATAAAGCTCTTTATTTATTGGTGTTAAATGAGTCCTAATTGGGAAACCTTTGCCTGTAAAGACAACACCACTACTTTTTCAAAACAAGGCTGTTCATGCAGACATCCACACACAGACACCCCCGCCCTCTCTTGCTCGGAGCCCTGAGCCTGCTAGGCTCACTGGTGGTGGAATGAGACGAGATAAGCCCATGGTTGGCCTCCATCAACACATGAGGCTTTCCAAAGCGAGTAGTGTTACAGACAGGCGCTCCTCTGGGGCTCAGTGGGAGTGGGAGTGGACTGGGCTGCTCAGACATTAGTAGGTAGCTAATCTGCCTCCAGCCAGCTTGCTGATGCCCACCATCTGTGTCTCTAACTCATCACTCACAGGCCAGGAGGCTCTGCAGGCACACACACAAGTAAACAAACACCCAGAGAGAGCCATTTAAGAGCCAATTCTCTACCTGGCTCGGTTAATTACTGATTATCAGCGCCACCCAAAAAGCAGAGGACGGGAGCCAGTGACAAGGGGTAAGGGGGGTAAGGAGGAGGCAACTGTGAACAGGGGCACATTAACTTCACTTTGCTTCATCATCATCCTCATTACACAGGGAATTTGCGTCAGACATAACTGCAAAACAGCTCAATCAGGGATCAAGGGTATAAAACAAACTATTGCGACAGACTTAATTACCACCAGCCGCGAAAAAGTCAGAAGACTCGAGGAGTGTCGGGAAAAATGTTGCCGCCGGTTATGCTTCATTTACTTGACGAGACTTCACAGTCATAATTGTAAATGCCCCTGGCACTACTGATCAAGGGGATGTAGAGGGTTAAGAGGTCAGGAGGATGGGTGCAGGGGTGGGGGAAACTGACGGAGATTAACTGAACTGAAACTCCTCAAGGAGTATGACAGCCACACAGGTGCGCTGCACTTACCCCCCAACTAACCCCCACACAACCGTCATTTGGGCCCAAAATGTCCTGTGGGTGTAGCAGGCAGGTGATTAGCAGATACAATTACTATGCCTCACTTACCTTTTAGCCACTGACCCATACGTTCAAATGTGACTCTAAGCCTTTTAGAAAGGGCTCTTTTGTGTTTCAGTGCAAAGAAGAACATCATCTAAAAGTTTGCAGACTGAATTATTTGGTCATTTTTTTGGTCATTTCAGTAATTGTTAATTTCACCTCTAATCTATCACTTGAGTTCCTTGTTCCTTAATGTATTCTTTCAAAGTCACGTGCACTGTCTTAACCAAATAACCTCAAATGGTTTTAGTTTTTTTAACCCAAACCCCCACCACCACCAACACCACTAATCATACAGTCCCTAAAGCAGTGCAGCACGTCCACTGGGAGTAACTACAATGAGAACTGTGATGACATTTAAAGCACTTGCTAAATGCACCCATGTGAATTTAGGGGTGTTATTCTGCGGTAACGTTACCCTCTAAGTATTATCCATATCTGTAGCCACCAAATCTCTAAATACAAGCAGAATTATACAATGGAAATGCTGCAAGTGCCAAAACCGCATTTTAATTTTTCTGGCAAGACTCAGCTTTCTACGTGACAGGAAGGCTGAACCTCCAGGCATTGCTCCAGACTGAAAACATTAACACTCATGCATGGGATTATTTAACAGTAGTCTGTATTTAGGATGGTCCAAAATACCACACTGGAGCCAAAAGATGGAAAATATTTGCAAAGCTTTCTCGAAAGCGGGCTTTAAAGTTTCCATCCAGAAGAAACGTGCAGCACCAGGGAACACACTCAAGGTGATTTTTACTAATAATATGCTACATTACAGGGGGGGAAAAGGGCAAGTAATGCCATAATGCTGCAAGAGGAAGATAAAAGTGAGGGCTTTTCCTTTGGCTAATGAACACAAGAGGTCCACACAGAAAAACCAACACAAGGATGATTCAATTATCCAACTACTAGCTCAGGAATCCCCCTCCTTTGTAAATACCTCTTGCACAAAGAGTAATGTTTTCCCCTGGTGCAATAAATAACTTTTTATTCCCACTGCCACGGAAAGTTCACCTGTACAGACAATCACAGCGTCTGCCCTCATATTTGTTACTGCGGCCTTTTAATTTGACCTGAACCTGCCTGTCATGGTCCATCAAACGTGGGAATCGGATACCTTAGGAACACAGGCGCCTTTGCTTTGCGTTATGGCCCGCCACCACCTCCCAGAGCCCTAACACATTGATTCTGGGAGGAGAGAGAAAGTCACCCGCATCACATGAATCAAGCACTGTGACAGGGGTCCGTTAGGTCTGGGATCACACGGAGGATCACAAGTCTCTCTTTTTATTTCTCTCTCTCTCCCATCTGTATTAGCTGGGGATGAGAGGCACGGGATGGCCCTCTAAAGGCATATATTTCCGTTGATGAAGAGATAAATCAGATCATTTCTGGAGTAAGGAAGGGAGCACAGAGAGAGCCTTCTTGGTCATTCCCCTTTGAGATGTAAATAGCACGGTGGCACTGAAAGAGGGCCAGGTGTCTGATGCAAAGAGGGAAAGCGTGACGGTGCATGCATTCCTCAGGGACCTAGAACATTAACTGTTGCTGTGCCTTATGCGGGTCAACATCAGCAGATTCTATAATGGTCCATAATGGCCTTGCTGGAGTAACGCAATCAGAACAAGTACCCCATGTCCAGTAAAATTATAATCATGTCTACACATGTGTGCATTGATATTTAAACAATAAGAAAGTTAAAGTTTCCCAGTTATGAGGAACCTCTGCATTCTGCAAAAAACTACACTAAACCCTGAAGACCAGAGGTCAACAGCTGCAGGTCACACCTTGCTGGACGATTAAAAATGAGTTAGCACGCTTTTTGGGGTCATCAAGACAACAATTTGACAACTCTTTAGAGCCTGGGGGAAAAAAACCTTCAAATGTCCCACACCTTAAAGGTGAAGAAAAGAGGTCAAACTGTGAATTAAGAAAAGAATGGCACCCTGTTATTAGACTTAAGAGGGGGCCTGAGTCAGTCAAGCTGCTGAGAAAGCCTGACAGGAGAAGGGTCGAATATGCTGGACACACATTCCTACAGTGGCTTTACAATCTTTCTTTCTTCATACTTAGACAAATAGACAACAAACCACAGACTCCCAATTGATAAGATTTTGTACCACACTGTTGTATCTGAGATGTCAGGGTTGACATAATGCAGAATAACATCGTTATAGGAAAGGAAATTTATCACTGGAGGGGATAAATCATCATATAACACTAACACTATGCCAGATTAAATGTAGTTTATCTTTATTGTTGTAAAAGCCTCCTTAAACCCCATTCCAGTTCAACCAGGAAACTTCTGCTTAAGCACACTTTCATCCAGTATAACTCCAAAATTTGTCTTTTGGTTTTTAAATATATATTTTTTGTATTCCTTTTTTGCAAAATCTTGATATCAATCTCCTATATTTACTTTTTATGTAGCATAGTTTAGATTACATACTGGAAACCTGAGGAAACAGCTAGCCTGACTCTATTAAAAGCAACAGAATAAACTTACCAGCATGTCTTTCACTACTAAATGCCTCGAAACCCCTGATGGCAGTGTTTTGGGGGAAATAACAAGAAAAAACACAAAACATACCATTAACTACACTAGCATTTTTAAGCTAAGCTAACAGGCTGCTTCGCAGTTACACATTTAGCATAACCACACTGACCTTCAGAAAGAAAACAAATACACTGTGAAAAAAATAAAAACATACAGACAGCCAAAAATAAAATAATAATAGTAATTTATGTAAAATATTTGGTACGTGTGAACTATTACTTACCCAGTGTCATTCGGAATTGTGCTGCCTTTAGGGGAAAGTGAGGAAGTCAGATGTGATGCCCAAAAAGTTGTAAATTAGTTGTAAATGACTTGTTGGTCTATAGTCTGTTAAACATATGTATAACATAGCTTTCATGAATGACATCAAGTCATGCCGAGCCAGAATTAAAGATATTTTAAGTGGCCAAAAGGGACCGGATTGATCACAATCATACTGTAGGTACAAGTCATGTCTTGACCGGTTGACTACAGTCCATTTACCAATATAAACACACAGAAACATCATAAATCACTTTTTGGCAACCTGGCCTAAAAACCTGCCAAATCAAACATACTAAGCTGCCCGTTTCCAAAACTGAAGAATTTATTTTGGTTATCCATAAAGCACGGATCTCAAAATTTCAGCTTACACAGAAATAACTGAGACGTGTAACAGTAAGTTGAAATTTTTATGTAAACTGAAATGCACTTAGCTTTGCTAGGCAGATTTAAAAACAAAAAAACAAAAGACAACTTACTAATAAACGATAATTTGGCCAGCTTCTTAAAACACACCCAAGAACTTTTTGGTTCATTGTTTTTGAATCATTCTGTGAAATAAAATCAGTGGCCTATAGGCATGTACATCAACTGTTCTTTAAAAAAATAAAATAAATAAATAAAATCGTATGTAACAAGGTTTTTTCCCCACTTTTCCCATTGATTTGAAGGCTTTTTCTCTCCCGACGTAAAACAAACAGCAGTCAATACCTGGTTGCAGAACAAATTTATTCATAAGTAGAGCTGTCACATCACTCTCAAACGTGGCATTTCTGAAAAAAAATGTAACGCAAAACAGTATTTAATGTAACAATTGACCTTGTGCTAGTGCAGCATTAAGAAAAAAAAGAAAAAAGTGGAATTAATGGAGACATCTTGGATCGCACAGGGCATTCGGCTTGTCACTCACATACAGGCAAACTTCTCATTTCCAAGAGATGACTCTGGTCCGCCATCTGCTGGTGAACATGGGACATTACATACAAACAGGTCTAAAGATCCCGGCGTTTAATAACAATCTAGATTGACAGCAATCATATATGCAACACAGCCACTTATCTGCAAGCCTAAAACTCATGCCACGGGAGTTCTGGAGAGGATCTCCTTTTTAAAACCTAGTAGCAACAGTAACACTCTTAGAGTGAGAAAAAGCATTTTAGTGGCAAAGGTTCCCCTGAAATTTTTTTTCCCCCCTAGTGTTACAAATGCTGATCAAAAAAAAAGAAAAAAAAAGAAAAGAAAAAAAGTATATATACCGTCTCTGACTGCAAATGACATACATAGCTACCTCTGTAGTATCTGTAACTGCATGACAAAAAATATAGCAGTATACACTGAAAATACAGTTCATTACATATTTTTTTTATATCGTATGTACACAAAGAGCATTAAATTATAATACGAGTGAAATGTGAGGATTTGCGGCACAAGCAACTAAACTATTGCATAAGGGGAGAGTGATCGCTTGATAAATGTCATCTTTTTATATCCCCGCTGCGTTTTATAACTGAGCTGAGCACGCGCTTTATTAGCAAAGACTCTTTTAATATTAGTTATGCACAAACACATTTTACACACGTGCACTTGTGTTTCTCAAGACTCCCTTTACCATTGTATTGATAGTTGAGAAAGACTAGGAATGCCACCAAAATAAAACTGTGGTGTTTTGGAGGGAAAAAAAGAAAAGACAAAGAGCCTCACAATCCATGCATGCTACCGCATTTCCCCCCAAAAATACAAACAGCTACAGAAATCCCAGTAAATCCTTAAATCCCGTGATCCCTCGTGACTGCACAGAAAATGAGCCTGGTCACATGCAGGGGTCGTAGATGGTCTCAGAGTAACAGTCTTAATTTGCTTTGGAAGCTCTAGCAAAAAACAAACACCCAAAATACAAAAATGAACCCAACACCTTAATGGTTTCACATGTCCAAATAGACCTTAAGCAGAGCCAAAAGGAAGGTCAGCACCATTAGGTGATTTGCTTCGTGTGCACAAACACAATCAGGCAGATTTGCATTGGGTAAGAGGTGGTCTTCAAAATGATTAGCTTTTAAGAAGGCAGGAATGTGTCATACAGTGAGGAAAGTCCAGTGTTCTCCACTCTGCTGCCTGGGAATGACTGGTGAGCCGAAGTGGCTGGAAGTGCCTCACACAGTGAGAAGAGGAGCTTATACACAGCTAAACAGCAGTTCAACTGATTCAGGAAAAACAAAGAGATGTTTTTGTTTGTTTTGCATAGCAGGACACACACACACACACACACCTACCTATTACTCCATGTTTTAAATTGTATTTAAATAACTCGCGCTTGTTGGAAAAGACTTCCTTACATTCGCCACTTCAGTCGCTAAATTTAATACAATTTTTCACTGTGAGAAAATGTAATCTCAACTTCAGAGAAGTACGCTTGTACCTACTCCCAATTTTACTGAATCCCATCCTCGCTGTGGTTGCCTCTCCTAAGAGCATGTATAGCTGCAAGGCTGCCCTCTAGTGGAAACCCCCCTCCCCCAAAATGAAATACAAAGACTTGAGAGGCTGAAATGTGTGGCGCGTGCATCAGGAGTTTACATCCTCTGCTGCACATTATTACAAGTGAAAACGCATAAACTGCAAGAAATCCGGCACCTTACTAAGATTACCGAACACTTGAAATACACTGCCCTCAGTAAAGCAGTAACTTGTCTCCCTTCCAAAAAAACAATACTAAGACTTATGGTCTAAATAAGAGAATCAAGCATTAAGAGGAAGCATCCGTCAGCTCTGTAGTGACAAATAGCAAAAGCATTTAAGTAGTTTTATACATGGTAAAGGTGCTTTAGTGTATGCTGTTAATATCAAAGGCAAACTTGTGTGGAAATGAGCAAATGCATACAAATATTAGAAAAAAAAATAGGTTATGCTGGCCACTCAGAGACTTCGGCAAGGCTGGCTGGTTGTTGACGGAAGAGTGCTGGTGCTTCGTCCACACCCACACACACACTTTCAGAGCTACAAGTATGTGTCCTGCTCTGTGCTGCTGAGGCTTTGTGTAGATCGCTGAAGAGTAGATTCTTTGGCAGAGGGGAGGTCTGTAGGAGGTGTTTTCTGCTCTCCAGCTGAGTCCATTTCAGTCTGCGCCGCGGCCTCTGGCGTCACACTGTTGCCTGGAGGCGGGGCAGGCGGTTCTGTGGATGACGATTGAGGGTCACTGAGAAGAGGGTAAGGATTGGGAATCTCCTCTGTGGGCTGGGATTTTTTCATGCTCTTCTTTTTCTTACTCTTCTTCTCCTCCTTGCCCTTCTGCAGCTGTGGGATAGTCTGAGGCACTTCAAGTACAATGGTGGGGTTCTGCTGCAGGTCCTGACGCCTGGGTGGCTCAGCCAGCATGATGATCCGAGCGCCGTGCATTCTTGGAGGCGGTTTGAAATTGAGCTCCCCGCGGTTCTTCTTCCAGCGCTTGAGCTGGGTGTGATGCTCTCGTTCCACGTCTCGCGCCGTCACCGGCACCTCGAGAATCTGCAAAAGGAAAAATCAAGTCACCCGGTCACTGCTGTGCTCACATGTTCCTTCCATGACTGGCAATTGTACTGAGACTGTGAACTTTGTCTGCAAATGCCAAATGACCGCCACACACAGTCAAGCCGGCGCTACATATAACAGGGGGTATTGTTTGGGAAGACAGACCCTCACACAAAGCTCGATACAAGGAACCAGACACCATGCAGCCAGCACTCTGGTCAATTTGTCTGTGTGTCACTTTAATTCACTCTCTCAGACTCACTGGTGTTCTCTTGACTACTTGTAGGAACATTTATTGTTCCCTCTAACTCCTCCCTCACAATATGACACAATGCTGTTTACATCACTGCCGAATAATCAGACACGACTTCTCAATAACAAAGTCAAATCACATGTTTAGAAAACATTGATATCAGCAAAGTAAAATAAACTCTGTTTTTAAATTATATTTTCCTTGATTCTTGGGTAGCCTCACATGACTAGGTAACTCGTGTGATGAGAAGCATGATATCTGGGATGTAGTTCCTCCTTGAAAGAGCAAACTAAAGGACAACTAGAGACCATATTTAGGCATCTATACGACTCGCTGCTAGTGCAATACCTTCAGTTTTTGGAGACAGTTACCACATTCAACTCTAGGCCTGGATTACACTTCTAGAAGCTGCAAATCAAAGATCAGAATCACTGGCAGGACACCGAGGACATTTCAGTCTGAAGGCAAAGCAATCTGGGAAAAACCCCTTACCTCTTGAACAAGGAAACCCTCCTGCATGTATCGAGGCTCTATCGCCCTGAGAAGCTCCATGGTCTCATACTGGCCTTGGCAGGCCTTAAGCTTCTCACGAGTTCCCAACATGCACTTGAGTAGCACCAAGCCCACTCGGAAAATTATCTTCACTCCTAAAAGGAGGAAGAAGGAGCCGATGAGTCAATTTCAGAGTAAAGACGCTCTATGAGGCACCGCTGCAGATACATACCATCGCAGAGGAACATGTCCCAGACGCGCAGCACCGATGCCCAGGGTAGGGTTCTGGAGAAGGCACACATAAACCATTCAGTCATGTAGAGGATGGGGTCGATCTTATGTTTCTCCAGATGCCGGAAGGCTAGAGGGGAGACGCGTCGCAGCAGGGCGAAGAGTATCTCTCCATCTAACTGTATAGCTTCCTGAAAGAGGGAGCGGTGGGGGACACTAAACAAAAAACGTATTGTACTCTGCATTGCTGGTGCTGAAATGAGATATGCACATACACGCTCATCTATTAAATTAAACCAGTCCTTATTTCTACACATTGTTTTCCCATTATGCACGACTACCCAGATTTTGCACTTATGAGGAAACATTTAATTAGCAAACCTTCTTTCATAACATGGAATTCATAACTGCAACAGAAACCAAGAGGAGGCAATTATTACGCAAGAAAGTTTACTCAAACAGCTTACTGAGAAAATAAGTCTGTAAACAGCCCACTGCCTTCATCAGAAAACCATAACCACAGTGCCACTGCGTCACACACACACTGTGGGAAACAAAATACACATTCTAGTTTTGCTGAGCAAAAGGCCTACAAGTAGGTGTGCACAGCTCTGGTAGCAGTGGAGTCAACTGAGGCTATATTCTCTTTGCATTTCCAACACTGAGCCATATCATCATGAACGCTTTCAAGTGTTTCAGTCTCACCAGGCCGGGACTGTAGTAACCAGGAAGATACTTCTCACAGATCTGGACCAGCCCCCAGAAAGCATCCTGTAGAATCACACACACATACACACAATGTAAGGGTAGTTCTTTGTTATACTTAGAGAGGCATTCCAGGGGTCACAGAGAAGCTGGAAAACATTAGAAATGTTCTCTTAAATACAAGATTTTCTAGCCATTCTACCCTTATGAAGCACTCGGGCCCCCTTAGGACACTGGCCAATTTGGTGTGTATAGTGTTATTGTGTCACACAGTGTGGTGTCGAACCAAAATCCTTTCCCAAGCAACTATCCACAATAAAAAGCCATCTTTGCAACACCCCGGACACTTATTTAGCTGGTAATTTACTTAATTGAAATGCTCACCAGGACAGAAAACTGCATGTATATATAACCACCACACACATCTGATAAATCCACTTCAAAGTCTGCTCTCTCTCTTATGTCTGAAGTTCATACTTTAGGTTGTGAGGAGAATTTTCCTTCAACATATTAATTGCTTAGTGCTTTTAATGACCACAAGGCTTTCCTCAAACTGAGAGTGTGTCTAAAAATCACACACCATGTCTAACTAAGCTAAACTGAATAAGTGGAATTCATGATTCCATTAGCTGATACTCTGACATACATGCAGAGACTTAATCTGTGGAATGATAGGATTTTTCCAGCGATGCTATCTGCCTCGTTTTTTAGTTCAAAATTTCCAAACCCTTTTACAGTCATCTTGGCTGCTATCATAATCTCAAATTCGATGTATTATTTATACTATGGAGCAGCTCTGGAAATCATCTACAGATTACATCATTTGTACACTCAGTCCCTCTGCAGTTCAGCTCAAAAATACTTTCCCGAGGTCACAAACTAAAACTGAGCCTTACAAAATAAAAGAAACAGCACTATTTCTATTTTCAGTGTGGATTTTAGTTTTAAAGACCATAACAAGTCTTCAAGTGTTCAGATCATCCACACCAAGGGACACAATTTATATGGTGAGTGATGGTGTGTGTTTGTATTGAAGGCAGTTCGTACCTCAGCAGGCATGTGCATAAGCAGCACTGCAGCAATAGGAGCCTGGGCCTGGCAGTATCCCTCCTCTGGTCTGTAGAGAGTATAAGCCTTAAGAACACGGGACAGGTCCTTCTGCCTGCACACACACACACGCAACATTTTAGCATATTCAAATAAGATGCAGTAAACAACTCCCGTGTTGTACGTCACATTGTGGTAGACTGCTCACCCGTGTCCTCCCCGTGACACAAACATCTCGTGAAAAGGAAACTGTCGATGGAGGTCTTTCTCAATTACATCAAGCCATTTGGGGTCTCCCGGCTGGCTATCCAGCTCCTGACAAAAAGAGCATGGGGGACATGAGAGTGAGATCTCTTTGTGATACGGTATAAGTGATTATATTGTCTTTAAGTAGGAGGACTACAAACCCCTGATTCTTTTTTATAGGATTTAGTGATCTCAGCAATAAATTAAGTTATTCATTCACTATAAAGGTCAGTGAATTGTCTAACCACTGCATGAGCAGAGGCTAGTTTTAAACTTTATATTTGAAAAGATTCAAGATCTGCATCATTATTCATTTGATGCTAGCATGCATTTTGAACACTTAACCTGAATAGAAAACAAACCAAACAAAAAAGATCAATAATAAAAACTGCCATTGCTCCAGCTCTTTGGTAAAAATATCTCGGTTCTCACTCAAATGAGTAATGCTTGTGGATGACCACACTTTCAGTACCAATTTCAAATGAAATTTAAAAATGAAATGAGCTCAAAGTAGAGTTTAAGCAGAGATGTGAGGAGGAAGTGAAAGAGGAAGCTGTCGGACCTGAAACTTTCCTTGGTTCTGCTCTCTCTTCACCTTCCCACCAGACAGGTAGAGCCATGCACGGCCTCTGAGGGCAGGAGGAATTCCTTTCTGGCAACGCAGCCTCACCTGAGTCACAGAACAAAAGGGTTTCCCAAATAAAGCAATATACCAAAGGACCATGGGAGAATGTAGCTTGAGAAAAGCTAAGAGAGGCAATCTGGTGCGCAGATACAGCAAATGGTTTTCATCAGAGCGCTTCCACTGGTATTTGTTCCCTTTTTTGAATAAGTGTAGTTTTGTACTTAGAAACTAACAACTTACACTTAGGATGCATTGACTTGTAGCACTGCATGCACTCTAAAAACTCTTACAACCCAGTGATTTGACTTCCTTCTTTTCAGCAATGAAAATGGCCAGTTACTACTTATCTAGATCACCAATTTATTTGGCAGATGCAAGATCAGAATTTGATCAAAGACGAGCCAAAATTTGGGGATATTCTAACATCTGACATCATTATTAGAGCTTCACTTATACATGTAACATTAAAAACATGCCACGTGATTTATATCTTCAGGATGCAGAAAACAAAACATTATCTCCAAGGGGGCGACTACTTAAGGTGCATAGAAACATAAACAGAAGTCATACACAAACACTCTACCACCTGTGACTCAGGGAGTAGAGCGGGTCGACTCCTCCAGTGTGCGTGCTGGAGGAGTATCTTGGGCAAGATACCGAACCCCAAAATGATCTAAAGACATCCAGCAGCGTGCGAGTGTGTGGAAGGGATAAGCATAGAAAAAAAAAGCTTGTTGCTGCAACTGTAGGAAGAACATTATGACCTTCAAAAGGGCCAAAATATACTAAAATGAATGCTGCAAAACATGACATTGATAAAATTTGATCTCAACTCGTGCCATCTCTCCAAGTTGAGGCTTTGCAATCTTTCAGCAGGAATCACAAACAGGTGTTGTCGCAACAGATTAGCTGACCCGACCTTCACATTTGAGTCCTCTTGAGACTTTTGACTTGACTTGCATTGCATTACCCTTTCTGAGCACATTTGTTTGCTCTAAAGCAAAGCTGGCACACTTCCTCAAGAACATTACAGTTCCTACTGTACAATTATTATCAATCATGGGGGCACAATAAAGGATTAGAAACCCTGACCTTTATTAGTACATGTACAGCGAGAAAAGGAACACTTCTCGCCGCTAAATTAGCCGTTTCTGTCATGTACAGAGCCACTTTTTGTATTCCTTTTGAAAGAGAATCATTTTATATGAAGCCAGTACAATCCCACCCTGAATCTGAAACCGGTAATTTGTCATACAGTATATGCAGTGATACAGTGACGGGGTTGTGTCCTGGCTTGCTGCTGATTCATGGGTGTGAGGTTAAGTTGCAGCTTTACGTCGATTCGCTGAGAGCATTTCACACAGAACCAGCTAGACAAGCGAAGCTGCAAAACAAAGTGTATACAAAGTCTGGTCCTTGTGCAATCATTTGAGCGTTACCGTTTGCTTTGTTTGATCATGTGTAAGAGTACCTGTGATTGGGGGGACAAAAACAAAAACTTCCTAGAAACGACACAATACAATTCAGCAAACCACCTTCAGAAACTCTTTAAAAGAAACTGATCTGGTGAGCTTCACATGGCTAACACCATGGAAGGCATACAACCAAGCCACATGTTTTATGCAACTGATTTAACACCTGGTGCTGACCTTATTGAATCGCTTGATCATCCACTTGTCCCAGTGGTTCAGCATGTCCAGCCACTTCACCTCTCTTTGCCTGAGCACCGCTGGAGGTATATCCTGAGCTCTGGTTACACAACAGGAGGGAGAAAAAAAATTACAAAGCTCAAATCATTTTTTGCGCTTTTTTGCTTGAAATGACAGCAAACGACACATCTTCTCTTCTTTTAGCACAGAAATAATTAGACAGGTGACAAAAGTTTGCTTGTTTTTGCAATAAGGCAAGTCTGAAATAAGCCTCCAAATTGGCCCAAGCTTTAAAAAGAAAATCTCACAAAGACAGTTTATCGTTCTGCATCTACCATCAGATCTGTGTGTGTGGCCATCACTCATTTGCAGTCAGCGAACTATAAAAGATACAAACTCAAGACCTATTTAATGTCAAAGCTCTCTGATCTGAAGGAGCTGCAGTCAGGATAATTTAACAGTAAAATATTTACAGGCAAGGAGGGAAGGGGGAGTCAAGGACTTTACATTATATTTTCAAACAGAAAAAGAAAACGTAAGCAAGTATAACCTACATTAGGAATTGTGGTCTGATGCTTTACTATGGTATGTAATTATCTCATCGGCACAAGCCTGTAATTGTAGGGCTGAAACGTCTTCAAAGAGCTCTTCTTATTTAAGACAGGCCTCTTCTGGTAACAAAGTGCAGCCTATGTGTTGTAGATCAGTGCAAGACTATACTGCAGCTTCAGCTCCCAGAGCCTTTAAACAATAAAGAGATACGTTTGTTGCCAAACAGTACAAGCTAAACACTGACTATCTACAGAGCTGAGCCAAAAGAGGCCCTCAGCTAAAGAGGCACCAAGAGCTGCGGCTCCAAGCCTGCCAAAACTCCACAAGACAGGAAACTCCCAGCCAGCCGGTGCTTGCCATAACTTTCACCCACTCCTTCCACTGTTTCACTGCTGTCATGCAGGCTTTAGACCCAGCACAAAAAGAAAAACGAAATAGATTTCTTACAAAAGAAAGAAAAGAAACTGATCTAATCTGTATTGCCAAAAGGCCAGAGATAAATTAAATCCAAGCATGACACAGACAGCCAGAAGTGCTCGGTCAGCACCCCCCCACCACCACCACCACCGCAAAAAACTGTGACAGGCTAAACGAAAAACAATTTAACATTACATGGTAGAAATAAGAAGATTAATACGACTCGTTTAATCCTCATCTACGCGTTTACTGCTTGTGGTGACTGTGGCAAACAGAGGGTAATAAAAAAAAAAAGAAAGAAAGGAAAAAATAGAAACAACACGGTGCCACGCAGCTGGTTGGGAGCTCTGTTTGTCTGAGGCACATAACAACACCTGCACAACTTGTCATCACAACTAATGGACAACAGTAGGCTGCAAATTTACTACCTATTATTCTTATCATTATCATTAAGCATGGCAAACCAACACAGATGGCCTCAGAGTTAAAGTAAACTTACGTGTCCTCTGAGTACTTCTGCGCCCCACCAATAAATCCATATTTATCCGCCTGCCTTTCGCTGGCGAAGCCGTTGATCTCAGAGTCGGATCCCAAGGAGCTTTCGTCGTCAATGTGACTGCTGCTAAGAGTCCTGATGCTCCCCGTGTCCACAGATCGACGGCCGTTTTCCATTTTGTCCATGGTAGCATAAGAAGAAGAAAAAAAACTAGCCTTCTAGCCGGGGCAGCTAACGTCAGCGAGGTTGTGGACAACCCAGAGTCAAATCTGCTCCTGTGCATATGCAGTCGAGTCAAACTGCATCGACGCCATGATTTCTGGGCGCGAGTTAAACTTTCCAACCGCTGTTTTGTCCGTAAATCTTTTCTAAGGGTGTGCTCCAACCGCTGGGTCACATTAAACTGGTTATGCTTGAGTTAACTTGAATGGGTTTTCCCCCAGTTTTAACATTAGCCAGCTAACTCTGCGTTGCTAACGTACTAAAAGTTAGCCTTAACTGCTTGTGACAACAATCCCAAACTATTTCTACATTGACCCCACCTTCAACGAACCGCCGCTACATTATTGTCTAGTTTTACATAGTTAGCCGATTACTTACTAAACCACCTGGTTAACGAACTAGTACATTTTGTCCTCGGCTAGCTGTGGCTTGGTTTTGCCGTCCTGTCATCCCACCCGAGAACACTATACGGATTTCTACATCTCCTAGTATCCCAAGCCTACCGCCCTCGCCTGGGCTTTAACATCCTAATGTTACGTCTGCCCCTAGCGGCTGCAGAAGAAAGAGGAAGCGAATCCCATGTCTGCTCTTTTCTGTGAGCACATGTGACCTGTCCTAATCCATGTCATGTTGCTAGATTTGCAAACGCAGCAGCAACAAAACCAGACCATTTAAAACTCCTTTATTTCATTGAATGAATCTCGTGGGCTCTACATGTTGTTACAAATTACCACTTAAGTTGCATCACAGAGAAGAAAAAGACTGAAGCAAAAGTGTGAAATCATGACTGCCATCCAGAGTATTATCCTTTTAACCTTTAAGGAGGACACGTTGTTTGCACACAATTGTATGAAAAATGCCATATAATGCAAACAAAAATTAATTTTATGACACAAACAACAACAAAATAAAGCAACAAAAAAATCATGTCTTCTTTCTGCAAGGATGGCTCACTTCTTTCTTCCACCTCTCTCCTTCAGTGCCAGATGAATGATCGAACCGTTGCTCATGTTGTAGTAAGCCAGTGAGTTGGAATCCTTGATGAAGATACCCTGAAAAGGAACCAAAAACAAAACAAAACAAATTAATAAATCAGCACTTTATATTAATTAATGCAGATGAGATCAGACATTCCAACAAAGCCATGAGCAAATCTTTACCTCATACTGCAACTTCTGTTTTCCTGCCGGCATGCCTGTAGCTTCATGGATTTTGACTTTAATGACAGACACCTGCGGAGACATTACATTTGCACATCAATAAGAATGCTGTGTGTGAGAAACGACTTAACCTTAAAGAGAGAAAACAAACCACATGTTGCATACCTGGTCTGTGACTGGGACAGTGAAATTCAGCACCTGGCCATTCAGCTTCCATTCACTCTTGTCCTGCATGTTAGGAACCTGTACTTTAACAGCCACTGGACCCTAGAGACAGGGAAAAGATTCAGACACAAAAACAGATGAAACTACATATCCATGTTCTACTAAGTAGGTTAGCTGTGTTTATCTTCAACTACCACAGCTGGAAACAAAGCCCTATATTACTACCATGTGCACAAAAAGAACTTTTCTTTTTTTGCATATCTTTAAATGAATCTGATGGTCACACAAAGTCCCAATCCAGTCTACTGAACCACGAGAGTGATGTGGTAGCACTGGTAAATTATAAATGTAACGTAACACCTTTTCCACACTTTATTGATCCAACAAACCTTGTTTCTACGAAGGAACTCCTCCTCCGGAATCAGGTTATCCTCAGTCTTCATCTTCTTACTGACAGGCTCATCCTCATGAGGTGGGGGTGGGTGGATAGGTGGTGCTGGAGCAGCACTTGGTGGCTGTGGCACAGGTGGAGCAGGAACAAATGCTAGAGGAAGGGGAAAAAATAAGGTTATTTGAATTTAAATATAAAAATAAGGAAGGCTATGTATAAAAGGTTTGGTTACCAAATTACTCCAAGACAAGTAATATTTTCCCTAACAATGGTCATCTAGTTGTTTCTCATAAGCGCTTTAACCTTATAGAGTTGACGGATGCACAGGCATGTCCAGAACACATGATAGATGTAAGATACTATAGCTGCTATGGTATCTTACATCTATAGCTATAGTAGCTTACATGAGTCATGGGATTACGTGCAGACTTTAAACTATGTTCCAGTTTTTTTAAATTGTCTTGATAAGTATGATTTTATTTGACCTACGATCAATAATTTATGGTATGCTTTTGCTTGAAAATGTGATATTCTCCCCCCACACGGAAGCTGGTCATAGACATTATTAACACAATTCATCATATGGAACTGATTACCCTCTCACTGCGGCTACAGAAGGAGAAAGGAGAGAGACTTTGGGAACGATGGGATCGTTATATGTCAAGAGACTAGAAACTGATACCTCTGTGATGCAGAGGGACAGCTGCGAATTTGTTTGAATGGAACATGCACCTGTGTAATATGTAATATGTGTAAGTAAAACAAGGCGTTGTGTATTTTGGAATATGCGAACATATGTGACTGTGTTGGTTTCCCTTGCCCTCTTTAGTTCTGTATGTAAAATAAGATGAAAATCAATAAAGAGAAAGTATTAAAAAAAATAAAAAAAGAAAATGTGATATTCTAAGGAAAGTGCTTTCAAAAATAAAAAAAATTAAATTAAAATAAAAACAAAAAAACAACACCCTACTGGTGGAAAAATATAACACATCAACCAATTAGAAAATTATATGGAACACGTGGCATTTGGTTGCTGAGGAGAAGTTCTTGGAGCAATGGCAAAAGAAAGAACAGTGACACCGATAGCAAGATTTGAGAATTGCAAGCCAGTCTGGAGTTTAAAGGTAGTGTGTAGTCAGGAATAATCAGTGTTGCATCTTATTGTGACACCTGATTGTTTTGGAACAACTACTTACAAAACAATGCCTGAGCCATTACCTACATTTTATCTAATTCAAGAGCAAAATCAAAAGTAGTAAAAAACAGCCACTATACCCTTGACCCTAGGGGGTTAACTTACGGGCTGGAACAACCATGGGAGGTGGTCTGGGAGCCATGATGTGAGGCGCAGAAGGCGGCATGGGAACCACGTTAATGCGGGGAGCAGGAATCATGGGCGGCATTGGGGTAATAACTTGTCCTGGTGCAAGACGCACCACAGGAGCCACAGGTGGTCTCGGAATTACAGGTACAGCAGACAAGAGAGTGGTGCGTACTGGTGGTGCCACCTGTTACATAACAACATTACGTGATAAGAAGGTACAACAAAAAGCATTCAAATGTATACAATTACAATTTTAACTTACAGAGGGTGGGCGAGGCACCACTGTGACAGGGGGACTAGGTTTAGGCAAACTGGGTGCAGAGGAGGGGATGGGTGGCTGGTGATGAATTTCACTTGGCTTGCTAGGGCCAATTTTCTCTTTAGTGTCATCTTCTCCCACCAGTCCTTTGGCCTTGTGAATGGCTTCTATCTGCTCTTGCAGGGTGATGTTGGCCTGCGCTGCCTGCTGTGTACGAGCCATGCTTCCAGAGTGCCCATCCCAGGTAACCTGAAATGCAAAAGAATACAATTATTATTGTTATTATTATTGTTAAAGACAGTTTTATAAAAGCTGCAGTTACTCAGTGTTTTTACCTTCTCCTCTGGCTTTTGGATTTCTTCTTCCCCAATCTTTTTACCGATGGCCGTCTCTTCCACACCGAAGATATCAGTACGCCTCTCAGCCAGCTGTTTCAAGCTGCTCTCGATATCCAAACCAGGAGCATAAACTTCATCCTCAGTCTGTCTGTCTCTGATGCTGCGGTCTCTTTGCTCCAGCCAGCGTGGATCTAGCAGACCGATACGCATGTGCTCTGGCATCTTACTGGCCGGGATCTTCTCACCGGTAATGGGAGAGATGAGGTACTCGTCTGGAACTGCAACTGAAGGCTGAGGCTTGGATGCTGTAATGAAAAGGTAACATTAGTTAAAAAACAAAAACAAACAAATTGTACAAAGTAAAAACTTGCTCACATAACGAACAGTGTTACCTTTGGGGTCGTAGTCTTTGCGAATGATAACCTGATCTGGAGTTGGAGGCAGTGGAGGTGGCATGGGGGTGTCCGGTGGAAGTGGAGCCTTCATGCCATCATCCTCATCATCAGATCCCTAAAGAAAGCAGCAGGGGATGAATCGATTTTGTTACAAGATCTTAAAGTTTTCTTCTTTTTCTTTCTCCAAGCAGTGGGTTAGAAAAGATGCCATTTAATTAAAAGAAAAACATATAGTATCAAATCTATAACTGGTCAGACACAAACAGCTTGCAATCCGCAGTAATTAATTACTCCATCAGTTCTAACCTCATCCATGTCCTGTACTTGTGTGTCTTGATCAGGCTGTGAAGGCTGGCCTTCACCCCTATCCTCCCGCTCATCATCTTCACCATCGCTCTCCACTTCCATCTCTACCTCCTCACTCTCTCCAAACTTCTCATAGCGCTCCTGGATCAGGATGCGAGCACCGAGCTCCTCTGGTGTGGTAGGTGGTGGGAAGTGGCCTAAGGAATTTGAGATGCCAATAAAGATTAAATGATTGTACCAATATTTACAGGTGGGGGTTACTATTTAAAGATATAGTTACTGTGATTATAATTACCTTGTTCATTAGGCTGGAAATCCACTGTTTCGACCACTACAAAGTCATGCCAGTCAATTTGGGCATATGCAACTCGTTCTTTCTCCCTTTCCTCCTCCTCCTTCTTCCTCTCGCGCTCCTGGTACTTTGCCCATTCAACACGGTACCTTACCTGATGGTTGGACAACAGGACATATTACAACCATGGGAAAGAGCAAATGTAAACGGTTATTTTGAGAAACAGTCACTGTTAAAACAGAATACCTGGTCCATAACCTCTTTTGGGTTCTCGGCTTCCTTCTTGAGTTTGGTCAGTAAGCCTTTGGGAGGGATCAGAATCTAAAGGATTAAAGTCGAGAATCAATATAATGCTTAGAAAGTTTAGAATCACCACTTGAATAAATACACACCCAGAGAAGACCAATCTGTTAAGTCACCTTAGTATACTGCTCCACCAGCTTGGTGAAGTAATTGAAAAGGCTGTGCTGTGGTCGCAAAAAGTCAAACTGGTAGTTCCTCTGTTCCTTCTGCATGAGCTGAGTGAGAAACTGGCGCCCGTTGCGAGCAACAAACTGGGCAGTGAGCTTGACAACATCCAGGTCAAATGCTGAGATTGATGGAGGATCTGCAATGAACTCAAACTCAGGGGGAGGTTCTTTGGGGACCACTGTCTCCTGAATCACCTGTGACTGAACCTAAAAAAACATGTAAAATATTAGTCAGGGTCAAAGACTACCAGACCTTTTTTTTTATTAAAAAAATAAAAAATAAAGTGCAAAGTGAAGTTCAATGACTTACTTTCTGAGGAAGCTGCTGGGACTGTTGCATAGCCTGCTGCATAACTTTGGGCACAGCTGCAGATGGCTCTTGAGCTTTCCCCTCCTTAAATTCATTGACTTTGTGGCGATAGTAGGCATGGTAGGGGTCATTCGGGTTGAGGAAGTTAAACTTTGGATTGTTGATCTCATTCTGACGGATTCTTGCCTCAAATTCAGGCCCGTTCCTGTGAATTGGCAAGAATTAGTTATGCCATATACATGAAATCCAGTTACCATTACATATTTAAAAAGCTGCCACATATAAAATAACCAACCTTGCAACAAAGCTGGCTGTCTTGTCAACAATGTTTCGGACCTCGGGAGGTGGATAAATGATACCAACAATAGGTTTTGTGGCTGGCGTTTCTTCTGCTGTTGAATCATTCTGTTGCCGCAAAAGCACATTTGTTAGTTAGAATAAACCAAAGAAGGGTTAGATGAATAAATAAAAGAATAAAGTAAAAACAACAGTGGTCTACTTAACACCCACCCGATGTTAAAGCTTTTCCAACTACACCAAGTAATATTTCCCCTGCTCTACTACAATTTACAACACTCAAAGCATAGACAACATTTTGAAAAACTTTAAATTTCGCTACAGTAGTCCACACCATACGGTAAAAACTACCAAGTGCTGTGATGAAAGTGGGTCGGTGAATTTTCTACGTGAAAAAATGTGGTACAAGACACATTGATCCAAATATCCGTTTTCAATTTAGCAAGTGACAGCAAAGTCTCAGCAATTACCTTCAGGTTCGAACTGAGATTTTAGACGTCGTGTGTAGATTTACCATCACAGCTAACTACGGGCTAGCAAGGTTTAATGCTGCGACCTCAAACGTTTAGCGAAAGAAAAAGAAATAGACGCTAGCTGTTCGCTAAATTCAAAAATCAAAGAGACAGTTCAAAGTATAGAAAGACAAAAATTAACCCAGTTCACAAGTTAGCCGACAAAAAGCAAGCAGTATGTAGGCTACACTGCTGGCATTAGCTAACTAGCAGCGGTACCCTTACCTTGTTGTTAGCCTCCGGCTGAACGATTTGAACAGGCCCAGGCGGCATGGCTGCGACTTATTGTAAAACTGGAAGTAACCTGCAAACACAAAACCAACAAAAAAACCAAAACGTATTTTAAACACTACTTTTTAGCACATGCTATGTCAACAATAAAGGCTACAGGAACTAAAAGCTTAAAATTTGCCGTGGTTAAACACACTTACTACGTCGCGCTTTCGTTGACCCAATGGAGATGAATTACTTCCGGAAATAAACCGCACAGCATTGTGGAACTTGGAGTACTTTTTTTGGACGTTGCCAAGGAGATACGGTATCAACAGACTGCACAGTGTTTTTCAGAGCTGTGTCATTTATAAAATAGTTTGTCAGACATGAGTCAGTTGCTGGGTAGTCAGGACTGTATCGAAAGCCTCCGAAAAGACCTGGTTGACCTTCAGGGAGCGATTCTGGACGTGTTTTCTCGAACCGGACCGCTCCGCTTTTCTTCCTGGAAGTTCCCGGACAAGCACTCCTGTAATCTAGACATGGTAGCTCTGCTAGAGCAGTATGACTTTGTGGATGGGGAAGATGCGTTCAATCAGCACTCCCACATTGTTTTACTGGAGTTGGTGGTTGACAGGTAATACATAACAATGACAATTATTATATAGCACATTTACATGAAAATTCATGTGCCTAACACAGAAAATTAAGAAACATAAAAATGTTAGATGTTTTAATATTGCTATTATTATTACATGCACAGTGAAAATAAACGCGGTTTACACTGTACAATGAAATTCTTATTTTGCCAGTGTCCCGTTGGGCCCATGCCTTGTGGATGTTTGCAAACAGACCTGTACAAATTAGTGCAGTAGCAGATAATGATAGTACAGTAACAGCCAACAGTAGTGTTGGTGTGGGAGCGGGGCAGTGCTGATTGTCTCATTCAGGAGTCCGATGGCCAACAGCTAGAAGCTACAGAGAGTATTAGTGCTTGATTTCAGGCTCCTATAGAATCTACCTGAGGGCAAAAGTGTGGAGAGGTGGTGGGTGTGTATTGTCTCTAAAAATGTTGTGAGCCCTTGGTCGTGTAAATGCCGTGTAGTGATGTGAAGGCTGCTCCTGTGATGGACTGTGCAGTTTTTATCCCACGTTGGAGATCCTTCCTGTCAGTGCAGCTTCCAGTACCACTCTGTAACTGAGGTGGTGATGATGCGCTCAACTGTACGTTGAGTTGCAAAAAAAAATGCTGGAAAAAATGAGGATTTTAGTCGACATGCCACTTTCTCAGCCATCTTAGGAAGTACAGTCTTTACTGTGATTTCTTGAGAAACTTCTGGATGTTGTGAGATCTTCCTTAATGTGTGTCCCTTGGAATTTAAAGGTTTTCACCCTCTCTACCTGTCTCACAGATGTCTGCTGTGTGTATGCTGCTTTATCCTTCTCTTCACATAAAAAAATCAAGAGTTGTCGGTCTTATCTGCACTTAGGAAGAGATTATTTTGCTGACACCAAGCCACCAGTCCTGCCATTTTGTTTTCTATATGCCATCAGTGATCAGCCTAATGATTGCGGTATCATCTGTGAACTTTATAATGCTGCTGTTTGATGAATAGACATGAACAAAATCATTGGTACCCTTCTGTTGAAGGAGGAAAAACTCACACTAATCACTGAAATAACTTGAATCTGACAAAAGAAATAATCAGCAAAAATTGACATTACATTACATAAACACATAATAATTGTTAAAAAAATTTCTTTCCCTCCCTCTCTGGCTGAACAAGACTGCTGCTTCTTGTACAAAGCTCCAGTGCTTACATTGACCGACTGAGGGGCAGCCACAGGAGAGAACAAACGCCACAGAAGGGATGCCTGTCAGTTGGTCTCATAGTCACAAACTACTGGAGTAATTTAGTTCAATTTGCCAACATAAAGGTAGGCAGACTGCTTCATTTTAGTGAAGGCATAATTAAAAATAATGGCATAATGTTGCCAGTTAACTGATAGATCTCAGTGCTTTAGGTTGTCTTTCCTTTCTTAGGAGTCTGAACTCAGTAAAAGGCAGATGGAAAGAAACAGTGATGAGACAAACACTGCATCACCTGTCTCACCTCAAATGAGCTCAAGAACCAACTTTTGCAGCCGTTGCTTGTCTGCTTGGTCTTCAACGAGCACATTTGAAATTTCCCCACAGAATCTCACATCCTCCAGTCCCACCCACAGCAGTCCATGCTCTCCTGTGTTTAGCAGTCAAAACAAAAGCTGCCAAACTGTCGAATCATCACTCATTCCATGCGATGCGTGTCATCAAGTGCAAACTCTTTTGAGAAAGACAGGAGACGCTCTGGTAGACCTGCTTCAGAGCGAGGGCCTGCCCTCATCTCTGCAGCCTCTCTTAGCAGCTGTGGATGACTCTCTGGAGCTGGGACGCATGACAGCAGGCGATGTTTCCCAGTGGGCCAATGAACAGCGCAGGGACACGCGCAGGCTGGAAAAACACCTTCAAGATGTGCGCTGTACGGTGCAGCCTCTTAAAGACAGACTAGCAGCGGCAGAAGAGGAACAGAAAAGATTCAGGTCCCAGCTGGAAAGAGCACAAAAAGATTTCAATCAAGAGAAGGAAAAGCTTCAAATAAATTCAGTCCAGCTTGAATTTTCGCTGCAGAAAGCACAGAGAGTCATTAAAGAAACAGAGAAAAGGCTGCATGAGGAGCAACAGCAACATAAGAGGGGTGAGTGAAATTGTGAATAAACATGATGAGAATTCACTGGAATCACTTTTCTACTTTCACATTTTTGAACACAGACACTATGTCCTTGGAAGAGATGAATTTCAAACTGAAGGAGGAAATAGCATTGCAGCAAAATACCTTAAAAGCACTGGGTAAGACACGCACCTAAGATTAATCTACAACCTTTCTTTCATTTAAAAAAAAAGAAAGTATGTTTTGCAGAACACACACAAAATACATATTTATGCAGGCTAAGCATTTTTTTTGTGTGTTAGAACATGAAAAGAAAGGACTGCAGGAGAGTCTGAACACCTTACAAATAGAGGAAGAGGCCTGTTCTAAACTGCAGCACAGGATCCAGCAGTTAGAGAGTCAGATCTCCGACATTCAGCTCCTGCTTGATAAGGAGAAAGCCAAGTACCAGAGTGCCTGCCGTCAGCAAGAGGTCAGCATCACAGCAAGCACCTGATTATTAGTTGTTTTCCACTGGGCACTGTGACAGACTCGCTTATGTGTGAGTCACACAGCAGTAATCAAATAGATTCATACATGTGTTGTTTGGTTGTGAAATCCAGTCAATGCAGGCAAAGCAGAAGTCTTTGTTAGAGAGAGTCGACGCTCTCGACGAAGAGTGTGAAGAGCTGCAGAAGCAGCTGGGGGAGAGAGATGAGAGGCAGATCGGCCTACAGAGTCAGCTGCAACAGATGTCAGAGGAGAAGGAAGAACTGCGGGCTCAGCTCACTCAACAGCAGGTAGATCAGAGCTTTTAAATGCACTTTACCCATAGTAATACCCAAAGAAGACATGTTTTAACCAAGTAGTATATGCTCCTATATTTTTTCCCCATCAGGACCTGTGTTTGAAGCTCCAAAATGAGAAACAGACCCTACAAAAACACACAGATGAGCTAAACAACTGTGTGGATGAGTTGAAGGAATATGTGCAAGCTTTGAGAGAGAGGGAGAGGCTGTTGGTGGCTTTCCCAGAGCTCAGCCCACTGGCTCAACCACAGAGTAGGCCGCTATGAATCACCTACTAACTAACATTACCTGTGTGTATTCAAATAAATGTGGCTTTGCACCTGTCAAGCACTAGTTGACTGCGGCTATTAATACTTCAGAAAGCACAGAGTGCTAGTTTGACAGACTTGGAATTATAAGATCACAAAAATGACCCAGTGCATTTGCAGATGAAAGAGACAGTAAATCGGAAAAATCAGTGCACATTAAAGTATTGCTCTTGTCTTCAATCTTGTCATTTTTAAGGAATATTTCTCATTTTATTCCATGTAAAAAAGGTACAGGAAATGTGCTTCTGGATATGCAGCAGCAACTGCAAGCAAATAGCATTCGTATAAATGTTTTGGAGCAGGAAAATTCCACCCTTCTTAGAAGTCTGGAGAAACTGGGAGAAAGAGCACAACATAATGCAAGCAGGGTAAGTCATTAGGTAGGATTCTTGTGATGCTACATAAATAGAAAACACGTGAATAGACGTATATCATGGATGAATAAACAACTTCAAACAGGGTTTTGTGGTTGTTTATTGCTGAACATCATATATATGCATTTTTAACAGGAAGCCTCCACTCAGCAGACACACACTGCTTCTCTGCCCAGCACACCAACGGAAAAACGTCCAGCGTAAGTATTCTGCTCTTTAGATTAGTCTGAGTGATACTGTGCATCCATTGTTGCCTTCTTCTTTGCTCCACAGGCAGAGCAGTGATGCAGCAAGGCTGGGGTACGTTAACAGAGGAAAGGAAGCAGGAGGAGGAGAGAGTGGTGTGGAGTCAGAGGATCGTGTATCCACCTCCCCCTCGTCCATACAAATCCACCTTCAAACACTCCACCTCAACACAGCGTGCACTGCTGCTAAAAGCCCTGCAAAAGTACACAGCCCTTCTCAACTTTATCACTCCCGGGCCTGGAATCAGAGGAAAAAATGAAACAGTGGAGGTGTGAGCAGAAGCTGTTTTTGCAAGCAATATACCTCGTTAAGAATTACTGGCAACAACTACAAGTGCCTAATTTTCTTTCTACGTAAATTCTGTTTTTTTGAGTTTGTGTGATTACATATTGTCATTATGTACAGTTATGGCAGTTAATATTACAGTTAAGATGGATTGCTCCATAATAAACACATTATTAATAAAGACTGTTTTTCACCGCTGTTAAAATAGGGCAGTTATGGCCCCTGCATATTAGGTTTCATGAAATGTGATATGCTTTCTCAAACAAGCCTGGATGTATCTGAATGGATAGCCTTCCCTCCGGATTGATCACATGGTTCTAAGTAAATAGGTAAAGTACCTTGAACGTCACAGAGACAGATGTCAGTGTCATTGTTTATGTGCTTGCTGACAAGGATGTGGGAGTTTCCAGGGAAACACAAGTGCTTGCTGGTTTCACTGAATCCCTTCTGACCTTCAGGTCAGTCCCTGCAGTGTAAGCTTTCAGTAAAATTGAATTGAATAAACAATCGTGTTAGTATAAACACTGACCTTTTACCAGTTTTACCTGAATGGACACATGACCTGTCATTTCAGTCACTTCACAGACAGCATGTGACCTGAAGGTTAATCCCTAATTGGCTTAACTATAGCTGTGTAATCAAGCATATAATTTAAGGTAATTTTAAGCACTTTCAACCAGTGCCATAGATGTCACTGAAAGTCATCTCTAATGCTATGCTTGACTAAACATTTCATTCTTATGAAGAAAGATATTTTGTCATTCCAATGAGCAGTTTGCCATGAATAAATATAAACTATTGTTTATTTAGCTAGTATATACATATGTAAAAAACAACAACAACAACAACAACTTCAATGTACCTCTATGATCTAATGGAAAATTTGTGCTTCACCTCATTTAACCTCAGTGTACTGTTGGTGTGTAGCTGTGACTTTCTTGAATAAAGAATGAGTTTGTAGTTTTGAAAACAAACTAAATGTGAATTGTGTTCAATGTCACGATGCAGTCTGTCTTCATTATCAGGCTGGTGCCCACATGACTGCAAGAACTGAGCTCCCTATGGCTGAACAGCCAAAGATTATATCAATATCAAGATTATATAGTGACGAAACGTTTCTCCCACAAAACGCTACGTCCAGATGAACAGAATCAACTTTTGGAGATCCACCGTAGCATAGTTAGAAACCATTTGTAGGCTTAGGTTCTTCCCCAAATTGTTTATGCTTTGATTTTTCCTCCATTTCATAAACAATCATGTCAGTATTGCTTACTGATGTAATTGTAGTTCTTATCTTGTGCTTTTGGCTGGACACAAGCATTCATTGGCATTAGTCATACCCACTTGCCTGGTTCACCTCAGATCACACTCAGTTCATTAAACCTAAATCTCACTCTTCAAGTTCATTTCCTGTTTCTGTTGGCGTGCCCCAGGGTTCGGTATTGGGGCCTCTTTTATTGATTATTTACATGCTTACATTCTGTCACATATTTCGGAAATACAATATTAACTTTCACTGCTGCGCAGATGACACTGAGCTGTATATTTCTTCCAAACCCAATTTCACCCTTCCACCCATCTCACTTTGTGACTTCCTCATGGAGGTTAAAACATGATTCTCCACCAATTTTCTCAAACTCAATAGTAATAAAACTGAAGATCCACTCATCAGCACAGCTTCCACTCTAACCAAATCCCACAAGTTTTCCATTAATATTGACAACTCTTCCACAAGTACCTCGACAGCACTTTGTGTCATTTCAGTCTCTTATTAATCACATCACCCGGTCTACTTACTTCCACTTACGCAACATCAGTCGTCTCCGTCCTTTCCTCACCCCACATGCTGCTGCTGTCCTTGTCCATAGCCTTGTCACTTCTCGAGTTGATTACTGGAATTCTCTTCTCTTTGGTGTCCCTAACAAATCTCTTCACAAACTCCAACTCCTCCAGAATTCTGCAGCCCGGATCATAACTTGCACACCATCCAGAAAGCACATCAACCTGTTCTTCGACAGCTTCACTGGCTGCCTGTAGATTCTCTTTCTAAATATTGCTTTTCACTTTCAAATGTATCCATAACCTGGCCCCACTCGTTCCCTTAGGTCTTCATCCGCCATTCACCTTATTGTTCCCTCTGCCTGTTTCACCACTATGGGGAACAGAGATTTCAGCCACTCTGCTTCCCAACTTTGGAATTCATATCCTCCGGAATACTGACTCTCTTCTCTTATTCAAGTCAAAAATCAAAACCCTGAATAGATGTTTAAACCCTCATCTGTTGAAACTAGCCTACTCTTTTTAACATTGACTGCAATTGTTGTATAATACCTGTTTATCCTTTTACTGTTTATCTTGTATGCTCTGTACAGTGACCTTGGGTTTTAGAAAGGCGGCTACAAATAAAATGTATTATTATGATTATTATAAACAACAAAAGGATGTGAATACTACATGGGTGTGATTCTCTAAGAGACTGAAATCAAACTCTGCACAGTATTTTTTTTTTTGTAAATGCTGCTTCAAAACATTTATTTTTTAGTCTTTTGCATTTTACATAGACATTCACCACAACAGACTTGATAAGAAGAAGATTTGAGACTTGTGCAGAGAACAGAGTACAATACTACTCAGAAGTAAGAAAAGATTTGGACCATTTATAACTGTGAGAACGTTCAGCTTAAAAAAGCACCACAGTATGAATATCTATTACCGGGCTGACATTAAAAGCAGAACACTGACACAAAATTACAAGACAGTAGATTGCAAACTGTGCAAAGTTGTACAAAATTCTCTTGAACCTGACTCCTTTTTTAAAACTATGCCAAATGCCTCCTAGTGTACATTCTTACCTATGTTTGTGTTTTGGTTTAATAATTCAAAGCATGGTGTGCAGTATAACAGTTTCTCTCCATCAGACAAATAAATAACTGAACCATTCAGACTGAGCGTTTTCGCTTTGGACATCAGTATACATTGACTACAACATGTTTAAGGCCATTGGTTTCTTGTGTAACACATGCAAACATAAACTGAAAAGAATAAAATCAGAATAAACTTGTTTTTTAAATACACAGAGTAACATATGTGATTGAGAAATAAAAGCTCACTTAAATTCAATTATTGACACAAGTGTAAACTGTGGGAATGCTATCCATCTGATGTGAGCGCTCTCACATATGCGACTTTCCCTAATCTAGGTCAAGCTGCAGACTGGCGACAGGGACCGCAGTAAATCTGCCGGGATTATGGAGGCCCTCGGGGGAGTGGTGCAGATCCCAATTTAACGTAACGACCAGTGACTGCAGTATTTGTGTTTGAAGACTCCCGTTTGATAGGTTTCCACTGATATTAATATATCGACATTTTCCCAGCTTGTCTCAACAATCGGTGTGCTTTGTTACATAATCTCATGCTGACAGGGGGAGAAGTGAAAGGGGCTGCTGACTAAAAGGTGGATGAGAAAAAGACTCAGAGTGCAAGATCAGTGACACGAAAGAAAGAAGTGGGTCATGGGATGAGATTTAGGAGATTTAACAGAACAACTGAAGTGTTCAACCAGCTAATTACTGATTATAGACCAATAGAAGTACATGCAAAATTTATGAGTGACACACAAAAATAACAGAGACAAGAATGGCTAAGCTAATGTAAAATAATAGTATAAATAGTAAAAATCGAAAAATAAATACATAGAATATTACTTATATTATAGGATTAAATACTTTGTCCTAAAGAAAAATACTTGGGGAAGTCTATATATTACCAGATAGCAAAAGCCGGTTCTGGGGAGAAGAATCTCAATCTGATAAAGGAAAAAACTGAACTCTGTGCTTTTCTTTGTTCAAATTACAACAAACAGGAAACAATGCATTAACTGAATTAAATGATATTCTACTTTGTTAGCAAAAAGAAGAGACATTGGTTTTGCACCTCCACTGCTGTGGTAACATTAAAAAAAACAAAAAAACAACTCCACTGTTTGTCACAAAGAAAGCACCATATATGTGGAATCTGACAAACTGGCAAGGTTGCAAGAAAAGAGCTGGTCTTAGGGCATGTAACACAATTTTGATGCTTAATGTTTGCAGGACAGTAATAAAGCTCTCTACTGTACATTTGAAAATTACAAGATATACAAATAGGCTTCACAATAAGACAGAAGGAGTGCATCCCCCAGACTGTGGTGTGCATACATTTGCAGAGCAACGAGTATAGCCTGTCACATGCTAAAGGGAGTGAGATGCAGATAGTACACTAGTTATAGTACAGCATATGACTGGGCGACAACACACCGGGCAGTTTTAATGATTACGACTGGTCACACATTATCTCTTTCTGTTGCACTCCTCGGCTGCTGAGGCAGCGGGGCTGTCGATGTGGTGCGCTGAGGTGTCCAGCTGACTATCGGGCTGAACGGACTGCACTGTCTCTACCAGGCTGCCGCTGGGTAGCACCACATAGCGTGCGGCCATGTCTTTGGGCTGCAGCTCCCGTATTCCCTCCTTGCTGTGCCAGATCCCGTAACCGAAATACACAAAAAGACCTGCGCGAGAGACAAAATGGAAAAAAAGCTAGAGCAAGAATTTGACTCTACATAACAGCACACAGCTACAAAATGGCTCTTTTTTTGTCCTTGTGTTTGATGCAGAAGATGAAGGTGTACGTATGAGAGAAATTTATTATTTAATCTACTTGAGTGTAGCCAATCTACTAGATGTGACATTGTAGTTATCGTCCATCTTAGATGGCCAGGCTTGCTTATAGGACTGCTGATGGCAAAATGGCATTTTAAGACAAATACTACAGTCAGCATGCTAATGTACGCTCAAATGCAAAGCCTGCAGGTTGTTACATTCAAAGTCGTCACATCAGTGACTGTATAAAAGATCTGAAAGTTTACTGTATAAAGGTTTACAATCATTTGGCCACATAAGTGATTGTTAGCAATGCTCTGTGCAGTTAACACCACACAGAGCTAAAGTTAATGCAACTATTATTAGTTTTGAGGGGTAGCTTTCACTTAGTTTTTAATGCACTTGCAACTTCTGATTGTGAAAAATGAGGCCAGTTCAGAAATGTCGAGAACTGCAGTTTCTCAAATGGCCACTTGAGGCTAGCTCTCCTTTGAGTAAAGTATGCCAATCTCCTTAGAGACCTATTATCAACAGCCAAAAAGATTGTGTTTACAGCCTGTTACAGTCTCTGTAGCAATTTTTGTATAACTTTGTATAACACGCAATGACACACAAATCAATTTACAAGTTTTGTGTAATGTGTTCTTTTTCTGGACAAAGCATAAAAATGAGATACTGTTTAAGTGATCAAAATTAGAAATTCTGCAGGGATTCAAATAAGTATTTCTCCAACTGTAAGTAAAGGGAGCGGATTGAAAAGTTGACTTCTGCCATTCTGCTTTTCCTCTGATGTAATAGTTACATCAGTGAACCAGTAATGATAAATAGCCTAATATTATGAATAGTACTTTAGCAAAAGAGTACTTTTGAGTTAAATTAAAAAAAAAAAAATAACACTCCATAATTACATTATGGGAGATAAGTATCCATTCCTGCCTCAAGGGAGTGAGAATTTAGCCAGAAGCCCTGTCGACAGTAATATCCCACATGTGTGTATCTTGTTAACTTGCAACAGTGTGACAGGGAAGTTTAAACAGTTTAGTGGCCCAGAGAAGCCTTAAGCTAATACAGCTAATTACGCTTCCCAAGTGATTCCCACTGACAGACGGACATCAAAAAGCTGTTTGTCCAGCGCCTACATCTGCAGAGGACTGATAATAAAAGGTTTTCTGCTTCCTAAGAGAACAGAAGATCTTTTATTACCAGCCTTTTATTGTAAAACTTGGGTAGGTTGCATTAAGTTCACCTGAAGCAAAAGGCAGATGTTTTATGGTAGCGTATTCAAACTACTTCCTGAGATAACACAGACGGCCACTGTTTGTGCGGATAGATAGTTGCATGAGCCGGCTGTGTAAAAGTAAATCTATTTGCCCAAAGTTTAAGTTGGGCAAAAATATATATTTTTGGAGGAATATACTGAAATCTTTTAGTGGCCCCAATATTTTCTGCATAAGTTCTGATGTCCTCTTACCTATGGCAATCCACACAGTGAATCGAATCCAGGTTAGAAGGCTGAGCTTCATCATGAGGAATACATTAAAGAGGATACTGGCACCTGGAGTCAATGGAACCAGAGGTACCTATATAAAAATAAACACTCTGTCAGTCTCTAAGCAGTACAGTTTTTCCTTCTTTTTAATATAGACTTGAGAATGTCTATAAAAGCTCACCTGGAATGTTTTGTTGTTTCTTTGTGGCTCATGGACCCATATAATAGCAAGGCTGAGAATGTAGGCTAAGCTAAAAATCACCAGAAGCATTGTGAAGCTCCACAATGGCAGCTGCAGCTGTTTCTTTCCAAATTCTAGCACAACACAGAGGGACACCGAGCTCACTATCAAAGTGAGCACACAGAAGGCCACCACTTCACCGGGCTCACAGTCCCCCAGCAGCCTGTCCAGGTACGGCTCCCAGCACGCCTTCAGCTGCCCCACGCCACGCCTCTCTTTTTGCTTCTGCCTTTCTACCAACTGGAGTTTGTCTGAGAAGGACTCGTACTGCTTTGGCTCCTCGCTGTCCTCAGATATGGTCTGAGATTCCAAGGGGGCAGGAGAAGGCTCGTTGTTGGGGATAGGAGATGTAGAAGGCGTTCCCTTGGAGCTGGTTTTCTCGGGCTGGAAGCGCAGCACGATAACACTCGCTGCCACGAAGGTGTAAGCCAGGAGAGTTCCGATGGACAAGAACTGAACCAAGGCCTCCAGGTCAAAGATGAGAGCCATGGTGGCCATGAGGATTCCAAACACCAGAATAGCATTAACAGGAACCTTGGTGATGGGATTGACTCTTGCAAAAATGGAGAAGAACAATCCGTCCTCTGCCATGGCATACACAATCCGAGGGAGGGAGAAGAGATTACAGAGCAGCACAGTGTTCATGGCTAGAAAGTGGAACAAAGAGGACACAAGTCAAAATATGGCACTGATAAATCAATACACCTGGTAAACACAATGCACCAACAAGCATTTAAATCAAACTCACCACATATGGAACCGACTGCCACAACAATTCCAGCCCAACTATAACCACGGCGGAAAAAGGCATCTGCCAGAGCCGAGTTGGGGTCCAGTGTATGCCAGGGTACCATCAGCGTAAGCACTGTGGAGACCAGGATGTAGGCTGTTGCTGCCAATCCAAGGGAGATAGCAGTGGCGATAGGAACGGCCTTCTGTGGATTCTTTGCCTCCTCACTTGAGGAAGCAATTACATCAAAGCCCACAAATGCATAGAAACATGTAGCCGAACCTGCCAGTATTCCCGACATGCCATAAGGTGCAAAGCCCCCTTGCTCCTGGCTCCAATTGGCTGGCTCAGCGAGCACAAAGCCAAAGACCAGGATGAAAACAATAACCCCCATACTAACGGTGGAGAAGATGTGGTTGAGGTAAGAGGACACTTGGACGCCAAAGGAAATGAAAAATGAGGCAACCACCAGAATTCCTGCCGCGAGCAGGTCAGGGTAATGCGCGAGGAAGGGAACGTTCCACTGCATAATGTGCGTCTCTGTGAAATTCTGGATGGCGTGGTTAAAAATTGAGTCTAGATAGCCGCTCCAGGCACGAGCCACCGCAGCCCCACCGATCATGTTCTCCAGAATCACATTCCAGCCAATGAGAAAGGCCCACAACTCCCCCACAGAGACATAAGTAAACATGTAGGCGGATCCCGTTTTGGGGATGCGCGCTCCGAACTCAGCGTAGCAAAAGGCAGCCAATAAGGAAGCTATACCTGCGAAGACGAAAGATATGATGACAGCGGGCCCGGCTGTGTCTTTGGCCACCGTTCCTGTCAGAACATACAAGCCAGAGCCCACCATTCCACCGACACCCATCAGTGTCAGGTCCAGGGTGGAGAGGCAGCGTTTGAGGGACGTGGCCATCATGTCATCTTCTAGTGTCTTGAGGCGGTTCAGTTTCTGACAAAGGCGCACCGCTGGCCCACAGCCTCTCGGACAGGTTGCCATAGCTAAAGGGTTAGGCAGGCCAGCTGGGCAGGATAGTGGCGCAGCAGTCACACTGGATCCATTACCTGCTTATGAAGAGGACCTGTAAAAAAGCAATTTGCATTTCGTGACTAAATATGTATTTTTCACAAATCAGCTGATGCATACTATGTGTGCAATGCCACTTTGGACGCAAAGTTCTCTTTCAAGCTGTACCTTTAAAGAAATGATGTCCATGTCCTTGAAAAATATTATCTATAGAGATTTTTAAGGTCCTGCATTTACATTTGACAATATCTTCATTTATACAGCTTAAAATCATAACATATCTGAATATAGGTCCTGCTCCCAATCACAGAAGGGTCATAGAGATACTGGACAAAAAAAAAGTTACATACATGAAGTCAAACTTCAGTTTCTTACATTTTTATACACAACATTTTGTCACCCTATGCTCTACAATAAAAACAAAATGCTTTAGATCTCATACCAGCTGATAACCAGGATCACCAGCCAGATGTTTGTAATATCTTTAAATCTTTACCTTTTAATTTACTTTCATGTTTTTCTCCTTTAAACCAAGAGTCTATAGTGAGTGGCACTACCCTCTTAACACGGTGGGCCAGTCCACGTCATCTAAAAGGTATCACTGATGTGTAAAATTACAACATCAAACAGAGTTGGAAAAGAGAGCAAGAAAAAAAATTTACAGATTATTTTGATATATTTAGTCTTTGTTTCAGTACTTCCAGATATTTCTCCTATCGCTCTGGGCGGTGCAACATCCGACTCCTGGCCTCGATCGGCATATGGCGACAACAGGATGCCTCCATTATAATTACGTAACGCTTTATTCCCCTCTACAAATAAGACCGCTGTCTACTACAACCACAGCCGTTTACATTACACGTATAAAAGCGTGCGTATCCACCATCAAATAACAGAAATAAGATCAGGCGGATGATTGAATGTGCGTCCTTTTAAATGCCAAATTAATAATTTAGAACAAAATGGAAACGCAGGCAGAGAGAGGATCACACCAGTGCATCGCCCTGCCTCTCTCCTGGATGTGGACGAAATGCGGCGCTACATCACACTTTCTACAGATAGGTGTGAGTTTCTGATCCACGCTTCGTTTGTAATGATAAACGACCGCAATGCCATTTTAAAAAAAAAGTCAACGATTGCTTTACCGTCGCTGTTCAAGATGCGTCATCGGTGCTGCTGCGGGTCCTGAGCTGTGGCGAGTTACCGGCGTACATCGTCTGGTGATGGAGCAGAAGGTGCACAGTCGAATAAAACTAACATGCACTGCCCTGACTGACTGCTTCTTAAAGGCGCAGCTCCAGCTGAAAGGGGTTCCCCGCTGGGCTCCACCCATTTTTCAATCCACAGGGTTCCCGGGGGGGGGGGGGGTCCCTATGGTTACATGACAGATAAATTTACTATGTGCATGTATGTAGCCAGTAAAACACAACTGAAAAAGCTGAAAATTCAAATAAAACTGTATGATTAAGCGTCTGATCCATGAGAATGGGGGAACTGGAAATAAAGGAAAAAACTGGGGGTATCGTCCCTATTCTGGTATCTTTTTTTCCTTTTGAGCTCCTCTCAAAATGTGTGTATCATTTTTTGTTTGTGTAGGCATTTTTTGTTGTTGTTGCCTGTATACAGTTTGTTACCATGGTCGCATACTGAGTGTGTAGTTAACATTAAAATGAAACCTTGATACAGCATCATAACATGATGGATGATAGTTGATGTTAGACCTTAGGACAAAAAACAAAACTAACAAAAAAATAACAATAAAAAAAAAACAACTTAAGGCAATCATTAATTCTGCTAGGCTGCACTTTTATTTATTCATGGATTACGTTATTCATGTATTCAGTTATAATAACCATGAATATATTTCTCCAATAATACAAAATAATTGAAACAAACAGAACAGCCACAAAAACACATGACAGTGTAGGAACTATTACAGTAATGCTCAAATAAAGTTGCTTAAAAAAACAGAACAGTCAAACTGACAACACTTCAAAGCGTGTTTCTATTTACGCATTTTAAATAAATATCATAAAGAAACATCAAATAACTAATTTTCTTGACAGAAAGCAATACGTTGTTGCTCAGAGTTACTTCTCTGTCCGCATAAATCAGCAAAACTTCTCCTTTGACTTCAAGTGTTGAATTAATGCGTCTCGGGGGGCTCTCGTGTCCCCATGTCAGGGCTGGTAAACCCGTTTAAATGATTAATAACAAAACACCTTCTTAATTTCTTACAGGCTGTGATATTTAAGCTATGACAGCCTGCTACCGCTTCACTGTGTCTTGCAACGTCTCACTTCAATACTTCGAAAGCAGCTTTTTTCCACATGACACTGATGATTAGAGCACTCGGAGCATGCGTCTGAAATTGCCACTTCTTAGAAGACAGGAGTGTTGTATGTTCGCCGACCCCAGGGGCAGATCACGGTTACTGGATTGTGACCAATTTTTCTCAGTTTTGTTTGGCACAAATAGGTTGCTCTATCATCCTCCTCATAGAAGTCCAGATTGAGACTCCTTCTGTTGAAGCTTAAGCATCAATTCAAGTAGGTTCATCTGCATTGTCAGCTCCTGAAACACACAGAGTTTGAAGAGCAGCTAGTGTCAGCCTTCTGCTCTGTCACAAAGTACAGCTCCACCTGTATTTGAGGGCTCAGTATACATTTTAGTCATTAGCTAACTAACCTGAGGATTAGTAGTGATGTAAAACCCAGGGACTCCTGCTTTCTCGAGCGTGTTTTGCTGGTCTATCACTTTTTGATCCATTTCTGCTACGATCTTCTTATCCATCATTTTTTGTTCCTCTCGCACACGAACGTCCAGAGCCTGATACAACAACACAAAGCTGTAAACTAAAAGCATAGAGCAATACCATTCAGTAAGCAGAGATGTTAGAATTTCAGTGCTTACCTCTAGCTCGGCTTGTTGGTTTGCCTTGAGCAGCACAAGGTTGTGAGACTTACATGACTGCAGGGCATCTTTGTGTTTTCGTGCAAGGTCTTGTTTGAGTGCTGAACACAAAAGAGAACCAGTTAATCAACAGATTAAGGTTTCCTTTCCCAAGAAGCAACTGTAATACCTGCCGCACCGGTGAATTTCAGGGGAAGTTAGTGATGTTAATCAACAAATACCAGACAACAGGAATGGCGGGCGTTCCGGTTTAAATGGTGTTCCTGTGAACAGGTGACAACTCTTTATATATTTCCCTCTCTATGTTCCTGAAGTCACTGTCTGCAGTTTTGTCATTGTGTAATAGCAGCATAGGTCATAAGATAAGATAAGATAAGATAAGATAAGATAACCTTTATTAGTCCCACGAGTGGAAAATTTGTTGGGTTAAGGCTGCCGACCTTTGCCAGCGCCATCTTACCCTTCCGACCATTCATACATTACAACATCACATGGGGAAGACAGGTCAGAGGTATAACAATGGAAAATGTACAACATGAGGAAAGACGTATGAGGCAAGGGTTGACATGAACAGTTCATGCCAAATCCACGTCATTATCTTCAGATGACGACCTGCTGATCCCTTAAAACAGACCTAAAATTGAGCTGCATCACAAGTGCAGTCGACCTCATGGAAATAAATTATTCCAATTTGTATGAACTAGCCTACATATTTTCACCTGATAGATGCTTTGTGTTTTCATAAGTAACATAAGCCTCGCCTATGGCCATGGTTTGGTGCGTGTCATTCACTCAGTGTTGGACATCTGTAGCAAGAGTTCTTTACAAATTAGGGCTGCCACAAACGATTATTTTGATAGTCGACTAGTCGCCGATTATTTTTGCGATTAGTCGACTAATCAGACCATGCATCTATTGGACGTAAAACCTACATCTTATTGCACCAGCATGCATCTGCTCTTATATAACTATCATTAGCTTACAGCTTTAAGTGTTTAAGATATGTGCTAACTAAAAATAAAGACAAGATGATAGTTTATTAAATTTTAATGACATTTGCAGATTGTTTCGGTGGAGTTTAATAAACTCAGCCGTTGCTCATTGCTATCTAAAATATAACAGGACACTGGAGTATATTCTCGCGCATCTCACACTTCTGATAATCAGTTGTCTGCTTGACGTTTATTCAGCTGTGTAAAAACTATAAATTTAATCTCAGCCAAACCGATTTACTCAGGAATAAATAAAATACTAAAAATACCAAACAGTAACATTTTTAAGTTATCTAAGTGACTTATATTACATGTTTAACCTGAGTAGCGAAAGACAGCAGTGGGTTTGAAAACGATTTGCCGGGAGTCCGGTGTTCTCACAGGCTCTAGTGAGCCTTGAACCCCGGCTTGCTATCGAGCTGGTGAGACGTCTGTTACCCACGTCGGAGCACTTTTGAAAATATGTGGTGTCTTGATAAACTGAGCAGATATTTGGTAACATTCTCGCCTGAAAATACATAAACGTTTATTTTGTGACCCAGAAAAAATAATATGAGTAACATAAAAACTAACTAGCTGCCGCCATTGTTGACAACTGAGCAGGGCCGCGCTACAAATTCTGGGACACAGCTTCTTCTTCTTCGAGGTTTAACGGCAGCTGGCATCCTTGTACATGCAATGCTGCCATCTTCTGCTTCAGTCCGTTATTACACTCTTAAATACTTCTACTTATTCCTGCGTCGTTTGGGATCTTACAAAGCTTCAAACGACAAGTCGACTATTAAATTAGTTGTCGACGATTTTAATAGTCGACGTAATCGTTACTAGTCGACTAATCATGGCAGCCCTATTACAAATACAACACTTATAGGATCATTTTTTCTCAACCTTTTCTCATTTCTGTAGGGCTGGTATGTCTGAAACTGAAGCCTGGAGGCCTGTGTCGACTAAGGAGGTGTGTCCAAATGAAGCCCATGTCAAGGCCTGTACCACTCTTCAGAATATCACATGACCAAAGATAAACGAGGGCCCATTTCTCTGATGTGACGCGAGTGTCTCATTATGTGATTCAAGCTGTTGAAAAGACGCAGGAATTTTTTTAATTTTTTTTTTGCGTGAACTGGATCTGGGGTGATTCTGAGGATCATCACAAACTTGCAAGGAGATTGTAAGCACATTAGGGAAAAAGGCGATATCATATCTCCCAATAATAACATACATCTTACATTAATCTCAGAGAGCATGGTTAGTTAGAGGTATTCTCTCTCTCTCTACACATACATACGCACACACAGGACCTCATGTAGGTATTTTGCATTGATACATCATTACATTTATATATCGACTGTTATGTAGCCCACATGTATTATCACAGCAGGGCTGCTGTACATTGAATGACCAGCAGATGTCAGCACTTGAGCTTTTGAACAGGGCTTAGTGTCATTTGCCCTTTGGTGAAGCAACTGAAAGATTCCACACAGGACTTCATCAAACCATCACTATATTTATGCTAGTTTGTATGCTTAGTGAGTTTTTTGTGAACCCACAAACCCACAGTTTGTGAGTTTACAGAGGTGCTGTCTTGCATGTGTTTAATGTTTGGTGGAATACCTCATTAATAGTGTGTTTGAATTTATCAAGTGGTATGTGTATAAAAATATCCATCCATCCATCGATAGGAGGCAACAGCCTAAGCAGCGAAGCCCAGACCTCCCTCTCCCTGGCCACCTCCTACAGCTTTTCCAAAGGAACACCAAAGTGTTCCCTTGCCAGCTGAGACTCCAGAATGTCCTGGGTCTGCATGGGGCCTCCTCCCAGTAGGACATGCCAGGAACACCTCACCCAGGAGGCCGAACCACATTAACTGGCTCTTTTCAATCTGAAGGAGTAGTGGCTCTAATCTGAGTTCGAACCCCTCTTTATCTTTGACTTTATGTTTAATATATAAATTTTTTATATACATATATTTTCTAAAATTAAGGGTAATAATCCCACAAATACTAATATTGGTTTTAAATGTTTTGTCATTTTTAACTTCTGTCATAGTTTTTCTGTACTATGAAGTGAGTTCAACATACCCAGGGTATCTTTCTGTTCTCTGGCTGCTCTTACCCTAACACTGGCAATCAAGATAATCAGTCGTGAATGTTGTTATCAACTCACTAATGCATTATTTGCTCTGTGCATTAACATGAAAGTTGGTGCCATCTGACTGATCACACGAATTGATAAGTGTACTGGCGACAGAATGACTAATTGTAAAACTATGACCAGGTTAAACACACAATTCAGACTGAAAGCAACACAGCAGTATGGGGAAATGCACTGTAAAGTAATATAGGATTATAGGAGTAAACTGAAAAAGAGCTGGAAAAGAGCAGTCATATTATAGATGTTTAGTCTATTTTAGCCAAGAAAGAAAGCAGGCAAAAATGCACACTGTGTGAGTTAACAGAATTATCAATGTAACAACTCTGATGGATTATAATTAAGTTCTTCATTAAATTAATATTTAAAAGACATGGTCTAAGAGAAAAGAATAAATATAAAAAGAGAATTTAGGCTTAGTCTGCATAAATTTGATATAAGCTCTCTAAGTACAAATTGGTGCTCTATTTTAGGACACATTAATGTTTATAGAATAACAATGTTGAAAAGATGTTTGCAACCAACACAAAAAAACACTTAAGTAACCAGAATAAGAGAAAATCCTGCTTCATAGTATAGAGGCCTGTAGTATAAATAGATTAATTTGCTACAGCATTAGTTATGTGTCCTTTTTACAACAGTGTTGCATTTTATAGGTATATGGTATTTTATGATAACATCTCTGGACTACGCAGGAGTCGTTTTCTGTGGAATGTGGTTGAAAAGTTGTCAAACATCATCAGACAAGATGAAAACCAGCTAAGCTGGAACAGGGGACGTGTCCTGTGCGTTTCCTGTTCAGCAGTCCACAAACCTTGGTGTTCACAGTGCAGCTTCTGTCTCTGATTGTAGAGATTCTTCTCTGTCAGATGCTGTATATCCAGCAGGCCCTGGACAATCTCATATACCGTCCCGTCTATAAGGGCTAGAGCAAGGTCACTCAGCGTGTTGTAAGACAGGCGCTGCTGAAAGGAGCTAACCACGGAGGAAAAAGCAAAACAAGAAATAAATCATCTAGAGATCAGTTACACAGCTTTAAAAAAGGTGCCCCTTCATATCACAGCAATATTCTAAAGCCGGTGGAGGAAGTAACGATACCTCGGCAAGCCTTTGACCAGTGTTTGCAGTTCAGATAACAGGTAGTAATGTCTTTCTTGTTGTTGTGTAGAATCCCCCCCAGTGACACCGGGATAACCGTCCATCTCTTCATCTGGAAAGATGAGAGCAGCACGGACTCAGTTAGCTAACAGTAACAACATGGACAAATTACGCTTCTATATTTACATTTTTTCTAGAAGTAAATAATATAACTTATATACAGGAGGCTATTTTGTATCTAATGAGCTTCGTGTGTGCACAAAAGCGTGCTAAACTTACTAAGTCACTTTAAGAAAACGAAACAGACCAGTTTTGAGCTGTTAAGACTTCTAACCAAGCTAACTAGGACCCCTATTGGCGACTTTCGAGATGCCTGTCTATAATTGCGCATGAAATAGTTAAATATGCACGCTAGGTGGCGCTTTGTATAAAAAAAGAGACGCTTCTTATAGGCTACTTATCAGATATGATATTACATTTCAGACCATGACAAATTAACATGACTGAGTACATAAATACAATGATGTCAGTTAAAGACTATACGCTATGTCCCATATGAAGATTATTTTTTAAATGCAATTCTTTCAATTACGTTTATTCATATTGAATACCTAATGTAAAATAAGAGCTCAAATACCCAGCTGGGGTGCACACGCCGTGACCCGTGACGTTTAACCTCAGCTGGCTGGACGCGAGGCGCGCCTGTGTCGCGCGCTGCTTGGTGGGCAGTGCGCCGTCACGAGCTGAAGGTGTCATGAAACGAAGAAAACTCTCTTGCGGAGGGGAAGAGCACTGTTTATAACAGCGCGTATGGGAGCACAGGAGAAACTGGATTAGTGGTTCATACGATTAACATGGCCAAAAACACATCTCTTTATTTTCGAATTGTCGAGGGCAGAAACCTCCCGGCCAAAGACGTGTAAGTAATTTCTGAATGGCATGCTTCTGTGCTCAGGTCTTATCTACTAAAATATACACAGCCTCTGCATTGTTTCTTAGCTATTTGTCAAATAAGAAAAAAAATGTCATATAGCCATTTCTGGTGCGCTCTTTCCTGTAAATTAGCTAATTGAATTAGAGTAGAGATAGTCAAATTGACCTGAGTATAATTAAAGACGAGGGAAGATTAAATTAAGCTTACCCCCAGGTAAACTGGCCATGCTTTGTCTCATTCTGTAATTTTTTTCTTTGTCACGTTAAGCTCCGGAACCAGTGATCCATACTGCATTGTAAAAGTTGACAATGAAGTTGTGGCCAGGTGAGTTCTCTCTTAATTTTATTAAGATGTGCACGATAAACGTAAATTAACTGTGTTTTATCCAGACCTGCAGCTGGATGATGTTCTTATCTATATGCTGCGATCTGAGTCATCACACTTCATATATTTACATTAGTTTCTGGCTGTGCTCCCGCTACTGTGCACATGTAAACCAGGGTGGAGTGCGTGTGATCAGTGCTGTGGTACCCACAGCGTGGTCCTTCCATCACAGAGAACCTGATACTGGTCTGGCCTTTAAAACACCCACAGGTAACCATGGAGAGGGTGCATCAATTATTGCAGTGAGCACCCGGTGTAAGCCAGGTGAATGCTGGGAGCTCAGAGCAGAATACACCATTTCAGAGGTGGTTTCAGATTGGGTGAAGACATGCACATGATTTCAACCTCCAAGCTGTTCAGACAGAAGATGGTAGTTTTAGAAAGCAGCTGTAGTAAACTGCAGGATTGTTTGCTTTGCAAAGCAAATTTCTTTAGAGAAACTGCTTTGCTGTGGACTTTCACAAGAACACGGGGTGAAATTTAGTGGGTATTGTTCCATCTGGGGTGGTGAGGGAAAAAACAGCACAATGATTCACTGAAGATGCTCACACTAATTATGTTCCACTTGTAGTGTTACTGGCCAACTGAGTCCTCTGAGTGTAATGTTCATAAATGATGCAGCTGCTAGATTTTGGTACACTAGAGAAAAGTTGGTGGTAATAATGAAGGGTTAGGCCATTTTGGCAGGATGATGTATGAATGGTTTTGATTCAAAAGTATTTCTCAAAAAGCTAGCAATTTGCTTGTTTTTATTAAAAAATATCAAACTTTTCCCCAGAAATGCCTTTAAAAAACAAGTAGATCAAAGGACATTCATTTCAAAGCACATCCTGCAAAATCTTGCCTAATTGCAAAATTACAAAAATCAGGATTCAAAAACATAACTAGTGATAAGAATAAACACACAAAATTATGAATCTGACCATTAAAAAAAAACAAGCAGGATTTTTAAGGCTTTTTTTTTTGCCTTTATTGGATTGCAGAGTGGACAGGAAAGCAGGAAGACGAGCAGCAAAGGGCCTCAGGTCAGAGTCAAACTGTGGCTGCTGCACAGATCTGACCATTTTAAGTGTTTGTTTTGGCTTCAACAGAATCCTTAGATGACCTTTTCAAAAATCCAAGAATCTTATAGCTTGCTATCATTTTGAAACAGCTGGATTTTCTAACCTTTTTTTTTTTTTATCACACCTGACACTTTAACAATAACTGTACATCACTAAGTTGAGAATAGTTTGAGGAGGAGGAGTTGACCGTCCGACTGCGGTCTGGAGTGTTGGGCCTCCCTGCTGCTGCGGAGTCGGGGCGGTCTGCCTCTCCCCACCGCAGGGAAAAGGGTAACACCACCTGGGTCTGGGTGCAGTTCCCCCCTCCAGGGGCAAAGGTACCTAGACCCGGTTCGTAGAGTATGCTTGGGGAGTGTGATCGTGTGTACAACGTCTCTTTATGTCTGTCTCCACGTTGGTTGAGTGTGGAGTAAGTGCATATGAGAGCATGAGGGTGGGAATGGATGTTTGTATCTGTGTGTGCCTGTATGTCTGTGTCTATATGTCAGGTTGGGTATCAGACGCCACCTCTCTGGGGACATCTCAGGCCCTCCAAGGTTTGGAGGCCTATCTCCCCCCACCACCACTTCCCCTGCCAGTGGCGGACTCCCTCAGACATCGGTGCGCTGGTGGTTCTTTGTGTCTGGGGATGGGCGTCCAGGTACACACCGGCTCACTCCTTGGCGGCCGCTTATCGGGGCCTGGAGCCTGGGGCTCGCTCGGGCCACTTCGGAGGTGGGGTGCCCCCGGCCTCTCGGCCTGGGGCTCGGTCACTCAGGCACAGCTGGCTGCCGGCGGAGCTCACGGGCGCGTCACTGCAACTCCCCCTGGCTTCTGCTCCGCGGCTGCTGAGTGAGCCCTCATCTGGGACTCTCCTCAGCTCTTTCCGGGACAGTGGCGCAGCTGCCCCTCTGTTGGTCTTCCTTGGTCTCTTGTGTTCTGGGGGCCTCTGGATGTCTGAAGTCTTGATCTCCTCCATACCTGCTTCATGCCCTGGAGGACGGGGCTGTGGCCCCCCCACACCCTCTAGCAGATCATTACATGAAGGAACCTTTTAAAAAAAACAAGCGCGTCCATGCTCACAGGTGTACACACGGGTGATCACACCCACAAACTACACCCTTTTTGGCTCCTACCTCAAAGCACACTGTGTTCTGTTGATCTTATGTGCTGCACAATAATGTTTAACATTTAGTATTTACTGTCATATTCCCATATATCATTGTGATGTTGTTTATTCTATTACTCTTGTTCTCTTCTGCTTGCTTTCTTTTTTCTTTCTCAGCAGGTGATCCAGGTGATCGATATATGCATTTTCTTTTTCTTTTTTTTCTTTTTTTTTCTGCCCATTCTGTTGGTTTTTGTTTTTTGCCCTTTATCCCTGTCCCTCTTCTCAGCTGTTTCTCTTTCCCTCTTTCTTTCTCCCCTTCTTTCCCCCAGTCAAGTCTGTCCCGTATTCAGCAAGTGAAAATAAAATAAACAATAAAAGGTGAATCAAATGGACCATTATGGCAAGGCTGGGATGGTCAATTTGGTAAAGTAAATCCGTTGGGCATCTTTCTTTGCCTTTAGACAACAATTCTGATGGCAAAAGACCCAAACGGGACAGGCAAAAAAAAAAAAAAAAGAATAGTTTGAGGAGAGGACGATTCTCCCATTTTAATATTTATATTTAGTGCATATCACAAAATTAACATTTATATAAATGGAAACAAAGAAAGAATCTTGCACATTTCTGTTTTTGCGCACGTTAATGTGATATGTGTCTGCTCCAGGGCTGCTGATAGTAAGCATGGTAAACTTCTCTTTTCAGGACGGCCACAGTGTGGAAGAACCTTAATCCTTTCTGGGGTGAAGAATACACGTTGCATCTCCCAATGGGGTTTCATTCGCTCTCTTTTCACGTTATGGATGAGGACACAATTGGGTAATCCCGCAACTAAAGCACTTTCAAAACTATTCCATATTTACTCTTAACTGCTGGACCCTGGTCATGTATTTGTAGTCCTCTGTGTTTGCTTAACTTGCCATGAGTTGATATATTTGTGTGGAAACTCATGCAAAGCTTTTTAATGTTTTGGGAAAGAACTCTAAGCTTTGAATAAACAAACATCATCAGGCAGATGGTCGCCCAGATTGAGTGATTAAAGGTTGTTTTTTTTTCTCCTCTTCACATGATGGCCAGCGCTAATCATTTCACTCAAAAACTCAAAAACTTTGATCTGATTTTCAGTAGCTTCTGTCTCAAAGTCTCTCTCTCTCTTTTGTATCCCTTTCTACAGGCACGATGATGTTATTGGAAAGATTACGCTGACCAAAGAAGCCATTGGAGCTCAAGCTAAAGGCATGGCTAAACATTCAGCAGTAGTCTATAACTGGATGACTGCATGGCCAGAGCTCAGAGGTTAAACACACAAAGAATCCTGTGATGGATTCAAAAGTCCAAGTGATTGAGGAGACATGCTTTTTTTTTTTCTTTTTTTTTTAAGGGTGGGAATGTTTCTTAGCTTCTCTCAAACCTTTAAATTCATTTATGCACATCACTCACAATATTTACAGGGCTTCCAGAAATTTGGGACAATATGTAAAAACTAGATAAAGCAGAGAATGCTGTGTTTGCTAATAATTTAAAACTGGGATTTAATGGAAAATCAGAAAATGGAGACACAAATTTCTGAAACTGAGAATTGCTTCTAATGAAAATTACCTGAGTATTCACTGAAAAGTGGCGCACAGGTTTAAGAAACATTCCCGGATTAAAAGTAGGTAGGTCAGTTTTGGAATGAACGCACTTTCAGCCAGACATATGGGGCTGACAAATCGTGTGTCTTTGTGTCGTAGCGTTATTAGATTACTTGAAGAGTTTAAAAGGGTATGTTTGCTGCATATTGATGATTCTCCTCCGAAGGCCACCTGGCATCGGCCTCAGTCATGTGATTCACTGCCGCATTGTGGTACTGAGTCATTTTACTCCCTCACAGGATTTCTCTCACAGCCCGGCCTTGATATTGTACCTTTTCTTTCATTTTCTGAAAGACAAAAGTAGAATCTTAACAGCATCACACAGTGTGCATGTTGTCCAGGCAATCATCGACTGTGTGGTATTTATTTTTTATTTTTTATTTTTTACTGTTCCTGCCTTGCAGTTGTACAAACTGTAGATGTTTTTGCACTAATTAGTTTTATTTGTGTACTTAATCAAACAGAATAATGACCAGTTAGTTGTCAGAAAGAACAAAAATAAACAACTGTATCTTCCTAAAGTTAAAAATAAGGTCTTCAAACTGTTAGTTCGATCCTGAAAAATACTCATAATATTCAAAGTACATTAGTCCAGGAATTATTTGTCAGTTCATCAATGGATATTTTACAGCTAATTGGAAAATTAATATTATTTATTTTCAATATGACTCTCAAAGTTCTAATCTCTCAGCTCCTCTCAGTGTTTAATGGTTTAGAGATTAATCTCTTTTTGTGCTTTACGGCCAGGGCTAGACTGCTGGCTAAATCTCACAAAGGTTGACCCTGATGAAGAAGTTCAAGGAGAGATCCATCTGGGTCTGGAGCTGCTTAAAGATACGGAGAAGATCAGTCTGCGGTGTCAAGTCATTGAAGCCAGGTAAAATGAAATGCTGCGCTGCCGAGAAAATGCCAGGAAGGCGATTTCACTTAAAAACGGCCACGGACAATAGTGGCTCGAACATTTCAGAATCTGCCATGTGAGTTTGTGATAGAGCCACCGTATTATCACTTCAAACGTGGTCACGTTTGTGTAGCTGAGCTCCTTGTAGTTGAGCTCTGGCAGTATATCAGTGTTTTTTGAGCTGAACTCTTATCACCATCACCCCGCAGGCCTCCACACTCCCTTCTGAGTCACACCGCCACTGTCACACCGCTCACTGCCCCATCTGTGTGTCCCAGGCTACAATCTTTCCTTCTCAGGCGGGGCACCAATGAGCTTGTCAATCAGGACTTGACACTGTGTTATTCAAATGTGCTCTGATGAGTGTGAATTGAGTTTGAAAGAAAAAGGTTGAGTAAGAAGTAGAGATTCAGCTTTCTTTCCTCGCTAAAGCACACTAATTTAACTTGCAGAACAGATAATAAGAGTTAGCGGAGCATTTTGGCGGATTAATGATTTCTCTTGTCCTTTGGTGTGGTGATACCCGCAGAGACTTGGCTCCAAGAGACATTTCTGGAACCTCTGATCCCTTCACAAGAGTTATTTTCAACAACCATAGTGCAGAGACCTCGGTGAGCTCTGTCTGCATGCATGAGTGGGTTATGTTGGTTGCACTGAAGTCTGATTGATGGTTGCCTTACTGTTTGTCATTTAAAGGTTAAATGTTAAAGATTAGGCTGATCTTTTGATTTCTTTCAATTTCTTAATGCTGGATTTTTAGATAATCAAGAAGACCCGTTTTCCTCACTGGGGTGAGACGTTAGAGCTGGAGCTGGATCCAGAGGAGCTGCGTGAGGAGGGGACTGTTACTGTACAGGTCTGGGACTGGGACATGGTGGGCAAGAATGACTTTCTGGGAAAGGTGAGGTTCCCATAATTCTAATCATTTTTCATATGTATTAAAATTCAGGTCATGAGTAGCTTACAAAAGGTTTTATAATTGAGTACAGTGTTCCTTGCTATAAAATAAAGGCTTTTACCTCTTCTTGTTGATATTGTGTGCTTGCTTTCTGTGTCTTTTCCACAGGTGGAAATCCCTTTTGCTTGTTTGCACAAGACACCTCAGTTAGAGGGCTGGTTTCGTTTACTGCCCTTGGGAAACAATGAGGTTGATGCTGGGTGAGGATTATGGGTGTGCTTCTTTGTACAATGTGGTAACTATGCATCTTTAGAGAGAGGCATTTCCTTTCGGAAACCATCAAGACTAAAATTGTCGTAGCAATCATCACATCTTTTCTTAAATGTTCCCAAGAGAAGCTTTTATTTTCCTCCCGGCTCTCTTTCGAGCACTTAAAAGCACAATCACAGATGTATAGCCAGTGCGTTGATGGCATCTGCACCCCGAGATAATTTTAGAGCGAGCGGAGGGCTGAGTGAACTGTAAAGTAAAGGGAATTTCTCAGGTTCATTAGGAAATGACTCACTCTTGTAAGGAGTTTTTGCACTCTAGTCCACTGTTGATTTAGAGAGGACTGTGACCAAGCGGTGCGTCATTTTCCCCCAAACACGGTGAGCCATGTGTTTAGAAAATGTCCTTGCCAGGGGCAGGATGATTTAGCGGTTGTTTTTACGAGTGTACTCTAAGCTTTATTTCTTATCTAAACTGCATTTTCCAATCAACCGCTGACTCCTTTAACAAAAACAAAAACAAAAAAAGAGTTTATGCAAATGTCTAACAAAGACTATCGTCAGACTATTATTGTGTTAGCTGAAAATCTGTGCTGTGATACTTTCCTTTGTTTTTAGTGGCAAGCTGGGAGCACTCCGTCTCAAGGTGCGTCTGGTGGAGGATCAGATCTTGCCATCCATGTACTATCAGCCTCTCATCGACCTTCTGGTTGAGTCGGTAATCTCCCCTACAGAGGTCAGCATGACAGCTCCTCTTCAATGCTGATATTAATTTGTTGACCACTCAGTCACTCGCCATGTCAAGGGACTGCTGTATGCATTACTTCTTCCATCTGCAGTTAGACCTCATCTGCTTCATCTGTCCGGCTTCCCAGTTGCGCCAAAATTCTTGACCCGTGACCCGAGTTCTCTTCTTCTGAACAGGTGGAGGATAGCAGCGCTCTGACTATGCTGGAGGAGGTCACCACAGTTGAGAGCAGACAGGACGTGGCAATGACTTTGGTGAAAATCTACCTGGGACAAGGACTGGTGGTGCCCTTCCTGGACTACCTTAACACCCGGGAGGTCAACCACACCAGTAAGACGAAGCGAAAAAGTGCAAACTTTAAACCGTTTTTAAAGGTTTTGATTTCATGTCCTCCATCTTGCAAGTGTCTAAATTTGCTCAGAATTTATGTGTATTTGTGCTCTTAATTACATGTAATAACTGTGGCTGCACTTTGAATATACAGTGTAGGATCTAAGTTTATCTCTGTTAGTCAGTATTTATATTAGTCAGACTTTGGGACGTGCCAGTTTGCTGTTATTGCTCCACTCTCCAGAGACCCTCTGAGGGCTGCTGCTGCTGCATTGACATTAAGGTCTCTGAACACTGCAGCTATGGTATGTGTGTGGGCAGTAAAAGCCTCCCAACACTATATTTACTACCCCAGTGCCAATTATTTACTCACCCAACAGTCTTCCCTTGGCTGTTCTCTGGTCTGGATTAGTCATGTTTTTGCCTCCGCACCATATCCCCATGATAATTCACACTGAGCTCTGGTCTTTGGTTTCTGTTGGTGTAGTTTCTGCTAATAAGCATAGTGCCTAAGTTTCCATAGCAACTCCACATGATCCAAATGGTAACTGCTTGATCAGGAATGCATTGTGTGAGCACCCAGACATTAAAGTTAGGCACACGGCACAAAAACGTACAGTACACCTGCTGGGCAGCAGTGAAAAACCCACCCTTCTCCTTACATCCAAATAATTTACCTGGCAACCCAGTCCCGTTACTATGGATATTTTAGTGTCACCGCATGACTAACATGACATTGAGGCAAGGTCGGTCTGCCCTCACTTGTGACTCTGGACTATTTGTTCTTGATTGATAGACTTGTGCCAGACTAAATAGAAAGCATAGATACTTAAGAAATGTATAAATGAGCCCAGAGAAAAAGGTGAAATGAGGGTGGAGCAAACAAATGCTCCACAGGCTATATGAAAAGCTTCCACTCTAAGGAAGCAGTGTTTCAATCTTAAATTTTTCTTTTTCATCAAGTATAATTAAGAGCCTGATGAGGGTCTATGTGATGCTTTATTAAATTGATTGGATGCAGTAATAAGATCCTTCCCACCATTCCCACTGTCATACATCATATAAAAGGTGTTTTTAGGTACAACAATAGATAGATGACAGGAAAAGAGCAATAAATTGTTGTGGTGGATGTTGAGCTTCTTACCCTTTTTTAATTCTTTAATTGAAAACTGTTGCTTTGTTTCACTTGATTCAGATTAAGGAAAATCTTTTTATGCCCACTAATTTTGCTCATATGTAAGATATTTTGCTAATACTATTTTTTTCCTTCTGCTCTTATAGCTGATCCTAACACCTTATTTCGATCAAACTCACTTGCCTCCAAAGCCATGGAACAGTTCATGAAGGTGAGCTAAGTTTTAAAAAAAATTATTATTATTATAGTTCCTGCAGTTTTTTGGTCCCTGCTCTGAGGGAAAGCATGATGTGCCTGATATTTACTCTCTGAATTATGCAGATTTAGATAAAACAAGGCAAGCTGTCAAGTGTAAGAACAAAAAGGCATGTGTAGCATGTGTAGCATGACAAATGCAAAGGTAACTTTAATGTATCAATGAGTATGTCGACATAACAGGCTGCTATATAGGGCAGGATCAATCCAAATTAAGTGCAACAGAAAGTGTGTCAATTTTCAAGATTGCTACAAAAAGGAGTAAAAAAACACAGATGATCCAAAAGAGGACAAGAAACAGACAGAGGCAAGGAGAGATGCAGGACAGGAGGTGGTTAGCTTGACAAGCTGACTGAGCCAATTTTGCTTAGGAAGTTTCCCAACTGAGTGAAGTGACCCAGAAGTGTCTAGAGTCATAATAGGAGGTCGTTAAATTCTTTAAATGTTAAGGAAAGCTGCTTCAGTGCTTCCCTTATTACCACCTTTAGAAAAGGATGCACATTTACCATCTCTTATGAAATGAAAAGACATAATGCTGCCCCTCAATTCAAAGAAAATGATCAGCATACTGACACATCATGTGCTACTCGGTTTAAATTTTTCATACATGCGATCACTTCACTGATACTCATTGTATGAAGTGCTTTGAAACCTAATTTTAGAAAATTGCTCTATAAATAAGGTTTTTTATATGCATTTAACTAATTGAAGTGAAGGCTTGCATTGCGTATGTCCCCATTTTTGGTCTTAGCATTTAGTCTTATTAATTCATCTAACATGAGAGGTGCTAAAAAGCCCTATTAAAGGGTTAATTCTACAGCAGGACGAGATGAGTGGCATTTCTTGATACAAACACTTCACTGTGTGCTGGAAAGCTGTTCTTGGTAATCAAGTGATATTTTTCACAAGGATATATACACCGTTAATATAAAATTGTCACCTTGTCACATTTTTAACTAGTCTTATGCAAGTTAGATTCCCTGTGGACAACAATCCTGTTTTCCTTTTTGTGAATTCTTCTTAGCGTTTTTCCTTGACCCTCTGGATGTTTCCTATCAAGGGAAAGTGTCATCAACGGAGGGAATTTGTTGTCTGTTTGACCGCAACCACAAGCTAAACACATACCAGGGAACAACACCACATGAGAAAATAACCTTCAAAACAAAACAACCATAAACGGAAAGAGGGACATGGAAAACAAACAGATAAACTGAGGAAGCAGACAGGGAGGGACACACAAAAGACGCAGGGGAACAGATCAAGAAAAGCAAAACGAATAACAGTGACCTTAACAGATGTCTTCAACATATGATATTGTTTTGCTATCAGGCTGTTGGCATGCTGTATCTGCATGAGGTGTTGAAGCCCATCATCAACCGCATCTTTGATGAGAAAAAGTACATTGAACTTGACCCATGTAAGATCGACCTGAACCGCACAAGGTAAATCGGACCTAAAACATCTTGTTGGATCACAATTCTATAGTCATACTCGGACCTGGTAATAGAGTAGGACTGCTACAATTGACAAGAGGGGATTTGTGGGTTGTACGCTCAGGCGTGCTATTCGCAAATTATGTGTTAAAATGGAAAAGCTGCCACAGGAGACTGCCCACTTCCTTTACACTTCACCCCTGAGAGAAAGACATGAATGTGAGGAAATGAAAAAAAAGTAAAATGGGAATGGCTGTTGCTTGGCAACTGCCATGAGCCCCCTGAGATATCTATCTCTGACATGGGGGGAGATCCAGGATCTAACGTTCTCCATGTATGCAGTAGCTCTAACCTACTATCTTATCTCGTCCCCTTAAATTATCTCAGTTTATGTGTTTAGATATTGTCAATACGGCAGTCATTGTTTGGATTCCTCTGTAGTAACATGGTCTCATATGTAACGAGGTAATGAAGAACAGAAATGTTATCAGTCCTTTTATAAACTGTGTTACAGAACAGATAAAAGCCTGTCTTGGATAGCTCCTGTTTGCATTGCGTTTACGCTGCAGATCTCAGGGATTCATTTGTTTACAGCATCTTTCTTTGTCTCTGAAGAAGGATTTCATTCAAGGGTGCAGTGTCAGAGGCAGAGGTGCGGGACAGCAGCGTGGAGATGCTGCAGAGCTATTTGACCAGCATCATCGAATCAATCGTGAGCTCAGTCGATCAGTGTCCTCCTGTAATGAGAGTGGCCTTCAAACAGCTGCACAAGAGAGTGGAGGAGCAATTTACCGAGCCTGAGAATGAGGTTAGTGTGAAGCAAAACACACAGAGAGGAAAGCGTGTCAGTGTATTTGTGGTTACTTTCACCCGCAGCTTATCCCGAGGCAGCCTGTCACCGTTCAGTGACTCGTCTTCATTTTTACAGGATGTGAAGTACCTGGCCATCAGTGGATTCTTTTTCCTGCGTTTTTTTGCTCCTGCAATCCTCACACCTAAGCTGTTTCAGCTGAGAGACCAGCATGCTGACACGCGTACAAGCAGAACACTGTTACTACTAGCCAAGGTATGATTCAGAACACAGACATGCACATAGACTCTGCTGTGAATCATTTATCCATGTTCAGACTTATGCACTCCTCAAAACAAAACACAAAATAAACAGTAAAGTGTTGGAAGCCTTGAGCGTGATGCAACAGGCCATCTGTGTGAGGAGATGGATTTTAATGTTGTGGATGTAAAACAAATAAAACATGGAGCAGGAATACGATGTAACACAAACACACGGTGTTTGTGTAACGTCAACAGAGAGAGAGCACTGAGGCACTCCTTGCTTTTCTCACTTTGTTTGGTAATTATGTAACACTGTAGGTCTGCGTGTGCCTTATTTTAAGTTCTGCCATAATCAGCAAAATAAGATTGATATTCCATCTCCAGTCATTTATATTTATATGTCTCTGCTGTGGTCTGAGACCTCACCATCCTTTCATACGTTCACATGGAAAGTCTAAAGACAGTGAGGGCAGCAGCAAGATGCCCTTAGGGAACAGAGCAGGGATCAGTGAGGACAGGATGACATGGAAGTAGCATCTTTAGCTTCAAATGAAGGAATTGGTAGACTGAAGAATTTTGAAAAGAGTATGAGATTTGCCGGTAGGATGTACGGAAAGGGAAACAGCTGAGCTGATGTGAGCTAGAATTTAGATTAGCTGATCTGCTGGGATTGTTTGAGTCTGTTCTCACAGAACTAACGCTGTATTCATTTTTTAGACACTAATAAAAATGTTAATTATTTGAAAGGTGCTAATAATCTGCAGTAATGCCACTAGATCACCTGTTGTTAGGAACCCGTTTAAAATTCATAACTACTCTACTCAGACAGCAAATCTCAAAGAAGTTTTTTTCACCAACTATACAGAGTATGGCCATAAAACATCCCTCTCACATTATGCTCCGTTTTAACCATAAATAGATCAGATGAGCATGTTAGCAGGTTATAACTGGAATTTGAGTCGATATTTCTTGATATCATTAAAAGCAGGGATCTTAGATCCAGATGTTAGAAGAACAGTAAAACCTCATTCCACTCCCACGTGTGGCTTCTGTGGTTGCTGTCCATGGTGCTGAAGAACTGTTGCCATGGGCCCTCTACAGAGACGGGGAACGGGCTATTTTTACCTCTGTGTGCTGCAACCAGTCTGTGGTTCAAAGCCAAGCATCAGAGAGGATGTAGAGGGGGACTTCCTCCTCACCCTAGGCCAGGTGTGGGCTGGACAAAGGGCCTCGCAGCATGCTTGGCCCCAGGGACCCTTTTGATCTTCGACTTTTAGATATGCAGTCACTCCCTCACTTCTGTCATTTTCTGGAGATTTGATATGGTGAAGATGTGAGTTTGTAGTTGATATCGTGCCTCTGTGGTTGCCAGGCACTACAAAGTGTTGGGAACTTGGGACTTCAGCTGGGCCACGGAAAAGAACAGTGGATGGCACCTCTTCATCCCATCATCCTTCGCAGTGTGGCTTCTGTCAAGGACTTCCTGGACAAGTTAATTGACATAGATCATGACACTGGTAAGACTGTAACCACCAAACACATCACTACAACGTGTAATCAAAAGCCAAGTCCAGAGGCCATGCTGTTGAGCTAATCAGCCACAGGCCACCTGCCAGTGTAGTAGCTCCCAGCTGATATAGGTGAAACAATACTGTAGCCTTGCAGTGAAATATTCATAACTAGTTGGAAGTCTGGAAAAGAGATGACATGGTTAATGAGCTGGCAGGGAGCTGAAGTGAGAAGCTGCCACATGGGCTGTTGTTGTCCTGGCTGTTGCCTTAATGTCATATGTCAGTGAGGCTGTTGTTGTGAAACATCTTTCCCCTCTGACATATCGTGTTTCAACCTCCGTCTTCACATCACACCCACTTTTTTCTCCTAAAGGCCAGTTTGACATTTAATGCCCTTGAGGTGAATTTGTTGGACAGAAGCAGATGCTTGTTATTCCTCTTTGAAGCTCTATCCCTCATGGCGTGATGGAACAAGACTGAGGAGCCATCTGTAACAGAGTGCAGTTTAAAGCAATGAATCTATATAGTTTATTGACACAGCACCACCTTGTGTCTATCCGGGTGAATATGCAATTAGCTACAGATTACATACAGTTTTCCCTTTATGTCCGTCTTCTGCTTTCTCTGCGCAGCGTCTGAAGTGCCTCAGAGGGCTGTGTTCATGGCTTCAGTCACAGTCAAAGAGGGGTTTCTCCACAAACACAAAGCAGAAGGACCCCAACTGTTATCCCGCTTTGCATTTAAGAAACGGTACTTCTGGTTGACGAGTGAGACGCTGTCTTATGCCAAGACTCCCGACTGGCAGGTGGGTATTGTGCCAGCAAAATTTTATAATCTACCAACATACTGCATATCATGTGTGAAATACATATGAGTATTTACGTTACTGCTCATTTTGGCAACCAGCCACTGTGTCAAGTGTTGCTTTTTAATCATGTTTTGCTACGACTGATGGATCAAATAATCAAAAACAATCAAAGTAATGATAAAAATACGTGTACAATATGCCCATTTGTGCCCAATGAAGGGCATTCATCACCACGTGTTGCACAAAGAGAAAACATTTTAGTCATCTGCTTCTTTGCTTTCATGTATTTGTGTTGATCTTCTCGTGAGAACATCATTACTGATATTATGTAGTGCCTAACCCGTGATAATGATTTCCTCTCATTTTCTAACCAGAGACTGTCAGAGAGAGGGAGACGGTTGATGGGAGCAGAACATCCTCGTCACTAAATGCCTCTCTTTGAGTCAGTCTCTGCTTTGTGTGACTGGAATAAAGCCGAGGGTTAATTGAAAGCTATGGATATTCATACGAACATCGCAAATCACACTGGAGACAATGTCCTGGCCCCTTTTCTCCATGTTGGAGCACTCCAGTCTCAGTGAGATGAGCTCCCATTGGAAGTGGCTGATTTACACTTTAAAGTAGCCTTTGCTGCCATGATGATCTCATCCTCACTTCCTCCTTGCGCCGTACCGTTCCTCGTAGCTTTTCAGGATGAGAAACCTCTTCATTAATTTGCTCAGTGATCAGATGTCACCTTTATTTCACTGAGTCCTTTGTGTAGTATGCCTGAGGCAAGGCATGATACATCATTGCCATCATGTGCATACCTGTTCTAATTGGGGCTGTGGTTTGCAGGTGCGCTCTTCAATTCCTATTCAGTGTGTGTGCGCCGTGGAGAGGGTGGATGAAAATGCTTTTCAGCAGCAGAATGTAATGCAGGTCATCACCCAGGACAACGACGGACAGCTGCACACCACGTACATCCAGTGCAAGGTGCGTTTGTACACCACCCAGTTGCCTAGACAGTGCATGAGTTTTTTTTAAAGTTTTTTAAACACAAAACCCTGACAGTTTTCTATAGTCACAGATTTGAATTTTTAACAAGTTTTATTAATCTCCTAGAAAAAAGTCACTAAATATCTATATTGTTTTCTGTCGCAATGATGTGCTTTATCCCTGTAGGTTTTTCAGCTGATTGCCTTCAAAATGCAGATTTTTCTTTTTTCAGTTCGACATTAAACTTCATGGTTCACCGTATTTCAATTTTCCCAAACAGAATGTAAATGAGCTGAACCAGTGGCTGTCTGCGATCAGGAAAGTCAGCATCTACAATGAGCGCATGCTGCCCTCTTTTCACCCGGGGGTTCATCGCAGTGGCAAGTGGACCTGCTGCCTGCAGGCCGACCGAGCTGGTAATCCTGCTGTTATTACTTCCAGATGTACTGATTTATGTCCAAGACACCAGAATATTTGTAGGAAACTTGCAAACTCCCCTTTGCTACTTTACTAAGGTTTGACTGGCTGTTTTTGATGCGCTCTCCAAATCAATTTTATTTACTCACCGCCTTGCACGTGGGATTAAACATTTTACATTCTTTTCAGCACCAACACTACAGGTTTGATTGTTACTAAGGCTGTTCCATTGACTATTTACAAACTAGTAGAAACATCTATTAAAATGATATTTTACATTTAGTGGGGTGAAGTTCAGACTGTAAAGTGCCAGAGATGAATAAAAAAAGCTGTGTCTCAGTTGCAGGCTGCAGTAGAACCCACTCAGCTGTGACACTTGGTGACTGGAGTGACCCGCTGGATCCAGACGTGGAGACTCAGACGATATACAAGCAGCTTCTGCAGGGCAAAGACAAACTCAGGTTGGTGCCCGAGCATGTCCTCGGCCTGTATGCATTTCTTTTCCTGAACACTAGAGGTCTATGTTGCTATACAGTAAAGCACTGCTGTGCTGCTTCTTGACATTAGTATGAGTCAAGTGTTTAACTTTCACTGTGTGATCATGTGATATGATTCTGATACTGCAGGAACAAATATCTGGAGATGCCGGATGATGATGAGACAGCGTGCAATAAAGAAAAGAAGACGAATGTGGACGTTCACCCAGGTGACACTAAACTTTAACTTTTCTATCAAGTTACATGTACAAGTGCTTTAATTGTTGTATTATCATTATTATTATCCCCTTATATTCTATGTGGGTATGACATTTCCAGGAAGTAATTCTACAGAAACAACATCCTTTTATCTACACGTTTCTCTGTCACAGATGGTGCTGGATGCACTGTTCAGCAAATGAAGCCATGTCAGGGCATCGCTGCTCGGCTGTTGGTGGTGATAGAGGACCTGGAGCAGGCTCACGCTACCTTCCAGCGCAGAGAAAAGGAGGACGTCACCAGTGTTATTATGAGTCCCTAGAGTTCACATGTGGACTGGGAGCCTTTAATGCATCAAGGCGGGTTAGGGGTGGGGAGTGGAAGGGCAGCATCCTGTACCAACACAAGTGAAAATCAGCTAACCCACTCTCTTGATTGTCACGGAGAAAAAATTGGCTGCGTGGTGCCACCTCTTCCAGCCTTTTAGTACATTTCCTCCTGGCTGTAAAGAGCAAGAGGGAATTCTGCCACTTTAATCTTTTTGATTCTCCGAGTGCCACCGACAAGAGCGCCGCAGGAAGATTATGATACTTGACAAAAAGGAGGAGGTGGGTGGGGAGGGGTGGAGGGACTTTAAAGCATGATCTGACTTGATATTTTTTATGTAGATAATAAGCAATCTGTTGCATGGCCCACATCCACTTGTTGTGAAATGTGAAAAGAAGCTTTTATATTTTGAGATACTGTACAGGACCCGAGTCACACATTTATATGCAAAAAGCTTGTTTTAGTGTAACCTACAGTACCTGAATGTAAGGTGTTTTGATATTGCTGTTATTATTATAAATGCTTTGTATTTTTATTGAGGCAAAATATCACCATGGCCGCAATGTAGCAGCGACAATAACATTATAAATTATTCCACAGTGTGACGCCGCTTGTAAAGTGAGCAAAACTCAGATTTTAATTGTTGCTTCAGTCCCTTTACACAAAACATCCGCTTTGGTTTGGTGCTACGGCCAGTCAACGTAAATGTTGGGTTCTGATGTAATTCACATTTTTATAATGCCAAGATGGGTAATATTTACCTGGTTATTATATAATATCCATACATGGACAAATTTTATTTGAAAAAGAGGGGAATTAACAATCATGAGACACTCCCGTTTGCTAAGTTGACAGTTTCAGAGATTTTTGTGCCACTGCATTGGTTTCATGTGTTTGAGATGCCAAATCTGCTTTTAGGAGTTTTAAAGAAAAAATACACATGTGGGGAATTTTGATCATTTTCCACAGAGAAAGTAGTGTTCAGTGTCCGTCTATTAAACAATATTCAGTTGAATAAAATCTGATCTGAGATCACTGAGATGACCTCATCAGGCATTCTTCTTACCCTCAAGCTTAACACTCTAAAACACATGGCAGACATTACATTCAGCATCCTGTATTGAGATGGTTATTACGAGTGTGTTGGTGTTTGCAGCTTTCCACATTTTTCTTTTATTAATCTGCCGCTCAAGTCATAACGAGAGTAGGCATGAGTGGAACATTGTGTTCTCTTGAATGGGGACTCTTGTTATGAAAAAGAAAAGAAAGGAAAAAAAACCCCGCCTGTACCTTACTTTGCAAATTCATCATAATGGTTTGTTCCAAGTGGGTTGTTACTGTGAACACAATTGTATTATTCAATAAACTCCGGTGAAGAAATCAAAGGAGAAGGTGTCAAATTTGTGCCCAGAAAAAAACGAGACTGACACTTTTTTTTTTCTTTACATTGATCCTCACTTGGTTTCCATAAAATGAAGGATTGGTTCAAAAAATCTGCTTTGCTGGCTTATGTCTGTCCGTCTCCTGGTTAGCATTAAAGTGCAGGAGGATCTGACTTCAAGCAGACATTGATTCATTTTTGGTATTACAGGAAACCCCGTCACATCTGATAGATGCCAGAGCAGGCTCCCAGTGTCATGGTTACTGCTCTACTCCTTTGTTCAAATTTAATCAACCCACCAGAACCACAGAATTCACAATCCAACAAGAATCTGAATGCAATGTTAAATTATACCACATGAAAAAAATATGCGTGCCAGCAATGCACCTCCCGGCCTTATTTAAATGCTAATGAAAGCAGACCTACCTGCACTGATGCAGCAGTCTCCCTGCTCGCCCCCTCATTAGGCGTGAGAGGTGAGCGGAGACAGGCAAGTAGGGCTTATTTACAAATACTAGCAGGGGTCTGGCCCCCGAGCTGCTGGGTCAGTGACGGAAGGAAGAACGACAACCTGAAAGGGGGTGTGTCTCATCACCTCCGTCCTGACATCTCAAGGCCTGCTTTAATATGCGCCCACCACAGCTCTTTACCACAGAAGCCAGAGGCAGAAAATTACCATAAAGCAAATTTACTACCAGTGAGAACTCTTCCTGCTGCACTCCAGAACAGCAGCCAGGCTCGTTTATATCCATATAACGAGCTCCAAAGCACAGAGTTACCCAGGGAGAAGGAAACGGTGGTGTTAAATAGGAAGAGGACACATCACCACCGACTGGGGTGGGGTGGGGGGGTGGGGTGGGGTGGGGGGACAAGGAGAGCCGGTGTAACAAAAGCTCAAACACACTACCCCTGTCAAGGGCACATTTATTTTTCCACAACAAAACACACAAACATGCAACAAGGTCATCACAATTCAATAAAGACCAATAGATTAAGAAGCCCTTTATAGTTAAATCAATGTCTCTGTATATCTTGCTTTTAGTTTATCTCAGTTTGTCCACGTGAACCATAACAATATGCAGACGCTGCCTAAGATTGAACAACAAAAACAGTGACTTGGAAAGGTCATTTAAAATGGGCACTTAAATTGAAAAACTTCAGATGTTTTACATGTCGTGGAAAGAGTGGGGAAAGCAGCAAAACGCTATCGTTTCCTCATTTGTGTAAATCAAAGCCAATACAGAGGGAGGGGGGGGGGGGATAAAAGATAAAAAGGGAAAATCCCTAACTAATAGGAATAACTTTCAGAACCACAGTGCTAACCACCAGAAAACCAGGGTGGGGTTTCTAGAGAAGCTAACATGTTTTCATATGCAAAAAACAAGAAAAACTCTGCACTATCAATACGCTTGCTCACTGTTTGGTTAACATGCACCTCTAAGAAACGTTACGGCATCTTTAAAGGACATGAACCTAAGCTTTGTCTACGAGACTCCCACTTTCACACACGCTCACACGGACGGATACAAACGTACAGCATAGCCACAGAAAAATGGTAAAGTATCACTTAGATAGAGAAGTACAGTTTGCAGTAGACACTACGAGAGTACAACTTCATATATACTTCATACGTTAGGACAAAGTAACTTCATCCCCGATCCCACCTCTAACCTCTAATGGAATAGCATGGGATGAAGAGCAATACAGCAAATGTTACATAATAGTTCTTTTTAGAGACAATCATTGAAAAAAAAGACATCAAAAATATATGTTTTTTTTATACATAGCATGTGAACATCCTTGGATTGCAACCTCTCTGTTTAGAAACGCAGAGGTAGGCGCCCCATAAAGAAAACATCCATTGTCATTTTGAACCAAAAACAATCAACCTTCTTCTTGCTACACGTAAATCATGTATTAGGTTTTAAAAATAGTAAATTGCATAAAAACCACCTCCTTCTTGTTTAACCGGACAAATACCAAAACCTTGATTTATACATCATTCCCACATAGATCTGTACACACCTGAAAAGTCTAAAGGGCCGGGCGTCGTTCACACTACAAGACCGACACGTGGAAAAGGAAAAAGCTGAAGAAGCGAACATTTGGATTTCTCTAGTGAACGAAATTTCACTTCACATGGAAAAGTTCCCTGATAGATCGGTAGCATTCTCTTTTGCTGTCCCATTGTATAAAGGGTGTCACAAATGTGCGAAGGAGAAAAGTTGACGTAGGCCAAAAATGTGAATGTTTTCAGCGCCTGGGTCAAAAATCACTCAGAAATACTCTTAATAGTTTGTTTACCATATACCATACCACAAACACAGAGCTGTGGCTAAAACAGCCTGAAAACAAATATACAGGTTTAAAGTATTTAAACAGATATTAATACTTAAATCTGCAACAACTGGCTTATTTGGTCTTAAGGACAGTGATTCGCTCACGATTCATTTAGAGTCATGATCCTGTCCACCTGATGAATGAAAAGTCCGAGCACTTTAGCTGCTAAATGCTCCACAGTGATCACAAGCGAGTTGTAGCATCTGCCATTCTTTGGGTTTTAAGAGCTTACTGTAGCTAAAAGCTACACAATGACAGCTTGTTTTACACAGGAGCAGTTTTCAGCAGGCTGATTCACATGCATAATGAAACCTTGTTTTAAAGTAATCCAGCAGTTTCTGTTGGCATCCTGTTGTATGCACACAACCCAGTGGTATTTTAATGCCTTAACCCTTTTTTAAAAAAGCGATTACAGTGATTGTTGTGACCTTGGATAGATTTTAAATCTTTTGTTTGTTGCTCCTGGGCGAAGAAGAGCTCTCTTTGAAGGTTAACAACAGCTGCATTCAAGAAAATTCGTGCCTGAGAAGCAAGAGCCACAAAAGTGTCCTTTTTGAAAAATGGAGACGCTAGCTCACAGACAACACAGGCTCCACTACTCATCTAGTGAAAGTGGACTTTAACAGAATAACAAAAGATATTAAAATATATTCATAAGTTTGGGATAAACAGCTCACACCACTTTGTGTCTTCAGCATTGCCACACTGCAGCAGGGATGTGGCCAGCTGAAATAGGCTCATGGTGTATGCTATATGTAGATGAAACTTTGGGTAGTCCATGGATGCATATGCAATTTTAGTAATGTGTGGCGATATTTATTAAGATTTTTCAAGAAAAAAATTTGAGTAGAAGTTTCATTGAGACTGAATTATGAAGCCGGTCAGTAATCTGTCTTAAATATACTGCTCAAAAAAAGTTAAAGGAACACTTTTCAGAGTACAGAATCAAGTCAGATAAACTTCTGGGATATTGATCCGATCAGTTATGCAGCAGCGGTCGTTATTTTTAACCACGTTTCACCTTTTTGGTGTCAATGAAATTAATAACAGCGGCACTAGAGGGGCAATAATGAGACAAAAAAGCAATACTTTTACAGATAAACATTTTCCCTCATCATCTTTTCTGACAGTTTTTTTTCACTACTTTTCCATTAGGGGTTACATTAACCTGCAGAGGTTGCACAGGTAGTCCAGCTCCTCTGAGGTTGTGCATCAATATGTGCTACTGCCAGAAGGTTTGCTGTGTCTCCCATCACTGGCTCAGGAGTCCAGAAGTTACTCTAGGAGAGTCGGACATGGTCTTGAAGGTCCTTAACCCATGAACAGGACCCGTATCTGCTCGCCTATTCTCACTGCCCAACACTTTGGAGCCCAAATGGCATTTGCCATAGAATGCCAGAACTGGCAGGTCCATGGTGTCTGTAACACTGTTTAGCATCATCAGTTTGGTGTTGTGTCAGTGATGATCTGAGGGACGCACTGACTTCTACAGGTCAGGCAACAACACCCTGACTGCCATCAGGTATCAGCGTGAAATCCCTTGGACCCACTGTCAGACCCTACGCTGGTGCACTGGGTCCTGAGTACTATTTTTAATTTCCCTCAAATGATGTGGCATCCTTTCATTCCTAACACATTATGGAGTCCATATCAGTGTAAACATCCAGCATAACTTTTTTGCCGTTGATATCTGATGTGTTTTCAGTCTTACTTTAATTTTTTTTGAGCAGTGCATATTAAATTATATTCAATTTAACCTTAAATATCTTTCCTAATATCTATATGAGATCAAATCATTTGTATGAAAAGAGTTTTATAATTAATCCATGTATCTGGCTTAGACTGCAGTTGCAAACCAAACAGCTGTGATTATTTTAATTGCAGATGTAAATGGAGTCCTGACAAACACACTGGGTATGCATATGCATGTGCAAATTCTCTTTACCAACACAGTGGCTGCGACTGAGGCATCACTGACATTTAAATGTATATTTCCACACTGCTGTGCTTTGATGCGAGAGTTAGAAGTAGCACTTTTCCACTGATGTGGTGCTAGCGCTTGATGCAGAAAGCTTTTTCATGTTTCTCTCATAATAAAATGGGACTGGTACTGGAGGCAAAAATCAGGCACTGCCTCGCCACAACAAAATAGCTGTCAGTGGCAACGGGAGGCTCCACAGCAAGAAATTCACGGATGATTTGCAGATGTAGCCCGCAGATCCTGTCGGCTGTGATTTCCTCTTTTTCTGCCGCGCAACAGTATATAATGCAAAACTAGTTCTGAACTAGTACTGACATGGCACTGCAGGAGGGAGGGGAAGAATTTAAAGTGACAAACTCTGTGTATTCTTGTGTTTGTGACTCACGCCTAACTAAGAGAAACCTCACCTGCTTAAACAAACTCTTAAGAATATTTTGTGATTGGATCTTGAACCCAGGCTGTTTTCACCTTCAGCTTTAACAAAAAATGGCTGACAACATCTGTTCCCACGGAACGTAAAAAAAAGGCCAACATGGGCCATCTTCATGCCGCTAAAGCTGCCCCAGCAATAATAAAGACACATTTACTGTATTTATTTGTGTCCCACGGGGATCAACTACACAAGGTCTACATTAAGGTCATGACAGCAGAATACGCTAAGACTACTTGCAATATAAGACGTCCATAACAAGTCATACATGTTTCAGTCCCTGACATCCTGACAAATTTTTTTGCCAGATTTTATGTGACTCATGTTCATGTGCCTGTGTACAGATATGTGGGACAATCTGTATATTTTCTATATAGAAGAGTATAAAAATAAATTAAACTTACACCATTGACTCAAATTGAGTTTAAATTTAAAGGTATATCACATCTGCAAATATATTTTATATATTCATATATATATAGTTAAAGCATCGCAAGCCAGTTTATAAACATCAACTTAAAAAAAGATTAAGTTGCAATTTAAGACATTTTTCTAAAAACCAAATGACTTAATCAACAAAAATGTTGCCTCAAAGTGCTATGGAAGACTATGATTAACCCCAAAATCAAGCCCGCTGCTGGGTGACCCCTTAATAAACCTGACACCAACGCTCCCGCTCATTAAAATTGATCAGACATATTTATGGAGAATTATGCAGCTCTGGGTTATAATTTATCGCAGAGTAAATAAACATCACAAGATCTCCACCGAGGACCTTCGAAAAGTCTTTATCTCGCGGGCACTAAGTCTAAAGGGGGAGGGGGGGGAAGGGGGGGGGGCGTAGGAAAAAATAGTCCCCAGCCAACAACACACTCGACCAACATTTGCATGGTTTGTAGAACGAGTGCTCCACAGCTGAGGAGGAGGCGGAAAGCGGGGGTGAACAGATACATCGGGAAGCGCCCCAAAGACTCCAAAGTGAGCTCACGAAGGCGACGAGATGCTGCTCGTTTCCGAGGCTCAGCTGCTCACTGTGCGGGCACTTGAGCCAAGTACAACGCCAACAAACGGCAAACAAGCTCACAAGAGACTGCAGGCGAGCGGAGGAGCTCCCCCGAAAATGGATCTCTAAGGGAAAGCTGTTGGTGTTTGAAAGACAGAGGAACGTCCATCTGTGTGTTCAGCTTCTCTCCTCAAGGACTTAAAGCCAGCTTATTAATGCCTCCGAGCACACGATTGCACGCTCATCCCTTGTGTACGGTCAGCATGATGGATTGTGCCAGCGCCTGGGTTCGCTCCAACAGGAATAATAATAATGCAGCCTTTTTATTCACAGAGGTCATCGTCATCAGTGTGTCAACTAAACAAATGAGTTAAACCTTGGAGCAGAGCTTGTTTCATCTTATTTTATGTCTCCTCTCACAGACTGTCCACAAGGTTAACCATACAACACACAATTGTTACCAAACACCAATAATCTTCTAAATCTTAAGCTCTCTGGAATCTACTTCATGCACTACAGAACATACTTCCGTACGTAGAAAATAAAATACACTGACCTATCAGAAGTGGAAAATATCAGATTAACCATAAATGACATCACTCCGGAGCCATGACCTGATTTTTCAAAAATGCACAACCAACGTTTGTAATGAATTCACTAAAAAAGTAAACTTGGGGGGAGGGAAATAGTTAATTTGGATTTCTTTGCGATTTTCTTAAGCAACAGCTGATCCGCTGACAGCTCACCCTGTCGCGTGTGTTTGCCTGACTTTCATTATGTTAGTCGGGGCCATGCATTCTGGAGTTCAGCGTTTTACAGATGTGCCTGTGTACAGTTATTAGCCCCTTGTCATTTTTCTTTGAGTGCCAAAGAACAGCATCAGTTTGACTTGAAAAAGGGATAAATACCTTTCACCTCAAGGTCCCAACATTCAGACAAGAATCTCTTTGCATCATTTACACTTTGAGAGACTTTGCCAACAGACAAAACTTGCTCAAGGCATGGATCTAGAGACAGCAGGGGGAGGGAGATTGCCTGGGTTACACAAACCAAAAGCCACCCTTTCTGCAGGATATTTTTGTTTGTGGGGAGTAAAGCGTTGTCGGCCGCATGTTGCCCGTCGTGCAGTGTCCCCGCTCTCTGGGAGATGGCGGGGCATGGGGGGTTTTGTTTCAGTGTACCAGTTCTGCTGGCCATCAGTCCTTTAGATTGTCCTCGCCAATCCCCTGGGCCGACAGCTCTGCCAAGACGTTGTCCAAGTAGTTGGGGTCGGGGTAGCCGTGACCGGTCAGGTTAGAGCCAAATTCTGTCTTGTGATGAATCTCGTTCCACACCACGGTGTCCGATTCGCCCGTGGTGCTGGATGTGCCAATGGTGAAGATGAGGCGTCGGTCCCAGGCCATGATCAGCAGCTTCAAGACCTGATGAGACAAGAAAGAGAGGATGGTTTCTGACGGCGCTTCCACAAAAGGAAGCCTGGTGTTTCCGTCTGGGAGCTGCGTCGCAGCTTACCTTCCTGCCTTTCTCACTGTCGGGGAGGTAGCAGTGTCGAGGGAACCCTCTGGCACTGAACTTCTTCCCAGGGTTGGGGTGCTCATTGGTCTGGTGAAAATGTCAAGAAGAAAAAACAAAAGTTACAACGCCTTCACTTGCAATTATGACTTAATTGTGTGGGAAATGTCAACAGCACCCACAGGACAAGCTTTACTGCTCACATCGCTTAAACGAGGCTTTTGTAAAATAATCAGCTGGGAACTATGTTACTTTCAATATGCAGTAATATGTTCAGTCTCTGTCAAAATAAAGTGCTTTGAAACCACTAGCATGAAATAAAAATCTTGTAGCTCATCAAAGCCAGGGTCCCACCAATTCCCTCAACCTTATCAATAAAAATACGTCACACAGTTAAAGCAGCCTTGTTATAACAAATTTCTCTTGTTTTTTGTCCATTTTCCTATTTCATTTTCCTTTTTTATGTTTACATTTTGGTAATATTCCCAGGCTTTGGTTGCTGTAACAACACATTTGCCTTTCCCGGTCTTTTGTGTGTTCTTTGTGCTTCTATTAAGCACACTTCTTGGACAGGTTATAAGGCCCCTTTTCACTGTACCACTAATATAATACCACCTAAAAATAAAGCTGCAAGAAGCTTTGATGGAATCAGGTAGTTCAGCAGGGCACAGTCGCCATGGCAACTTGATCAGATCATGCTAAAAGCTGGCTGTAAGCAATAACAGGAAAAAAGTTCTGTGCTGCCCTCTCATGACTCATTTTTTGACAGTCTTTGGAAAGAAGTGCCGAGATGGTTAGAAAAAAAACAGGTGTGGCCAAAAGATGAAGAAACTTTTTAAATAAAATTAGATAAAGCAGAAACTGATATCACGAGACTCTTTAAACTCAGCTCGTTTCAGTGACTCCAGAGGTATGCTATTTTCGAAAATCAGGCATACGGTTCAAAAGTTACATCAGAGGTGATCCAGAGAGAGTCATTCCACTTTTGATTAATCCCAGCGCACCGAAAATAGCTGTAATTCCCCCAAAAGGGGGAGTGCAATGTGGCCTCCAATGAATGGGAGTGACTGATTTATGCCTGCATCTAGAAATAGAAATTATATTTTAGCTTTTGCAAGTAAAATATTGATTATATCATCACACTGAAATGAGACTAATATCCTGTTTTTTCTCACAACGAAGCCAATTTTAACCATAAATCTATCTTCCTGCTAACGTGTGCTGCCTAAAAGTGGGCAGATCGGTCCAAATACAGCATCGATAGCAGTATCAGGTTGATACTACCACGATGCGATCAATACGTGGTTCCTATCCTCTAAGGAACCACGTAGTCCACTGGATTGTTCATGTTTTTTTTGGAAATGACAAAAATGACCTCAGACATGCATTATAAAACATGTCTGAACCTCTTTGTGTTTGTGGTGACTGTCATGTTTATTTTATGTATAGCCTATAGCAAATGTAAGCAACAGAAGCTGACCCAAAGTGCTTTAGAGACACGCACGTTCACATTCCAGGTCTCCAACAAATCCCAGTTTCAAAATACATGAAAAGCTGAAAGATGTGTTTTTAAAAATCACAATAATTTTTAATTACACATTAAAATGTGTTCATAATTTGTAAATTGATGATTCATCTTATAAGTCATGGCACACTGCTCTCATAGCCTTTATAGGTTAAAAGTATCAGTATTTGACTTTATTTACTTTACATTGGTTCGAGTATTGTACCAATGTAAAGTACACGGCACTAATACTAACTGATCACGGATGAGTATACTTCTTAATGTTCATTAAAGACCAAAACAAATAGGTTTCAGCTACAAGCCATCATTAGTCCAGGTGGACTAATGATAAAGTGATATGTCATCAGTCACAGTTAAACATAAACGACACAAATACATAAACATAAACTATCAATACCATGACACTGATTACATGTGTATTATGTAAATCTGCAGGAATATTGCACCATCTACTGCACTTGCTGGATGAAATAGCCCTGTTGGGCCTACAAATGAGATGAACCCCAAGTACTTAAATGAAATAGCGTCACACAAAGTATGTTAAAAGGAGGGTGCTAGTGTTGTTATGTGTTTTCCTGGAATTACAAAAAGCAGCTCAATGCTAATCCTTAATTTGAACCTTTAGCGTTTTCAATTTATAGAACACAAAGCCAGTATTCTCGTCTCTGTAACAAATGTAGGTCTCGAGTTTGTCTTTAAGGAGATCACACACGATGGCAGTTGAAATAAAATGTCATTGGGCTTCTTTCAACTTTCTTCTTGAAGTTGCTTTTATGTTCGAAGAGGCTGATCTTTAAATCTCATTTAGTTTTCTTCACATATACATCGGCAGTGTAGTGTGGGCTTTTCAACCAGTGGATGGCATTCTTGGTTTTAACAAGAAAATCTGTTTGATTTTGAACTTTTTTCTAGTGTGGGATGCAGAAATGTGTCCTTTTGATCATAGCGCTACTTGCTACTTGTGATGATCAAACACTGGGAAGAAGATCAATATTTAAAAATGTTATTGTTTTTCTCAAACTGTTCTGATGTTCACAAACATTAAGACATCTATTCATCAGCGAGTGCTGGGTTTATGGGAGGACAATCCCCTCATCAGCACCTATTACTAAAAGGTAACTACAAAAAGTATTAGCATGGCAGACTCCAACCAGGCAGCTAGAAACTCTCTGCCGCTCCTCTATTTGTGCATGAAATCAAAATAGTTCATGCCATAAAGTGGCTTGTGGTGCAATCAAAATTCAATTTAAATCTAAAAACTGAACATTAACATTAACTACAACTACACAAAAAAGAAAAAAAAATCAACACCACCAACAACAGAAATGACATTTCTCCATTCATTCTGTACTATCTTGTAGGTGCCCTCGTGACACCAAAAGCTCAGAAGGTTAGAGCGTTAGATTCTCGACCATTTAGAACTTCCTCTGATGATCTTTGTAAACCACATTGAGTCTCTCTCCTGTCTCCTGTCTCCTTCCCCTAACCCCGCCTCCCACTATAGCAGATGGCACCCCTCCCTAAGCCTGGTTCTGCTGGAGGTTACTTCCTGTTAAAGGGGAGTTTTTCTTTCCTACTGTCACCAAGCGCTGTGTGATTGTTGGGGTTTTCTCTGTATTACTTTGGGGTCTTTATCTTACAATATAAAGCACCTTGAGGCAACTGTTGTTGTGATTTGGTGCTATGTAAAATAAAACTGAACTGAATTGAAGTGAAGTGAACACACCACCTACTTTAACCTATTAAAGATGTACAAGTATAAAGCCCATTATAGTGTGCTACTATTTTCATCATACAGTTTTGGGTGCTGGCATAGACTGAAAAGGCAAAAGAAGATGGACAATATGCACAGCGTCACCACTTCACTACTCACCCAATTATTTTGCTATCGTCCACAGAGTACAGAGTGTAAACCTGACCATCTATGATGATCACTCATGTTGTCTAGAGTGCAGGCTGAACTGCAGGAGGGGAAAAAGACAGACCTACAGTAATGTCCCCTGGCAATAGTGTATTGTGTTGTTATGCTGATCTGAGTGGTCAGATGACCCCCAGCGCTATCCCTGGGGGCTCTATGCCTTCTCCGCTGGTGGAAAAAGGTCAGCTTATTGACTCAATTTGAGCTCATCTCAGGAGTCAGGAGAAAATACCAGCCAAAATACCACCAGCTCAGACCCGGTGAAATCCAATTGCAAATCCCAGCTGTTTAATTTTCTTATTAATGTTAATCAGTTTGATGTATAAGCTGAAAGACAAATCAACTAAGGGAAGGCAGACTTGTATGCCTATATTTATAAGGACAAAAAAACATGCATGTTTTCACTCTATATATTTCTTATACAACATAAGCCTTTACCATGAGAGAGAATTACTCTTAGATACTTCTTTGTCTTTGCCCTGAATCACTGCTTAATTCCTAAAAATGCTGTTTCCTCAGGATCCCGACACCTCAGCTTCCTGCGTGAGTAACTCTCCATCCAACTTAAGCGGATAAGCAGTTGTAAAAGGTCACAGATTTAGAGGCAAGAGACAGCGGATCAGGGTAGAAAGGCAGGGTGGTGGATTAGGTGAAGTGAGACGGCTCTCACCTGGATCCCGGCAGGAATATCGTAGACAATGCGGATGGTCTTTGAGTCTGGATAGCCTGGCAAGCAGTGTGGTATGACGTGGTACTCCATCTTCCCGGGGGGCTGCGTGCCTGTTTTCTCCCCATAGATGGTTTTGCACGTTGGGCACTGAAGACTGCCATCCTGCTTTGGAGAAAAATAATGATTTGACGTTAATGACGCAATAAAATTAAACCACTTTGTTTCCAAAACCCCAAATTAAATGGATGATTTGCAATTTTTTTTCAGCCTAGAGACAATATATCAAATATTGAGACTGAAAAATGCCTTTTATTTGTTTCTGCTCATTTTAAATTTCAAATAGAATGATTCCAAACAGCAGATAGACGATGTTAGGAACTAACTGGTAAATATATTTTAATATTTAGTGGATAAAAAAACATATTTTTCTCAGGAGTTGTTAGTCTTTATCCCCAAGTAGAGCTGGGAAAAAATACACCACTGCAGTTCTTTCTGGAGCCACAGTAGGATTTACACATCTATTATAATGTAGTACAGCAATATCACCTATCGCAGCTTAAAGAAAAATCTAAATTCAAAGAGGGGAATTTTAAAAACTGGACAAATAAAAAGTAGAATCATCTGCATAGATTGTTACAGTAAAATGTAAATAAGAAGTTTGTTGTTTTTGTTACTTTTGTAATTCACACTTTTATTTAAAGGGGAAAAATGGTGTGATCACATTACACCCATATTGGCTTCCTTAGACTGGCTTTACTTCCATTTCAGGATCCAGTTTAAACGTTTATTCCTTCTTTTTAAACCTCATGGTTTGTCACCCTGTTACTTAACAGAACTTTGGAAACCCTAGACTCTTAGCTGAGCACGGACATCTACGAACGACCTGCTCTTGGAAATTCCCAGATCAAGGATTTAAATTAGAGGTGATTGAGACTTTTCAGTGGTGGCTCCCAATCTTCTAAAGACCCATTTGTTCTTGCTTTCACGTCTAGTTGAGCAGAGTTCCCTGGCTTTATTGTGCAAAAACAGACTTATTTACTTTGTTTTATTACATTTCTGTTGTATATTTATTGTTCATTTAATGATCCTTGTGTATAGTGTGTATTTTGTACAAACTGTACAGCATTTTGGTGAACTGAGGTATTTTAAATGCACAATAGAAACTTTGATTTGTCTTGATTTTTTTGTTCTGGAGCACCAACAGTGCAGCATGGTGTTCTTTTGTTTGCAGTTGCAAGCAGTGAATCTGAATTTCCTGCAAGCAAACATCAGTGTCCAAAGTAATTTTACAAAATACTGTGCTGTCAAGACTGATCAGATGAGGCTATATAAGCTTTCCATCTGTTAGCAGCAATATCGAGGGCCATCATCTGCCAGTGCCGTGCAACCCCGTCGAGCTGTAAGACATCGCGAGTTTAGAATTTGAGCCTAGCGTGACATCATAACAGCGTCTGGCTCGCAAGCTTTTACCCACCTTATTGCCATTGTTGTACATGGCCACCAGGCATAGCAGATGGTACATGTGCCCACACTTGCCAAGTTTGCCCACCAGCTCTGGCTTGATGCCTTTGTGCTGCAGGACGCCTTCATAGCCGGATGACATGACCAGCCTCTCCATGCAGATGGTACAGTCCTGGAATAGCGGGCCAAAATACTTGAGCTGCCATTTGACATGTACATGACTGTACTCATGAAGCAACTTAAATCCTGAATATGCGCACCGATGGGTTTTATTCTCACCTCATCTGGCACCACTTTAATCTTCTCAGTGTATCGTCGCACCACATCTTCTGGGTTTTTCCCTTTTAAAAATAAGTCACAAAAGTCATGAGAACAAGCCACAGGTAAGTGTGAGTAAAGAGAAAATTGACTATTCAAAAACAAGAGAATAACATCAGATCAGTCTCAGAGACTACTCTGCCCCATGTGCCTTTCTTTTCTTTCTTTTTTTTTACCAATAAAAGAAAGTGTGCACGTGGAAACAGTACACATGTTAGTGATGTTCAAGAGGAGGTCACCTTGAAGCTGCCACATAACACTGGCAACCCCACACTCTCATAATCCCTGTGTGCAACCAGGCTGGTATGGCTGAGAGCACACCCACAGCTTACATCCCTAATACGCTTACAGGCAACCTTTTTTCCCCCCCGAGCTTTTGTTTGTTCATTTGAGGGAGAGCCAGTGAACACAGGCAGAGAGAGTAGTGAGGGAAGGAGACAGCTTTTGTCCCCCCCAAATCCTCAGGTATAAAGGGTATGCAGGAGGTAGAAATGTGTGAAGAGAAGGAGAGGTGAAAACAGAAAAAAGGAGGAGAAAGACAGAGAAAAAGTTAATAAATTAATTAAGAATAATTTTACTCTGTTGTTATTTGACAGCTTCATTCACTTCTCTGATTGTTCTGGGTGCAGAAAGCAGAGCAATAGAAATCAAATCAGACACAAACACATAGGTTGCATATTTGTCTGTTACCTGAAGTAACATTTGAAAGGTCAATAATTTCTAATTACTACAGCAGAAGATTTTATTTTATTTTATTTTATTAGTTTTGCTGTTTTTTGGTAATAGTCAGCCCGTTCTCACTCCCGAGGCCTAACATCCCGACTATTTGTCACATCCCGTGGCGTTCCTGAGGTATGTGAAAGGTGACCTTCCGCGTTCTAATGCTACGCACCAGTTTATGGATGAAATCCAGTTGAATGACAGTCCCGCAGTAATACATGTACCAGCCATGTATTCCAGCCCTAACACTAACCTTATCCCTAACCCTATCCCTAACCTTTGCCAGCACTTTAATGACGTTAAACTGGGTTTTCCAAAGTGATTTAAGTAAAATGAACGAACATGTGAGATTGATTCCAAACAGTTCTCATGTTTCCTCATTTTTCTGATCTTGTCACTTGGGATGTGGTGGGTGTCTGGAAGCGTAATATGTTGACGATTTGTCACCTAGCATCAAATATTACGTTTTGGGAGTGAGAACGTGTTGTAATAGTCTGCAGCATTTGTTGAGGCTAAAATAAATATATGGTCATGAATTTGCAATTTTTAAAGTTTTCGCACAACTTGGCTTGATAGTAATACATTCATATAAAAGATACCTTCTAATAGCATGTTTTAAATTCTAGTTTAAGGCCAAGTGTACTTGCAAAACTAATAACTATATATTTAGTGCTACAGTAGCTAGCTATTACCAGGCAGTCTGGATATATTAGCTGTGTTAGCATTTAGCTTAGCTCTAGGCCTTACCCAAAGGTAGTCTCACATAGCTGTTAGCATAGGCTCTTGTTTTTTGGGGGGTTTTTTGTTTAAAAGCTTGATTTTGGTGAATTTGAATAAGGACCACCGCAAAAAACTGTTGTAACAACAAACCTAATTGGATACTTAAATCACCATCTCTCAACTGAACAAGGAGATTTTAAAGAAGCTAAGAAAAGGCAAATTGTTTAAAGCTAAAGAAGCAGGAAAGAAAAAAAGGCTGTTATCTGGTGACGTTATAAACACAGCGGATGATGTGAGTACCTGACATTTGTTGCACTTGCTTTTGTAAACTTTAATAATTTCTTTTATAATGAAAATAACACTATGCATTGAGGAATGCTTTTGTTGGCGCATGCTGTTCTTACTGATACTGATACCGGCACGTCACAGTTGAAGGAAATTCAAACTGGTGTATCTCTAAACAAAATCTTTGTTCACAATGGTGAGATGCTTGAAGGACTGACTAAGAGGACAAGTGCAGTGCAAGGATAGAAAACCAACAGTCTGACTGTTCAATTAATACAAAAACTCCCCGGGGAGGTCTGTGGTTTCCACTGCTTGCATCGACCAACACTTACTCAGGCCCAGAGTTCTCCAACTATACACCAGATGCCCTTTCGAACCGGCTCAGTGTAACTGTGCCTTTCATTGTGTCTTCATGTATCAATCTGAATGTAGTGTTACATTTATGAAGTTGTTATTTTACTGTATACATATATGAGCTTTTTGAAAGGTACAGGAATGCTTTTCAAACTGACTGTTAGCAAACTTGGGTGAAATCTGAGCCACTGCTAACCTTATGGAACAATTATGGATCCCTCAACAGTTTATTTGGTGGCTTATTTTGCAGTTTCAACACTCAGAAGGTTGAAACATGTCGCAAAGTTTGGCAGAACAAAGATGGTCTGTCAGTGGTTGGCAGATTTCTCTCATCTGTGCATTTCTCATTTCTTCACTTATTATAAAACTACAAACTACAGTGCTGTTGTTCTGAATTCATTCTGTTGTTCGGTCCCGCCGTCTCACCTCTTCTTAGGTGCTTTTTCTTGGTTTTGCGGCGCATGCCGTTGATTCCTGGCACAGGTTTCATGTCGCTCTTGTTGATGGGGGGTGGGTGCAGTATAGGTTTTGGTGCTCGAGTCAGGCAAACGGGCAGACCTGCAGCGCACATCAGGATACCTGTCATACCTGACGCATGGGTAGGGCACACACACAGAAAAATAAACAAACATTACTCATCTCAGCAAAAACGATCATTTATAGCTGATTGCTAAACAGATGCTGCACAGCAGATTTGGTCTAACCTGCTAAGGCTGGGTGCACTGGTCCAGAACCAGTCAAGTTTTTAACTGGGAGTGCAGGAACCCTTTAAGAAAAAAGAAATGAAAAGGCATAAAAATAGTAATATTATAAGTACAGTGTTGTTACAGTCCCTTACTCAAAGGTCTCTACAAAGAGAATTGCTCACATCACACAGACAGATGCTTCTCGCCATGCGGGTCCATTTAATACACAGCTTATAATCTGTAAATGACCCTGCGACTGCTAAAATGGATGGTAAACGGTCCCATTTGTGTACAACTGCTTGTTATGCCACAGCTGAAAAACCTGAAAGCAGCAGACAGTTCTGCTCTGCGTGGCATGAAAAACACTCAAGCTAAAATGTCAAATGTGCTTCACCACAAAGACGAAGACAACTGCAGTAGGATGAGACAACTCGACTTGTGCAAAGCGCTGCCGCAGAGTCTGATTCAGGATGACATTCGGAGAGGCTGAAGTTCATGACAAACACAGACGACAAAGACAGTTGACTTGCTCACTCTTCAAGATCTATGAAGCACAGCGGGCAAAAACAGGGGCATTAATATGAGCGCGCAAATTTCCCCGAGCGAAGCAGAGCACAGGAACACGTTTCCTTTCCCTGGATTAAAAGTACAAAGCCATCAAACTAAGAGTTATTAAAGCTGAGATTACACTGCCCTTTAAAAAACACCTAATAAATAAAATCACACCAAATGTGATGGTGTACTCAAATGTACTCTTAGTGATGATCCCAAGCCCGGGTAAATGGAAAGATTTTCATTGGGAGCTACGAGGATAGACAGCATTAGAAGTCAGTACACGAGAGGGACAGGTTGGGTCAAGCGATTTGCATTTAAGTTAAAGAGGCAAGGCAGAGGTGGTTCGGACATGTACAGACGAGCGATGGTGGATGTATTGGACAAAGGACGTATGGAGCTGCCATATTCCAGGCGGAAAAGAGGAAGATCTCAGCAGAGGTTCATGGAAGTAGTGATAGAAGACATGCAGAGGGTTGGTGTTATAGAAGAGGAAACCGGGGATAAAATGGAGGCAGGTTATCCACTATGGCGACTCCTAAAGGAAGCAGCCTGTAAATTTTACTAAATTTGAAAGCAATGGACAGCAGACAATTATAAAAAAACAAACGTAAGCCAGTGTGAGACAATGTGATGAAAACAAGCACTTTACTTTGAAATGGATAGTTTCAAACCACACATTTTTATTCCTGTTAACAGTTTAGACTCCAAACAGGTGGAAAAGCGGACTAAAAAATTCTAATAAAGTTTTATAACCATTTAAATTCCTCTTAAATTGCAAAAATTACACTAGGACACTTGGTTAGGCCTTCATACATATTATTTTACGAAGAAGGAAGCCGTTGTTCATTTTTAGATTTATTGTTTTAATATTATTAGAGTTGATGGTAAGAATGACATTAGAAGAAGAAACCGCGAAGACTAGGTCACAATATGAACTGATGTGAGGATATTTTGAGAATGGTGGCTCCAAGGGAAAATCATATATCATGTCTCCATTGAGACCTCCAGAAATTAATATCATTAATGGGATTCTGGAATAAAATGAAGCTTGTATTTCACCACTTAGGAAATAAAAAAAATATAGGTCTGTACTTTAATGCCCTTTGGCAACAAGTGAAGATAGAGACAAAGTGTTTATATGGAAGAAATCATCTAGAGTAGAAGAACTGTTTAACAGGAAACAAACAAACTTGTGTGACAAGAGCTTGTGCAGACTGATGGACAACCATTACAGGAACATGTTGGTAATTACCAATGCTGTTAACTTAGGCCAGCTGGGGCATCAGCCTTACCCTGTGTGTTGGTCTAATAAATTTCTCAAGCTCTACATATTTTGAACAAAGCCAGGGTCTCTCTCTTTTTAGGAAGGTAACCTTAGACACCTGTAATACAGCTCACTGTGGTGGTGCGGTGTAGATAATGGCTCGGCTCTTGGACGTAGAAGTGGGGCAGGTCGGCTGAGGGAGGTGCGCCGGTGGAAAGAGTGGCACACCTGGCCTGCATTCGGTGCGGGCAGACTGCAGCACAGAGTCATTACGCTCCGAAGCCGCACAGTTGTCGGAGGAGTGATTAGTAAAGAAATGTGTGCACTAACTACCTTCAACCCTGTGGTTACTGTGGCAAACCTGCTACACTTCTAAACCAACCCATGTTTCAAATAACGTGGAGTTAAAGGTAGCCACCATCTCCGGATGTTCAATGCTGTGCTCTCACTGAATCACTAGAGTTCTCAGTTTATTGACTACAAACACGTACACACACCTTCACACACACACTCCTGCGCACGTCTCTTTGCTCTTTGTATGAAAGGAGTGAAGTGTCAGACCCTGTAGCTCTAGGCACTGCACAAATCCGCATCAACACAGCGCTTTGATATTAGTGAGGGACTCGGTTCTTACACCAGGGGAAGCCGCTCAATAAGCTGAGTGCAATAACAAAGGGACACGAGGTCTGACTGAAGCCGATGTGTGCCACTGCATTTCTGGGAAGGACTCAAATACGCTGCGTCTCACACCAGCGGGCCAGAAACCGGGATCAGCTTGCTTTTGTTCTGGAGTGTAACAAAAAAATACAGCGATGTGCAGCTCTGATAAATGCCTTATGTCAGAAAGTCAAATTCAGAGGGGGGTGGGAGGTGGGGGGTGGGCACGTCAGATTTGATTTTTGTCCAAAAAGAGACACCAGTGAGTGATTTCACACCTTCAGCCACAGAGGAAGAATTAATAGACGAACTCACCTCCTGCAGTCTGCGCGTGTAACAAAAACTAACCAGTCAATACTTCACAGTACACAGCCGCCCTTCACTCAATGAAAGCACCAGTTTGAGTCAAGAGGTCGGCGGTCTATTTTTCTGTGTCTGGAATAAAAAAATGTGTACGAAAGTGTAAAAGTTTATATAAAAAAACCCCAAAAACCAAAAGCAGAACAAAAGTAAAAAGTAATCTAACAAACAAGAAAAATAAATATATTCACTGCCACCCAGTGGGAGAATCCTTCAGATGCCTCCCTTTATGAGTGCATGTTTAATTTAAGCAGTTCACAGAGAGTCCTGTGATCAAACAAATCATTTTCATGAGAAGAAAAAAGGGGGACGACACAACACAAGAGCCCTTAACGCCATCTCATTGTGGACAAACTAAAAGCACACACAGCAGTGGATCTGTACTAGAACAAGACATTAGTTAGTTTCATTTGTACTGCATATAGATTCTAGAGAAGATCTCAAAAAAAGATGGAAACTCCGTGGTACGATAAAATCTACACAAGCCGAAACACAAAACACACAAACATTAGATGCTATTGATAATTCTTATCACCTAACCAGAAAGACACGCACTCCTACACATAGACGCACATCTTGGAGCGCGTTCTTTCCTTCAAATCTCTGATTACACATTAAACTGGCAGCCAGACAACCTGTAGCCAGTGTACAGCTGTGGACATCTGTCTCCTTTTGTACACAATTCTCTTGCCTTTCTTGTTTTTTCATTTAGAAATGGGAACCTCTGAAATCAGTGAACCCTGTGCCTCTGAATCGCGCCTTAAACCACATGACGCTAAAAATCTCGAACACGGAATAACTTTTGATGTTGATTATTTCATCAAGAAACGCCAACATTCATGTTAAAAACCCTGAGTTGTCCTCACCAAAACAGCCACTTTAGGGTTAAAACAATCAATGATCCTCAACAATGGGCTCTGTTGGCTTGTGCTCAGACCTTGAGAGCAATTATAACTCATTGTCAGCGTAAACAAGCGCGGACCTTTTCCACATTCAGCAAACTACACTGAACCTTGTCACCTCTAGATTGCTTTTACGCTGACAACTCCAATTCTTTTCATCCTCCTGTCTTGTGTTCACTTCTTTGTTCCCTTCTCTCCATGAAGTAAAAATTAACCTGAGCCTATCTTTGCCCAAACCTTCGACAGTGTGTCCGAGTGGCATTTCTTATAACTAAGGCTGTAATTTCTAACCCAAAACCAATGTAATTTAGTAATAAACCCACCTCCCACAAGCTCATCCATCAACACCACAGTAATAAAGGCCCCTTGCAGATCATGGGCATGAGGGTCACTATTCCTCCTCTATCTCCTGCTCAGAGTAATACTTCTTCTCTGGAGGGAATCTCCCAGCTGCCTTGAGGACTTAATCAGATGTGATTCCCAAAATAAAGAGACCACATTAAGCCTCGCTGAGGAAGTGCTGACGGAGGACTAATATCTCCTCATCTGTTTATTATGCGCTATAAAGTCAGAGTCGAATGGAGAGAACTCCACGAGTGCTTAATTGCATATTGATGTGTATCGCAGGAGAGAGAGGCTTGCCCCCGCTACAGTGTGGGTGGCAATGAAATGCCCTGAAAATAAGCAACGATGGCACAGACGATTTCCAAAACTCTGGCTCGGGATTTTTCCATTTATTTTAATAACAATTTTCATCATGAGGGGAGTGCCAGAGCAGGAGAAGCAGAGCAACACACTGAGGGATAATGATCTCAGGCCTCCAGTCAAAACTCAGGCTGGCTCCTTAACACGAGCAGCTCGTAAACACAGCCGATAGCAGCGAGGGAACGCACCCAATTAAAAAGCTCTTTCTTTCAGCTCATGAAGACAAGGCCTTGTTTTTTTTTTACCTTTCATCTTTCACCTGTCAGAGAACTGAAAGCAATACTATAAAGCAGCTCTAACTAAAGACCTGCAGCGCAGGGCTTAACCCGGTCGAGCGGAGAGAAAGTGCACAAGAGGAAGTGGTTTGACTGACAACGGAGGCCTAAAAAACACAAAACAAAACAAAACAAAAAAATCCCCAGAGGCCTTGTGAAATTCTTCCTCTGTTCATTCCGCTACAAATGATATCTGTTTATCTTTTAAAGAGGCAGACGATTCGTCGTTAACATTTCTCGTATCTATGCGTAAACACACAACGACAAGATAAATCTCATAGCGAGAACCTGCTGTGGTTCCTTTTTCGACGTGTCGATGGTGAGTTTGGTTTAAGGGTGAAATACTCGAGAACGATTAGATATACGCAACATGGTGCTGCACATAAATGATGCAAGACTATTGACTCAAAGAGATCAACACGAACAGCTCTTTTACCAGCAAATATTTAATGAATTCATAAATATCATGAAATATCTATAAAGATGATGCAAGCTAGGTTCAGTATTATTTAATGAACTGATTTTAAAAATAGTCAGTTAATTTCTCCCAGTTACATCACTGTGAACTGAATATCTTTTGGGCATCAGTTTAAAAAAAAAAACCCAAAACAAGCAATTCAACCAGTGAGCAAAGAAAATAATCTAATAATAATAATTAATAAAATAATAGACAGTTGCAGTGTTGCTTCCAGCTCATGCAACAGTGTGATAAGAAGAAACAAAAAACTATGGCAGTCTGCATCTGTCGCTGAGCTGCACAGGTGGCGATATGTGGGCTGCTCTGTAATAAGATAAACTGATGTGTTGACACAAGCCAGCAGATGGTGCCACTTGTGATGTTTTCACACGTAACACAGATGCATTAAACACTCCCCCCCTCCCCTCCCCCGCTTTGACAACCACAACCTGTATTCTTTTCAGAAGATACAAAGATCGATATCTGGCCTTTTATCATCAATGGACTCGGGAACAAATGCGTTGTCTCGAAAACCAGCGTGCAGCTCTTCTCGCTGGTGGCTTGAAGTACACCTTGCCTGATTCATCCATAGCGGCTACCTCGTTTGCATACATAAAACAGCGAAATAGAGTCATGTGAACGAGCCACAATGTGCCAAATACCTTCCGTGCACCCAGCAGTTATATTAGAGCGTGGGCGTGTGAAAAAAACACAGATCTGATGTTTTACATTCTGTGTGGGTTACTCTGTTATCTGTCTGTAGCAGGCTTGTGGGAATATGCGAGGGAGTTCACGTTTCAGTTTGTGTCTGTGCGCTTGCAAGCTCTCATGTCCTGCTGTGTGTATGTTAACCACACTCATCCTGTGCGTCGAGCCACTCGCCTGGGAACATGACGCGCTCCGCCTTTTACCCCCTCGGTCTCTTCCTCTCCCTCACTCTAGCTCTCACTGTCTCGTAAGAAACTCATTGTGCTGTGAGGTAAAAAAGAATACGAAAAGAAGAAGAAGTCACATTTCGCCCACAGCTCTGAACACCTGAGCTGTCACTGAATTCTTGAAATGCAGAACGAAGCATCACCGAGTACGTCGCACAAACAAAGTCATGACCTGCTGTGGTGAGGATGGGGTGGGGGTGACACTGAATTAGGCCACAAAGTGAAAGCATGTGTGTCCAGGACGGTGTTATTCAAACATGCAGTAAGTGTGTCTCTCCCCATGAGCGGCGAGAACAAAATGGAATCAAATTAGATCAGGAGAGGGTTTATTTTAGCAAAAGAAAGCAGGATGGGGGGCACTGAAGTATCGGTTACAACGCTAGCACACTTCTATTCCTTGGTTCCATTCTCTGAATCGCTCTGAGGTCAGAGCGCTCTGCCGAAGCTCCCGTTTTTCCTTGATCCATTATTCATGCTTCCCCAGTGGAGCTCTGCCTCCGTGGCAAATAGGTTTCCACAGCTACGCCGGAGCACACGCGTTCACACACATGCAGATAATGATGCAGATAAACACGCGTTCAGATCATCCACATACAGTGTCAAACTGTCTTTTCACATCCCGTGACACAACAACCATAGCGAAGTGTGAGAGCAACAAATTACTTCAAAGCAGAAGCAACAGAGGGATCCAACGGAGGCTGCAGCATTTCACGCCTATCGGGGGCCGACATAAGCTCGTTATGGAGCAGTAACCATGGCGGGCACACATATGGAGGAAAAGGGTTCCTCCTCGGCCAGCTGGGCCAGAGGAGAATCAGCTGGACTTTTATCCTGCAGGTTCATTGATCGGCACGTTAACAACAGTAGTTATAAATTAGCAGAAAGAGGGAGAGAAAGACAGAATATACAGCACGGATTCAGGGTGACGCTTTTGTGTAGCAGACATGAAAATTGGCTCTTGGCTTTTAATATCCACCCGTTGCCTCTGTGGAACTGTAAATTCAACTGAATCTGAGCATTATGCCTCCGTTATATCGAGTGAAAGGCCACTGCCGACTCCAGAAAATCTGAGCTAGGAAAAGAGGCCAATGCCTTTGTGTGCATTTGCCTCTTGTGTACAATAAAAAATCTTTACCCTGCTGGGATGGCTCCTCTGGCAGTCCCCACGGAAATGCGCTGGGTGCCCGGACGGTTCAGATTGTTCTGTCCGTTAATGGTGAGAGTGTGGTGGCCATGGGCAGATGAAAGAGATGGCATCACGGGGGAACAGGGGAAGTTGGCAGCGGACAGTGGCAACTGCACCTGTTCAGCTTTAGCTTGTCCACCTCCCAGGCTAATGTTATTGTTGTTTGTGCCGGTGGAGCTGGATGTTTGAGACCAAAATGAAGTACCGGCGAAGGTATTGCTCTGCCGCACTACGGTATGGGTCCCTGCAGTGCCTGCGTTGCCCGCCGTCCCCCCGTGGGGTTTACGTCTCTGGGAGGCCAGGATGGCATTAGAGGCAGCTCTTGTACTGTTAACCAGGATGCACTGCTGGCAGGAGCAGGGCTGGCCAGAGCTGGCGCCCACAGGCCAAGACTGGGACTTGGGGATGGAGCCCATGATGAGCGGGTAGGCCAGGTCCATGCGCCTCCGCAGGCGTCTCTTTCTCTGGCTCTGCCTGTTGGTCTGAGACATGCTGTTGAAGTCGATGAGGTAGCAGAAGCCCAGAGAGGTCAGGTCCAGCCAGGGATGCTGCTTCTCATAGGCGTTCTGGATGGTCACGCAGATCTCCATGTCGTACGGCGTCCATGAGCCGTTATCGTTCTCCCACTCCCACACCACACCTTTCCCTGGGGCAGATGACGGATCATAGAAGTTCCTCTGGACTGGTCTCATGGTGCCTAAGAGGAATCAACAGAGAAGAGAAGTAACGTGAGGACGGCTTTGTATTCAGAAAGCTTATAACATGTTTCACTCCAGTAAAATTAGCATGTAGAAAAGAAATGGGGGCGGGGGGGACTCCTCGAAAATCCCATATCCCATAATGCATCACATTGTCCATAATATTCAATTCAGATTTCTTCACAAAACCTCTTTTGCATCAAAGCCAACACCTCCAGATTGAAAAACAAGGAGCCCAGAAACTGAAAAACCTGATGACATCATAAGGATCATTAATGCATAATCACTTCTCTAATGACGTCTGTGCCTCTGCATGGAGATTTTAAAAGTTTGCATAAGTAACCCTATGTATCACCACGGTTACTTATCATGAGTCATACTCACAGGCTTCACCACACATAATGAGAAGCTTGTTGGAGTGCCCCTTTAATGTATTTCAATTATTGATCTCACCACAGGCCGAAAATGAGATGGTGCTAATTTAATGAGAAAAAATAATAGATAATAGAACATGGGTTTGCCTTTCACAGTTTGGTGATGTATGCTCGCTTGTGTGCCGCTATAATTAACAGTTAATGAGTAAATGAATAACTGTTTGGATGATAAATAGACAGAAACTGCCTGTGACATTAGCCTGAGGAGATCCGCAGCTTTTCTGTGTAAAGCTCATCAAGTGAGCTAACAAGTGTTGAGACGCCAACTTGACCAACTGAAGGAGATGAGGTATAAGAGTTCACCTTCTGCCTGAAGCGATAACAAACTGGGGTGCACACATAGTCCAATCACTCAACCTTTGAAGCTCCTGCTGTGTCGTAAACTGCATGCATGGCCACATCATGCCCACAATGCCTGCTGTGTCCGTCTGAACGGTAAGGGGGTGGGGGGCATAAAGCCAGGAGCTTTGTACTTCTGTCCGTCTGCTGATGACCACTCAGCTCCCACCTCCATTATAACACAATTACTGTAGTCACATGGGAAATTAGGACACCTTAGCTTATCCATCTCCCCGCCACACGTCAGCACGGGTATCCAGGCACTCCAGCCGAAAGCGTCATCCCCTCCTTCCCCCACCTAATTTAACGGGTAAATGCACACTCCCAAACCAGGGAGGACCAGGGTGATAATGGAGGGAAGGGAGTGTGTGCCGAGGATGAATGGGGGTGGGAATGAGTAGAGGGTTGGTGGGCAGCAGTAAACCCTCACCCGGGAGCTTGATGCTGGCTCCGGAGAATAAAATGCATCAGCAGGATCAGCAAGTCTGACCTTGAGTCGTTGCTGCAGACTGCTAAAGGACTGGGCTCGACAGCTAATTTTATTTGGAGCGTCTTTAGAACCACGCACACACACACACACACGCACACACACACACACATTTACAGATGACTGCTCAATGAGCCAGCTGCCTGTGTCTCTCACGTCTTCAGTCAGTCAGCCGTGCAGAACTTTCTCAGCCAGTCACATCCATGTCTGCTCACAGCTTGCCAACTTGCTTTCTTATATAGCACTATGCAAAAGGGTAAAAACCACCTCTTGTTTCTTTAAATTTTGCTTCAAGTGAGCCAGAGTTTGTTGTAATTAAAAAAAGGGTCTTGAGCAATAGTTCTCCAGGGTTTCTAACGGTCTTTCTGCTTTTTCACCCATTTCTAGTCCAGTCGACTGGACAATTTCATAGCTCAGTCCTTGAACACTGACCTGTGAAATATTCTACAATAAAAAGCACCTGACTCAAGGGATGAGCCATTGGTGTTTCTACATATAACATCTTCAGGCACTTTCCTACAGCAGCCTGTTGCAAAAACACATCAAGTTTTCCTATTATATTTAGCCGAATCTCAAAATAGCAAGTTGACAGGCATGATATAGAATAACAGCAAACCTACCATGTAATAGCATAATATATCATAATATTACTCTTGCACCAACGTGATTTCCAAAGAGTTACTAGCAAAAAAACATTGTGTTTCTCAGCACATGTGCAGCAAGTCCTTAAAAAATGGGAGAAAACCATACAAGTGGAGTGACAAAGAAGAAGTACCAGGCCTAAAAAAAAAAAGTACAGTAGATGAACAGTATCTGAAAATCATCTCTTTAAGAAATAGGAAAAGTTCAGGCAGAGACCTGACACAGGACCCACAGAGATGCATCTGGACCTTCGGCTGATCAGTGATTGTCTACAGTCTACAGCTGTAAAACACAGTGGAGGCTCTGTCATGGTTTGAAGCTGCATTTCAGACAGTGGTGTTAGAGATCTTGTCAAAATTGTCGTATGGTTTTACCACAATACTGAATTTCCATGTATGTTTGCATGCTTCCCATTGTGGTTTACGACTTTTGCACTGCACAATTTCCATCGAGATAATAAAAAGAAATAACAACGATTTCAGCGTATTTCAAAAATACAACACGCACATTAACAAAGCACTAATTCCTAAATTTAATAATTTTCTCTATACACAAATCAGGGGAAAGCTCTGACCCCCTCATCACTGTGGCAGCTGTGGGATGCATTATGTTCATGGCCCGATGGATGGCGGCACAGCTCCAAACAGTCTTGACCAGCGTTAAAGTGTAAACTGTAAATATTTAATCATGTGGAGATGTTTCATTTCCAGTCTCAACTTCAGGGAGGAAGCAAAGATGGACATTATCTCTTTCTGTAATCCTGTTAGGTATTTGTGAGCACTTTGATGGTGCACCATGCATGAAACGAGCTCAACTTGAAAGAGTTTCTTCAAACAGTTCAGTGGGTTTTAAAGGATGAGCGTCTGGCAGTCAGGTTTCTTGAGTGTAACTGAATGAGGTCAGGACCGAGCATTGCTCAGCATTTACAGCCAGATAGCTGCACAGTTCAGGACTCTCATTCTTCACCATCACACTGGAGTCGAGCATAAAGTTGTCCAGTAACTAAACACAAGGGGTTGTTTGACAAAGCTTATAAGGTGTGTATGTAGGTTAAGAAGGTGTGGGGGATGGGGTGCTAGCACCTAGATGTGGTTTGCTGAGAAACAGTTTCAGAATGTAACTTCTCCTTAAAACCACACATTGACATTTCTAGTCAGATGAAAAGCCAAATTAGCATTTTGTGCTAACTCCCATGTTTAATGTGATGAGTATCTACCAAGGTCATTTTAATTAAATCATACTGGAACTAGTAAAAATGAGACCTTTGAATTTGGAAAGCTAAAATAAAAACCTTTACAGTTCGGTATTTGTCAATTTGGTAAACTTTTATCACATTTCTTTTGACTGACATGCTTACTTAGACTTTGGATGTCTAGAGGACTTCTTTCGAAAAGTTATCTGGTTTTTACTGTTACTATTTCATTTGAAAAATTAAACAGTAATTTATTAAGTACACACCATTGTTTCGATTGTTAATGAAGGACAGAGCAAAAAAAAAAAATACCCAAGATAAATAATCCAATAAATCTGACTTTAAATAAACTTTAAATATTTGCATTCTTGTGTAGAGAAACTATGAAGCACACCGAAGAAAACACCAGAGGTCACAACAACACTTTGGTCTGGGAGCCTCCTGTAGGAAGCTTTATACAAAACATACACCCTGAATCTCTTCTCCGAGTCTCATGTTGGGCTGTAATTCTCTGCTGTGTATCCTACCTTCCTCTGTGAAAACCCAGGACCGAGTTGTTGACGTTCTCCCCATGACCGTTCTTGCTCTTCCTAACAGGAAACGAAGCGAGAGTGGCTGCTTCCTGTCTGAACCTGTGCGCCTTTGGCAGCCATCTTTCCTGCCTTCCCTTCTCATCTCTCTTATCTCATCTCCCACATTGTCCTCTAGCTGTCCTTTCCCCAACACCAGCATGGTTTGCTCTTGGGCAAGCTGGAGCTGTGTGATGTATTGCCACATTGGGCCTCACTGTGGGACTCTAGCCCTACTGTCACACGGGGCCAGGAGGGTTCAGGGTGAGCTTCATTGCCCTCTCACATCATGGCTGTAGGGAAACTTCCCTCTGTCTGTTCATCACATGACACCATGCCAGTCTCCATCCTTAATAGCTTTGTTTTTCTCTGGAAGTGAAGGAAGCCCAGTCTGAATCACCGTTTTATATGGAAGGACATGCATCATTAAATTCTAACATCCTTGGCTGCCCTTAGAGGCTTACAGCATAGAGACACAGCAGATTAGCAAAATGATGCTTTGTAAAACATGCCAAAGGTTTATCTCTGAAGAAGACAACGACAGCTCGCATATCACAGCAGGAAACCAGCTCCAAACACTGCAAAAACGAAGCTTCTGAGAAGATGAACTTATGTCTAAGGATTGAAGAGATGCTATCGCCTTTTATTTAACCAGCAAAACAGCTCCTTCAAACACAATAGACATAAACAACTACAACATCTTAAAAATGTATTGTTATATTGACCTGCGGTTTAAACTTTAATAATATATGGGCACTGGAATTTTTTATTTCAGACTGGGATCATTTGTTTTGTAGTCTGTAATCACGTTCAGATTAAAACATATTTAAAATGTAACTGTATGCACAGAGAAACTGTAACTTCCTCATTTTAAAAGAGGTGAGAACATTGTGATTGAGTTCGTAGTATAATATCCTATGAGATTCAGGCTATGAATGGAGATTCACAGGTTCTCCTGAGCATCAAAGAGCCAGACCAAAAAAAGTCCATGCAACTGCTAACCCAGCAACCAATGGGCTCAGCCAATCGATGACAGGTGATACAATCACCTAATAACCCAACCATATCATACACCCCAAATCCCCAATTCAAAGACAATGAATCATTTCTGCTTGACTTCCATAAGCAAAGCTTCTTTTTTTAGGTATAGACACAAAAACTGTTTGGTTGGGTTGAGACGGACACGGTCAGGTTGAAAACAACATTACAACATTAACTCTTTAGTTTTAAAAACGATGCTAAAGCTGAGACCAACGCGTCCCACTCAAGCAGCCCTATGTGACAAGTTAAGATTCAGATGCCTCTTCAAATATCAAAGCAGAAAACAATTTTTTCAATTTTCAATTTTGTTATACTAAAAACATGGCCACCGGTATACGCACTTATTCTGTCTTTATCCTCTACTTATAATGTAACACACAACAAACTAGAGGAAAAAAGGCTTTTACACCTCGTTAAAGTTCATCGAGGGAGTAAAACTACTTCCTTCCACGCAGAGACCCTCTAAATCTGTCACTCGGGTTATGACACGCTAACTACTCTGCGGTGTGTTCAAGAAAACTGTGGTCACAAGAGCCTTAAAGAAAACTGTCAGTTCCTTATGATCTCTTGTCTTGCCGTGGGTAACACCTGCATGGCTGCTGCAAAATACACAGGATTTAATCTTTGCTGTCACACTGAGGAAAGGTTTTGCTGTCGCTGAAGCTGTCTCTGGGGTCTTAAAGGAGAAAGGGCAGGAGGAAGGGTTTGCTCGTATGTGAACCTTCATACAACTGCTTTCCCTGAGAAAAGCACCGACGGAGTCAGCACCTCATCTCCTCTCTCATCTCATCCGCTGCTGACGCCAGCTTTCCCTCGCTTTCCACCGTCTCTCCTGGATCTGTTTCAGCAATGCCTCGCTGAGCCATTCTTCACATTTTCCACTCTGTCACTCACTGGACCCCGTCCCGCTCTCACTCAACGCTCAACTCTTGGAGCGAGAACAAAAATCTGTGTCATTGAATTAGGGCGCGCATCACCTTGTAGTTAATGCTCTTCTTTGCACTGCTGCTTTGGGAAGAAAGGCAGAAGAGAAGCGCCAGGATCAGGCACTATAATATGGCCTTATAATTGACAAACCTCTTCAATTTCCCTGGGGCTGCGTTGAACCTATTAGTGCGGCGGTTTCCAATTTAACTACAGACGGATGGGGGCCAGTAACAGGTCCAGCATCATATGCCTTGACGGTATCTGAGAAGCAGAGCTACCTATTCTTTGTTAGAAACCAGGCAGCCCACTGCCATAAAAGAGAGATCAGTTACAAAACGTATTTTAATGTAACCAATATTACATTAACTTGATCTTGCGCTTTCACAGTGAAGAAAACCACATTTTTGGGTCAGCTGTGGCTCAGGAGGTAGAAAAGGTAATCTACCAGCCTAAAAGATCCCTGGCTGCTCCAGTCTGCATGTACAAGTATCCTTGGGCAAGATCATGAACCCTGAGGTGCTCCCGATGCATTCATCAAAGTGTGAATGTTAGTTCGAAAGCACGTAGGCTGGGAAAAAAGTGCCTTTGTGAAAGGTCAAATTGGGCTGTAGTATAAAGTGCTTTAAGTCCTTGAGCAGAGTAGAAAAGCGCTATATAACAACCGTTTAATTTACCATTCCCCAGTTAACTAATTAACCTTCACTTTACAAACTGTCCAAAATAGTGATAATGTGCTTTTTTTATGCTGCGAGCCAATGCTGACAATAACCGGACTGATTTAGTGGCTATTTAACAGACCATACAGTATATGCACTATTTTTGTTTGATTTGCTGTGAATGCATTCAATTACAAAACTTGCACCAACTGCCAACAATTTCAATGCGGCGTGACCAGACCCAAACTCCGTATTATCACCTCTGTTAAGAGCTGCATCTTCAGCTACACCTGAGCAGTTTTCAGCAGCTTTCCAAGTGTGTAAAGTCAAGTGTGTGCTCATCACTTTTTCGACATTCACAAGGTTGCACACGGTGAATTCTGTGTGACAGGTTGAGACTTTTAACGTAGACTTCTACTACAATGTCCCGAGGCATCTGAGGGTGAAGATTCAGCGGAAATGAGGGGAAATGTGATGCAATCGGTTGTTTTTTTGTTCATGCTGACACAATCCCTGTTCACCGGATTTGCCTCCCTGTGATTCTGGCCCACTTCCAGAAAATTTGAAGGGTCCTTGTTTTGACACACTGGAGGCGGACCGGCCTGCTGAGGTGCAAGCACAAAGACAGGGCTTCTGCAATTCTTCTTCTTTTGCAATTCATTTTTATTTATAAAGCACCAAATCACAATCATTATCAAGACCCTACAATAATACAGAGAAAACCCCAACAATCAGACAACCCTCTATAATCAAGCACTTGGCAACAGTAGTAAGGAAAAACTCCCTTTTAACAGGAAGAAACCTTCAGAACCGGGCTCAGCGAGGAGCAGCCATCTGGTGTGACTGGTTGGGGGTGAAGGGAGGAAGACAGGACAAAAGACACACTGCTGAAGAGAGCAAGAGATCAATAATAATTAACAGCACAGCTCTGGAACAAGATGACACCGAGCTGTGATGTTTACAGGCACATCCAGGTAACCTTTGATCATACCCATTGTAACATCGTTATTGAACTGCAACTTAGAAATCAGGCATATTGAAGAGGTAAGCACATAATTAAAGTCGGACAAAATATAAGGGGTGCTTACTGTGACATCATCTTGACTGCACCTTCTTCCAAACTTCAGCTACAGAAAAGCATATCTTTCAGAGCATGGTTTGCCACAAATTAATATTTACCACAAGTTCATTTCATTTTACAGTTGAACAATTCAACAGCACAACCGCGAACCAACGTAGCACCTAGGCACAGGCTCTTCAATTGCCAGCACACGGCCTTCAAAATACCGTCCATATGAACAGGGAACGCATGATGAATATGCAAATAAATCCTACAGTATGGGGAAAATAAAATAATTGAAGTGCGTTTGATGTTTTCTAATAAACCCCAGAGCACAGCTAGGGAAAAAAAACAGGACTTTCATCTCTCAAAAAAGGGCCTTAGCAAACAATAAACCCACGCTGGCTATTAGTGACAATCAAGAGACAGAAAATCGTGGCTAAAAAAAATGCACCGTGGAAAGATCTATCTCAAAACAGATCTGTGGCTACAACGTAAATACGAGGAGAAGTGAACTATTCATTTATATGCATGCACTGCTGCGAGAAAAGCTCTCCTTTTCAAAAGATGTTGTCATACCTGTACATGAAAGCCTCAAAATCTGTAAAAGCATTATCTGCTCATTAACGAATATCCTGAGATCAGAGAGCATAATAATGAGCCTGGCAGTCTGGCATTAAGCTGCTTTAACAGCATTATATGTTTCAGTGTCACAGTTCGCCTGCTCCTCTCTCACAAAATCACACATTAAAGCTAATATTCTAGAGTGAGATGACACTTTATTTCCCCCCAGCACGCAGTTCTATCTATCTATCTATCTATCTATCTATCTATCTATCTATCTATCTATCTATCTATCTATCTATCTATCTATCTATCTATCTATCTATCTATCTATCTATCTATCTATCTATCTATGGGCATACATGATGAACGAACAAAAATGGAAGAGCAACCGCTGGTTGAAAGGTGGTGGAGGAGAAAAGGCGTAAAGGTGATTGAACAGGAGAAAAGAAAGGGGGGAGATGCAGGGGAGAAAGACAAAGATAGAGTGAAGGTGCGAGGAGAGAGAAAATGGGGAGATGGAAAAGGGCCAGACAAAAGTGCACAAAGAAATGCTACGTGAGTGTATTAGGAGAGAAGGAGCAGATATGTGATGAGGGGAAGTTTTCTGCCAACGAAACAATAAAAAAAGAGGATGTCTCACTTCTGCCCGAGCTCAGAAAGTGAACACTGCAGTAAAACCGGCCCAACTAATACAGTTTTGCTGCCAGCAAGACAAAGTGGTGAAGAAAAGTGGCGTAACTCCCACTGCAACCCTACACATCCTCAGCCCCTTCAACACTCCAAACTCTCCCACACCTTGGCCTGGGGAGCTGGCCAGTTACCATGCACTTGTGCAGAGCTTGCACTTACTGAGGTAACAAAAAGAGACAGAGAGGGGCAAAAAAAAGAAAATCTTCAGAAAATTAAGTTACAGTCCTGTCCACCTGCCAGCTCCTGTAGTGCCGCAATAGACCCTGAAACAACCTTCATAGATGTCGTGACGGTTCTCGGATGAAGAGGTTTGAATCTTCTGCTCTCTGACTCATTTTGTTTGTGTACATGCATGTGTTTGTGTGACCACTAGAAGACTCTGAACTACCCTGAAGAGGTGAGTGTGTTTGAATGCACAATGGCTTCTGCTTCACACCACTTCAGCCTCATCACGTCCAGCAGGAGCCTCGTTAGCGTGTCAGCGCCGTGCTGTCACATCACTAGGGCAAGCGAGTAGGAGGCACAGCCTCAAGCACCGTCATAAGACACACAAACACACACTAACATGCAAGCTTGGCTTCACACAAACATAGCTCCACACTGCCAGACAGCAGTGCCAGGGTTACAGTTAAACAGGTTTCTTGTTAGGAGTGAGAGGCACTTTCACACACGGGAAACAAAATCCTGATACGCTAACTTTTCCAGTCAACTTATAGGCTGACAAAACTGAAAACAGCTTTTGACAACATTCCCTTTTGAGTTATGTGATCAACAAAATTTTCTGGGATTTTTCTAGGTGGTACCAATCAGCTGGTGCTAAACTAACAAGCTAATCAGTTCCAGCTTGCTGTGGGAATTTACTGTGGCTTTAAGGGCACAACTGCATTTTACAGTAATGACAGGTATTATGAAGCCATGGAGTTAAGATGTCTATGGGGGAAAGCCATGTGGACATGACATCTGCCTGCCCATAATTACTGGACACTGACTTTTTTAGCTACTGCATACTGGCTTTCCTGCAAAAAAAAAAAAAAATCAGCCTTTTCAAGTGTATAATTGTAAAGATGAAATGGTTTTATGTAATAAAAACAAACTTTCATCTGGCTTCTCCCCCCCCTTTTTTATATTTTCCATTATATTTGTGGAATAAAATGAGTCACTTACGTTTTTATTTTACAAATATATTTGAATTTGAAGAGTGAAGGAACTGAGATGATGTCTTTGTGCACTATCCCATTGTATGTGATTCACAGAGTACTGTGCAAAGGTCTTGAGACAACCTTCAAATTTCTTTTTATTTTGCTAGGAACATGAGAAATAGGTGAAGAGATTTATTCAAATGTGCAAACATACATGGAAATACAATATATTTCCATGCATGGAAATATATTGTACACAGTTGTACAATTCAAATGAGTTTAAAGGTCAGACCGCTTTTATTTTTCAACACAGCCTGAACTCTCCTAGGCAAGCTTTCTAGATAGTTCCCCAGGCTACTTGAAGGACACTCAAAGCTCTTCTTTGGATGTTGGCTGCCTTGCTTTTACTGCATTTGCACTGTGTTTGGGATCACTGGAAGTCCAGATGGTATTGTGCATGTCGGGTCAAAATCTGACCGTACATTTCTGTGTTTACAGTTTTACCCTAATTCTCATCCTTAAGAATGGCTTCTTGACCGTCACCCTTCCACTGAGATCATTTCTGATGAGAAAGAGCAAATAGTGGATGGATCAGCTGAAGGGTCAGATGCATCCTTTAGGTCCTGTTACAGGTCTTTGCTGGATTGTTTTTTCTTAAGGGCATGGCTTTCAGACACTTTTCATCTGCTATAGATAATTTTTTAACCCTGCCACTTCTTCTTTTGTCCTCCACTTGTCCTACTACCTCAGATGTTTTAAAATCAGTAGGTCATCAGGAATCACCTTGGTGTAAAAATATAGTGGTAACAATTTTATGCAGGCAATTTCATAACATTCTTGCATAACACTTCTTGTATGACTGCTCAAATGTTTAAGAGGTCACTATTAAATGTGGTGGTGCAGTAATTTCACTACATTAAGAGAGTTGACTATTTTAGCTTCCCTATTTTTGCATTGCATTAGCGATATTTGAACCACCTCTAAATGCAATTTGGTGCAACAGCATCATGTTATTGAAAACAAAATCTCCACGACTGTCTGGAAGAAATGGAATATACTGGACTGCATTGCAGGTATACCCGCTAAAATGACAATACTGTCAGTGGCATTAATATCTTGATATTTGTGAGTGATTCCAAACATATGGCCAAGCTCTTACAGCTCATCATACATTGTTGACATGCTCTGTTCAGCAGGGAGAAAGTGATATACACAAGTGCAATTCCCACACCACATGGTGCAGTATTCAGCCGTGACGACACAATATTTCACGTCAGGCGTCACACCGCTACAACAGACTGTACATCAGTGAAATCAGTGAAACCCATTTACATGCTCAGCAGAAAGCTGACTGACGGCCAGCCCAAATCGGAGCCGACTTTGAGGAACAGCTCGCGTGGTTCACTGTCTGAACTTAAGAAAATAATTCCAGCAGCGAATCAAAGGGGAAGATTTCATGGATACCCAGGATCCATTATTGCACAAAAAAATATGAAGTGGAAGATAAGCGGCGATGGCGGAAGGGGCTAGATGGAAAAAAAATTGCACAGAATATTACATTTGACAAATAAAAGAAGTCTGACTCACTGAGATGAACAGTATGCAGTAAATTAGTTTGCTGAGATGGGCTTTTATAACCTTCACTTCATGGCTGTCAGACACGGTCAGGTCTTATCAGAGGAAACGCCTGGCTACATTAAAGCAAGCTGTCACTGTGCCAGAGTACAGTGCTCAGCTTTGATCAGCAGTAAACTGGACATGGTGTGAGAGAGGTCAGCGTATATCAGACCACCCGGTAGGGTGATGAACATTTTATCTACTGTACCCCGTGACAGATTTACCAAAAACAACTTCACCTTAAGTATGTTCTACTTTCCCGACGAGTTATTAGGCCCAGACCTTTTCCCAGCTGAATCACAAGTGTAATCACATTTCTGCTGTGTTCATAACTCAAATTTAATGAAGAGACATTCATCTTTTGTCCAGTCATAATCGCTCATTTTAAAAGCTCACTTATTTTCACTGCAGCGTTCCCTTTTCGATTATTGAGTCTATTAAGAGGAACCAATTCATGCTTGCTAAGGGCAGATGTCAGGGCTGAATGTAATCGGGGTCACGTCCTTGTTGCAAAGTTGCTGTTGGTTTGCTAAAAGCTTTTATTGAGCTCAAAGCCTGACCACAGATTCGACAGACCTCATCAAAGCCTACAGACGTGACACAGTGGCACGCTAACTTTTGAGGGTCAAAGTATTTTGAGAAACCCATTATACAAACCCACTTTTCAGTAAACCAACGGTAAGGTAACATTAAAGAATCTGCAAATGAAAACTACAAATATGAATATGGATGATAGTGTTATGTGAAGGTGTGGTTTGGACGCGCCTGTCTCACAATGAAAGGTCATTTTCAGTTCAAGAACACAACTTTATGCTATCGAGGTTCTAACAGCTCATTACGCCAGACCTCGGAGATCCCTTAATTATTAATGGTAGATTCGACACAGTGCTGGAAACATTGCTTAAAGAATTCGGTCCATATTGACATGACAGCATCACGCAGTCACTGCAGATTTGGCGGCTGTAAATCTCCCTTTCTACCACATCCCAAAGGTGCTCTGTTGGATTGAGATCTGGTGACTGTGGAGGTAATTTAATTACAGGGAGCTCATTATGTTCAATGAACATGATAATTTGAGCTTTGTGACATGGCGTGTTATCCTGCTGGAAGCAGTCATCAGAAGATGGGTACACTGTAGTCGTAAAGGATGAACATGGTCAGCAGCAGAACACTCAGGTAGGCTGTGGTATTTAAACAATGCTCGGTTTGTACTAAGGGCCACAAAGTGCGCCAAGAAACCATTTCACCACCACCACCAGCCTGGACTCTTGATATATAGCAGGATGGATCGAGGATTTCATGTTATTTACACCAAACTCCGACCCTACCATCTGGATGTTGCAGCAGAAATTGAGAACAAACAGTGAGGCAGTGTTTTTTCCAGTATTTTGTTCTTCAGTGTCAGTTCTTTGGCTAGTCGATTCAACCGCACCATGTTCAAGGTCACATAAATCATCTTTCTTCCCCATTCTGATGCTCAGTTTGACCTTATGCAGGTCATCTTGGCCATGTCTACATGCCTTAATGCAGCAGTCCCCAACCTTTTTTGAGCCACGGACCGGTTTATGTCCGACAATATTTTCACGGACCAGCCTTTAAGGTGTCGCGGACAAATACAACAAAATAAAACTAGTACCGGTACCGAAAAAAAGAAGATTTATTCATAACACACGTGAAAAGACCCAGGAAAACCGAGTAAACGATCAAAACGATAACAAAATAACGCTGAAAACCGATAAAATCCTGAAAACCATACATTTCACACCTGAGCCTCAACTCTCGCGGCCCGGTACCAAACGACTCACGGACCGATACCGGTCCGAGGCCCGGGGGTTGGGGACCGCTGCCTTAATGCACTGAGTTGCTGCCATGTGATTGGCAGATTAGACATTTGAGTTAATGAGCTGTTTCAATCTAGTATCACAAATGATTACGGCATTGAATGACGTATGTACAGTGACTGAAACTAGAAGGCTGCCAGTATAATCATGTCCCAGTGTTTCTGTTTACCATCTTAAATGTGACTTTAATACCAGAATCAGAACTACTTTATTAGACTTTTTTGTATTCTTTTGTCACTTAAGTAATTTCTCACTTACAGTACTATATGTGAAGCTTGTCCAGGGCTTTCATTTCTCACATACTGGGCACAAGGGCTGACTTTCAGGCAACACTTTCTCACCTTTTCAAAAGCTGACAGCAGAGTCGCAATATTTTGTGACACTGCAGGATCCCTCTGACTGTCAGTCTTCTACATCAAGCCTCTTAAATGACAACAAGCTGAAGTTCGTGACAAAACAAAGAGGCGAGAGAAAGCGCTGAGGGCTCGCCACAGACTCATATAAACCTCGAAAACTTATGGGGAAAGAAGTATAGCCTCTGTGAATTCTATGTAGAATTATTCAGTAGCTTAGAAGCAATAACAATGAAACAAAATAATTGTATTCTGCATGCATTTATCATTTATCCTTCACAACGTTGTGGAGAAATTTTGGTCCACTCTTCTTTGCAGCGTTGCTTCAGTTCATTGAGGTTTGCAGACGATTGTTTATGCACAGCTCTCTTGTGGTCATACTATAGCATTTTAGTTGGGTCGAGGTCTGAACTTTGCCAGATTTGTTGGTGTGATTGTGATCATTGTCCTGTTGCATGACCTAATTTTGGCCAACTTTAGTATTTGGACAGTTGGCCTCACATACAACACTTTGGTATAAAAATTTGTTCATGGTAAACTTGCTGTCAATTTCCCATGGCTGACAAACCCAATCATCACACCTCTACCACCGTGCTTGACAGATGGTATGAAGTGTTTGCGCTGACATCCTGTGTTAGGTTTTTGCTGCTTCAATTTCAGCAAGGCTGGCAAGATTCCCAACACGACTGACTGACATCCAGCCTCCATGAAACCATGACAGAGTCTCTACCATGTTTACCTGATGAAGGCTGTATCTCTCTACTGACCTCCTGTGTACAAATTGATGACAATTTCAATTGAAACCTTTTGGTCATCACTTACTCTTTAGCCATTTTCATCCTTAAGATTAGTTTCCTGACATCCACCTTTCCACTGACACCAGATGAGGCTTCAGTGAACAGTAGATGGATCAAATGAAGGGCCAGATGCATGTATTTGTGGGATTTTGAGATACTGCTCATCTGACGTAGATAGTTTTTTAGACCTGTTATTTCTGCTTTTATACTCCACTTGACCAGTTCCCTCAACTTTTTTAAAGACATACTGCACAGCATACCGAGCTTTGTCAAGTTAGGTGCAAAATACTGTTTTATGTTTGTCAGCCTGTGTTATGTCTGGCATTTAACTGAAGACAAGTCAACAAATTATGTGTTTTTGGGTGTAAGCTGCTAATAATGTTACACAATAATTAACATCCTTCTTATTTTATCAAGAACACTCCCAGCACTCCATCATTCACGTTCATATCAAGGTCAATTGTTTAGTCATATGTAATATAGTTTTATATGGGAAGGAACACTTTTAATCTTTATGCTATCTTCCAGATAAAGCCACTCTTTTTATCTGTGAATCAATAATGTGTCAAAATATAGAAAAAGTAACAGCGATAACAAAAAACTAAAGATGTTGTAGTTGTCTTCATTGCTGACCAGCATATCTCTCTCTAACTGAAATGCATCCAACAAAACACGAAGGAGGCAACTGCTGTTTCAGCTTGATAAAAACTGACCCAGAGGCAACACTTTTACACACAGTTTGCAAACCTGTATCGACAGTGAAACGACATTATTATCATTATCATTACTTCCTGAGTTATGACGTTTGATAACGGCCAGAAAAGGATTATTGCAAAACATCATGATGCAACTGTGAAGCAAACCTTAGACCTTCAGGATATGAAATGTCATCATTTCACCATTTCATTCTTTAAGAAGTTTGTGTCATACTTTGTCACACTTCACTTATCAGTTCTTGAGCAATGGCCAAACAAGGCCTTTGTCAAATCATGGTGACCCTTTTACAACCAAACCAAAATTAAAATCAGCTCATCAGTCCAAGGACATTTGTGTGGAATTAGAAGAAATTCCCTCATTCCTGAAATATTGTGTTCAAGAGTATAGCACAGACAAGCTGACAACATAACTCCTCCACACCGTGGCGGTTGCTGGCACGAGGCATAAAAATTGATGGTGTGAGCAGCTCCTCTGAATAGCACAAGCAGAGTTTGGCTGCCAGGAAAACCTGGCAAATATTCCTCATATCACAGGCTACTGCAGGATGCTCCTCATGCTGGACAGTCACAGGACTTGGACTCTTACCAACAGCCATGATTTAGAAGTACTAACAGGTGACACGCAGACAGGAGGAGCAAAAAGTGAGAATGCCTCGCATTGACATTAGGCAGAGCCTGCTGGGCAGCCAACAACCAAAATAAGTGATGTTTTTGTGTAATGCATATGAAAAGTAAGCTTGAGTTTATCCCACGCCTTGTTAAGGAAATACATCCTTTGTGTTCATGAGTTTAAACAGTTGTGAGGGCAGCATAGAAATGCACACATAAAGAAAAACACAACAACTGACTACTATCTATTTTTTTTACTTACGACCGGCCGTCAAGCTGCAGTTAGAACTGGACCACGTAGTTTATTATTGTACACCTGACAGGAGGGCTGTCGAATTCATGGCTGGCATTTTTTCAAATCTTACAGCATGTAAGCTAGTTTTTCTTTTTAGTTTCGTTTAACTGTAACAGCCTTGGCCTTCACGTTGTTACCAGTGTGTGACAAATAAGTCAGAAAGTGTTGGAGAACAACGGCAATCATCCCTTCGCAGATCCCTTAAATATATTTCAGATGCTAGCATTGAGCTTCCACTGCAAGCTAGCAGTTCTGTGATTGGCTGTTTATTAACACAAAAAGTAGTCTGATGTTCAGATTACTTTGGGATGATGTTTTCCATCCATTGCAGCCGCTCACGGACACCTGGCTTATCACTTAGATGCTGTTGAGGCAGCCGTCCCTTTTCAGCATTAGCGGTTTGTCGTGCCTCCACACTGCTAAAGGAAGGTCTTTCGTTTTTTTGTAAAGCAAGTGAAAAAGCTAAGTCTGAGGCAGAAAATCCCACACTGTCTTTGTGTATTCACTGAGTCTGATCAAGGGAGTTCTGAGTTTGGCTCGCCGCAACCGCTGGCAGCCCGAATTGCGTCACTGCAGCTCTGATCTCAGTCAAAAGATGTTTTCAGTAAATGTTAGACCATACGGTGTAGATCAAAGACACTCTATTGGTTACAGCAGGAACACTCTGTCCCTTTTCAACGTGACAGCTAGCTAGCACTTGGCAGATTCTCTGTGTTATGAAGCCGCACGGAAATTCTTCAACACAACAAACAGAACAAGACTCACTTTATTTATCATATTTTGGAGCAGCTCTATCTGCAACAGACTGGAAAGAGTTATTTATCTAGGAAATAAAAGCACCCAAGATGAGAGTGATGATACTTAAAGACACTGCTTCGACATGCTAGAACAAGATAAGAGATCAGCCCATAAATGGATCCAGGAGAGAGGCTCGTTTAATCAAATAATGCTGTGATCATGCATACGTCTTTATTAGCAGGAGCAGCAGCAGACAGACGGGCTGAAACAGACAACAGTTACTGATCTGACTGACCTCCTAGAGCGGGCTGATAAGCAACCAGTGCAGAGAGTGGCTGTAAAGCCGCTTCCTTGATGAAAAAGTAAGATATCTGCTTTAGAAGTTCATGCGCTGGATTAGAAGGAGATGTGGAGATGCACTTTAGCTACCAACGCCAGTGGTTTCCAGGGGATGCACAGCCTGCTCATCACTATAATGCAATGAGGATAAAGAATCATGTGTACCGTTTCACAGGTAACCGCCAGTCAAACTAAACAAGCAACTTTTCACTCTGGTACCTTGTTGCAGACATCTGCCTCTATAAACAAAGCATGTTGTCAGATAAGTGATAAAAAACACGGGCAGATGACTTCATAATTAAAAACAGGCACGCTTTGATGGGATGGATGGCGAGGTGTCTGAGCGCATGTGAGAGTGAAGGAGCAGGGAAATGTGCGCGGTGTTATTATCCTTCCCTCCGCTCTGTCACCTTCCATCAGGAAAACGTTCCACCTCTCCCTCTGTTCCTCTTCTCTCCTCACCTCTGCCTGCTCCCCCCCCTCCCTCTCCACGGCGCTGCTGCTCCTGTTCCTTTCCTGCCAACACGCAAGTGGATTTCACCAAGCTCGGTGCACTGGAGAACCTGAGCACAGGGTCTACCAATAGGCTGAGCATCATTTTGCTGTTGCTATAAACATCCACTCGAAGTTTCATATACATGCACACTCATTTATGTATGATTCATCTCTTGCAAGTCGAAATACACCCAGTATGAGAATGTAGTATGACATCTTCTCACGCAGTGTGTCAGCTTGTGCACCACTTTCTTCTTCAGGTAACTCTGTCTGCCTTGTTTCTATTTCTACCTGCTTCTTCTTCACATTTCGATACCAAATGTGCATTTTAGAGTCGCTGGACTCTCTGCTTATTTTCTTTCTTCTGACGCAAGTGGGATTTCACAGTCAGAGCTGATGCATACAGTACCTGACCTTTACCACGTACATCGCAGGGATCCTTTTTACAGCTTCCTCCCACAGACCACCAGAACAGTTCCCACACACACTTACTACTTACTAAACGACAATAAAGAAGAAAAAGGAAAAAAAAAGAAAACAACACACAAACGCGCCACCCTCTTTTCTGGTCTACAGCATAACAAGTGCTCGAGCACATTCACAGGTAGCATCCAAACCACAACTACTGCTGTTTGTCAGCTCAACACATAACAGAAGATGAGAGCTTTTGACTTGTGGCACTTTCAACCATAATTAGTCAGAGAGGGCATTTAGCCGAGGGAAATAGGGCAGAGAAGAAGAGGTTCTCACGCTCGTGAAACAAAAACAAACAAAGAGCTGCTCCATCAACACAGCAGCCAACAGCTGCTGATAGAGGTTATCTCTGCAGTCACACATGGGCCAGCTCACAACAGTGACTGCACACACACATGTGGCACGTATGCAGAAATGACCTGCACGCTGCTCTCTGTTGCAGTTCAAATTGATTTATTGTATTTATGTATTTTCTCAACTTTGTGAGAAAATATCAACATCATGACCTATTAAAGCAAGGGTGTCAAACATAAGGCTCGCGGACCCAACAGAGACTTCAATATGGCCCCACTCGACAGCTTTGGAAAATGTGAATGTGGGTATTTTAACTGTATTTCCCCAGGTTTTAAAGCTTTTCTTATTGATGAAGACCTTCCCCCGTGCAACAGATAAACAATTAAATAACAGAAACCTTCTTGTTTTTTTCACTACTATAGAAATATCTGTTTTTACAGCGTTTTTATCATTACATATATAATAATTACATGCCAAAGCTTCATCTAGTCCATCAACCTCACACTGTTTTCATATTTTTAATAAAAACAATGTATATAATTACAGCAAAGTTCAACAATTACTTACGTCAGATCAGTGGTCACAAAACTAACACACAGGACACTTATTATAAACCAGCCTTTATAGCCCCTTTGAATATAAAACAGAACAGAATACAACACACATAAAACCCCTTTTTCTTTTCCTTTCATTCACATACATCAGTCTCTGTGTTTGTGGACCATAAATGGACCCCATATGTATTTGAACTTGCCCTCCCTTAAGTAATTTCTTCTTTTCCAGCAGTACATTGATAGCATTTGTTTTGACAATTGTTTTCTTCTTGTAATTTGCAGACTGAGGTCCATTAGTGTCCTTTCATTCTTACTATATTTATATGTTTCTGAATATAAACCAAGAAGGCAAGACTTGGGATCTGGATAAACTGGTTTCATTTCCCATCACAGTCAGTACATCTTGCAAATTTTTTTTATTTCCATAAAAATCCATAATGCATCCAAACATAAAAACAGAATCTGCTCTTCCAGGTAGCTGCTGACTGACTACCTCGTACCAGACAAACTGAGATAGGGGAGTGGCTTCTCTTAAATATTTATGAACAACATAACAATGTTTACCAGATATTTAACCACTGGATTTTTGTTACGTATTTGTAGCATTATGTTTAAATATAAAGATGTGGAAAAAGGTTCCGATCTTGAGTTTCTCTTCCAGAGAAATTGATCATGATGGACCTCAGCTGTGGAGCCCAAGAATACAAAATAACAATATAACATGTCTTACCTCGTTTACTGAAGGGTAGATGTAACAAAGACAAATAGCCTGAACCTCCCCTATTGCGTATAAATGACACATTTTTTCATCCTCAGAAGAAAATCCACATTTTGTTGTAATGTAATGTAAGTATTGATTCTGTCAGTTGTAAATAACATTAATGATATCTGTTGATTTATTTAACAATGTCTTCCATAAGTGGCACACAGTTAGCATCAACAATATCCTCTAAGCTAGGTACAATCAGAGCTCGGAACTTGCTAACGCTGTATTTTAACTTCATTTTGTTATCATTACATTTGCTGTTACATCACACTTATTTCTTGCTATATAGCATGTTTTGAAACAGTGAGTTTTTTTTAATGCTGCTGTATTTAACATCTGAACAAACATACTAAAAAGTAAAGCTGACCAGACGTGCACAAGTTCAGCCACGGTCATGGTGGTGCACTGTTAGCTAAACCTTAACACTCTTTCAGGTCACAGAAACGCTGGAATCCATATCGCACATTCACAACAATCAGAGTCTAAATTCAGCCGAACAATCTTCAATACAAATCAGATCAATATTAGATTGACGATGTGAATTGAAATATTTACATTTTCATTGTTCTTCGCACTCAGCGGAGAAGAACAGATTTAAGTGACTTTATGGTGTTACAGAATTTTGGATGCATACTTAATAAGTGTGAATGTTTGTTGCTAAATGAGATTGAGGGATAGAGCACAAATGGTGATGATGAGGGTTTCTGGGTTATGTCACCTACATATGATCTTGATACATATAAAAAGGAAAAGTGCTTAAAATCCAAGCAGTGGCTGCAGTGTGAAATCCATCAGACAGGCCACAAGTGTTGGTATATGATGGAAATGCCAGATAAGCCCGTGTATTTTGCTGTGGGGGTGGCTGTAGTGAAAGGGGATCAGTCCACAGCAGTGTTTAGAGGTTTAAATGCCCCTCTGGGGAGGAAAACGGATCGATCCTTCTTGGCCGAGAGTCAATTCTCCCCCTGCCTTCAGCTGGATATCTATTCACACTATGCTTATATGAGCCTCTAAGGCTTCTCTTATACTATGTCCATAAAGCATTGCTAGTCGGGATTTCACCACAGACTGGTGTTTTTCACCAGTAACTCTGCTGTTCTTTGCTAGTAACTATACTGAGATGAAATCCATGCCCTGTATGTTTTTGAGTGCCAATTAAATGCAGATGTTCTAAGGCTACTCCCTCCATAACCGGGCCCTGCTTCGTCGTTTGCGGTGGCTGTGTTTTCTTGTCATGGCACTCTGATTAGAGAGAGTCATGGAGATAAAACATAGCTGCTGTCTCATTAGTTTGAGTAACTCGGCCTGGCTACCACCCACAGATCCTCCCAAACCCATGGGAGCAAAGGGCAGCCCTGCACAGCCTGCAGGGACGGGACCCAAACATCATAACAGGCAGAGGGCACCAATCACACAAGCAACAATTACTCACATGCAAAAACAGAAGCATTTATTCAGAAACACACACAGTGGATATCAATCATACTTAACCTTTTTTTACAACTCTTAGCAAAAAAGGAAACAGCCTCAGAGGGCAAGCTCACTGGCTCTGCGACAAAACGGGGTTTCCCCACAGGGACACTCCATAAGCCTGCAACAAAGCAAGTGGCTGAGGGTGACCTGCTGAGCTACAGCAAACATCCGATGTGAAACAAATGCATCACACTCAACGTTATAGCAAAACAAGCTCGTCGAGATCCCTCCACTCAAGCGGCGCTACAACAACATCGCAACAGCCTGGAAGCTAGGCCTCATGGGAGTTTGAATCGATGACGACGAAGGACAGAGGTGTGCCCGTGTGGAAGGACAGCAAAAGAGAGCGCAGAGGAGGACAAAGCGGAGGAGGCACCGAGCATCCAGACCTACTGTCCATCAGCCTCTGCCGTGACAGGTTTATCCCAGCCGAGGGGGAAGGTAACACGGTGAACAGCACAGTGAGGAGCGATAAACGTCAGGCCTAGCCCCCGTGTCGTGGTAATGGCTGACAAACGACTCAGTGGTTCATCTCACAGACACATGTGCAGCTCTGTGTTTTATCAAAGGGGGGGACGTCAACGAGAACAGCAGAAAAACAGGCAGCTGCTTGTACTACAACCTACCTGACAGCCATTCACAAATGGAGTTGTCCTCATAGTCAGCACAATCGACAAGAGCATGTTGGAACAGTAGAAAAATACTGATATACCAAGTTTGACTGACTATAAGATACATTATGCTAATATTAATATTTTTCTAGATACCCCAATCTACTTGCTGGTTTCTAAGCACTTTTTTTGTTACTATTTCGTTTAAAAGGGGCAAGCAGACCACAGACCACTGTGACCGCTGCCATATTCCTCTGCATTTATAGCCTGAACTACACCCATCTGTTGAAAGACACTTACACGGTTATTACTTAATGCATTTGCAAATTGGTCTGACCTTTTAGGAATTTGAGCTCTGTTCAATTCTATCTGTATTCCTCAGGGCGCTGCAGCTATTTATTAATGCTGATGAATCACGCACACTGATGACAAGTGACACAGTGCAGACCCGCGGACAGTGAAGTTACCTTCTGTACATCCTGCGAGAGTGTCCCTGCACTTCTCGTGTTACATAACACTTTCAAATACAGCAACTCCAGCCTCTAACTTAAGAGAGTGGAAGCTCTTGTCGTCAGACTTTTTTAAAAAAAAGGAGTTTCAGAGCATCCTAACAAAGATGTCACAATAAATGGCTAATAGAGTTGTAATCAACCACAGCTGACTGTGAAGAATAATAATTGAGAAAGCTGCGATTTCTCCAAGGCTGCTCTTAACAGATGCCTACAACCTCCTCCCCCCCTTTGCTTCACACACACACTGGAACAAGCATGACGGGAATCCTCACAAAGAGAGAGTGTTGATCGTTGGTGGAGAATTACAAAAAAGCATCTGGGCTTATTTTAAAAGGTAGCAGTCATCTGAGAGAATTACTGCAAGCCAAACAAAGGCTGTGGTGGCTTGGATTTTACTCTAAAGCGACACGTAGTAACAGGAAAGGGGGGGGGGGGGGGTCGGCATTTACTGTTAGCGCGTTATGGCCAGAGGCGATCGATCCCTCAGTCGAGATAATGTTGGCCTCATGCTGTCTCACAGAGCTCGCATTAAATGCAAAATTGAGGACAAAGTTTTGGATTGCACGCGCCGTAGTTCAAACATGGCGGGGTATCGATTGTCTAATAACTGTGAAACCAGATTGTTCCATTTTCTGTATGTAGGTGTGAAAACTTACAGAAACTGAAGTCATGTAGCAGCAGGATAAGAAATGACTTAGATCCTAACAACATACTGTAACTCGCTGAATTACAAACTGTTTAACACATGAATAACAAGACAGAGTGAGGTTTACACTGAACTGCATCTCATTTGTCTGATGGATGCACAACTGCTAAATCATGGTGACCTTTGGCAAGGTCATGGCATCCCAACAGCTGCATGAAGGCATTTCTGGCTCAATATGTAACTGCTACACTTTAATTGGCTCTATGCTTCACATTCATCTTGTGGCAGTGCCTCTTGGCTCTACCTGTGGCTCATATACACGAGCCTCAAAGCAATCGGGGCTCTCATTTACTCTCTTGGAATGACTGTGGAGTTTGTGTACCAAGCGCATTAAAGCTGGTTTGGCCCAGATTGGATAATATGACATCATCTGCTATGAGGACATCCTAAAATACCTGATTATTTATCAGTAAACATGTATACAGTACATTGAGTCCATTGTTATGGTTAAATTTGTGTTATCTGTGCTTTCCTTGGCACCGGCATCTGTGTCATCTGTGCACACTCTTACCTGTGTCTTGTCGAAACTGGTGCATGGACTGCAGGTCGATGATGTAAGGAGAGAGCTGAGCATCCACCTGTCCTAGAACTACACTTCCCCGGGCATCCCCCTTCAGCACGTTTTCTATATGGTGGCAAACTGCTGCGGTGTAGGGCCTCCAGCGTCCATGTTCGTTCAGCCATTCCCAGACCACCACCCTGGCGAGGTTCTGAGGGGGGTACCCCAGCCCATTTACGGGCACCAGCAACCCGGATCCTGGACGAGCCATCTCCTCTGTGGTGTCTGCGCTTCGGCTGCTGGCAACGTCCTGTGCTAGAGCACCACTGCGACCCTGTCAGTCAGCTGACAAAGAGGGGCTTTTTCATCATTGCCAAACGGAAAAAAGCTTGAATCAGCGATTAGCGTGGCAGCCCCCAGTTATCTCATGCTGCTTTCAAGCAAACAGCTCCGCTGGAGTCATCGTCTACAGGTACTTTCTGACTTCTCCGTCTTTGATCATGCAAAAAGCAGCCTGCGTCCTCCTGTGTCTTGTCGCGTTTGAAGTGGCAGATGTTGATGCTGATGATGCTGATGATGTGATTTGCAGCTTTAGCAATCTCAGTCCTCCACAGCCAACCACAGCAGATCTGCAGCAGGTAGACAGGAGATACTCTCTAAACAGAAGACAAGGTGCACAGGCACACTGGCAAACAAAAGCTGTGATTTATCCTCTGAGTAAGCAGTCAGGCATTGTTTTAGAGGACCTGACACAAATCTAACCTGCTCCGTGCTGTAGCACAATAACCGGCCTGTGCCAATTCGTTTTGTTTACTTAAAATGTAGTGAAGAAATTTGTCTGGGGATTTTTGTTGTTGTTGTTTTGTTGGCAACAAAATAATTCTAATCAAGTGAGTGTTTCAGGAGCAGAGCACAAAAGGCCAGATGCTACTATAATTACAGCAGACAGAATATCACTCAGACATTTTTTTAATTATTATTTTTTGCATAAGAAGCTGTTCAGATGCAGTCAGTGCCATAGACTGCCTCTGTTGATTCAATTCTCAGTCTGTCTTAAGCCTCATATTGAATTTTCATTTATGGCATAAAAAACACGCTTGAATTAATAGCGGCGATACAGACCTGTAGGCTGCAGCTGTGGTGCCACACATCTGTCAGGTACAGGCTGCATTTTCACTGGATCCGGACGAAAATCAGATTATCAAAGGTGGAAGAGGAAGAAAGAAAAGAGGGGGGGAAAGCCCGAGGTAAAGCGCACCTTTTCACATCTGTGATTTCTACGTTTCCTTATCGCTAAACACCCCAAATATTCCCCGAACCCACCTCCAGTAATCCGGTGTTTATTACAGAAAAGCGACACGTCGCGGTATTCCCGTGAATCCGCCACGGTCTCCACCAGCTTGTTGGTCCGCTGTGTAAAGTGAACGCATGCCCCAGTTGCACGGTTTTTCAGTGCAGAGCGAAGCCGCCGCTGCGCTGCTGTGCGCGCTCCTTTCCCCGTGACGCCAAACAGACAAACATCCACGCAGTACACGCACGATCCCCGCCTAACCCCAAATAATCATCGCAACAACAATAAATGTCCAAGCACACCTGTATGAAGAGCCCATATATATATATATTTTTTTATAAAATCAGTCAAAGTGTCAATAAAAAGGCGAAAAGATTTATACAACTTCCGGTCCCCAATTTCAAAATAAAACCCTTGCATGGGATTAAGACTACAGTGAAGAAAGGGAAGCAGACCAGGTAATGTGGAAACAACAAAGCAATATATTAAGACACTATCGTACAATTGCTTATTAGTTTTTAAATTTATTTATATTTCATAAAACATACAGATCCAGCTCTATCTGGCATAGGGTTATACAAATCATACAAGATTGCACAGAAAGTCCCATGAACTTTTGTTTCAGGGTCAGCCATTAAAGACACGAATCTACAAATAATAAAGAGCAAGCTAGCGGCTAAAATTAATTTTTAAAAAATCGGTGGCTGTCTGGTGGTTGCATTTAATTTTTCACAGTCTGTGGTGGATTGCAACTTGTGCAAGTCATGGCTAAATGGTTGCCCACAGTTTAATGGTGTTTGGTGTTGCACACTCATGGCCGCTTTGGATCTCAAGACAATCTTTCTGCAAATATTCGCAGTCTGACTGGTAATGACTGCAAACACTCTCAGAGATCGATGAAGGTTTGTAAATATTAATTTATAAATGCAAACAGATGTTGCCATCAATCTCAATGAGTCTTTGCACGACTCAACTTACCTCCAGTTGTACTCTTCCTATAGAGCAGGAAGGCTGCTGAGCTCAAATGTAATAGTCTGATGTGAATTTGCTGTCTATGTAGACAGCAAATTTCAACAATTTGTCACAGTTATGAGAAACAGATTGCATGTCATTGACAACTTCACCTCTTTCAATCACACACTGACTCCGTCTTATGGCAACATCAATGGCAGACAAACATTTCTGGCAACAAAGTTTAAGCAAAATTTATGAAAAATCAGCAGAGTTATAGTAAATTGATTTATTTAATTATACATTTCCAGTTTTAATTGCGGATTTTTTTTCAATTATTGGTGAAACTAGATAACAATGGTAGAAAAACAAACAAACCCAAAATGACTCAATTACATGTGCAGTCTCTGAGATTGTTACATAACAACAAAAATATACACACAGATACACAAAAAGCGCTAGGCTGTTTAAAAATGCAAGTAATAAGAGTCAAATCCATTGACTTGTTGAGAACAGAGAGGCTAATTATTTAAATAAATAGTGTATAGAAAGTTCTATGGCTAATTAATATTAATCTTGTTGTTCATGATATCCACTGAGTCGCTTCGAAGCTTGTTAAATGGAACAGCAGCAGCATCTGCTGCCAAACTACTATTATTGCAATGGGAAGATTAAACAAAAATGTCAGAACACTTCTCAAAATAAATAATATAAAGATAATAGTTCTGCCTTTCTGGCTTTTATAATAAATTGTCATTTGTTTTTAAAGTGGCCAGTCCGTGATCAGTAGTGTTCCTCAGTGTGTTTTTCTATCCAGTATGCTTTTACTACATTGGCAGTGTGTCTGGGATCATTGGCGTACTGAAAAATGAAGTTCCAGTCAGATGTTTTCTGGATGGTATTACAGTAGTGGATCAAAGTCTGAATTAATTAATTTCAATCAATTCTGAAAGGACCTCCAACACACCTGGCTGAAAGGCAGCACTAAGCAGATAACTACAGACACTCACTGTTGTACCTCTCTCTCTCTCTCGACCTCCTCTGAACATGTTGATGATGATTTGAACCAAAGATTTCAAATTTAGATTCACCACTCCATGAGATCTATTGCCACTGATTTTCAGTTCTTGTGTAATTTTGCATATTTCAGCCTTTCCCTTCCTTAAGAGTGGCTTCTTGATAGCCACTCTTCCCCTTTTCATAGATTCAAAGATAATGTAGTTCTCTGTCAGGCTGCTAATAGCAAAATGTCTAAGGACACATTCAATTCGGTTCATTACCAAGTCATCAGTTATGTGCAGACACAAAACTGGTTCATCTCATTAATTAGTTGCATTTTAATGTTTGAATGATTCATGGTTCTGTGTTAAGTTGCTTAAACAACCAAAAAAAGATTCTTCTGAAAATTTTCTGTTTCGGTCAAGTCTTTTCAGGTACCAGACTTGGAAAAAAAAAAAAAACTACAAGAAAATTTGGCTTCTTGGAAGCAGAATACAAAGACATGAAGACCTTTGCACAGTATTGTGCATTTAAAGGTTCTTCCTGTATGGAGGAGTCAGTGTGTGTGTAAAAAAGGCTGCTGCAGCACTGCCACCTCGTGGATTTTGCAGAAATAGCACCAAAACATTGAGGAGAATCAGATGCACTACCGCTAACACTATTAGTGTCGATGGTTCACTATAACGTCCACCTTAGTGAAAACTCTAATGTTCATTTTTTAATGAGCAGTTTTCCGATCAAATTTATGATGATGTTTTGTTGCTTTTAATAATCCATCCCTCCCACATTAACACTCAGAAAAGCATCTTTCTGTAAAAGAAAATCTTTAATGGTGAGTAAAATACATTGAAATATCATCAAATCAAGCAACTCCATATTTTACTGTATCCAAATATCCAAACATACAACTGCTGCTCGTTCTTTTTCAGTCAAAAGGGAATCATCTGATGAAAACATTGCTTCTATACAAATATACAAAAGGATATACAAGATCACAGTCTTTCGGATAACTGAAGAGTGTTATTAGAGTCTACATAGTTCAAGGACGCGACCATGGGAGATAAAATAATTGCCTTGACTTAATGATATAATATAAATCATTAGCAAATGGAGAACAAACAGGACATTTTTATTGGCGTAGGATTTATCAGAGTCAAACAACTTGTTGGCTGCAGTCCATCAACTCAAGTAGGAGTGTCGCTGGACAGTGCTGGCCTCAGAGGATAACATAAATGAAGAGAGCCATGATGGCAGCGCTGATCAGCCCAGAGATCGGAACAGTAACAAACCAGGCTATGAAGATATTCCTGAACAAACGCCAGTCGACTGACTTCCGGGAACGTAACCATCCCACGGCCACCACGGATCCCACCTGTGTGCACATAATTTAAGAGCTCATCAGGTCATGCGCCACCGTGTACGTTACTTGTGCAGAAAGCTTAGCTTATTTCTAATGTATGTTTCTATTTGTAGTAAAGACAGTCCCTTTAGTTTCATTACCTTGCAGTGGGTTGTGCTGACAGGAAGGCCAATATTGGATGCCACCACAACCGTGATTGCTGAGGCCAGCTCGATGCTGAATCCACTAGAAGAGAAGGAAATGTCAGTATGCTTCGACTTTAACACAAATAAGGATTTTATTTGTCAGCCGCATACCTCGACGGTGTAATAGGGGTGAGATCTTTGCCCATGGTCTGGATCACCCTCCGACCCCACACCCAGAGTCCAATGCAGATGCCGGCTCCACCGTAAAGAAGCAGCCAGATAGGTGTCGGTGCACTTGACAAGACGGAGCCACTCTCATACAGAAGCCAGAGAGCCACCAGTGGGCCTATAGCGTTGCTAATGCGAAAAAAAAGTTTGTGTAAGCCATCTGAACAAACCAACGTATATGAATTCTTCAGAAAAAACAAACATCCTTGCCTACCTGACATCATTCCCTCCATGAGCAAAAGAGCCAAAGCACGCAGTGAGTATCTGCAGGAACTGGAAAAGCGAGGAAACGGCAGGCTGGTCGACTTCCAGCTCATCCTCTTCCTGGTCCGTGCCAGCAAGGTCGGTGCCAGCTTCTTGGACCACATTCTCGTCCAGAGCTGCACTCCTGTTGGACACTGCTGAGCTGTAGCTGCTGTAACTGTCCACTCTCGGTCTCCTCTGCAGCCCACCGTCCCCGTCTTTATACCTGACATCTCCTTGAATTCCGTAAATAGCCATGGTGTAGGAGGTGTAGCTGTTGTTCCTCCGGATGGGCCGCTCTTCTGTGTCGCTGTCACCAATACATTCGCCAACCTTGGCCATGTGGAGCTTGTGCAGCAGGTCCTTGTAAAGGCCAGAGTCTTTGTGGATTGTGTGGGACCGACCACTGTGAGGATCAGTGATCACCATGGGGCCTACGGTCCCATTCAGACCTATGAAAATAAATAGTTAAATGTAATTCAGCTGTTGGAGTTTCTTCTGGTTATACTCTATTTAGAGTGCAGATTCAAGTCATTACCGTTGGCGATGTCCAGGTCTTTGGTTTCTGCATCTATGCTGTCTAAATCCGTCTCATCTGAGCCTCCCAGTTTAAAAGCCACCTTCTGACTGTCTGCTGGAGGGCTCTGTGGTCGGGGTGCATGGGATACTGGGGACTGCTGCGGTTGCACGGGTTTGCTGGAGTTCCTCTCCATGAGCGGAGCTGCACAGGGAGCAGCAGCTGTTTGTGCTGGATGAAAGAAGCACTCAGATTTTTAACGCAAGAGAAAGCAGTGATGCCAGTGCAGAAATAAATAGAATTTTAATACATAAGTCGTATATTTTTGTCAACATATTTACAAAAGTATAGTCTGAAAGTCTAAAGTCAGATTTACTCACCTTGGATTTTCTTCCTGAGGCGGGGACAGACGACAAACCAAACGAACAAGGCTGTGACGGCAGCGCAGCCCAGAGAAATGCACAGCGTACCCCACCACGGCACTCTGTCAAACCCCAGCACTGTGCACAAAAGACAGGGGAACGAGAGAGAACACGGTCTCAGAAAAGGTGAAACAGACGCGTAACTAATTCATTCACAGCTCTGTTCCTTTGAAAACAGCGAGAGAAAACTGTTAGCCCTTTCACATTCACGCACAACTTTGATTTACTGTAGAAACATGGCAACGTCTTGAAAGCGCATAAACCAAAAAGTCAATATCACATTTTGTAGGTTGCGGTCACGCGACGTTCACGTTTGCTAAGAAATTATGCAAAATGTTTCAACGGCCTCTTCCAGCACTTCAGCTCGTTCTTACACAGAAGAGTATCAGCGAGAGTGTATGCTCCTACAATCAGATAGTGCGAAAGAGTTCGGCCTTGCAGCCCAGAGATAAACAAACAAAACTGCTGTTAAAGAAACTTAATTTCACTTTCCTGCTAATGCTGGCAGTGCATAGATAAACAGGTGAATAGAATTTAGTCAGGCAACATTTAATAACTTAGCTTACCTGTTTTTCCTCACAGACAACAGCGGCTTAACAACAATTAAAAGGTCGCACGATTAAAGCCACAGCTGCATGGGTGTGTCCCGTCTTCAGCATGCACGTGAAGCCAAACTGGCTTCGAACTCTACTGACCGGACAGACGGCTAAGACATGCAACAAAAAATGATGCTCGGACTGGAACGTGCATGCAGTTTACTATACTGTATTACTCTGCAATTTTGCATTGCAGGAGTTACAATGTGTAATTTCCATGACCCACACACAGACACACACGCACACAGGCCTGCAGCCTTCAGTGAAGGGCCCAGGCCAGCTGACTCCTTGATTAGTTCAAGCCTGCAAACAGAACAAAAAGGAATGGAAATTTTCCATTTATTAGCGGAATCTGTTGTAGAGCCACTTTGATTATTTTCCTGTTGTGTTTGCTCGCTACAACTGTTGATCTTTGCAATTTTTTTATATAGAACATTCTACATCTTCAAGACTGTTTTTTCCTCTCTTTCTTTTTTTAATGAAACTGCTTCCTCTTTATTTGCCACCTACTTTGAGTCCCAACTCGCCCATGTGACCTTTCTCCACCTCATCCCGGGATTTCAACTGCTGTGGCAGTAGCGTGGCGTGTTAAGCAACAATCAAACAAATAACCAGTGCAGTCTGATGACGTAATACTCACATGGTGCTCCTGTAAACATGATAGAGAATAGGTTGATGCCCATCGTGATGGCGTAGAAGATAGGTAGGGCTCGCAGGCCGTTGGGTACAGGATTAGTCTGTGAAAAATACAGACTTTCTCTGTTATATGTTTAAAGTAGCAACATGTACTCAAAAATTATCAGAAACAAGCTGTTCTCTGTTCAGCTGTTGGTGCCTCTATGTTTATATTTTAACTCTTTGAGGGACCTGACTGCTCAGCTGAAACCCTCCAGACTACAGGAAGTACGAGTGCTCGTTATTTTAATGGACCTGATTAAGTATTCCCAGTGAATAAGCTTTACCTTATTCAGAATGAATTTGCGGACAAAATAGAAGAGAATTGCTGACATGATGCCTGACAGCACGGGGGACAGGAACCAGGAGGCCACTGTGGACAAGCGGAGCATATTTTCAATGCGTTAGGAATAAATTTGCTTTTAATTTGACTTGCATTTCATATTTAACGGCTATTTCTATCTATTGAGTGTGGGGTAGGGATAAAAAAAACAACACGTATTCACCAATGCGCAGAAGTTCCATCCATTTCACCCCTTGGTGACCTCTGGCTACCATGGAAAACCCAATTGTTGCTCCAACAATACAGTGGGTTCCAGAAATGGGGAGCTTCAGGAACGACGCTGCCAGCTGCCACACAGCAGAGCCTGGATAACAAAGGCACAGTTGCGATCACTGAAAACACACCAGGCCGAACATCTTCAGCACACACGTGCTCCGATCGTCATCACTGTCTGTGCACTCACCACACATAGCACTTATCGATCCTGCCATCAAGACGTGTTCCGAGCCGTTGTACATCCGGACGTCAATGATCCCCTGCCGGATGGTCTCGCTTACTTTGGCCCCCAACAGGACCGAGCCCACGGTCTCAAAGATGGTGGCCAAGACGCAGGCCTGCCGCAAAGTGACCACACCAGAGCCCACCGCTGTACCGAATGAGTTGGCCACATCATTGGCCCCCACAGAGAAAGCCAGGATGAAGGCGATGATGAAGCCTAGCACCAGCAGCCACAGGTAGCCCGACATGCCAGACTGAGAGGCCAGAGCCACGGTGGTGGCAGCAGCCAGGGTTGCTAATGTAGTTGTATCCATCGCTTCTCACAATATAACTAAGTTTTTGTCACAATCACTCTTATCCCAAGCCAAATTTTTTCTCTTTTCCCCCTTGCAATTTAACAGTAACTTATGAGGTAATATGTTTTTATAAATAAATTACTACCACGATAAAAAATAGAAGAGCCCTTTAGTTCAGATCTAAAAGTTCCAAAGGGAAGGAGATTTAAATTAATTGCTAGCTAGGTATGCAGGGTTTCTCTGTAGGCTTCATTGTAAAATGAGAAGGTATACAGATGGGGGAGAAATCCATTGTGACGGGCAGCCTCTGATGATGCACACTGCAATAACACAAAAACAGGCACAGAAATGCACAAGTTAGTGGCTGAAACTCCTCATCTTCAATCCTTGGAAAGGCTAAGATGAGTTACATATTAACAAGCCCAAACTCCAGTACGTGACACAACCAAACAGTACACACCGCTTTACCTGGTATCCATGATTTACTGGCTAATGGTAGAAAAAAGGAAGTGTTTCGTGTTATCAGCAGTATATTAACACTTCATACACTTCACACTGAAGTTGGACATGACACTACCGCTACTACATGACATTTCCACACAGCGTTTTGTTGGACCAATTCATTAAATTATGACTAGGATCAAAGCAGCAGGTAAGTATGGCAAAAATGGAAAATGCACAACTGTGCAGTTTTACTGAGCATTCAGTGTTAATCAGCGTTTTCACAGAGAGGAAATGGCGCTGCAGTAAAACAAGCAGCTGATTTAGTTTTCTTTAACTTTTGGCGAGTAAAGTTTGTTTAATAGGCGGTTAAGAGAGTAAATCCACGCGTGTGGCACTGCGGGGGACTTACATAACTACAGCAGCCTTTCAAATCCCACTTGCACAAACAAATCCCACCTAAAACTTCAGAAAGAGGTTTGAGAGACTGGGAGTAACTGGGCTCTTAGTTTGTTAGTACTCACTCAGGCCTATAGAAAATAGCGGTATGTTAATCTGCCTTGCTGCCCTTACGTAATTCAAAAGGAGTGAGAGGGGGGAAGACAAGGGGAGCACGAGTAGAGATTAAAGGTAGGTGACACTTACATGTGTAAGCAAAGGTGTCCGCTGTGTTGTCCCCTGCGCTCGCTGGGCTTCTCTGTCAGGTGATCGGCCTTCCTCGGCAGGTGTTATGCAAAGTGAGAGGATGTCAGAGGAGGTGCCAGTCCAGCGGCCTGCAGTGTTTGAGGCTCCCTTTGGAGGTTGGTTTATATATTGCGCCTCAAGTGAGAACCCGCCTTTCCAGAGCAGTCATGGGACACTCGCTGCTGCACTCGGGCTAATGTTTATCGAGCTTGTTGATGGGGGGAAAAAAGTAATTATAGTTTTCTGCTGATTATATTGCTTAACCTTATCCCCCAAATTATATTTATCCAAGCGCCGAGGAAAGACAAATGTCTGTTGTGTTGCCGAAATAGCCCATCTTTCAGTCTAATTCAAAAAGAAAAGTAAGTGAAATATTTCTGGTGACAGTTTGTTTATGGTGGTTAAGCTTCTGCTGTTTGGATATAAACAGTGCGGTGTTCCCCGAATATTACCAATTTTCTAAGAACGGGGACATTAAAACTTTAAAATGACTGAGTAAGATATTACAAACGGGGCTTTGGTGCCACCTGCTGGTCGAATTTAGCAAGTTTCACCCACCAAGGTTAAAGAGGCCTCTGGAAACTTTGTGCTGAAGTGTGTAGTTTACTTCCAAATCTCTGGTAACGTCTCTCTTAAAAAAAAAAAAAAAAAATAGAAACAAAAAAGTAGTAAACTCGCTGTAGGAAAGTGTAGACTCTATAGCTCACTAAGCCATAGTGTAACTAATGTGAATCAGGAGCCACGAACAGTGCTGATCATCAATCGGTTACTCATCCATGAAGAGTTCATTTACTGAGAAACTCCAGGAGAGTGTCAGGCTGTCAGCAGAACACAGTCTTTTTCCGAAATGGTACAGTACCTCCAAATCTGCTGATCAGTTCCTCTTCATCACCTATTTATTCAGTGCTGGTGGGATTTAATTTGTGACATGTTCACACAAGTGCCCGGCTTTGTGGAATATTTTGACCTTCCCAACGAATGCAGGAAGTTCAAATTACCTAAAAAGGATTGTCCGGAAATGGAAGGATGGTGGAAAACTAAGCATATATATGCGCAAGGAAAGACATTCCTAATAATAATTATATACAGTTATGGTCAGAAGTTTACATCCACTCACAATGGGCATGAATTTCATGGACATTTTTGGTCTTAATAATTTATTTGAACTTTTCTTTTTCCAGCATGGAATGATTGTACAGCATACATCTTTAATGACTTTAAAAAACAAAAAATTTATTTTATTTTGTACAAATATATACATACACTCACTTAATTCTTTTAATAAGTGGTGCTGAAGATATTAGATTGATTGACAGCACTCATTGGATTGACCAATCCTCAGAACAATGGTATAGTCCAAGGAGCTCAGTAAAGCTCTGAGGAGAACTGCAGATTTACACAAGTTGGGAGGCTCTCTGGGAGTTATTTCCCATAACTGCTGATTCACAGATCATCGGTTCAAACAACTGAACGGGAGAACAAGTTATTCGGGTGTGTCACCGCTTTGCCAAGGTCAGGAAAAAGCCCCAAACTGTCACCCTCAGGTGAGAGGAAATTGGTTAGAATGTTCAGGAAGCACCAAGGCTCAAGCCCACCATGAATTGGTTTTACACGGACCAACAAATACCAAGAAAGAAGCCACTGCTCCAAAACTGGCATTTTTAAGCTTGACTAAAATCTGCAGCTGTCCACATGGACAAGCCAAATGTCCTCAGGTAAAAAGTTTTATGGTCAGATGAGACAACGATTGAGCTATCCGTCCACCGTGACGAAAGGCATGTTTGGAGGTGTAAAGGTGAGGCCTTCAAACGTAAGAAAACTGTACCAACTATATAGTGGTCGTGGCATCATTCTCTGGGGCTGTTTTGCTGCCACTGGTACTGGTACATTGCACAAAGTGGGTGGGATGATGATGATGAAGAAGGACTACCTCCCAATTGCTCTACATCTTTGCACACATGCTAGATGGTTGGACACAGATCAACAGGACAATGATCCCAAACACACATCAAAACTGGTTTTCGGCTGGATAAAACAGGCTAAGTTTAAGCTTCTGAAATGGCCTTCCCAAGCCCCGACCTGAAGACTGTGCTTAAAGGCTGGGTCCGTGCCAGGAAACCAGCAGGTTTAAATGAACTCTACCAGTTCTGCCGAGAAGGGTTGTGAAATATCCAGCTAGAATCATGCCAGAAGATTGTTGATGGCTACCACAAGCATCTGCTTGAGGTGCATGTGTGTATATACTGTGTGCGTATATATTCGAGCCTGTATCCATTTGGGCATTTGTAAACTGAACACAGCTGTATATATGTGTGTTTCTAGTATTTTACACTATTATATTTTTCCCACACTAGCCTAAACACATACACACCCCTACAGTCATCACACATTACCAAAAGCAAAAAAAAAAATCAGATTGAGAAACACAGCAGCTTTAATCAGCTACAGTCACAGATGAATATCTGTTGTCCACCCACAACATAGATGATTCATTTTTTTGTGACTGTTTCTGTGGCTACTTTACATGTAAATGATGCCCATGTGGTGTTCATCCACATTATTCCTTTAATATCAGACGCTCTACATAACAAGAGCATTTGCAAGGTTTTCCAGTCATATTTACTTGTTATAGCCCTTCACTAACACACCACTGATTGTGCCTTTTATGTATTATATTTATAATTTGTTTAATGTTTATTTATTTCTTTTATTCATTACATTTCGATGTTCACAGAGGTTTATTGTCTAAGAAAATATTAAAGATTAGATCGCACATAATGCTCCGTATAAACAGCAATTCCAGAAACTGGGGATGAGCACAGAGCTGCGTTAAAGGGCTTCTTTCTTATCATATTCACTTGCAGCCACGAACGATGCTGCCAGTCAGGGATTGTGAGCGTAAATCCAAATGATCTGTATTTAAACAATTATCCGAGATAACTATCTTTTTTGTCATTTAAGTACATAGCTCGAAGACGAACTCTGAAAAATGAACCGAGCACAAAGCCACAGCGCAGAAACGCAATCTTTCCAGGCAATCATCTTCTCAGGAGATTAGTACTTAGAATTGAAACTGTTTAGAAAAAGTCTCTCAATTTGTTTACAGAGACCTAACTTTTGACAAACCAGAGAAATTAAGGAACTTTCCCAGAAAGGTTAGTCAATCTCCTGTATAGTGAGGCATACTTAATTACTATTGCTACGAGTTAAATGGTGTTTTCTGTCATGTTTGAGGTATTTAGGATTGTAATTACCAGCCCCTGTTGCCTCACACAACAATGTGCATTTTGTTTTGCAGCAGCATGAGAAGCCCTTCTCTTGACATTCTCATGGCAGGTTGATCTATATAATTTATATCTGTGAGCCACTTTCAGCTTAGCTGTGCTGAACTGCGGTGGTTGATATATGAGACATGTTAATATTTTACCCTGGTTAAACAGAGTGTATGTGTAATCCAGTGTATGACTTTATCTGGTGCAAAAATATTAGCTAATGTGGTCGACTCACAGATTCATTTAGCACTGAATATCACACCCATTTTTCCTTTTAGATAGATTACTTCCTCCTACCGTGTAAAACATTCAATGAAAAGTAAACACACACACTCACTCACGCTGCATTGTCAGAGCATATGAAAGCACATGTGAAATGGATTATTAATCAAGAGGGATGTTCAGTCGCCTCCTAGCGGTAAACTGGGAAAAGCATTATCCTCTTCCTTAAGTTTCTTAAGGTCCCCCCATCAAAAGGTTTACCCACAGAGCTCTGCTTTTGCTTATTTGACTCGTCCATAATGCAACAAGAGACCATTTGTCATTGACAAAGTCGGCCGTATATGGGTAACCCGAGGGCCTCTAGGTGGCATTCCTGTCCGTGTTCAGGTTACGCGGGCTGATGAGTGGAAATACCAGTTTGTGTCTTAAGGAGAAAAATGAACAATCAGCAGTTTGGTCACTGTTTGCTGCTGTATGCATGCACCCCCTCCACAGTCTGTTAGGTGCAAACTTCACATCATCGTTTGGTGGATTTCAGGTTTTTGCGCAGATCTTTAAACTAAAGCCACATAAGCGAGTAAAGCCAACGTTTAATACTTAGCTTTAGTTGTTTTAAAGTAGGAGGATTTTCACTTTGCTCTTTCAACTTACCCCTGATTTAAAGCTTTCTCCCCTATATGCTCAGCTTTTCATGACAGTTGGGTTAATCCCCACTTCTTTTCAGCTAGCCCAACACTGTAATTTTTTGTTGTTGTTATGTTTCCTTTTACATTTAAAATTAGGCAAGATAGGACATGCAAATCAGTAACTGAAGAGTGTGGCTGGTTCTCATGCTCAGGCCTATGTTAGCCCAACCCTTTCTTCCACTCTTCCCTCCCTCCTATCCCTTGCCAAACAGGATCTGTAGGATCTTACACAGTCATTTTCTCAGGAGACAGGAATGTCAAAGCACAAGCTTTGTGCCTGCTGGAACTTGCTCCCTACATTCTGTAGAACCTCCAGGAAAAAGTACAGAATGAGTTACCCGTACATCCATTTAATTTCCACTCCTGTGTGTGGCATCAACCGCTAGTTAAAACGCAGTGCCGGATGTGTTCTAGACACACGTTGACTCACTACTGAAATTAGGTTGTCTGGTATGCCACCCTGCCCTATCTTAACAAGGTGTCCTTGGATTCACGTCCCTTTAGTTTGAAAGGCGATTCGTTTCATTTTACTCATTTTTATTTCAACGTCCCATTTTCTGGAGACATTTGTTGTCCAGACCATTCACACTCAGGGAACAAAAACACGGTTTACGAGATATGAATTTTAGGTCTTTTTAATTGTCTGGTTTGTGTACAGTTTAAAAGCACATTTTACAGCAGATAGGCTAGTCACTTAGACTGTAAAGCACCCAGGGGTATCAGATTATAAATATAATACAGTGTAACTGGCATTCAGAGAAATGACACATTTACAAAAAGAAATGTAAAGGATTTTTTCCCCAATCATCCCACATCACCATCTACATTATCTCAGCTTTTCAAATGCTATCAAGCAAGCGGAGGATAGAAATGTAACAAAATATGTCGATGTCCCAAATAATGCTACATTTGTTTGTGTTGCTGTATTAAGCTTGTAGACGCGGAGATCCAAATTGACAGCACTCCTGCATCTGTAAGCTCGCTCTGTCAACTCCTGCACTGGCATTTGCAGCCAGACAGACAGCAGAGCCGTCTGCAGAGTGGCAGTGAAATGTTAAAAGTCTCAAAGAGTCCAGTTTCCACCAGGATCAGATGCCATTTCTACTTTAATTGACAGACCAGTGGCTGGGCGTTAGCACTGAGCTGCTTGTGGACTCTTTGCGGCACAGATTTGGGCTGTGGCTGTAGGTGGGGGAGTGAGTGACACTTGGACTGCTGGGCGGTGTGGAAGAACAGGAGGAAGACTTGGATTTAATCTGTAGCCACTTGTCTCCCAAAGCCTTGGCAAAGTGGTCGTCGACGGACACGCTGATGGAGAGCTGCTGGGACTGAGCTTTCTGGTAGTGAACACCCAAGCTCCTCTGGAAATGCTCCTCGAGGACGTTATCATAGTTGTCTTTGGGAACCACTGCAATATAGAAGACGAATGGCAAACCTTTACATACACACCTAAGTGAGTCAGTAAAAGTGCGTGGTATGGCTGTGCTATGAGGCACGTGTGATGACTAGGGAGTGACCTTCTGGGTAAATGAGCTCATTCCAAGTGAGTGTGAGACTGACCTGATGAGTGGCCCACGGATCTTGAAGAGGGGTTTCGTAACGAGGAGGCGCAAGTGATCACAGAGGGACGTATCTGGAAAAAAGAAAAAGAAATGGGTCAGTAATTAGACTCAAAGTAATTAGACTTGAAGCACAGGTTGTAACCCTGGTTTTAAGCTTTCGTTTCATTCCACAAACTTTGTGTTTTTGTTCTGACTTTGGCTAAACCTGACTGTGTACTCGCTCTTCAACTGCAACAGTTTAAATTAAAAACAACACGATCTGAAAACCGATTAAACTGGTTGGGTTTGCGCGTGAAAGTCAGCTCCCTCCCAGTGTGGTGGCATAAACAGGTCAGAGAGAAAGCAGTCTGTTTGGTCTTGTTGATGGCATTCCTCCCTCCATTACTCACATTTTCTTCCCGAATCCGGCTGGATTGCATAGCTCAGGCAAGCTTAGGCTTGCAGACACACTTAGACGCAGAATGCTTGTGCAGCTGGATTCACTGACTACAGATAATGGACCCCTGTGGTTGGTGGCCTGAAGCTATGCTGAGGTTATACAGTAGGGTAAACAGTATGACCTCCTAAATACCCTGTGTTCTAGACAGGCTTTGCTGAATTACCTGGATTTGACTGGAAGAGGTGCCTTTATTCTTTTCCTCTGCGCTTTCAGTTTCTTTTCTGGGTTTCTTGATGAGGGCAAGGGGTTCATCCATGACTGGTGTGTAGTACACATGGGTGGGCAGAGGGCTGGTGGGGCTGGGTGTTGGACTCAGGGTTTGTGTTGGACTCTGCTGGCTGCTGAACACTGCTGGGGCTGCTCTCTGGGCCAGCCTGCTTCGGCTCATCGCTCGCTCTCGTCTGAAACAATTATTTGAAAGAGTTTCAGACCCTCGTTGCTGTCTTTTTTTTTTTTTTTTGACAGAATTTGCATTTAATAAGTTGAATCTATCAAAAGAAAATGTTCTTAGGAAAGTTAAACAGCTCAACCAACCTTTCCTCCAAAGTCAGACCTCTCTCGTGGCTGCGCTTGCGTTTGATTGGATACACCGTTTGGGTTCGAGCCCGGTCGTGTGTCATATGTCTGTATCTGTCTTCGCTTCTGAGATGAGGCTGACCTGCAGAGCAAAATTAAAATGCGGGATTAGAAGAAGCATGCAGACTTTCAAAGAAACACGACCCCATCAGGGGTGCCCGCGGTCCCTTTGCCAACGCCGACCCTACGTCAGATCACTGACGGTATATTGTGACGTTTGTGATTGTATCTAACTGGCAATGATGTGAAGCAGTGATGACTAACTGCTTGTTTTGATCCATGACATCAACTTGCACGACTGCTTTTCGTGGGAAAGCGTTTTTTTTGTTGTTGTCACCGTTAATCGTAAACTCCGTTAAGCTGTAGAACTCGATTTACCTGATCAGTGAGGGTTACAACACTTCACAGCTGATTCAATGCTAACGGTAAATGTTGTTTTTCTACATATTGGCATTCAGCCCAGTCACACGCAAACAAGTTTTTTTCCCCCTGTTTGGATGGAGTGCAAAAACATCAAACTGCTCTCCGTGTCTGAGGACCCCGATTTGGGCGTCAACCATTTGTGAAAAGGCCATCAAGGCGAAACACGTACACATCCTGGATCTTTGCAATTACACAAGTCGAAACACATCGACAGGCAGCTGCTGATGTCAGTGGCTTGTTCAATCAGAGGAGTTTAAAGCATGTCTACAGTGCAGGACAGACACACTAAATGGGCTGGATGTCTCAGTCTTTTGCAGGTTTATCACCCATCAAATGTCAACCAAAGCCACACAGGGGGGCGTTTGGGCAAATCAGCCTGCAGTCACATCCCCAGGCTGATGTGTAATGCATGCAGCCAAAACACAAGCACTGTTTGAAAATGTAATGGCAGCACAATTGCACTGTGTGTTCCGTTAACACTTGGAAATCCACACTGACGGGCAGCAGTGCTAAACTGTATTCAAATCAGCCAATGGATGTATTTAAAGAAACAATAGTCTGTGGTGCCACACTGAATTGAGACAGTCTGTTTAAATTGGTTTTGCATTCCTAGAGAAAAACAAAACAGCCTTCACGCCCACACTGCTCACTCCAGTTCACATTTCCTAACATCTAAACTCTCCAATAGCACATGTGAGCTTTGTGGAGGGGGGTAGGTATAACCACACCTATGCTGATTTTCTAATGCCTCGGGCATGGTTATTTCTTCCTTATTAGCAGAGGGAAAATGCTTCCTGACCTTTTGGTTCACTGCATTTAAATCTGATTTTATTGTTACCCAACAGAAACGCATGGTTTAGAAAAGCTCAGTTAAAGCCTCAGGTGAGTATTTACAGAGTCTGTATGTAAGATTCAGTGTATTAAATATATTAACCGAAAAAGCCAAACGTGGTTCTAGCAGTACACATACTTGATTGTTTACTTATCGCTGTCATTTGATTGTCACCGTATCTGATTCTTTCTGCCTGACTTCACCTAAATATCACAGACAGACTAAATGCCACTTAATTAACACAGATGTTGTATATAGTTCATATCATATTGAGAAATACATATTAAATACGCATACTAATAAGTAAATGATATGGCACAACCACAGCAGAGATTTATTTCCACAGATCCAAGTATCCACTGTCATCAAGAAACATGAGGACATTTTTAAAAAAGCGTAAATCGAGCTTACCTTCTAAAATGTAGACCTTGAAGCCACTGCTCATCCGAGTTATGTATTGGAAGTTAGCCACAGCCATTGCTCCTTATCTTTGTGTTGCTGAGCCCAAATACAGAGGAACACCTTGACTGCTGGACTTTACAGGACACAAAGAGCCTCAGTTATAGACTGTATTGGAAAGGTAATGAGACGCTGGTTCTGAGCGCCGTCAGGTAAAGTATCAGGTGAGTGCGGACAGACCTGTGACTCATTTCCTGCCTTTCCATTGGCTGCTGCCCGGGCCAATGAGAAGCCCCGGTTCACTCATTATTATTCCTGTACAGTTGGGAATGTGCCTGCAGTTAGGCCCATCGCTAAAGTAGAAAAAAGGCGCTAAATGTCACAGTATACCAGACTTTACTCTGATTAGAGAACTGTTTGCTTTATTCGGCACTTTCTCTTATACGAAAAGTTCCATCCTGAAAAAACAAACAAACAACCCTCCCCCCCGTCATCAATTATTTTCTTTCAGTTCCTTGTAGAGTGTGCCTGCGGGTTTCCCCATACATGGAATCAACACCTGTCCCCCTCCCACCTCCCTCCTAATCTGCAATCTCACCAAACTGCATTTTTCCGAGTGCTTAGCCCACCGGAGCTCCAGTCATTCTTCTGACCTGCCCATACACGCATGCAGCTGTACTCTGAGCCTGCCTCACCAGTAATCCGAGGGCTTTTGTTGATGGCCAGACAAAGACTCCCTAAGTACTGAAAATGTTGCTGCTGCCATGAGAAAAAAAAAAAATCTTCTGAGAGTGTAATGCGAGTCTGACGACATGTAGAAGGCCTCGGAGGCAGCTCACTTAGATACGTGACAGTTCTAATGAAAAAAGGGGGAAATCATTATTAATGTCATTGTTTTAAGGTGTATCTGTAAAACTTATTGAGAAATACCATTTTGTGCTGTCTGGACTTTGTTGATATACAAGTGGGAGATTTCTACTTGTGAGTTTTACCCTAACAGGTTGGTGAATTTTGTTTAACGTGATAAAAAGCTACTCTTTTAGAAGTCCCACTGTTCATACGTGCATGGAAAATATTAGGTTTAATTTAAGCTCAACAGTGCCCCCTTATGTCGTACAATGCAATAGCACGGTCAGGGGTAGGAAAATAACTTGTGGGGGGGAAAATGCAGTTTAACGTTTTAAAAATGAAATGAATGTGGTTATAAATCTGCAAGTGGCCAGGGAAGCTGTAGAAGTTCTAGTTTTGCAACGATTGTCCAGCGGCAATCAAGGCATTTTGGCTTGCTGTACTAACAAAAACTTATTCTACAATTTCAGTACAGCCACAAAGAATCTGGGTTTAGTTTTATACTAAACAGAAATTAAATACTGCTACTAGTTTTGATTCTATAAACATGATAAAGGGCTTCACACTCTTAATCAGCTGATAACATATAGTCACTGGGGTAATGTAATGCTTACACATCAGAAACGGTAATTGCTCAAGAGGATGTTCTAGGAAGTCTTGACTCACCCCTCAGTTCTTTATATTTTGCTAGGGAAACAAGATTTATTGCTATATGGAAACATACAGTATAAAGAACAAAAACATAGTTTATACAATTCTAATAAGCTTAAAAGTCAATATTTGCTATGACCACTTTTATTCTTTAACACAGCCTGAACTCACTTAGGTACGTTTTCTCATCATTTCTTTAAGAAGTCTTCAGGAATAATTCTCCAGACTTCCTGAAATATATTCAAAGCTCTTCTTTGGATGTTTCTGTCTCTTGTTCTAATCTCTGTAGAGATGATCTCACACTCCTTCAATAATGTAGAATTCCAATTCATGACTGATGTGTTTTTCTACTCAGGTATGAATTTACTGTACTGGCAGTGAGCTGGAGATCAGTGTCATGCTGACAAATGAAGCTGCTGCCAATCAGATAATTTCCAGATGGTGGATCCAGATCTCACTTTTCCTTCTTGTTCATATTTTCCTAAATTTTGACAAGATCTTTAACACTTCTGCATTTCAGCAGCTTCAGACCACGACAGAGCCTCCACTGTGTTTTACAAATGGCTGTAGATACTTGCTTTACCTCTCTCCTGACCTCCTCTGAACATGTTGATGATGATTTGAACCAAAACCTAAATTTTCTAATTAAGACCTGTTGATTTTCAGTCCAGTTCTAGTGTAGTTTTGTGTACCGCAGCCTTCCCCCCCTGTTTCCCTTCCTTAAGAACGGCTTCTTTACAGCCACCCTTAAGCAGAGGCCATTTCTGATGAGGCTTCAGCAAACAGAATGATCACTGAAGTTCCAGATGCATGCCTCAGGACCTCCGCCAGTTCTTTGCTGGATTTTAAAGGAAGACTTCTTAAAGCCATGACCTTTAAATGCCCATCTGCTGCAGATAGTAGTTTAGGCCTGTGACTTCTTTTTATCCCCTGTTTGTTCAGTTTCCATCTGATTTTTTTAAGCACACACAGCATACCATGATCTCTCTTTTGGAATAAACACATTTACAGAGAAAAACATAAAGGTAGGGCATTCATTAAGTTAGAAAGTAGCCTCATCACTTTGGGTAAAAGTTGAAATAATTATTTTCTGTTAGCCTAGCCAAACTTGCAACACTAATCTATATTTTAATTTAGTGAGGAGACTCCACTCCACTGGTGACTGCAAGCAAGAAAACACCCGAGGAAAACACCAATAAATAAATGACGCAGTCAATAACTATCATAAACCTCCTTGTATGATCCATGATAAAGCAGCTGTGTGCGACACACCACAGAGCACAAAGAGCATTCCCCTTTCTGAATAATCGAAAGTGTGTACTGATGGTTACCTGACAGATGCATTGCCTGGGCATGCCTTCATGGTGGGCAGGATAATGACAGAAAAAAGGGGCACAGAAAAAAGAAAGGCAAGCTAGAGAGCGATTGCTTCTCTGGTTTGTGAACTAAAGTAATCGAGCCACTTTCTATGAAATCACACAAATTCTAATGTAATAAAACTAAAATCCATCCACTGAAAAATAAATGTAAACTAATGATACATTAATAGGCAGTTCACTATTCCCAACTCTTAAGATCGGAGCTAAATAGCGGTATTTTTTACTAGCAAGCAATAGGCTATTTATTATCTCTAAAATGCATTAATGATTTAGATAAGAAATGCACCCGGCTCTAGGCCTCTATCCGTGTCTCTGTAGTTTCTGCCATATGGTACAGTTTCCATAGAGCAACCCATGGCTCCCAGGGGGGTGGGCTCCGAGTATCACTAACAGACGGCGCATCCCTCACTGTCTGTATTGACTCAGTTGAAAATCAAAAGTAACACCCTGTTTCAGCAGGCCTGACAACCCAGCAGTTGGTGTGCCGCTGCTGCTTTATTGGAGCCAGCAGGATGCCCGAATGAAATCAACACCCAGAGGTATTGCAGCCAACAGCAGGATCATGTCCAACAGCGAGCGACGCCCCTGCTTCTCCGCTCTCATCAGCACCACCCTGATACCCCCATCATGGAGCTTGTCAAGTTACAAGAATACTGACGAGAACAATGCCGGAAGTTCAACAACGCTAATAAGACTCAACAAAACAACAGCTCGCCACTTATGCGGTTTTAGCTGTGGCTGCTATTTTTACTTCTTTAGTTTAACTATGTCCAAACTCTGACGTCAATAAAAAATCAACCCTAGATATGCATAGACTTTTCTTTCTTTCTTTCCCCCCAAAGAGACACCGGAAGTGTGGATATCACCCTGCTGCAACTTGACGACCGCGCAGCTCCTCTCTCCCTCAGGATGACTGGGAGTGACGCAGGGCAGACGGAAAAAACTGGGGCTTGATGAGAAGGACGGCGGTGATGCAGGAAGGGCTGTAGCTTTATTTATTTCAGCCTGATGCCTGACTTGCCTGCACGGAGGATATGAGAGTCACCCATATGAGAGCTTTTCTGTGACAGACAGGAGGTAATAACGAGGAATCATCAAGTCATCCTTGGGGCAGACCAGTTTGGATACACTCCCAGGTAGGCTTCATCATGCCCGGTTGTGGCTGTTACTACAGGCTGCTGAAGTGCTAGGTGGCTTTCTGGAAACAGGATACATGTTAAAAAATGTCAATAAATTTATATTTTTATTTGCGTCAGTCTTTACACGGAGACTGATAATTGGCTTGCACAATTTGCTAAGGTGAAGTAGGGCTGATTTCTTCTTGCATCTTAGCAAATTCTTTAAGCTACACCGTCACGACTCATCGCCACTGTTATGATCAGATAGTCGAGCTTCTCCTTCTATATTAACACGGGACCTGTTTTCTCTGTAGGTAACATCGGGTCCTGTTCCTGCACATGGGAAAGTAGCCTAGTCATTCATTTCCCCACTGAACACCGAGTTGTAAGTCGCATTCAGTGTATTTGGACCCCCACATCCTCCTCCTTCGTCATTTCAACAAATATCCACCATGAACTACCTGCGACGACGACTCTCGGACAGCAATTTCATGTCCAACCTACCCAATGGCTACATGACCGACCTCCAACGCCCCGATGCGCCGCAGCAGAGCCCCGCAGTGTCGCCCGGGCCGGCAGAGAGGCGCCAGTCCACCAGTCAGCAGCAGCAGCCGCAGCAGCAGCAACAGCAGCAGTCTGGAGGTGGAGGTGGAGGCTTCTTCTCATCCATTTCCAACGCCGTCAAACAGACCACAGCTGCTGCGGCTGCGACCTTATCGGAGGCAGCGGACCGAGCAGGTGTCTCCAGCAGCGCTAAGATCCTCCTGGTCATCGACGACCAGCAGACCGACTGGTAAGAGCAGTGCGCATTGGCAGCGCGCTGCCTCGTCTAGACAGCAAAAGTGTGCCAGACCGTGGGTTGCGGTGGCCTAACTCCTAGAAGGTCATATGATTCATCCGGTGTTGAGAGGTATCCTTCCATCACGTGAAACAACCGGTGGGAGGTTTTGTGCGCCGAAACTGTGCCATGGCAAAGGCGCAACAGACCGAAGGCAGAGAAGCCATTTTCATTTGACGATCAGCTTGTTTTTTCTTCTTGTGATCGATTCGTGTTGCATTCTGCTGATAATCTGAAATTACGCAAGTGCACTATGCGTTCATGGCCGCCATGAATATGGAGATTACCTATTTGTCAAATGAAGCGGCTGTAAGTGCAGAAGAAAAACGATTTCAGCAGACAGTCGAGCTTCTTTTCCGCGCGCATTATGCAATAGTGATAGCAAACTAAGAAATTTGCTATTATCGAGACAGGATTGATATTCACAATAAACGGAAGCTGACCTGTCCTGATGCAACACCAGTAGTTTTATTTATACATCCATATTTATATATATATTCTCTAAATTTCAAAATTTGCCAAAATAATGGCAAATATTAAATATAGAAAGGCAAAATTTTAAAATCACATCCATATATCAACTTTTTGATGTAATCATTTAACTTCTTGCTTTAAAATCAGGGTGAAGGTCTTCAGAGGAAGAAAGGTCCATGGGGAATTTGACATCAAGGTGGAACAGGTAAGTTTTGCTTTGTGATGCAGACTTGTAGATTGTCTGGGCCAATAGCAGACCAATAATCTATTTGTGAGGAGAAATGTGCAGCCTTATATTTATTACTACAGTTTCACTCAGTGGTCTTTCATGATGTAATCCACTAAGCAGCATTTTAACAGAAGAGAAGCCCATAAACATTTTAAAATCTTCTTTGCCTAAGGCATTTTCTTCTCCTACTATTTTAGTCTCTCTACCTCATTCTGGACTGACATTTCTTTCTTATGTGGCCTCAAAACAGGAAGGATGAATTTCACACAGAGCCTGATATTCTTTAATTGTGTCTTGTTCTGCTTGACCGCTGGCTCCACTCATCACCGCTGTGATTTCTGAAGTGTTTATTAGGGTTTGACCTTGATACTGTCCTTTCAGGCAGAGTTCTCTGAGATCAACCTGGTGGCCAATGCCACAGGTACCTACAATGTGAACATTGATGCAATTAGGAGTGGCCATAAAGTTACAAAGTAAGTTCTCTGCAAAATTTTTCTTTTTAGAAAAAAAATTGCAGCGCTGGTAAAACTACGAGTTTCTGCTGAAACGTTCACTGTGCCCCAAATGGAATGAATCATCAAACTGATTTGTTGTTTTTTTAGTGCTGTTAAATATTTTGCTCATGTCCCCTGAACCAGATCCTTTAAGCCAGACTTTGTGCTGATCAGACAGCATGCGTTCAGCATGGACAAGAATGGAGACCATCGTAACATAGTGATTGGATTGCAGTACGCTGGACTGCCAAGTGTGAACTCTTTGCACTCGGTCTACAATTTCTGCGACAAACCGTGGGTGGTGAGTAGGATTTAATTAAGGCATTCATTTAAAGCCAGCACACACTTAGTTGAGTGACATAGACATACTACGCAGCAGCATCTTTCTGTATGTTTCAGTTTGCTCAAATGTCTAGGCTTCACAAGCAGCTTGGCTCAGAGGAGTTCCCACTGATTGAGCAGGTTTACTATCCAAACCACAAGGAAATGGTGAGTTTTTGCCCTATGTCCTTCTCCTCTTCCTTTTCATTTGTTTTCATGGCTACTCTCTTCAAATAACAAGGACCTAGACCCATACACACACACACACACACACACACACACACACACACACACACACACACACACACACACACACACACACACACACACACACGTACACACCACCTCTGCATGGGTCACATGTCAGGGGTGTAATTTACCTCCATGTCAATATTCAATCTTATGTAGCAGCTGAGAGCACTCACATTTTCTAAGCATCGACTTTTTTTTTTTGTAATTGGTAGATGGTGAGTGTTTGATTTCTTGAGTTCCAAGTTAGTGTTGCTACAGTTAAACTGAGACGGGTTGGTGCAGAGCAGTTTAATTCCTCCCTGCTGTCACAGCCTGACAGTACTGGGCTGGCTTTCAGGCCATCAGTACCAATCGTAATATCTGCCCCGATCAGAACTGATATAATAATTGGTGTTTTAATCACTGGGGCACTACGAGAAAGTTCATTTATAAGAAATCTGAGCATGTTTTAATGTTCTTTTTGCAGATTACCTCCCCTCAATTTCCTGTAGTGGTAAAGATGGGCCATGCTCACTCAGGGATGGGAAAGGTAAATCTAGAGTTCTTAAGTATTTTCTCAGGTCCACGTGAACACGCTGATGTCACTATATTAATATTTTCACTTTTGCTGCTTTAGGTGAAAGTGGACAATCAGTATGATTTTCAAGATATTGCTAGTGTTGTGGCACTGACCAAGACCTACGCCACATCTGAGCCATTTATTGATGCAAAGTATGATGTGCGCATTCAGAAGATCGGCAACAATTACAAGGCTTACATGTGAGTGAAACTTCCTCTCAGGTTCATGCATGAAAATAAAAACAGTGAAAATGGTTAGAATAGAGTTAAGTCTTTATTTTAATTAACAGGCGAACATCAATTTCTGGCAACTGGAAAACCAATACTGGTTCATCTATGCTTGAGCAAGTGGCCATGTCAGACAAGTAAGAGCGCAGAGTTGAAAATGAAATAAAACTGTAAATCAAATTGTATCGCACTGCACTATAATAGGTCTGATTAATGTGTCACGGCAGGTACAGAATGTGGGTGGATTCTTGTTCCGATATCTTTGGAGGGTTGGACATCTGTGCTGTGGAGGCTCTACATGGTAAAGATGGCAAGGACTACATCATAGAGGTACTACGTGACAATGATATCAATGTTTTCTATGATCTTAAGGGGAGTCCACTAATTATATCAAGTTGTGGTCTTTTAAGGTTGATGACTGTTCGATGCCACTGATTGGGGACCAGCAGGACGAGGATCGCGTTCATATTGCAGAACTAGTGGTTTCTAAAATGAACCAGACTGTTCCACGTACTTCAAGCTCTTCCACAGTCCGTACAGGACAGCCAGCACAGGTGCTCAAACAACAGACATGCTTTCCTTGCTCCAGCACACCCTAACTTTTCCTTATCTTCCACACTTTTAGTAGTAACACACTGTAAGTACAGTTAGATCCATAAATATTAGGACAGAGACACTTTTTCTTGTCATTTTGGTTCTGTAGACTACCAAAATGAATTTTAAGTTCGATGTCTTTCAGCTTTAATTCGGCAGGTTGAACAAAAAGATTGCATTCAAAAAATTGCACACCCAAGGCAACAAACTGCCTCTGATGTGTTTTACGGATGGTGCGGTGTGCTTTAGATCTTGAGCTGCTCCACGGCTTCGCCATACTTTTCCTTGTCATCCTTCAGGTAGAGGTTGATCTTGGTTTCATTTGTCCAAAGATTGTTTTTACAAAACTGAAAACTGGATGGCTTTTTTCGATGTCTTTTTAGCAAAGTCCAGCCTAGCCTTTCTGTTCTTGAGGCTTATAAGTGTCTTGCATCTTGCAGAGAACCCTAACCCTCTTTTTCGCAGCCTAAGGATGGCTTGTTTCACCTGCATGAAAAGCCCCCTTGACCGCATGTTGTGTGTTCGCAGTAAAATCTTCCAAATGCAAGGGACACGCCTCAAATGAACTTCTAAACCCTTCATCCAATCTGAATGTGAATACCCTGAAATAAAAGCTGAGAGTCTACACATTATGTCCATTATATAACTATAATATAACCTGTGAAAGTGTTCAAATATATATATGGACCTAACTGTATATTAGTGGGCATAAAAATATGAAAGAAACAATTAAAACAAGACTCAGTGAGCTTCAAGTCAACAGGATCTGCATTATATTTTCTTTAATCTTTTTAAAAACACATGTTGTGTTTCTAAGAAAAGTAGTGGGCCAAGCATGGATCCCTGGGGTACTCTAAATCTGAGATGGTCACATCAGAGAGACAATCAAATAACAACTTTAAACAGACCACACTGTGATTTACTTTGCCTGAAATGACTTGAATGGTGTGGAAGGATTCAGTGTAGGGTTAAGAGGAGTTTCTGGTTATGAGGTAAGTTAGAACATAGATTTCCGTCAGAATTCTAAATGTGGCTTAAAATGTTATGAATGTTGTGATTAAGAGATTTGCTAGATCATGCTGTGGAAGAAAAATCTTCGGAACAAATTAAGAGACATTTAAAATATTTATACATTATCATTTTCTCTGCTTAGCCATCTAATGAATGTCATTTTTGCTTTGTATTGATATTTTCCCCTTGTTAACTTGTAGAAAGCAGTTTCTCCTCAGCCAGTCTCACAACCGAGAGTCCCGCAGTCTCAACAGCGTCCTTCACCACAGGGTAAGAACTGGACTTTTAGGGTCTTGAAAAATATTTCAGAATTTGAATGTGATTCGTCTCCTTCTTTTGTTTATCTCCGATAGGTGGTCCTCAGCAAAGCCCTCCATCTCAGCAGCGTCCACAACCTCAAGGCCAACCTCCTGTACAGACCCAACAATCTGCTGCCAGCCCTGCCACTGGTGACCCCAGTAACCAGACTAAGGCAAGCCAAGGGCCTGCGACTCAAGGTCAGAGACCTACGTCTGGTCAGGGCTCTCCTCAGCGAAGCCAAGGAGGATCCCCTCAAGCTCAGAGGCAGCAGTCTGTATCGCAGCAGAAACCATCTGCAGGCCAAAAACCTCCACCACAGCAGAGGCCTGCCATGCCCCCTAGACAGCAGTCACAGGGAGGGACACAGCAACAGAGGGCTCCCGGCCAACAAGGACGCCCTGGAGCACCCACCACCCAGCAGCCACGTCCTGCCGCTCAGGGTCAGGGGGGCCCAGGAGGACGACCTCCTCTGCAACAGAAGCCTCAGCCTCCACAGAAGCCTAGTCAGGACAGCCCGGCTATGGGCGGCTCTCCACAACTAAAGTAAGTAGCTGTGAATGATAAATGGGATCGGTTTCACCTCATCCTTCAAGCAGAAGATCCCTTCTTATTGCCTGCACTGTGACATGCATGCCACATGGGAAATCTATTTAATGACAAATGAGCCACCCGAATGTGCATGGTTTATTGATTTTTACACTTTTCAGCCCTTCAGCAGCACTTTCACGTAACATAACATTTCAAAGTCTGTGCAGAGCGCCTGATACGTTAAAACAACAAGCGGAAGCCGTAATGAAGCTACATATTGTGATATTTAAAGATCCCTTTAATGTAAATAAACTTTTGAACCTTGTTTACATATCTAGATTGTTGTGAAACTTATGAAACTAATGCCATCGACTGGCAGTGAGGCTACACATGTTCATCAGATATTTTAACATTATTAAACATAACTCATTGTGTGATAGCATACTTAGTTCAAAGCACAGCTTGTCTATTTCAGGTCAGTGTGAGAGCCTGCTGGTGCTGAGCGTCTCTCCTCTGCTTTCTGATTCACCGTGAGTTCGAGTCTCCTCTGCTCCTTCTTTACTCCGTGTAAGACACACATGGAGTGGAGCAGACACATGCCGAGTGGAGGAAAGGAGAGATAAGTGGAGATAATATTACTAGACTTAATGACGTACCTCCAAGTGCAATAAAACCTCTAGGGTTTCCAAGACAAGACCATCAGGTCTAAGTTAATCCCACTGCAAGGCCTTAGTATCATGGAGTTTTTGAGTATCCATCTATCCATTTTCTTACACTTATCGCCGGGCGGTTTGGGGGAAGCCTTCCTTCTTCCCAGCTACCTTCTCCAGATTATCTTGTAGAATACTGAGGTGTGCCTCCGGGGCCTCCTCCCTGTAGGGCATACCCAGAACTCGTCACCCAGGAGACACCCAGGAGGCATCAGTGTCAGATGCCCAACCCACCTCACTTGGCTCTTTTCGGTGTGGAATAGTTGCAGCTCCACTCTGAGATGCTCCTGAATAGCTAAACTCCTCACTCTGTTGCTAAGGGGGAGGCCAGTTACCTTTGGAAAAAGCTCATTTTGCCCCTTGTATCAGCATCTCATTCTTTGATTACTACCCCAAACTAGTGACGATGGGTAAGCGAATGGGCATAGATCAACTGGTAAATTGACAGCATCGCAGTGGAGCGCAGTGTTTGAATCACCGCAGATGCTGTAAGGGCCTCGGGGTGAAATTTTACATTTCTTAATTTAAAAAAAAAAAAAAACTGGACACATGTAATCACATATTGCCGTTTTGCCGTCAGGTGTTCAGACAATTTATTTATTTATACAGTAAGCAAAATCATTCACGCCTTAATTTAACCGGGTTAGCCATGATTCGGTAGACTCTGCCTGCTTTAGCTTCTTTACTTCTTGCTTCTGCTGAAAGTAGGAAGTGCGCTCTGCAGTGTGTCACTCTTTCCTCTTATGAGAAGCACAGTGAGCCTCCACAGCAGTACTGACAGCTGCGCCTATCCAGCTGCAATGTTCCATCGGTGCCACACAGGACACCTTATATCGGGTTGACGTTGCTGCGTGAACAGAATGTAACCTAAATAATTCACAAAATTAGGAATACATAATCCTGATTTTGGATTTAATACTTGAGCTTCTTTATGCTCTCCTGACAATGAGACATAAACCCTCTTATTGTCAGTCGCATACAAAAACATGCATCACTTTGCTTTCCAGAAAAGTCATTCAATATCCATATCATATTCAAAGCTAACTTGAAATGATAAGGTAATACTGAATGACCCGAGGAAAGGAATGCGCTTTATCATTGTTTACTGAGCCTTTTCTCTCATTTCTCTCCCTCTCTCTGTCTTGCCTTGCGCCAGTCTTTTCATTCCATGGGTTTGCTGCATGACTTTAATAGCCTCTTCCTCTCCTCTATTGCCATTTTCCTCTCTTTATAGCAAGTCCCAGTCTCTTACCAATACCTTCAACATTCCAGAAACCCCAGCGCCACGAGCCAGCCTTAGCCAGGACGAAGTGAAGGCCGAAACCATACGCAATCTACGCAAATCTTTTGCCAGTCTCTTCTCAGACTGAGACAGCATAAGCCCCTCTTCCCTCTCCTCCTGAAAGAAAAAGAGACAGGCAAACTGAAGGACAGACCCCTTCTTCCCCCTCCGAACAAGGACCAACCGGATGCCGTCTTTAATTCATGTACACTGAGCCTGATGTGAAAATGTACACACTTGATAGCCACTGCCTACATGGTTTAACTCTTTTAAAACGGACAAAAAGTAGAATACAGTTAGGCACTGATGTCTTAAACATTCCCTGCCTTGCCTCGAGCTTAAGTAATCATACTCAAAACTGTTTGTACTCCACACTGAAGCCTGTATATGCATGAATACGAAACAAAACAATATTGCTCTCACTTGTTTGTTTGTGCTGTAAATTCATCGTGGCCGTTATGTTCAAGTAACTTGAGGCGCTGTATTAAAGTTATTGGGGAAGGGAAGATAGCCAAATATTTTATTTTAAATAAAAAAGCAGCACCTAGTTTATTATCTCTTCTTATCTAAAAATAGTATATTTGTGTCATAGTAAAAACAGTGAAAATGTAGCTAACCCCTAATTTTGAATAAAGAGCTGTCAAACTGACTTAAAGCCACTAAACAATCTCCATGTATCCCCAATAAAAACAAAGCTACACCACTATTTCACACTTCTACTCCTTGCAAAATTAACAACAACATCCTCCCTGCTTTCCTGATTCCCTAATTATTTTTGTATGGCGCCCAAATGACTACAGCTGCACAAAAAGGATGTCCAGTGTTTGCAAATGCTAGATCTGTTCAAGCTGTAGATCGCTCATGGTGATGTCTTAGCTGCATGTCAACAGGAGGCAATGGTTGCATTTCCCAACTCCTGACTTTGGCGCTTGTAACTGTGTTGTCACATGTAGTTAAATTAGCTAGTATTAGAGTAGTTGGTGTCGTGAGTATGTCGTGGCTCCCGATTTTCTTCGTTTTTTTTTTTGTTGCAGAAGAACAAAAGCCCAGCAGCTCTCTAACTTGAAAGCATGCCTTACACAGACAAGAGCGTCAAATCAAATGGAGCTGTCTCAGGGATGTCCAGTTGATTGTGACACTTGTGTGTGGGTGAGGGTCTTCCATTGCAGTCTTATAGTGGTTGTTTACAAAAAAAAAAGAAGGAAAAGCATGCATTTTAATGAGCTAGAATGTTTTATTATTTCAAACACATTTGCACACAGAGTATATCTTGCAAAATTATACTTGAATACAATGGTTTTCAGGTTTATTCATCTGCCACTTGACAAAGCAGGGTTCCTGCTTTGGGGTGCTGCCATGTCTGTAACAGGCATGGTACAGTGGGATCCAGTGTAGACAGGGTTGGCGACTGTTCAGGTACAGTTAGTGAAAAATATCGTTACTTACAGTTTATTTTCCTCAATTTTCAAAGCAATGTGACAAGAAAAAAACTGCTAACCAACTACTGAGTTTAATGGATGTACAATAGGTTTTAGGAGGTCTTAGCAGTAGGTCAGCATAAGATGCACTCCAAAGCACACACAGCCAAGGAATGTTACGTTTGTGAAATTCATTTGTACCACGTAGAAAGGTAAAACGGTGACAAGTTTTAGGAATGCCAACTGCACGATGCTTCTCTGCCACGCATCTTTTGCACCAACAAAACTTTCTTTGATCACGTCTCTGAAAATCCAAGCTGTCACTGAAGAATGTTTTATCTTCTCCAGGCACTATAAATGTCTTCCAGAAGGAGTGCTATAGATTCATATGGTGATATAGTATGGCAATATCACGCTTTTAGAGAAGACCCAATAGTGAAAAGTCTAAGTGAGTCCTGGTCCCCCTGCAGATTCTCCATGTTGCCTGTGTTTTTCTGTTTATGTAGCCACAGTGACCCCTTGTGTTCAATGGTGCATAAACGTGTGAATGTTGTTTTGTAACCTGGTCAAACCAAATAGATGTTGTGCAAAGCTCTGAGTGATCCAGATTGTCACTTTCCTCCCCTGCTGCTATTTGTGCTTGCTGATATTCTGTGTGTCTCTAAACTTTATAGTTTATCTGGGAAAATAGTTTACTTACTTTTTCCTTTTGTACATGCACAATTTTCTTGTGAATGGCACTGCTATATGGTGCTTGTTATGTTATGCATAAGTAATGGAGGGCTTCATTTTTACATTTTACAGTTACTCAGTGTCAGTACGTAACTGTCAGATTCATAATGGCACAGCCGAGAATAAGTAAGAGAGGAGTAATTTTCACACTGAGTGTGTAATTTATGAAAATGAGCCATCACATTTAGCACTGATGGTTATCTTTGAAAAACCGTGCCGTCCTTTCACTCAGAGGTGTCTTGGCCAAACTGAGAAACACCATTTGCCACGAGCCCTCTGGAGCCTGACAGGATGAGCCGCGACGGCAATGCAAAGAAGTCATTTTGATATCTTTTTTTTTTTATATATTTTTTTTAAGGGTTTACATTATTTATGGTTGATATATCTGACTGTGAATGTACATTGTCTTCTTTCTTAGAGCTCCTTTTATTGTTTTTTTAATTCCACCGTATAATCATTGTGAAACGGTAAAATCCTTACAAGTTTGAGTGAAATTGATTGTCAGTTGATGCCTGCCAGAGTTCAAAATGTACATCATAGATGTAAGTGCAAAAATCAAAAAGCTGAGGGTTTTTTTTGTTAATCAAAAATAAGATACTGCATAATATAAATCATGGTGGATTATTGAAATAAATGTAATAAAAGTGATATTGATGTTATATGCAATGTAGCTATATTATGTGAAAATGAGTATGTTATTACAACATGCACATGTCCAATAAAACCTATGACAAATAATGACTGGTTTATTTGAGAAAAGTAAAGTAAAGTAGGTTTTAAAAGATGCTGACACAGCTGCTGAATAACTGTAACAACACCAGTTAGTCTAAATGATTAATGCAGAACTGTTGAGTAACATTCATATTCAAATTTCTTTTCATTTTGCTGTCCTTGATGATCAGAGACATCATTGGTTTTTCAGTTTGTTTTTCACACTTTTGTTAACATTTATTTTTATACCGTAGCTTACTTTATCCATCAGGTTGAAAATTACATGGTTGCATTTTATTTTATTTTCGTTTTTCAGTTATAAAGAAAAAAAATTAAAGGATATATATAATAGTAATTCATAGACTTTAGGTATTTATATTAAATGGGTACAGTGCATAGTATTCGGTTGTGAATGACTTTAATATTAGGCAAAGTATTGTTTATACTCTGCATTGCTGTAAGCTAGCGCCTAAAAATACGGTGGCCCTGAGAGGTCAAATGCACTGCAACTAAAGATACCACCAGCAAACCTAACCCTTAGCCCCCCAAAAACACAGCCCACAAAAGTAAGTTGAACAAAAACAAACAAACAAACAACATAGCAAAACATAAAAACAACATAAGTGTTTTGGGGAAGATAATAATGCGATGGACCAGCAACAAAAGTGACAGAAGCCAAAATGTGCGAAGAACTGCACCGAGGGGACTCATCTGTGTTATGAGTTAGAAAAAGATTCAGGTAATCTGTGTTTTAATCACATGATTCATACAATACTGTAGATACATGTTTGCTATTAGCTGTTTACTGCTAGCTTGTCCCTGCCGCAGCTGTTCCGTCACGTTATTGTCTCCCCATGAACACTTGCCGCCTGTTTTTTAAAGCGTTTTCTACTTCCATTGTGTGTGTGTTATATTTTTTTCTATCTAGTTCAATTTTGTTTCATTCTACTTATGTTGTGTTTTGTGTGCTTTTGAAGGATTTTTTTATTTGCTGGTGTTTTGTTAAATTGCAGTGTGTTTGACCTCTATAAAGAAATGTCTTTTAAGAATGTCCTATAGTTTGACAGTATTTTTCAACATAAAACATACTAATGTGGCCACAAGGTGGTGTGGGCCTACAGTCTCACTTCTGTAAGCACACAAACACCACATTCTACCATATTACAATGTAACATGTTTATTTGGCCATTACAAATGACTTATAATACAGTATATGCATTCCTTTTCCATTGAAAGTGTTAATTTATATTTAAAAAAACATCCTTTTTAAGTAAGTAAAAGCATCCTGAGTGCTACAGAACAGAGCCCTGGGATTTTGTATGTATTACTATTCAGTCATTCAGTCATTATGATTCATCATTGTATTAGCAATTATGTTAACATTGCTGAAAAACAAAGTTTTTATTGATGCTCAAATTTTAATCGTACGACTTTAAGTCACATAGAAAAACGGAAATCAAAGCCCGCACACTACCAAACAAAACTAAACTGGCATCCCTTCTTTGTAGAACAGAGACCCATTCATGGTGTTTGAGTAAAAACACAACTATTATGTTCCCAAATTTTGGGGCTTTCACTCGGGCTTAAAATCTGAATGCACCAGCTGCAGCTGAGAGAGGCTCGATACTATTAAGCACCCCCTCTAATGTGAAGAGCGATGTGTTTCATTGCCTTGTCTTGTACAACTCAGTGAGTGCATCTACAGCTGAAAGAACTACATTAAAATTAGATTTTCCTTTCCCTCATCTGTCTGTGCAAATGTTTTGGCAGGTAGGTTTTATGCAATGAGAGAGAGGGAGAGCGTTCAATTTTAATCACCAGATTGATTCTTTTTTTTCTTCCTTGAAAGTTTTCATTGCAGACAAAAGTGTCTGGAGTGCAAAATCCAATTTGCAGGCAGGATGTTTTATAGCTGCTCGCTCATGAAAGGTCACCGTGGTTTTTAAAGCTCTATCTGCTTTGCTTGCAGTTCTTATCTGGCTGCCCGGTGGCTGTTCCTTCCTGACAAATCTAGGTCTCGTTTGCAGGTAAAATGCTCATCTGATCAGGAAAGAAAATCTAATAAATTTTAAAAAATATATACATTTTTAATGCGTCATGAAATGTGTTGTGCATGGAATGAACTAAAGAAGTAAAGGAACAAATGACAGAGTCCTTTGATAAAACCCAGAAAAAAAGATGGAGGGGTGGGGGTGTGACAAGCCCAAAATAAATGTGACATCATTTAATTTACATTTATCACAGACTAGAGACATAGAGGGGTAAAATTTATGTAGCATGACCTTAGAATAATGAAAACAGTGAATCACTTTAAACTGAATTAACCAGTGGCTGCTGTATTATTGAACAACTCTTAATATAAGACTTTGCAATCCTTCACATTTCATTCTTTTCTCAAGCCTCCATAAAAGATAAAAGCATGAAATATGAATCACAAATATGAACTTTGTACTGTTTGGTACTAGAAAAAACACTAGTACCACAGCTTCATTCACAAAATGAAAAGTATATAACAGAGTAAGTTGCGTATCCACACCTTGTATCAAAAGTGTTGTCTAGCAATGGTGTGGTAAGTAATCAAACTACAAGAGAATTTATCAAATGTATATTTAATTTGAATAAGAATCTAGTGAACTTCTGAGATCATAACTATTACTTACCAATTGTAAGACATTAAGAGAGCAACAGCGAGTGACGCATGTTTTTTTCACCGGCTGTATTTCAGGCTGGGGGGGTGGGCTGACTTACTCATGGTCTGGAGAGCCAAATTATATCAATTATTCACTAAGGTAACAAGCAAATCACTGGCATACAGCATAATACGACAACCTGATGCTCTTACATAATCTTGTCTGTGAAGGTTCTCAGTCATCCAGGTCATCGTAGTCAAAGGAGCTTGCAAAGAAAAGCGTCTGGACTTCTTTAAGTTACTTGAAGACGTTTCACCTCTCATTCTCGGAGACGTTTCACCTCTCATCCGAGAAGCTTCTCGGATGAGAGGTGAAACGTCTTCAAGTAACTTAAAGAAGTCCAGACGCTTTTCTTTGCAAACTCCTTTGACTTACATAATCTTATTTGTTATAACAGAAGATTTAGCATAGTGATGGATCATTTCATTCCCATCCACCAAAATAAATCCAAACCTCTTTGGGAGTTTTCAGTAAAATAGGCCATTCAGTGAAATCAAATGCTTTGTGGGTATCTAGTCAAAGTACAGCATATTCAGGCTTTGAAAGAGTACATAATTTGTTGCTTAAAGCTACTTTTATCTAAAAAACTAGGTGGAATGTTACTGGACAGAGTTGATCATGGCCTGGAAAATCCTTTCTCAAGAAACAACAGAAACTTTGATGGTCGTTCTCTTTTCTCATGTAGTCCAGTTGTTGTGCAGTCATCCTAATGTAGCATTCATGACTTTGCTGCTCACAAATAAAGCATTCAAGGCTATTGCCAGCAGTACTCTCGTTCCTTTACAGACAAGGGAGAAGACAAAAGGGGAGGGAGGCCACACTTCTCTGAGGGAGGATATTTCTAGAGCTGACCCATTTAAACAGCCCAGAGAAGCTGCAAAGCACAGGTGCATCTGCATTGGTTAGAACCAGAATGTGTAATTACATACATTAAAAATGCTGTTTATTCACAAACTGAAGCAAGTGTCAAAGCTGATTTTGCACACGTCATTTGATAGGCTTACTAAGCAGGATTTGAATAGAAACAGTTTGAGACACCGGGCTCAAATAACAAGTAATAGATTCAGTACAAAATGCATACAGCAAATGTCCTCAGTCATTCTTTTATGAGGGAAAAAAGAAAAGAAAATGTGGTGTCAGTTTAGGATTTGAATGCGTTATTCAGCACTCAAATGGGAAACAGTGGCTGATGATTATACGTAATCTACAGCCTCGCACAATTAGTGCAACCCAGTACTACTTTGCATTGTACTGATGTGGGGTAGAGGGTGAATGACATCCATATTTAGAAGGTCCTCATTGATTCTTCCTAACAGAGGCACAAAAGATTTGTTGTTTGTCCTGTCTTGAATAGCTGGACCTTAATGACAGTTCTGCATCATAAAACCGCCTGCTGACCTTAATCACCATTTGGAAATCTCTTGAAACTCTGAGCTAACAGTTTGCATTCGGTTTCTGCAGGTTGCATGAAAATCTCTGAGTCAGGTTATCAGGCGCTTTTGCATGGAAACACGCTGTTTCTATGCAAGGCCTGAATGTGTTTTCCCTTAAAAAAACACACACACACATGACTTGGATGATTTCTTAGCCAAAATGGCAGATGATGAAGGATGAGTGAGGAGTGTGCTATGAAGATTTAATTAAGTCTCACCATGGGATGTCTTAGTGTGACTCCAGAGGCAAGGACAGAGGAGTTTGTGTTTGCTCAGTGCAACTGTGAATAACATCTACACTATTCTTACTTTGACCTACATGTACTGAGAGGAGGATCTGAGAATATGCCCACATGAGTGCAGGTCTTTCATCACGTCTTATTTTTACCAGGAGGCTGCCAGAGGGGTCTCCTTATGGCGAACCTTATTTTAACTTTAAGCTGTCAATCTCTGCTGGAGATAATCTGGGATGTAAGAGGCATCCGCGTCGCATCTCTCTACCAAATGTACAGTCGACATAAAGCTGCGCTGCCAAATCCCGGCTGTGGTGCATTTGCAGATTGTTGCAGGGTTACAAGCACATTTTCACCTCAGTTTATCTTAAAATTATGACATAGATTTTGATCGTCTCTGTGGAAGACTCCCAACAGCACTTTTCTTCATTCCCTTTGAAATGAATTCAGTCTCTTTTGCTCCTACTCAGTGTGCGTTACCATGGATACTGCTCCCAAATGGTTTGGCTTGTACATGAATTTGTTTATAAGTGTTACTTGGAGTGGATTGTTCTTTTTCTGTGCAGCCGGGGTAAACATAGTTTCCTAATTAAGCACAGGACAAGTGCACGTAATTCCATTGTTATTACTGTATTCTCTTCTGTGGGACTAAACTAATAATTTGATGTTTGCTTCAGGGAGTGATCAGGAAATTACTTAATTTTTGCAACTTCTGTAACGTGGAGCATGAGCTACCCGCCGACACCAAGTGCCTGCGGCAGTTCTTCTCTCTGCGATCTTCTGCATATGATTTAATCTGATTCACTTTGAATCAAAACTCTGTGGATTGTACAGCATCCTACTGAGCCAAAGGAGCATCCAAACACCTCACATAGCTGCTTCTAAATCCTAATGGAGCATGCTGCCTGAGAGGCGAACACCCTGTATGGATTTGCACAACTGTAAATGATGTCTGGGGTAAGAAGGCTGAAGAGAGAGGGCTGAGTGGTTTAATTTCTTGAGGACATAATCTGGGTTTTGGAATTAAGGGAAGACTGGAAGCATCTCCCAGTGAAGCTTCAGATTTATCACTGCCACACTTCACTCTCTGAATATAAGTCCACTGAATTAAAATCAGCTAGGGATGCCCCTACAGAAGTAAACAATAAATGTGAGGTTTAAAAATAAAATATCAAGTAAATAATGCATATATGAAAATATTGTAAGTAACTGAGGAATTATTCTTTTTATGTTCTTTTGTACATATATGGTTACAGACGCTTGTTGCCTTCATGCACTTTTATTTGGAGTTTCATTTATTTTCTTAAAAAAAGACAACACACGATAGACAAAAATCCACATTTTTTTTTGCTGGTAGGGTTATTACTGATATATATTTTGTAATTTAGATATTGGGAAAATATCTTTAACATAAACTCTTTGGACCACAGTGTGAAAATCTGATAACATGACTGCCCTAATGATGATATTTCTGAAGGAACTGAAGTACTCACCACATTCAGTCACAAACAGACCCAACAGGTCTAATTTTGGCTCTGTAAAATATTCAGCACTGCAGTGGATGGTTAATATCCCTAGCGACCCTGGTGATTTCCCTGGGGTTTCTTCTTTTAACATGGCTGCCTTACCATGTCAGTCTAATGTGTTTTTCTTGTTTTGTCAGACATATAATTACAGGCCAGAAAAGAAGCTCAGTTCCTTTCTATTAGCCTGCCACGGTCGGAGCTGGAATTTGTAAGTGATGGGGTCTGACTGTGTGTGTGCACCTCAACATCTCTTATGTAATTTCCTCCAATGGGAACATGGAGATGAGAACTAAAAGTTTGCAGAGTCACTTAATCTTCCATAGAGTTAACTAGAGAGAGCTGCAGAGCTGAAGGGTGTTTACCGTATTGAAACAACCTTCAAGTATTGAAGCTTGTTTAAGCAGTCGAAGCAGAGTGAAGCAGTGATCTGCGGTGATGTAAGCCTGACGGATCCCTGTCAGAGAAGTCTCTAATCAACAGAAAGCCACTTATTTCCTCTCTGTTAGAGTCTACAAGGTGCCTAAGACACCTGCTATCACCAAGCTGACAGACACTTATGCATGGTAACCAACAGCTGACACAAACTGATGCCAGTGTACTCTGAGAGAGAGAGAGAGAGAGAGAGTGACTCACACATACTCGGATAGATCCCACTCTCAGGAATGCTGGATGCCACAATGTGAGATCCACTGTATTCTGAATCATATATCGTACACGTGGTATCTCACAGATGGAGTCCCAGTTAGATGTGTGTTTTGTAACCAGTGAGCAGGCAGGAAAAGAGATAATAATAAGAAGAAAAGTGGTCATACTCCAGTGTGCTCAAGCAGAAAGCTGCTTCTCCTGTAACAAAATGAGATCTGTCAGAGGTAAGTATTATTGCATTCTTCTGCCTGATCAGCACAGTTTGTCTGTAGTGATTTCTATCTGCTGTGAGAGTGCTTCAGTAAGCAGTTCTGCTGCGCCAGTCACATGCTTTGGGCTGGGGCTCAAAGCCAGCTGTCCCCATCATCAGTTCAGACAATGCAGAAGATGTGGCGACGTGAGACTTTGGGGCAGATGCGAGTAGCAGTGGGCGGGCTAAGAAAAGCGTGACTAATCCAATTCAATTCAATTTTATTTATACAGCGCCAAATCACAATAACAGTTGGCTCAAGACACTTTATATTGTTAGGTCAAACATTGAAACAACTCACTATGAACAAGCACTTTGAGGGGTCCCGAAAAGCTCTATATAAATGCAATCCATTATTATTATTATTATTACTTTGGCAACAGTGGGAAGGAAAAACTCCCTTTTAACAGGAAGAACACATAGGGGTGAGTGAAGAAGAAACACTCAGAGCATCATGGGAAGCCACCAGCAGACTAAGATTTATTCGAGTGTAACTAAGTGAGGATTCAGGGTAGGGCTGCTCAATTAATCGAATTTTAATCACGATTACGATCTGGGCTTTCAACGATCATTAAAAATGACTGAGCCGATTATTAGCCCCTCCCTCATGCTTTACTCTCGCGCTGCTCCGTGTTCGAAATCCAGCGCACCTCTCTGCATTTCGAACACGTGTCACAACAATTAAGAGCAGCGGTCCCCAACCCCCGGGCCTTGGACCGGTACTGGTCTGTGAGTCGTTTGGTACCGGGCCGCGAGAGTTGAGGCTCAGGTGTGAAATGTATGATTTTCAGGGTTATTTTGTTATCGTTTTGATTGTTAACTCGGTTCTCCTTGGTCTTTTCATGTGTGTTATGAATAAATCTTCTTTTTTTTTCAGTACTGGTACTAGTTTTATTTTGTTGTATTTATCCGCGATACCTTAAAGGCCGGTCCGTGAAAATATTGTCGGGCATAAACCGGTCCGTGGCGCCAAAAAAGTTTGGAGACCGCTGATTAAGAGGACCCAAGGGAAGCTCGGAAAGCTAAGCAGAAGTTATTTGGAGAGGAGAGTGACTGCCATTGGTTGAAAAGAGAGGTAAAAAAAAAAAACTTCAGTGGTGCTGCACACTATTTTATATTACTTTTTAAAGTCATTATTCAATACATTGTTATTGTTAACCCTTTAAAGCCGGTCAGAGCAGCATGCTCTGTTTTGTGTAACTATTTTTAAATCCCTGTAGAACCTGAACCGCGTAAGCTAGCGCAATAATTTTTTTTGCATATGAAACCAGAGGAGTTGTACTTACATCTTATGCCATCAGCTTGTCCTCGGTCACGGTTTCCTTCCACATAAAGCTTTGCAAAAATTGCATAAAAAGCGCTTGCAGGAACAAAAACATAATATTCCAGAAACATGCTTTGCTGATCCGATCAGCTGTTCGTAACACTTCCCACAGTGAAACAGACGTCAGCACGAACTATCCGGTTGTTCAGTGATGACGCGACGAATCCTACTTCCGGGTCTAAGGTAGTCTGCGTTTAATATGGCTTTTGTGTTGTTAACATGTTTAATGTTATGTATTTTCTTCTATTTGATCTCAAAAAGCTCCTAAAAAAGTCAGTGATCACTGTTGACCTCCCATTTATTTAAGCTCAGTTTTTAAAACCTTAGGATGTAACTACAGCCCAGCCCATGCAGCAGTATATGAATGACTAACCTCGTATTGTATGGATGGATTATCTCAGTTGTTCTCCTGGCTGAAGTTTGGTCCTTTTACAGCATCCTGCCATGCGATTACATTTGTTCCTGACCACCGAGAACACTCACGGTAACTTTTATCGAGTGGAAAAAAAGTTAGCTTGTTTATATTATGCTAACATAGCTGTGTCGCTAGCGGTCACGTAGCACATCATTATATACCAGCTAGCCCAACTTCAGTAACCCTACAAACGTCACTGCTGTTTAGTTTTCTGTCTTCATTTATGCTGGAAGTGATAACAGAGCTGTACGTTTTAATTTGTTTCCAAAACCCCGCAGTCAGGACATGCTATATTGTATTTAGATAGAAGCTAGCGAGCTAACTCCCTGCTAACTTCTAACTCCGTTAAATGTCATAAATTCCGTTTTCATGGATGCCTGGATGTTAAACTCAATTGTTACACCTGGTAGAGCAGAACGCTGATCATTTTATTAAAGATGAAAGACTTTAGACAGTTTTTCAACTCTCAGTAATGCCACAGTGATCGTTTGATATATGGACCTGCACCAGAGTTTAGACCCAGACACGGCTAGTGACGTCAGACTGAACAACCGGATCGCATGTCCGCCATTTCCTGCCAGAAACCGGAAGTGACATCATTTTCGCGGAAAATGTAGTTTTTTACTTGTAGGCCTTATACCAGTGTTTTTATAAGTCATGTTTGACTTTTCTGAATAATTTCTGGGATGCTTAGAACTCGAATTGCACTGCTGGAAATAGGTTATTTTGATGCACATGCTGTTTTCTTTGCAAATTTGCATCATAGGCTTGTTTTTTCGTTTTTCCTGCAGTGTATATAAAAATTGCTGTATCTCCAAAATAAAACTATGAAGACACTCAAAATAAATTTCCTGTTGTTGTAAACTATTTTTTGAAACTTTTTTGTATTTAAAGTTTTGAGGGATAAACCTCTTAAATTTCTCCAAGTAGAAATATATGTAAAAAAAAACCCCAAAAAGGTTTTCAATTTTTTTGTAGTTTATTGCACTTTTTTGCAATTAATGTAGTTACTATGGACTCAATGCATACATATTATTAAAATATGGGCTATAACAGTTGTATAGCAACTTGAAATGCTCCCACAAATGGCACTACAACATGTAAAAAAATAATATAAGCTCTGGCGGACTTGGTTCTATAGTAGGTCTTAAAGGGTTAAATAAATATCGTCAAATAATCGAGATCTCAATTTCAGTGAAAATAATCGTGATTATCATTTTTGCCATAATCGAGCAGCCCTAATTCAGGGTCACCTGATCCATGGTGTGTTTCATGGTGTGATCAGTCCTTCTTAATGATTAACACCTTGAAAACCAAGGACATGGTTATTGATTTCAGGAAGTCATCCCCTCATCCTGCGCTTACAGTGGTAAATGGTGCAGCCATCGAAATGGTGGATAGTTACAAGTATTTGGGAGTTGTTCTTGATAACACCCTGTCCTTTGAGTCACATCTTGCTGCTACAGTGAAAAAGGCCCAACAAAGACTATACTTTTTAAGGAGGTTGAGAGGTTTTAATGTTTCATCTGAAATGATGACTCTCTTTTATAAAAGTTTTATTGAATCTGTTTTAACTTTCTGTATCATTGCTTGGTACGGTAGTATGTCCATGGATAATAAGACCAGACTTAACAATCTGGTTAAAGTGGCGAGCAAGATTTCAGGGAGGTCTCAGGTCCAGCTTGTGGACTTTTATAACAGGCAGGTGCTGAGGAAGGCAACCTCTGTCCTGTTGTGTTCAGATCATCCTCTCTTTAACGATTTTCAACTGCTTCCATCAGGTCGTCGTTATAAAATGACTGCAGTGAAGACGAAGCGACACAAATTGTCGTTTGTACCTAGTGCTATTATCTTAATTAACAACACTAAATTGTAAGTGTTGTTGCCATTGCACATTGCACTTTTTTCGATGGAAAATCTAGGTTGTTTTATCAGGCTTATATTATATTATAGTATTTTTTTTAATGAGTGTACGTGATGTGTTGGTTGTATGTTTGTTGTTTGTTTTGACATACTGCGAATCAATTTCCCGTCAGGGACAATAAAGTTACCATTGACCATTGACCATTGACCAGCCCTCATCAAAAAGGAAAGTTTTAAGTCTAATATTAAAAGCAGAGCGGATGCCTGCAACAGCAAAGATCTAAAATCAATAGGGGACATTTGACTGAATCAAGGCATTGCCAAGAAACTTCAGATAATAAAGGAGAAACTAGGCTGCAATAATTTTTAATTAGAGGATTTGTGACTTTATAGAAATGCGGTTTTTCACATCCACAGGGTTGACATTTGCAGAATAAGGCCAGTCAAATGCTATTACCTGATGCCACCCTGTACCATACATTCTAACGGACTGAATACCTGAAAGCTGTCTGAAAATGTCACCTTGGGGTTTAAAAAATTACAGGGGACGTTTTTCCACTATTTTCCCTAAACAACAAGGCGATTAAGAAAGAAATAAAAAAGTCAGTTGTCCCAATTACAGGACTATTTTTTCTCTACCTCATGACCATCAATATGAGAGGAGCAACAGAAGTTACGTCAAGAACCACGGGAAATCCAAGTTGATCTTAAACTACGTCTGAAAACTGTACAAATGTAGCTGTCATCTCTGCTTTCCCTCCACGATGAGCATCAGTGACTGCAGAGCGCAGAAACCCCCGGAAATGCCCCTGCAAAGGCCTTTAAGGGACTCAGATACGCAGCGACACCGCGGTGCTGCTCCGAGGCTCGAACTGCCACATGCCCCCAGCTCCCTCAGCACCACCCCTCCCTTCCTCACAAAAACACGCACAACCACGCCCCCAGAGGCACGCGCACAAGCGCAGGCTCAGACACACCACCTCCTCCATCACTGGCAAATGCACATACACACAGAAGCATCGCGGGGTGAAGCGCACAACATGTGAAATGGGCATGAAGGACAGGTGTCGGGCTCCGGCAGGCGCACAGCAGGTGCAGCGGGGCTAACGCCGTACCCACACGGAGAGCAAGGCTGCCGCTTCGCCATGTCCACCGCATGCCATGTACTCACTGGCGAGACGGTAAGAAGGCCCGTCGTTTACTCTCGAAACATTTACCGCAACAAACTTGTTCGAACTCCCCCTCTTTAGCCTTCTCCGTGGGCTCCGTCCTGATTTGAACCCCGTGGCTGCTTCAGTATTTATGTTTTATTTCTTTTTAATGATGTCATTCCGGACTCAAAGGCGTTAGGTCACCAACAAAGGATGGAGGGCCGTCCGTGCCGCACCAAAATAAAAAGATTTGCCCGAGTGTATCAGAGCAAATGTTTGGTAAGGCTTCGAGGCTCAATGCGTCTTGCTTTGGGTTTGGGCGCCGGAGGTTTCAGGAAAATCTGCAGCACGATTGTGATAGAAAAGGAAAGAATGCAGTCTTTAAAGTTGCTTTTTGTTACTCTTTAATATGGCAAACAAATGGATTTGATCTCAGATTAATTCTGGACTGCATACAGAACATTTAGCTTTATATAAGAAACGTAAAGCCTAATACCATGCAGTACAGCCTTTGGCTCTATGAATAGGCTGTTATGTAAAATTACTGTTACATCCTTTAAAATCAAGTAGCACAGGTCGATCTGCTCACACGCATGTTTGCATCGATTATCAGTTGATGTTTTTTTCTCCTCAGGCTGAGATTTTGCTCTCAGTGTGCAACTGCAGGAGCATTTAATGGATTCTTTGCTGTGTGCCGTAGCCATGGAGACAGTATGTGGCATGTGGTTTTTCTACTTGTGCTAAAGTGGAGTCTATCTATTAAGGAGAAAGCTTAGTCCGTGAAGACAGAGGAAGGAATTTGTGGATTCACTGAGTCAAGATGTCCTGTCCCATCCTGAAATTCCAAAACACAAATCTTCCCTCTTTCCTCCTGGATCAGTGCGATTTGGAAGCAATATTCTGGTTAACAGATGTGTCAGCGAGAGACCTAAAGTTACTGTCAACCTTCAAAATTATATGCAGCACAATTTCTTTTTAAATTTTCTTTTGCATCTCCTGTGCAGTTGAATGCTCTAGCATTACTTTGGGGATCAGTTTTGTAAGGCTGTTTTACCAATATCGGGAAACGACATAATTTGATGAGCACTGTTCATCCATATCCATTAAAGGATTAAAGCTGTGTCCTTGTTTGAGTCAAATTTGGGCATTGGAATGCTCACTAAATGTTAATAATAATGATAATAACAGTGCTATAATAATAAAACTAGAGCTCAACAAGGCCTTAGTTTTTGCAAGCCCCTCCTTAAAAGTATTTATTTAGATTTTTAAGGATAGAAAGATTGGAAGCTAGGTTCAACATTTTTTCCTATTTAGTGGCACTAAATAGGAAAAAATCATTTCTAGATTTATCATTAATAGGACATTGGTAATTTATTTGTAATAAATTAAAACAAGAGCTAGTCTGACAATCGCAGTTGTGTTACACTGACATTCAGCATTCAAGACAGTGGTCCCAGTCATGCCGGAAGAGATCGCGTGGTACTATCTAACCCGCTATGTAAAGAAGAACAAAGCTTTTCTCAACATTACAAAACATGTTTTACTGTTATAGTAGTCACACTAGGTGCAGTAGTTTTTACTACAAATGGCTTCATATGGTCAAACATAATGAAATATTTAACTAAACCCCTAAATGTCTGTGATTGGTTGTTGTTGTCTGTTAACCACTGGATTTTCCTGTCTGTAAATCTGAGAAACCCTATTTTAATTAGTATATATAACTATAGCTATTCCTGCATATTAAAAGTAGAAAAATATTCATATTTGTGCTTTACAATGTGACAATGAACGCAACAAACCATGAAAATCAGTGAATAGCGGTGTATGCGTTCGCTTGTGTGTGTCGGGGTTTGTTGTGAACAGACGTGATATTTAGGTGTGTTGTGGAGACATGACAGAGATGGCTGGTCAGGCCTCTCTCGTCATGATGAACAGATGGTAACTCAGGGTTGGCTTGTGGGTGAGTGCCAACAAGAAAGCCCGTGTGTGTGTGTGACACATAAAAACCCATTGTTGGAACATTTTGTCCATAATAGTCTCCAGAGGCCTTAAAAAAAACCCCAAATAAACAAAAACAACAAAATGTTTTGGTTGTTCTTTAATCAGAGATTCGTCAAAGTTGTCTGTTATTTATTGGAAAATATTCAGAGCAGCTTTCTTTACATAGTTATGCTAACGTAATACTTGCTACAGAAAGGCGACATAAGTATGTACATTGCTGTATTTCATTTATATTTCAGTAATCTTAGTAATCAGTGAGCTTTAAGTTGTGGCTGTTGGCCTGAAATTTTCTAATTGGGTTAGTCTTTTAAGCTTATGTTACATTTATATCTACTCACCCTTACACATATTGGAAGTAGTTCCTTATAGGGCTGTGCGATATGACCAAAATCTCATATCCCAATATAAGACATCTATCGTCCGATAACGATATAAATCACAAAAATTAAAAATTTTCTGTAAACTCTGTGAATCTCGGGCAGCTCGACTTGCGTGAAGTGTTGCGGGGGAAAGCCTGTTCTAACGTTTGAGTCTAAGGTTTATTTTTTAGCACCTGACGGCTCTTTTTTTTTCTTCTCATCCGTAAACACTCTGCATACTCTTTCACGTGGTTCAGTTTATTTTGAAAAGTCTCAACAGGATCTTGAGCTTTATTGTGAAAGGTTTATGTGGAAAATAAACAAGCGGACACGTGATGGTGTTACCGTCGTTGTCGTAAAACAGGCGCTTGTCCATCCGTAGTGTGGTTATATTAAAAATAAGAGAAAGAGAGAACTTTAAGAAATTAATATAGCCACTACAGTGACCATCAAAACCGTGAAAAAATATTGCCGTAAACAGTTTATTTTGTGACACCACGAAACAAACGATAGCGTAAAATGAAACGATAGACGTTTTTATATTGTCATCCGATATATATCGTTATATCGAACAGCCCTAATTCCTTAGATTTACTTGGAAAATATATAAACATTTTATGTATTTAAAATATCTAAAATGCAGTATAGTAAGAAACTCAGTTTGCTAATTTAGCATTTTGTCCTTTACAATTAACATTTCAAAGGACATTTAATCTGGATTATCTTAATTTGCACAAATAAAACACATAAACAGACTTACCTTTTAAAATTATTGTTTACTTCAACTCGTTTGAAAATGAAAAAAAAAACATGAAGGACAAAGGGAGGGAATTCCTAGATTTATTTAAAAATGTATGTGAAGATTTCATCAAGTAAAAATAAAACAGATTTTAAAGGAATTCTTCATTCTGGGAAAGGATTGTTTATTTCTCAGCTTAACAGACTGTCAAATAGACCAGACCACCACAGGGTTTATATTATAGATGTTATAGCTTCATTCATCTGTCAAACTGTAATTCAACATTAGTGCTGATAACACTCTCTCAGTATCTGCAGTCTGATGAGGGGCTGTGAGGGCAACAGCAGCCGCCAGACTGAGCTGGAGGTAGAGTTCTTAGCCAGCAGAGGATATAAGCCATACCAAAGTCTTCTCCAGAGTTTCTGACTGAAGACGATTTGCACGCATGGAGCCACCCATATATTTAAACTAAGAAAATCCCTTTAAGGCTTAAACAAACCTCGAGGTCTGTTTGGTGTGATTAAATTGCTTGTATTATGAATGCAACCCACTCATTCAGCAGGACCTTTTCGTTTAGTACCATGCTAGGAACCGCATCTGTCAGCTGTAGCTTGCATCTAAAGTTCATCTTTTTAATATTCATACAATGCCCTAAAAGAATGATATACAGTTAGATATACAGTAGTTCTTTTACCATGACTTGGACAACAACACCAAAACATTTTCTATGGTAATCTAAGGCAGTGTTTTCCAACTACTGTGCTGTGGCACATAGGTATGCCGTGAGAAATGATTAGGTGGAAGATGGTGGAACATTACCTGGTTCCACCTGATTAGTACTCTAAGCGATCGGCGTAACGTGCAGAACAATTACATTCTCTTCCAATAGAGGGCAGTACAACTACCCTCTCTAATAATAGTCATGCTGTGAGATGACACAGCGCGTAATATTAATAGATAAATATTTGGAAAGAAAAAGTAGTCTATCTGACCTGCGTCCTGGAGAAAATTCCAACCCAGATGAAAGCCCTAGCATGAGTAGTGCTGGGGACAAACCAAGCCAATTCCTCTATACCTGGTGCGCAGGGAAAAATGATCAATCTGCTTTTTGTGACCTTGTTGTTTGGTGTAGTGCCGCGTGATTTCTCTAATGTGAAAAATGTGCCGTGGCTCCAAAAGGTTGGGAAACACTGATCTAAGGACCTTGGACTGGACTTCTTTAAGTTTCTTAAAGATGTTTCACCTCTCCTCCAAGAAGCTTCTTCAGTTCTAAGATCAAATGGGCGTTAAGGCGGGAAGGGATCTCAAAACTGGATTGTATGTGCCAGACAGTTGCTGTCTGCCACGACTCCCACGAGGGCTTAAATACCCGGGACTCTCCACCATTTAGTCTTAGAACTGAATAAGCTTCTCGGATGAGAGGTGAAAAGTTTTCGAGAAACTTAAAGGAGTCCAGTTACCTTTCTTTCCAAGCTCCTTAGGTTACCCTTCTAAATGTATAGTCATGTAAAAAACAGTTTACATATAAAAGTGACTTGTAAACCTCTCCTCTGGACCGTTGACTGAGTTGAGTGGTCTGTTTTTAAACTGAACTAATTCCTAATTATTTCATGGAGGCCCAGAGATTGCAGGCTCTGACAGAAATTCACATATTTACAGCAATTTGGATTTTTTTTGTTTCTTGGACCAGTTTGCCGTTTTCTTGGCGAGATTGGAGCTACTGGCAGATTTTAAATGTTATGGCATTCAGCATCACTACTCCCAAGCCTTCAGAGCTAACGTCTACACATATGCAGTTACCACAGTTACACATCGGTATCTGAAGTTTTTTTTAATTTAAAACTTGAGATATTCAGCTGATTGCACTATTCATAAACTTGATGTTTTTTCCTCGTTTTTCTAAAAATACAAGCTCAATGAGGTTGGGACAAATAATAACAATTCTGAATTTTGGCTTTTTATAGTGATGGGGAGGAGGATGATTAGGGGTTATGGTTCACTCAAAAAATGATTCTTTACATTCATAAACATGAAGGAATTTGAGTAAGATGCAACTGAAAGATATCAAAGAAGATGAAATAGTTTATGAAAGAATTCCATTTATGGAAAAATATTACCAAAGTTGAAATTGTGGCTTTTCCATTTTTAGAAAAGATATAACATCTGTAAGTTACAACAAGATTTCTATATAAAATATAAAATACTACACCAAGTAAAGGTTTATATAGCTAATATTAGAGACCTGAAATGTAACTATTAAAGGGTTAATTCTTATATGCATCGCCAACAACCAAACTATGATTACAGAGTTTGTGAAGTTTATATATATATATGTATAATTAAAATTACAAAAAAGAATAATCTCATCTTTCACATTGATCTGTGATATTTGGATAAATCAAGGTTTTGAAAAGCAAACTATATGCATTATAAACATATATATAATATAATATATATATATAAGTTGAAACCCTTTGTGAGGTGTACTTGGGTTTATTCTGTGCCCAGTGTCATTTCTCACATCATCTGTAAAATCTGCCCTGAACTCATGCTCCTCAGCAGTTCTAATTTTGGCAGCATTATTAACATCAAGAGTCACGAGTTCATATCTACCCTTGATATGAGTAACGCAGAATTTTAGGAAGGTCAGCCCATTTCCAGTTAGTGGGCAGGATAACAAGGGGAAAGTGAGAATGCGCAATGTCTATTTTGGAAATAACAAAATGAGTGGGATGAAGGCAAATTAAAGTCTGAGGCAGATCTGAGTAGGTAGAAAAGTGACATCTTTGTAGTGCTCTCTAAACTGTTTGTTGTATTGACTATGCTTTAGTGTGTAAGAGGAACGACATAGATGGTTATATTTTAGTAAATTTATCCGTGGTCATCAGTGGATGTGGAAGCTGGATCGTAGTCTGGGAACCTAAAAATCGCGTGATGCTAATTATTCATGCTCTGGACTCCTCGTTTATATTTTTTCTTTAATCAAATGTCCCACTTTGGTTCTAAGACTAACAATATCATTGTTGCAGGTGGTCAGAGCCTGCTCTGCTTCTGTTATATATTGCCCCTGGGACTGGTGAAATGTATTTGCATAGTGCATATTCTGAGGGATAATTCTGCTCTCAGAGACACTTGTTCAGTCTTAAAAAATAGGGCTTGTCCCTCAAAACTGCCTTCTTAATTAGCTGCAGCAGAAGGCAGCATGCTGCAAGTCTTTAATGGTAAAGTGGAGCCACTGTGGGGCAAGAAGGCATCACGTGCAGTAGGCCACAAGTGGGAGTGTAAGGCAGTTCACCTTCATTAGCCCTCAGTGAGATATTGGCATTTGATAACTACATTAACAGTATTAAATAAGAGCTTTGTAAACTACACTGCTGTTAGCTATGGGGTTGCTCCTCACTCCTGAAGCTCAGCATGTTGACCTTTACTTTTCCAACATGGTTTACACAGAAAGAGAGTGAAAATGTGCAAGTTGAGAATAAACAAACTTTCCGTTGTTAGAAGCTAGTGCATTACTTCCCAACTTCTCAGCTAATTGAAGACCTACTATATCAAGCTAGCAGTTTGATGGTATGCCCTAGAATTATGATTATTCATTATTTTTGCATAGGTGGGAGCCTTTATTTACTTTTAGTCATATAGGCTCATTCTTTAGTCAAACACGTAGAGTACATAACATTTTAATGTCACCATAAAAGAAATAATAACAATTTAAAAAATACAACTCCACAATTAAAGCATTAAATAACCTAAATAATCTCCTCTTGTGACAAAGTTTGGAAGAATGGATCCAGATTTTGTGGACTGATTCTTCCTAACTTTGTGGCACCAATACAATATACTATACACTGTTTCTAGAACAGTACTGTAATATGTTGAAGACACTTAAAAAGTCTCAATTCATGAGTGGTCTGTTCACCACTCTTTAGAAAAATTCTCATCATTCTTGGCGTTGACACTGTCGGCACATTTGGTATAGCAGCAATGCTAACCGAAGTCAACCTTTGTTTTTCTAAATAGAGCCTGACTGAGGGATTTTTAAGACCAATTCTGATATTTGAGGATTTAAAAATCTGAAAGGAAATGTTTTTGTCCTTTCAGACCCACAAAACATCAACAGATTTCACTAGCATTTTTATGTGTAGTTATTTATAAGGTCTTACTAAGATAATATGACATTGCAGTTTAAAAATGACCTCGTTTTAATGTCACAGCAAGGCATGGATTAGTTGTTTACACTCTGCCCGACTCTGCTTGGATCAGCTGATTGTTGTTTTTGTGGTGTTCCAAACATGTTGCCATCAGGTAAGTTGCAGAGTGTCCTCTTGGAAGCAAATTATGCAATATTAAAAGTCATAACATCTCTTCTTTAGTTTTTACATTTTCATTTATTTCCCATTATATGAGATCAGATGAGAAAAGGAAGCGGGTAGTGGGCAACTTTTGAGGTGGGCTGTAGGCTGTCCATCCAATCAGAAGTTAGAAACAGTTGTATTTTGTCATTGGCTAAAAAAGTTTGTTTTTTCTTTTTATAATAAACTTTTGATTGGTTTGGCAAAGCACACTTTTGGATGGGTTGAGACCAGCAACCGCCAACATGGGTGCGTAAGCCTTCCTATGGCAGAGAAAACAATAACGCTGATTATGCTCCATCTCTTTTCTTTCCCCAGGCTGTGTTGATCTTGAATCACACTGAATGGAGATCATTGAAGTTTCTTTAAGATGACTCGGACACATCCCCCTGATATACTGGCATCAACTCTGTATCAGGACATAAATCTAAATCCCATCACTGACCCCTCCATTTCTCTACACTCCAACCAGCAATGTGACTTGAAAATGATTGATAAATCAGAAATCATCAACAAAAGACACTGCCGTAGTTTTGACTTCATTGAGTCACTGGATGACCCACAGACCCTCTCTTCCTCGATGGAGTATCCTTACAAAAGGCCCGAGCATCAGACATTAAATAAAGATCTTGCGTGGAATGGATTGGATCAACCGGGACATCTTCGCTTTTCATCTCCAGATCTGTTTAACACCAGGCAGTTTCAGCAGCACAGCACCCAAGACAAAACCAGCAATCTTACGTGGTCAGATTCAAAAAAGAGATCCAGGTCTAAAAGTGCTCCCAGGATTAAGGCTACTCTCACTCCTGTACCCATTTCAGTGTCTCCCCCAGGGACCAGGAAGGGGAGGGATGCAGCTCAGGCTGCATCAGATACCTTGAGGACTTCTGAAACAGTGCGAGATTCCTACTCATCAAACAGGCCTTTTTTGAATGAGGTGCATCCTATCAAACTGCAGCCTCATGCCCCCCTCTATGTATCAGACTGTTTTGAGGAGGACAAGTCAGATAAACCTGCTGTAACCCCTCATGTTAGGTGCCGTGTGGACATCAAGCCAGATGCTGCTGTACTGCAGCACACATCAAGGCAGGTTCCCAGTGTGCGTCCTGACCACCTTTGGCAGAGATACTCTCAGGCCAGTAGCAGCAGAGGTTTGTATGTGCCTCGACAGATGGTCTCCTCACCAACGCCTACTCCAAGTGAGTGCTATAGTGGAGATTTTAGACAGGGGTACCATTACACTACCAGTATGTCTCCTATCTCTTACCAGCATCTAGACATGCACAGAATGCCATCACCAACAGCACCATATCTGACTCAAGAACAAAGAGCTTACTCAAATCCTAACATACCAACCAAGTTTTTCTATACCGAGGATGCAGTCCGTTATCCAGTGCATCCCTACTCTAGAGCTTACTTTCAGGATGATCGGTCCAGTCTAACCAGTCATGGTAGTACAGTGACCAGTCAGTACGATCCAAGGACTCGATGGGTTCACACCCTTCCTGTCAGGTCGTATTACGCAGACAACTTTCCTAGAGAGCCTGCACATTCTGTATACGGCAGGCCTTACTCCACAAGTGAGGCAAGTTCATACTTTTCTCAAACTCCACTGTCTAGATCTTACTATGGTGAGGACAACCGCTTCAATCCGTATCATATGAATAACTCAAGGTTTGTTTACTCCAAACCATTTAGCTCTCCTATGGAGCAGTACTTTTCATCAAGACCATACCATACAGAGGGTCGTCGACGCCCTCGAATGTCTCAGGCCTTTTCAGATGACTGGTATCGCTCAAGCATATCTGGTTACTCTAATCAGTCCTCTCAGCACACGCCACCAAGAGTAAGACAAGACTCCAGCATACCCCCGTGGTTTCCCAATAGCTGTACAGAGACAAGTCGCCTTGGAGCAGAAATCAAAAACCATTCAAAGTCTTGGGACAATATTCTCTATCCACGTCATGACAGAGACCAGTCAGTGCCACGTGGACGAAGTTATGAAAATTTGTTTTACCAAGCAAGGAACGGCACATCCTCTGATGTTACATCTCAACCTGTCATTCTTAACCTATCAAGTTCACCGAGACGCTACGCTGCCCTGTCACTGTCTGAAAACTCTCTAGAGAGGGGTTCAAGCAATCCGTGGAAGAATAGCAAGAGTGGACATTGGTTTGTAACTCCAGAGATCACCATAACTGACAATGACCTATGTGCAGGCAACAGCCGGCGACGTGATGTCCACTCTGTTAGCTGGGATACACTGGATGATGAAAAAACACCATCTCCCAGAGAAGCTCATCCGAAGCAGCCATCTAATGCAACAGACATTACCAAAGATAGGAAACATAACAACTTCTCCCTGCAGCAGAGCCTAGAGCAGCTGGATGAACTCTTAGCTGATTTGGTCGTTGACTACAAACCACCAACTAGCAGAAAGTCCAGTGAAGACCTTTTAGACCAGCTAAAACAGCTAATCACTGAAGATGATGAGAAAGACAGGGGTTTGTCTGGGCACGAGAACTTAGGATGTCTGAACACCCAGCTCCCCTCCTCCAAATCCAGCCCCGACACCATCAAAGACCCCGATAGTGGGTGTGATGCTTTACAAAGAAGTGCAGAAGAGTGCTCTCCAGACCACAGCACTGATGAAGATGACACTATGGTGTGTGCTAATAAGAAATGCAGCCGGATTGAGAATATGTTCAACGCCTGCCTGTATTTCAAGTCTTGTCACAGTTGCTACACCTTCTACTGCTCACGAAATTGTCGCCGGGACGACTGGGAGATCCACAAAGAGACGTGCCTGTATGGTCGTGTCAGTAGTGTGTGTCGACACACTCTTAAGTTTTGCAGAGAGAATACAGAGATCCACAAAGCCTTCTCACGAGTTGCTAAAGCTGGCTATCTCTCCAGAGGCAGAGGCGTCCTCTTTCTGGGTTTTGCTAATCCAGAGACAGCTGACAACTTCCTGCAAGTTGGGCTTGAGAGCCTCCTCATGTCTCCCACATACTTATCTCTCAGAGAGCTGGATGGCTTCAAGGACAACCTAGGAGAGTACTGCAAGGAACTGCAGCAAGCAGGTCATGAGTATGACCCCAATGAATGTTTCCTTTTGAATGTATCCATCGCTGTTGGTGAACTAGTGCCTAACAGACCTTCGCCAAGGGTCCAAACACCAACAGTTCGAAAATATGCAAAGGTGTCCTTAGCCTCCTCAAGCCCTGACAAAAAGGTACTCAAGAAGGATAGCGAAATGGAAACGCTCATCCTCACTCCCCCTCCGGGCACACCAGACATTGACAAGGAGGGGGAGGAGGGAAGAAAAGCTCGAGAGGTCTGCTTTGTCAATATCCAGCGTGAGCTCAGGACCAGAGGAGTTTTCCTTCGCCATGAGTACCCCAAAATCTATAATCAGCTGTGTGAGTTTGTGGAAAGCAACAAAAGGTTTACTCCTACTACTATATACCCAATAGATAAGAGAACAGGGAAACAGTTTATGTGCATGATCATGGCAGCATCCGAGCCAAGAACATTAGACTGGGTGGGCACCCCCCATCTCTTGGATGATATCATATAGCATAGCACTAATTAGTAACGATAATGATGTCAGCTAAATGTATATACTGGAAATAAATTGTGTGATTTAGCAAACTAAATATTGATTTGGAAATAGATGTATATACAGTATGTGACCAGCCGCTCTCTCTCTCTCGCTCTCTCTCTCTATCATCTATCTATCTCTCACTTCTGTCTGTTGCCACAGATACACAAAACTCACACGCATAAACACACACACTTGTGACATGTTGTTTTTGGCTTGTTTTGATCCCGTTGCCCACAGAACAGTTAAACAGTTAATAGCCTGCATGTAGACTAGGCAAGCTCTCCAGTTATCCAGGTGTTTAAGATGTGAACATGTATGATTGTGCAGTCTCTGCAGACAATTTATGAAGCACACAGTATTTATTAAGTGCACATTTCATTGCCTACACATAATAGTGTGCAAAGCCAGGTTTCATATTGTAACAGTCATCCACTATTAATTTCTCCAACAAATGCTAAATCATATATTTATATCTTGTTACAGTGGTTGTAAGATTACAACTGTTGTTTATTAGTATTTAAGTATTATTTCCTTGATATGCTGTAGATGTGTGGTTTTTAAAAAAAAATTATATTAGTCATTGTTTCATAGATAAAGGAGTACAATCAGACCGCCGGTTGTTTTCCCACTCCATTCACGATTTAGTTGGAACTTATTTCATCTTGTGAAAAGACTTGATGTCATTCTTGTATAAATTGCTTTGTTTGAAAGTGGCCTTCAGTCGAAAACAAAAAAAATGCATTTGACACAAAGCAATGTATAGGGTTAGCTATTTCTAAAGGGTTTAGAGCTGTAGAATTAGGTTGTTTAAACTACCAGTGTAAATGAATAATTATTTTTGCTCAAAGCATGTTATTTATATTTAAGGTATTTTAATATTGATATTGCTTATGATTAAATTTATTATGTTAACAAGATACCATTTGATGCATAGAAATGTAAGAGGTATATATATTGAATATTAGATCATTTGAACATCATGAACTTGAGACCTTATTGTAACTAATACCACAGTATGTTCCTAATTAAATCATATGCAATAAAAGAGCAACCTTAACATCTATATTGTAAAATCCTATTTTATTATAAACACTTAATAATTCCTTTGAGCCAAGAGCTGCAAAGACTATTTGCACTTACACAAATTACGAGATAAGAATGTTCCTAACAGCGCTGCAGCACTGACCCCAGATGATAAGCCTGCTTCCAATGCCATTGTTGACTAATCTAAGGTTGCCCTTTTACTTGATTATATCTTTGTGCAAGACCTTCCTCAAGTTTCTATTTTGTGATGTTTATAACACACGTATATATAAATATATATATGAATCTATAATAAATGGAAGTAAATGAGTGACCTCATGGCTTTGAATTTTTCTTCATGGGCTACTTTATATAAAGGCACAAGATTAAATAAATACAGTTCTTGTCATGTTGTCTCCTTTTTATATTATTAGAGCTCCACCTTGTGGAGCAATGCATGTATTGGTCGAAATACAAAGTTGGTATTGGCAACTTATAAAAAGTAAAATATATCACATTTGACCTCTGACCTCTTTCAAGGTCAAGTAAGGTCAAACTTTCATAAAATGACTTTAAATTTAAAAGGTGATGCTCTCACCTTTGTCACGTGACATCTAAGTCAGCTTTGGTGCTGATAAACTAATACTTAATACACATACATGACATACAGTACAAAAGGCAGTGTAGGAAACTCATCACTCTTTTGTCCAGTGGTGGCTCACACATGGAATATGAGCAAGTATGAAATTGAATACCATTTAAAGGCCTCGGGTATCATTAATTACAATGGTTATGCACATGTCAACCAGATAAACTTTAAGTATGGGTAAAAATTCTATATGCATACATTCATTCACATCATTAGGTACAATAGTGACCTATTAATTACTAGGTTGTACCCCCTTTTGCCTTAATAAGTCATGGCATAGACTGAACGAGGTGCTGGAAACATTCCCCAGAGATTTTGTTTTGTTTTATTAAAATAAAATTTCACTTATTTTTTTGGGAAAGTGTACATTCTGATCTAAACATCTCGACAGTGACATCTGCAGGTCTTGGGGGAAATGGCAATGTGAAGGAGTGTCGATGGTAGAGAGCAAGACATCAGGAGTTCATCCTCCAGGTGGGATCTCTCATATTAATTGAATGCATTTCAGTTTATTTCATGCTAACGCTTGTGGTAGCAGCCCTGAAGTTCTGTTAAACTAGGAGATAATGGATTTGAGAGGGCAGATTCAGGGGAGCACTACTGGGGAAGGGACTGACAGTTCAGCTGCAGGCTCCACTGACTTAGCATTATAAAATAATAATAAAAAAACAGCAACAAGTAAACCACTACTGATACATCATTCATAAAAGGACATTCGGTGTGTGTATAAAAAAACAAAAATATTAGGATTCAATGGTACTGATGCTGTGGGGAGTAAAACATACTTCACGAGGTTCTGAACAACTGATGGTACATGTCCAGTTAAGTTGGAGGTATAAATCCTTAACATTACTATTTTAAATAGCCTCTGTGACATATGAGTTACAGCTCTTTGGGTAGCTTTTGGTTACCTGTAGTTGTTTGATTCACAACTTGTTTTGGAAAATGCACGTTCAGAACTATGAACTTGTGTTTTGAGAAATTATGGAGAAACGACTATGTTTCAGCTCTGATTAGATGACAACATCATATTTTTCTAGTGTTCATATCATGTCCCATACACAGCTTTACGGCAGTGTTAATGGTACATCAAGTTTTGCTTTCACAAATAAAATAAAGCAAAACATCAGTTGCGTGTTAAATACACATTTGAAAAAGGATCCGAACAGATTTAATCCAAAGTATTTTCCGTATTCTGCATAAAAAAAACCTTATTACAGAGATGAACATATTATGTAAATATGATAATAACCATGCTTCCATATAACTATATATAAACAATTTAAATGTCACTTGGTTATCCATAAAGAGACACATAATATGTGCATAAAAAATAAATATTTGGGATATAATGTGTGCCTATTTAAATACAAATCCTCCTGTGTTATAGTCAGGACCAGCCCATTTTTAGGTTATAAAATGCATAAAAGTACCTTTTAAATTTGTTTATTGTATCAAGGCTTTTTGACTTTGTCAGAATTTCTATTTAAACAAAGTAAAACAATAAAACTAAATTATATAATGAAATGCGCTGGTGAAAATTATGACTTTTTTATTGTTGGGGTTGGTTTAGACCCAGTTATGATATAACATTATAAAACAGTAGTGCTAAAGCTAAAGTCATAAACACACTGTGAGCTCACTAACTCAGTTAGAAGCTACTCTCTTTAACGCTTTGTCTCCTTCCCTAAATAAACAACCCCTTTTATTCTTACTGCTTCACTGAAAAGGTCATCCAAACTGAGATCTACATGTAAGACCGACTCATTTTGGTGACTTCAAGTTTGCATCATGCAGAAAGAATTCTACAATAAGCCAAGCTCTTTATGAGAAGAAGAAGGATATAATTATCAACCAGAGGACACGGATAAAACTGATGAATCTGGTGAGGAGGTCACAGTTGCTGAAGCTGCTCCTGCTGAAACAAACAAATCCAAAAGTGGTGATATCTCTTGGATGGGCGAGGCTCATTTCACTGAAATTCAACCCAGGCCCAGACATAACAGTATGAATGTTTTGCCCCTTTCCATGGGAAATGCTCCTTCTGGCAATACATGCCCAGCAATTCAGGCAAATACGACATAATGGGATGTGATGCAAAAACCAGCTATGCATCGAATTGAAGACGACAGGAAGATTTAAAGAAGCAAACCTGCGAGTGGCATCCCTGAGAAAAAACAAGGAAAACATCAAGTCCTCGATATGTTTTCTGGACTGCAACCTCGCAGCTGCTGTGAGGAAGGACCTGTGATACCGCTTATAATATTATAATATTTTTTTATAATATTAAAACTAATACATATATATATATATATATATATATATATATATATATATATATATATATATATATATATATATATATATATATATATATATATATATATATATATATATATATGTGTGTGTGTGTTTGTGTGTGTGTGTGTTCCATTACCTGTCAACGATAGTAAGGTAACATAACACCCTTTTATTTTAAAAAATTTTTTAGAATGGAAACGAGATATGCTGTAAAAAGAAAGGGCCTGGGAGCTACAAGAAAAATATTAAAACCAGTCTTTTCATGGATAAGGAAGCCTAACAAGGTAACTAACAATCAAACTGCATGGTAAACCATTGTTTTGAGGATATTCTTTGGTTGATTTAGGACACGGGTCAAAACCGATCAGTTAACATAAGAGATAGTAACGGAAAGGTACCACAAGAGGAAGGTTTAAACCTCCTTAATTTCCAGGAAACCTGATGTTTAAACATGTTTTCTATTTTAGCGTGAAATGTCCCTTTAACGACCCAAATGCTTCCTTTTGCGCATGCGCGTTGCGCAGGTCTCCTCGTGATGACAGTAAATGACAGCAGCGTTCGCTAATGAAGAAGGCAGTGTGAGACCGCTAACCGCCAACAAACACTTGACTGACTCGAGAAATCTTATGATCAGCTGTGTTTAGAGGAGGTGGGAACAATTAGTACGGACTAATTACGTTTGGTAAGTGACTGATTTTATGGTAACGCGTATTGTTGTTCACATTTGGTCCACTCAGGAGCTTGCAGCCTAAAGCTAAGCTAACGTAGCTATCGGGCTAGCTCATCATTAGCTTGACCTGCTCGCAAACGTTAGCCCAGTTTAACTTGGTTAACATTAGCAGGCTACTACAAAATTAGCCAGTTCACAGGGCTACTTTCTTTCCGCGTCCCACAAATCAGTGCATTCGCAAGTTCGTCTTTACTGGAAGCAGTGTGACACCTGGGTGCCCCTTGTTCCACTTTCCTTCATAGCTTTTAGCTGGCAAATACCGGTCATATGGTTTAATTGATATGATTCCCGGGTCGTCTTGTGGTGATCTACTACAAGTTAATGGAGCAGGCGTTTACGGGCATTAACATTACCCATCTCGATCTGCTGGCTGCTTGGCCAAATCTCAGGAGTGGAAACAGCATCAAATCAAGGACACTATAAACACACAAATGCACGGCAGTTAGAAAATGTACATGTTTTATTCGGATTTTGTGTTAGATATGCTTTCACCCACTCACTGAGAAAAGTGGGTGCGGTGTCTAAAGTAACGTAAAAACATAGGTACAAACATGATGTTTGTAACGTTAAGGCTTGTTAGGCCTTAGGATATCAGAAGCATGTTGTCATTGAACACGACTATTCAAATAAGCGGTACATGTTTCTGGCAATAAGTAATTATCGCTCGGTTTTGTCCGTTATCATTATAGTAATTACTGGTAGATTACAAAAAATGAAGCCGGTTAACTCAAATTTAATTCAGCCTGTTCGTTGCCAATTGCAAAATGTGAAACGTTGCTCCTTGTCGTGTGTTATGTCTTTAAAAAAAAGTTGTAATTTTTTCCCCCCCAAGGTTAAGCTTAATGACAAAAATCACAACACAAACATACACGTATTTGTTGTACAGTACAGTGCAGTAAAGTCTTAGCACCTGTAAAATAACTAGAGCTACAGTTTCCACGTCCTTAGTTATCTAAGCCCATAACTCCCATATTGCTCATCACGTCATGCTTTTTTGTTTATAGCCTCAGTAGTCACTTTCAGTTTAAGTCTTTACTAAAAATTGAATGTGATTCAGATCTGACTGAGGCTCAGCAAACAGGACTTTATTCCTCTGTATTTGTGACTACAAAGTGCCTGACCAAGGTTCAAGTTTTTCAGTCTGAAACCTCAGCTACAGTCCATTCAAATTTGTTGCTCAAAATGCTCAATAGTAAAGCAAGCAGGCAGCAGTGGGGAGTCATTGTTAGTTAATCCAGATAATAATAATAATAATAATAATAATGATAATAATGATAATAATGATAATAATCATTATTATTATTATAAATTTGTTGTAATACAATGATCTGCAGCCACCCCTCAGGTGATGTTTACTTTTATTCTTGCTCCGTTTCATTTCGTGTTTCATCAGTTCTTGTCCTGATGCATTAATAAAGTGTGTGCTGGTTAAATTGGCCAAACCTGCAGCGAACGGTTAGTTTTTACTCCTTCAGAAAGGATTGAGGTTCAGGAAAAATGCTGAGAAAGGTCACCCGTAAGCCTCACATATTTTCTGTACACTATCTGCCTGCTGAGCAGTGTAAGAAATTCTGAGAAAGGGAAGTGTGAAGAGGATGTTTGCTCGGGACCGCAGATACCTTTTGTGGAAAGTGAAATCCTTTAAATCTATAAATAAAAAAAACACTCAGTTCTGTTGGTTTGTGTGTGCGCTCATGTAGTGGGTGGAGTGGGCTGTGATCCAAACACCTTTACTCCGATGCTGAGATATTTACTAGAAGTAGGAAGCGCAGAATAAGTCCCAGAACATTGTCCACGCTAACGGTGGTGTCTTGATACAGCCCCTTTTAAGACAATAATTTATCAATAATATCTGTGTAACTGAATGAGAAAAATAAATCTGGAGAAAAAAGCAAGAACAATGAGAGATTTATTTATTTATTGTATTGTGGTGTGGCATTGTATTATTATTGTTATCAAGATGGAGTTTTGCTAATGAGTCATTTCAGTTAGCTCCTTGGTTTGCTTTTTGCTCCCTGTCTTCTATTTTCCCCTCTGAGTATTTTCTTCACCACAACCTACTTAACTTCTGCTCACATTATCCTCCTTCATTTAATAAGCACCATCAGAAGTTTTTTTTTCCCCTAGACTTGCCCTGGCATTGATAATAAATTAAGGCGTTTAGAGATGTTATGAGTGAACACTCGGTCCTCTCGTGACTCATGTTAACAGATTTCAGTGGCTGTCCTGCCACGACTTTTATTCTCACATGCAGCTTACAGAGTTGAAGATTAAGCCTTCCCTCAGTGTCTGTTGTTTGGTTTCTCTTCTGCTTTAGAGTTCCTCTGTGCTCTCCATGACTGACTCACCAGGTAGCTCTACTCTGTGGATTGTATTGACGCTCGCATGCACATGAGGCTGTGGCAAATGGCAGTAAACCTCTCTGCTAGACACTTAAAAGCCTAGTTGCTTTTTCACTTCTGTCCAAATATGTGAGGAATGTGCTTATTCAAGAAGATGAGCGGCTCAGTGGAAGTGCGCCATAAGTGTGCTTGTAAGCCAATCCCATATGGAAAAGAAATAATAAAAACATATATGATTTACTCATGAAAGTGGCCACTTTCATGAGTAAATCATATGTTTTTAGTAAGTATACAAAACATACAAGTTTCATTATATAATTTTTCAAGGGATCTTATATGTGTTTTCCCTCTTGTATGCTTTTCATACAAGTTTCATACAAGACAGATAAAAACTTTATAAGATTTATATATATCTTTTCCATATGGGAATTACCTGTCAGTGACTTACGTTCAGATCTGAAATGACTTTTGAACTGAGAGAAAATGACTTTTTTGTCTTTATTATTCTGATCTGTTAATTTACAAAGGTCCAAAATCTAGAGCAGTTTACAGTACAATAAAGACCCAACCAGGGATTTGTTGTTCCAATGTATTAGTATCATCAGTAGTGGAACGGGAAAATTCAACATCACAAAATGGATAAGCCTTTCTGTAACCACTGGACTATGGTAAAGTTTGGAAATGATTGGCACCTTTTTTACTAATCATTGGTTAATCATTTTGGTCATTTCCAAAGCTTAACGGCTGACTGATGTGGGTTTTTCTGTTGTTGTTGTTTTTTTTAGCCTTTATGTTGATAAGCACAACATCTGAAGCCTTAGTTCACACTGATCATTAATATTTGACATTTTATAAATAACACAATTTGTTAATTAATAGAGAAAATAGAGAGATGATTGAAAGTAGAGATTGGTACTGACAGTGACTACTCCTTGGTCTTCTTCTTCCTGCTTAATGTGCAGACTCAGGCTGGCAGACTTGGGGTGAAACCCTCCATGCATTGTAAGGAGCTTGTGTTGATGTCAGTAGCTTCAAGGGCTGGGCGATATGGCCTATATCCATATCACGGTATAATTAGAAGCATGTGTGGTAACGATATATATCGCGATATATTCTTTTCTTCTGTGTAACGTATTTTACACACTATAAGGCACACTTAAAATCCTTTAATTTTTCTCAAAAATCAACAGTGTGCCTTATGTATGAATTCTGGTTGTGCTTACTGACCTGAAACCGATTTTATGTGATACACGGCACGCAGAAATCTGTCAAAAAATGTTTTAGTACGACTTTGGTAAGCTATGAAGGCGCACCGCTTGATGGATTGCCGGAACATTACGGCTGCTTGCGAAGTAATCTGGGTCCAAAACTCCGTCTTCTTCAGGTCCCAAAGTCAAACGAACACTGTGGCATTAGGGCTGTTCGATATTAGAGCAGGGTGATATGACCAAAAATATTTATCACAATATACATTTGAAAATTTGCGATAACGATATAACTGACGATATAATTGACACTAGACAAAATGCTTTACAACTCCACAACTTTATTAGTGCAAAAAACCCTATCAATGTATTTTCACTTAAACAAGCAGCTGTTTTTTATGTACATTAAAGTTATATAAAAATGTAATAGTGCAAATTCCTTGCTGACAATTTAACCAAAAGGCATTTCCAGTGGAAATTGGCCGGCATATCCTCAGCATAACCATGTATAATATCCACAAAACTTAAAAAGAGGTTATACACACACAATATGGTAATATTATGTTGAAGCACAGTACGTATTACTCCGTGTGGCGCCTGCCTACGATAGCCGTAATGCTCCGACAATCCATCAAGCTGTGCAGCTTCGTAGCTTAGCAAAGTCGTACTAAAACATGTGACAGATTTTTTTAGTGCCGTGTACGACATAAAATCGTTTCGAGGTCAAAAGGCACACGGGATTATAAGGGGCACTGTCGATTTTCAGAAAAATCAAAGGATTGATTTTAAGTATGTCGTATTTTCCAAACAACACGATAATAACGACGGCCCGCTAGCATGCGCTACCAAAAATAGTGCTTTGTTGTATATCTGACGGACAAAAGCTAAACCAGTTCCACACCACTGGAGTTGCAGCATTTTTACAAACCAATTCTGGTTCATCCGTTTCATTTAACGATCCACTTTCGCTCTTCTCATTCTGCGTCGCCGCCATGTGCGTATGTAAACAAAGGCACTGCGCATGCGCATTTTACCCATATTCTATCGCGATATTTCATTTTCCTATCGTTGCCCAAAATTACACCGGTATTACCGTGAACGGTATGATATAGCCCAGCCCTATTCGATATAACGATATATATCGGATGACGATATAAAAACGTCTTATCGTTTCATTTAAAATAAACTGTTTACGGCAATATTTTTTTCATCGTTTTGATGGACACTGTAGTGGCTATATTAATTTCTTAAAGTTCTCTATTTCTCTTATATTTAATATAACCACACTACGGACGGACAAGCGCCTGTTTTTATGCGTTATGGTTAGCAACAACGATGGTAACACCATCGTGTGTCCGCTTGTTTATGTTCCACATAAATCTTTCACAATAAAGCTCAAGATCCTGTTGAGACTTTTCAAAATAAACTGAATCACGTGAAAGAGCAGATTATTTATGGATGAGAAGTAAAAAAGAGCCGCCAGGTGCTAAAAAATAGACCTTAGACTCAAACGTTAGAACAGGCTTTTCCCCGCAGCACCCTGTGTAATAAATACTCATAAAGAAAACTGAGGCTGTTACAACTTATGTCTAAAAATGTATCGTTTCATGCATCGGTTAAAACACTCGACTCCAGCTACATGACGCGCAGCTGGAAACACTTCATGCAAGTCGAGCTGCCCGAGATTCACAGAATTTACAGAACTTGTTACATTTTTGTGATTTATATCGCTATCAGGACGATAGAATTCTTTTTTCGGGAAATGAGATTTTGGTCAAATCGCACAGCCCTATGTGGCATCACTGAGAGTTAAAAGCTGTCTAAATTCTTTCATCTTTAATAAAATGATGAGCGTTGCTGCTCTACCAGGTGTAAAAATTAAGTTTAACATCCAGGCATCCATGAAAACAGAATTTATTAAATTCAACGGAGTTAGAAGTTAGCAGGAAGTTAGCTCGCTAGTTTCCACTTAATGTTTTGACTTGCTTTATCAAAAATTAAAACGTACAGCTCTGCTATCACTTCCAACATAAATGAAGACAGAAAGCTAAACAGCAGTGACTTTTGTAGGGTTACTGAAGTTGGGCTAGCTGGTATATAATGATGTCCTACGTGATCGCTAGCAAAACAGTTACGTTAGCATAACATTAGCACAGTGAAGCTGAAGGATGAACGCTAACTTTTTTCCACTCGATAAAAGTTAACGTGAAGGTTTCTGGTGGTTAGGGACAAATGCAATTGCATGGCAGGATGCTATAAAGGGACCAAACTTCAGTCAGGAGAACAACTGAGATAATCCATCCACAATACGAGGTTGGTCATTAATATACTGCAACAACATGGGAATAGAGCAGCTGCGAGAGAATTCAGCATTAATGAATCAATGGTACGGAAGTGGAGGAAACGCAGTTTTTGGTTTTCCCCATATTCCAAAAGTGCTTCGTCTCTTTGCTATTACTGTCGCCCGGCATAATTTGCAGATGATGTTGTTTGCAGCCGCTGTAATGCTTTCGACCAAAACAGGTGCAGCTTGATGACACCATCAACATGCTCTATCGCGGTAGAGCGGTATAGTCAAAATCTCTACCGTTGGCCAAATTTATATCGTTTCTACCGTATACCGTTTATACCGCCCACCCCTAGTAGCTTCTATCTCCTCCTTTGGCCAGCTTATCATCACAGTGGGGTATCTGATCACAGGCATGTTGATTGCCCAGATCTTGTTCTTCACATTCAGCTGACTCCTCAGGAATTGCCAAGCTAAGATCCTGTAGGACTTTTATATACAGACAAACTGGTGATGGCTAACTAACAAGACATAGGAGTGGTGGACAAACAGAGGAAAACACCCCTAGTGACAGATGTATCTATACCGAGTGATAGCGACATCAGGAGGAAGGAACACGAGAAGCTGGAGAAGTACCAAGGGCTGAGAGAAGAGCTTGGGAAGCTGTGGAGGGGGAAGGCAACAGTAGTCGCTATGGTAATTGGAGCACTCAGGGCAGTGACCTCCACACTGGGGGAGTGTCATCCCTGGAACAACATCTGAGATCTCTGTCCAAAGAGCACAGTCCTAGGCATCTGTTAGAGGGCCCGAGCTTGAAGGGATAGAGATCGCCTGCAGGGCGAGTGGGGAATTTATTTTATTTTATTTTATTTTTTTAGATGTGTAAAGCTGGTTTCAAAACGAACAACAACATCACATCTAGGTTATGCAGACACGCGTTGTTGACATTATGTCTACGTTACATGTATATTGTTTGTAACTACATTATGCTAAACAATTTTTAGTACAGTGACGCGCTGGGGTGACTGGAATCTAATGGCATGCATGTCTGTAAATAAGTGTTCATCAAGCAGTTATAATAATAGAGCTTACAATTGATTACTACTTCTTATACACAAAATATGTTGCTTGCAAAGAATAATAATAATGTCTTTATTCTAGTGCTGTCAGTGTTAATCTCATTAAAATGACGTCATAACCGCATTAACGCAGCAAATCTCCGTTAGCGAGTTAACGTGGATCGCCCTGTGCGTGGGGCTGCACGTTAGCGCGGGTAGCTTGTTAATGCATTAGAGCGGGTAGCTCGTTAATGCGTTATTGCCGTGCAGCCCCACGCACGCGGCGATCTACGTTAACGCGCTAACGGAGATTTGCCGCGTTAATGCGGTTATGACGTTAACGTCATTTTAACGACGCTGACACCACTACTTTATTCATTTCTTTGGTGTTTCTGATCAGCCATTTTTACCATTTGACTATATATAGTCACATAATGTTATAATGCTGCTTTTAATGAAAAATGTAAACATAAAAATGATGAATAGTGAAGTAAAAGAATCGCTGTTTTTTCTTTGCCATGGGAATTCAATGTAAAGCCAATCATTATGTCTGCATAACCAATTTGATTTGCTTGGTGTATCAGCTCTAATGTTGTAGTTGTCTGTTATCTTCCGAGCAGTGACGCTGCCCTGCAGTCGTTCCTGCTTTTAAGGCAGTTTTCTCCATTAGTCTTATTCTTCTTCTCCTCCCAGTGCCTAAACTCCTTATTTTAATCGTTTTTTTAAATGTTTGCAACCACACACAAAGAGGCTTTTGTGGATAGAATTAAGGAAGAAATCATTCAAATTTCACGCATTCTGCTTGGATTATGTGTTTTGGCTGTGTATGAGTGGCAAAGGAAGAATGATTTGCATTTTCTGCTCTGTAGCGCGTCCCAGAGCTTGTGACAAAGCCTGCTTTTGCAGTTGTCACTGGGCCAGTCTGCAAAACACACTGAATGCAAATGATCATTTTCCTTGTATGATGTAACCATCATGAACAATGTAGTATGTGGTGTGATCTTAATTTTCTGGGAATCTGCCCATGAGGGGAAAAAAGAAACAGAGTTAAAATTTTCTCCTTCAAGGTCAACCCCTTGTGCATCTTTGGACCACTTTTAGGACTGTTGAAAGTTCTGTTAGGGCTACCTGTACTGTGTACTCTGCAATTATTTAACCAAGGATCTGAAAACACACAGAGGTCAAACATAAACTTATTTCAAAATAACCCAAATTTGAGTGGAGGTTCATCACTGGTGTTGTGAACTGGGTCTCTGGTCATAGCCATTGTGTACTGGCACACCGTGCATTGAAATTTGGACCTCAATACTCTTTTTTTTTTTTTTTTTTTTTTTTTTTCCCGCCTGTCCCATTTGATTCTTTAGCCATCAGAATTGTTGTCTGAAGACCAACAAGGATACCCAATGGATTTACTTTGCCAAATGGATCATCGTGGCATTGCCGTATTGGTCCATTTGGTCGATCTTTGTTTTTATTATTTATTATATTTTATTTTCAGATGTTACAGACGGGACAGACATGAGTGAGGGATAGGAAAGGGAGAAAGAAAGAGGAAGGAAAGGAAAAACAGAAGGGGAGAGGGACAGTGAGAAAGGGGGGGAGAAAAAAAAATCTCCTGGATCACCTGTTGAGAGAAGAATAGAAAACAAGCAAAAAAAGACAGGAAAAAAAAAACAAAGCAACATACTAAACACAACACCATCGCATTAATCTAGCTAAGTGTAAACAGCAGTAAATACTAAATATTCAATGTTGTTGTGCAGCACGCAGGACAGATGTGCTTCGAAGTAGCAGCCAAGAAAGGTGTAATTTGGGTCTACGAGCAGTGAACACCCGTGTGCATACCTGTGTGGATCAGCGCGCTTGTATTCCAAAGGTTTCTCCATGTAACGATCTGCTAGGGAGTGTGGGGGGGCCACAGCCCCGTCCTCCAGGGTGTGAAGCAGGTATGGAGGAGATCAAAACTCCAGACATCCAGAGGCCCCCAGAACACAAGAGACCATGGAAGACCAACAGAGGGGCAGCCGCGCCACTGTTCCAGTAAGAGCTGAGGAGAGTCCCAGATGAGGGTTCACTCAGCAGCCGCAGAGCAGAAGCCAGGGGGAGTTGCAGTGACGCGCCCATGAGCTCCGCCGGCAGCCAGCTGTGCCTGAGTGACCGAGCCCCAGGCCGAGAGGCCGGGGGCACCCCACCCCCGAAGGGGCCCGAGCGAGCCCCAGGCTCCAGGCCCCGATAAGCGGCCGCCAAGGAGGATTGAAATTTGGACCTCAATACTCAATACAAGAAGAGGATCCTAAAGTGGAGGGCAGCCAAATTTAAAGTGTTGTTTTTCTTCTTTTCGGGGGCCGATTCCCAGAACTTTTTGATCATACCCCATATTAAGCCAATTCTTTAGAGAGAAAATGATCTGCTATAGAACAATTGCAAACCATTAGAATACTACTCTCTACATATACTTCATTTCATACATATACTTGACCCTTCAACAGCACGGTTGCCTGTGGTAGAACGTTACAATAACTGCCCAAAAAGTGACTAAAAGACAGTTTCTCCATTTTGTTTGTTTAAAAAAACAAAACAAACATTAAAAAAAAGGAAAAGGTAAATCCTTTCAGTTTCAGCACTTTATAGTTTTTCCATGAATTTAATCCTTCACTTTCACAAAGTTGAGACTTACAGGAAACTGAATAAAATGTAACATGTGTGGCAAACAGTATTTAATAAAACCAATAGCATCATTTTATTGTCCCTGCCTGGTGAGTTCTCACTTCCTCCTACCAATGTGCCCTTGTGACACAACTGTGACTGAAATATCAGAAACTTCTGTGTGTGAAATCGGTGCAGTTCCCCTGATAGAAACCTTTCTCTTGTTGATGTCACGGTTGATAAAAGTTTTTTTTTTTTTTTTTAAATGTCTATTTAGTTTTAGTTCTACATACTATACCGATTTACGTTGTTTCCATTGGATCTTGTCTCTTTCATGCTCCAGTCATTTGCCTCTCTGCCTGAGTGAGCCGTTGAAGATGGTGAAGCCAGATATCCACACTCTGGCCCACCACCTGAAGCAGGAGCGGCTGTATGTGGCGTCAGAGAAGCAGCTGATCCAGAGGCTCAACAGTGATGTGCTGAAGACAGCTGAGAGGCTGTACCGCGCTGCATGGATCGCAAAGCAGCAGCGCATCAACCTCGATCGTCTCATTCTCACTAGGTTAGATCTACTGTCACGATTCACTGTATTGTTGGCGAATAAGAGAAAAGTCCCGAATATTTTGTATTTTTAACCTATACGCAGAGAGCAATGTAAAAATTACAATTTATTTGGGGGAGAGTTAAGGAAAGTTGGGCATTTCCAAGATTTGACTTGGTTTGCAGAAAGACATTTTAGCCAGATTGGTAAGTAAAACGGAGCTAGATGCAAACATTTTAATGCAATTCTAAACTTTTAGTTGAGTTTGGTCTTTTTAGGGAGAAAAAAATGGAAAGATTAAAACTGCTGTTGGTGGAAGGAATTCTATAAAATGTGGTAATGACACAACTCTGTTCCACAGTGCTGAGGCCTCTCCGGCTGAATGCTGCCAACATGCCAAAATGTTGGAAGATACACAGTTTATTGATGGCTACAAGACTCTGGGCTTTCATGAAACAATCTATGGAGAGTTCTTGGCCAGGTTGAGGGATAATCCCCGGCTGGTTGCGTCCTGCTTGGTGGCAGGAGAGAGGCTGATCCAGGAGCACACTCAAGGTGCCATATATACAGTCTTCACCTCACTTTATGGCAACTGTATCATGCAGGAGGATGAGAGCTACTTACTACAGGTCAGTGATCCCACCTGCTTCTGCTGTTACACATTAGTAACAGTTTCATAGGTTTTCAGTGAGATAAGAGGTTTTCATCTGGTTCATCCATCTTTCTTTCCAACTACCAGGTGTTGCGGTACTTGATAGAGTTTGAGCTGAAGGAGAGTGACAACCCTCGTCGTTTACTCCGACGGGGAACCTGTGCCTTCAGCATACTGTTCAAGCTCTTCTCCGAGGGCCTTTATTCCGCCAAGCTCTTCCTCACTGCCACCCTACACGAACCTATTATGCAGCTTCTGGTTGAAGATGAGGACCACCTGGAAACCGACCCAGCCAAAGTGACGGAGCGCCTCACTCCGGCCCAGCAAGAGCGCTACGGAGAGAAAGGCTCTGAGGGCTACAAGCAGAGGGTGCAGGCAGCTGTCGAAGCGAACGAAGCCAAGCTGGTCGCTCTGGTCAACAAGTTTATCGGTTACTTGAAGCAGAACACCTACTGCTTTCCTCACAGCCTGCGCTGGATCGTGTCCCAGATGTACAAGACTTTGTCATGCGTAGAGCGTCTTGAGGTGGGAGAGGTGCGCACCATGTGTACAGATCTGCTGCTGACCTGCTTCATTTGTCCAGCTATAGTTAACCCAGAGCAGTATGGCATTATCTCAGACGCACCGATCAATGAAGTGGCTCGCTTCAATTTAATGCAGGCAAGTGGCGCAGCACGTTTTCTCTTTGTAATGTCATATACACGGCCATTCTGTTGTGGATGGGTTTACAATGTTTTTGTTTTGCCATACAGGTGGGGCAACTTTTGCAGCAGTTGGCAATGGCCGACGATGATGCAGACCCAAGGCGGAAAAGCAGTTTGTCCAAGTTTGATAAGGTAGGTCTGTTTCTGTAAACAGAGTAATGTGTTTTTTGTTTGGGTTTTTGGGGTTAAAAAATGAGGGGCCTTATGTACTAAGATGTGTTTTCTGGGTCTCTGTTTGGCAGAGTTGTGTTGCTGCTTTTCTGGATGTGGTGATTGGCGGAAGAGCAGTTGAAACCCCACCCATGTCCTCAATGAATCTTCTAGAAGGCCTCAGTAGGACTGCAGTCTATGTTACTCATAATCAGCTGCTTTCTCTGGTAGGCTGTTTTACAGTTACAGTATATGTCCCTGTTATGTGTTTTGACAAAAACAAAGTACTTGCAGGTTAATCGTTGGTATGTTATCAAATTTCGAAAATTTAGCTACTCTATTGAGCCACTCGAAGGTACTTGAAAGCCAATAGCAGGATGAGATGGCTCTAATTAATGTATTAGAGAAATTGTTCTAAGTATCCTACATATAGCTCTGTCTGACTTGATGGGATATGCATTAATACATGGATTTTTATTCAAGATCATAAAACAGATCAAATTCCTTTTAGTATGAAAGCTAGGTGCGGTCATTTACTCCAATCACTGCAAAAATAACTTTGTAGATGAACTGAAGCCGTGTGTAACTCCACACTGGGAACCAGTTTAGGTTTCCAAAGAACTTTGACAAATCCAAATTCGCCTTTAAGATCAATCGGATGATCTTGGAAAATGCTACATTCTACTTCCTGCTTACACTTCAGGTTCTAAGGACTGTGAGGACTTCATTTTTGATAGATATAATGTGCTCTGATCTTGATCGGAGGCTTATAAATAAATACAATCTATCTAAACTATTCATACACAAACATTGGTTCTTTGAGCAAAGCTGAGCAATTACTCAAAGCTGGAAACGGAGTAGCTTATATTAGTAACTTTTAAATTCTAAAGTAAATTTCCCTGCAGAAATCTAAATCAAGCTTTAGTGGTATCAAGAAGCTTAGTGCCAGTTTTTAAGTTTCTCTGTTTATTAGATAATTTGTCTTTCTGTGAGTTAATGAAGCTCTTAACATGCTTTTGTGGGCTTTTCCAACTTTGTGCATCATTGCTTCCTTGAATGTCTTATGAAAAACCTTATCTGGAGAAGTGCATTCTTAGTCCAAAATCAGATTTTATATGCCTGTACTTAAATATATACTGAGGGGCACCTCTCTGCACTTCTAATTTTGTCTGTTTAATTGGGACAGCTGGCTCAAAGTAGCTTCTGAAGAAGTCATTAGTGCAGAATTTAAGTAACGTATTCCAGTCTGCACTTCCAGTTATTACTCAGTACGTTCCACGAACACATGAAAACGGTGTAGTCCTTTTCCATGGCCTGTAATTGTGGCTAAGGATCAAACCATGTCTTACATATTACCTATAAAGAAGTCCTGGTAACTCGAGACTGTTTTCCTTGCAACTCTAGGTGGAGTTTGTTCGAGGCTTGATGGCAGGGGACCACCTTAGAGAGGAGGAGCACATGGCATTGGAGACCCTGCTGGCCAATGTGCCTCAGTCTCGGACTGTTAAGAGCAACAGCCTGGAGCTCACTCCATCCAACACCCCTCAGCTCTCTCCAGCTACTACTCCTGCCAACAAGAAGAACAGACTTCCTATAGGTAGCTTTCTCCACAGCACCTGTCCTTCTGTGACTCTGGTTATTAAGACTGTATGCACTGGTGTACATGATCTTAAAAAACCTTTGGCTTGATAAAACATCACAATTTGATACAAGGACTAGAAGATATAAGTCTAGAGTTTGTCTAATGAGGGGCAAAGTAAACAATTAGAGTTGAACGGTGATAGCTAGGGAAAGCCTGTATTTTATGAGAAGCTAATGAGCTACTTCTTAGCTTGTTATAAAGATAATTAGTATGGCCTGGATTGAGGCTCTATTAGAGAAATGACAACCAATTAAATTACCAAATATAAATGAACTAATTTTAATTGGAATGGATGGAAAAGATGCATAGATTACCTTCATTACCATTTTCAAGACAAATGATTCTGTAGCAACTCGCCTTAATTAGAAATGAATCACTTGTGCATTTATTTACTCAATCTTGACTACTTGGACTACTTTGAATTCTCAGATACTTTGTATTCTGTCTCCAACTCCCTACCTTGTCCTTTTCCTTTCCTCCTGTGCTGCCAATGAATGACCAGGACAACACTTAGCTGCTATAACATCCTGGGACCCCACAACCACCACCCTGTCTGCACACATTCCATTAGTAACCCCTTTTGGTGGGTAGCCTGTCAGTCGTGTTAGTGGACGAGAACCTAACCCTCATATCTGTGGCTTCTCTCAGCTTTATGTTAGATGACACTCATAAGACGTTGGTTCACGCTCCAAGCTGCACAGAAACCACGCTGCCGCACAACTTGTTACCTAGCACTGCTGTTGTCGTTGTGCTCTCAACATGCCTGCTTTGCCCTTCACAGCGCTTTGGCTGATTATTAGAGCTAAGATGTTATTCCACTCATTTTGTTTTATACGTTTTTTATTTTTGTTTTCTTCCCCCCCTGTTTCTTTGCTTCCTTAATCAGCGGAATATGGCTATTCATTACCGGGTAGAGTGGGGAAAATCTATCTTTCACCTTTTTCCCTTCTGGTTTATACCTCAGCTGGACTAAGCTAAAGAAGAAACTATTACAGTTAAGGATGGTCATGGTGACCAGTATAACTTAGAAACACTCAGATATCAAGTTAAATTTGAAGACCGTTTAATGGACAGTGCCAAAAAGTGTCTAAGAAAGACATTTGAGTTTAATCACATTCTTCAACAATGACTCAAGTGTGGTACCTCACATCACGTATTATCATGCATTATTCTATAATTTGTGACAACCATCTGAAAAAAGGTTAAAATCTAAAATACCAAGAATAAATCATCTATTTATTTTCTTCCTCTTATCCGGGTGGTGAGGACCTCTATGACGATGTCAGGATTGCAGCTTCCCCTGGTGGAAGATGGCTGCATAACATTTAGGCCACAATGTATTGAGCATCAGTTGAACTGTTAACAATTAAACGACTAGTATGTCTGGTACTGACTCATGATAATAGTAATGATTAGCTATCTAGTCACGCACACCCTTAATTACAATGTCTTCTTATAATCTCATACTTTGATGCCATAGTTGGTTTCTCACACAGGTGAAATTAATTGTATTAATTCGGGCTTAGCTTGATTATATTGGCTCCTTGAAACTTTTGCCAGCATTTGTTTCTCCTGTTTCAATTTGATTTTGCTTTTATGGGAGAATTATTGATAAAAACACTTGTTTTGCAAAGACAAATGCAATCCAGGGTGAATGCCATATGGCCTAATATCTTTCATTTGTGTCTAATGTTGTTTGGAAAATTCCATTGAGATGGAATATCAGGTGTCAATAGTTACTGTAGCATCTTAAATCTATTTTAAGGCCTGTGCTCGTTTCCAGTGCATGAACTAAAGAATATATGCATGACGTTATAGTTACTAAAAACTAAAAAGCAGGTAAAATATGTTAGACCCTTCGTTTTCTTTTTACGTGTGTATATCAAGTGCTACTCTGTGCTACAGTGCATTCGGCCTGCTATTTTTAAACCGTGAAAAGCAGGTAATTTGGTATTTGAATATACATAGTGCACTGTGTTTCAGTGTTGGTAATTTTAAATTAAAACAGTGAGTTTGTTAGTTTTGGAGATTGTTGCATGTTAATAAGTTGGACGATTTTTTTCCAACTGGACAATATGAGTCTAACAACTTGGGTGGATGTGTGTGAGCAGAGTAGCTCTAATTGAATAAACAAAAAGGCGGCGGCGAACCTATTATACCAGCTTGTGAAACGTGGCCTTTGAGGCAGGTTGTAGACTCTGCTGTACTTGTAGAGACCATAAAAACCAGATCTTCATGACTCTCAAAGTCATGCTGATGAGAATGAATGTCGGTATCTGCATATAAAAGATTTACATAACCATCATGACTTCAACCATCAGTTTGCAAAGACCTGTCTTGGAGGCTGAAGCTTTTAAGAACGATGAACGATAACACCGAGAAACACTGCATGCTTATGTGATCTCGACATGCCAGTTTCAAGTTAGCCACATCACAAAGCATGGCTTTCTTCATCCTTCTTACCAAAATTTTGAACTATAGTAAGACATAAAAATAGCCACAGAGTCTATGAACTAAAGTCATGGATCAACAACGGGACGTGAACGATGCCACATTAATTACAAAATACTGCCGCCACTCTGTTATGAACCTGTGGCAGAATGAGAAATGGTACAAATATAAAATAGCTTTCAACTCTAAAGTAATGTGAAACAGCAAATTATGGGCTCAATGGTGCAATTCTTTAACTTGCACTATCGGCAGATACGACCTCCTTAATTTATTTACACCCTTGCACATAATCGGACACACCATTTATTAACATGTGAGCCATCAGCAAAAGATACACTCTCAGGAAGTTCTTGAAATGTTTTTCTTCGACATGTCTGAATAAGATTGTTGTGTAACAAGTTTGTGCCACACTCTCTTAGCAGTAGAGCTGTCGACATAATTAAACAGTACCACAGTATTTTTTATTTTTATTTTTTGGAGTGGCATGATGAGCTAAGCCTTCATATAAAACTCACATCTGTCCGTATCTTAACATCTTAATCAGTAAACTGCTGAATATATTAAAGTAATATTTCTGATTTGTAAAGGATAACTTCATACATAATCAGCACTAACCTTGTTTTTTGTAGCAAATTACTGTCACACGTGAGATAAACTAATCTTATATGTCACATGGGTGTGTAGCTACCTGCAGATGACTATGACGCTGAGCTCAGCTTACATAGAACTCTGAGTCTGCTTTCCAGCTCCTGCCTGCTGCTGTTCATTTTCACACATGCTCTTTGGTTGATGTTGTTTTTGTTTAAAAACAGATTCCTTATTTGTGACTATAAAAGGGGAAAAAAAGGTAAAAATAACACAGTTCCCTTTCCTGTTTCCTTCAACCCACCAACCAGCATCTGCTCGAAGCCGGAGCCGTTCCAACATAGCCCAGGAGGGGGAGGCAGAGGCCAGCTCCCAAGAGTCCCTACAGGAGCTGGTACCAGAGGAGGTGCTGGTAATTTCATTGGGAACTGGTCCTCAGACTGTCCCTGGGATGATGTCAGAGAATGAGGTAATGTGACTTGATGCAATAAATTCAGTTGAATATATTTTTTTTCCTGTCAGTAAAGGGAAGTATGGTTACCTAGAGAATGTTTCTTCCAGTTTCCTGTTACTTTTGTGTTCTTGCAGTGTTATGCAAGATACCACAGATCTCACAGAAAACAAACTCCCTTATCTAAATATGACCTTCTGCTTTTACTCAGAATACCTCTAGGAAAAAAGAGCAGTATTAGCCCAAGTTTACAGCTGATCTTAAGTAATATTGTTGCATATGCTACCCTCTAGGTTTTGAATCAGATGGCTGATGGGGCCCAGGTGGATGGCCATGCTGATGACACTAAGCTGCATGGAAAACCAGACAAAACATTGCGCTTCTCTCTGTGCAGTGACAACTTGGAAGGAATCTCAGAGGGTCAGTCTGGAATGCCATGACGTGACATATGTTGTAGCTATGTTTTCCTTCTAAATTTTAAAATATGAAGGATTTCTGAAAGAGATTTTCATGAGAGTTTCATGTTTAGATTTGGAGAAAAGCACTTTTCCCCAGGTTAAAAAAATGTATACTGTAGCAAAACAACATAAGTGGTCTGGGCTAAAATATGCTGTACTTTAGTTTACTGAACTGCTGACTGAGTGACCTGTTGACCTTGCATGTCTTCACTTTCTAAAATGTATGTATTTATTCTTAACTTTAGGCCCTTCAAATCGTTCTAATTCTGTGTCATCTCTGGACCTGGAGGGAGAGTCTGTTTCTGAGCTGGGAGCTGGCCCGTCAGGGAGCAACGGGGTAGAGGCCCTGCAGCTTTTGGAGCATGAACAGGGTATGCATGTGTGTTTCTGAATGTATAGTTTAGTTGTAGAGGTTTAGAGGATTTTAGATACAGCAGTCCTCTATAAACAGACAAAGCGTCTGACAGCACCTTATCTTTATTTCAGCCACGACACAGGACAACCTCGATGACAAACTACGCAAATTTGAAATCAGAGACATGATGGGTCTGACAGATGACCGGGACATCTCCGAGACGGTCAGCGAAACCTGGAGCACCGACGTGCTCGGCAGTGACTTTGACCCCAATATGGACGAAGATCGGCTACAAGAAATAGCAGGTGGGTCGACGATTTGGGTCGCGTATTTGTAGACATTCATTGATCAGTAGGCAAATGAACGGGCGTACAGATCCCATGCGATCACTGAATATTTTATCAGAACCAGTCATGAATTGCTTACCACAGGGACTTTGTTTACGAAGTTGATTCAGGGACATGTCATTACTTTGTGGGTTTGGGTGAAATAGCATCAAATAGAAAAAATCTTTTAGTCAGTTCAGTTTCTGCAAAGATATTGCTCATTTTAGTCTGTAAGAGCCATAAATAATTATTTTGTTAGTCAAATATACTGAAGGGTGGAAATATAGGTCCCCAGTGAGAACTGTTTTTAAACTAAAGGAAAGGAATTTGATCTTTTTGTGTTTCAGATTTACAGATTTATGGAAACGGCTAAATAATAGTTGGTGTTGATAATCCTTTATCCTGAATCTATATTAAAATATAGGATATTGATATAGAGCATGATATTCTTTCACTGTACTGCAACCAACTCATGGATTTTATTGATTGTGCTGTTATCCTTTAATTCTTTGCGTGGCAGGGAGAAGGAAGTAAAAAATAAATGAAGATGAAGTTAATACAAAAACAGTGGTTGATAAGTACATGTGTTATTATAGTATGCTAATACGTAGGATGATTCAGTTTCTGCACTTTGTTGAGCCAAAAGTGTGACAGAGAAAGATGGGTTGGGAAAAAAAAATCAGGTTAATGTAATTTTAAACCAGCTGTGGAGATAATATTTGAGTCTTCTTCCTATTCAGCCCCTCATCTTCCTGTCTTCTTTCTCTCGGTCTTTTCTGTTCACATCCTTCCCCTGCCCATTTCTCTCGCTCTCTTTCTCTCTGTCTCTGACATTCACTCAGTCCCTGCAGTCTTATTGACCTTGGTTCCTTCTCATTTGCATCCACCATTTTTCATTCTTCGGAATATGGCGTTGGGGGACTTTTCCATCATTAAGTGAATTTACAGCGATTTCCTTATGTGTTTTCTCCAAGGGATTGGGTTATGAGATGCACATTAAATATCCATTAATACCTCATTATCCCACTGATAAGATTACCATGATAATGAGGCAGAAATTCTAATTGTTTCACTTCTTGTTGTGCCACTCATTTAATCATCCACCTGAAAGACAAGTACTCTGCGCCCCTACCTTGAAGACTGTAAACACGGACAGCGGGGTAGAGCTCTCCCACTGCCAATGAGAGCCCTGCCCCCGCCAACAGCAGCACACACTGTTGCCTGGGTGCTGGCACGCATGTAAGCTCATGCCACGCGTGTGCCACGAAGTGGAAGCATTTCGTACCAGGGGCACAGCTACCACAGGTTGACTTTCTGGTCATGAGCCTTGGACGCCCACTCCCACTCACACCTGCTAGCTCTTTTCCCTCGCCTCTGCATTCTTCCGCCTTGTTAAGCCACGGCTTCTCAAGCGGAGATGGAGGGGGAAGCTGTGCTGAGGAGTTTGCAGGAGTGTAGACAAAGCAGTAATTTGGTTGTGAATAATGCTAGGCTTAATCAACTGCTCAAAGTCATGGCCCCAGAGGCCAGGGCTGGGTGAGATATTACTATTAACCCCTGACCTTTGGCAGAGTGGTGCAGGTGCCTGTGGGTCCCAGCATGGAATGCATGTGACCTCTCTGTGTGCAAAGCTCACTGCTTCTGAACCCCCTTCTGCGAGTGAGTGGTTTATCTAGTATTTTTGCTTATCTCTGGCCTTTTTGCTGTTGTTTGAAAGTCAGACCTGAAGATTTGTTTATTTATTTTTATTGAATGTTTACACATCAAATCAGTACATTAACGACGGAGAGAAATTTGCCTCAAAAGCGCTGCAGATGCATACGATATGATCCACAAGGATAAAGCGATCTGAATACATACTGATCATTTCCACACAATTTATTAAGTTCCGTTCACGAATCTGATAATTTTACCTTTATAAGCATTTTTGTGCATACACATGTCTAAAACTACACACAACTTCTCTCTCGCTCGCTCACATAACCTTTAATACATGTGGACGAATTGCCTCGTACGCACAGATCACGTCACATCGCATGCCGACGTGGGGTTTTGAGACAAATTTAACGCGACCATTTTCGCACAATTCCACAAATGTAAGCTGCGTTCAGTTCCAGTGTAAAACTGGGACATCTGGGCTTTAAGTTACACACAAATCACTGCACACATTTGCAAATCTCAGTATATGCTTGTGGATCATGTTGTATCATATCGATCATATCCTCTGCAACCCTTTTGAGGCAAATTTCTCTCCATAACGAACTGTCATGGAGTGAATATAGATACAATTATTTCATGAACTCGTCGACTTAATAGCACTGACAAGTAAGTCATTCATCATGCCAAATACACTTTCCCACTCCCGAAGGGGTTAACTCTTTGTCTTTTTCTCTTTCTCTGTTCTCAGGGGCAGCTGCGGAAAATATGCTCGGCAGCTTGCTGTGTCTTCCTGGCACGGGTTCAGTTCTGCTGGACCCCTATGGTTCCACCATCTCAGAGACCACAAGCGAGGCCTGGAGTGTAGAGGTCCTGCCTAGTGACTCAGGTGGGGGAAGCCAGGGTTTATTCTGCTGTTCCAGTGTCCTTTTGTTTTCACACTCATCCTCATTGAGTATTGTCTTATAGGTCTCAGGTGTGCGTTTGCATTCACATGTGTGCTTATTTATGCATGCAGTATATTTATGTTTCTTCCATATAGTAAGGAAGGGTGGGGGGAAGGGACACCAGGTGTGGTTGCACTGCATTCATACCAAAAAATGTGCACGTGCATCTGTCATCATATTTGTATGCACTTGCTTGTCTTTCAGGGCAGATCTGCCAGTGCCAGTAAAAGGCAGCTTAGGGTTTCCTTAGAGGGACCACCAGGTGTGTTTGCACCTGTGGTTGAGCAGTGGGGAGGGAAGCGCAAGGACAGCAGCTGTCCTCAGTCAGCTTACATGGTGTCAGTTCTTTATCTGGCTCCGACTTGCACGATACTGCTCTGAAACTGGTTTGTGCATTTTGTTGTGTGTTTGTGTGTCACTAATCAGTCAAAGCATCATTAACATTGTTACGGTGTCTTTGCAAGGCAAATGCATTATTACGAGTTGCAGATTATATTTAGTCCGTTCTTGCAAATTGAACATTTAGACCAAACCTTTTGTTAATGGGAGATTACGTGCTTGAGTCCCTCTATTGAAAACCAGCGTTTTGTGAAAATCAGTCGAGAGCTTTATTAACAGTGTTTCTTCAAAAAGCTTGGGCCTTATGTTAATTGAAGTAGTACACCATTTCAATATGTGCTGTGCAGAAATGACATGCATGAGTGCCTTGATTGCTTTTTTTTTTTTTTTTTTTTTTTTTTTTTTTTGGTTACGTTTGCCGCCCCTGTTGTTCTCTGTAATGGCGTGATCGGAGGCGTGCTTCAAGTAGAGCGCTTGTTTCATGGCTAGGCAGCAGAAAACTACACTCCGAAGAGCACTTCAACAACACATTATTACTAACGAGCATGCAAATGAGTACCGCTAGTAGTGTGGAGCCTCAGGGTTCGACCCAACTGCTCCGTTGGGTAGCCACAGAATTGGCTATACTAGCTTTATTGTTTGGATTGGCAGTTATAAGACATGATCATGTATGCTTTATTTGTTTTTTTTTGTTGTTGTTTTCTTTTTCCATGTGTACAAAAGAAGGTAGTGCAAAATACTATCATCACAGCAATCTTCCTTGAGTAAGTTCAGATTCTTGTGGCCATTTTCATAAGAGAGATTTTTTCCCCTGTTTTTTCATGTGCAGAAGCCGCAGACCTGAAGCAGGAGGAGCGTCTGCAGGAGCTGGAGAGCTGCTCTGGGGTCGGCAGCACCTCAGATGACACAGAGGTCAGAGAAGTCAGCTCGAGACCCAGCACACCGGGCCTCAGTGTCGTCTCAGGTATAAACACCTTGTCTTAAATCTACTTTATTGGCTTCTGTTTACTATGAAAGATCTCATTCTGTTTTTGCCTCATTTTGTTATGTTTCTCTACTGGAATGTCGTTGCTAAATTCAGGTTAGATAAAACCATTCACACTCTCCTTGCTGGTGTGGAAAGAGTGGTCATGTTGTTAGGAGGGTCCTTACCAGCATAGTGGGGTCCAAGGGAATTTTTCTGTATGACGCAGAGGTTAATGTTCATTGCCTTGTCCATGGGCTCAGGTGCACGTGTTATGTTGACGTGCATGAAGTAGTATCCTAGATTAAGAAGCCAGCGGTGACGTTCCTGGTTCAGCTCACAGGAAAACGTCCCACGGGATCCAGCCGATGGATAGTATGCGTCTGATGATCACTCTTATCTGTGTCTTTCCCATAACCCACGGGGAGCTTACGCTACCAATTTAGAGGTCCCAGTGGGTTCCCGGCTGAGAGAGACCATACAGCATAGTCTAAAGAGAAAAATATCCTCTTTTGTTTTAGAACCATTGCACTTGCAGTTTTGCCCAAAACCTTGTTTCATAGGTGATATTGAGTTGTTTTTGTCCTAAATGTCAAAACACCTGTTTTGTGTGGGGGGTGCCACAGGTATCAGTGCAACGTCAGAAGATATCCCCAACAAGATTGAGGATCTGAGGTCAGAGTGCAGCTCGGACTTTGGAGGGAAGGACTCTGTGACCAGTCCAGATGGGGAGGAGTCAGGCCACGGTAGGAGTGTGTCACATCCCCACTAGGATGGCCAAACCATCAGTCTAGAGTCTGTCTGGTCACCATCTATCCCTGTCACTTTTACAGCTGTCACCAAAGTAAATCACAGTTTTGCTCCCTAAAACCATAAATATGACTTGAGGTTATATCGAAGGGTTGCATGCTCTTTGCTGGGGGGCCGACTTTGGAGACCACGGTACAGAATAAACCAGCACTTCATAATATACTGGCCCAACCAATACAACCCGCTCTGTAGCTTTGCAACATGTGAAAGTGCAGAGAGGAGCGCCCTAATATTTTCACCTTATCACATCAGGAACATTTTGTTGCAGGTCATTTAGGATATGTTGAGTGGAGATAAAACTAACAATTCCATCCGAGCCAGAGGCTGGGTCACGGCCTGTAGCCTGCCATACCACACTGAAGTAAGATGGCAGTAGACTGCTGACATATTGCTCCAATTTCACTTACTTTTTTGAAATATGGAGGCATTGGACGTACTGGGCTGGCCCACTTGAGATTAAATTGGCCTATTTAAAAAATGAATATTGGTGTGCATTGTAATTTCAGCGGCTCTGTAATGAATAGTCTTCTATATCTTTGTTGTTTTTTTTCTTTTCAGGAGCACACCATCTGACATCTCCACCATCACAGGTTGATTCCTTGCTGGCCATGTTTGATCCCCTTTCCACCGCCGAAGGTAATTTGCACTCCCAGAATGCTCTACAGCCAATGAGAGCTAAAAATGAGTATCATTAAATCCCTGCTATAATGTCATGGAATCGCAGAACAGCTTGAGCTGTGCAAAATTTACTCCAACCCCCAATTACTGGACATATTACTGTAAGTGCAAGTGAAATATCTCTTCATTGGCATCATTTAGAATCTCAAATTATTCTCAGCAGTCTTTGTTCTGGCTTCTGTGCATTTTGTTTGTAGTGCAGGTGGAAATGTTTGAGAGAAGTGTGTGTGTGCGTGTGTGTGTCTGTGGGGCAAGGTGAAGGGATGACAGGTTGAGAGACCTCACCCCAGGCTCTTTGGCACTGTCCCCTTGTCCCACTGTGCTCATGGCACGAGGCTGCCATTGGAAGCTTTTCAGGAGAGCGTCTACCCTTGGAACAGGTGGCCTACACCTAGGGCTCATCTCCCACCTACATCTCTCTTTAGCAGTCCCCCCACATTTTTGTTTCTCGTGAATGTTATGTTTAGGGACTGCTCTTTAGAAGCAGGTGAGCTTTTATGGTACAGAGCAGCAATTTTTGCCCTCATAAATTGATTTGAGTTTTATTAGTATATTTAGGGCTATAAATAAAGATCCACAAATGCACTTGGAGGGAAAGAAAAGAGTGCAGTAAGCTGTTAAGTGGGTAACTTAAAGCTCAAAGATAATATAATCAAAACTAGGGCTTCTTGAATATTTTCTCAGTGCTTTTTTTTTTTTCTCCCTTGCCTTATTACCTCAGGCTCCTCCACGGGAACAATAGTGAGGCCAAAAGTGCACTATGCCAGGCCCCCTCACCCCCCTCCCGATCCTCCCATCCCTGAAGCCAGTGCCCTGGGGCAGGAGACTCGCCACTCTCTTTTCACACCCCACTGCTTGGCCCAGTCCGAGCTGGAACACACCAAGCAGCGCCACTCGTTCCCTGACAGGCTGGTCCGCAGCCGCAGCTCTGACATCGTGTGCCCAGGTCGCCGGCCCACGAGTGACCCCGGCCTTAACCGGCGGGTAGCAGTCGAAGAGCGCGACCCTGCCGGGGCTTTCGCCTTGGGTCCATCCTCATCCCCCAGCAAGGACTCCCTGAAAGGAGAGGTAACGAGCTGTTGTGTAGTTGGGCTGCTTTCATAGTCGGCTTTCAATAAACCACCTGCTAATGTTTGATTATAATGTGCTAATTTACATTTAAAGGTTGAGGACAGAAAAGACAGCGACGATGAGAAATCTGATCGCAACAGGCCGTGGTGGAAGAAACGTTTTGTGCCAGCCATTCCCAAAGGTAAGGAAACGGGTTACTTGCAAGTCTTTCCCTGTGCCGAGAAATGAACTTGTGATCAGTGTGATTGCAGTGTGCCTTTTATATGTTTTGTGGTTGGGGGGGGGAAGAAAACATTCTCTTAATCACAACGGACAGGAAATATCACACTTTAAAGAGCAGAGCAAAAAGCAATTTATAAAGTGAGAAAGAGACTGATGATCCATGTTGTCCACTCCATTGCTGATGTTCCAGTTGGAAAATGATGTTTCTTGTTGTTTGAAGTTGCTCTAGAGACGTGTCCAGTCCTTTTTCTCTCAGGTCTCACTAGCTGCAGATTTATATAGACTTTTCAAAGCTAATCAGTCATCAGAGGAGCTTTAGCTGTGTAGATTGTATGGCTGTAGCCCTCCCAGCAGTGCTGTCAGCCAGCGGCTAATGGTCATTAGATAGACCTCTCTGTCATCAGCGCTGATAGATGACACATCTCTTGTTGGAGTTCTACTCAACAACCATCTCTCATACATCTGTCTGGGAAATAATGAGCTGTGCCTTCACAGAATTAGTGCTTATTACTCTTTAAGATAATGGTACTTCTAAAGTAAACATTGGATTGATATTCATAAAATGCAGGACTGGAAAAAGTCAAGGGCTTTGACGTCTAAACCGCCACCTGTGTAAACGCCATTGTGTTTGTCCTGCTGCTCTGCATGGTGATTCAGTCGTCCCGCAGAGCAGCAGCCTGTGCTTGAAAGGCCAACCCTGTCTGTTGTGTTCCTCACAGTGCTGTATTGGACGGCTGAGAGTGAAGTCCCAGGTAACGCTTCCATGCTGTCATCATCGAGCTAGCTTTACTGCTGGAGCCAGCGGCTGCGTGCCTTGCTGCTTTGTGCTGCCTTAGAACTGTAGAGCTGTGATGTGACACGGTGTAGCCTGAGTTCCCACAGTCGCGTTTCTCATCGACACCCGATTTTCTGTGTTTCGCTATGTTTTTTTTTTTTTATTCATTCATTCACTCATTTTTTACTCCCTGGCGAAAACAGAATATGAATGTAGATATTTCATCCAAGTTCTCCTGTGTGTGTGTCATCAAATTTTAGCATCTGTAACTCTGCTGTGTTGGTGCCTTTATGTCAATAGAATAAGCGTCAGTAGGGTTATGCACATCCATATACACTACCTCTTTTATAATTAGTTACAGTATGTCTTTGGGATATTCTGCTTTAAGCCAAAGGTCGAATTACCATCAAAATGTTTGCTTTTTCTTTTTAAAAGCATTCACTGGTCTAATACTTTGTAGATGCCATGCATTACACACTAAGATTTTTCATCTCCCATACAAAAACACCAAAGACTTAACAAAAGTGGCTGTCAACAGGCGATTTGTGACCAGGTGAATGGATTGCCACTCTGTTTTAGTTAATCACACGTTTCTGCCCCACAGCTCCAATTGCAGCATTTAGGAAAAGGGACAAACAAGAGAAAGATGAAGTTGTCCACAATATCCCGCAAGGTCAGTCATGGTTTGTTTTCAGTCTTGATTGCTAAGCAGAGATCCACCACTGTGAGTTTAATTTGAATTCAAGCTTCTTTTTTCCTCTTTCACCCTCACAGATGACCCGTTGCTCAGATCGAGCACTCAAGCCCAGGCAGCTGAGGACATCCTGGACAAATACAGGAACATTAAAAGGACCAGCCCGAGTGATGGAGCCACAGCCGGAGCCTCCTATGATGGTGCAGGAGGTCAGAGCAGAGAAAAAAAATCAAAACACCATGCATGCACGAGAGGTAGACCTGCAGGAGACATAATACATTAATATATATTTATGCTTTCTTTACTTTAACAGATCTTTGTGTTGAGGACAATGTGCATGACGCTCAGAGAGAAGACACTTTGCAGAACATTTCTGCAGATGATCTCCCAGACTCAGCCAGCCAGACGGCACAACAGCACGAAACAAAGTTCTCTTTCAGGTCATAATCCAGCACATAGCCAAGCTCTTTTGACACTGACACTTAAATTTTCTTGATGCAGATGATTCATAGATAGGGCTCAATTGATTTTTTTTTTTTTTCCCCCCACAGTGATGCAAAGAAGAAGTTGAGGTTGGCTTTGTGTTCTGCAGACTCAGTGGCTCTGCCTATCATGGCTCCTGCAACTACTCGAAATGGGCTGCCTGATCACATGGATCCTGAAGGTAAAGGTGCTTGAACACCCAATAGTTAATCTATCTGGTTTCATTTCATTTGATTTTTATTTTACTAAACTGAACATGCTGCCATGCTGGATTTGTATGAATATTTCTACTGAGTACTTAAAAAAACAAACAAACGGATTATGAGGTGGAATTCATTTAAAATTTGTTTAACAAGAAATTAGAGTGTACTAATTTAGAGCAGCACCAAAAGTTTCTACAGTGTAGGTATCTTTGTCACACACTTCCATTGGGAGCGAGGCACATGCCCTTAATGTTGGCAACCATCCATCCTGCTCAGATTGTCCTTAAGCAAGACACCAAATCTGTGCCAACTTCACCTTCTGAAGGTTTGGGGCAAGGTTGAAATATGGGGGATGTTGAAAAGTTCAGTGAAATATGGTCATACGCGTGTGGCCATATAAAATAATCTCAGTTTAATCGAAAATAGGCAAGTGTTCTAACACGTCACTAAGTAAATGCAAGGAAAGGATGTTCTACCAAAACCTGATATCAAATGTTTAATACATTTATAAACTTTAATGTTACTCGTTCTTTGGGGCTTTCATTGACATTATATCTCACTGTTGTCCAATGCACACTGCTGTCTCTTGTTTTCAGAAAACGAGATTGTCTGCTTCTTGAAGATCCAGTTAGCAGAAGCCATCAACCTTCAGGATAAGAACCTGATGGCCCAGATCCAGGAGACCACTCGGTGCGTCAGCCGCTTTGACGCGCGCACCTGCAGGAAGCTGCTCGCTGCCATTGCAGAAGATTACAGGTAAATCTGGAGGGTTTGGAAAGTCACCCTTATTTGTGTGTTTTAATTAGTTTTTTTTTTTTTTTTTTTTTTTAATGTAATGAAACGCAGAGCTACAGTGAAAATGATAAAATGCCTGTGTTTCTCTTTGTTTCCTATAGAAAGCGGGCACCGTACATAGCCTATCTAACCAGGTGTCGTCAGGGCCTGCAGACCTCTCAGGCCCATTTGGAGAGGCTCCTCCAGAGGGTGCTAAGAGACAAGGAGGTGGCAAACCGCTACTTCACCACAGTCTGTGTTCGACTTCTCCTCGAGCATATGGAGTCTAAGATGCTCGATTTCATTAAAGGTATTTCAATGTTTTCACATTTAGTTGAACTGAATTCTTTCTTTGCTTAGTCCTCCACATTAGAGATTCCTGCTAGTGTGACATTACTAAATACTTTACCATTGTTGTTAGTAGAATATTTTAATTTTTTTCCAAGTATTTGAAGTGCCTGCAGTCTGTCCACAAACTCGAGCGCAGCACGACGGTTACAGATACTAATGTCATTTATTGAAGATGCGAGGCTTAAATCACTTTCTCTCTCCAGCGTTCCAGGGGTGCACAGCAGCCGACGACAAGACAGCAGCAGTGGAGGATTTTCTGCGCTACTTGTACGGCGCCATGGCCCGTGATGCCATTTGGCAGTATGCAAGCGAGGACCAGCTGCAGGATGCCCAGATGGCTATCGAACGCAGTGTTATGAACCGCATCTTTAAACTGGCCTTCTACCCCAATCAGGATGGAGATATTCTCAGAGACCAGTGAGTAGCACACTGCCAAGCAAAGTGCTTCACTAGGCAGTATTGGATTTCTTTTCTTTTTTTTTTTCTTTTTTTTTAACTGTTAGGAGGATTTAAAACTGAAACTCTAGAGATAGCAGAACTTTTATATCTTGGCCTTTATACAAGTTCACTAAAGGGCTTTTGGCTCGGTGTAAAAATGCCCTGTAAGGATCCTGTGACTAATTTCAAAATTTAAGTAAATATCCCCCATTTACTTGTATGAACATTGCATGTATAAACAGATTGCATTCATATATGTTGGTGGAATCCATGAAAGCAAGTTTTGTAGGTCAACTCCGTTGTATTACGTGACTACATTTAATTCAAGTCTGGCTTTCTGTTTCGATTTACCTTATTAGTATCCTGCTTTTGCTCATCTGTCAAAGCACTTTGTAAACAGTTGTTGCTGTGAAAGTAAGTTGATGTGTGTTATTGTTGGACAGATTGCGTTCTCTCACTGTTGTCTTAAACCCAGGTGTCTTTCTCTCTCTCTCTCCCCCCCCCCTCCACACACACACAGGCTTTTCCATGAACATATCCAGCGACTCTCAAAAGTTGTGACAGCAAATCATAAAGCTCTTCAGATCCCAGAGGTATAAATATATATCTATTTTTTAACATATTCTCAGTTACCAAAGAAGGGAGATACTTTAGAGGTACTGGTACTTTAAAAGCTGATGATTTTGAAAAACTTCCTGGTTGTAGGTTTACCTGAAGGAAGCTCCCTGGCCTTCTGCACAGTCCGAGATTAAGAGCATCAATGCATACAAGACGCCACGAGATAAAGTCCAGTGTATACTGCGGATGTGTTCCACCATCATGAATCTCCTCAGTCTGGCCAACGAGGATTCTGTCCCTGGAGCAGACGACTTTGTTCCCGTGCTCGTCTTCGTCCTTATTAGGGTGAGTCTGTTCTTTATTCTTCCCTTTTTATTACCACAATGTAATTTCTTCAACTTTAATTGTAAGAATTTAGATGACTTGTTGACTTTTAAAATTAAAAAATCACCATCATAAAAACTTCTCATAAAAATGAATGCTGTGGCAAAACACCATAACGCCGCTGCTAAGCTGTGTATATTTTTATATGTAAATATGTAAAAAAAAAAAAAAAAAAAAAAATAAATAAATAAATATATATAAAAATAAATAAATATGATGCTGCATGAGCTTCGTTGAGTGGCTAATGCGAGCCCATCCCCACGTCTCCTCCCCTCCAGGCAAACCCGCCCTGCCTGCTGTCCACCGTTCAGTACATCAATAATTTCTACGCCAGCCGGCTGAGTGGGGAGGAGTGCTATTGGTGGATGCAGTTCACCGCGGCGGTGGAATTCATTAAGACCATCGACGATCGCAAGTGAAGCAGAACAGCCACCTGTATGGGCAGACTGCGGGGGAAGGAGCCGGGAGACTGGGAGACTTCCCAACCAACTGCTCCCTCTGCACAGCTTATAAAACCTGGCCCTCAGCCTGCTCTGTATTTGTATAGCTTGTACATAGCCAGAGACGTTGAGAGATTACAAAATATATATTACTGTACGTATGTGAACAAATCCAGGGTTTGAGCCGTAGTGGGGAAAAAAACAAACAAACAAAAAAAAGGCCTATGGGAAAAATTGGTAACATATTAACTTTGAACCTGATTTGAATTTTTCCTTTTATCTTCTTGTCTTTTCAGTCAGGTTTCCTTTTGGGGTCTGTATTAGGCATTTTATATATACATAATTACAATATGACATTAAATCAACATTATCCTGTATAAAGGGACCAGACTTCCTTGATGTGATCAATTTTTTTTTTTCCCCTCCCCGGGGTGAAAGGGAAAGGCTTCCAATTAAATTACAGTATAATGTTCACTAAACCCATTGTGACACAGGAATTTACAGTGAATGATAGTTACCGGTGGGATTTAGTGACTCATAAACACTGAGATCAGTTCACAATTAACCGTACTACTCCCAAGGTTACAGTATCAAAAAAAACTAATAGGGCAGCTTATATCATGAACTGTTTACCCCAATGTGCATCGATTTGGACGTAAGGGCCCACATATTTATATGAGATAAAATGTATTTATTTCTGTCATTCTGTTTAATGCTTTGTTAATCTAGTTTTTAACAATGAAAATGCATATCATGCCAATTCAAGATGTCAGAGGCAAGCGATGTTACTGTAGACTTGCTAAAAAATAATGCTTGAGTTCGGAAAGGCACCTTAGCAGTGAGTAGCCCTTAGGTGAGGATGCTGGGTGATTAACAAAGACAGGGTGAGCTCATGCACAGAGCTTTGGTGGCATTTTTTTTTAAAAAAAAAAAAAGGAAAATAGTGCCTTTGATGTGGGGCACGCTGTACAGGTAGTTACTTTTTTTTCTCTAATATATAACCCAACATAAGAACAATCCCCACCCTTAAGTGCATACGTGCACACAAAAACCAAGACACACACACACTACTCCAACGGGCCAACCATGTCTCATTGAGACATTTTTGTCCAGCCCTCACTGCTGGCATCATAACATTACCGACTGTTGCGTCTCGGTCCCTTTAACGATATCCCCATTTCGGAATTCTAGATCCTACCTCAAAGTTGAAACCAATGAGCCTGATATCTGTCTGTACACAGTAACTGTCCTGCATTGGTTGACACCAGAGTACTGGATCTTTTTTTTTTTTTTTTGTGTGTGCAGTAGTTGGAAATGGTTGCAAACAGGGAAAGGAATGAAGGAAAAGTTGGATATTGACCTGCTGTGATGCTTGTTGTGGTCGCGTCACCCTTAATTAAGACAAGCCTTTGTTAGTGAACAAAGACATTTTAGTTTCTAATCTTATACCTGAGATGCCACATGTGTCCACATGGGCAGACTAGTGAACAATTGGATATTGGCTCTCTACCTCCTCATTAGTTCAACAAAGGGACTCCTGTTTATGTGCACTTATCCCCCCCTCTTTTTCTTTTTCTTTTCCCAATTTGGTGTGCTGTGATATCCCAGTGTCATTGTATCTTTCCAATTATAGAACAAGCATGTCTTTAATTCTCAAGAAATGACTAAAACTCCTTTTCTCTTGAAATCCTCTGCTTCATTTTTGTATACAGGCGTGCTACATGTATTATAGTTTTAAATAACCTGTTAGTTTTCACGGGAAATGACCTGACAGCACAATACACAGTAGTATAGAAGAGTAAATAATCAACACTATTGTTACTGACTTGCAGTTTATACTGAAGTGGTTGGTGTAGTACGTGAGTGTTTCCTTTTCTTTTCCTCTCTTTTCTTTATTTGTCTAGTGAGCGTGTGAGACGCCTGTGCGATTGGTTGACCCTCTGCCTCCTCTTGCATGAAGTCATTGAATGGTCTGTACACTGTCAATCATTGTAAACTGTTAGAATAGGATCAGTATTTGCCACAGGCCAGTAATTGAACCTGCAAGAGGATGCAAAGTTTCTGTGCCCGTGATACTTGCATATCTGAACTCAGTGGTTTATTTTGCACAAAACGGATGTATTTTCCTGGAAAATTTGAGAGGGAACGGTGCATTTTTTTTGGGGGGGGAGGGGGCTTGTAGTCATCTAAAGTAACCATATTTAGATTTTAAAAAATGAGTAGCAAAGATGAGCACCATGCTGTTACTTTCAAACTGGTTAACAGTTTATGGGTAACATCACAAATGCTTAAAAAAACCATATGTATATATACATATATCCCTGTGTGTGTGTGTGTGTGTGTGTGTGTGTGTGTGTATATATATTCGTCTACAGTAGCATATGCAAAGGATTTGTATGTGTATCTACACTTCCTTGCAGAGTCTGTGTAATCAATTTGATGAGAAAACCATGCACTGGAAAATCAAGTTGCAGGTTGCATCTATACTAATGAGGTTTATGTGATGTCACTGTAATTGGAAATACATACTGCACACAGCTGATGAAATTATTTGGACCTGGCTAATGTTTCAGATAGCCAATCGTAGCAGCTACGAATTCCCCCACCACTCACTCCCAACTGAAGTGCTGATCTAAACACAAAAAACGCGTATGATTGTGTTGGACAAATTTGTAATTTTAGCCTTGATTGTATGCAAGCCACTCTGGGCAGTGGTGTGAAGTGAGAAGGCTAAAGGAGTTCATCCATTCTTCAAAGCTTTACTGTTCTGTTCCCTGTACGATTGAGCTGAAAGGCTGAGCAGAGGAGAGAAAAAATAAGAAAGGTTTTACATCTTGCATCTAATTTTAAATTTTATTGTAAGCTTGCACAATTATGACATGCGGAGAAAGCCGGTTTGTCTTTACTGTGATTAATGCATTATGTAATTCTTTAAAACCAATAAAAGAAGCGGAAGTTTTCTTTCTTCCCCCTCCCCCCTTGTTTTTAACATTTTAAAATTTAAAATTTTGTGCTTCCCTGTTCTTCTCTGGCTCCATGAGAACGGGAGTGTCTCACACACACGCTGTACATGCACAATAGTGTATCGTTATTCTCTGGTTCCTTGGACAGTTGTAGGTATATCTGGCTGACGGTTCACACAATAGAAATGAAGGTAAGTAAATTTATGCATGGAATATAATTGTTAGTGGGGGCAGTGGAGCAGCATCATCCAATCTAACAGCCACAAATAGCAACCTCTCAGCAAACATTTCATTACTGCTGACAAGTGTTTCGGTGGATTGTAATTGGAGATATCCCCTCATCTAAAAGCCCTCCTTACTTCACCGATTGCCTCCTCTAGTACACTTTTTTTTTTCTCCCTCTTTCCCATCATAAACTTCTTCGTGGGGTGCTTTGTGTCCCCTGATGATATCTTGCAAATGTTAATTTAAATTCAAATTTTAGTGTGTGAAGTTAATTAGTTGCATAAGCCAGTGGCTAGATAGGCCAGATTTAGCGATGGGATCTTACGACTATGTGGCACTTGGCTGATTTGAGATACAAGGAGGCTTTGTTTTGTATTAAAATTCTGTGTTGTTATTGGCTCATGCTTCTGGGGGTTAACGACACCAAGATATGCGGGTCCAACAAACATGAGGTGTGATATCCCTTCCAGTTTAAGCACAGTATCAGATCAGTGGTGATCATTTCTACAGGTGATTGCAGATATATGTTGAACAAGAGGGTTTTCTTTATTTTTTACGTTTAGACATATCATTTTGTTTCTTGAAGGCATAGATTGGGTTGAAATTCCATGCAGGAGGATGGGGGGATGCTTTCACTCACTGATACTTCCCTGATGTAGGGGGACAGTGATGAAGGGCCTTCCACCATCAAACAGTGGTCTCAGGAAATCGCACAAATTCCAGTGCAGGTTAAACATGCACATGTGTGTGAAAAGTTGAAAACCAAGATGAAGCATGATAAAAGATGTTGATGAAAAGCGTGAGAACATAAGGTCTAAACACAAATGTGGGTTTTACAGGGAACAGCACAGTGTTGGCTGAAGAGCGAAATCAGCTGCTCAATTTGCAACTTACAGATGCCTAAAGGGGGTGGTGACAATAAAATATACAACAAGAAGAATGAAGCTGTACCTTTACAAAAACACAGTACCTGGAACTTTGCTGATTTGACTTTTATTCCAGTAAAGAATTGCTTAAAGCACGGATCCAGGCTGTGTTTATTTACATCAACTCCCGAGACCGTTGGCATCAAAGTGCACGAGGACCAGTAAACAGCAGCACTGTTATCCTGGCTGGTTACATGATACTGACAGTGCAAATCCACGTTTTACCCAAAGTGTCCTGCAGATGGCAGGCGCACCATTCACGACGACGGTCTGCAGATCTGATCTGAGAGCGGCTCAGACAAAGAACACCACGGGGCACGACGGCCTGACATTTAAAACCAGTGGGAACTGCTGTCTGGAACTGGATCTGTTTTGTTTATTATTTATCCTTTCCATATTTAAAATTATTATTATTATTTTCTAATAATTGACGGATGGCTCAACCTATATTATTAATATTAGTAGTAGTGATAGTAGTATTCCTTTTATAAATACTACTGTTGCTGTTGTCGAATTACAAGGTACACACTAAATATAACGCAAAAAAGAAAAAAACAAAACAAAAAAAGCCAATTTTCTTCATTACTTAGCTCACGGAAAAGGTTACGCGTGATTCCTCGTGGCATTATCCAGATTTGGAAAGTACCTTTAAAGACACGCGCGCCCTCTTTTCACCCCTCACGTGCATACAAGCGCGTACATACATATCTGCTTGAGCTTACCTGCTGGTAGTGGCGGGAAATCTTCGTTAATGACTAAACAAACAGAACAAGGCAGAAACACGTCAATTAAATTACGCTTGTGTGTGTGGGGGGGGGTGCCTAAATGAACAAAATGTCAAATACACATATCAAAACTTAAATGAAATAGCCGCAAGGATGCGGGCAGAAGAGAAGATTAAAACTCAAAGGGATACCAAGTCTCCAGCGCCCTGAGGTGGTGAAACTGAAGGAGATACAAATAGCAAAAGTGAACACCATTCTCTTTAATAATTTCAGCCTCAACTACAGAGACAAAGGCGCTGAAAAGGAGATTTGTGTCTAATAGCTCTGGTCCATTATGAGGTTGCTGTAGTCAGTATTAAACTGTGCGTATACACCAAAATGCAAAGACCGGCAATAATGTTAGATTTAGCATCATTTCAAGAGATTTGTGGGCTGTTGTATTTTGCACTTATTGTACCATTGTTTTCCCAATCTGTCTTATAACAGGGATAACTTACATTCTCCATGTTTTCTTTTTCTACTCACCATAAAGGCAATCAAATTAGCTAAAGTGTCAGTTTACAACAGCACCTCTTAGACTTCCTTATATTTTCCTTATATGATTGGAACAAAAAAAAAAGAACAATTTTCACAGGCTGGGCTAATCACCTCTGAGAGAAAGAGTGGGCGTTGACATCAAACTGAACCATGGAAATGGAACAGGAATTAGATGCACTTAGCCATCACATGTTAATGGCAGCAATCAACAGCCAATTACCCAGCGTACTTGAGTACGTTGACAAGTGCAGGTGTACCCTACAACTAACACAGGTCTCTTTCGCGCATTTCCATAAAATCGACAGTAAACTCCCTCTCTGATTGAGCTCGCATGTTTCACTGAGGTTGCAATTAAGCGACATTGTTAGGGAAGTGTCAAGTGTGGATCATGAGGAAAAAAATACCTCAAGGGCAATAATAGCCTAACGTGCATTAGATCTGGATGCATGTAAATCCATAAAGCTGGTATTTGTTTGTATTAAAAGTGTCCTTGTTGCTTTGAGGGAGGGTTAGGCTGCTCCTGCTGATTTGAACACTTTCTGAATCAGTGCTCAGAAATGTGTTGGCAGGCAGCATTTGTACAACTGGACAGTGCAGTGGTGTCACTGCCTGGCATGGCCCTCAAACTGAACATGATCTCGGCTGAAGATCTGCTGCTGATGCTGATCATCTCTGTCATTGGGGTGGATTTCAGGGCTCAGCTATGGCTGCTGCCCTGACAAGCCTCGGAAGACACATGCGCACACACACATGCATGAGCTCTACACACACTGTGAGGCCAGCGTCCCGGCATGACCTACTTTGATTATTCTGTCCTTAAGCAACAGGTGATGGGCTTCCCCGGATGTCATCTGTGTCGTTGGCCTCTGTTCAGAGACAGCATTCAGGACCCAGGGAGAGCTGGCTGGCAACATGCCCGATCTACAAGTGAGCTGTCCTATCACTGACATCAAGTAAGCCGAAGATGTCATGTCTTCATCTTGTGAGAGTTCAATCCCCCTTTCAGGATGGATCAAGCTCTCTGTCGCTGGAGAGAGGGCTGTGCAGATAAGTGTAGTCATACTTTCTCCCGGGAATGTCTAGCAAATAACCTGTGGGGTACAGGCATGCTTAATAAAGGCTGCTTTATTGGTGATCACGAAGCAATACATTTCCCCAACTTGCTTGTGTCCTAGGGGGCGACAGTAGAAACAAAAAATTAAAAAAACACATTTTTTATCATTTACGAATATCGACAGAAAAAATGCATGTTATATGAGCCCCGCATGACTTGATATTCAGGCTAAAGTCCATCTGGTAGATATCACTGTAAGTTGTAGCAGTGCTCAGCTCTGATATCAGCAGCTGGTGGAGAGACTCCAGCTCAGATTGTGCAAAGCTTAATATGATGTAGGAAGAAAAAAAAAAGGAACACGTAAAGATGAATCAGCATTATAAAACCATATTTTGGAAAGAACACTTTAACAAACAACAACAACAACAAAGAATAATTTGGCCCAGTGGTATTATTTGAATAATGAAGGGTGACATAGTAATAGCACACCCCTCACGTGAAGCAAACATGTTTCACTGCATTCAATATATTACAATGACCACTGACAGTCCATTAGCTGTTGAGAACAACCTGTTCATTCCCTTCTCCTTCTATCTCTTTTGTTTGCCCTCAAGCTGCTTGACTTGTTCTACTTGACTCCTGAACCATTTTAATATCAGGCTGCCATGGGTTTCCTTCCTGTAAGCCAGTGTCTTCATATTTCTGTTTCAGCCCTACCAGACTGAGAGATAAAAACCTCGCTGGTATACTCTCCTAGTGTGTATTAAAAGCGGCAGTGACCCTGTTAACGGCCCTTTTAAAAAACAGGGATGAGAGTGCGCAGGAGGAGCACAAATGTTGACTACGATATTTGTGTAAATATCAAGCAACACCTCTGCACATGTGAGGTCTTAGGATAAAGATGTTTTTTTTTTTTGCAAACTGCCAAATAAATAAATAAATAAATAATAAAACATATATTTTTTTAAAGTACAGTGTTGGCAAAAATCAAAGAGATCAATATAACTCAGAATGCCGGTTCAGTTTTGTTTAGGGCTTAATGCAATAGCTAGTTAACAGTTCATATTAATCACTTTTGAAATGACATCAATAAAGCAGTCCAATGGAAAAATGGCAATTAAGCCTTTATTGGCCCAACGTGATCGGTGTTGTCAGAGGTCATGTGCAGCCATCGCTGGCACTGTGTGTGTGTGTGGACGCACAAGTTTGTGTGCTGGCGCGCGTTAAATAATGCCCAACTTTTCCCCCCATGACAAACAGCCTCCATAAAGGATGCAGCCTGTCTCACTGCAGCAAAGCGCTTACGTGCCGTCTCTCTGTCACCGGCACTTCATTGCTTACTCGCAGAGGAGTCCACAATGCTATATATTAATTAAGGATTTCAGAAACAATAATGGTGACAATAAAGACAGTCCTCCCTCTTTGTCCTCCGTATTCTGCCGTCAGACGACATTAGGAGGCATGTGAGAGGAGCTAGGGGAGGAGGAGGGGATGGCGCGATAGAGCCCCCTTCTCTCCGGAATGTAATCTCCCCGATGTTACATGGTGCAGCCTAAACTGATAAATTGCAGATTAAATGGCGGCCACACTCCACTTCACCCTGCAGCCTGCACCACACCCCCTTAGTTCCTCACATTTTTGCTATTCACTGCCTTCTTGGCCTGTCAATTCTGCCTAATCGTGAGAGGCACTAAAACACCAGGTCTTGACAGAGCTAGATCAAGAATGATGAACATCTCTCAATGGCAAAAGACTCGTGCTCCTAACTCTACTAGAAGGCTCGCATCACTTATGCAGAAATCAGCGGCGTGCCAGCATCCAGGAATTATGCCTGCTGACAGGAGATGCATGAGGTACGCATTGTGCGGCTGGAGCAGCCTTGACAAGTTATAGTTAACTGCAGCAATGGCGACCCCGAACACAAAGGATACAGCGGCTTATTAATGGTGGAGCATCCATGTCAATAATCCCTGCTTTTGGGTTGTGTCCAGAGTCATGCATCTTGCCACTACAAGTGGCACGCGCGGTTAGTTTTTAAGGCATATAAACACACATACTGACACACACAGACACATACAAAGCACACGTGGCCTCGGCGTCTGTGACCGGAAAGCTTTCTTTTCCTTAATGAATGGCACAGCAGTAGGGAAAAAAAAGAAAGGTGAATTTAAATATCAATGTATATGTCTGTGTTAAATTATTTATCTGTTTCCTCAACAACCAAGCCCGGGGAGATGCACCGCCTCCCTCCTCCTGACCTAATCCATGAGCGTGAATACAAAGAAATAAGTCATTAAATTCCTAACTGCATGTTGCTGATGTCGTCTATGGAAATATTTGTAATGTATATTCTAATTTTTCCGAATAAATTAGGCAGTGTTGCATTTCCATGTAAATTTATTCAAGGCGCAAGGAAGAGGAGTGTGGGGGGTGCGCTAAGATCTGCTAGATTATGCATAATTGTGGTATTGTAGCCCTTATTTCTACATCTAGCTCCGTATTGCGTGGTCATTAAATTCTAAAATAATGGCAACCTCACAGCTTCTCTGTCCTAATTGCCCCCTTCCATACAGTTGCCTCTTCAAGACAATATGATGAAGTGTGCTGTGGGATGTGTTAATAAGATGGCATTTCTAAACTGAGCAGGACAATACTTTTGCAGTTGACTCGCCGCGTATTGAGTGGAACGACTTCGCTCGCTCACTCACCTTCGCGTTTGTTTTGCCTTTTGACTTTCTGATGAGTCAAAGGAGGCAAACGGCTGAGCCCGTCCTGACTTGTCAGGATGAAAGTGGGGATTTTGGCCTGTCTCCGCTCATCTCTATATGTGCAGAAATCAAAGCGGGGAAAAGCCTCATTAATAAAAAGACACATCTCTAATCCACTCGGTGGTTGGAAGGAAATTTCTTTTAATGAAATGCAACATGTTACCTAATTGCACGGCTGAACCATGTGCACAGTATACATTTCAAAGGGGAAAAAATATGCACAAATTTCAAAAGTAGAATCTCTCGACTGAGACTGGATATGATTGAGAGAAGGGGAAGGAGAGATCAATCTTTGTGATGATGTGTGAAAAGGGCAAGCTCTTCGCCCAGCATGTACTTTTCCTCATTACCTTTCATTTAGCAAGAGAGCATCTTGATGCTAAATAAACAACTCAAACAGAGTCTGCTGTTAGTTTTCTGCAGCCGCTATGGAACCCGCGTGTCCTCGTCTGTGCATATTTGCAAGCCCGCATTTCACACTGTAAGCTTTAGTTGCATGCTTGCATGATAGAAGGTTATTATAACGTGCTTAAAGTGTCCCCCAGTGGACATTTTATCCATGCAGAGACTTGGAGGACTCATCAGCAGCAGTTCTCTGGGCCTGCGCCCCTTTACGCACACAGGCAACACCCCCCGGAGTGTTTCCCACGTAGCATAACCCACCTAAACATCCTGTCCGCTCGTTCCTCCTCTGACGTTCAGCTGTGCTTCATCTCCACATCCTTAAAAGCAGAAATTAATGACAAGCACAAAGCTGCTCATTTATAATTGCTTCATTATACTGCTGTGCTCTCCTGACAATAATGGTGTTGCTGGTGTTTTTCTAATTATATGGCATTTTTTTTTTTTTTTGCTTGTTATCAAGGACTTCAGGTAATTGTGGAGAAAATAATGACTGCCTGCCTGCCTGCTTCCTCTGTCTCTCATGGATTGCACATCACAAAAAAATCCTCAGTGCTACCAAGAACCTTATCAAGGAGACCGTTGGGTTGCCTTTTAAAAGCCGACTCCATTTACACTGCTAGTCATCAGCGGCCCAGCGTCTCGAGCGTCTCTAATGAGCAACTTGTACTGTGTTTAACTGAAGGTTTATGACAGTCTACAATTAGCTTCTAGACTCAAATCACAGGATTTCTCGTTTCTTATTTGTTTTCTGTGCTGGCTTCACTGAAACTTCTCTTACCACTCGAAGTGGCCGGGGGAGGAAAAATAATCTAATATGAGGCTAATAATACGAAAAAAAAGCACAACCCATTCTATGACCATATGTGTCTCTTATGAAAAGTCCCAAATATGATTTACATCAGTGATGATAACATCACTAATAATGCTGTCTGTGTAGTGTGATTTCATTCAACTGTGGGGCCCATTAATGATTTGCATTTAATACCCGGTGCGCTCTGCTGTTCCTTTTCTGTGCAACATTGCCGGATATGGATGATGACATTATAATAATTAAAGAACATTATGGACAGAGGGCGCTTCGCTATTTGCTACCATGCGTAATGGCGGCCAAGGCTGTTATTTCTATTTGAAGAGTGCATCCATGTGTGAAATAATAATACTCCCTCCAGGAATACTTTTGTCATATTTTATTCGTCAATATAAAAAAAAAAAGAAAAAGAAGAAGAAAAAAAGACGGAGCAGAAAAACATAATAAAAAATGAACGCACGCTCTTCATTTCCATCCTTCTTCCTTTTGTTTTTAATTCTGCTGTTGCAGCATCCAGCACACCATTGCTGTCTGAAAACCTCAGAGGCGGACTTAATTAGTTGCTAAGAGAAAGCTGCCAGTGGTGGGGAGCTAAGAGAGTGGGGCAGATTTTTTAGTTTGCTCTGAACTTTGCTAATTATCAGGTAGGATGTAATTTTCTCCATTCCCAAGAGGCGCCCAGCAGAGAGCTGCGCCAACTAAAATGGAGAGAAACAAGGCTAAACCTGGGAAAAGTATGAAATATTGACTGTTCTCAACTAATCCTTTTGTTTCTATTTCTTTTTCCAGTTCACCAGGATTTTTTTTTCTTAACTTCTTCCCCTGCCACTTCTGGACGTGTGATTATAGCCTGATGCGGTGACACATCGCGGACACTTACCTGAGAGGGTGTGGGAGAAAACGTTTGCACAGAATAGTGATCACGGACAGGTGGAAACAGGATGTAGTGTGGCTCAGAATGTGGGGGGGAGCGAAGCGAACGCGTGGCGTATATCATTTATATCCAGCAATGTCGGAGCACTGACAGGGACTGTGTTTAGCAGGTTCCTATCCCACATGCATCACATTATGATTCTGAAGTGCCTCAGACGAAAGAGGAGGTTGAATTGCCGTTGACCTGAGTGAGCTAAAATGACATAGATTCAGACAAATAGAGCACTGAGCTACGCGGGGAAACAAGATGGATGTCTAGTGGCAGCACATCTGCACGGGCTCCCTCTCTCCCTCTCGCCGCGTTGCTGAGCCCAAACTTTTGACATTTTCGCCACGTCTGAGGCGGCGTGGATGAGCACTTAACGGGCTCGCGTACATGCAATTTAAAACTAAGAAATTTGTCATTTTCTCAATTTGCGAACACATTTCTTCCAACTTCGCCATGGCTCGGGAAAGATCCTTTAACTGCACGCCAACTTGACACCGGCGTTCAGGACTGTTTGGAGAGCTGTGTTCTAAATTGTCAACGGGAAGTTTTCCGAGCAACTTTTTGCAAGCATTCCGGTTTAAATCTTGGCAGACCCTTCTGTGTGTGTGTGTGTGTATCACCATGGTTGCGGCGTCTAATATGCACGCCCCAGTGCATTGAGAAAAGAGAGCACTTCTTCCTCACTTGGTTTAATTGTCCCTCAGAGACCTGAGGAATTGGAATCTAAGTGGAATACCAGTCTCTTTCTCCAAGCCTCACCCCACCACCACCCCCACACCCTCTTTCTCTTCCTCTCTCCAGAGTTGGAGCGGGGCCCTCGGAGACTCTTGATTTGGCCCCTGTCTTTATTTCATCACAGGCATCTTCTCAGCACAGCCCTCGTTCTCGGTGCTCGAGCGCCTCAGCGTTAGGCTTTATTAACCCCCTAAGCAAGAAGTACCTAAGGGAGGTCAGACGCTGGTCGTTAAAAATCTATTGTGACTTGTCTGAAAAATGAATAAATGAGCACATTATTTCCCGCCCGTTCCACCGGCCCGGTGCACTGTTTGTCTAATCAGTTGCGGGAGCAGGAAAAGTCAACCAGGGTTGACATGCACATTTTATTTAAGTTTTTGTCTGTCAGAGGAGTTTAAATGTGTAATGAACAAAGGAGTGGTGATTTGAAATATAATCCCATTACACTGATGAAATTACAAAGACGGTGAGGGTTCACAAATCATGCTCATTGTTTTCTATCATGAGCGATGCCCCTGTTGAGGTTGTGGCGCGAGGAGGAAGGGCAGGCTATGAATGAATAGTGACAGCACTGTAAGGGGACTGCGAGTGCAGCAGCGGCCTGGCCTCGGTGCACCTCCCTGTGCACGGAGATGCTAAAGTGTTTTCTTGCCTCTGCCTCGGCTCAGGATGAAACAGAAATGCGAAATTGGAATGAGAGAGTGCTGCGTTTCCTGTCACGAGTAGACTGAGAGGAAATTCTTGGATTCTTTTACTAAAAAGCTGGTTAACAAAATTAGTCATGTGGCTTTAAGCCAGCAGAAACAACCGGGGGATTTTAAGACATCTAGTAGTATTTTGTTTTTAAATATTTGATTCGGAAAACATTTCTGATGCCTCAGTGACCACAGCACATGGCTGTTATCAAGATTTGTTTACTACTTTGAGTATAGTATGGACTGCATCTACAAATCATGACTGAACCCTTCATTTCTCTTTTCAAGTCGAGCTTGCAAGATGTTGTCTCAAGGATTAATATAGCCATGCGTGCATAGGCTGCAAGAGCACTTTGATGTCTGCCTTTGATAAGGAGGGTGCTGAGGCCCGTGGCGTAGGAAAAGTTGCATCTAACTCTAGGAGAAAAAATATATTGCAGAAACTTCTGTTTTAGTTTCCTACAGCTTTAATTGGAAGCCTCATATGACCCTTAAACAACATCATCTGAAGCTAATAAGACTTAAAAAGTACATCTGGCTGTAAAATGCTTACCATTTTTAACACTAATGAACTGAGGCGTGCAGTAGAGATAGCCAAACTGCAGGGAGATGTACAGTATATTCTGGAGAATTCCCCTGCTGCACGGGAGCTCATAAAACACATCTGAAGACAGGAACTTGTATCTGGTTATTCGTGTTTAATTGGAGGCGCTGAGTGATGCAAACTAGGTTTTAATGCCCTCCCCTGCTGCCTGACTACAAGTAGCATCAGTGTTGCCACCACTCCTTTTTCCCCCATTTATCCTTGCAGAAATGACCAAACGCACCGTTAACAACGGTTACAACACAGTGTCGCAAACTCCCCTGCAAATGTGGCGCAACATGCAGATATTATGAGCTAAATGTGTCTAAATGCCACAGTTTTGTTTCGTTCTACCGGCACGTATGGAAGAGCAGGAGCATTGTGACAATGCTGCCAAAGATGTGACCCTCAAGGACGCCTGCTTGTTTCGGATAATTTCTTTTTGCTTTCTAATAACTGCTTATTTATGATGTGACATCTAAATCCTGACCCGATCAAGCTGACAATTACTTAATCCAAAACACAGGAAGCGGGATGCTCAGCTAAGTCTTTAGACAGCAGAGACTCTTTGATATTAATTTTCTTTACCCGTCACATGGCGTCTGGCGAGCTTCGTCGGATGTCCGGTTTTTGTTTGGCACACTGCTCTGTCTCGTACGGTTATGCTCTCTTCAAGGCTTTGATCTTCTGCATGTACAATATAATAGCTCATCCTGTAAACATGGGAACAGATTGAATAAAGAATACTTTACTTTCCCTTGGCCCTGGAAAACAGTTCTGTCATGTGCTGTCCACGCTCATCTCAGCTCCAGGCTGGCTGTGGTGCTTTTATTCAATGTGACAGAGGAGAGCTGGGGACTCTTTCTCCTGGCACCCCGGTACTCGCCACACTGACACTCTCCTCTGAAGTGCCACATTAATTCTAATAAAGCACTGCCTTACCAGGGCCCACAAAGACCAGGGCTGTTGGAGGGGGCAGACGCTAGTATAAATACCAGGCTTAATGAAGGGAGGCAGTGGTGGCGCAGGTGGTGTGGCAGTGCAGGTGGCACCTCTCACCCCCAGGCTCCTGGGTGAGTCCGCCGCTGCTGCCACTCCAGGGGGCACAGCAGCAGAGATTGCATTTTAATTACCAGGCACACCTTGTCCTCCTGATGGGTCACCGCCTTGGAGGGAGTGAGCGTGCAGACATGCCTGTTTTCAGACCTTCTTTATCTCTACCTGCATGTTTACAATAAGATACTCCCCTAAATGTTGTAGACTGAATAGGAATTTTATTGTTCATGCCCGGCCTGTCACCACTCAGCATAACTAATTCCGTACATGGGAAAGGGCCGGCATCTTGCCTGAATTATGTGCACCTCTCTCCCTGTGGGGAGGCATCCATCCAGCCCCAGTCATTGCTAACCCTCCCCTTGAGGAGTTCTATCCACAGGGAGGTCCACACCTGTTTCTTTCACCCCTCCCTCTCCACGCTGGAAAAATCATCTCTCTCCCTCTTCCAGTGGTAACTCAAAACTCTTGACGTTTCAAATCCTTATTTTAGTCGGGCTTTTTTGGTTTGGTGCAAGTGGCTGTACCTGGATGAGAAATAGATCACTGTTTCGCTGCACCCATCCCCTCCATGTGTCAAGACCTGGCACAGATGGGTGATGAGAGGGTTTGGATGTAGGAGAGAGGGTTGTATGTCCAGGACGTGTGAAGACACTACCCCACCACCTACGCCCCCTCTCCCTCCCTCTCTGGGGATGTTTCTGTCAGCACACAGCAGCCCTCAGCAGCACAGATGTTGTTGCATTGTCTGAAGCACCAAAGCTCCGATCAGCCCAACTGGGAGCTCCTACTCATTAGCTATTGTCTCTGTGTGTCTGACTGGGCCTTTGATGAATGCAGCAGTTAGCCGAAGATCAGACACCAGACAAAGAAAACAGAAACCCAACCATCTATACATATGGCTCAAAAGATAACACCCTGCTGTGTTCAACATGTTCAAATGACCATTGCTGATTAAAATTTTTGACGTGCAGCCGTGTGCAGCTATGCAGTGCACAGCTCAAGTGGATGTTTTAGCTTTTTCTGCACTCAGCAAACATACAAGATTATCTTAAGCTTTGTGTTTACAATGAAGAGCATGGGCTCTAAGCTCCTCAAAATAAAAGGGCATTGTGTCTGCCACTTGAAAACTCTGCTCCCCTCTTTGCTTACTCACCCGAAGAAAGGCCATGCCATTATTTATTTAATTCCCCCTCCTTGCATTCTTCTCTCTTCCCCTCCATACACCTACCCATCCAGCCAGTCAGCCAGCCGGGCTATGAACACATTGCGGGGCCTGAGGGCAGTACTGTGGACAACCTGCGCTGTGTTCACATGGCTGAGCAGAGAGCGAGTGAGGAAGACTGGCACGCTGAAACCAAACAGGTGTATGATTCAGAGGCGTGAGCTGTGAAGGGTGAATTTTTTATACAAGTCAATGTTGCTTTTGGAGCAAACAGCGGCTTGGATCTGTCCCAGAAAACATTTACACACACTGTGCCTTTTTTTCTTCTTCGTGTTTCACGGCCAGCTTATCAAAGTCTGTGAGAAAATTACCATTTTTGCTCTTACTATTATTAGAAGGTACTGGTTTGAGTAACATCAATTATTATGACAGTAAAATATGAGCAAGAAAATGATATTCAGTTGATGTGAATGTCAGCCAAGCTAAATGTGCTGAAGGTTCTTTGTTTAGACACAGAAAACTGCTGTTTTTGCTCGCAGTCTGTTTATTTATTTCAAATAAATCCCTGTTTCACCAGCTGGAAAAGAATATCATCACATTTTTGTGTGAGCGGAATCCTTTGAAAAGATGTGGACAACTAAAGGATAATTACAGAGCAAGTTAAAACATTTTCATGAACTGGAACAATGCTAAATGAATATTGTGTCATAATCAGTGGTAATAAAGAACACCATAGTTTTTTCTTTTTTTTAATTTCAAAATGTCACAGATTATTGCTTCCACAAATAAATCCCATCATTTTTATAATTATTATTTTCTGTGATTTTGCCATTTTGTCAAATGGTGCCAAACAACTGTGATCTGTATTCTTCCTGCAGCACAAGAGAACGCAACAATAATTTTCAAAGAGCCCTGTTAAATTAATTGGATTTCGAACAATATGGAAACAATGTAACACGCACACTCTGCCATAGTTTCTGTTCTTTAAAGACATCAATGTAAGACGTTAAAGATTTCAAGTTGACGACTTTGACGAGTTGCAGTGGGTGAAATATCACCACTGTATGTCAGTAGATTGCAAATTGCATTGAGCCAAGTTCTGTTTTCTTACACCTCCCAATTCAAGTGCAATATCCTTACTGCGGTGGCCCCTGTAGGACAAACAGCTCTTGCCACCGTTCATTCGAGTGACTGTAGGCTGTCAATCCACTGTTTACCTCAGCTGTCAATATGTATCCATGTGTATTTACTCTGGGGGAGACTGTAAAGCTTTGTGAAAGGAGTCAAATGAATCAGTGGTGCTCATATCTGCTGAGTGACAGCGATACAGAGGTGAGGATCAGCTGAGCTTTTCTCTTGGTAAGTCTGTGTTTTTGCTTCTGTTAGCTGCTGTTAACCTGTGTCAGCGGAACTTTAGCTGAAGTGGATCTAACATTGTGGGACTCAGATACTAAGTAAATAAACCAATCATTTTTTTTCAGCATGTGTTTTTTTGGACACTCAAGCCTAACCTTAGCTAGCATGATGTTAGCTTTAATTTAGTTTATAACCAGTTGCTGTCAGCTGTCTGCTGACATTAAGTAATTGTAACAATATTGGTAATAAATATGCATGTTTATGTGTGTTAGAGCCCTGACTTCAGTTTAGGAAATGAGGTTTGAGGCGAGGAGGAAGAAGATGACATTTTAGTTTCTTTGATATACAGTGGAACCCCGACTTACGAATAACCCATTTAACGAAAAATTCAAGTTACGAAGGCACTTAACAGCAATATTTCTGCCCGTATTGTTGTTGCAGTTAGCAATCAACTTATAGCCTATCGTTCACTCAAAAGGCGCGATGGGTACTTTGACTTAAGAAAATTTTCGACTTACGAAAGACCCTCGGAAACGAATTCATTTTGTTCCACAGTACTAGAAATGGTGATGTCCATGTAAGACATCATGTATGTATTGTTAATTGATTTCTTCTCTTGCAAACCCAACAGTTGGTTAGATGATGGAATTACACACTAATCAGTGTATATTTTAAAGGATTCAATATTCTTTTTTTTAAATCAAATAAACAAAAAAACCTTACAATCAAACAATTGATTTTACATTTAATATGAATAGATAATAGAACTTATTATCTACCAATTTTGCTAGCTGATTTTTGATTTGTAAAATAGGTTGGAAAACAAAACTTGTGATGGTTACTCCCAGGTAAGGACAATGACACCATTCCACATCGCTAGTTTTAGACTAGTTTTGGACTTTTTGCAGTTGGTTATACTGACTGTGATAACTCAGTGCTTGCTGATAACTGTAAACATAATTACAGCAATTATTTGGGAAAGAACATAAAGATTCTTACACACAGTTTACAAGCCATGAATTTGGCGACATCTAGTTTCTTTGTAGGTGAAACCCAAAGAAAAGAACCATTTAATCCCTCACTGCACACTAAAACTGTGAGTGGGAACTCAACGTAAACTGATGTATGGATTTTTAACACAGATACTGATACCGATATTTGGTGATTAAAAATCCAATACATTAGCCAATATATTTTTTTTCTCGTTCAGTCACACAAGACATAAACACATTTCTGTAACTTTTGCTTTGTCTAGTCCCTACTAAGATAATATGACAGTGAAATGTAAAAATATGTTTAAAAAGTCAAGAATTACTCTTCTTTTACTCATTTTTACTTTTTAAATTTTAATTTATTGACTAATATATCGGTACTGTAGCTAAACCATGTTTTGACCAAAATAAATGTCAAATGTATTACATTAACTACAATTAAGGTAACTTACCTGAAAATGTGTTACGCTTTCAAATAACACATAAAATACACAAATGTAGGTTTCATGTATTGAGCCATTAAACTGTGAGTGTCACTGTATTAAAATGGAGAGCTTTTTGGGTACATTTGGACTCTTTAGGTTGCCATTAGCGCTGCAGGATTGATTTTCTAAGCAGTGAACTGGGGCTCCATAACCAGAATTATACTTTTAGCAGTAATAGTCATTTTTGCTGCTTTTTTTCTACCAGACTTATAATCAGTGGCAATCAAAGAGAATTAGAGCTGCCGTACATTCAGCAATTTCCCACCCTGGTTCTCTCTGACTGCACCTCGACAAAAAAAATTTTGACTCACAAACTTAGAAAGCACATGTTTAAGAAGAAATCGGTGCACTTTTCCAGACTTTGGAATACAGAAATGACACAATGTCCCAGAGGAGTCACTAAGGAAGGGGGCATAAATCTCTGCAGAGTCAGTCCTTGACGGCTAGACCTTGGGGTTAAGATAAGAGACCATGTTAGTGGTTATTAAGTGAAAGTTTCCAATCGATAGCCAGAGAGACGTAATCAGGGAGGGTTTAATTGCAAAGGGGAAGACATCTATTCACGTTATTGCAGCAGCTGTCCAGAAAAGCTTAATTTTTTGCCCCAGAGTCTCCCCCCCAACATGTGACTTCCCGTGACCTCCTGCAGGGCTACTGCTTGGACTCTGCAGAGGTGTCAGGCAGTTAATGATATCACTCCAGTTTTATTTTCTGACATTTGTACTTGTATGACTCATCTTTTAGTGATGTAAAAAAAAAAGAAAAAAAAAGACTTGGCCACACTGCGTTTTAGCCAAGCTCAAAGCAATCAAAACAGCACACATTCACAATTATTTTCACTTGATGTAGCCTGTTCTTCACCAGTTTACTCTAGAAAACAATCTTTTTGTTGTCACAAAAGTAAGAATCAAGTCAACATGGAGGAAAACCTTATCAGCTTCCCAGAAGGAGAAAAGAAAAACGTATGACTACAACTCCTTCTTTATGACTTGGAATTCTCTAAACCATTAACCTTTAAAAATTAGATTTACATCTGCATTTGTCAACCTCCACCGGGTAAATCTGGCAATAAACACCTCAGAGACTCCAAACATCTCCCATGCCCTCAAAAAAAAAATATTTGGGTCTAGTTATATATCAGCCATCAATTACCACTCATGCAAAATGAATCATGGCATAGTTCTTTGCTGCATGCTGTCCAGTACATCAGCAGAGGAAATAAAGTACAATGATATGGTGGAAAAGAGTAGAATTTCTTAGCAATTTTCCAGCATTAATCACTTCAAATTCATTGTGATTTTTGCTAACTGGGCTCTACTCAATAAAATGTTTAAATATAGGGATTGGGCATAGCAGATAAATTGGATTCTCACAAAGGAAATTGGGCACATTATTCAGCGAAGTGGTTGTCTCTTTTCTTATTTAAACAGACTCGGGTACATTATGTTGCATGGTTATAATAAGCATAAAAGCCCATTCATTTCTGCACAAGCCCCTATTCTGCAGCAGCCTGCTCATTTCTGGCTTCATGTGCTGCTTGATCACCAAAATCCAAAATCCAAGGGCGACTTATTGTAGGGAATTTCATGCCATGAAAAGATGATGACAATGATGATGATGTGAATGGATGGCTGATGCCACATCAAATCCAGTAGATGTCAGTAAATTGGAACATATGTTACTTAAAGGATAACATCATGATAATTTTCCTTCAAGATGGCTCATAAAACTGGGATTTATTAGGCTAAATCTAAGAGGATGATAACACAGATAATTTTTAACGGAAGGTTAAATGCAAGAATCAAAAGGTAAAAATGGACCCGTTGGGCTTGTATCAGCTGCATCCTACAGCTCTGTGCTAAAATCGGAGCAGTTTTTATGCACTGTGGGGTGTTCCCTTTCCATTACATTTTATAGCTTAAGGCATAAAAATATACGGAACGTTTTCATGGATAATAAAATCCCAGATCTTTACATGATAAGAAGAACGGAGACACAAGGTAAAAGAAATCTAGCTTAAGCAAAGCTTCTGCAAGATATTCCCTCTGCTATTTGTCCCAACGCTGTCCCACCAGAATGAGGAGCGTGTTCAGCTGCTCGCGAGGCGTACCTCCTCCCAACGGGAACACGGAAAGCCTGCTCAGATGCTAGCACAGAGCACTTCCTCTATTCCCACAGATGCACCTTTAAAATAGGCCACATTGGAGAAAACATGACTTTTCACTATTCTAATAAATGGGAGCCTGCCTGTTTATTATTAATGACATCCCAGCACACTTTTCAGATTTGGTTGGTGTTACGCCATGTGAGTAATTTATATTCATGCCAGCGTGAGAGCCTGTGTGTGTACGCTTACTGTCTTTTTACTGTCAGCTTTGTGTAGTACTTCCATGAAATTTTAATGTTTACCAGGTCAGTCCTGACCTTCTTAATCCTCTTGGTTATTAATACGGTAAAGCCTACACAGAGGAACAATTAATCAAAAACACCTCTTTTCTTTCCTTTTTCACCTTTCATACATATTAATTATATTCAGCTGCCTTGGGCTGAGGAGTGCATTAACATGTATGTACCAGTGCAGGGAAATAAGTCAAAAAGCAGAGCAACTCTGCCCCTACAGCGTGAGGTAGTTCCTCAGGATTAGCCTTATGAGGGCTGAGTGGCAGGAACTTGAACACAACAGAGCACTGATACACTTTCTTGTCCAGACAATTTCCGTGCCCTACTTTTAAAGCTAATTCTACACGGGCCCCCCAGGTTGTGTGTGAAGCATCCTGGTGGGGGGGCGGCAGTGGAGGGTGTCAGTCACAGGAAGACCAGACTGCCCTGGAGCGAAGCTGCCGGTCCCTTCTCAGAGGGAGAGGGAGAGGGCTGGGGTGGGGTGGGGGTGACGGCGAGGGTGATTGAAATAGAAGTTGAGATGTAGGACACATAAATAAAGTGATTTTTTTTTTCCTAGAATACACTTCCCTCTCCTTGCATTTACATAATACTCTACCATGCACCACCATCACTTCTATAAGCCCTGAGGTTTATGGAGTCATGTGATGATGCATGCAGTGCCAAGGTATGCCACTAATATACATCAGCATAAAATATAAGCAGCACAAATCCAAACATCATGCTTACTTCAGGTGAAGATATTGTTTTCTAGATATTTCACCCTCTCTTTCTACGTTTCCGATTACTTTTGCTGGCCCTCATCATATTCTGAGGATGAAGGCCTGCACATGGGCTATTGTACTTGCACACAGCGTGACCTCCAAGGAGAGATGGAAGACAATGCAAGCGTGCAGGATGAAAGGGCATCGCAGAGCGGCCGCGTCCATGGGTGGGGGTACAGGGAGGATGGGAAGCAGATGGCAGTGGCTCTGTCCCATCAGCACAACAGAAGGGGGACTCAAGATGGCCACAGGCCCCCCTCGCATTAACAGCATTCAGGGAGACGCCTTATCATCCCGCCAGCGTGATACGTTTTTAACAACGCCCCCCCTGTTTTCCCAACCCCCAACCTCTCATCATAACACTACTGGAGATGCTGAATCAATCATCTGGGTACTTAAGAGTATAACATTACAGTAAAGGTTACGGCCTATCACATCTACCCTAAAAATGGGATCTGGATGCTACAATATACCCCTAAAAATGAGGCAGAATAAAATCAGGTTTAAGCTGACAGGGCACGACCTGCCTGACGTGGCTCTCGGTCGACTATGAATGAGACTGCGGCGTCTCTGAGCAGCTTGTCGGTGAGATAACCTTCAGGCAGCCTCCCAGCCCTCGCCTTTTCTTGCAGTGTGAAGAGCATGTAGTGAATAGGTGCTAATTAAGCTTTGTGAATATAAAGAAGATACCATACTGTTGCAGCCATGAAAAGGAAAAAAACACACACACAAACACACAGACTTAATGTACAGAACTTTTTCTTACGTCAAGACATCACAGCTCACTTATAACAGCGTATCTGTAAACTGAAAGGAAAAATATGCCGGAGAAATATACGTATATGTACATAGCCTCCGTAAATCAGAGGCTGAATCTAAATTGTTCATCTGATGACTTTTCCCCACGCTGCATAGTTCATCATAGAGACCAGTGACAGAGCAGCAAAAAACCAAAGAATCATGCATCTTTGCGGGTAGAAATTAATAAAAACACTATGTCAAGGAGCCAGAAAAAATGGTTTCCCCTAATGGATTCTCCACAGAAAACAGCTTTTAGACAATCAATCTTTTCTTTGAAAGCCCAATTATTTAAGTAATTGTTCCTTACAACTGCCACAGGAATTTGTCCTCTGGACGCTGTAAAAGTAAGCATCTTTTGTCACTCGTAAAATGGCTCATACCATTTTTATTGTACTCATTTAATTTCTTTGCCACGGTTCTACTTAACACCCTTTGTCTACATTTATAAAACTGTTCATCCTCTATTTGTCACCGAACAGAAACCCACACGCACGCACACATCGTTGGTAATATTACGACATAATCGAAAGTCATACAGAGTGCAGTGTCAATCAAAAGTGGAGCTTTGTTTACAGTCTGCTATAAATACCTGTTGACTGACATGCTATTTCTGCAGTATATGGTAATAGCTATACAGCATGATATCATATCGATAAACTGACAATGTTTGATTTACTGTATCTGGGCCGACGTTCACTCAGCCTTCGTAATGATGCAAAACATAGCTGAAACCATTTAATGATCATTATTTTAAAAAAAGCATTTAAAAAGTCTTCTAACCCTTTTTAATATTATGATTTCGCAAAACTCATAACAATAAATGGACAGAATCGAATTTTCTCAGTGCATTTTCTGGTTTTCGTGATGTAATCCGATTACTTTTTCAACTAACGAGTAAAGTAAGAGATTACTATCGCAAAAAAGTAATTAGATTACTGCTACCTACCCATAAGCATGCTGCGTTACTAAACTGTGATTTTGTTTCTGAGTGTCTCATGACAATGACGTACGAGCGTGCAACGTCCTTGGCAGCAACAGATGAGTGTAGCTCAACGATGCAATGTGTATAAAGTTAAAAGATTAAAACTAATAAAACAATTTTTAAACAGAGACTTTTTCATTTGATCCAATTTTATATGATGGATTATGCGGAAAAAATAGAATTAGGCTGAAAGGTCTACTGCTTTAGTGTGTATTCAGGTCGTGTATCATGTTTTTAAAACTAAATAATAAGGTAACTAATTACCTTTGAAAAAAGGTAATCAGTAGAGTAATGGGATTGCTTTCTTGTAGAAGTATTCAGTAATTAGTAACTAATTACTATTTGCAAGTAACTCGATCAACACTGCTTGCAATTTTGTAGTGGTTTACATCCTCGTATAATGAGTAAAACCTCTACAGGTTTGATGCCACGGTCAGGATTGCATAAAAAAGGGCCTCTGGTGTCAAAACAAAATGAATGGAGCATCTTTATGACGTTGTTGAGGCTCAGTAGGTTCAGGGAAAGATCATAGTTTGAGTTCATGTACTTTTCCGTAATATCTAAGTTAAATATTTGGTTTGAGAAATCATTCTAATAATAAACAAGAACAACAAGAAAAAAGTTTCATCCTTTCCTGACCATCCACCCCAATTGTGCTTGCTGCACATACCTTAACTGTATACTGAAATTGACTAACTTCATTTTCTTTTGTCTTGTCATATTTACTATATACCCCTGATGGTCTGTTGTTTGAATGTAAACGTGCTGTTTTGGGGCACATCCTAAAACAACTGATGCTGTTGTCCTACTTACAGCTTTGTCTAGTCATGAGTGACCCCAAAATACACAAAAGAACTAATGGCAGGTACTCAGGCTTCCTCCGACAGACCCCCCAAAATGCATGTTAAGTTAACTATTTATTATAAACTGGTGACCTGTGCAGGGTATAGCCCACATTTTGCAGTATGACAGCTGGGATTGGCTGGTTACCGATTAAGAAAATGAATGAAAAATAGATGCAATGGCATTTTAGGATTGCAATAAAATTACAATTGGAATTTCAAATGATTTACTGCATCATTTATGAAAGGCTCAGATATTTATCCTTTGACGCTATAGCAGCAGAACCGTAAAATGAGTAGGTAGACTTGCAAAAGTGGGATTGTATGTGAGAGATTACAAAAAGTGGTGAATAGCATTCATTCGCTGCAGTGAGTCAGGCTGCTGTTATGCTAAGTGTTAGGGAAATGTGGGTTGAAAAAGCATTGTGTGAAAAACATCCAGTTACATGGTGTTCAGTTATACCGGCAATAAGCAGATATTACACAGATAATTCAAGGTGGTTATGGGAAGCCATACAAGAAATAGATAATGACAAGGGAAATACATTTTACTACTTCCAGAAATATTCAGTATAGGCCTAGAGAAAAAGGCTTTACTTGCATCATTATTATAATTTTGTTTTGGTTGTTAGTGTCCAGGTTACTGACAGCCTGCAAAATACTGTTACAATTAGGCCTGGCAGCAATGCCAGATGTTTCTCTGAGAGGAGAGAGGGAGATGTCAAAACACCTGTCTGATCACCATGGTGCACATGCTGGTGCAACCAGCAACAGTGCAAGCAGTCCTTGTTAGTACAGTTTGCTCTTTTAGCACAAGTCTGTGACTACACATGAGCACCTCTGCTGACAAAGACACTGCTATTCTTATATAAACAGCCCTGTGAATACATAAAGCATATATGCACAAATCTCTTGTCTTAGTTTATTTACGTACAAGATGTGAATTAAGCTAACTTTAGCATGCTAAATAATAATAGCCTAAGTAAGAACAGGCTTGGTTTTTGCTTAGAATTAAAATGATTCGTTGATATTTAACAGCTAACCATATTTTACCTGCAGTGGTTATGAGTAGATTTCAAATTTTTTGATACATACACATTAGGAATGATGCATATACTGTACATTCGGACTGAGTGAAAGACACAAGCTGACAAGGCTTCAAGCTATATTGTTCTAATCTTATTGAACATGAAGTTGTACATAACTAACAAAGACGTTCACAAATGTGCCGCAAAAGGTTTATTTTCATGTCACATTACATTTATAGGTCTCGTGACACAAAGTTAACTGTGCTTTTGGAAAACTAAACAGCAAAAACAAATACACTTGTCAGGAAATGTAACGGCAACCAGATGACATTTAAAAAGTAAATATAATGAGCAAATTAAAATATAGCTTGCAAGACTAAACCATGCTTTTTTGCTGACAATGTCTTTTTTCATCAAAAAAGTATTAACTTCATGAAATGAAAACGTACCTTGAATGGATTACATACTTCTGAAATGTAATCCATCCCAGCTTTAACATTGCACTGACGTGTAACTGTGAAAACAATTTGGGTTTGTAGAGGCGTGGATGGATGAAATGAAGGACCTAAAGTAAAATTAGAAGAAAGTATAAAGAAAGCCCGGAAACAAAAGGAAACAAACTGTTAAATTATTCAATTGTTCAGTTATTATGAGAATAGACAGCATGCTCATATTCACTGAGATTACACTGTTTTGACTGATACACCTAAAAACATATAACATAAATTTAATTCCACATTTATGCCCGTGCTGTATTTATGTTTCAGCCGAGAAAAAAATACTATGCATTTATACTTGTTCAAACAATAATTTTAAATAGTGAACATTAAAAAACTGCATTAGCCAACATCACTTTAGGCTTTTTTGGGGACACGTGTTCAATAAATTCTTCTGTTTGCTTGTGGGCCAATATACACTGTAGTGTTACTCATCCCTGCAAGTGTTCAGGTCAGTTACTATGGCAACCTGCACAAACTGGGGGATGAGATAAGGGCCGGAGCCGTGGCCTTGAGGGAGTCGTTAAGCATCTGTCTCCTGACTCCCCCCTTCAGTCTGTGTATGGAGGAGGCTGCCAGGGAGGCAGCACATAAACAACAAAGGTGGCTCACCCTTGCTCCCTCTTCAAGGGCTGACCGTCATCATGCTGAGTTAACAGCACCACCCATCACTGCTGAGTCTGACTGAGATGACGGCGATCATGTTGAGGTTTCAGAATTTTTGTCTTACATATTTCTCCCCAGTGCTTAAAGGTTCTTGTTAATTTTGTTCACTCACAGCTTTACTTTTTGTGTCCCTCAAAAAAGTTTCATATAATATGTTTCTACTGCTGAAGAAAGGATTTGTAAGATTGTTGAGACAGATACTTGATTGTTTAAAAATCCAATATTCTGAAGTTGCAGAGTGCCCTCTGCTGGACAAACTATGGAAAATCAAGACTCAAGTTGTTTGAAGGGTGTTTCTCCTCTCTTCGTTACTTTTTAAATATGACTTTACTGGTCATTATTATATTATTTTTATCATCTGAGATAAGCACACTGAGTTCACATATATTGAAATGTGCTAGATAAATGAAATTGCCATTGCCAATACTTATAGATAATAGCCAATATTAGCAAATAGCTAATATTGATCCAAAATCTTACCTATCACTGAATCAGACAATTTAATGGCTGGGCTTTAGTAACTTCTCAAAGTAACAGCAACTTAAAAAAAAGTAAAATGCTAAAAAAAAAGTGAGGTGAAATCTTACAGCCACAATTTTTGTTCTCATTTATATTCTGAATATTTTTATTAAAAACCACGAAACATTGTATTTCAAAAACATGGCAAGAACTTTGATCTTTTCTTTATCCAATATTCAGATTTCTGTTGTGAAAAAAATACACAAATGGGCACAGATAGATAATGGCTTTAGTAATTAAACATAATATATAAGAAAACTTGTAGTAGAAATAACCTTATTTAAATAATCATGTGGCGAAATGTCAGGGAGCTATTATTAGTTAAATTATTTTACCGTATTCATCTGTGGTGTCTCCTCTTAAATTATTCCGACTCCATCACTGTACAAGTGAAGACAAGAGAGATGTCAGAAGTTCATCAGTGGATTCTGATGAGGTTGCTGCTGCTGCGGCAGCGAGTGAGCACGCCTCACTGGGTTCCAATGCAGCTGCGCTTTTCAAGATGTTCCAATCAAGACGTTACCTTCTCCTTTAGAGAAGTGAGGTTTATAACAGGATACAAAACCCTGAATTTGTGCTAAAAAGTCTTCATAGTGGCATTCAGGACAAAGGATTTCATACTATTCAAATGTGATGCAAAAGTCCTACAAAGCTGACTCTACCAAGATGTTTGCTGATTTTTTTTTCTGTCCTCTGGGGCATGACTTTGAAAATCCAGTCAATTGCAATTAACAGCATTTCAAAATCAGGCAGAAAAAAAGTCTCATTTTAAATACTGCATCTAAGACTTCTGATATAAAGGCTATGTATATACTTGTGCTGAGAGCGTTTCCTTTTTACTTGTCAGCATCTGTGTGTGGACTGAATCCAGCTATTCCCCTACTGAATGAATTAATCATTCCATAAACACACAAAACAGCAAGAGTCAGCTAACAAGAGGCCCCTGCTGGTTGACCACAGCATGTCAGTGTCAATAACAGCAATATTTAGTGGACTCAACACCACCACACAATGAGGACAATAATTCTGTTCTGATACCCCTTAAGGCATTGCCACGCAGACTCCTCCAGGGGTAGTGCTCATGTTAAAGTGTCCTGTCGCACCCGGCGCGCACAGCATCAAGGCTGCAGTTCACCTACAGCCTCACCTAGCAGTGCTCGAACCTGGAGCAACCAGCCTTGCTTTAGAAACAGATGATAAATAAATCAAAGTGCACTAAGCACTGCTTCCACATGGCAATCGCCTCCTTCATAGCGTCTGCACCTCATCAATCACGCCATTGTCTGCTTGAAAGGCGAGCCTTGTAAATGTCATATCCACTCAAACCCAAGGAGAGGCGGATCAGAATGCGGTTGAGTTTTTTTTTTAATTGGATAGTGTAATTAAACTAAAAAACCCTGCTAGGCTGCCTTTTGACAGGACAGATGAAGACCCCTTTTAATAGGGCTATGAAACATATTTGTTAAAAGGATGAAGCAATGTGTACCATATGATTGGGTGCCCTTATGTGTCATACTTTTCATTAATGATTAAAACGGCAAAAAGGTGTCTTTTTGAAAAACGAGAGATTCTTAAAGGCACTAGTACATAAGAATAATTAATGAAATTTGCCATCCAAATTGTACAATTTCTTGGAACCGCTTGAAAAAGAAAGCCCCTGTATATTACATGCACCAATCAGGCGCATATATCAAAGCATATGTTCAGCAGCATTTGTGAAACATTCATCTTGGGACCGAGCGATTAAGAGAGGTACAGCTTGTTCTTGATTAAAGTAACAACTGAGAGAGGCCAAGCTATAATATTGATTACATGCACAAACGGGATACGGGTCACTTTGCTACCCACACATGCTTTCTATTCAATTTCATTAGTGGCGTTCTTTCCTGATGTACTAATGTTACACAAACACCAGAGGAATACGTGCATGCTTAAAAAAAGGGGGAAAAAAAAGAAAAGAAACAACCACTCACTGTCACATGTCTGAAGTCGTAAAAGGACTGACACACACACACACACATATTCAATATCCCGGTGCTTTGGAGTTGATTTTGATGGTTGCCGGTGAGAACCTGGCTCGCGAGGTCTCTCTTGAGAGGCAGAGTTAGGCCCCAGTACGAAAGATCGATAGGACAGCGGCGTGCAAATAAATCAGCGTGCTTTAGTGACGTCTGTCATAAAGCTCCCGCCACAGTTGCAGCTCTTAGGTTTATGGCAGCGCTGAGTGTTATTGCAATCTTTTGATAGCTTTGGTTAATTTATCTGATTACAAGAGCACCCAACGAACAAACTGCAGAGAACCTTTCACATGTGTTGCATCTAAGCACTTCTGAGGTTCAGGGAAATGCTAACATCAGTGCAGGATGATCACAGGGTTTCTTTATAACTAACAAAAGGTATAATACATACTTTTTGTGGGGGCTAATTACCTCTATGTTGTAGAGGCTTATTTAAAGGTCTACAGTTGTATATGAATAATGCGTCTATGCTCCAAAGAGACAATGGAGACTCCAGTGAACACGGATAAGGATTCAGGAGTTAAAAAGCCAGTTATTTACTACAGGAGGTGGTGTAGACCGAAACAGAGTTTACATTTCAAAAGGGAACTGAAATACACCTCCAAATTAATGCTAATGGTTTCCATGACTGCCAAATGTGTAACTAGAAGATGATGAAATATCAGCTTTTTGTTTACAGCCTCTTCTTGCTGGCCAAATATCCTAATGACAGTTTAAAATGCTTCACTCAAAATGTACACATATAAGGATAAATTAGTGGTATCTGTAGGAAATCTATAGGTAAAAACACTCAAACAAATAACATTTTCTGTCCTTACTATGTGCAAAACTGCAGATGAAATTTTAACATTTGAATCAGAGGTAATTCTGTCAGGCTTAAAAGTGCAGTTCACCTGTTTTGTTTTTACCCAGAGTTCACATTTGCCTTATCATTTCACTCTCGCTGGTGGCTTAACATCAGCTACGAAACCCTCTCAAGACAATATGAAAGTGAAACTGTAGACCTTATCCAAAGGGGCATTTGCCAAAAGTGAATGAACACGTCAGCTACCTCGAGGTTTTAAATGAAACTGCATAAATGGCTGCCCTGCCATTCTATCTACTGGCAGCCAGTGTGAATTGTGCTGGAAAATCTATTTTGGAGAGCTGGGCTTTTCAATTCAGAGCGAAAAGACTGACTGCTGTAGCAACATCAATCAAACGAGGACGCTGCGGTGGCTTTGCTTTACAAGTGGAAGGTCCAGAGTTCACGGGTTAAAACAGGCAATATAAAAAAAAGGGGGAAAAAAAGATGGAGAGAAACGGCTGAGCTGGGGGCAGACTGTTGTTAGTTTCTGCTATCTCCTCAGTGGAAGTGTTGGAGAGGTACCCCCCTCCTGTATTAACTGGACTTCATTAATCTTCATGCCATCTTCTTTAACTAGTCATGTAGAACGGCTCAATAGAAAGCCATATAATGGGGAAGGCCCAGTGCCAATTACTAGGTTAACATAGTGTTCAGCCCCAGTGCAACAGGGAATGAGATGGAGGGGGAGAGCTGGCTTGCAGGGAAAGATGCACAGCGTTTGAACTGACAGCAGATGCAAAATGAAATTTCTTAAGGTGCTATTTAGCCTGCAGAAAAACTCAAAGGTGTCAATAAAAATATCATGTGAGCGTGTATTCATGCCAATCCCTTCCAGTAAATCATACGGCTTACACAGTAGTTTGACATTCACATTTGACATCACATTGTTGAAGTAAAGATTAGGGGAACCTCGTGCAGCAACTGCAACAAAATGTAAAAATCACAGACGCTCTTTGTGTAGTGAAAGATTGCATTGCCGTCTCCCCCGTTCTTGCATTTGTGCCAAGCTGGACAGCTTGCATAGGATTTAACAAATGGACTAGCTGTTAGGAAAGCAAAGAGGTAACAGACAGCGGCTTGTGGTGTGAACACTTTTACCATGAATATATTGCAAACGCCTGATAGTGTCAAGCTACTTTAAAATAACTTTAAAGTTGTAGTTTTCAGATCAAATTGAACAGTCATGACTTTTAAAGTTTCACTTATGCCTTGCTGGTTTATGACAGCATGAAACAATGCTAACCACGAGTAAGCTTTTTGCAACTAATCAGCTGAAATTAGAGTTCATTCAACTCACCTTTTCATGAAAGCGTAACATATTTTACAGCAGGGATGTCAAACTCATTTTTCATTGGACCACACTTTGATCTAAGTGGGTCGGACGAGTAAGACTCGGTAAACTTGTCAGTGTATGTCCTCCTTCACATTTTCCAAAGCCATCCAGCGGGCCAGATTGGAGTCTTTGGAGGACTGATTCTGCTCCCGGGGCCTTATGTTTGACACCCCTGCTTTACAGGATATGTAATCAGATTTTTTTAGCTAAGCTGTAGACTGGGTACTATATAGTGTACTTATTAAAAAAACAAAACTGCGGTACATCTAAATAACCCCTGACTCACCAAAAAAATGTTTTCTACTATAGTCCTCGGAAATAGTAAGTATCACTCTTGTCATCTTTCGCCTCCATTTACTTTGTTTTTATTCTTTATTTGACTAGAGGGGAAGTTTGCTGTGCAAACCACTTGTCATGACTGCTGTCAGAACAAGTGCAGTGTTAAACCGTAGTTATTTAATTCCATGTGATTAAAATAGGACTGGGTCAGTTTGGGAAGAGCCTGTAGGCTATGGTTTTATTTAGAGGACCAAGATTAAACTCAAGTAAAATGGAAATGTCACACCGTCATGGAAGATGCTGCGGGAGTTGTGAGAAGGATAATATTATTGTGATGTGAAGTGATAATTCCGCCTTGTCCACCCTCATTATCCGGCAGCCCAGTGTATTTCTGGCTCGCAGCTGTATGCATGCGTGTACGTGTGAGTGTGTGAGTGCAGATGCCCTTTCCTTTCTGCACACACTCACTGCAAATTCGCCTAACACTAAACATGGGTAAAAACATTTGGCATCTTGAGCGGGGGGAGGGTAGGGGGGGTGTCAGGCCGGCTGGGGGAGAGAGTCACGTGTGAGCTCGTGTTCGGATCGGCGATTGTGTTTCGCCTGCATAAAGTTGAGTTCACTCGGTATCAAAAGTAGTTCCCCCTCAGCTCCCCTGACAGCAGCAAAACACAGCAGAAGATCCCTTCCTGTTACACGCGGAGGAGCAGCACAACAACAAAATAACAAGAGCAGCAACAACCTATCCGAATGCAACACAACGAAATGGAACAAGAGGACGATCTGGAGAGACTCCACATTCAAGCAGACCCTAGCAGTCGGCGATAAGGTATATTTTTGTCTGGCAAGATAAGAGAGAGAAAGCAAACATATTACAGGGCTCAAAATTCTATATCTATAGCTCCTTTTCATGAGTCCAATAATTCATTCATTCATGGCCTCTGTTTCCTTTGCCTCTTGGAACATCTGCCTCATACATACATCACTGCGCTGATAAAGATCGCAGACAGAATTGGTAATACGCTGTGAATGGGAGACTGCAGAACTGATTAAATAACTTCGGTGGCACACTAAAATTGAAGCGGCCACGGGATGAAAGGGGGCTTATCGGGGGCTTTATTAAAGGCAGTGGAGGATGGTTTTAGGTTTAGGGTGATGTACACAATTTAAGACACAATGTCTTGCAACATTGCCAAGGGACTTAAAAGAGAAAACAAAAATGGCTATTTTGACCTCTGTCATTGTGCTTCCCCCTACACACCCAGGAAGGAGGAGAAATATTATCCTATATATGCTGGGAATGAAAAGAAATCCAAGGTTAAGACCATTTTCAAAGTTTTTGTAGAGTACTCCACAGTGTCATAATATGTTAAGCTCTAATTTTCAGAGTCTTGTTGACTTGTCAACAATGTTTTCTCAAATTAACCTCAAGATTATGTGTCAAAGCTCTAGTGTGCAACACAGGGCGCATTTCTTAAATGCTGGAAACTCCACTAAAATCAAACCCTAATATCTCACCTCAGTGGCAGATTCCTGGCATTTCATAGTTGGAGATGATGATCTAATCTACCTTGGTAATGACTTTTAATCAGTCATGTTGTTCTTTTAATGCACCTCTCAAAAACGACCTCCCTTTGCTTAATATCTGAGCACCTGTAAAAGGAAAATGACATTGTTTTGAAAAGACCTCTATAAATTCTATAGACGACCCCCCCCCCCCCAGCATTGTTTGAAACTGTACCCAATTAATCTTTTTTTTTTCTTCCACAAAATATTTTATGTTTTTCTCTTGACTGGCATCGAGGTAAAAACGCATTTAACAACATACTGAGTTTGCACGTTTGACAAAGGAGAGAAAATATGGAAATGACCATATTAATGTATTGTTGCTGACTGTAAACACCCTCTTTATTCTGACTTTGAATGAATGCCCCCAGGACAACGTTATAGGATGCTTCTAGCTAGCAAAAAAGGTGTACACGGGATCATTTGTGCCAAAAGCAATGAGTAAACTGAATAATAAGATGCTGTGGTGTATTTCTGTAGCTGTATCAAAGCTTTATATATGTGTATGTTTGAATGAGGGCTGACAACTGTCAATACTTTTATTGTAAAGTGATTGATTGATTTGTGACTTGGTAAACTGAAGACAATTTTCCAAAGACAATTATTGTGGACAATAAAGTTCTATTCTATTCTATTCTATTCTATTCTATTCTATTCTATTCTATTCTATTCTATTCTAACTTGGCTGGGGGAGATTTCCAGTTGCGAGAAATCTAAATATTGTATTTCAGGAGGGTAGAGTCATTTAAAAAGTCTGGCTGTAAACAATCAAAAACTAAAAAGCCATAAATCCTTGTGATTTTACTGTAGTTCACATCCTAGCACCCATCAGCCCATACATAGATAAATATTTGTTTTCACTGGTGGGCCTTTTATCAGTTCAAAATCACAATCGTGAACAGTTTGCAAAAATAGACGGAACAGTTACAAAGGTACCATTTGTACCTATTTCCTTTTTTTGCTTCTTACCTGTATGTTTCACAAACCCGTAAAGTAAATGCACAGAAAACTGAAGCATTTCAGTTCAAATAAAGGAAAACCTTAAAAAGAGACGATGCACACAAACTGCAGAAAGTCATGTCTGGGCATTAAGGTGAACTGGCCATATATTTTCATTTAGGTTCAGCTTTCAGGAAAACCTGCACTTATTAACCATTAAAGCATTTTAACTGGAACTTTAAAAGGAGTTTTTCTTATTATCTATATATTGATGCTCTCGTCTGCCGAGTTCTGGGAAAATCCTTAAAAGCTTTTATTTGAAATTTCTTTTTTCCCCTACAATGAGCCAATTTGTAAGAGTCCACTCAATTCAGATTGTATTTACATGCTACTCTGAGCTAGCTTCAGTGGGGATTTACCAGTGCAGTTAATCCACCCTGATGGTCTAACAGGGATTGTCTGCACAGTATCTTCGCAGCCAAATCATACAGTATGAAACTGCATCAAATGAACAGATGGCAGTGACACGAATTAAAAGCACAGAACAATGGTAGAATATAAACCAGAAATGACACCCAAAGTGGCTGTTGATTTATAGCTGTGGCGAGTTTGGTACTGGGCTTCCATGTATATTAGTGCTACAAATCTGGGTCCATTTAGCAGGGAGATGCTCATACATACATCACAGACTCCTGCTCCAAGCCAAGGTCAGTCCTTATTGCATCAATCTTTTCAACAGAGGCTACTCTGCACAGCAGCAGTTTTGTAACTGTCGCAGCTGTAATGGAATCTTTTTTCTCGCGCTTCATCTTTCTCTTATCACATGAAATATATATTCAACTTCTCTTCTTTCTCTCATTCTCCTGATTCTTTTTATTTTATCTGTAAAACATTCCCGGGGACCTCATTCCTTTTCTGGGGAACACACTCCAAGTAGCACATATTTTAACCCCTTAAGGTCTCCATCGCAGCGGGTCACTTTTGAATACATAGATAAAACACAATAAAAAATTTAAAAGCGCATTACGTTAAAAGTGGATTTGTCCCATTTGTGGAATGACGTGATGCAGTGACAAGACATTTATTAAAATCATTCTCCTCCTCTCTGCTCCATATATTATTCACCAAGTCATTTCCCAAAGGCTTAACAGAAATAAAAGCACCTGAAATCTGTGCTTTGCTTTGAGTTAATGCCCCTTTTTATGACTTTTACCCCCCAAAAAACAACAAAAACACTATTACCTAATGGATGTGATTAAAACACTCACAAAGGAGACAAGAGTCGAAGATGCCTAAATGCCAATTTAAGACGTTCATGCTGAGTCAGTTTCTGTTGTCCTGATTACTCATGCCGCAGCTTCACAAAGTACTTTAATAAATGAAGAAATAATAAAATCAATCATTTTAAATAGCACCGGACCGTTTATAGCGAAGGGAGGAAAAAATAAAAAGAGCAGACATTTAATTGATGAACTTGACCTGCTTTTCCCAGATAACAAATTTCATCTGTTCTATAAAAATTATGCTCAAGTGACATTATTTGACGGGATCTTTATCACCTGCAGAGTAAATAAGAGTAATTTATGCTGCTTAATTTTGAGCGTGGATTATAAATCATAGCTCTATCATACATTACGGAGCCTGCATTGATGAAGGAAGTGAGAGCGGGGCCAGCTGATTGGGTTGTTAAGGCAGCCAGTACAAAACAACAGTTACAGCAGAGACTCGTTCTCCCAGCATGGTTCTTTACAGCCGAGAGCGGATTGACGCAGATGATAAATGATGATAAACACCTAGCAGAGCCAAGTGGTGAAAGATAGACTTTTAAATAAATTATAAAGCATGTGTCATTAAAAATCAGACAACAGCTTGACGCAGGAGCCGATTACAGGTATGTATATTGTCTTCCTCGCAAATAATCTATTCAAGTTAATAATCATCACTGAAAATCCATGTGGGGTACATGCTACGTTGCTCTTGCAGCAATAAAAGCGTGGGCAAATGATACAATGAAGAGCCTTGCGTAATAATAATAATAAAACTCAAGGTATATTGCTCCTTGATATGACTGAATCTAATATGAATGAGCACAGACAAAGACAAAGGCTGATTACAGGCATCGCTCTCCTGTAGGTGATGCTTTGCAGTGCACTGAAGCAGTAAGCCATCTCTTGGCTGAGAAGACCCTCAGATCCTCTGTCAAAGGGATGGCTTCTGACAAATATCACTCTGCAGTGATGAAGACATGACAGCTGCCAATCATTTCTTAATAACAGAGGAAACAAAGCAGCTCACATGCTGTGGGTTTGACCTGTAAAGCCCAAACACACACACACACACACACACACACACACACACACACACACACACACACACACACACACACACACACACACACACGCTGACACTTCACAAATTTATCAATCAGCTTTTATTGGAAAATGTAAAATAGGAGACTGTTAAACATTAAATAATTCTACTATGTGAGCTTGAACACAACCACAATCTTCCAGAAATAGTTTGACATTTTAACTGCTTATGCATTCTTGCTCACTGAGAGTTAGCTGAGGCTATTTCTACCACCCGCACGTCTTTCTGTTAAATGTGAAGGTACGGCAAGCAGTTTAACAACTTAACTGACCACATCAGATACTCTGAAGTTCACTAATTAGCACTTTATAAATAGTCTGTTACATCTGCATAAGAACCTTGGTATAAAAATGACACATTGTTGCATCAATAATTGGCCAGATGCAGCGCCAAGTTTCATTTTCCATTGTGACAAAGTGGTTTTAGCTCATTTATCTGCGCTCGAGCGTTTGCATCAGTTTGGCCATCAATGCTGAAACGTGAAAAAAAAAAAATTCAAATATTAGACAAAGAGAGATGATATTTGGGACTGAACATTAGCGTGCAATGAAAAAGTCATTATAAATGACACTGTGTTAATGTCCTGGATTCATTAAAAATCATTATTCACACTAAACACCCCCTGAAGTCTCAGAAACTCACAAAAACCCCATGTATCAAACATGACACACTAGGTGTTAAGGGGTTAAATGATAATACAGCTACCATGTTTCCGATATTAAATCAGAAACTCTGATGGTTCATATTAATATATACAAGCTCGGTGAAATAAAGTAGTCTGTCAACACCCATTTTATCATCCAACAGTAATAGTTATTATAACATTTCTAAAAATTACAATAAAAACAGTGTTTTATTTCCAAGCGTCGGGAGGGCCCGACCCATGCTGGAGCGCCGGTAACTTAATTATTCCCGTCACAATGATGCTCCTGTTTCTGGGAGCTAAACCAGACAAAAGTTTATTTTCACTTTTAAACTTTACGCCAACAGCCCTGTGCAATCATTTATTTTGATGCAGCATAATACTGGTCTCAGGCTTGCATGCTATATTGCACAGAACATCATGAATTCCGATATAAAAAAATAAAGGATTAATAATGTTCTTCCTCCTTTTGTGTCGTTCTACAGAGCTTTATGAGTTCCTTCGATCCCAGCTTTCAGAAGCCATTAGCGCTTTTCCTCTTGAGAGATAGAAGGCAAAGCCCGGAGCCATAGTGAGAGTCCTTTTCCAGCTCTAACTAGAAATGACACAATGTCAATAAGTATACTGATTATTCTGCCCATTTGTTTTGCACAATGCAGTTAACAAGCTTTATTACACAAAAGACATTGTGAGAACCTAATAACCATTCTTTATCATTTGTTTTGATGAAAGTAATAGAGTGGCTCATATGAATGGTCTGTAGAAACTTCTGTTAGTGGAGCAAACAATGGATGATTTCCTCCATCTGCCGCAGTCGCAGCAGAGGAACTACCACAGCCGAGCGGGATAGGGAGATTGGCCTCAGTCCACTCCATCGTCTTGAAGTGTTTGTGCTCCTACATCAGCTGTCCTCCCAGTTCACCATTTATCTTCCCTGAACTGTCCTAACCTTTTCAAGCTATCATTTATGACAGATTCCAGATACACTGGGCCAGGCCTCACTGGAAACCAGCTACAGTATCATACACACAACTGTCAGCGTAAAAGGAAGCCTACACATGGCCTGGCACACTGGATTGGCCCTCCTCCTATACAGCCACATAAATCTCAGCAGCATCAGACAGGTGGGAGGAAGCTCTGGCAGATGTAGCCAGACCTTAGACAGGTCCTCCTCTCAACCTCTGGCCCTGTTCCTCTGCAGAAAGAGAAAGAGCTGTGGGAGTCATGAAAAAAAGGTGAGGTTTTTTTGGATCGTGAAAACTTTGGCAGCAAGAATCCAAGTCTGTAGTGCTACCTGTCAAAAGTGTAGTCACACAAATAGCCTTGAAGGGAGTTATTACCAAAAAAGTAACATGCAATTAAAGAAAAGTGAGCAGATGTGGAGAAAAAGATGAATGCTGGAGATGAAACTTCAATAAAAAAGAACATTTAATTATAGTAGAATCAACAATGTCAAAATAAGAATGGATACTGGATACAGCAGACCTCTTTAGAAAACACTACTGTCTTTAAAAGTCTTAAGTTTGTGTATAGGTGTTGTTAGGTAAACTTTGTGGTCCTTGTCTTCTGCTGAATTTGAAATGTAGGAGAAAACTCCCTGGCCCCATCTTTCTCGTACCAACAAGCTCAAGGAAAAAATAGAAACATGAGATCTCTTCTTGGATTTGTTCTCTCCTGTGGGGATAGCTGAAAACGTCATTTCAAACCGAGAGCCTTAAATGAGCAGTTCTGAAGCGTACTTGATTGACCGAACCTTACAGCTTGTCATCTAATCAGCGAGCTAACCAAGTCTGAGCTGTACTTACCTTGCCATTCACTCGATGTTGTTGTTGGAAATCTGATAGACCAATTCACTTCCCTTCCTTGAGAGTTTCGGTAACAATGCCAAGGCACACACTCAGTCCAAGAGATCGGGATGAGTTAGTGTGCTGAATGCATACAGCCATGTTTTTTAAAGGTTGTGACTGATTTATAGCTGCATTTATACACAAAATAAAATAAAATGATGAGAAGACGCTTTACCGTGATAATCAGGATGTTATATGTATGTTCATGTTACTCACTTCTGATGCTGCTTCTCCTGTGGGCAGTGCATGTAAAAAGGAGTAGTTTCAAGGTTTATACATCAATATCCTCCCGATTTGTTAGACAGCAACATTACTACAGCCAGCTGTGGACTTTATGCAAACCACAACAATGCTCTACAATGTCTCATTTATGTGATAGTATAACCTATATGTGCAATATCAAGAAGCAAAAAAGGTTTAATAAGTTAACATTATAAAGCATCTTTGTCTTCCTTCTTTTTCAGTGTTGCAACGCTAGATATATACGCAGACTTTCATCCATTAGAAACTGGATTATTATCCAAAAGTATTTGCGGTGACTTTTTTCTTTACTTACTAAAAGAAAAAAGTAAATAAAAATTGGGGGCAAACAAGTTTAAACACCTTGCTTTATTCTTACAGGATGTAAATAATAATATAATAATGAATCCTTTTTTTTTTAACCTTTTAATAAATTCTGTGTGGGAAAAATTACTTCATTTTGTGGGTCCTCTGCAATGCTCAGCCCTACTCTACTATATAAATTTCATTTTGCCATTAGGTGGTTGTCAGGTAAGGCGATAATAACATATAATTTGTTACATAACATGTTCTTAATTAGATAATGGCTTAATTACGTCAGTGAAATTAAAACAATGCAGTGCTTTTAAAGGGGTTATAAGCACATAAATGCTAAACATTTATCAATTTAGGTTGTAAGATGTTGCTAGGCAACATAATGATGTCAAAATCTCTGATATAGATAAGAACCTTCAGGGGTATAAGATATTTGTGGGTAGCTGCTGGACTTAATTTGACAAATGGACAGACACACTGAGATTTGGTGTATTATAGTAACATTATTATTACAGTTATTATATTGTGCTTGTCGCAACAATTTTACTGCTACTACTAACTACTACTATTACTATTACTATTAAAGTTGTCTGCTACCACAACTGTTTATTGCTTTATACATGAATGTTTTTAATTTAGAAGAATCAACTGAAGGGTTATTGTTGTATTTCAAGTGACTGCGCAACAACACTGTAAAAATTCTGTATAATGTAACTAGTATTACTATTACTTGTAATGTATTTTCTTATAAAGTGGCTGCATTCACTCCTAGTAGCATGTTAGCAGTATGTTCATCGTGAGACAGTCAGGGCAGGGTTAGGGGCTGTTTTCAGGCATCTCCTTGATGGGTTTGCATTTCAAAAGACCTTGGTCCAATCCATTAGGGGTGCAGGAAAACAAGATGTTCCTTTCCAGTTGGACTAATTAGTTTTTTTTTTAGAGGAACCTTCCATATTCTTAAATTGCTGTGGGGATCCAGATGTGTAACTAGGCTAATGACTGACTGGCTAACAAAGAAAAATGGGGTATAATCCTTGAGCAGCATAATAAGTCACCTTCAGTGAGGCAGCAGTGAAGAGTCATTGGCAGTGTAGCTTTGCTTACTGTGCCAAACTACAACGTACTGCCAACCTTGATATACTCTGGGGTCAACAAATATGCAAGCTTCCTATTAGGTGGTCTCAAAATAGAGTGCTTACAAGTCCATTTACATGTGGCAAGATCCTCTGTGCAGAGACGGAGGAGATGAAAAGTGACCATGAGAGGTTGGGAGTGGCCCGGGGGGTGAAGGGTGAGAAAGGCGCGGTAGTGTTGTGCCGAAGCCGCGTGTCTGCTTTGAGGAGGAGTAGAGCTGACAGAGGCCACCTCAAGAGACTCTTCACTCTCCATCAAAGAGCTGAGAAGAAGAGGCAGGGTCTGTCAGGGGTTCCCAATTCCTACAGAGCACCCACATGCTGCACCTCCCACCCTAAACACCTTTAGTCAGTCTCACAAAGCTCCTCACCCTGCCACAAGCCTCCAGACTCATTGGCAATGCATGACCAATCCCCAGCTCAACCACCCAAACATCACCAGAGTTTAGCACTTAGAACATGACAGACACGTCCAGGGGCTTCATTTCCACACAGCCTGCAAACGCTGGGATCACATGTAACTCCCGCACTGTGTAATAGATTCTTATTAAACACACTGTTGGATAAAATGTACAGTATTGTTTACTGTTACAATTATGAAACAACATTATATTATGTGTGATAGAAATACTAAACTACTAAGACAACTCGAATAAGATTTCTCCCCGTGGAAGCAGCCTGACCATATCTGTACAGCCAATTTGACTTATTCCCCCTGCAAATAGAGATTCCTTCACTGCCTGCCCCCCAATGTTTTGAACAAGGGCTATCAGTTTTAATTTTCCAAACTTTCCCTTTTCCGTCAAAATCGGGTAGGAGGAAAAGGAGGAACGTAAGAAGCAGAGACCACCATTCCAAGTTTTATCTGCTTCTACAAAATGCCGTTATCTTAGCGCGGTGTCAAGAACTCTATCTCTTTTTTTTCCAGGTGACAGGCACAGACGAGAGATAAGATTGGAAAAGAATCCCACTCCACTGAGTAAATAAATAATCAATACTCATCTAAATGTAAATGAGAAAGTAGCCCCCTTTGATAGGAGGGTTTTTATCAACCAACCAATTTTCTACAGGCACTCACTGGGCCTCAACCAAATCACCATCATTCAGCTCCCATGTAATGGATAAGAAAGGGGAGAAGGGGCGAAGGGGGGTGGGGGTGGCTGTGGCTGTGGTGGAGTAAAGAGGAAGGGTCATCTGAGATCAGCCAGATTCAGATGACTGCATCAATAGCACACATTTTTTTTCTAATTCTGGGATTATTGCTTAGTAAATAAATAAATAAATAAAATAATTGAATGCATGTGTGTAAAAATACATAATTATTATGTTTAATTATAAACGAACAGTAATACTCACAATATGATTTTGAGGTTTGGTCACAAAATGCCAATCAGGGCCAAAATCTGAAATAAAAATAGGAATATATATAAACATTAATAGATACAAAAAAAGAGCATATATGAAAACTGTGTTAAAAGTTACAAGATGTTGGTTTGGTTGTGTCCAAGAAGTAATATGATTATATGATCATGTCCTCTACCCCAAAACCATTTTGTGAAACGTCCTACATTGATCTCTGTTTGGTAAAAATCGGCCGGCCACATCATCTCGCAAAATTCAGTCAAAATTCCTTCCAGAAAAATCGAGACAGACACACCTGCAGACTCTTTCATTATGGCTCAAATTCTCTTGTTTTAGCATTTTTTTGAAAACACAGCACTTTTTGATGTTGTAAATACTGGTCAGGATTAGCATTTTATTGTCATCAGAATGCAGTGTGCTGACTTTAAATTGATCCAATAAAAAGCCTCAAATGCTATTTTCCTCATCCTCATTGCATTAGGTTTTATTTCATAACTCACAGATGTCAATAATGGAAACCATTATAAAGCAGTATACTCAATAAAAGAATTTTCCTGCTTGAAATGCATACAGTATTGATTTCATGTTTTTCTGGGTCCATAAGGGCAAGTAGCGTGGCGGAGGTTGTTTTACTGAAGTCAGTCAGCAATGTAGAAAACAGCAGCTGCTAAAAAGTACGGCTTCCAGAAAAACAACAAAAGGACATGTCGCACTTTTACTACACATTAGCACATACTATGAAGGGCATTTATTTAGACTTAAGCAATATTAAATTGGTTACGTTATGCACATGAAGTGATTTCAATACACAAGCCATCAGAATTATAATGTGCTGTTTGAGATAGCATATATCTGCAAACACCACTGTGCTCTGGATTGCCATAAATGCAGTGTGTGAGTTATGAGGAATTGTCATGCAGGAAGTGATTGTTTTTCAATTATAGCTCCTTTTATAAAGTATAAAATGAGTCTTGACAGCAGTATTTTTTTCATTGTGTCTGAGGCTGGTACTGTACTGTAGAAAGCTCCAGGTGAAGCCACGGTCTGTGGCCAAGCTGCTTTTGATTTTTATTGTGCCGAATTGGAATGACAGAGTAAAGCTATTCACATAGTGTGTCTTCCATTTCTACCCTGGGATCCCTCCAAGCTAGCCTCTCATGTCCCATGGGAAACGAACCCATCCAGCTAATATGCCATAAGCTGACAGCCCTCCTCTGAAATGTGTGTTAAAGAGCCAGGTTTGGAAACACAAAGGCATTCTTCAGATGCTGACACAATTTCTTTAGAAAATCACACCTCACAGTACATTCTCACAGCTCTGTTATTCCAGATCTGGGATTTTAAGCATATCTATCTACAAACAATACAAATATATATATATGTATACCTAAAAAATATATGTTTGCTATTCATTGCAAATGCTTATTATAAGGAGACGATATGTTTTAGAACCTAAAAAATTCAGTAAAGTGAAGCAACAAAGTTACAGCCATGCTTTAAAGAAGAAAAAAAAAAAAACCCCAACCCTTTTTAAAGTATTATATACTTCTGACTCACTGATCTCTATGCAATTTAGCAAGCGCGTGAAACTGCCCCAAGTTTTCCAACCTCAACTATAATCCGCTCAAGAGGGATTTGCAGACTGTTTCTCTAAACCATTTTAAATCAGACGGAACTGTGAGGGTGAAAAATAACGCTTTAAACAGAAATAGTGACAGGACAGTACAATGTTAACATTAAACCACAGCTGCTTTTGTTTAAATCCAGCTCATTCACAACTCCTAAAAATATTGCATCATGGCGGGTTTGTAAGCTGCATGCAATTTTGCTCTTTGATGGTCTTAAAGAATAAAAATGCCATTTTCTGACTTATTTTTTGAGGACTTACGGAAAACCTAATATGAGCATTTATCAAGCTACAGAGGCCGAGCTGAAGAGAAACATTTAGACTATATTCACATCTGCTGAGACTTCTGTTATTCAATTACACACACATGCACACACACATACAAAACATTAAAGCCAAAAAGTTTTAAGTGCAAGAGGTAGTAATATTGCAGTTTCATGCAGCAATCTTTCTCGAGCACATTGTTCAACAACAGAATCAACAGCCATTTAGAGACCAATACCAGAGACCATAACGCCTTTATGGTTGGTGTTGTCAACTCAATTTTCAAATTCCACCCCACACTCTGGCTTTTCTATTGAAGTGTCATCTGATCTCCTGAATTACTGACAAGACCACAGTCATCACCGTGACGCTCTGCCTTTCTCTCCCACAACACCCACACCAGCTGCATTACATTCACCTAAACGAAGGGAATAACTGTGTGGGTTGGGCGAACCTGCAGCTTGGGGCCATTGTGCCATCAAACTCTCAGTAAAAGCATACAGTTTTCCCATAGACTGTATATAAAAGATGGACATAAGGAACATGACATCACAGACTGGTTAGTCTGAGACTTTCTGGCTATTGTCATCTTGGTGTTTCAAAACCTTTCGTGTCATGTTGACAAGTTAATAAGCGGTTTGTAAATCACAAGGTCGGCCCACCCTAAAACCAACATTTTTGACCATTGTTAAAAACATCATGTTGTAATGACTCCAACTTAAAACCAGCGACTTGGAACATAAACTCATTAGCAAAGTGTTAAAGGTTGAATGAGAATTAGTGTCATTTTTACTTGCACTTCTATACAATTGGACTTGCTTTTGTAACCAAAGGAGCTTTGATGGCTACTTTGAAGAATGAAGGTTTAGGGTATTTCTGAATTGACTTTACAGCTTTGGTGGAGAACCAAACAGAAGCCATGGAAGCTGTGCTCCTTTTTTTCTAGCTCATCTTGTCAAAAGACTGATAGGCTCATTCACTCAGTCACAGTTCACAACTTCTCCTACAGTATTTATCAGAACTGAACCAGAGGTGGAGCCAGACATTTGAAACACCCGGGGCTTAGCCCTAAAGGGTAGTATGCATGTGGGATTTTTTTTTTTTTTGGGGGGGGGGGGGTAGAAATGACTGAAAGATTAATAGGCTCTGTTTTGAGTTTTGTTCAAAAAAGAATGACTTCATATAGGGAAAAATATATATCACATGTGCAGGACACCTTAAACTAGTTTTTTAATTAAGCAGCAAGGCAGAACAAGGTCAGGGCTGTATCAAGACACGAGGACTAAACCCCAATTCAACCAGACCCAAAACTGATCCGGAATTAAAACAGGACTACAACAGTTCAAAATCAGGACTACTTAGGATTTAACCAAGACAGAACCAGAATCAGAACTAGATGATAGTAGCACTAAAAATCATCATAGACCTGTATTACACTTATTTTTTTAATTCTACCAATGTCCACTATTTAGATTGAGAAAAGTTTATATAATTATTTAGCCTTGTATAACTTAATAAATGTAGAATTTGAAAAATAGCAAACCTAAAAAGAAACACTAGGTACGAGATACATGAGGACCTATGATACGGTGATACTTTTGGTAAACAACCATTTGACTAACATGTGTGTCTCACCTGCTCTTGTTCATCTGTTCTGTCCTCATTCTCCTCTCTCTCCCTCTTTGTGCTGACAATCATCAAATATACAGTTGAAACCACATATTTATGTACTCTTCAGATCAAAACACAAACACTTTTTTAAATTGTAACATCAAATCAGACTAAATATTCATTTTTTTAGATTGATAAATATAAAAAACATATTTGTTAACTTTAAGAGTAAAGAGAGAAACTTTCTTAATTGCAAATGGCACCAAATTGTATTCAAAATTGAGCCACACTTATGGAGCTCCACAGTTCTTTTCTTGGTGTTTTGGTTGACATCTCTTGATGTTCCCATGTCACAGAAACAGGCTCTGTGTTTTGCCTTATATGCATCTACAGGTGTGCCACCAATTTACTCACATGGACTCTACTAACCTATCAGAAGCTTCTTCAGCTCAGAATGGAATCGCCTGCAGTTTTCTTATTAATTAACAATAAACTTAGTGTACATGTACTCCTAAATTTGATCAAAGTGATAAAAATAGACAGCTCTGTCTCTCTTTATTCTGACATTTAACTAATTCAAAAGATATTTCAATATTTATCTAAAACAAAAGTTTACTCTAAATTGATGTTGTACAGTAAAAATGTTTTATGTTTTCTCCATAAAGTGTATGTAAATATCTGGTTACAAATGTGAATATCCTGCTGTGTACTGAAATCCCTCTTGTTTTGCATAGAAATATACTGAACAACATACAAAGCATAATATATAAAATAACATTTACCTGAGTTTTTTCTTTGAAAGAGCCCTCTAATGTCCATTCTTATATTTCAGTACATAACTGAAACCGATTTAGTCGGGGAGGGTAAGAACTGAAAATATGAAATAAACACACTTAAGCTAAGACTCTTTAAAAAAATAGCATTTGTTCGGCTTTTCATTTCGCCATTTGTTGATTCACTTGAAGAGCGAGTAACGTAATATTGGTCAAGTGATCAGTTTGATATCAATCTTTTGTGATACACCGTCATATTTACATTATTTGTACAGTACGAATGATTTGCTTTGGTACCTGGTCAAACTTAAGCTCTCCTTAGTATGGCTGGCTCCATTTCTCCAACAGCGCACTCACAGGCAGCAGCTGCGCGCGCCCCTTCGCTCAGTCGCTTAGTGCCTGAGCTCGGATCATACCAATATTAGGGGGGATTCACGCACAGTCGTAAATTCCCACAGTGTGCACTATGTGCTTCGAATATTGTGTGTACTTTTTGTTTTATACAGTTGTCAGCCAGGCATCTAGCTATGAAAAAATTACACTCCAAAAGACCCCGGGCTTCTGACAAAACAACCCGGGCTTAAGCCCAGTAAGCCACCCCCACGCTCCGCCCCTGAACTGAACGAAGGTTTCACGCAATGATTGGCTAATGAGTCTTCAGCCCAACTGTGCTAATGGTCAGGGTTACGTTTGTCTTTTTTTAATGGATTTTAATTTTCGTTAGCTTTTGCAATACAGAAAAAAAATGTGAAAAGAATTTCTTTCACTACTTCCTTTTTTACAGTAACCTGGGAACTGTGATGGTTCATTAGCCAGATGAGCTATTACATCATTTTGTATCGAAATCAGAATCCACATGGTTAGAAAGAATGATTATATAGCAGATGACAAAGGACAAGAAAGCATGACAAGCTACTTAACTCAGTTAAGCTGAGGATCTTTTGTACGTATTTCATTCTGTTGGTTGTATTTTACTCTGGTAAAAAAAACAAAAACAAAACAAACATTTAGCTGCTTATGATCCATGTTTCTCTCAAACCAAATATGTGGACAGGGAGGATAGTGGGCATTTGTCACATGTTGTGCTAAAAAACACATCGGTTGAACAATTTTTCTTGTTTTGCTGCCCCAGATGGCCAAAAAACATTTATTTCTTAAAATGTGTACGTGTGTGTGTATGTGTGTATATACTTTAGACAATATATGGTTATGTATAAACATATATATATATATATTTTAGTTCCCAGTTAAGAGATGGCAACATTGTAGAAGTTTGCCAAAGTTGCGCCTTATGTGTTTGGCGTCAGTAGAATGAGCTCAGTAATTTCTGGTAGTAACACCAGCATGACCTGTAACTAGTCAACACATAGTAAAATATTTAGCAACCACACCTGGGACACTGGTCTCAGGGGCAGAAGAACAGAAGTCCTTTGGGAATTTCTCCTCACTACCAAACAAAACTCAAGGACACCAAGTGCACTACGAAATGGTTGACAATATGACCAACGAGGTGGAAGAGCGACATGGGGGTCAAAGTGAAGAGACACCCTGAGCAGGCAGCACTATCTTTGCTCATTGATAATGCTGTCGAACTTTCTAAAAACAGTTTTTCACTGAATCATAAAGATGCATTCTGGGATATTTTGTTTTGGCAGTTGTCATAATTTAACCCGCTATGTTAAAAGCTGCACCTTAGGGTTCTTCTGGGTCATTTGCTCTTCATAAAAACAGTGTGAGAAAGCAATTTTTGCAAGAGTATGCCACGCACATTAATCACATGTTTACCTACCTCCCCGTATCTGATTGCTTTGAGCTTAAGTACAAAAAAAATTACAAAGGCGAGTCCAGCTTATATCACATGAGTACCTCCTTGTTACTGTCTTACATGTTATCTGTATGATTTCCTCTCTGTGAGTGAGGAAGGAGTTCAAATGTAGCCAAACTGGTTTTATTAACAGACTCATAATGATAGAGAAGTAATTTTTTCCAGGCCTAAGTGATTCAATTCTTTTAGACTAGTCAACTCAGAAACACACACATGCACGCACGCATACACGGTCTCATGCAGGAATCCTTTCACACATGAAACTACAACATGTGCTTGCCTTTAGATTGCAAAGCCCCTCTGCAATTTTTTATTTATACATTTTTTTCAAGTAATTGCTCTTTCTGCCTAAAGGACCATCACATCATAGGAAATGAAAGACCTATATAACTACTTTATATACTTAAGCATGTGGTAGACAGTTTTCTGTTTCTATTATTTATTATCAAATGGGCAAACTGAGTTTGGATGCACTTATGCTGAGAGTAATGGTGGATCAAAACAAATGCAATATCCCCAACAATGTACATGCTGTTAAGCCTTTGATAGTTTCATAATACATTGTTTAAATGTTTTCCTCCAGCCCATCTTACAAATATTAGCTGCTTGGCGATGTCATGGATTCATTCTTTAAGATATATTTACTAAAAGAGATACAACAAATCAGCATTAAGCCTCCCTTTGATGAATCAGAAATGTAATTTGTAAAACCACAAACTGCACTTTCACCATTATTTAAAAATAAATAGTGGTTTACAAGCAGCTCGTTTGTATCCAACCTCGTTTCCCTCTTGAGCCATCCAGACTCTGACTGTCAGGACCAGTGTGATGCATCTGATACACATTTTGGAGTATTTTCCCCAAATTTAAGCTTCTATATAAGGGTTCAACCAGAGTCACTCCACAAACAGTAATAACAGCATGTACGTCATCACAGTGGATTTCAAATTAAGCAATCAAGTTGTGATTAAAGTGTGGACTTTAACTCAAGATGTTTTCCAAAAGAACTGCAGTAACTGTTTAGGAAATACAGCCATTTTTACACAGTCTCCCATTTCACTGGCTCAAACAAACTAAAACAATTTTACTTATAAGGATTTAAAAAATAAATGAACCTTGATTGCAGAGTTTGACAATCATATTTCTTACTTTTCAAGAGTGTTTTCTTAACCAAGCAAAGAATCCTGCGATCATCTCCTTCAGTTGTCCTTGATGGTCTCTCAGCCTTTGGTGTTATTAAATTGTTGGTGGACTCATCTTTTTAAGAATTTGACCACTCACAAATATTTGCTATCTGTCTGATGATGCTTATTTTGGTTTTGTCAGCCTCCTGATGGCCTCCTTGCATCACCATCTCTTTGGGCTTCATATTGCCAGGTCCAGTGAACTGCTACCAACTTCAAGTTCAACACTTGGATTCAACTGCAAATGTTCTATCTGCTTAATTTTTCATGGAATAATGTGGGAACAGGCCTCACTGGGTATGAAACTGCTTTCTGGTCAATTGTCCATTTATACTTGAGCCCTGGAGCTAATATTATATTGATGTGACGGGTAATTTTTCAGAAGCTGTTGAAAATGAAAAACTCAGCAATTGTGAATCTACTTGCTCTAATACCATTAGGTACTTTTTTTTTACACTTCAGGTGAACTGACCCTTTAACCAGTGCGCGCACAGAGCTCATTTTAGAAAGTGGTCCTCCACTACACATCTGCTACTGTTAATTCCGTCTACAACCAGCATTCCCGGTGCTCAGGTGAGTGTTCTCCTCGTGTGAATTGCAGACCTTGTGCTGAACATTGATGCACTGCCTCCATTATCGCCCTGCCTCCTTCCGAGGAGTCGACGCTATTGTTTATGACACTGACACATGCAGTAATGGGTATTTCACTTCCTACCTATACTGCGAGCGTGCGTTGAAACTGGAAACATAGATAAATACAGGGCGCATCCACAACATCAGTAAATTTATATTTCGTCAACTGACGACATTAGAGTCATCACTAGAAAACCACATTGCTTGTTGGGATCGCTAGAGAAACAGAAATTGTAACGTTGCCTTAAAAGAGCAGAAATAATCCCATGAGTAAAACCGTAACACAAATTCACAATCACTCTGTGTTTGCTCTCTCTTGTTTCTGGGACTTAAATGTTCAGGGAATTCAAGGCGCAAAACTTCTGAACAAGATTCAGCTGGAACCTCTTCAGGAACATCATCAAACATGTAAAGAGGTGTCTCGGGGGATTTGAGGAACTTCAGACATACTGTAGAAGTCAGATGAATCTTCCAGTGTGCTACGTCCCCGTAGACCGGGGAACATGGCAGCTGTCACTAACAAGGAAAGTCACATGCCACTCTTCCCCTTTATGTTCAAATACAAACACAGACTCTGGTGTATTAGCGGCAGATATTTTCAATTATCGCGTGTCAACCTTTATCTCTTCACATTTACTGCCGTACAGCCTGATTGATGCCTCCCCTTTTTTCATATTTCAAGCACTGTTGTACTTCAGAGGAGAAGGCGGAGGAGAAGATCACAACAATTTCATCCAACTTTTATGGAAGTGTTTTAGATTCTGGTAGCCCGAGGGGGTACGGTTCACACTGTTAAATTCTTTAACAATGGCTTTAAGCGGCGCGGTGATTGTAAATAAAAATGAAGGCTCCCGGGAAATGTTTGTCTTCAACAACTCTTGTTCACCAAACAGCTCGTTCATTTCAAACGGAGGAATTATCAGTTCACATGAAAGACTGATCGAGTTTGCAGATACAGAAGCAGAAAAAAAAAATGTGGCGGCGTCACGCTGTTGCTGGTATATATTTGTGTTACGGTGTAGCAGCGCAGCCCAGCATGTTTTTACATCTCCTCGGTAGCTTTCTATTACCGTACAATGAAAAAGCCTTTTTCTGTTTACATAGCAAGCTTGCATCAAGTCGTGGATTGTGCACATAAAATTACCATAATAGGCGGCCACCGAGTTTGCTAATGTGCTTCTCTGGATGAGAGGGCATGCAGAGACTTGCTGAGGAACTGACAATATGGCAAAAAAAAAAAAAATCATAAAAACTCTCAGTATATGCTCATTTTTCCCAGCCCTGTTTAGTACATGGATGCGCAGCCACCCCAGGAGCAGAGAGGTTACCCCACATCTGGAGAAATGAGTTTGACCCTCTCAAAGGGCACAGGAAGTTGCCCCTGAAAGCTGCAAACAAAAGCAGCAGTGGCGAGCAGGAGCCCAGAGCGCCATTCATCGCAGCTAATGACTTGTTCATTAAGAGTGATGATGGATAAAGACTTCTCACGCTGAGATGAAATCAAGATTTATATGCGTTGTTTCCTCACCCAACTTGTGGGAAGATCATCATCATTTAATTCTATCTCTGCGGCCGGTGATGGGCATCCAGAGAGCGGGCTATCAAACGGTGCAGTCAGCTGGCAAAATCCAAAACGTGCCGTTGGCACATCTGGAGCTTGCCGTCGCAGCTGAGGGTGAGCAATGGCTGCTGGCGGGTGGCCAAATTACAGGCAGAGACGCTTCAGGACTCCACAGCCTCCACCCTGGCTTCTCCTCGTTTAGATCATCATCATTATTTATTTGCTTATTTATTATTTTTTCCATTATGTGTGCTGTGTTGCATTTCAACAGCACTTTTTATTTTTTTTTGTTTCCACAGCATCAGCGTATTATCACACCGTGCTAGACCCTCGACCCACCTCTCTCTGTAGGTTCTTATCTCTAGCTGGAAATAGGCCCCAAGACACTTCATCAGTGTCCTTCACCTTGCTATCTGCTGCTCCCAACTTTTATTAAAACTTCAGCCTTTATCAGCTCCTAGGTAATTCAGGCATGACAAATTGGGCACCAGATGCCACCTCCATTTGAGGCCGCTGTACATCTCTTGCTCCCCTATCAAGACAATGGGAGGTGGCGGGCTGCAGCATAGTAGGATATCCACCTTTAGCCCACTGCATCAGGTTACTTCCACAAACTTCCTACATCCATCTGAATGCTGAATACTCTGTGTGCCATTGGAAAAGTGGAGGACTTCAGTATGCATCTCCACTACATTTGTGCAGTGCCAGCCTCACTCACCCTTTTATGGTTCAGGAAGACAAATGCCTGAGAGCCTGTGCATTAACTTCTAAGGATTAACCTATCTTTTTCTGGAGAGTGCAGGCTATATAGTCTTTTGAAACGGGGGAAAAAATAAGAAAAATGGAAGAAGATTGTATTTCTGGACCAGCAATGCACAATTAGCTTTCCCTGCGGCTTTTGAATTTAGTCATCTTGATGACATGGATATGAGCCGGACAGCTCATATTTCCTGCCTCATTGTCCTGCACATTTTATTTTGGGCATGTTTAAAGATAGCACATAATTTATAATGCTTTTAAAAGAGAAGGAATGGGGACTGGAGTTAGAGTAAAAACACAGCAGATAGGAAATTGAAATAGAATTAGTGCATGCCATTGGTTAGATTATGACTGCAATGGACAATGCACATCTACCCTAAGATAACCTAATTCTCTGTAAAATATTTCATGGTTGACAGCTCTGGACATAAAGAAGTTGGTCGGATCGCCTACTGGAATTCTTGACTTGCATTCATAGTGATACGGACAGTATTCATGGGATAGGGTCCCTACCTAGACCTGCACATCATCTGCTCCTCAGGGGATTCAGTGAGGGTCCTGCCTGTAAATAAGAATCCATGATAGAGGGGCAGCAGGCGTGAAGCATGAGATTGGAAACCAAAGGCATCACACTGGGCTGTTGGATCTTAGTGATGTTTAGCAACACATAACTCTACGCACAGACCCTGAATTTGGCATGGGGTAGTACACACTCATCCTCACAGGGTCGACCATGCATGTGAAGACTCTCTCACGCCCTGCAGTACATTGAGCCCGCTCTTTCACAAATGTATAATATCTTCTAAATTAGCTTGCAATAACCGAAGCCTGCTCTTGCTCTTGAGTTCTGACAAAGGATGTGTCGGGAATGAGAAGTGCACTGACATCACAGCATATTGCGGATCTGCTCACATCATTACAACTAGGTTCCATTTTAATTTCTCTGTAACATCCTGATGTTCGGTCCTTCCGTGCCCAGCGCAGCAAAGCCGGCCAAAATGCCAGCTGTGTTTCAGGGCTAAAATGTGTTTTAAGAGATGCTGCAGGATGGTAATGTGTTGTGCAACCTGCCAGCCCATGAGTATCCCGAGGCAAATGGGAGAAGCAGTGGTTAAAAAGCAGCCTTTTTTGGGACAGAGCCAGGGAGTAATCTACCACATAAAAGCATGGCATAACCGGGGGCTATCATGTGGGATATGCTTCCCAGAAGACTCCATGTTTTTTTGGGGAAACCTCCTATTACATGGTGCCAGTGGAATTGGAAGTCCTCTTTTAGTCAATTAACATTTAAAATTAAAAAGCACTTCACGTAGCCGCGTTAAGCACATTATGAAATGACAGATTTGTTTGGCAGCAATGTTGCAATTGTCATACAAGAGAAGCAAAATCCTTGCAGGAAACTGGCTTTTTATTTTATTGTTATTATTATTTTTACAATAAGAACAAATTTACCTATTGGTCTGAAATATCCACCTGCTTGAGCATCCTTTCATTTTGGCAATTTGTTATGTCAAATAAGTTTGCTGGGTGAACTGGTCTGAGTCCATGATGAATAGTGTCCATTAAGCTGGAATCTTACAAACCTTAAAGTGAAAACATACCTAAAACAAGAGCATCATTAGGAAAATGAGCTAAGACCCGAACCTGAAGTGTTTCTGAGCAGAGATGAATGATGGCATCGCACCTTGGTCCATTATGGACTCTATTTATACACAGGGACACAGAGGAGCAACACTAGTTAGAGGTTTCTCTCCAATTAGGTTATTACTGGTCTGGGAGCCTTTTTACTCAAGGAAATATCAGGATAGGAATTGTGTCTTTAATCAAGCATAAAGAAATCTATCATGGAATAGTTCTCTGTCCCTGCTGTTTTGTTTACTCAAAATGGGATGTTCCTTGTGATTTGTTTATGTGAAATGAATTTTTTTAAATTCAGGATAAACATCAGAAGCACATATACTACTGACCATAAATAGTTCAGACACTGTTTGTTTTAGATTTTCTTGCTAAAACATCACTGCTGGGTGAATACTGGGGCAAACTGGGAATAATAAAGAAAAAAACTGTTTGTTAGGTTGGGCAATTTTATATATTTTAAACAAACAGACATTTAAATTACTGTATATGTCGGTGTCAAAATTTGGTTCCAACACAGAAAATTGCTGGTGTGCTCACTACGTAGCAAAACACAAGAGTACAGCCAAATGTGCTCTGCTGGTATCATTACCCAGCGGGACTCTCCCAACAATTTCTCCTCAAATGCTGCCATTCTGTCAGATACCGCTAGCATCTCTAAATTACTCACAAGTTGTCCTTTGGCATAAATGGCCGGCCTTGATGTACTGTCTGAGGCAATACAGCATGAGCTGACAGTCATCTTTTAAACAGCAGAGTCTGCATTAGGATGCCAGAAGGGTTAAATAAGTCACATGCTCATCGCTGAGTGGACTGTGATTCGTGTCCAGTCTGATTAGTTTTCAGTCTCTGAGTCGTTTCATTTCCACATGCTTGTTTTATGTTTGCTGTTACACTCTGGTTAGGTTTTGATGCACAAATTAATGAAATACTTGGGTAGGTTCAGGAAAATCCGACCTACAGGTTTTTGTTAGTACTGATAAATGATGGTTAACCGGTAAATTTAAGGTTAGTCTTAGGTGTCTATATGTCCCCCCCCCCCCCCAAAAAAACAACAACAACCCCAAAACAAAACAAAAAAACCCATGCACTAAAATTTTCATGTAATGTAAGATTTATTGTAAATGGCCCATTTTTTTAATTTTTTATTTTGGTATATGTTATTTTCATTTATCATCTCATGTTACATTATCCCTTTGCCTTCCTTTCATGTGTTATGTTCAATGTACGTAACTTAATGGTAGCCAAAAGTTGTATGCATGATGGAATTTTATTCAACTCATGAGTAAATATAGAAGGAAGAATTTGAAAAAGCACCTCAGGCCTGGGAAAAGCCACATTATGGCCACTTTATCAATACTAGGAAGAACCTGTAGGTCAAGTTTTTGCTAGTATTGATAAATGATGCTCAACCAGTAAATTTAAAGTTAGGTTTAGATGCTAAAAATATTTAAATTAAATTTTGTTCAGGGCAGATTGTAGGCTAAAATATTTATGTAATATTAAAAGCGTTTATATATATATATTCATAAATGTCTGTATTTATCCCATCTTCTCCTTCAGAGATGGGCCAAACTGAACAAAGCTTTGCACAAAAATCGTCACACATACAGCAATTATTGACATCTGTATTGTTTTCTACAAGAATTATTATAAATCCCAATTCTTTTTGATTTTGTAGACATTATGTTCTTACATTGTTATTCATGCATTATCATTATGTGAATGCTATATCACATTCAATTTTTTCACACATTAAATTTAACCATTGTTGTTGTTCGTAACTCGGCGGTCACCAAAACTTGTGTTCCCCTGGAATTTTAGTTAATTCACAACTAAATACAGAATAAAGACTTTTACAAAGTGTTGCAGGTCCAACCGCTTGTTGGGCAGGTTTTGATGGTATTGATAAATGATGCTTGAACATTTAAATGGGATACAAAGGGGTTCTTAAGTGTCCATATGTGCCAAGTTGGGAGTGACAGACATGTCTGACCCAGTTGATCTGATATCCTCGTGTTGGTGTTGTTCCCAGATCATCATACTAAATGTTGTTCCAGGATCAACATTGCAAGTGACCAATCACATTGTTGTGACGTCATACTTTTGCGACTTCGGGAAAAACCGTCGTAAAACAAAGAACTGTACTAAAGCTGCGTGAAACCGCCTCTGTCCCCCGATCAACGGACCCTGACCCTAACCCTAACCGTAACCCTTTAATAAACAGTAAGCAGAATTGATATTGTCCTTGCAACATTGGAATTTCATAAATGCACGAATGGCTTGGCGCGCAAAAGAATAACGTCACAACAATGTGATTGGTCACTTGCAATGTTGAACCTGGAACAACATTTTCATGATGGTCTGGGAACAACACCAACACGAGGATATCAGATCATCCATCTGACCCAACCCAAAAAGGCAGTATCTGACGGCCTGGAAGATGCAGCAGGAAAATGGAAGAGTAGTTTTTGTTGCAGGTGAAAGAAGGTTGTGAAAAGGTGTAATTTTAAAAAATTTTTTTTTACCTAAATCGTGAGCTTTCTTAATCTTATTTGTCCAGTCTGGAATCGTGTTGTTACGCGGCAGCCATGTTGCTCTTATTTTAGACAGCTAATGCTATCTACGAAAGGAAACAAAATGTTGTCATGCTACTTTAAAAGCAGTTTTGTGCACATATTTGTGCACAAAAGCATTCCTCTTGAGGCCCTATAAAAAGCTAACTACTTTTTCTGGAATAGCAACCTTCATAAACTGGAAACATAGTAAATCTCTATTGTGTTTGACCAATATTTAAGAAAAACGTCATTTTATATGATTCATCTCTATGCTTAACACATAAGACCTTGTCCTAAAGAGTTATGTTTAGGGTTAGGAGCACAAATGTATTACCGGTAAAAGTTGTCCATAATGTGAAGTATAGTGGTGTGGCATGCGCGCAGCATGAGTGACAGGTCCGCGTACAGCCCTGGAATTCCCCTGCGCTCTTCATCGCAGGACATGGTGGCCTCACTTGAAGCCGAGCGAGAAATAAAGGATTGCCTTCTGTATTTTTTCATTAGACTTTTCTTTTGCTACTGAATACATAAATCCATTGTGGCAAGATGCAATATGTATCATGGCACTCCACCTGCGGACGTCTCATAATGGCTGCCATGTCCCTCCAGTCAGGGATGATAAGTGAACCCCCCATGAATGTTAATGATAGTGATCATTCTGAACCAGCCTGCCTCTCCGTCTTCACTCACAGCCCGGGTGTCACAAACAGGGTGGCAAGGTTCAAGGGACTAAAGTGAAAACAAACACTCATATATAAATAAATTAGAGCAGAAATGAATGAATGAGAGTCTGAATGAATGAATGTGTCTAGGTGCGCCAGAAAAAAACAAACAAAGCAAAACAAAAAAAAAAACACACACACCATGGATGCATGGACATTTTTTTAAATTACTTTTATTTATAAATTTGCAATTCCTGGCAGCTTTTTGTTTATAGCGTTGATTAATTATTGTGTCATTCTAAAGCAAAAGTCCATGCCACTGTAATATTTTTATTCAGAAGGACTTATTTCATTATTTACAGAGCCCAGTAAACACAAGGGAGCAGGTGGGTTCAAACAGATGTGGCTGTTTACATGACCGCAATAGTCTGGGCTTCATATCTGGCCATTGCTTGTAAATAGCTTTGACAACATGCACACTTGCTGGGCCAGACAAAGGCTTGATTCAGCTAATCAAAACTGACAATATTGAAATCACATTGAGCCTTTTTCTATCAAGTGCTATGAGTCAAATGGGAGATGAGCTTAAGTACCCCAATAAGCTTAAACAGCACACTTATGCACACACGAGTTGAAAAAAGCTGGGAGGATTCTGCTGCCTGTGATCTACACAACTGTAAACCAACTCAGTCACCTTTTTCTTCCACTGCTTTTTTCTCCCTGCAACTTTCCCTGCTGTAGTGGTCTCCTTCGGTATTCTGTGAATTGTTCTGACCGACCCAGCACCTCTTTCCAAGCCACACACCCAGCTCAAGTAACAGGCATGGGAGAAGGCAAACACAGAGTCCATGCCAGCTCATCCCCCTCTCTGCATCTCACCGCTTCCTCCTTGTCTAACTTTGCCAAAGTCATTGGAACTTGCCAAATCTGGTCATGCCTGCTTAGCTTGCTGGACTCATTGTGCCAGAAAAGAAAATAAGACACAGATGTATACAAACTCTTGGTGGTGCCAGTGGAGAGACAGCTAATGGCTTCATCTCGACCCTCCCATTGTAGACGGACACAGGTGGGGATAATTAGAGATTTCTATCTTCCAGTCAAACTTGCTTTTTTTGTGCTGGTTGTGACAGCTAAAACGAGGCTATGGCGCAAGGTGGAGCCACTCCCATCATCAACCTCTTGACTCCAACATCATACTGATGTTCTTCTCCCTTACCGCTTGTCACACCAGTGCACCGTACCTACCAACAGTTTGTGTTGGCGTAAATGGAGGAAACTCTGAGATCTCCAAACAGACACCAAGAAAAATTGAGGGGGAAAAAAAGCTCCACAACAAACCATCTTTTGTCTGGCCAGATTGTGACACAGCAGTAAAAGAAGCCCAACAATAACATAGACAGAAGAACTCCAGAAGTATTTAATAGTCAACACTAATATCCCACTCCAAACAACTCAAGCTTGGCAGACCCCAAAAAAGTAAGAAAAAATAGTGAAGAAATGTTGTTTTTTCAGGCTTTTTAAAATTGAATACTTCTAAGTTCATTGTGAAAAACCGTAAGGAGTCTCAATCCAAACTGCCGCCTCATTTAATAATTTATGTTCCCGAACTCCAGATGTTTGAATGAGCTCCAAACTGTGACCTCTGTCCTCTCTCCGGGAGCCTCCTAATGAAATAATCCCGCACGAGCAATCCCCGATGCTAAAGCGGGCTACTATCATACACAATTGTGTGCTTCAAAAGGCTCGAAAAGCCCTTTCCCCCCCGTTAGCCTGAGTGACAGCAGTGAGACATGTGTCTTCAGATGAGAGAAGGCGAGTCTCATTATGCCGTATTTGGCTGACACTGAGTGATTCAAGTGTTCCTGGACAATTCAGACACACTGATATAAAACACATTAAATGTCTTTCACAGCACTTTACCTGACACTGTTCATCTGCGCTCATCTGTTATCCCTGACGAGCCAGCTTTTGTCGCTGCTTCACGTCTGAGATCAGGACTGTAGTGAGTGGCGAGTAAAAAGGAGCTGTAATGAAACGCACAAAAATAAAACTAACAAACAAACAACCCAAAAAATCACAACTTCAGCTCTTAAGATGAAAATATCAACCCCATCCCCTACACCCCCCCACTCCTTTTTTGTTTTTTGCTTTTGAGAGGTGAAATACAATTCAGCTCATAAACATAAACCTGGTGACAAAGCCGAACTGGGAAAACACAGCAGGAACCAGCTGCTGTATGTTTTTGTCAAATTTGATAGACCACATGCAGATAAAATCAAACGGACTTTAAACTCAGGTGACACATACAGCTGTCTGACAAAGTAACCCCCCCAAAAAGATGCTTTCTGGTGTTCTGTAATAATTCGTGACATACCATAATAATATTTTGACATCCTGCACTAAAAAAGACAACAGTGACTCAGGAAGGCAGGTATCTGACATACAGCTTCTTTAGGAGTGCCGGCCATAGAGACAAGATGACGCAGTCGGCATCCGGAGACACAATCATTGTGACAATGTGGATTTGCAACTCAGTACAGATAAGCACGCCCCACCTCCTGTATATATATATTCAGAACAACTGAATTAAGTAGTAGCTTGGTAAGCCAGAAAGAGCTGCCTCGTTTGTGTGGGACTCATTGTTTAACTATGCAATGCACATAATCTCAAAATGCAATTAAAAATACCAAAAACAAGCTCTTACCTTCTCCTTGAGCGAGATCTCTGAAATAAAGTAAGTTATGTCTGTTTAGTCAGTTACACTTGAAGTCAAGGTTTGTCACTTTGTCAGCCTCTATCAAAAACCAACAAACCAAAGTCAGCACCCGGAACCGATACTTGCAAGCCCGCAGCCAGGAATTGTTAGCCTACATTCCTCTTCTTTGACACTAAGGCGTTGATCCTCATTCTCGCTACGAAGACTTTGAGGTGAGAGTGAGGCGAGGATAGAGATATGGTGGAGGCGGTGATAGGGCAGGTGAGTGGAGAGAATGCCAAGCCCAGTGGTCAGCGGGTAACAGAGAGAGGGCGGCTGTCACATCCTGCTGACTTAGCCAAGACAGATGAGACAATCAGCAACCCAAGGCCTGGACAGCACTTCAACCCTGCCTGCATCCTGTGTTTGAGGGCAGCTCGTCCACAACATCTCAAACCTGATCTCACCCTTCTCTTTGCTGAAGTGAGGAGATGAGGTCATGGCTGTTCTTGAGTATTTCAAAAGTTGAAAGGTATGTGATGTACCCTTCTCTTAACTTGCAGATACAAATTATTTAAAAGCAATCGTTTAATAGTGACAAACACATATTTTCCCCTCGGCTGTATGAAGTGCATAAACATATTTTAGCTAAATGATTTAGTGTTCAGGCCCTTAAAATTACTGTTTTGGTTTTCTCTCTCACAAAGCTCTGGCTTGCAGCTGTTTATAAGCAGGGGGAAAAAACAGTTATATTCAAACTGCATGCTAATTGTCCTGCAATAAAATGAAGACTGAAAATCGTTCATATGATTGATTCAGTGATAATTGTAGGGTCTTTACCTCACAAAGAAAGCAGCTTGGGGTAACTGTTGTGTGATTTGATGCTATATAAATGAATCTGAATTGAATTGCATATTGGGTGGTGACACACTGGCATGACCAACAAACACAAAAATCCACAAGTGGCACTGATATTCAGCAAAAAAAGTAAATGTTGGTAAAACATTAGCTGTGAAATTGAACAAACTGTTGACACTGATTTCTGGACTTTAACTAGCTTGTACGTAAAAAAGAGAATACAAAGCATTTTTGACTTAAATACCAATCAACTACTGTGATACATCAAGATTTCTATTAACAGTTTAAAACAGAAAAAAATGCTTAAAGGTAAACTGAGAGGATTTCCCAGGGATGCAGGGAGCTCCCACGAGTAGGTAGTTGCCACATATTGCAGAATTTGCCAGTTTATCCAGGTATATGCCTCAGTAGTTTGTATAAATGGCAAACATGTAATTTGTTAATTTGTCTGACAGCTCTACATAAAGACTAATGTTGATCTGTGTAAAAATAGGCAACTGTTTGCTAGCACATTATCCACACTAATTAAATTAGGTGATCAAATGTCAATAATGTGTTTGTGATGCAGCTTTATTGTAGCTTGCATTCACGATATATACACATTTTAGCTTTTTAAATCTTTGTGAACTAAAAACTGGGACAGTTTACGCCTTCAATAGAAAGTACTGTCTGGCCCTCTTTGGAGCACTAAACATGATGAGGTTGCCTTCATCAGCACTGGACTAGCATAGATGTAAGCATAACGGTTTATGGAGAATGTGGCTCTAATTTGGATAAACACTAACATTAATAAAGGTGGTGTGAGACAGGGGCAACAAATCATCTGAGCCATTGTCTCATTTGTTTGAAGTAATTATGCCAAGATGTCACAATTAATTTGACAATGACATATTGATGTCCAAAAATGCAATGCATGCAAAAAGCTAAAGTTATTATCACCTTAGTATGCCTACAATTAAAAAAGGAGGAAATACATTTGGCAGTATGTGTGTGTGTCTGTGTGTATGTGTCAAAAATTTCCTAAAGACCATGCTGGACCCCAGGCCAGCCTCCAGCCTCTCTCCTAATTGCATTGATTTTTAGCACAGTAAATCTAGCTGTGTCACAATCTGCACTCCCCAGGCATGATGTACGGCTCCAACGCCAGCCTGCACGTCTGCTCCCAAATTTGTTGGCTTAAAATTTGAACGGTAATGGTGTGATTAACGATTAAATTAATTAATTGCTAAATATATGCTAATTGTTTAATTGGTTGCCTGATCTATATAGGATCATTTATAAATGAAATGAGTTGATTTACAAAGTTTATTGATTAAATGTGACAATGAGTTATACGGCTGACTACCTGATTTGCAATTTTCCCAATTAAATTCACAAAGCTCTTTTAGGTGTGGTTTTGCAAAGTCTGCCCCTATCCAAGTGATCTATACCAGACCTGACACTGCTGTAGTTATTTATGAAATCAGACAGCCAATAATGATGCATTAATATTAATGCACTGTAAATTTTCATATTGTGCTGCAGAAACCAATCCAAGAACATTTTTCATTGTATCTATATTTCACATTTCTAATGCAAATTAAAGTGGAAGTCCTCAGTAAGGTCAAGTGTCTGAGATGAATGTCATTTTCTCTACAAGCTACAGGTGAATTATCTTGGGATGTGAAATGCAGTTTTAGGAAATAGCTGTCAATATGATATCTCTTTGTTTCAATGAGAAGAAACAAAAATACATTTAAAAAAGTGAATGGAAACTTTTTCCCTGGAATTAAAGATTAATACCTGCCATTTTAGGATACAATGCAGACATGCTCTATAAATCATTTATTGACACCAAAACTATTCCTGCATTTAATGCTACGCTACATTCCACGTGTAAGTTACCATTTCTAGAGCACTGAAGGACATACAGGAATGTTGGGAAGTATGGCATTATGGAAACCAAAACAACTGGCCTGTCAGAGGTTAGAGTGGGGTGTGTGTAGATGTGTAGGGATGTTTTCCAAGGTCCATGATAACCTGATGCACTGATTGCACTACAGTCTGCTACTTTCACTTCCTATGCCAGAGGAGGAAAACAGTGGTGCGGTTTACAGTGTGACATGGACACTATTTTTATTTTTATTGCACAAGAGGATGAGATGGTAAAGTGCAAACTGCATCCAGGACAGAAGCAACTATATTATGTTGCAAACACTTCAACTCTCTGCAAGCACCTCCACAAATAGCATGCTAATGCTAAACTAGCCAAGAAGCCAGATTAACTTTAGCTACGTGAATGCCAATTGGAGCCCAGCGGCCAGACCCTAAACTTCAACAGGTAACAACCTGATGAGCAGTCAGGCTGCAGCCTTCATTTCTACCTGTTCATGTTTCTAAAGTAGAATAATTGTGGCTCTTTGTGCTGGTTTTCATCTTTGCTTTGTCTTTTCAGCGTTGTGTTCATAATTAGGATAATATTGGGATAATGTCATCAGGATAGAGATTTGTGTTGGTGTTGGCGCCAGCAGCCTCAAGGTTTATGTTGTTAAATGGTAATTATGAGACAGTGTGTTTCAGGTCCTATTATATGGAGAAGAGCAAAAGTAATGCAACATACTGGATTACTGTGTTCTTTGTAATTTATGTACTACATTACCTTTTTTGAGTAATGACCACAGCACTGATCTCTACAACAAAGAGCGGAAATACCTCCAACATGCACAAACATTTAACCAGACATCAGCAGTGAATTTGCAGGAATGTAATTTCTTTGATTTGGTGCCAGTGAGAACAGAATGAGAATCAATAAGCAATTCAATCAATAAGTGATATTGACAATGGGCTCAGAATCTCTAAATTCTTATCAATTCCCATCCATTATAAGCAGTGATTTTTTTTGTGACTTGATTAAAAATAAAGTATCAAAAACAAACGTTTTTACACCAAAAACAAACGTTTTTACACCAAAACGTTTGCTTTGGTGTAAATTCCATAATTACAAACAAAATCTATTTTAATATATTAAAAAAATAGAACTCTCCCAATCCTGTTCTTAATTTTAATCTAATATTTACATTGTATAATATATGTATTATCATTATAGTATTATATTATATGTATTAATTTAGATTTCTTTGATTTTCCAACAAAAAATTTAAAAAATACAAAAAATAAGAAATGATTTTTTTCTGTTCCTGTGTTTTGTATTTGTGGTTTGACTTTAAGATTAGCATTAAAATTAGAGTGTACAGTAGTGACACAGCGACATCGTCTAGCATCAGATAAAGGCTAGGTCCGATCATACAACAGTTTATTGGCTACACTGTATGCTATTCATGATTTTTTTATTCAAATAAAAATGATACATTTGAATAGAAACAAATAGACAGAGAAATGTATTACACAAGCTAAGGTTTTGTATACTGCTACCTCTCATGTGAATGTGATAACTCCAAGTTTCACTGCCATTTGCAAAAAAAACATGTCAAAAAACTATAATTTGATACCAACTCTTGAAAGCAATGTGCTGGAACTTATACAGAACTTATCATTTATTAACTTACTCGTAAGTAATGTAAGAAAAAAGAAACCGTCTGAGGTGTGTTAAGATGAAGTGAAGCTGTCCCTCTTTTAGGAATGGGCTTCCTTTCCTTTAGTTGAGTAGGCATCAATAAATGGTTCACAGATGATACTCTTTGCTAATGTACACAGATGTAAATGTTTTAAATAGATACTGTGGGTAATAAATAAATCAGTGGTCCAATCTAGCTGGCTAAGCCCAGCCCTAGATTGATAGCAATGGTAATTTATGGTATTGAGCTTCAGCAAAACACTTTGAAATAAATAATGGACTTCAAGCGTCTGCAGTCACTCTCTGCTGTGGATCTGGATGGGGAGCAGAGGCAAAGTTTGATGACAGGATGCAGAGACCAAGAGACAAGCCTCTTATGTGAAGCATGACTAAATAATCCTTTTGTTTTTTTTTTACTGGTAATTTAAAATAATCACTAAATCAGAAGACTTTCCATACACTACATATAAAAAAATCTCTTCTTTAATTGGGCAAAATGATGCTTCATTCCCATTGTAATTAAGCTGTGTGACTCTCATGTCTAAGCTGGCAAGGAAATAAAATATTCTGACCATTTAAAAATGTGCGAGGTAGAGAAACCTTGAAATTCATTTATTTTTTTGGAAAAATCGATTGGGCCAGTTTCGCTAAACCGCTGTGATCCAAGGCCAAAAATTCTATATATAAAGCACACAAACGTGCGTGTTTGTCAGGACAAACTCCTCATGGTACAAACAGATAAAATTCAAAAATGAAACCCAGGTTTTCTCTAAATTCAGTACTGCCAAAAATCCTACCTTTCAGACACATTCATCTTCTTCTTCGTCTTGTCTCCCACCGTCTGTTTATTCTGGCATTCATCAGTACCATTACTGCCATGCCCGTCAGATCTCTTCGAGGAAATGAAAAACAGCAGTCATTTTAAGGCGCAGGTTAAAGGTTAGTTCATGTAGATGGAGTCTGGCACATCCCTCCTTGTACGCTGGTATATTCACTGTCGCTCAGTGCATAATGTAGCAAAAGTAGACTTGAAATTTCATAAAATGCCTCTTTATTTAGTATCAGACTTTTAACAAATGCCTTGGGATTTGATTTTATATAGGACGCACAAAGGCTTAAAAGGGTGTCAGCATGAGTTCATGGAACAAAATTTACTAATAGGAGACAGAGAGAAAAATCTACCCGAGTAAAAGTGTCCTCCACTCAGCTCTTGAGAGGAGATTTACCTCTGGAAAAATTGTTCCATGAGCGAAATTCATTTTTTTTCCTCTTTCAGATGCCTCATTACATTATATCCATCCCTGCGAGTAAATGAAGAGCAATTAGCTCTGTTAAATTCTCCAAAAGGCCACAGTGGCAATAAAAAGGACTGATTGTACAGGTGGCAAACATTCTCTCGTCTCCGGGAGAGGAATGCACTTCTGCTAATGTTGGCGGTGTTGGTCCAGAGGTTACGTGGGTAGCTTGTGGTGATTTTTTTTCAAGCTTTTTGTAGTTCCTCGGAGGTGATGAATGGCAATGGGTATAGTGCCAGTAGCAATGTCTCTAGAACTAGCTTATTCTGTGCTGCCAAGCATGATTTATGACAAGAAAAGGGAGGGGGGAATCTCTGACTTCACCATTTGCCCTCTTGCACTTTTCCATATTGTCCAACAGGAGTTTAGGGGTATTGGATTGACAGAGCAACTGCACACATCTGGTTTGGGGATATAGCCAGACCTTTTCCATGCCAACAACCATTTTAAGGAAATAAGTGGGAATGGGAAAATGGAAATATGAAGAAGCAAAAGAGGGAGTAGTATCCATGACGATTAACAGCCCAACACAGTTTGCTGTCAAGTATTTTATAACTTCTATGGACTTTCTAAAGTACATAGCTAACAGAAAATGGATATTTTTAAGGTTATTGTCTCACATAGAGACACTGTGGACATTCAAATCAACCATCATTCAGAGAAGGAAACACTGCTGCGTTTAGGTTTCCTGTGAACTGAAAGTTTTATGACAACCCGACTGAGTGAAATATTTCGAGAGTGCTGGATGCAACCTGATCAATAATGAGGGTGAAAAACACGAGAGAGAGAAAACAGTCAATATCAATAGTATCAGTGACCTCTCACAAGCACGTTATGTGCCAATGTTTATCCAGATAAAGCAGGAACATTTAGTTCAGCGGTCCCCAAACCCCGGGCCACGGACCGTTACTGTGGTCCGTGAGACGTTTACTACCAGGCCACGAGAGTTGAGGCTCGGGTGTGAAATTTATGGTTTTCAGGGTATTTATCGTTATTGTTTTATCATTTTTATCATTAACTTGGTTTCCCTGGGTCTTTTTCCGTGTGTTATGAATAAATCTTAATTTTTTGGTACCAATACTGGTTTTATTTTGTTGTATTTATCCGTGACACCTTAAAGGCCAGTCCGTGAAAATATTATCGGACATAAATCGGTCCGTGGCCCAAAAAAGGTTGGGGACTGCTGACTTACTTGATGTGTGGGTATGTATGTACGGATGCATATATGTATATATACATATATGTAGAGCTGGGCGATATGAGATTTTTTCATATCACGATATGTTTTTTTCATTTCAGGCGATAACGATATCTATCACGATATAAGCCAAATAACTATATTTGTAAGATTTAAATGTGCCGTTGCTCACAAGTAAAATGTGAAATAATCAGTAGCTTGTTTTTATTTAAATATTTATTTCCCATAATAAGTTCAACAGGGTAGATGTACTTAAGGAACATGAGACTTTTTCAGATAAATAAAGGCAAATATTGCAAACTACACAAAAGGCAGCCGCTAAAGCGTTTAAGTTTCAAAATAGAACAAACGAAACAGACTAAATTGTCAATTCCACTTAGAAACAAAATATTAATTCTAAAAATAAATCTTAGTTTGTTTTACAGAAGAACAGACAAAACTGACTAACTTTTGTCAATATCAAATAAACTGAGAACTAAAAGGAAATTCTCAATCTCTCCTTGTTGTATAGCTGAGCTTTTCAAACAGTTTTAACAGTTACTTTAGTCTGACAAAAGCCGAATGACGAATTAGCGCTTCCAGTCAGAGACTGAGGCTACGTCCACACGTACACGGGTATTTTTGAAAATGGAGATTTTCCGTTTTCGTTTAAAAAAATAATCTCGTCCACACATAAAGGCAGAAATGAAGGAAAACGCTGCTATGAACATGCCAAAGCAGCAGGTGGCGCTAGATTCCTAACCGTGCAGAAATGTTGGCCAATCAGAAGTCTAGAAGCCTCGGTGGGAAAAAGTAAACAAAGCTGGGGCATAGAAGCAGAACAGCGTCGTAAGTGTGGAGGGACAGTAACTGTGTGTATATGTAAGCATTTAAACACTGCAGAGAGTAGAATTAACAGTAACAGTCTTGTAGAAATTCATTTCACCGAAACAATAACGTGGCGCAGTGTGACGCATGCACCAGTTTATTGTATTTCCAGACTTGCTTTCGGCACAATTTACAGTGCACGCTACTCTGTTTTTTGTCAGACTTGAAATAGCCGAAATACCTTCACACTACGGAACTTCTATGGCTCTTCCGTTCGACAATCTCTCCGGCGTTGGAACGGTTGATTTTTCTAGTCGGCACACTCATTTCCTCCATTACCCACTGGCTGCTTCCCAAACAAACACACGTGCGGCTTGGCACTTGTGCTGTATGTAACAAGTCACGCGACGTGACGCTGCGGCTGTGATTGGTTCGGCTCTGCGCTACTGAATTTGGATTGGCTGACCTTTTTTTTTTTTTTTTTTTTAAGAGGACAAGAGCGGCGAGGTCTATCGCGATAGCTTAATTTCTCTATCGAGTAAAAGTTATATCGCGATACATATCGTTATCGTTCTATCGCCCAGCTCTACATATATGTATGTGCGTGTATGTTTGAATGCATGGCTGTATTCGTATGTTTGCAGGTGTATGTATAACTTGTACATATCTTTCTTATGTAAATGTAAATTTGTCTGTTATTGTGTAAATACTTACGCTATTGTGTATTTCACACACATGGAGAAATGCCAAACTGCCTTTCATTGTAAATGTATATGGGTATAAATTGTCTAATTGTTTACAGACAATTTTTTATCATATTAATTGAAAAAGAACACACTGAGAGGGGCTGTTCAATATATTGGACTTATTTTATAACACTTTTCACATTGTGCTGTTGCTGTTTTTACTTGCATATCTTTCACCTCAGATAAATAGGTTACAAAAAACAACAGCACTTCTCAGACGAATGACTAAAAAGTGTTTGGCTCGTGTAACTGCGTGCCGGTTCGGCACACATAAATACTGTAATATGCAATGATCAAGAGTTTATTTGAGCCATAAACCCTATACAGTACTGCCTCCCTCTAACCTCAGGCCATAAGTCCATTCCTGCAAGAGTTCAAAATTTACTTTAGTTTGTTTTTCTCTCCGCCATAAACCCTCGCCATCAAGTGACTAACTTCCAAACAATCTACTGTAATATATAGCAGCTATGATAAATTCAGTGGCAGTGATGCAGCAGTGGTCTCAGGTAATTCTGGTAGAGCATTTTATCGTTCAGACATGGTTTTAAAGACCTCTGTCTTCTTAAATAATACAAAATCAATGCGGATAAAATGTTCAAGGAGGATTTTAGCGCCATAAGGATGAATTAGACATTCAGAAACAATTAATTTCCGCAGTACGTGGCGTCATATTTAGATTTAATAAAAAGTTTTTAATAAAGCAGATTGGAAAAGGGATCCTTGCCTCCATTAGCTGGATGATGGATAACTGAGAAAGGTGAACAGCCACTCATTAACACTCTCTTAAATTACGAAAGTACTTGCCGCCCCCTCCCCCACCTTTCATTTTTTTCCCTTAAATGAGATAAAATAATACTGAGAGGATGAGCACTGAATCAAGTCCAACCGTAATTAAATACGCTGATGGGGTGAAAGTGGTCTGCAGTGCTGGTGGTGTTTAAAAATGTTGCCGTGTGTTAAAATCACTCCGGTGTCAGTTCACACCACAGTCTGTGGGAGTGTGACGAATCAGACTTAAAGTGTCTGACAAGCTTCAAACAAGGATGTAACGCACTTTTCTTTCTTTCTTATAACCTGTTTTGTTTGGTTTTTAAATTGGAGATTTATTTATTGGGAATAGGTCTTCTACATATACATGACCGTTCACCTGGAGAGAAAAGCAAAATGCAGAATTATCAGGATTTATCAGAATTTTGAAGTTTACAGATGGCCTGGTGCTGAACTTCAATCTAAAAAAATAATCTGTCAGGTTTTCGGTGGCAATGACACAACTTATTGGCTCACAACAGCCTCATAATCAATAAACAATTTAAGTAAACATCACGGCAGAATCTTTTGCTGAGGTTTTACTTAAATCAAACCATGTCATTAATAATTCTGGTTTCATCAGGGTAATGGATCAGCCCGGAGAACGTGAATTATTTCGCTTGAGCATCATAACGAATACATAAACGAGGCAGCCCTTCACTGAAATCTTTACAGCTTCTTCTCTGATTTAGAAGAATGAGACACACCCAAACTCTGCTGCTCACTTGCAGACCGAGCTGCCATAATAATGCGCAACATGACGATTAACAGTGAGACAAAGTCATTCATCTGCGACCTGACCCATTTAGAAAGCAGGGGGACACCATCTCTCTGATAAAGAGATGTTATATGGAAAAGAGGAATGTGTTTAACTCAGTTTTGATGAAAACTGAGAACAAAATAAAAAATAATAATGTTTTTCTTTAAACTACAGCCTGTACGCACTGCAAAATCCCATGTCATGAATTAGACTTCTTAACACCTGTTTATGATTAAATTCTACTCAATCCTTGTTAGCAATATCATCATTAACATTCTGGATTTACCTGCTTGACAGCTTGATACCTTTACAGACTGCAAACTGATATAATGATTAAAAACAGCATTGGTGTTTATCCTACTTGTGATGATATTCAAGTGTATCTCCGGTCTTCTACAGTTTTTGTAAACTTACAAAATCGTAAAGGAGAGTATTTTGCTCCTGTGTCAATATAATATGCTAAAAGAAAGAGTAGGGACTTTAATCATTATCACCATAAACATTGCATAATTTTAACCTGTCAGCTTTATTCTTATTGCAGGTTAAGCACTACAGAAGACACAGAAAATGAAGACGGGTGTAATAGAGCGTCTGATAAAAATAGAGGTCACAAGGTATTCTTCATTTTGCTGACTACTCCAGATTTGGAACCACTTGGGACGCTGGTATATAGGACGCCTGCTGTTAAAACACCACCGTGCACCACCATGATTACAACTTGATCCTTTTCCACTGAAAGCTCATGCCGGTAGAAATCAAGTACCCCGAGGCTTACAGCACGCAGCCCAAGGCCTAAAAGGTAATAGCATGAAATATAGATACGGGGGTGACAGATGTTTACAGTGGGTCGTGAGATGGCATTGAGACACAACACAGTGGCTCCCTCCATTGGAGAGGAACCTGATGAGTGGTATAGTAAAGAGATGGAGTGATATAGGAGGTGCTCTGGCAGTGTTTGCAGGCAGATCATTAGGATCCCTCTTTAACTCAACCCCCAGTGACAATCTATTGCTCTCCACCCCTGTCAGCGAATCATTATGGTCTGATCATTAGTGACATCGCCACATGCCCATCACTCAGGCTGGTGCCATATTGGCAGATGAACAGCCTCTGCCCCAGGCCCACTAATCTAGAGACTTCAGACAGGGAGGATGAAGGAATGTTCACCCAGCACTGAAAACAGTGTTGAGGAGGACAATAACTGGGGTAGTCCTTATAATTTTAATGAAACACTCGACATTCTGGCCTTGATTTAAAATGCTCTGTGATTGTCTTTTAAAGAAATATGTAAATATGCAATAGAAATCATGTATTAGAACAGCAATGCAGATATTTAAAAAAAAAACCTTTTGCATGATAGCTGAGTATTTGCATATGTCAGGTGAGTGTTTAGGTTGTAGTCTATGCATGATCAGGACAGTTGTGGTTTAGGAGAGCTAATCTTCTTGATACAGAAAAATACCCCTCTGTGACTTTTACACTAATTATTATTATTATTAATGCACATATTTCAGTGTAAAAACACAATGTTTAGTGAATTATCTGGTTCAGGTGAAACCTGTTTCAAACTGTGATGTCATTATATTATTATGGAGTTATGTGCTGACTATTTTCTTCTCAACTGTTATGAAGAAATCAGAAAATGCCAAGAAATTGCTACTTTTTACTTTAAAAAAGTAGCAAGAATAAAGGAATAAGGAAGAAGTACAGTTGCTTCTGAGAGAAATTCAGAACAACAAAGAAAAGAAAGACTGAAGTGAAAAATTAAGATAAGATACCTTTAGTTGCGCTATGTTGGGCCTATACATCAAAATTCAGGTGCACTACCTGAAACGTGCTCAGAATCTGCTATTGAACCACACATGCAACATGCAGCTCACACATACATAATTCTGACAAGCCTATTGCTCCAGTTAGGATAATGAAATAAAAGATAGTGATGAATACAATCTACAAGGTTTCAGTGCTGGAGTAAATACAGCTTACTAGTATTGTTGTCTGTGCTCAGATGCAAATGAACCTTTAGTTCAGTACTCAAGTAAATGTACTTAGTTACATGTCACCAGTGCGGCCCAGCAGACATGCATGACGTGAGAAATCATGTCACTCTTGTTGCTAATAATTCAAGTTTTCTTTTTAAATATTAACCTCAAGAAACCATCAGTGGTGCTTACTGTACACTTATATCTCCTGAGAACCTCAGCGTATTATATCGCTCCTTTCTCTCATCATTTCAGACTTAACACAAGCTGTAATTAAACAGCTACACGAGTAAGGAACCAAATCATGCATCCCATTTCAGCATGTAATACCAGCACAAAAAAGTAATTAGTTTTGAACATAGTATGCATGTTATGATTGATTTCAAATGGAAGAACTCCAGAGATGCTCTCAGCTCCATGCTGTATGTTCTCAGATGATGATGCAATGAAAACAGAAATGCATGGCCTCTGCTCTGTGACCTGTAAATAATTGATAAATCAATTTTCTTGACTAGAACACCAAATAATGAAGCAATGCAATTCTTATCAATTACATTTTCGTCTTAATTGTTGACTTCACTTAGCACAAAGCAGCACAGCGAAACACCATGCCATTTTTCAATTAAAAGGTCCAGATGTTTTTGGAGGCTTCAGTAGACACAGGCAGTTGTGAGAAATGCTTTATCTGCATTGTAATAATCACTAGAACATCAGCTCCAGGCTAAATTTACATACTCATGTTTTATTCCAGCCCTCTTTCTAATGCACCGCTTAATTATACTGAGCGCAGACAATGTCAGACCCCCATAGCCCCAAATTTATTATTGCACCGTGTGAAGCAGCAACCATCAAACCTAGTGTCCCTCATCACAGCACACCACAATTGCTGTGCTCTCTCTCTCTTTCTCCCTCTATGAAATTCCGATCATGCTTTTGGTTCTCAATTTCATTGCCAACATGTGAATAAAATTAATAGCAATGATTACAAAATTCAAACTGAAATCACACTTTAGACGCACTTCACACTTCTGCTATTTGTGGATTATCTTCAGTACTTTGTTGCTGTACTTAACACGTAACGTTAAACTGTTTAAAGCGCATCAGGAAAAATGCATTTGGGAGCCAGAGACAGTATTGATGAAAAGGTGCAATGTAAAGGTATTTAATACTGAAGAGACATTAATGTATGCACAATTATCATTTCTTTCTGTGAAAACTGTGTTCTGTGAAAAGATTAGATGAGTTTAAAAGTCATATTATACACATGATTCAAGATTCATAATCAGGATATTTAATTACTAGAGAACATAAACATATTCTCTACATACCAGATTTAAAAAAGTATGCTCCATTTCAAGTGCAATTCTGCTACTGAAAGTGTTGTATAATGTCATGTTATGATTACATAGACTGTATATAAAGGATGGACTCACATTCAGAATCATATTTTGAAGCCTCAGTATTAGTGTCTTAGTCACTCCCATATTCATTCATTCAAGCAAGAGGAATTTATTATATTTAGAACAGAGCATGACATGCTAAGCTATCTGGAACTTTGCTAATTAAAAACAAAAAAAAAGACTTCATGATGCTTGAGGAGTTAAATATTACATTTAAAATTATTACTTTTGGCTAACGTGTAGGTTACTTTCATTTTAAAGTTTTAAAGTTCTAGCACAAGACTGTTAAATCTTACAGTGAATGACATTTCAGTGTTTTCCAGTATAAAGTAAAGTAGCTACAAACTGGATGAAAACAAAATGCTCATAAAATAAAATGGATTTTCCTAAGAACTCATTCAAAGTCAGCAAATGAATAAAGAACTACACAGATGATAAATAAGCAAACTTACATTCAACTAAAAGTGTAATCGCTGCAGCTGATTTTAAAGTTTCACCGTCGTAATTCATGATCTGGTTCTCGTGCAGGGTGGCTTCTCATATTGCGAGGTAAAACAGACATCCTAAGTACACAGCATATAAAAGGAACACTTCTTACACCAATTCAAGCCGACATCTCTAGTTTGGTAAGGTCACATGTTCCATTACAGTGAGCAGAGAGTGGAATCCCTGCACCCCCTCCATCCTCCTCCCGCCCAACCCGACAACTCAGTCCTGCTGCACACCAATCCCTCTGAGGACAGCCAAGCATGGAAGAAATATTCTTATTTAGATGAGGGCTCTGCAAGGGGCATAGTATGGCATAACAGAAGAAGAATACAATGTACTGTGGCAAGCACTGAGAGTGACTCCAATACAGCCTCTTTTACAGAAGGCAATCAAATCTGGCAGTCATGTGTAAAGATACTTATCTGCCTGGAGAGGATTTCAACACCATATTTCCAGGAGAAATGGAAATCAGTGCTGACAGCAGCTTGTCACTGTTATATATTCAGAATATCTGATCTCAATAGAGAAATTTCCTTGAGAAAAAACAGCGGGGGGTGGGCGGGGGGCTGGGGGATAATGAAGAGATATTTGGTGGTAAAAGGCCAGTCCTACATCCCGAATAAAGTTAAAACAGGAAGCGGGAGAGATTGCACTGTGCTGTAAGTGTTCAGTGTCCTGATGAGGATAGATTTTTCAAGAAAACACGCTGATCCTACCAGCATGCCTTTACACACTTTACATTTCATATCGCCTCGGGCATGTTCTTGCTTTTGTTTAAAGCACTGCTGCACAAATGAGATTTAGCATATTCCCAAATTCATAGACAAATACCTGTCTGCTGTAGCAGTTTTTGAGATACGTTATTGCACGGTACTTTTCTTGATAGGTCTATAAATTTATTGTCTTCTGGGGCCTTGGGAAATATGACAATACATCAGCAAAGAGAGACTTTGACATGGACAAAAGCACTTTACGAGCTGGTATTCCTGCAAATGTGGAATTATCGCCCAGCCACTGAGGAAACTTTACAATTCCAGTGAGCGGCGTTAATCAGATTTTCCCCTCCAGAGCTGTAGTTCATTGTCATTGCTAATGGAGCCTCCTCTGCAGGTTGTTGCTCTTCACTAAATTAGTGTGAAGTCTTATCCCAAAAACATTGACTAATACTGCACTTAATCTTAGAAACTCTCAACTCCTGTGAAAAATCTCATCTGGAATGACACTGATGCATCGGAGCGTTGCCCTGCATTGCATTCATCATGTTCCTGACAAAATTAATCTCGATAGGCTGAAACCAAATTACACCTGAGTTCGCACCAATTGCTCACCACAAACACTGAATAAATATTTATTGATGATATGTGTGATTTCTTCTGCACTAGTGAAGTCGTTTGAGAAAATAAAGATGAAACAAGACAACTTTTGACACAAAATTTTGGCCGTTTGAACAAAGACAAAGAAGAGTGTGCAAGAACTCGGGTTGGCTCTTCAAGGTGGAAAACTTTAGCGATGGTATGATGAAAGGAAACCCATTAAAGCGTCACCGCACTTGGTGTTGGACAGTATGATGACAATAAAACTGCTTTCTTAGTATCTCCAGTGTAGAGTACGTGAATAACGGCATTAGTACATTTTCCTCTTGTAGGGCTTTGAACGGAATGTCTGTCTACCTATAAACTTTACTCTAGTATTTGCAAAGTAGTAGCTTTACTCTCCAACAATATTCAGCTAACCATTTTGGTAAAAGCTAACATTTTTGTAGCATGCAGCCTTTAGCCAATGTAAAAAATTTCAAGCCATCAGCATTTCTTTTAAATGGCTCTGTAAGCTGTTCAGACCGTCTCTGACTCCTTCTGTATGAGAATGGGGTGAAAAACACTCGTGTTTAGCCCTGCCAACCAAAAGCATGCACAGCTCCCGTTATTTATCATCCAAATGAACTCATTTTTCACTACTAATTAAAACATGTTGAAATGAGGAGGAACACGGAAGAAGGGAAGCATTTGTTTGAGAACTGCACAGTCATTCATTTAGACATGTATGTTTGGCTTCTGTTTAAAGAATCCAGAGTGATGTACGAACACAGAGCAAGCTGTTGTCACTAATAGCGAAAGGGAATCGTTTGTATTGTTGCCGTGATGCTGCCACAATAAAATGGATTGACGGGTCTTTAAAAAAAAGGTCGACCAACCTTTTTTGGCGCCTCTTTTAAAACCCGCTGCTTCTTTAATGCACTCTCCTCTATCAGTTATACAGCAAACCAACAAGAATATTTTTAGCCGATGGGGTTTATGGCTATGTGTTGGTGATTAATTGAATAAAAAGGTGGCGTTTCACAAATCATCCCTTTAATTAGTCGGCGAGCGTCAGTGTGACGACGCTGCCTCTGTCTGAAAACACGGAGACGGGGGTGGGTGTACCAGCCAGAGCTCCAGCAGGGGCCGGGGGCCATTAGGGGGCTTTGGAAAGAGGTGGGGTGCCGAGGAGGCGGAGGGGAGGCAGCACAGCCCCAGGCAGACTCTGCTGCACACCCAGGTGCTGTTGTCAGCTGGAGTCCTGCTCCAGCTGCTCGCCAAAGATTGATTTAATTATTTCCATTCCCTCTGTCCCTGCATTTCTTTAATTCTTTGTCTTCTCTACCTTGTTGCCTTTTGGCTTCTCTCTGAAAACCCAAAGGTCTATTGTGGCCAAAACAATGCGTCGTATATATTCAAATGACCGTTATTGGATTTCATGCAAATCTGAAGCGTCTTTTAACATTATAAAGCTGCACAAAGAGTGTAAAATTAAATCTACTAGATAACTTGCATTTTCCAAGCCAAATTTTGACACTTGTATCACTTAATCTGCTTCCTTTCATTCGGTTCATTTTCGCACATAATGAGACAGATTTTATAATTACAGATGTACTGCATTGTTACAGCCCATAAGTGCTGAAGGAGATTTTGGCTGTGGTCGCTGACTTTGAGGTCGCACGACTTGTGTTATCAATTCTCAATGATTTAAATTGCTAAAGTTCTTTTTCTCTTATCTGATCTTTTAAAGGGTAATGAAAGGGCCCATCTTTTTACTGAAACCCATCTTCAATCACTGTTAATGTTAACTCCATGTACACATAAGAGGGCTGATAAAGAATCATTAGTCTCGTTAATGGAATCACAGGTCCAATCCCTCCATCCTTTTCTATTGAAAAGCCCTCTTCATTTCAAAGTTGTTCTGCTTTATTAAAGCTCATTACCATTTCTCTTTTAATAAGCACTCTTTAAAGTCATTACCTGCAGTGGAGTTAAAGGCTCAGCTATTAAAAGGTTACTTTAATGTGAATAATGGCCTCCCGATATACTCAAGTTAATTACTATTGGATACTGGTTCTAGTTTAATCTAATGCTTAAACCTTAATGAAAGATATGTCACAGTACAATGAAATGGCAAAAAATTGTTCCCAATCAACACAAGTATTTGTGCTATCTCTGCTCACACAGGCAGCGTCTCTCCATCCTCAGCTTCACGGCAGTCTTCCAATACATCGAACCACAATGTGCACCGTTTTCTCAGAGCACCAATAGTCACATGGTTAGTGCGGTTAATTGCAATTGAAGACAATCTTGTTAACGTTGTCTTCGTTAATCACTTTTTCTAACATTATGCCGGAGTCGGTAACCGCTCTATGGTTTGATTTCTTGTTCAAACACGCAACTTTTGTTTTCAGAAGAAGAAAGGAAAGAAGAAGTAATTGTTATCTCTGTGCTGATACTAGAGATGGCACGATACCACTTTTTTATGTCCGATACCGATATCATAAATTTGGATATCTGCCGATACCGATATGAATCCGATATAGTGTTTTTTAATCAACAAAACTGTTTTTTAAATATCTTGCTGCATTTTGTATAAGTTCATACTCAAGTTTAAAACAACAACTACACTAAAGCTATTCTGTTATACCTGTATGCAAAAAAAAACATTTCATAGTTCAGCAATACTGATCAATCTAATAAACTTAAGTAAGTACTTAGCGTAAATATTAAGCAACCTAACTAATAGGGTTCCAACTCCCAGCAACAAAAATAAATAAATAAAAAATAGGGAACCACCCCTCACGCTCCACCTCATGATGCTTAATCGATGTAATCAACCTTAATTTGATGCAGTGTGAAAAAAAAATGCACAGAAATCAATTATTTTTCAAGAAATATTAAATAGATTCAACATCTTTCTTCAACAAAATTGCAGACTGCACAGATGGTACCTCCCCAAAGGAAAAAGTACTATAGCTTACTAGGGTATATATATTAGACTTAATAGTTACTATATACAGTAATTGACTTCTATTCATTTTACATCAAATTAAAACTTTGGGTGTCAGATAATTATTTATTAAAAGCTAGACATTTTAAATTAGAATAAGAAAGAAAAGTATGTCTTTGTGCTCCCTTTTCCCAGTTAATGCCCTATCGGCCCCCCTGGCTAAACTTTGCTAGATCCGCCCCTGCACAGTTACCAGCCGTCAGCTATGTAGAAAAAGATCCTCGAGTAGAAAGTAATATTAAATAAATTCTAACAACAGCTTATCAAGCTTAAACGTGCTGCTGTTGTTTATCCACTCTTTTCCTCTTTCTGGTGCAAAGTGGGCCAAAAACAAACAAGAGAGACGGATTGGCGACAGAAAAGCCGATCAGCTGATCGTTAAGCAGTTTCATGATTGAAGTAGCATCAAGAAGAGGCAGTTGCTTGTTAAGCTTAACGCAGGAATGCTTTACAAACATTCAGAGATGGACTTACACACTTGCTTTACTTCTCTCGGGGATAACTTTGTCGGAGATGAAATGCCGGGTTGCTAGCGAAGCTCCAAATGCTATCCAGACCACCAACAGGTCCTGCATGCCACAGCCGCTCTATCACGTGATGCATACTGCTCCGACGTGCTAACGTTCTGAGGTGAGTTACGGGTGTTGCAAGTTTTGTGAGGTGCTTTCATGATATTTAATGGATTGGATTACATTTTTTATTTTTCTCCGATATCCGATCCAGTAATTTAGGTCAGTATCGGACCGATACCGATATGTAATATCGGATCGGTCCATCTCTAGCTGATACTGCATAAATTTCAAATCTTGATACCTGCAAATTAAATGTAGATATGCATACACACTGGCGTGTAGCACAGTGCTGATTATTATTTTTTATTTTTGTATATTCAGCTTGTAAAAGCATAAAAAACCTTTCTGAGTCAATAGAAGTCACTGAGTATTTTGGTCACACAGACAGCCTTTCTCTGTTAACTCGCAACACTCTTTAAACATGGAAGGGGGTGGTAGTGCTGCCTGACTTTTAATGACTGGTTTGATTTTCAGCCCAAAACTTTTCTCACACAAATTTCTGTCTCCTGGTAAACAAATTAACTTGTGGCTCACTTGGAGCTTGTGTTGCACGAGGCCCCAAATTATTACTAAATGCTAGGCCAACATGAGCCGCCAGAGGTGTTCAGATATTTCCAAGAAAAAGAATGAAAATCCAAAATGAACCCCAATTTTTCATTGCTTAGATTTCGCTATCATCTTAGCCCTGTAATGCGACGCGCTTGACCTCTGTGTTGTCTTCCTTTTTGAGGGCACACAGTTGATAACGACAACTGACCTCTTCAATTTCAAACTGTTTAAAATTCACAAGTGAAAAGCCTAATTGCTGTGATCTCCACAGAACACCAGGAGTAAGGGCTATCATGAACCCTACATTGTAGAGCACTTCATTTTCATAGGAGTTAGTGCTGCAGTTCTGGGAGAAATTGAAGTTGAAACGTGGAGCAAAATTGACCAAAACCCAGACAGTCAGGTGTTTCCACTGGACAGGAAAACCATAGCAACTGTCTCCTCTCATGCTCAACAACTGTCCAGTTTTGACTGTTAGAGACTGGGACATAGTTCAGGGCACAATGTTGCAAATAAAGTCTAAATAAAGATGTAAATGTTAGGGTTTGGAAAAAAGTTCATTTTGAATGTGATGTCAGCAAAAACAGCGGCGTTTCCCACTATGCATCATCACCTCATCTTTCAAAACACCCTGTAACTGTTTGAGGCACCAAGGAGCTTAATTCTTAATTTAGTGGGGCTTCCTTTGTTGTGTTTTACATGGCATCATAGACCACAAAATGTTTTTTTTCTTGCCAGGTCTGATTACAACAGAGCCACGTTGGAATATATGCAGAATGTGATTTGACATCGTCTTGCATAGAAAAGAAAGACTTTTCCTCCAAAGAAAACAAAGTTTGACGTTAATAAAACCTTTATATGTTTTTCCAAATGAATTGTGCCATCAATCCTTCAATGATGAATTCTGTACTAAACATTTTCCATATCATCACAGATGCTGACTTTTGCATTTGGTAACAGCCGAAACGATCCGTCTCCTCTTCAGTCCAAACAATTCGGAATCCACGATTTTCAAAAACAACATCTGGATCCTGCTGTATAATTATTTTTGTTTACATAGAGTGAATCCTGCTCTGAACACTGTGATCAGAGTTTTTATCCAGATGTTTAAATTAGGTATCGTTCTGATATTGCTTAACTGTTTGATCACAGCCCCTCCCCCTTTTTCCAGCCTCCCTGGAAAGTTTTGTCATCCAGGTCTCACCGTCATAAATAAAAATAAACAAATACGGATATAAAAAAGTACAAAGTTAAATGAATGCATTCCACTTTTACTGACTCCAGGTTGTACATCCACACAGTCTACATGTATTTTAAAATGCTTTCCCTCAAAACAAATCACTCAGTTCAATATTATCACAAGAAAACCCAGTAATAGCTGCAATATCACCATTTACAAATTACAAATACTACCACTAATTGCTAAAGAGCAGATTCCCTTAATTTTTAAGGATGATGAGAGAATACATCACTCTAATGCTACATTTGTGTTTTTCCTGTAGTGAAATATGTGTCTTATTCATGCACAGAATTAATGTGCACCAAATGTACCACATTAGCATTTTCCAGTGATATGTTTCTCTCTCTCTTAAGGTCATGCGGCCTTAACGGGAAGCTTAAGTAAGACTCATGTGCGTGTGTGTGACCCATTTCATAAATCCCATCACCTCCTCGGAGAGATAGTGGATACTAAATGTCACAAACCAGTAGGTCATCAAATCCCTTTTCCTCAACAAACAGCATTAAGACAATGATAAGAAGTGAGCAATGACTGCGTTGGAGGGCCTCACTGTGCTAAAATACTCTGATGACAACAAACGCATTCCATCATGTCAACAACAAACGGTGCATTCATGAATAGGTTTGCTGAGATGTGGTGGACAGATGCTGTTATAGTCATTGGTCTCCATGCTTGACAGATTATTTGCAGAACTTCAATGTATCTTTGAAGCCCAGGGGTTGCTTACTGCCAGCCAAACAGAAATGGCACTGTCAGAGAAAGAATGGACAGGCGACTTCCAGCAAAGAAGAGCGAGATGAAAAGATGCAACATTGTTTCTTGATCAAGAGCACGCGGCTTGTGGCTTTTAAGATCAAATATTTCAGCTGAAAATTGGCTGTAGTGCAGGCTGTATGGCGGTGCACTTCATAAATATTGTACTGTATGTTTCACATGAATGCCAAAAAAAAGAAAAATGGGACACAGTCCCCTGAAGGTGTTTGAAGCAAACTGACAATTAAAAGTGTAATCGTGTGACTTCACAGAAGGCAAAAATAAGGAGTTTTTTTTTCTTTTTATGCTTTTAGCGTTTATTAAAATGCCTCCTAATTACACCACCTAGGCAGGCTGCTGTTTTGCTTTTTATTTTCTTTGAGCGCTCTATGCAGGACACTTAAGAGAAAAAAAAAGACAGCTGTTGGTGAGCGCGGTCACATTCACACCACCGCTTGTCAGTAACCCAACATTAATGAACTCACTCTTGAGCTGTTTGGTGCAAGAGGAATATTTTCTATCTGCCATGTTTTTAAGGGACATAAAGGATGACAAATGTTTGTAAAGGAGAAAAACAACTGTCTTAAATACTGACATGTGTGTCAAATTAATTTAATTTGTAAAGCGTGAAAGTAAAATCAAGCTTAGATACCAGGAGTGCATATGAATGTGAAATAGCTGTGAAACAGGCTATTTTAATTGATCTTTAATTGAAATCAATGGAAGATATTTAACAGTGCAGAATTTGATAGAAACTGTAGGGAAAAATACAATAGTAGCCACTTATTCTGGGATAAAATTGGAGTAAAGAAACTTGCCAAAACTAGCAAACGCATTTAACCTTTTACTTATAAATATGCATCATAGAAAGTCAGTGTAAAAAGCAACAAAAAAGTCAATTTTCTACTAAATCATACTGAATCAGTATGGATCTTAATCTATTAAAATCTTTACTGATGAATGCTGTGTAATTTGTTGAGAACAACAGAATGTAACAAAATCAACCCTTTGATGTCTGGACTAAAAAAAATCACATTAAAACTAGGGATGGGTACCGGTGTCCGGTGCCATGATGGCACCGGTTCTGACATAAACGGCAGTAACCAGACTGAAAAGCAGCGCACATTTCGGTGCTTTATTTCGGTGCTTTTTTTTTCCTGAGCTGTGATACACTTTAGATTCTAGCCAATCATTTTACGTTTCCGAGGATAGTAGGCGGGGCCAGGTACGTACGTTCTTTTAGAGCAGAGCTGCAGCTTAAAAATGCCCAAGGCAAAGCGGTCAAAAGTCTGGCTGTACTTCACAGCAAAAGATGCAAACTCAGCAGCCTGCAAGAAGTGCTTTAAGCTGATACTGTGATACTGTCAAAGGAGGTAACACCTCAAATCCGATGAAATACCTGGCGACGCATAGCGTTTGTTTTTTTTAAAGCCGAGAAATGCACCGTATTTGATAGCTTGCTGCGAGACCTCACACTGAGCACATCTACTGCGGGTGGGTTGCCTGTTATCGGACCCGGATTTAGCAACATACAAAGAGCAGAAAGCAAAAACACAAAGAGTAGAGTCCTGGCCCCTAGCCCTGCCAGTGTAGCAGAAATGATGACGGATGATGATGCAGCAGCAGCCGTTCTTCTCTGCGTGAGTAGCTTAATGTTGTTCGTGTGTAATTTACGTTGAGTAGGCTAACCACGTTATTACATTAATGCATGTAAGGTGAACTAGCAACCATCATCATAGCTACATGCGGCTGTCTTCTTGTTTGATGGCAGATACTCCCTTCACCCTGGCCAATAAGGCTAAAATTACCAAAGAAAAAGTGGAAAACAGTTAAACATGAGAGGTTTTTGGACAAAGTTTGTGTTTTTTCCATTGTTTAAGCACTGCTTCCAGCCAAGAGTGATACCATATATGCCCCATAGCTGCAGAAAAGGCTAACATTGTTATCTTTTTACAAAAAAACAGCTGAACATGAGAGGTTTTTGGACCAATTTTGTGTTCTCCATTCTTTAAGCACCAGTTTGAGCACCGTTTAAGCACCGGCACCGTTTCAAAAGTACCGGTTTGGCACCGGTATCAGATAAAACCTAAACGATACCCATCCCTAATTAAAACAAACCAAAGACGTGTTCAAGCCAAGAGTTCCATATCAAACGCTACAGGCCTCAGTTAACATATTAAATGTTAAAGTTCATGACAATACAACTGGAAAAAGACTGAATAAGTGTGGCTTGGTTGGAAGGGTTTTCAGGAAAAAGCCTCTTCTCTCTAAAAAGACCACGACAGCATAACTTGGGTTTGCAAAGTTGCATCAGTGCATCAATAAACCAAAAGATTTCTGGAACAAGTTCCTTTGAACATACAAGACCACAGTGGAGATGTCTGACCATGATGCACAGCACCGTGTTTGGTGAAAACCAGACACAGCATATCAGCACAAACACCTTGTACCAACTGTAAAGCACGGTTGTAGAGAGGGGTAATTATTTCAGCTTGTTTTGCAGCCACAGAACCTGGGCAGGACCTTGTAGTCATAGAGGTGACCGTGAACTTCCCTGTAAACCAAAGTATTCTAGAGCAGCGGTCCCCAACCTTTTTTGCACCATTGACCGGTTTAATGTCAGACTTTATTTTCACGGACCAGCCTTTAAGGTGTCACAGATGAATACAACAAAATAAAATACTACGATCAAGACAAAACTTGTGGTATTTTGTAAATATAATAAAAAACGCAAATTCACTGTCTAATTGTGTAACTTTATTAGCAGCGTCCTCCTGAAATGTGCCAACAACATTGAGAGTAACCTCCTCTTCTCTGCCCCTTAATTCTCTCTGGTCGCTATGGTAACGTGTAAATAGTTCTTTCAAAATAAGAAACACAACTCGGGAAAAGACCCAGGGAAACCGAGATAACGATAAAAACCCTGAAAACCATAAATTTCACATCAGAGCCTCAACTCTCGCAGCCCGGCACCATATGACTCACGGGCCGGTACCAGTATGTGGCCCGGGGTCTAATGGGAAGCTATTTGTCCAGTTTGGTTTAAATTGGCTCAGTCAACAGGACAGTGATCCCATGTCTAAACCTCAACCCACATGATATATTATGGCAGAGCCATAAACAAATGCCAACAAACCTCAATGAAATTAAACAACTCTGCAAGAAGTGTGAGCCAAAATTCCATCACAATAATGTTTTTTTTAAGCTATTTCTGCTAAAGGTCATTCTACAAGCTACTGAATCATGGAGGGTACTCTTAAATTTGGTTAAATAAATAATCACAAAGTGTTATGTGTCATGTATTCTTGTTCATCTGGGTTCCACTCACCTGATTTTGAGACCTAGTAAGCACTAGTTAATTTCTTTTAAATATGTCTTGATATGTTAACTCTAAGACTTCCATTTCAAAAAAACAAATCTCTCGCTGTTTATTTAACTGGGTCATCGGTCATGTTAGCTCAGCATAAGGAAAAAGGCTGCCTATTCAGAACTAAGCAAATATTTTGCCAAAATGTCTAATTTAAACTTTGGACTGGTTTAACATGCATGCAGTTGTGCATTTTGACTCCTTTTCTTGATGCTTCATTACTTTTCATTAATGATAAAACATCTGTGATGTTTGTTTGCACACTACTATTCTTTCATGCACCGGCGAATTTCAATATAATGACTATTTCATAATGATGAGCTGAAAATTACACAATATACTCGCCTTGCTCTCGTTCTTTCAAGTGAGAGAAAAAAAAGAAAGACAGTAACACTGCAACCCCATAAGAGCCTCATAAAAATAATGAAACTCACCGGTCTCCCTGTTTCTAGCAACACTACATTTGAACTTTATGTTGACAAAGCAACAAAGCCATCACTATCTACAGCTAGAGCTTGCATTATGCTGATGAATGGAGAGCCCTGCCAGATTACTTGATTTGATAAGCAGTACAACCCATCGGTAACATAATACATCACAAATTGTTTTGTCAACAATTTATGATACCATTTATCAAATGACCATCGCAGTGGGCTGAGTTATGGTGTCATAGCTGGCATAATGTCAATACTCAAGCTGAGTTGAGGGCAGTCTGGCCGCAGTGATTTAGACATGCTACACTCTGACCTCTTCTGAGATTTCCTCTTCATTACCAGATAAATTGATGATGAAAGCAGTGAAAAATATAAAATTTTATGTTTTAATCTTTATAATTAGACATAGGATGGAGATAAAGTAGATGAAATGAAGTCCGAAGTTGGTCGTGTAGAGGGCTTCTGCTGTTTTATGAAGAGAAACACAGCCTAGCTTAAATTAAAAATTGACTCTACAATATCAAGAAAACCTGGGCTAAAAAGTGATTAACGTGAACATTAACCAATTTTTATGAGTCATATGATAGAATTTTACATCAGTCCATCATCAAGTTTCTGGCTACTGAGCCAAACAAATGTTACAGTGGCAGAGCTTTCACTCCAGCTTTTCTTTCCACCCCCAAAATTTGAGAAATCCAACAAATGTATCAGAATTTTTGCAATAAAAGCATTGTAACAAAGGTCTGATGTTGTTCCTCTCCTGAGAATCAATTTGGGCTGTAGCCTGAATGACAATTAAAATGTAAGGCTTTAAAATGCCTGCTGAGCTCAGTCCATGCCTTTGGTATTGACCAGAATATATGGCCTGTGTCCAAGCCACCACTGCTCGCTGGCCAGTCTTAAAGGTTACTGCATCCACTACATGTACCCACATTAACAGGACACTCACCTCTCTGGGTTTATGGTCTGTGTAATAATTTTAAGCAAAGAGAGAAGAGCATTCAGTGGAGACAGTAACAGCGAGAGAGTCGAGGGAGGACAAGTGTACTATGATTGATCGCGCTGAGCAGTATAGCTGTGTATTTCTTACACCCCCCCCCCTCCCCCCCTCCCAGATTAGTGCCTGCTCCTGATCTCTCACATCTGTCTTGACTTTCTCAAGAAACAAATTCCTTAGACTTAAAACTCTTGGGATTAAAACTTTATTGACTGGTTTACTTTTTGGTTTCAGTTATGCACATGAATGAGGTGGACAGAGTGAGGCACTGAGTAGCTGCTGTAGTAGGTGCTGTGTTGTAATGAAGATAAGATAAGATAAGATAACCTTTATTAGTCCCACACGTGGGAAATTTGTTTTGTCACAGCAGGAAGTGGACAGTGCAAAAGTTATGAGGCAAAAATTAGAATACAATAAGAATAAATACAGTACACAACTGTACAGAATAGAATAAAATAAAATACTATATACAGTAGAATAAAATAAAATAAATATACAATAAGATAAAAATAGAATACAAATACAAATACTATATACAACTGAGTAAAAATACAACGATTATTGCACTTAGTATTATTGCATATGTATGGATGTGTGTGCTTGATCAGTTTAAGTCTAATGAAGCCTACTTTGTTAGTCTTCATCTGTTTATTTATCACCCAGATTTTTAAACCTCAAAGAAATGATCTTATTATTAGTAGCAACATTCTGTCATGTGCCAGAAACATGGTTGAGAGGTATCACGTTTTATTAGTTTAACCTCACATACAGTATTTCCTGTAAACTGTCAACCCATATTTACTATTTACTAGTACTTTTGTATCTGTATTTTCTTTTTGAGACTGTGTTCAGTTTGCTTTCTATTTTTTTTTTTTTTGCATTTGTATTTTTCAAGTTCACTTTAAAGCCTCTACTGGTTTCTTTGCAGAAGAAGACTTTATGTCCAAAACACGTAAGAAGCTTTATTTTTACCCTCAACAGTACATAAAGCAATTAAAATCAACTCCTCCTCGATGAGCTTCAACATAAAAGTGCTTCATGAGAATGCAATTAACGACAGCCACAGTCCTGCATAATGAGTACTTTTAATGTTGGTGCTATAAGTACATTTTGCTGACAATGCTTTGGAAAGCAGGATTTTTAATTTAATTAAGGATGTGAATACTTTCTCCATAAATACTTTTTGATTCTACTTTAGTTTTTCATTGTGTTTATGTTTCGTGTATTACCCATCCTGGATATTCGCGTGTATTTGTATTGTCGAAGCATGTGTTATATGAATAAAAGTAACCTGACTCTACCCGACTTGCACCTGCATCTGAGGCATAAACGTCAAAATTTTTCATGGCACCGATTCCTGCAGATTAAACCAATATTCATGCTACTTCTATCCACTCTAACATTTACAAGCACAATGAAGACGAATTGCATGCACAGCAGCGACAAATATCAAGAAATAAATAATATATCCAAACCAGATGAAAGGCTGTTTATAATTGGGTTAGTAATATCCCTGGCACCGTCTGCTCGGTCATTTCCTTCAATCTCCCTGAGCAACAGGGGATCATACAGGCGACACTCAGAACAGGAAGTGTCTCGCCGCTCCGTGACAGGCTGACTTCTTGCATTCTCTCACCTTCTTCAACACCAGTTCAAATACAAGGAAGCCGGGAGAAAAGACATCTTCACTTGCACAACACCCGGTGATTTCACAAATCTTTTAATGATTTCTGACCCTTTTTGTGGACAGTGAAACTGTGAACTCATGCACCCATAACTTCTCACTTAATCTGTATTACTCTCATCACAACAGAGCAAGCCACTCTATCAGTAAATGCTAATCTCCTAATTAACAAGCTAATTAGGCAATTACAGCTTTGCAGAAGGATGCCTAAATGAAATATGACAACACAGTCACTTTCCACAGCACCTGTGGGTCTTTTCAGATGTCACAATGAGAAGCATGATGACAAAGTGTTGTCTCTGCACTCATAGGTGCTTATTCCTATGCCTCGCTAAGCACATTTGTAAAAATATTGTCATTTTATTTAACCTAATCTGCAGTACTTGTGGAAACAACATGTCAAATTACGTCTAAATTATTTCTCCTCAGATAAACTGACCTGCACTGTTTTCACACCAGCAGCAGTGGTTAGCACAACCCCTCGGTTATGTAAAGATGGTTTTGTCAACTAGTAGACCCACAGTGTCTTACTGTAAGGAGCTGTCACATACGGAAATGAATTATGTTGACATATGGCTGAAAACAACGGCGAATAGGCCTGCTATGCAATGCAATGAAGAATCATGCACTGCAACAGAGGAGAGGAGTCGGAGCCGTACCTTTGAGCCCCTCTTGACAGGTATGCAGTGTGACTTGACAGCTCAGTATTTCAATGATAAATGCAGTAGTCCTGGGACTCCCATTCACTAAACTCGAGAGTGCATTGCTCCCATACTTCAAGGTCAAATGAATGAGCAAAACCACACAGACCACTAAAGACAAATTAGATTTTTTTTCTTCTTCACATGTTGAAATTGATTGTGATGTGAACATTTCAAACTTTGGAATTTGGTAGATACACTAATGCAAACTTTTAGCATCAGTGATTTCTTTTAAATTGACCACGTCAGACGATTTTATTGTGAAACAATTATATATTCATTTATAGGTAAGATTTTCTTACCTACTCTAGTAAGGAAATCAGAAGCTGAAAGGTTATTTTAAGTAATGACTCACCTTATCATGACTTCAAACAAATTTCTTTCAGTAAAAGTTGCTCCCTTTTCACAAGATCGATCCACTCCCTGAGTTCTGACTCATGAAGATGAATCATTCGCTAAAACTATTCACTATTTTAATACAGCATTACGTGGACCCCTGACAGCTGCCAGGGAAATATTCAAAAAGGAGCACTTCCTGAAGTAATAAGATGATTCTAATAACAGATTATGCAGTGATGTAAAATATGGTCATGCCACATCATATCCATCTTTACCATCTATATGAGACAGGTGACTTTCACAGGTGTCATCAGAGCTTAAAATGTGTTAGCTATGCGTCACATCACTGTTATAGCACACTGTTTTTAAATATTTGCCATATAAAGTGAAGACCACACACTGGATCACACCAGCGAGATTTCTACAGTCCACAGCCACAGTCTCAAACCCATAGTCAATCTCTTACTTTATTCCAGTGTCAGTTACACACCTATAAAATTTTGCAACTGCATATTGCAGAGTTGTGACTATCATTTTGACAAAATCTGTCAACAGACACACAGACGAACACCTGGCGAAGCACTAAAAAATGCCTTTGTGGTGGTTTCTGCAACATTGTCTTGACGACCACATTTTGTCACAGTGACACACACACACACACACACACACACACACACACACACACACACACACACACACACGTAGACGTACACACAAAGACAGATAGAGCAAGGTTAAAACAACATCAGCTGTTACTAGTAGATATCAAACTTTCATATAAAAGACACTTAATCAGGGAGCTACAAACATATTCAAGCTTAAGAAGAAGGTGGTATTTTGTGAAGCTGTCATAGCCCCCGGCAGTCCCTCTATTGGTCAAACAACACACATCTTTAATTCCTGCCTTCGTTTTGAGCTCAGCATCACATCTGTAAATCTTTGAAACTTTATACTGTACGACTGCGACACTGCTGTGTTGACGAAATCTGTACACAGACAGACATACAAACACCTGCCAAAACACTCAGAAGTGCTTTTGTGGTAGTTTCCGCTATAGTTGTCTCCAGGAAAACAGTTTTTCATGATGACGCACTGACAGACTCACAAGTTGAACATAATGCCAACTTTCCATGTCAGAGTAACTTCTGTTGTTCATCAAATTCAGACTTACATTTTCCATAAAATGAATGAGCTCAAGGGTCAACACAGTTTAATGAACATCAATACACAAAACATGTATATTTGTCAAATATACATGACATGTTTAAAATGCAAAGATGTCACATTCTAGAGAAACTGCTAGTTTACATCTGTAGATGTAGGGAAGGTCAACATAAACCTTTCAAATAAACAAAACCATACACATATATGACAAAAACAAATGAAATATGCTTTTTGTTTTTTAAAAATGTTACAGTATTTTTTTTCTCTACATTTCAGGTTTCATGAATTAAGCTAATTCCAAATCTGATAAATATCTACAAATGCAACATAGTCAAAATTACAGGCAGATGTTGACTGTATAGAACATTCTATTTGTATTTTGATTAAATTAACTGTGCAAAAATAATTAAATAAATAGATATTTTAAATGCACATGTTCACTCGGTGTGCTAAAAGGTGCTTATAAAAAAAAATCATGCTACATCCTGGTATACTTTGCGTCCACGGTACAAATCAGCAGGCTGGTTGGTCACCAACTACTAGTTTTTATTATTATTATTTTATTATGAGAAATCATGCATAACGTAAAGGAAGAGCGTACTCACAGAGGGGCTCTGCCCAAGTTTGAACCAAGGAGTCTGGCTGTGAGGCAGACGTGCTAACCGCTGAACCACCATGCTGCCTGCTGAAACTCCCACTTCTATTATTGATGGCTTCACATTCACCTTTGCACACAGTTACCAACTGGATATAGCGCTTTACTTCAGAAGTAATAAATAGCATTTTAGGCAGCTTTTCTGTTTTTTCAGAGGTCCGGTGATACACTGGATGGGCCGCTTTAAACTACTTACACGTCATTTATTCAGTGATGTCAGGGTGGAAGAAAAGTGGCTGGTGGACAACTTAACAACTCACTTGAGCAAACAAGTCCATATATTTAGCAACACGGCCGTGCTTAAATATTGTTTATGTGACTTTGTCACTTCATTGCAGAGTAATCAGAACCAAGCAAAGCCTATCTATCAAAAGTTCACCATTAACGTCTTTGCACAACACAAGCCCTCTTTTGTGGTTTCTTCGTATAAAACTCTGTCCACATCCTTTATTCCTACACGTTATCGCTGAATTCATTTTAACTGAAGGGAAAGCCCCTATTTTTTTTTCTGATCTCGATGCTTATAGTAGAGGTGCACTGTATATTTGCTGCCATTCCTCCGGCTCAACAACTTGTCTGCTGCCATAGCAACTGCGAAAGAGCACAGAGCAGCGCCGCCTGCTTGTGCAGTGGATGTCACTCGTAGCAACGACCAATCAGAAGTTCCCATCCTTTTGCAAGCGCTGTGGTGAAGATGGAGGGATGAAGTGGGTGGGCTTTCGGCATCATGCATCTGCCAGCATAGGACGCGGAGCTCGTCAGTCTTCGTCATTCTCGCCCGGGATTGGTCGAGGAGCTTTACTTTCCAATAATATAAACATGTCTACTGCTTGCCTGGCTTGAACCGAGGCTTACAAGGGACTGTGCAGTTCTACATCAAACTGTATAAAAACTCTCATTATGTGTTTGCTTGTATTGCTACAGAGCTAAATCTTTGTTATTGCAAGAGAATATGCACATAGCTGCACGTGCACGCGTGAGGAAACGAGGATACCCTGCTGCCGCTGTTGCAAGAAAGAGAGGGGACTCAGCCGTGCTTTCATCATTATAATCACCATCTTAAGTACTAGCGCTTAACATTTTGTTTTTCGGTGTTCAGGCGAGAAGTGACAAGAATATAGACCCCTCCTCTGCAGGGCGGAGCGTGCATTTTCATTTCGTATTTTGTATTTTTTTTTTTTGTGATTATTTTTTTTCCTGCCCTCTTCCCTGCTCTGACACGTCTGCACTGAGTGAGTGGCATTGGCACACTGTCAATCGCTCACTACTGCTGCCATCAAACAACATAAAACACACACAGGCAGAGGCTGGAGCTCATAAATTTCAGAAGGGCAAGATTTTTTTTTGCGCATCGCCTTAATACACCGTTGTCTCCTAATTAATTTCCTCTCGCCGTTGCTTTTTTTTCTAAGCAGAAATCTCCCAACTTTTTGTACATTTCATATTTTTTGTAGTCACATTTGGAAACCTTGCTGCAGATTGTGTATTTTTTTTTAAATACTGTCAGTTGTCGCGGGGATAATTTCTGCACATTTATAGCTGACACCTGCGAGCCTAAGATTGTTTTTTTTAATTTGTTTACACGTTTTCACAGCGGATATCTTTTTTTTTTTTTTTTTAAATTTTGTTGCCGGTGCTTCATGAGGAGGATTTGGACATTTTCGAAAGGAAATGCGCCGGAATCCCACGAAGAGCGCTAATAAATGAGAGACCACCAAGGACCGTTTCTGTCTCTACCGCCCGTCAAAACCCAGAGAAAAGACTGATTGCTATGAGGATCCGTGCGGGATGTGATGGACCGTCAATTTTGACAAACAAGTTTTAAAGAAGAAGAGAAAAAAATATTCATGCGATTTTCTACAAACACAGCCGAAATCAGCGTTTTGGCACTTTGGACCGCGCGTAAAGCGACGACAACTTGGACAGAAGATTTACGCTAAAAAATAGTATTAATAAAAACTACTGCATATTTTTTAACAAAAGACGCGTGTGTGCTGCCTAACCCCGAAGAATCACACAACCGTACATCCTTCCAGTCTGCGGCATATGTTGTAGCCGATTTCGTATATGAGTTTTTCAATTTGTGTGGCTCAGTGCACAGACTCTTTAGCGGCTACTATGGACGATCAAGCCCGGATCATGCAGTCGATCGGCGGTGTCAGTCTGGCTGGCCACTCGGTACAAGGAGGCATGGCACTGCCGCCTCCACATGGACACGATGGGACAGACGGAGACGGAAGAAAACAAGACATTGGTGACATTCTGCATCAAATAATGACCATAACTGATCAAAGTCTGGACGAGGCGCAAGCAAAGTTGGTTGATTTATATGTTTTATTAACTTCGCCACACCAAAAAAAGAAAAGAAAAAACAAAACAAAACGCCGAACGCATCATTATTGAGATGTGGCCCGTTTAACTTAACTCCCCAATGCACAACAATAGGCTGGAGTGGCTTTAATGATAATCTCACTCTGAGGTGTATTTATTGCCTCGCAAAGCTTTAACACAGTGAAAGTTGCCACTGAGGGAAGCACAGCATTTTAGTTAAACTGTCCTAGTGAGCACGTGTTTTATAAATGTTCATTCATCTACAAAAGTCTACGTGGTGTTGAAACACAATTAATGCCAGTGGGCTCATGTTATGCAGGGAATTGCCACTGAGACTAATATTTACATTAGGGCTTGGTGTTATTTGGTGTTTTAAAAAAAATAAAAATACTATGACACAGTATACATTTTAGAAGAAAATGCTAACTTTCTGAAGAAGAGGCTTGGAACATTGGAAGGCATTATTAAAGTGGCAACTAAACTTAAAAGCGTGTCCAACCCTATTAACTGTTTGTGTCAGACATGTGAACTATCAGTGAACTTATTTCAGTATTTTATTTTCTCTTATACTGAAACAGGAAACACGGACTGAACTGTCACAGAATGAAACCAGCACTCTTCAGCGTTCTCTGTGAAATCAAAGAAAAGACAGGTAAGATCTTTGTCTAAAATACTGTAATATCAAACTATAAACTCCATCGTTACAGTGATACATGCAATTGGAGAATCAATAAAAACACAGGCATTTTTTTTTTACCTCTCAGTGAGCTGATGACAGCCTGCATCCAGGTTATAGGTGACCTCTGACCGAATGAATCAGTCACTTTTTAAAAATATGTCACCGTACCACGCAGAAACTCCCGTTGTCACGGAACCAGAGTCTTCTTCCACTGAAGATGCTCTTTTTTTTTCTTCTGCAAGTGTGCTTTAAAGCACTGGTTTGCTTGGATTTGAACATAAAGTGCGCTCCAGATTTCACACTCACCACCCTGCCAGTGAAGAGGCTGGGGAAGTCCCGTAGCATATGCTCTACATATCCTAGATCACACAGAATCCATGCTGGAAAACCTGACAACGTTTTGCCATCAACTTATAAGAGATTTTTTTATTAGTCAAATCATACGATGGGCTCGCAGAATTAATAATTCGACTGCAGTTGTATGAAAGCCTTCCTGCAAAGGTGGATGGTTAATCTTGAAAAATGCAAACAACACATCTCCTGGAAGCTTAGTTAGAGAAAAGGATTGTGAAATAATAATAAAAAAAATCCTCTTTTTATATATTTATATGAGCATAAACTGTTATTTCTGTTTTTTTAGGACTAGGATTGAAAACCTTTAGCATGCACACACACTTCATTCATATATTATTGAGAGTTGTAATTACAAGCGTTCATTTTTTTATAGCTTAAACTTTGTGTTTTTTTTTTTTATTTCAAGTCCAAACCTGTATCCCATGAGATTATTGGTTTTACACCTTATGGTCTATTTTCTTAAATAAGGACGCTGGCTTTTTGATGACAATTTTTTTGCAGACAATGCTTATTGAACAGGTGCTTCAAATATCTACTCTCCTATATGTTAGCTATTTATTTTTCTAGTAATATGTATTTTTAAAATGATGAACGAATTTGACTCTACTAGAAAAAAAAGGAGTAAACCTGGTGTTTTGTCAGATTTGTGACCTTTGTGCGGTTTATGAGGAAATTAGCTTGAAGGAGGTCATAAAAGTTTATGAACTTCCTCAACACAGGTGGCGTCCACAGGGGCAGGCCGAGGGTCCACAGTCTAGCCGAGCTGCTCTGCTATGTTTGTGAGCCTGTTGATTTCAGGCAATGAAAGAGACGGAGCAATAATAAAAAAAGAGTAGATGCAGATCAAACACGATGCCAGCTTTGAGGCGGAAGTGTTGCTGCGATTGTAGAATGTGGAGCTCACTGAAAAAAACAAGTATTAGAAGTGATTTTTAGTTTCAGACCCAAACCACTTTCCCACATCAGTTTTACTTGTTTGTTTGTTTGAAGTTATAATGGCTCCTGTTTGAATGTTTAAGCTGTGTGAACTCGAGTCATTCAAGTTAGCATGGAAATTATTTAAAGCAACATCATTTGGTGTGTCCACGTGCACGTTTGATCGAGATCCTGGTAAGAAGTGAGTGTGAAAAAGAGACGAGACAGAGGAGGAGAGTGAGCACAAGCCTGCGTGCGTGCATGTGTGTATGTATGTGTGCATGGTTAACCTGTGGTTTAGAGTCACAGCCTCCCCCTCTTAGCCATTGACAGAGCTCAGCTGGTCTGGTGGCCTTGTTGACCGGTCTGCTTTTCCAGCTCACAGTAAGCCTTTCACTGGCTCCTACAGCATCATTCACAAGGCTTCCTTGGCCCTTTCATGTCTGTTGAGATGGCACATGGGGCCGCTGTCTTTTAGCCATGGAGCCCACCGCTGCCTGAAAATGGCTTTTAATAATAAATTTGAAAGTGGTCCAAGAATCATCAGTGTAATTACTGCACACATGTATCATGTTATCAGGGCTTATTGCATGGTGTGCAGGTGATTAGTAAGACTAAGGTCTGGCTTTCGTATTATTTTGTGACGAAGATGGCGAGACTCAGTTGCATTTTGAAATGATTGCGTTTTGGAACGGAAAGGTTAAGAAAATGCATTTTCTAGTAATAGCAAGACACTTCAAAGCGTTTTTTTCCAAGGTGTTTGGAAGTTTATGGCACTCTTTTAACTGTTATTGTAGAGCTACGGGCACATTTCTGCATTGCTAATGCCCTCGAAGTATTAATTCACTTTGATATGCTAATTAGAGAGCATTATGCAAGAAATGAGATTAAGTGGCAGCATGAAGTCATTTGCCTGTCACTAAATTGAGTGTTTTAGCAGGAAGGCTTTTTCCTCCAAAATTTCTTGGTTTTGCATTTAGATAAGCTGAATGTGAGATTTGGTTGGCAAGTGTTGTTCTTTGTGCTTTCATGTGTGTGATCTTTTTTTTCCCCTTTAGGTTGATACATAAAAAAAGACAAACAAATCAAAATCTTTCATGTCTCTAACTGTTTTAGGACAAAGGATACATTCACGCTGTACCTTTCCCCCCCCTTAGGCTTCATGAGGAGACAATGAATGCATTGAGTGAAAATTGCCTGCGATTCAGATGAGTTTTGCAGTTATTCCTCTGTGCTGGGTTTGTTTTATCCTGCTGGCTACTCCCTTGTCTTGCTCTCTTGCTTGGAAGAGAGGCTCACAGCAGCAGGAGCAGCGGGAGCGGCAAGAATAACAAAGGTGAAAGATTACCTCCATATGGTATTTCTGACCAGGAAAAGAGAGGTTCTGTAGCAAGACTCCTCTTTGATGTGAGGTTTAATCAATAGAAAGAGATTACAGAAAACTATTACAGGCTAAATCATGGAGTACTACAGAGAGGCTTAGCCCTCTCCACAGCTCTCTCAGCTGCGTGGCGCTTCTTTGGCTGCATATTGACTTGTTGTTTTCGTGACCTTTGACTCATCAGGTTCAGAAATGGGGGGTCTGGAGAGGTAGGGGAAGGAGGGAGGGAATGTGGCAGAGATTCAGGCTGATGAATGCTGCGATCCTGTGTCAGAGGCAGTGGATTAGGGAGGGTACTGCACTCACAGGTCGAGGCGGTGTCGCCGTTTGGTGTTTTTTTTTGTGCACGTTTTTGATATGGCTTCTGAAAGAGCTGAACGTGCTTTCACGTGTGCATTTGGGTCTGTCCACGCTGTGTTCGGTGCTCGACTGAGAAAGACTGTGCTCACTAAATACAGTTCAGGATGAGCCTGTAATTAACCACATGCAAGCCGGACTAAAAGTGTTACCTGAAGTAAATAGAGTTAGGACTGAGTGGGTAAGCATTTCTGAATTCTGTAGGGAACATGAATTTTAGTGCTGCCAAAGTTAATGAGGAAACTAGTTCTAATTGTATTATTATTATTATGATTATATTTTTATTACAATTTTTTTCCCCTCAAAATTAAGGAGCTAGGGAACAAAAATATATGTTATTTTAGTCAATTCTTTTCTTTTCTTTTTTTTTGGTTCTACCTCATGGGTTTTTCTTCATCCTGAAAAGGCTCCAGTAAATGCATGACAGAGAACAGAAAGCTATTCAGCAGCAGACACAATTGACTTTGGCTGCTTTTTGTCTCAGAGAGCCCCAGTGATGCGGCTGCACTGACTAGATAGTGTTGTGCCGAATGGCTTGCGCACAGCTGGGTTCTTGACTGGCTCAGTGTCAGGGCCACTAGTGCTTCCCCTTCTAAAGCACAAGGGGGACCGAGGAAGATGTGGCTATTATCTAAGTAGCTCCCAAATACCCTCCATTTCCCCATCATCAAAGATGAAAAGAAGGAGAGCCAGACAAAGAGGAAAAAAACAGAGTATACATATTGGTTTCATTTGGAAGGGTAAATGCTTTTGTGTTGTGGCGATAGATGTCTCTGCAGCTGTAGTGGCTGGTATCTGCACGTACAGAACCTCAAATCTTTATTTATTTATTTATTTTTTTTGGGGGGGGGGGGGGGGTGATCTAGTGCTGTCCTTCCATCTACGCACGCACCCATCTTCTTGCACACATCTCCCTCTCTCCCCCTCGAATCGCTTCAAGCGTTTTCTGCGGGCTCCTGCGCGATCAACAGCTCATAATTGTTTTTTGCACATACGTTATGCAAATGAGCCTTTATGGCAACTGGCATAACAATTAGCATCCTCCAACAATATTTTAGTAGGTTAATTGCGAAATTTCTGAATTGTACATCTGAGTTGTTAATTAGGCATGACAGAGGTGGTGAAATAGTTATCTTCAGGCGGTGGCAGCCAGCAGAGGCTGCTTTGGATGCAAAAAGGAAGGATTGATTGAAATTAGTTTACAGCAGTAGGAGCGTGCCTGCTGGAGACTCTTTGCATGCCCCTCTTGCTTTTTGTGGCATCTGTTTGTTGCTGAATGCAAAAAGCACGAGGCAGACGCAAACGTGAAGAAGGTGGGTCACGTTTTGACACCTGTAGAAATATTGCGCTTTTTTTTTTTTTGGCTGTTTGAAGAAATACTCGTCCTGCTGTTGTTTTTAATTTTTATTTTTTTATGTCACTGCAGCTGGACTGTAAACAATTTTATAACTTATTTATTCCACTTTTTATTTTTGCATTTTTTTTAAATGTTAAAGTTAAATGTAGCAGGGAAAAACAAAATAAAATATCCATCTGTATTTATTTATTTATTCATAGGCTAAAATGTATTGACGAAAAAAAAATTGTTGCAAAATCTAAAACCCCTTTTAATGCGTTTCTGATTATGAAAACACATTTCATTATGCGTTTTTCTTCCTTTACACTCGTAGTGATTCTATATGATTTCAAGCTATAGCTGGAGTTTATTTACAAGTAAGTAAATAAAGTCACAAAGAGACTTTATTTTAAAATTACTCTCCAAGTCTCTTGTGTCATGATGTTCATTACTGTGTCACCCGATGGCCAAGTGTATGTAATGCCATAGAGCTGGTTATTAGTGTAAAAAGCGTTACAGTGAAAGACTGGCGCAAAGCAAGTCCTCTCTCAGTAATGACTCTGCTATTTATAGGTCCCTATTTCATTAGCCCTAGTGTTTCAGGGAAGAGTCTTCCTCATGGGACAATAGACACCATGATGTTCATTTACTCTTGTACACATTACATGTGGACAACTAAGTGACCCATCATCTGTGAGTGCAAGAACATGGACAGCGCTCTTGAATTTCCTCCTAATTTAGCTTTTTTTGTGCCTGTGTTTAATCTTTTTTAATAGATGGACTTTTTTTGGAGGGGATGTGTGTGTGTGCGTGTGTGTGTGTGTGTGTGTGTGTGTGTGTGTGTGTGTGTGTGTGTGTGTGTGTGAAGGTGTTACAGGTGATGCGGTTCTCTTGCTAAAATGATGAAGGAGTTAAAGCCACCAGTCACTAAATGCACACATTTGTAATATCTCGACACCGTGGCGGTTTGCGGCTTGTTGTGTGACAAAAGCGACGTGATACACAATCGTCACCTTTCTTCTCTTTACACACGATTGTTTTCCAAAAACGGGGGAAGGAAAAAAAGGGGCTCTTTGCTGTCTCTGCTACATTTGCGAGCTTGAAAATGTAGCCCCTCTCCCCATTGTTCCAGATGCCATTGTTCCACGTTTCATACATTAGAATGATATATTGAAGGCAGAAATGGGAAAAAGACTGCAATGCAATGAAATTTTAATCAGCGTCTTCTGCTGCTTTAATAAGGCAAATAATTCTTATTGGCTGCTGTGTTAAGATTTCTAATATTTAATTCATAACAAACCTTGCATTATTCTGCTCTTGCCCTAAGACAAGCTCCACTCTGCTGCCTGCTAAAAGGCAACGATGGAGGAGTGGAGGGGGTGTTAAAGGAAGTGCACACCCAGCATTTTTCTTATCAGTTTTGGCATAAATATCACACTGTTTTGATATCGTCCGTGAATTCAAATATCTGTTTAAAATCATTTTAACTAAATGTGTCACTGGAGCTAATGATGGAGAAACTGGGCTGGCACTCCTGGTGATCAGTGGACAAAGACTTAAGTAGCTTTCTTTGTAATTTTGTCAGCAGTCAGTTAAGTGCAACCATTTGCCGGGCTAACTGTCTTTTTATTTTCTTTAGTCCTTGAAGTTCATTTTTGCGTCTGAAGTAATGGAGAGATGGCGAGGGGCCAGCAGCTAGGTGCTGGCTCATGTTACAGAGAAACGGTGGGACCTGTTTTCGTCTCTCGGTGAAATGGCTTAATTGGTGTCAGAGCCCCAGGGATAAAGGCCTCTTGCTCTGAAACACAGCCACACAGGCCCTGTCTTCCCTCAAACCAGGAGGAACGGCCGACGTCTGCTGGTGAATGAGGACTAAGCCGTGGCATAACAATACCAAATGATGTTTGGGATGACAGAAATTAATATGCACTTGCTCCCAGAAAGCTATGATTAATGACGGCGAGCAGGGAAATGCTGTCCCTCCTTTTGCTCCTCTTTGATGGGGGATTGAAAACCAAAAAGAAGGAGGGAAAAAAGGCTGGTTTCTCCTCTCTTTAGAAAGTGGAGGAAGTACATTACACACTGCTATTCTTTTTTTTTTTCTTACTTTATCCTCAAGCAAGAGGCAGGAAAATACCGAGCACTGGTAATGAATTTTGGAACCATTCAGTAACATTGTGACCTACTATATTGTCCCGTTGCAAAATCCTCACAAATACATGGATCCTTTTGCAAAGCTGCTCAACCACTGGTCATAACTCTAGTTAAGAATCTGATATCTAATGTTATCTGTAATCGCTAAAAAAAATTAGCAAATGTAATTTTAATAAGAGTTAATAAGAGATGACCTGACGATGGCTTCTTTTCGTATAGAATTTTACGCACGCCCATTGATTCCAAGCCAAAGGTGTGAACAAAATGGTGGTGTGCTGTTGCCATGATAATGATTTGTATCTGTTGTGTCCTAGGAGGAGACGCATGAATATTTAATTGTGTCTGCTCGAGAGATTCCCCAGACCCTTCTGTTCATTTCTTACTTTCTCTAATGCGTTTCCACCCTCCCAGGTACTTCCTCTCTAAGTAATGGAGAATTAAAGCGTGCATTAAAATGATCTAAATTGCAATGTAAGGGATTTCTAAGGACATTTGTCTCAGCACAATGCGGCTGAAAATTCAAATGGCAAGTTTTGACAACGGACATTCTGCTGACACCGTGTATTTGCTTCACGTTGGCTCCTCAAATAAGCATTTCCTCTGTCAAAGTGATTGATATGTATTAAGCGTGCGCTTTTTACATCACGCCGCTTTGGGAGATAATGTGGGTGCGCGCATATAAGTTTTAAACAGCGAATGAGTTCCCCCTCATATTGATCTATTTGTGTTGGCGGAGTGGCAGGTGCTATACGAAGACTGTGTCAGCTTTGATTGTTTGTGTCAGTGATCCGAGCCGACACTGAGCTCTTTTACTGTTCGTCACTGCACTTGCTTCCTGTTGATGAATGGCAGCGCACTGCACAGATCCTCAAAAAAAACCTCGTGTCTGTGCTGTCTCACCAGCCCTCTGAATCAACCTTGGATCTCAGAGATTTTTTTATCTCTTATGTGTACACTTGGATTTTTTTCCAATTCTTTTTATTTTGTAATGCTAAACTGTGGGACATACCTAAAATGTCCACAGGACTTAAAAAAAATTTTTTTTTTAATGAAATCCAATAATGTAAAAGCTTTCAATGGGAAAGGGAACATCAGTTGATGAGGGACAGGAGGTGTGGTTCCTCTCCTTCTCTAAATATTCAAGTTTAGTTCTTAACGTGCATCTGTGTGTGTGTGTGAGTGTGTGTGTGTGTGTTGGCAGGCATGCTAGGTTATGGCGTGAAGGTGAGCCTCTGTAAGTATGCAGAGCACGGCGGGCCTCGCACGGGTGCTGAAGGAGAGCATGGAGTGGCAGAGTTAATTTATTTAATGACTGAGCGTCTTATATCTCCCCAGCCCTGATTAGAATCCATGCTTGATGAGGGAAGCGATAGAGGGGAGTGCGCTGCCCCTAGGCCCTAGCACGTACATTCACGGTTTTCTTTCTCCAGTGCCTATTCCCCCCCCCCCCCCCCCTCCCAATCCACTGGGTTTTGCAATAAAAAAAGAAAGACATAAAAGGGAAAAGTGCACCACCAAGTAGGATAATAACCGCTTGTGTCCGTCACGATATTTCGTGATTATGTCCGTACATGTGATCGTTTTGTTGCACACTGGCAGGAAATGCAGCTCTGAGCCTGATTAAATGTGCGTGTTCGTGTGTGTGTGTGCGTGTGTGTGTGTGTGGCGTGCTCCGTGATAAAGACGAAGTGCTGTGGAGCTCCATGAACGTGGGAAAGCCAAACAGAGCGTGTCACTTTGGCAGCACGGGCTGTCAGCATTGGGGAGCTGCAGTTGTAAAAACCATGACCTTCCTCTTTGCCAGCATGTCTCTTGCAGAGCCAAAGCACTGCCCTGTAGATCTGGGCTGGCTGTGGGAGGGAATACAAACACGGAGAGAGGGACAGTTGGAAAAAAAAAAATGGCAAGAGCCATAATTGTGAGGAAGGGGCGGCTGAAGTAATGAAATACTTCTTGGAGCTATCATAACTGAGAAGGTGAGGGAGGGAAAGCAAAGAGGGGAGAAAACACTCGGCGGCTTCTAACATTTCCACGAGCCATCATCAGTAATGCCGCTGCAGCCTCACAAACCAGAAATTATTTCTTCAGGCGTCGCTGTCAAGTGTTATTCAAATAACACCAGCCTCACATTTGAATAACAGCCGACATTTTGAATTAATTAATCAGACAAGATAGTCTGGGCCTTTTCTCATTAGTCTACAGGTCAGGCTGGGGAAGATATATGCGCCGGTGATGATATACTTGTCTTTAATAGTGATTTATGGAGATTTTGGATTGTACTCGATTTGTCAAAGGGCCTGGTAGCAGAAAAATAGAAGAGTGTATATTTCATTACCTAATCTTTGATACGTTCCACGATGCTAAAAGATACAGTCCCGTTGTGTAGCTGCACAGGAAGCTCTTTTTATATTCGCTCTTCTTGAGTGAAGAGGCACACACACACACACACACACAGAAACACAAAGACACACATTTAATCTCATACTGTAGGCTTCCCATTTTACTTTTCCTATGCAATTAAGCGAGAGCTGTAAATTATAACTGTACCCTACTTTAATTATCGTGGTGTAAAAATAGAGTTCCTGTCTTTGAGAGGATTTCATTAACTTACTCAATATTCCATGTCAGCTCGGAGGATCACAAGATTGCAGTGAGGTTTGTCTTTAACATCCTCTGAATCAAGTGGGTTACTTACCTAGATGCTATTTAATTAATAGGAGGAGCAAATAGCAGTGGGTTTGCATGTAAATATAGACTCCATATCTCCCTGGCTGTAGTTGACCTCAGCTGGTTTGACATTTTATTTGGGTTTCATAGTGGGTTTTGTGCGTGCGTGTGTGTGTCTGAGTGTGTGTGTGTGGTCACAGCGAGCAAAAAAAGTACAGTTTTGAAAAGGATAGTGCTCATCATGTAGTGTCACTTACTTCATGGGTTGTTAGATATGAAGTTCATCAGCAGCTATTTGTATATATATATTTTCTAACATACAGCGGGTTTAATTACCCAGAGTAGACATGTACATCTGTGATTTTATGCTGCACAACGTGTGTGTGTGTGTGTGTGTGTGAGTGCTGGAGAGTGTCAGGAAGCTACGAGCTGTTGCCATTCCAGTGAGCAGCCCACACAAAATGCACCAACACCAGTGTGACAAAACATTCAAATAAATTGCTGTCAGGCTGCCGAAACACCAAGTGCAGCGATTTTTATCTGACATGTGGAAGACCCAGACATGCAGTCCTGACAAGTAACGCCGGAGCACCTGTGAGAGACGAGCGATAAAAATCAGGATACGCCTGATCCTCGGCATAACAATACCTATCATTACTTGATATTATTACTCTTCTTTAAGAGAGAGCTCAAGATGGAAAGATAGTCTCAACGCGTTGGCTTCTTTTAAAGTCTGGATAATAAATGATCTTTGGCCGCTGTTTATTTAGAAGCCCACCCCCAAAGAAGAATTTATGGTTAAGTGGAATTATGAAGGCTGATGGCTTTTCAACAAGTATTAAAATGGCTTTTACATTCATGCAGAATTGTTTATTACTCTGAGAAAATGGTCGTATTTTTTTTTTTGTCTGAAGGTTCAATATAAAAAGTGCTAGTGTTTGAAAATTTAATTTACTGGTCTAGCATCAGCATTCACAGATGCAATCAAATGCACAACACACACACACACACACACACACACACACACACACACACACACACACACGTTCTTAAATATTTACATTAGGCTTTTATAATGTTTAACGCTCTTGAGTAATTCTGCTTTTTAGTTCTTTGCAGCTTAAATAGAATTTAGTGCAAAAATCAACCTGACTGATGATCCTGATTGACTTAGTTTCACCGCTGCACGCAGCATGGAGGCACAAATTAATACTAAGAGAGTCTGCGTTGCTTCACTTATTCTCATTGAGTCTCCAAAATTGACTCAGTAATTCTTAAATCCAATTGAGAAGCATTAAAAATGTGCTTTTTTCGAATCTCCGAGACAAAGGACTCACTGTGCAATGTGCCATCCATTCTCTACTGTATTGTTATTTTCTCCCTTATAGGTTACTAATGAGGAATCGGCCCTCATTATGATTTTAAGGATGAGAGAGGAAAGCTTTTAATTAATGATACGTAAATGGTTCTGAATTGATTATGTTAGAATATCAAGAGAGATGGGTAGAAGCTGTGGTGTAATATATTTTAATTAAGAATTAATTAAAAATGATGGCAATTTTATAGAGGCAGAAAATAGAAGAATTTATTCTCTGTCACAATTAAATCAGCCCCTGATTTAATAAACAGACACATGCTGTATTCACTGAAGAGTTATATTTATACGTTGCGAGGCAGAATTATCCCAAATATTAAAAAAAAAAAAAAAAAAAGATCAGCGCAGTGTGTCAGTGGTCGACCACAAGCTGGGTTCTCTGGGGTTAATGGTGATTTATCTCATTCCTAATTCATGAGATCCTCCTGGTCTGTGTTAGGTGGATCAATAAAGCTGTGTTTCCTTTTTGAATTCAGTGTCTACAATTAGATTTGCGACGTGGAACACAATTAGAAGTAAGACATGAATGCATGTTTTTATCTCTGGTGGCAAGTGAATGTGCGCTCCCAAAAGATATCAATCTGTTTATGAGGTAAAAAGATTTGTGTGAAAAAGATGACTTGTGACTAGACGTGGACCCTTGTTAACCCTTTTAATTGTTATCTGCTTTCTTTCATTCATTCTTCGGGGCATGGGGAAGCGGAGGACGGCGCATTAGCCGTGCGCGCCGCTATTAAAGGGAGAGAGGTCTTTGTTTTCTGCTAACAGTGGCATACATGCTCCGTGCTAAACTCCGCGATCAATGGCAGAGAGGCTGCTATCACAGCACTCGATGCAGGCGTAGCTCAGGGGGGCGGGTGGGGGGGGGGGGGGGGGGGGGCGTGCGGCGGGGGTCCCTGGTGGTTCATTTTGATTGGAGCGCAGAGTTTTGTGTTGAAAGGCGAGGGAGAGACAGGCTGTTGGAAGCAAATCCCCCTGGATCAGTTAGAGCTTTGCAACAAAAACACCTTGATATTCCTGGGAACATTTGCTTAGGAAAAAGAATGAATTTAAATAAACGGGCAACGAGAGAATGAAATGATCTAAAGCATTTCTGAAGGTTTCTGTGCTCAGAGAAAGCTCGTGTATCTCTGGCTTAGAATTAATTTAGCAGCCACTTTTCAAATCACAGTAAAGCGCTGCAGTGTACAAAATGGAAATCAGTGTAGCTGAAGTGTTTTGGTAATGACGTTCAGCAGTCTTAAAAAAAATTAAAGTTTTTTAAACAAATGAAATATATAGTAGGTGGAGGGTGTTTAAGATGGTGTTAAGTTGATTGTTTGTGTAGCAGCGTGTGAAAGAAAGCCTATATTAGCTAACCAATCTAGAGTGGGAGTAAGAAGAAGAAATGCCCTTTATTAAACACTGAATAGATTATTAGTCCGAGTCTCCTCACGCGAGATCACCCATAGAGGCTCAGAGCCATCAACAGTCACGTGCGTGCACATCGAACGTCTGTGAGTGCGCACACAAATATAAACGCGTACGTGACGCGCAGAGGGACACATGTTGAGGAAACACGCACAGGGGCCCCAGATGTGTTCATGCATGCACACGCTGTATATATTGCACGCACGCCAGTGGCTGGCAGAGCATCTTCTTTTTTGACACCTGCAACTAGTTGCAATACATCACTGTCAGGATCACTTTCTCCACCCATCCGCATTTGCACGTTAGTTATCCGCGGAGGCCTTCGTCAAAAAGTTGAGCAGTCCTGACATCAGCTCCCTTGTGGGAACCGAAAAGGTGAAGTTGTGCTGGGAGTTGCCGCGGCGGGTGTCATCGCTGGCTGTACTCGCTGCACCCAACAGCACCGTAATGACTACTGAAGAGAGAAATGATGCTTTAACATGTAACTGTTATGCCATATTAATTGTGTGATGGGCACGTGAAGGGAGATTGTGAACGGCAAAGCCAAACACGTTGCTTTCATCCTGATACTTTTCCCAAGTTACAACAAATATTGTCATAAAATGGAGGGAAAGACATGATAAAAAGCCAGGTGGAGCTTATTTTATTTGGCGGTTCTTCTAGTAAATGTACTTGTGTAAGTGACGACGAGTTTGGCTGTTAAGGAGGAAGTAGTGAGGGCATGCTACCCCTTCTGTGAGCCCACTGCGGAGATGAGGAGAGCCTGAGAGTGGCATTGCTAGCAGTGAGCACCAACAGCGCACTGGCCACGACAGAGAAGAGGTGGGGAGTAGCGGTTGGTGGGTGGGTAAGGTGGGGGTGGGGGTCAGTATCTGAACTGGCTGATGGGAGCCAGAACATGAAACAATGCCGGGGGAACGTCTGGTGGGTTCGCTGCACAGAATTACAAGCGAGGGAGCAGGCCTGCTGAGGCAATTACAGCTTAATGGGGTCATTTGGAAGGCAATTGCCAGGGGTTAATGTAGTATGGAGAGATGAGGTGAGATTGAAGTGAAATTTTTGGCTAGAAAATGTGTTCAAATGAAAAGGGAGCAGGCAGACAAGTCGTGCACTGATGGGGTGGGAGGTTGATTGGGGGAACTGGAATGCAGGCTTTCACTGCCACACAGAGAGACATTAGGCCTGACCGTTCACTCCAATGTACACCAGTGCAGGCAAGTGCACATGTCTGCACAGGTACTTTTGCACTCTTTCTCCTTTTGGCCTCTACTTTCTGCCCAAACTGCGAACAAGAGGCCCTCTGTTAGCACTCTGCTTCTGAACACTGCCTGTATTACCCACAGGCATGCCCAGTGGAGGTTTTCTTTTGCCTTATATTACTTGTGATATCAATTCCTGCATTGGGAGCATCAACCATCAGGGTACAAAATTGATTTTTTTTTTTTTTTGTGCAATACAGAGAAAGATGTGTCAGATAAAATACAAGAGGCACCTTAGAGAACAAGGATAAAAAGGATCATTATGTGCTGTTACGTTAGCCAGTTCATTACCTTAATTGCTCAACATAATCCGGTGTTGGAAGGGTGCATTGGAGCTTTGGGAAGGAGTCTTTGCCAGGGCTTCCTACCCCGGGTCTCATCTCCCTGATCCCCTGATCTGCAGTAAGCAGACTGATCATGCTAAAGCTAAACTTTGATCAAAGCCAAACTTATTTAAGGTCAGCCATGTGAAATCTCCTGGGAGCTGCAGTGTGCGCCGAAGCGGACTGCGATATAGGAAGTAGTACAGCGCTGTGGCTTGCTGCTGCTGCCGGTGACCGTGCTGGATCACTGGACAGCAATAGCATTATCATCAGCCCTTTCAAGTCTTCAGCATTTTTACACGATTATGCTCAACAGTGGAACTTAAAACCATCCACGGCTGGAGATTCCTTGAGAGTGCGTTCTCGCTCGCACTCTTATCCTTCTCTGTCTGTCTTTTTCTCCCCCTCGCTCTCTGTCATCTCTGTGAAGTCTGTGTATCCCCTTCCCTCCCCCCTCCCCTTTCCCCATCTACACAGGGTTTTGGCCAAGAGCCGGCCACTTCACTGAGGCAGATTTTCCCAGGCTCCCCGAAGGCTATTTTACCAGGATTCCCATTAGATCTTTACCCATTACCAATGTTCCAAGTCATTTACAGAAGAATCTATTTATTTTATGTCGTAATGAATTCATTTGCCAAGCCTATTCTTAATGAAACTCTTCTTTTAACATGCATGAATGAATCATTTACTGTATTTTGTATATTTGGTTTGATTTTTATCTGTCACTGTCTCTGAATATGCCCCAAATCATTCCCACAGTATGCTCTCCGTCACAGTGCAATATTGCACAATGCAGAGGTGGTGGAGCATTGTGTCAGTGCTGCAGGAAAAACAAGGATGATGCAACTGTGTTGTCATTTTAGATTGACAAATAGACAGTGGCAGACCATCAGAAAGGGGAAGAGAGTGGAATGGTATCGCTGACAAACTGCTATGACCTTTGGGGTCCTTTGGCCTCCAGAGTGCAAGGCACATACAGTGTTTACCGCAGGTCAGCAGCAGCATGAACATGTTGCTCCCCCATGGAGAAAAAGCCTATTGCGCTCATCGCACCGAATCATCAACACCAATAATTGGTCAGATAATCTTTAGTCAACTGGACGCATAGTTCCAAAATATGTTTAAAAAAATTTAAAAATACAGAATCTGGGCGTTATTTTAGCTTTGAAACAACTATTAATTGGCTGTGTCGAATATGCCAAATTCAGTCTGTAGTGCTTGAAGCCATGACATCATCCAAAGAGAAGTAGAACTCCCAAAGCTGGTAGGCACTTCTCTTTCCCGTGTTCCATGTCACTAAAGCATCCCATCAAAGCTCGCCTCCTTCCTGTTGTAAGGTAGGGAAAAAAAATCGATGCTGCAATCTTTTCTTTTTGCCTCCTCCAATCCGTAATTGAAATGGAAAATCAAATGAACGGCAAGCAGATAATTGTTTTATCAATATTCCCTGCCTGCCCTACAAGGGTCAGTGCAGAATGATCATGAGTCGGGGATATGACGAGGACAAAATGTGAAATTGAACAGCTAGGAGGCAATAAATCAGCCTTGACAACTAAGAGTGACCAGCATGTAGCTGCAGCAGGCAGCTCTCCCTTCAGAATTTGTCCTAAAGCTGTCTGCACTAAATGGGGAATATTCATCTCATTATTGTTACACTTAATATTGCTATCAAATATTATTCTTAGAGTCCAGACGGGAAGTCAAGGTCACCCCTTCTATTATTGTTGTCATTGTTAGTGCGTGATATTGAGACTATAATGGAGGGCAATGCCATATGGTCTGCTAGGCTTACAAAGAGACAAAGAATAGATTTAGTGACTTGTTGTGAGTTGAGCAAATTGGTTTGTTGTTTGGTTTCCCTTTGATGACTCCTACCGCTTAACTTAACATCAGATTACATGAACTTTATATTAACTTATGTTAACTTACATTCTGTTGATTATATTTCTTTGGAGCTGGAGTTTTCAGAAGATAACGCTGTGCTGCAAAAGTCTGTTTTTGTTTTACATCCAAAATCTGCAAATAGGCTGAACTATAAAATCAAAATAAAATGAATGAATGAATGAATGTTAGAAGCTACAGTAAGGCCACACTCATCAAGTAATCAATTAATTACTAATTAGTGATCAGCGATGCATGCTAGCTTTTTTTATGTTCTCCTGTTCTTATGCATCTTTAAAAAAAAAACATTGTGCCAGCTTTCCATGTCTTGCAAAAACTGCAGATAAAACTGTTGCCAGGAATCGACATCTTAAATCATGTGACATCCCTTCCCATCTGGCTCATCCAGTTGCAAGGCATTGACAAAAATATGAAATTGATTTGGTTGACGGGTGTTAAAGAGCCGACAGGAGAATGTCACAAACAATGAATGGTCACAGCTTGGAGGAAAATCAATGACAGAGGTTGAAGCCAGTCTAGAGTGCTACTTGGCAGCGTTACACTGTTCCTGGGAAAGAGCTGTCTTCTGGCCCTGGTTGTCTGATCAAAAGGAGAACTTGATCGTTTTAATGATGGAGGATACGATAAAGATGACAGCTGAAATAAGGACGCTGGAGCAAAGATTGTCTGACTTTTGTGTAGGTCGAAGCTAATGCGTTGTTTGCAATTCATTTTAGAGATTTTTATCCATATCCATAATTTGATGTGTGGCTGTAATTTAAAGCACATAGGTGTGCTTATAGCCTTTTCAGTATAACTTTGCATGGTGGAGATGTATAAATAACACTTGTTTACAGTCAACAGATGAGAGGAAACAAATCCCTTTTAGTTTTACTGTTTGGATTATCATCCTTGAAAAAAAAAAGAATTGGCAGAGTGTCTTTCAAGTGGACAAAGTGATGAAAATCCCCCCTACTTTGTTGGGATTGCAGTTGTAAGCTTTGCACCATATGCTACTTTCCTCTTTAGCTGGGATTATGCCATCATTATTGCTGATAAAAGCTGTTTACTGCCTTGGCTCCAAATCGATGCTCGGGGCGCTCTGAAACTGGCATTCCCTCTCCAGAAGAGTTCATTCCCTGCCAGCTGCTCAGGATTCAACCCCCTTTTGTTTAAGATTTCACAGTTTTTGTAATGTTTATTTTCTATTTAGCCCCCCTCCCCCACTACCACCTTCCCCCCCATGGATTTTTTTTCTGCATTAGCATATGTTTACAATAATTTGACATTTACATTTGATTTGCTTACAGCAGATTGAAGGTGTCTGAGGCATGGTTTTTACAATACTCCTGGAGCTACTGTGCTGGAAAATTCAGTACATACAAATAACAAGGCCTGTTTGGAGTCGAGGCTTTTGGTAGCGAGGAAGCTGTCGTGGTACTGAAAATACCCTGATTTTACAGCAACATCCTAAAGGCTTCCTTCTCACACTGTTACCAATCAATGGCATAATCAGTCAATGCAGATGCAGCTCGACAGCTGTGTTAAGATAACAACCGGTTCTCATGACTATACGGGCCCAGATGACCTTGTGCGCTTCAAATTAATAATGTAAAATCAACACAAGACAACCACCCCCCTGGTTCCCATGCAGACGATGATGAACTACCTTTTTGCCTTACCATCAAAGGCCACTCAGACTAAGTCATGTTTCAAGGCATATACAATAATGTCACTTTTTTTTCTTCAACCCCCCAACTTAGGCTCCATGTCCCTTAAATAATGTCTCTCACTCTTCCTCTACAGCTCTCTAGTACCCAGGGAAATCATACTGATCAATATTTCCCATTTTAGAGGAACTGCAGCAAACATTCACACAGGATTTACTGTAGCCCTCTGTTAGACTTTAATCAAGCTATAATTTAGATCCAACAAACAAAAGGTTCCCTAGAAAATAAATGGAAAGTCTATTTGCAATTTTATAGGTTTTTCTCTTTTATTGGGCTTATTTAGTCTTTTGTTGTTGTGCAGATTGTGCTGTAGTAGTTTCTATCTATCTATCTATCTATCTATCTATCTATCTATCTATCTATCTATCTATCTATCTATCTATCTATCTATCTATCTATCTATCTATCTATCTATCTATCTATCTATCTATCTATCTATCTATCTATCTATCTATCTATCTATCTATCTATCTACTGATTTTTTTTCCTGCACCCTGTGTGTTGTTCTTTATGCATGTGCTTGGATGCATTGATAATGTCTTCACAGGGCATAAATCAGAACATGCTATCTCAGTACTTCTTTATATTGGTCAAGGGCCATTGAGCAAAACAGCTTAATGCGCCCTTAACCATTTCAGTCATGGCAGAAAGTAGAAAGACTGCTGACTGGCTGACACCCCATGTAGTCTGTTTACTGTTTAACTTTAAAGTGCTAGAGATTTTCCTAAAATGTTCCTGTTTCTTATATGCCACCCTGATGTATGCCATTCAATGGTGACATACATAAAATGAGATAACCAGAATTATTTATTCGAAAGTCAAAATAATGAAACCTCCACGTACGACTGGAACAAACTACGAGACATTTTAGGTTTGCCTCATGATCTTTGCTTGAACTTGAGAACTGGGTGAGGAGAGTTAAGGCTTTCGTTGACTGTTGCCCATGGCAGGTGGTGGCAGAGCATGTGTGGTCCCCCATCACAGGTGTGTGCAATTAGCCTGACAGCTACTCCTGGATCACCATGAAATAAGACCCTCTACTCTTTATGTGACTATGCTCGTGTGATTTTTCTTTTTTTTTAAAACATGCTTACATGTGCATCATAGTGGTTACCAGCAAATACAGATTGCTGTACCCTGAAAAGATCTTGTATAAGCGCCCTATGGTGCAGCAGTGTCAACGATAGCACACTGTGTAGATCCAAACTGGGTGTTGCTGCGAGGTAAGAGAATTTGTGTGCCGTTTATTCAACCTCCCGTAATGGGGAACGGACTTGGAAGAGAAGAGAGGGTAATGTATTGGAAAATATCCCTTTCAGCACCTCAGCATAACTTGTCATAGGTCAGGCTTAAAACGTAGCTTGATACAGTTATTAACTCTAATCCGGGCATAAACACAAATCCTCAAGCACCAGCCCAATTAATAATTTGCATAATTAACATGCATTTTAAATAGAGGCTGGTCTTGTCGTTGCCAAGGCAGGGATGGGGGTAATTAGGGCTAACGGAGCAGCGCCTAGGGCCCTTACCCGCAGACGTGCTGCAGTCATTTCCAGCAAAGGGATTGACAACTGCAAGACAAGCTCCCTCGGCTTAGAGCAAAACCCCCTTTGACAGAATTAATAGTTGACAAACTGCTCCTAAAGCCCTGGCATTGTTTCTGTCAGTTGTTTGGTTTGATGTCACTGTTAGACATTATAAATCAATAGTGTCAGGATTTAGTAATGTTTATAGCCAGCCATGGTTTATTATTTCATGTGACTGTCATGGACAAATAGTATTTATCATAGCTGTCTATAAATTATTGCAGACAGACTGTTGGTTTACCCAAACCCATTCTGCTCTTGCAGGGGCCCCTTCCAACGTCCACTTACATATTTAGAGTAATTTATTTTACCAGCCACATTAACCCTTTGCTTTCTCGTAGTCCTCTGAGACTTGTCATCGTAGGCCGACCGCTTCTCTTTCACCGGCACATCAAAACAGCTGATCAAAGCTCATTTCGGGCTCCTTGTTTTCGGATTTCTTTTTGACACTCTTTATTTTCGAATGTGTTTTTCAAAGGGCTTGGAGCTCCGATTAACAACATTGACAGCCTACATCCTTTCATGTTTGTGCACGGCATGTCAGTGGCTCGTCTCGCTTAGGTAGAAAACGTGTGATTACGCGGAGAGATACTTTCTTCAGAACGAAATCATCGTTAAGTGTTTTGGTAAGAAAGTCCACTCCTGCTTCATCAGTGTCACTCTTGACAAATTTATAACGCGTTCGTTCAGTCAGACGCCTTTCACTGAAACAAAATGGTCTAACCTTTGCGTCAGTGTTACACTCATCAAAAACAATTAGAATCATGGCTTTTAATGAGATGATTGATTGGTCAGCTCTCGCAACACTTTGTCAACACAGAGCAAGAACACAAACGCTGCATTCAGTGATTGATGCTATCTGGTCACATTACCATTACTTACACTACTGCGTGGATTTATCTTGTTTACATTTGGTATCATAATGAATACGTAACAATGAGAGGTTATTGACCAGCGGACTTTGCGCAGAGCAGTCGCCATTCAGCTGCATCGATGAATTTTGTGCCATTTTCTTCTTCAGACAGACATGAATGCAAATAGCTTTTGCAATTCCCCAAGTAATGTTTTGAATTAAAGTGTCTTTGAAAGCTTTTTCCATGGCTGCAAAAGCACTAAAAAGAGAGAAGAGCAGGTAAACTGAGCTGAAGCTGTGGTATTGATCAGCTGTGCCATCGACTATAAGGTCCACTTTCAGCAGGGAGGTCATTAGTTACTCCTGTGTGCTAATTCATCCCTGGGTTGAGGCGAATCTGTTAGAATGCTAATTCACTACTATGATCTGACAGCTGGGGTAAAGAAAGGGGCAAGCAGGCTGCGGCAGAGAGAAGCAGAGGAGGGAGCTGCAACGGCTTAGTGGTAGGGTCTTGTGTTTGGGTAAAGAGGATGACTTCAGTTCATGGGAGTGTGCACAGAAAAAGGGGTGCGCAGCTGACCCCTGCTGTCTTTGCCCCCTAGCAGTAATGATGTAAAAGAAAGATGATTGGTGTCCACATTTAACTTGCATTTGCAGTCCACTTGAGAGGTCCAGTATGCGTGACCTACCTTGATTAAGCCCGGGGCTGCCTTGGACTGTACCCTTTAGACTGAAACAAAAAGTGGAAGCTCACAGGAGAAAGCTGAGCCTGTATAATTGGGCCAAGTAGAGCTGCGGGAGGCAGCCAGTCTCCGCTTTGCCTTTTGTATATTCATGACCCCCCTGACTTGATTGATGGAAGGATAGCATTTGGTGACACTGTCATTTGCAAGTTGAAAAGGTAGTGTAGTGGCTGGAGCGGCACTGTGGCTGTGCCTTAGAAGGGCCACGGAGGAGGCTCATTTCTATGCTGATGATATCCAGCCCCCTCTCATTTTCTTTGTCTCCGTTAGAAGGACATCTGCTGACAACACAGAGTTTAAAAGGAACCGAGTTGAAAATGAAACGGGGATAAAGGAACATGCATCTGCGTGTTTGCATGTGAAAAGCATGTGGTTAAACCACGATTTTAACAAGCGTGAAAGTTTGCTATTTGATATCTGCACAACTGTCGTATAATTTCAGATTTGAGCATTTTTGGAAGCGCCTGGCTCGAGAAAGGAAATATATGTTGTAGCTTTGAGCAGACGTTATAAATGATCTCATCGGCACATATTAAAAACAGGTTGGTTTGAGTTTTACAGATTAAAATCGCATCTCACTGATAGTTCTTTCCATAGCAGCTACAACAGTGATCCACTCCTATCTCTGTTTACGGCCCTCTGAAGTAAAGCCCTCTGTTGCACTGATGTCAGGGTTATTATACTTTTAGGATGATTAATGAGGATTAACTTCATCTTCTGTTTACACTTAAAACTTATTGTATGACGATAAAAAGTCTAATTTATAGCCCCCAAAGCTATTTTTTTTCTCTTCATCTTTAATACCCTGTTAGATTTTATAACATCAAAATGTGTAAGTTTTTTCACAACACCATCTAAAAATTGTACAATGTCAGTTATGGTTTTTTAACCTTTCTGGGCTTACCTCATCATCGTGTGACTGTCAAATTATTTATGTGAAAGAAAAACAACAAAAAAAGGCCGACATTCATTGGACTCTTAGTGCAAAATAAGTCACTGTATTGTGCTATTTTCTCAGAAAGAGACATGAGGACAGGCAAAGAGGGAAAAAAAAGTGTAAAGAAACTGCAGCACCTCTCCAGTGAAACTAACATGTTTTCTGCCGTGGACCTGCAAACCAGTTGTTATTTTTCAGCCTTCCCCCTCAGCAACACCACAGTCAGTTTAAAAATGAATATTCTGAAAGTGGAGTTTGCTGTAACCGTACAGTAGTGTAAAAAGCCAAACCATCACCCTCTTTCTCCTGAAGGCACCAGAAACCAAAAAGTGTGGGTACTATATACGTTATACTGCCTTTGACTGAACATTACTCTCACTAGAATGGAGAAGCTGCGGCTCTGTTAGAAATGGTTAACCATCTCTCCATATCTATAAAACACTGTCGTGTCGTCGCAATTAAGTTGACAGCCTGGTCCGGACAGTAAAAGTGTGACACCTGACATCAAAAGGTGAATGAGACTTTCAAAGGCTGAAGATGTGAAGATGTCTTAAGCTATCTAAATATTATTCACGCTTTGCAGCACTTTGATTGTGTAAAAAAAAAGACGGGGGTTGGTGATTGAAATATCAGTTTCCTAGAGACACTCCTGCTATCCCTTCAGCACTACAACCCACACTTATCAGAGCCACAATTTATAGCCGCGGTGTGAAGTGTTCGCCTGCAACTCCCATCTTTGTATTTACACCAATTAGCACATAAACTCTAATTACTGAGATCAAGCGAACTGGGAGTCCATAAATGCAAAGCGACACGGAGAGCCAAGTCAGCTGACAGAGAGGGTAGGTGACAATAAATAGGGAAGTATCAATTAGGCATCAATGACGCGATGATGCATGCGTATGCTGGGAGGTGTCACGCGGGGGACGGGGGGTAGGAGTGTGAAATGTGTGGGGGCAGCAGGGTCCGCAGAAAGCGCAGGTTGTGGGATCTTGTAACTCACGTGCAGTCGCACAGAGCGGTGACACGTTGATTGTACAACATATCTCCATATTAACACCGAGCTGCAAGTGCGCACTTGTCTCTTGTGTCTCAGTGAAAAGTGGTATTTATCACAGCACTGCACTCCTCATAAAGTAACAATTAACACATGCTAATTTGAGGGGCAGGCGACAAAGGTATAAAAGTTGGCTCGAAATAAAAGGAAACGAATACGCTACGGCAAAGGGTCATGGAAGAAGCATCAACACTGGGGGACAGATTTGATATTCTGAACTTGTGTTTAATTACGGGGACTTGAAGCCCAGTGGCGGATGAAGAAAGTAGAGGCTTCACATAATGACTCGAAATGGATCTTAGACTACGCTTGAACCGCAGGTTAAGCCCAGTAAATTGAACTTGATCAAAGGCTATAGCAGTAAAAAACTATGGCTCGGCACATTAATCTAACAAACGCATAAAACAGGACTGGCTCAGTTCTATAAATTAAACTCTGGCTGCGATAATGCTGATCTGGAGAAATTTTGCCGGCATTGGCTCAAGCTGCCTCTGTACATCCCAAGCCTTGTTATCCCCTTGTCTTGATCTGGATCAGTGTTATCTTTTCCCCTCTCCTTGTGCAGCTTGATTTTTTCTTCTTTTTTTTTTTCAAGATGGTCCAATGATGGATTTGCAAAGTGGCTGTTTGCAAGAGAGTGTAGAGCATTAAAGAGCTGCCAGAAGGCCCATTAACATAAATGTTTAAATCAAACACACAAACTTATGCGCCCAAAATGAAGCTGTTTCCTGCATTAATCTGCCACATCTGCCTTTGGTCCAGCAATTAGTCCCTTCTCATTCCATCCACCTCCCACTCAGTGGCCAGTGTTTATCCAAAAGGAAAAAAAAAAAAGCACAGAGGAGCTGATATGTGGTGGGACCGGTGTGACGCACCACACAGTTTACTTCTCCTTTTTTTTCTTCTCTCTCTCTTTCTCTCTATCAACACATGGCTCCGCTGCTGATTTAAAGCCTTGTAAAAATGTCTCACTTTAAATACTGTTTGCATGCAGGTCCCTGGAAGACATTTCCTGCTCAGCAGATTTACATTATAGGCTATTAAGGTTTTATGATGCTTAATGTAAAAAAAAAAAAAAAAAAGTATTTTCCAAAAAAAAGCTGCTTGGGAATTGTCCGAATTTTGTCCAACTTTCCCCCTCCACCCAGAACCAGAAGGTCCCGCAACATCGCAGTCGCAAAACCATCACACCGTGTTCCTGGAACCCCCCCCCCAAACAACTGAGTATAAAATTTAGAGAGACAATGAAAAGTAAAGTAGCACATGAATAAATTTCCTTAGGGTTGTCAGTGAATGACCTCAATCATTGACAATTTCTGCTAGAGCTTCGCGTTCCTCACCTCTTTGCTGAGATAGCAGATTTAATGGACTGATTCTTATGCTGCTGACATCAAGCGGAAGATGACAGAAGCAGATTAGAGCAGAATTAGCCTCAACTTATCTATTTCATGTACATTTTCTTCTCTGTCGAGACGCTTTTTTCCCCTTTTTTTAAAATCAAAAGTTAGTGTAGTACGGAATATTTCGCAGACAGCTCCCTCTGTTTGATGCCTTGGAAATCCTGGAAGCGCTGTTTGGAAGCAACAGAATTTAGCGGAGATGAATAAAGCATGTGAATTGATCCCTCCATCACCTGAATAGGCTGTTGATTTTTGGGAGAGTTATCGCTGTTTTTCTAAGTGTGGCGTGGAGTATTTGCTAGAGGGCTGAGTGATCGATTCAGCAGCCTGTAGCATCCTAGTGTGTTTATACATGGCTTGTATGGCAGCTTTCACAAGACATTTACCCCATGATTTGCGATGAGCTTATGTGTGAATAATTAATGGCAATTAATCCTTAATTACAGTAATTAGGCAAGTCACAGGAAATTAGGCTGCAGCTGGAGAAGCCCGTGCCTAGGAAAGGGAGGACTGGGGCTCAGAGAACGTGCCATTTAGTGACAGTGGAGCCATGGTACAATGATTGTGTGGCAGTCCTGCACCAGCGTGCACGCTTACCAGCAGAGATGAGGGCTGTAGGAACACCCAGACGCAACCGTCCGGCAAACCAGACCCCGCAAAGCAATCACAAGCTCAGAGCTCCGGCGCACCCAATAAAACCTACCTATAAAACTCCCAGCAAGGTGACCTTTGACCCCGGCAGCACTTTTATTTCTTAGTTTGCTCAAAATTGCGTGAAGGCGATGAACCACTGCAACAGGTTGTGACTGATGAGCTAACAGTAATTGGTTAATGCTTCACAGTGAGCTCCTTTTTTTCGCTTGCTTTTATAAAACTAGATTTACCACTTATTGGGGCCCCTTAGGCTGCAGACTTGAGCGCCCAGTGCGCCGTTAACGCAAAGTTTATGAATCTACTGTGGCTGGAAAGGGAGACTCTCTGAGAAATATTTATTTGTACCTCTAGTAAAACAATTAGGCCGCTTGGAATTATTAAAGGAAACTACAGCGGGCGGAGTTGTTTGGTTGCTAATTTCATTGTTTGGTAATGGCGGGAGAGATTAGGTGGATCCGTTCTGGGCAAAGACAGAGCAGGAGAATAGGGACAAGGCTCTCTGTGTCTCGCTCGGAACTCATTTGTGCTTTTCCATGCTTGCCTTGATGAATTTCCGCTTCTTTCTGCTCCTGTTGCTTTCAATTACACTCTTATTCAGAATCCTAATTGATATGCCAGTCTCAGTAGATGAACCATGGACTTTTTACAGTCAGTTTTTCTATTCTTAGACTGGCAATTCCCCACGACAAAGCGGGACTGTAGCTATCACACATGTGAATTTTTTTGATCTCTTGTTTCCCTTTGATTTTATGCGAAAACATTATAATGATGCATTTCTTTATTTAGAATAAAAAAATAATAATATGCTTTTATCCCACTAAACTTATTTTCTTAAGGGGTCCTTGAAAGATTGTTTTTATGGTGTAATTTGTGGGCCCTCTGCCATTACGAGCTCCCACAATCGTCACATCCTTTCATGCATTGCATCCCCCCCTCTTTTTTTCATGGACAGACTTTTAAGCTAACAGGGAATGTAAGTGAGTTGAGGAGGCATCCAACTGTGATATTACATTAACCCATAGTGCTTGGCAATGTCTGTCAGTGACTGAAGAATAAAGAGAACATGCTCTGCTCTACTCTTTAGCCTTCAGAAGTGCTATTAGAAATAATGAGGATATATAGTTAGATAAAAGACGCTCTCCTAACTCCTGAATTTTGAATAGCTGCTCATATTCCGTCACCAAAAGCTAAATAAGGCTCACTGGTGATGCTTGCACAGCCATTGTAATATGATTAGTGTATGCATTATATTATATATTATAAAGCATCTCATTTCTCTTATATTCAGAAGCAAGCTGGGGTTTTCAAAACCAGATATTATGCAGTGCTGTGATATGAGCTTGTGCTGTATGTGTAATAAAATCTTTTAATCAGAGCTCAGTGGGCATGTTATGTTGTTCAGCCATTCAATAAGCAACTGTACTACTCCCATTAACTTCTCCTTTAACACGAGCAGGAAGCCACAGAGTGGTTGGATAACAATACCTGAACAGGCTCCTCACTAGCACGGAGAGATGCCGTTAACAGTGACAAGGTCAGCATGTTCTACAGGCCCTGCACATACATTGCTCACTATAAGTAATATAAATGAGGCCGTGTTAGCTGTAAACTCACAGCGTGTTGCCTGTAAGCAAAAGGGTAACTGCGCAGGAGCAGCACCTCCAAATCTCCTCCTGAGCAGGTCTCACCGCACATGGGAGTCTGTGGCATGAAAGATAAAGCCACCTGCTTGAATCCGTCTCCAGTGTGAAGGTTTTGCACAACTGAGCAAATCAGTTTAGGTAAATATGCCAAACAGCGCTCAGTTGCACACGAATATATACACAGAAGGCACCGCTGGAATTGGCGCTACATACATGCATTAGCATGCATCTGCAAGCTCGACTAAATTTGTTGAGCATACAGCTTTAAGTGGGAGCAGAGCAGAGATTGCGTTGTTAAGGACATTCTTGTATCTACAGTGGTGTTTACTCACATTGGCTATTAATTATTAATGCAGAAGCAGTGAGAGGTTACAGCGATATGGCGCTCAGACTTTCCAAGCACTGTCTGTATGAACAGTCAACACAGTGAGTGCTTCAAAGAGGCGCTCTGAAATGTTTCAGACTCTCATGGAGAAAGCTTATTACAGTTGAAATGTTTTTCTAGGAGCCCCAGATATTCTTTGTGAACGCTATTGCTGGGAAAATATGGGGGTATTTTTTTGTTTATCTATATCAAGTGGCATGTAAACAAAGAGACAGTCAGCACTTGCGGCTCACTCGGTGTGAGTATTTCAGTGCACAAGTGAGAACTTGTTTGTGCAAAAAAAGGAAAAAATTGTTTTGTGAAGAAATAAAAATAAAAACTGTAAAGATACGACAAAGAGCAAAGATTCCATTTACAAGTCCGAAAATATATTATTTTCTGACGCAGCTCATCACACAACATCCGCGCAGTCCGAGGCTAATCGATTTATCCCGTTAATTTCCGACGGCATGCGTCCAAGCAAACGCGGCCTGTGAAAGTTTTAATAACAAGCGCCGCGATAAACATCAGCTGGCCGTCTGCTCATTTTGAGTCGACTTTGTTGCTCCTCTTGATGACACCTCTGTGGATCTGCTAATAGAGGAGGACCTGTAAGGCTATCCCCTGGCCTTTGTCTGACCTCTTTGTGGAGCTGAATTCTTCAGATGTTTGCAGGATCAAGTCACTTAATCTGTGGCACAGAGTAGGGCCAGAAAAACGAGGACAGGGAGAGCATGGAAGGAGGGGGGGTGAAAGGGAGGAGAAGGATGAGGAGGAGGGGAAAGGGTAGCAGACAAGCGCCTCACTCTGAAGGCAAAGCATTCAGCACGCGGGGTAAAGAACTGCAAATGTCTGGCTGTTCTGCTATGCACCATTGTTTCATACGTAGCTGGAAATAGACAGAAACAGTGTAGCGGCAGAGCTCTGGCAGGCGGTGCGTTTTATTACTGCTAGACCATAGACTTCGACATTAGTGAATATGGCTCATTAAATGGCATGGAATGTTACCATTTTACATAATTCCTCCTGTATCGTTGTTGCAAATGAAATCCTGTTTCTGTCTGTGACTGCACCCCAGTCACTCAACAGCCATTTACAGCTTTCTCATCATGCCCTAGCACTCCTTTAAAGTAGCTATCTATAATTTCATGTCAGTGTCACACACAAAAGGCATGCTTTACAAGCCTAATGGTTTGGCGTGGCTGATGTGGAAAGGATATTGCACAAATAAGAGCAAATCTGAAGAAATATTTGAGAATTAGGCAATGATGTATTCAGATGGCTAGGGAGACCGGGGTGGGCAACAAATATAAATAATGTATGTGGCAGGGCTCCGAAACATAAGCTGGAATTTGCTGCCGTTCTTTTTGTTCTCAATCACCTTGATGAAACAATCCCGAAGAAATGGCTTTGTGAATGAGACCACTGACAAGCTGATTTTCCACCCCTGGCATGAGACCGCTTTCTCCACTTAATGTTCTCCGATAAAGTGTAGCACAGAAGTAAACTAGAAGAGCCTCCACTCCTGACACAAGTGACAGTATTTGCATCAATTATGCAGTCTACGGCTGCGGCAGGAGGGAGACGAGTAGGGGGGGAGAGAGAGAGGGGGGAGGAGATAGAAGAGAAAAGGGTTCGTGACAAGACGCAGAGGCAGAAATGAGAATTTCTCTTTAAAATGCATTCTTTAGAAAATAACATTCAGGATCATTTACATGAAAGCGGCTGCAGCGGTGAACTCGACAAAGCAGCAACAAAGTCTGCGGAGCATTTTGACACTAAAGACTTTGGCAAACAGAGTACAGTATAATGGAGAGTTCTTTGTCTTCTCTGTATTCACTGTACGCTGAATATCTACTCTGAAGCGTACTGTAGGAGACAGTAAAAAAGGGGAGAATGACTGGACTGGAGCTGAGAGGAAGGCTTATTGCTGCCCTTATTGCTAAATTCAGTGAACCACTAGGCTGCACAGGACCAAATAAGCCTGGCAAAAACATGGACCGCAAGTAATGATCATTTCTACACAAAATAATTCCAATGCAAAACAATTTTTTAAAGACGGTCCAAGTGGATCAAGGTCAGCAGTTATAATAACATCCCGGAATTGCAATTTGACAATGTTATGCCAACAACAGTCTTTCAGAAATGTGTGTAACGAAACATATTTCCAAACCCATGAGTCTGCGTTTCTTGTGAACCCCTTAGTTCTAGAGGGAGGCCGCGTGTTTATTGGCAGAAGGAATAACTTTTAAACCGTGTCCCAGTTTCAACAGACTCCAGCGCAGCATTTTATTTCACTGTGTCCAACCCTATTTCACATCCTAGTTAAGTACACTTACAAATCTGCTGTGCCATGGTTTCTAACCTCTCATACACGTGTGAATCCACACACACACACACACATGCACACAGAGTCACATCACTAGGCCTGTCACCGCCTTTTATCCATCGTCAACCTTCAGCTGTATGGTTTATCCGGAGTGACACTATAGCAAAGTGCTTGACTGCTTTTTGCCAACAGACTGCAACACTTTAACTGTACTTAGTCATGCATCATTATGGCAGACTCAAAGCGGTGTGTCTGGGAACGCCTGCAGATGGTGGAGGCTGAACCATTTGGAAAGGAAGCCTCTGTGACAGTGATGCTTATTGCATGAGTAAGTGTGTATGGACACAAGAGTGCGTCTATGTAGCAGCACCGAATAGAAAACTGCTCAGAGGAGAAAAAAAAAGGTGCGACGCTGCTAATTCAACAGGCTTGAGAAAACGCTCTCTGTGAGATATAATATATGAAATCTGCATGTAAGTCTTTGTTAGGAGGAGCCCTTTATATGCGTATTGATCAGTCATTGTTTACTCCAATCGATGCTGACTTAGTGAAATGCAGCCTCTTCTCTGTTCTTTGCAGGGATTTAACCCTCTCTGCATTGCATTTCGTGGCTTTGTTCTCCTCTTCAAACCTCCCTTCTGCTGAAAATGTGATAGCATTTACTGTCACTTGTCACTTTATCTTTATTTCAACAGATGACAAAGCTTTTATATTCAGCATTCTGCTCCACACATGGGTATTTTCAACAGATCTCTTCTGCCATTGAAAGATAAATGTTAACTTCATTCAATAGAAACCTCATTCAAGGTTCATACAAAGCTGACTTCTTTATTCTTTAAGGAAATGAAGAAACCATTAGCAAAATATTCACTGACGGAGAAAGAGAATCTTATCTTTATTCTGCATGACCATGCAGAGCCGTATTCCTTTTGACATCATTATGTAGAACCAATTTCTCTTTCATATCATTTCTGCTGTACTTGCATTGCCACATCTATACGCTCACTATTCTTTATTACAAAGTAGGTGGCCTAGAGGAAAAAAATATGCATTTGTTCCCTATGGCATGAAATATGCATATAGGTGCCTCGTTTCATCTCCAATCTGTGTTATTCCTTTAAAAATTCACTACTGCCTGCAGTCCCTCTTTAATATTTAATTTGACAACTTTTTAATCTGTCTCTATGTGATGATGAAGTAATCGTCAGCTGTCACAAAAATGATTGAATCGTACAATGGGACTGAAGTGACTCGTAGGTTGTAGGCTTCATTATTTGTTTTTGCTTCAGCTGTAACGTGAGCTTGAGGGAAAGAAAATCCTCTTTCACACACACTAATTTATCTTCCATCTTTATTCATCTCCTGCACCCTCCCGACACCCCCAACCCTCGCACACACAGACGCACGAAGCACGACTATATATAACATCCATAGATCATTAATACGCTTTTAGTTTGACATCCAAATTGTATAGCCTGTTGGTATGTCCAAAAAGTGCAAATATTTAATTGTGTATCTGTGCTACTTCAAGTCCTAGCAAGAACCACAAAGCAGTGCTAATTACTCCCTTTTCTTAGCACTGGTCTTTAATGATCACATATTATCCATCAAGCTAGCTAAATAATTAGCAGGAACGTCTCACAAACGAACCGCCAACAGATGCTTTATCAGTCACAAGGTGAACATTGGTGCTATTTCTCCTCAGCGAGGTTACCAGCACAGAATCGTTTGGAAAACAAAACAAACAGATAATGAAGCAACTTAAATGAATGTTGTGGCAGATGAATGATCAGTCCCCACTAACTCTGTACTACCACCTCTCCTGGCCGCTCTGGCAATCTGGCCATGTCGGGCCCCCACTGTGGACCAGCATGGCACTGGGAGTTGTGCTAGCCAGTCACCCCCATAGCCCCAGGCTGCTTCTACCTTTGGTATGTTACTCAAGGTTAAAGGGATCCCAGTTGGGTGTTTAACAGTGTTGTGCTCGGATCTGAATGGCATTTTTTTTTTTCAAACTGTCTGTACTGTAGAGTGTGAGCTTAGAGAAGTATCCGGAACTGTTCATCTTAGACGATTTCACATTTACAATGTAGATCCCGCTTCACTATTTCAGCTGCAGCGTTCCTCTAGCACACCTCTAAATCCCTTCACCAGTGTTGTACTCTTATAAAGTAGCAGGGGTAAGTGATTTGAACCATTTTAGTGTGAAGATCTGCTGTTTGCCGTACACATGCAGCTTTTGCTGACATTCATTTTGAAACCACTCGGAGCACTTGCGACTCGGTGTAACAATGCTGGGGAAAGAAAAAAAAAATGCCTGCTGAGCTCTACAGTGAATATACCTCTGACCCAGACCGAGGAAGGGGAGATTTATGAAATCCACATGTTTAATACATTTCATTTTGTCCAAGGGATTTGTATTGCTTACCACAGTATTTTAGGGTTGAAGCATTCTGTATAGTCACAGCTTGTATTGTCTGAGGAGAATAAACCCTGTCCGGTTCTGGCTGCTGAAGATTTGTTTTATAGCACCTCCTTTTCCTTAACACACATCAGCCATGCGCTGTCTGAGGTATTGCATTTTGTTGTGCTGAGGTATACACACCCCTAATCTTTAATGCATAATCCCCTGAAAATCCGCTACATAAATGAAAAAGATAACCCTCATATCAGCGTGGTGACAGAAAATAAGATAGCTGGGTAATTTAATAAAGGATTGATGCTGGCCCTGGTGTGATATGGTGTGTGACCTCTGTATATTCATTGTGTAGCACGGAGCAGGTGAGCACTGCTTATAGAGAGCAGTTCTTCCTATTCTGAAAACCCATCCGGGGAGTGTAACATCCGTGGTGACACGCGGAATGCGCCATATGGATTAAAGCGCGGCGAGGGTAGTCACTGAAATATTTGCTTTCCCAAAGTGTTGATACAGTATGAAAAAAAAAGGAGAACCATGACTACGCTTCCCTCTTGTAATCAGGTAGCAGTTATCTCGGTAAAGTGTTTGCCTACCTAATGGTGTTTCCATCTTGTGCGAGTCTGTGCCATTGGCTTCCCATTTAGATGCGCTTTCTCCCACAGTAAGTGCCAGTCTGCAGAGGCTTCGCATGTAGCGCTTCTGTGTTTGTTCTGCCCGTGAGAATCTGCAAACAAGACAAACAGGCCAAGTGGGCGAGACGGAAAAGTAGTTCGAGGACGTCGCAACCGCGGTCAGCCACCGCTGTTTAGTTCATTTAGCAGCTGACCACGCCGAGTCATAAATACTGCCCCCCACCCCACCAGCAAGGCGAAGGCTTGTTTTACATCTAAAATGCACTTGAGTGTAATGTTGACAGATATAGCTTGTGACGAGTGATAGTCAGAATGTATGAGCGCCCATAATGCCGCTGTCAACCTCTGGTGCCAGACTGAAAATAAGCAGTTCACCTCTGTTTTCATTCACGAGAGTGCAGCAGACAGCACTGACTTCTCCGCTGTATTTATTGACTTGTTTTACTAGCCCGAAACAGGGTGCTTTTATACGGGCCTGCTCAGTCTTAAGACTCTCCAGACATTTACATTATTCCTGACTGAGTTACACGCACATATAAAGGAGCAAGTCCGCAGGCTAGGTTAGATATATGCTTTTTCCACCTCTCCTTCTCTCCTACATTCATACAGACTCATGCACCATTTTATTACCCCACCATTTTAGATATTGTTACACTGCACCTTTTATCCTATTACTGCTCTACTATGTTCTTTTTGACTTTTCTGTATATATACATATATAAAATAGACACTGTTTTTCAGATGTGATACGTTCTCCTTATTTGAATCCTGCTAAAGCTGATTCAGTATTCGGTGTATATAAAAGCCTAGATTTCACAAGGCTCTAAAAATCATCTTTCGCTGACTAATCTGCGCGACTGCAGTGGAAGATAATGAATGCCAACACCAGAGTCACAGCAGACACTGTGATCCCCCAACACCCCACCCCACCCCACCCAGCCTAAACCTCCAGCAGTATTTACATGATATTTCATTTTAGAATAAACCTCTTTTCTCTCCCACTGTGAAGATATTGAACTCTTTCACACAGATGTCATCTTAACCAAAGCTTATTAAAAAGATGGACATCAAAGTTGCGGGTGCCCATTTATCTTATAGCACTCTAATTGGCCACCACAGGCTAGAGAACAACTAACTCCAAAATAGGAGGCGTCGAGCGGTTGGGCTAAAGAAGAGGATGTCTAAAGACCTCTCAGTGGATTCATTGCCAATAAATCCTCTGGAATGAAAGCGGGGCTTTTCCACGGGGTGTGGAATTTCGTAAATACATTATGAAACGCGACACGGAGAATTAAGCCAACGCTCGGGTTTGCTTTCTTTGTTCTGGTGTGTTTTGTGGGCTACGTTGTCCTCCGCCTGACCAGTGACTTCATCGTTTGCTTGACATATTTGGAGTTTTTAACATCATTGCTGACGACACGAGGTAATGCACTCTGAAAAGGTCAGACGGCGCAGTAGCCGTGAGTGAGCCGAGATTGCATTTCACAACTCCGTATACTATGTATTGTTTTGAATTCGCCACGGTGAATGAAACTGATTCTTTAGTCCAGAGTCACTGCTACTCCATCAAACACCACACGCCGGGCCTGAGGTGAATAATGTATTATGTTTTCCACTCAAGTGGGCAATAAAAACACAAAAACAAAGTCATTAATTGCCCACATACAGTAACCAAATGCCATCAAGAGCCTGTGCTCTCATTAACCTGGCACCTAATTATCTGCCTCCAGTCTGAGTCCTGACAAGCTCTACCGTCTGAACCCTCAGCTCGGTTGTGTTGTGTTGTGTCAGCACTCGCCAACCACAGCCAAGGCACCATTAGGTACAAAGAAGACAAAAGCTTCTCGCAGCAAAGGTTCCCTCTGCATGCGCCACCACAATGTTCCTCCTGTTAATGCCTTCCCTTCCAATTAAATCTGCAACTGTTAATTATTGTAATTATGGGAGTGAGCTCCCAGCTCTACCCCCCTTCAACCCCTCCCTAGCCGGTGTGTGGAGACGCTACGGGAGCTGTTGTGTTGCTTCAGTGGCGCCTCGTCTCTGCTCCACTGAAGCCTTAGCGGGGAATTGGATGCGGAGGGGGACGTGGTACACATGACAGGGGTGACGTGAGGGAGATTGCATGGTTCATCTTCGGTAACTGGGCGAGCAAGTCACAGCCAATGGCCACACCTCCAGTCTAACTCATTAAATGTTGTGTAAAGTACATGCTGGGAATAATTAGCACCAAATAACCTCTTTTTTTTGCTATCTTGCTTTCAGGGTGTCATTAAAAAAAGTGGAGTATCCTCAGCAGGTGTGTAATACAATCAAAATAAAATGAGAAAAATGATATTTTCCTCATTTTCCACAAACGTGCAACTATTATTTTGTCCCTTTCTCATAGCAATGCAAAACTATATTCTTGCTGTGTTCTTTGAGAGTCGCTTGCGATGGATCCGAAGTGATGGGCTGAGTATAAGGAGAGCTGAAAAAGAGTGGATGGCAGGCCGGCTGCCTGTTAAATCTCTGCGTGTCTCAACATCCTCTTTGGCCTGCTTCTGTCACAAGCTGTTGTTTGGCCTGGACCTGATCTGCCCAGCCACTCCTTGCACTGCACTCTGCAGACCTAGCAGTAACCTGCAACATGGCTCATACTCAGGATGCTTCCAGAAAAAGCGCTGTCGTCCTGGGTGCATTCAGCCTCAGATACTGGAGGTGGATTTGTTTTTGTGAGCTTTATCAGTCCCCACCGAGAATCAGCACGTCAAGTGCAGTTTTATTCCAATGTCATAACCCCGCTTGCCTCGTAGCAGAGTCCTTACACGCTAGCACGGCTAGCAAAACATTCTGGCTTTACAATTTGGAGCTGAATTCTCTTCTATAAAAGACACTGAAGGAAAGAGCAGCTCCTTCTGCTTCAGGCAATGCAGCCTTTTCGTGGATACACTGCAAAATCTAAATGATGGACTGTCAACTCTCTTGCAGAAATGGCACTGCAAAGAATAATCTCTCTGGCAGTGGATCATGGTTGGCTGTATGCTACCAATGCCTTTTCTTTGTTTATGTGAGCATCTAGCCTTTGCACGCACACATGCAGACATGGACGTATGCACATGCACAGATACACACAAATACAGAACACATAAACACACACAGACAAAATGCTTCCAGCCCAAATCCTTTCTTTGGAAGCATACAGTGAAATATATGGGATTAATAACCTGAATAGCATTATTTTTCACCTCTAGCCTTTAAAATAATGCATGCTTGGCTTAGTGTCTGGGCAAAGTTTTGCCTGCGTATTTGCCTGGTTATCGGTGTGTACAAGACCTGCTGTGTGACCTGGTTTCATGCAATCTCCATCTTCTAATTAGGAGGCTGTAGAAAGGCTGGAACGAGAGGAGGAGTGATTAGTTGCCGTTGGGTATTTCATAAGTGGCTTTCAGTGCCACATTTGCATTATTTGCTTGGGGTCTGAATAACAAATCAGCCTACCTTTCCAGCAAATTGAGGCTAGCAGCTAAAGACCATCAATACATGAAATATAAAATGAAACTGAAGAAAAGAAATAAGCAAAACATGCTAACACAATATAGGGGGCAATAAAATGAAATATTGAAACATGAGATGCAATAACGGTCTCAAAGTGATCTACGCTCCACGTGCTAGTCTAGATGAGGCTTACAGATATTATTTGACTAATAAGGGTGGGGGACAAATTAAAGGGAAGGCATAAAGAAATGAGTGGAAAATTACAGTGACTACAGGTACGCAGGAGTTAAGCAGCTGGCATTCGATCATGCAAAGACATCTTGTGAAGCAGTGGGTCTGATTCTTGGACAGTAAAACTCTCAGTCCCCCTCACCCATATTTCTCTTCACTGGTGAAAGAGTGGTTTCATTGTTGGGACACAGATGGTAGGGGCTTCGGTCACAAAGACTGCTCCGCTAGTGCTTCAGTAAGAACAGTGACTTAAGTGACGTCTGCATTGAGATCTGTGGGAAAGATGGTCAGAAACTGCTATTGGCCCGTGATGCTTGTGCACTAGAGCAACATTCAGGGAAAAACAAAAGAGCAACTCTTCCCTAGCTGACTTGAGAATGCCAATGCAGCATGTGATCAGTCTCGGCAACAGTAGACTGTTGACAGTTACATAGAGAGGGATATTACAGCAGTATTGCAGTCCTTAAACTGATCCCTACAAAGATAGATGCAAATTTGAAGGTTCAGAAGTTTAAAAACTATCACTGGTTTAGAGATGCAGGAAAAAAGGGGGACATTGTCAGATGATTCATCCCTTACCAACACCAACAGAGGGTGAAGGTCTGAATGCATGTCACCTACTGAGAGCCTAGTGAGGCAGTTCGAAAATGTGGGGGTGGAGGGGTTTCTCATGTGGTTTGTGTCCACTTGTCCCCTGTAGAGGGAAGTGTCACTGCGGATCTTTAGGGTGAAACATTCCTGTCTTGATGGGAGTGGTTTCTCCCAAGATGACAGTGTTTTTTGACCACTTTATTTGTTTCAAATAACAAATAAATGAAGATCAGCTGGGTGAATGGTGCTCAATCCTCCAGCAGAATCCCAAAGATTTATAAAACCAAAACCAAGGCACACTGAAGCTGCTGTGGAAGATTTTCCTGTCATTTGTTCCCATTTTGTTTATTGAGCGTATGCTATGTTTGTCCTGGGTTTTGGTACGGCTGCCTGAGTACCACACGGATGTCTCTGTGTTTGTTGCTCATTCTGTGACTAGCGGACCATGTGAACCACGTCAGCCCTATGTTGGAGCCCCATGCTGTACGTGTCCTGTAGGGTCAGTCAGTGTGCTGATCTGTAGCGGAGGTCCTGTCCGCTCATTTGGCCAGTCTCCCCCGACCGCCGCGTGTGTCCGCCACCACCAGGCCTGGTCAGCCATCACTGAACCACTTGGCTGTTTGCCCACATTTGAGTCTTAGAGGGCAGGAAACAAAGTGGGCACTCACATATCCACATATAAACACACAAATGCACATACACACACACACAGGGGTGCGCGCACACACATGATCACAGCGAGTGACAGTGGCTCTTGTTTACTCAGCCCTCCCACCCTCCCTCGCTCTCCTTTCATCCTCTCCCTCTAGTCTGTCATGTTGTGTGTCACTTCCCACAAATGTCAGTGCCACCGTGGGACAGTGATTAATTTTGGTGTGCCTGGCAAAATGTCTTCAAGATGTCTGTTTGGGTTGTCTTTTCCCACCCCCTTTGCCCACCCCCGCTCCTCGCATGTCTTGGAGTTGTGGGTCGAGAGTGGCATGCCCCCCTCCACCCCCCACCCCAATGCTGTCACAGCTTTTTTTGGGGGGGGAGGAGTGCCTCATCATCACCAAAGGACAAAGGCTACCTGAACTGACAGAGATCTTCTTTTCTGACCAGAGCCACTTTTTGTCACTCCCCAGCGCCACCATCTCCATGCGTTGTCTGTTTAGTGTGTGCTGGTGGTGTATGATGGGAGAAGTCTTGACCCAGCACTGGGGGGCTGTAACACTTCACTGTCAGCGCGGCTGATTAGCTTATCACTCACTGCACTGGGAGGAAATACATCATCATTCCAGACAGGGATTCCCCAGTTTAGGGCCCATTCCCTGTCTTCTACTGCTTGGCATTTAATCACCACACTCTTTGTCCCTTCCAGTGTTTCAGCCTCACCTCTAAAAAAAACAAAAAACAGTCCTTAGCGCCTCACAATGGGCGCTTTCTTCCTTTCCGGTGTTTTTATAGTAAAATCAGAACAGCTGCATTATTCACACGGACGCCCTTCTTAGCGTTTGAGCTGGAGACAGACAATATATCCATTTGCACTGACACAGATATTGTTCATGTGGAGGAAAGCAGCCCGAGCCATCTTCCCAAATTATTCTTTTCAGCTCACTCAACAAAGAAAGTGAAACACAAAGTGGCAAATGTGCTTTGGCTTCCCCACAGAGTGGTATCAGGTATGATAATTACCCTGCCATTAACATTGGGAATAGTTAATGTGTATTAATGTGTTAATGGCATGTTAATTACTGTACATGTTAGAGAGAGAGAGCCCACAGGCATTCTCTCAGATTCTTTGTGCCATGTGGATGTAGGCCAATCTTAAAAAAAAAAAGCCTTTAAGAACGTCGATGAAAGAGGATTCTTATGTTTCATTTGACAGAACAAAAGATTTTCAATGGTAATTTGATCCAGCTCCCCGCCTCTCGAGCTGAAGGTTACCGATCCAGGCGCCACGACAAAGGAGATGATATGAAGTCAAAGGAGACGTGGAACGCGGCTGCAGTGACACTGGCCTCTTTGTGAAATGGATACTCTAAGCCCTCTGTAGTCTCTAGTGTTTTGCTTTGGCAGCGGGTTTTAATAACACGGTGGATTAGAAGCCCCGGATCCCGAGTGCCAAGCTTAAGTTAAAGCTCACCTTGGACGAGCTTCAGTAACAGGCTAGAAGCCACGGTCCCGCTCTTCCTTCCAGACGATTCTCTCCTCACACCATCAACTCCACGGCTTTAAGAGAGATGACCTTTGCAAATATTGACAGAAAATAAATTCTGTTTCGATTAGTTGGCTTTGGGAGACCTTTGCGGATCGATGCAATTAGATGAACAGACTGTCGATATGTGGCCGGAGCTGTTCACTAGAGGCAGTGGGTAGGAGAGGACTGCAGGAGGTCAGGGTTACTTGTAATGAACAGGATGTTTTGGAAACAGTGGTGGAAGTAACCGAGTCACAGCGCGTATCATCTAAACATAGGTTACTTTACTGCTTCACAGAACTTTTAATCTTGAAAAGTCCTTTAGGTATTGAGAGAAAAGTGTCGCAAAAAAATAAAAATAAAAATCTCTGGCTTCATCTGCAAGAAGCGCCGCTCTTCCAGTGTATCATCTCGTGTCTGACAGTGCACTGAGCGAGGCAGAATGAGGTGGAGAAGCCCAGAGCCACCCCTGCACTCTTCAGCAGGCCACATTAACCCAGCGGGGCTCTTCCTTTATGGCTCTCCTGCTCACACTTCAGTGATGAGAGTAAACAAGCAGCGGGGCAAAGGTCAGCTAAGCCCACAGAATAAAAGAGGGCACAAGGGGGAAAAAGAGGTGGGAGGAAAGGAGAGCAGCCCCAGGCAGTGCTCAGATCGCTGTCAGGGCTTCAAGCAGGGAATGATGTACGAGACAACGGCCCCGAACCGGAAATGATTATAAACAGTGAACAGGGGAGAGTGTATGAGAGAAAAGGCCTGCATTGCCTTTATCTGTCAAATTTGTTACATCCACGAATCAGATAATGACAGTGAAACCTGTAAAAAGTGAAAAGAAGAGCCACCCCTAACTGATAGGGAAGGATTAATCACAGCGTCTCCTTTTGTCTCAGCCACAGAAGAGAAATGAGGAACAATCATATATGCAAGTGCTTTTTTTTTTTCTACCCAGCTACCCCACCTGTATTGTTGAATGACAAATGGGGCCGATTAAGGACATGTGACATTATTATTACAATTTCTCATTTTTTTTTCCCTTTTATATCATGAAATGCGCCCTGGTAATTAAGTGAGCGAGCATCATCATCAAGCCCATGTGTAATAACTGGAAGATATGGATTTTTCTTTCTTAAATTCCTTTTCTTCTTTTCTTTTTTCCTTTTTCTTTTGCTTAGAGGCTTTACCAAGGTGACATGACTCCCGCACTTTCCCCTCGCACCGAGATTAATCCCACTTTGACTGTGGAGGTGGATTAAAGCTAAACTCGGGTGCCCAAACTTGTTTTAATACCCATATCATCAGACAAAAACAGGATAAAGATTTGAGCAGGAAAAGCAGCATTGCAAAATGTTACTGTGGAATTGCGAGTTACCATACAGATTTGTCAACCACACAGCAAATTAAAGATATTATCTCGCTTGAGCTTATATTGTGGAAGTTGTGTGATGACGCCGAGCTTAGCTCCTCCAACAAAGGTGCGTGGAAAAGAGACAGCGAGGCAGAGATATGCGTTTCGCTCTTATTCTTTCTTTAATTTTCAGTATTTATGTGGTTGAGATGAACTCACTATCCCTCCCATAACATGTGTTATGAATGACCAGCCAGAGCTGGCGTGGCACAAATACACCCTGGTGGACTCCTGCAGGGCCGTCTCCTTCTTGGAGCAGCGCAGTAATCATTTTTATCCTGCTGATTTCCTAAATAGAAATGGACACGTATGATAAAAATGTCACGGCCACTCCACATGTCAGCGGACTAACAGGATTACGTGTCACTTTCTAATGCCTCGCTCTGTTTTCCTTTGCTGTGAATGGCCACAGTATTGCACACAGGAACTTTGTGGTAATATATGGTAAGAGACAAGTAGCTCTTTATGGCCTGTGATTATTTAGTTTGAATGAAACCAGTGATTTATGCCCATTTAGCTGAAAAGCCCTGTAAATTCCCTCAGCTGCATTTCCCCTGGATATGGAGTGAGTGGAGTGAAAGTGACAACTAGGTTTGGTGTGGAAATGTACGCCGCGTCCCAGAGTTATATTTAATATACCTGACATGAAAAACGTGGCTACCTACTTACCACCACCCGCAGCACAAAGAAAAGTGCAGCCTGCTGAGTTTGCGTTGATTCAGAGAGTGGGTGTAAACACTGAATTAGGGAAAATATGAACCGTCGTGGCAGACAAACCACCAGCTATTAGAGCATGTTGAGATCCCGAGCCGGGCATCTGGTCAGTCACATTTGAATCATGTGCCGTTTTGTTTCACGCAGCACAAACTGGAATGGAAACAGTCGAATCTGTCCAGAATGATGGCTTTGGGTGGAGTTGTGCAGATGCAGCGTGATGTGGATGAGGGTTAGTGGAGCAGCGGCATATTGTCCACATGGATGGCTTGGCTCTGCAAAGCCTGATGGAGCCTTGTCCAGCATCTCAATGTCTCCAGCACAAATAGCCACATTCATCCACTCCTTTCACACCATTACACCTAAAAGACTCAAAGCCAGCCGACCTATAAATAGAGGAAAATTTGTTTTTCAGTGGCATTGCAGTTGAACAAACCACCAACAGGGATGAAAACATCAGAAAAGAGGTTACACTGTGGGCTTTTTTTAACCTACGATTGTGTTTATAAGAAAGATATTAAGAAGAAAAGGAGTGTTTTCTCTCTAGTATTTACTCTTGTGAACGGCTCGCAGGGTCAGTCGGTCAAAGCACGGTAAAAAGGGCTTCTCTGATTGCATGCCTACTGGCTGACACAATAGAGCCGCTAATCTTCTTATTTAGAATCCAAAGGCTAGCCATATCTTAATGAAGCTGTAATGAGCGCTTGAAAATCCCTGAATTGCGGGAGGGATTATTGAATTGAAACAACTCTGGTAATCATAACGTTTGAGTAGCCACTCAGTATTTACTGCCCATTGAGCCACATTTTTATCCACTTACTAGACCTGATTGCTCGAGCGTGTTTTTGGTGTAATTTTGACCTGCGAGAGCTTTTTTTTGTGTTTGTTTTCTGAAAAGCCTGACATTGTGGTTTCACTGCCAGCGCATCCAGGTGTGCATGTAGCCCGCGCTATCTGCTGTGTGATTACGACCTGCTGACAGGCTGGCGAGACAGAAGACCAGAGGAAATAAACAGCACCATCTGAAAACAAACACAGAAATCAGGCTTTGCGCTTTGCATGCAATTCACTGCACAATTTTTTCCTTATTATTATTATTATTTCACAGCTCAGTCTTATAATGGCCTAGATTCGTCTTAAATTAAATGAATTGAAGATTCAAAACTCACAAGGAAATAGACGCGAGTAAAACAGCAGTTACTTTTGTGGATTTCCCAGCATTCACTGTGTGAAAGACAGACACTTACTAGAGGTATAGTTTTCTGTTTAGCATCCTTTCACAGAGTAGAAGTGCCACTTCACCATTGAGCATTTGTCAGTTTATGGATGTTGCTGTCATGTCAGCCTTCCCGTACACACAGTGTGCAGCGCAGTGTGTAAATAAAAGAGAACAGGCGTACACATGGGCGACAGGAACACAGCATATACACAGGAGGCGCTCAGTTCCTACCTGACGGGGAAACATCACAGTATCAAACGATATAGAGTCAACGCTTCTGATTTCAGCAGTTTTGACTTATTCTCTTATTAATAATGTTAATTTCCCCATCTTAATTCATCTCTTGAATGCATTTGCTGAAACCTGTCCCTGTTTCTGTGTCTCTGCAGGTCTCAGCATCCGTGGCGCTCAGGAGGAGGACCCCCCAGACCCTCAGCTCATGCGTTTAGACAATATGCTGTTGGCAGAGGGAGTAGCGGGACCAGAGAAAGGTGGCGGATCTGCCGCCGCAGCCGCCGCCGCCGCTGCCTCGGGCGGGGCAGCCGACAACTCAATCGAACATTCCGACTACAGAGCCAAACTCACCCAGATCAGACAGATTTACCACACAGAGCTGGAGAAATACGAACAGGTAAGGAGGGAGCTTTACAACCCCAAGGTTAAGATCCTCCCAAGAAATGCCTCCCGAATTAGTTTTTATTGGAAATAGCACACACCCTCCAAAATGTTCTTTATGCATTATTCCATGTGGCAACCAGCTTTCAAATTTTCACTTTGTGTTTAAATGTTTAAAAGCCACTGAGTTGTACTTTCACAACTGCAAACTGTGGCGAATATGTACGATAGAGGAGGATGTGGGGAAAAAAGCAGCTCGGGAAAAAGCGAAATTGCCGTATTATTCACTGTGTTGTAGTTGATTATAGAGATCCAAAGGAGTGCCCCAGTCATCTGTGTTAAATGAAAGTATGATCAGCTCTTTCACCCAGCACTTTGAGCCTGCCATTAAACACGGGCATTATGGGTGAAAATAGAAGGTGAAACTGTGATGCCTCAGCAAGCCAGTGAGGTAAATTAGAGTAATTTACTTTGTGCTCTCTCCGAGAGAGGAGGTGGGTATGCGGGGGCACACAACACTTCGCCTGGAGTAAATGCATCTTTCTTAAGGGTGTTTCCAGGTTTTAATTATCTAAATGTAAATACTTAACAAATTTTACTCAGAGTAATGAGCTAAAGTGTGCACTACGTAAATGAGTTATTCTAATTAATCATGTATGAACTACCGTGTTAACGAAAAGCTGCTTAACTTCAGTGCATTAAGGCCAGGCCAAATTGCAGATCTGCATTTATTCTGAGATGACTTCACCTATTATGTCAGAGTTATATGCAAACACCGCACTCCGTGGAGGCTTTTATCAAGAACAGCGTGCATATTAACTCATTTAATACATGAAAAATGGATATAACTTTAAAACATCAGTCAAGAGCTTTTTAAAGTTCTAAAACAAACAAACAACAAAAACCCCGCCTCACGTTGGTTGTTTTTGTCACTCTTTCGCTTGGCAGGCATGTAACGAATTCACTACCCACGTGATGAACCTGCTGAGGGAACAGTCTCGTACGCGGCCCATTTCTCCCAAAGAGATTGAGCGCATGGTGGGAATCATCCACCGTAAGTTCAGTTCCATCCAGATGCAACTGAAGCAGAGCACCTGTGAGGCTGTCATGATCCTGCGCTCCAGATTCCTTGATGCCAGGTCAGTTGATCGTGTGTGCTTAGTGCGAATGCGCGTGTGTGTGTAGGTATAAAGTTTCGACTTTTTTATTGCTTCTGCGTGACCCACATAAGTAAATCCAGTGGGCGAGGTCATTTTTAGACGGTGCGCAGGTCTGAAGTTTCTTTTCACTTTTCTGGCACAGCACACAGTGTGAGCACTGCAGAGATGCATGATTTTAATTATGCCCATGTTCCATGCGTTATCCATTTCCAAGACAATCATGCCCTCACACCTGAGAGCAGTTAGGACCCAAATGAAATGGGGGCCGAGTCATGTGTAATGGATGGAGGGGAGGTCATCAGCAGGTGTTGTGGATTACTCTAATCACTAACAGTATGGTGCATTGTAGAAGCTCTGCGGAGAGAAGCACAAGTTTGGGCCAAACAAGCCAAGTGGAAGCACATTTGCTGCCCACTGCCTGTGTGAAGCACAGTAAACAAGGCAAAATAAGCAAATGCTCAACAACATGATAAGTAGTGCCCTGGGAGGGAAGGGGACCCAGATCTAGTTAGAGTTTGCTTGTTTCTACTGAGATCCCTGGGGCTGTGGCACTTCAGGAACAATGCTCAACTGTGCATGCCATGATTTCTATAATGTACCGAGATGCACTCTGACTGGGCTTTGCGCTCCATCATGAAGCCCACCCATCCGCTGCACTAAACTCTACACATTACACGCTTGGACTAGAGATTGGAGACCAACACACCAAATTAAACATTGTATGTATTTTGCAACGGTATGTGTATGTGTGTCTTTCTGTGTGCTTGTCAGTTTATTGGTTGTAGTCTTTTGTGTGTTGATGAGGCTCTTGGAGCAGGACACGATATCCTGCTCCTGAGGGCCCTTAGAGCCCATTCCTCATTATTTTCACCATTTATGTGTGAGATTGATTGTGCAATTTGTGCAATCCAAATGGATGAGTTAATGCTGGTCTCACTAATAGGCTTGCTCGGTGTTTCTCTCGTTTTGCTCCCCACTCAGGCGGAAAAGGAGAAACTTCAGCAAGCAGGCAACAGAAATTTTGAACGAATATTTCTACTCGCACCTCAGCAACCCGTATCCGAGCGAGGAGGCAAAAGAGGAGCTGGCCAAGAAGTGCAGCATCACAGTTTCCCAGGTGGGTAGTGCTCGTCTAACAGTAGCTGGTGGGTAATCAGGGGAAAGGCTAAAAGCCTTGAGGGATAGTTACCGTAGGTCGCACCACCAAGGCGCAATGTCCTTTGCTAACCTTGACATTGTGACTTCCTAATGATCCTTCAGTCAAGGCTGGTCCCAGTCAGTCAGAGCAGGGCCACAGGGAAGGGAGGCCTGTATCATCTTAGCCTCAATCAAAGCACTATGCTGTCCTTCCTTAGTCGCCCCAGCGCTGGGTCCCCTGCCATTTTTCCCCCTCATTCCCATCCACCATGTGCGCTCTCTCTCTCTTGCCTGGTCAGTCGCTCAGGTCATATGGAAAGAAAAAAAAAGGCATCATCCATTACTTTAAGAAAAGCGGTCACTCCGGTGCTTCAAAAACACTGGATGATCCTGGGTATTTACTCATATGTTTGCTCTTCAAGTGACCTTGCAGGAGTCTGCTAATTCTGTTATATTTCACACTTAAAAAGTCAACTTTCCAATTTGATATCTATCATAGCCTCCTCATTGGGTAAACCTGAAGGCAATATCTCTCACACCTAACCCCCACATCCAAAGTATTATTACCCTGTCTTCTCTTTTTTTTCCTCCCCCCTTTGCTATGATTGTGACTACTATCTAGATTTTTTTATTCTCCATTGTTCTATGGTTGTCCTCTTGAGACACAATATCAGAGAAACATGAATCTATACAATAATCTGCAGTGTTTTGTCTGTGTGGGGAGGGGGTGATGAGGGGTATATTGAGTGTAGTCATGAAGAGTCAGATACTGTAAAAGCCCATTCTTTTTTGCCTTCAGGGGGTGGGAAGCACCATCACAGTATCACAGGTATGTCATAACTTCTCCTGATCCACTGTTTTCATTTTTTTGTACCTCCTTTGTTCATGTATGTAATGGCCTCACAGTTGTCCAGTGCACAGACCCTCCCTCTCTTACACTATTGGATCCATGCTAATGCTATAATATCAAATTTAAAGTTTAAATTTACATTTAAAAAAAAGCGTGGCTAAGCTATATCAGCATTTACATCCCACTTTTAACAAGAGATTGCAGCCTATTTTTAATGTTTGACATCTTTACACTACACCCATATTATCACCATACTATGTGTGTACAAATGTGTCACATGTAATTTTTACTTTCTGGCTATGGTTTATGACATGATTTATTTGTTTTCTTTTTCTTTTCTTTTATTGTTGTTTTGTTTTCTTGTAGAAGATTGAATAATTGTGTGATCTTTTTAAATCTTGAACAAAAAAAAATTGCACTTAGAGTTTATTTATATCCCTCCCACCTCATGATCACTGTGTGATTTACAGCAGTTAAAGAAATGGGCATTGTTGTCTGAGTGTCTCCTAAAGCAGTCCGCTGAACCAGTTCCCATGAGAACAAATAAGTCTTTGCAGAAATTAGAGGGCTTTTAAAAATTCACCTGAACTCATCCCGGGCCCCATTAGTGGTGTACTCCTCGATAAGCGGAGGCCATGGCAGACATCATTATTGACTTATTCTTAGTGCTTTGGCTCATTTTAGGAGGGTAACAGAGTGAGAGGCTTGACATAATGCTGGGTTCACTATAAGTATGTTATCCCTCACTGTGGCCCAGCCTTTCAGATTCATATATGGCTTACTGTGGTCACGCTGCAGGCTGGACTAATACCCCCACCTCCCCCCCACCCCCTTTTTTTTGGTGCTTTCTTGATTGCACAAGTAGTTCATTAACTAAACACCATCAGTTGTGAATGGTATGCCAATATCGCTTTGCAGCTTTGCTCAATACATCTTTGCTGATGAAACACCCTGCATCATTTTAACAGGGATCATTGAAAATGAAGTCATCTTTAAGTCAAGCGCACACTCAGATTCCAGCAGTCCAAACGCCACATTTCCTTTCTATTATTACTTTTAATGCCCTTAAAATACCCTTGAATTAACAAAATTGCAGATGTCTGTTTCATGTCCAATTACTGCTTGAGCACAGAACTGATGCACAATGATGTATTTAAGGTGGTAATATTACCTAGTGCGATACCAGGTCTTATTTCCTTTTTTATTCATTTTATTATTATTATTATTATTTAATTTGCATGTGCATTGCAGAAAGGGCTAAGGGCATGGGATATGATGGATGTAGTTTGTGTTGAGGTGTGTGGATGCTTCAGAGGCCACCTTTGATGTAATATGTGTCAATATAACACTGGTTAACTGTTAAACCTGATTCCACCACAGGGTTAATATGTTCTGTTATAATGCAAAATGTATGACACCCTTTCCAATATTTCAGCTATTTAAAAATAATAATAATTTCAAAGCAGCGAATGCTTTATTTTTTGTATTTGATCTTACAGTAGGGCATTGCAAGCTCACTTTTGGCTCATGCATTGGTCATATATTGATCAGAAAGCAGTCTGAGACACAATGAAATAGTCCAAACTCTTAACTACAGTGTGCAACAATGAAGCCAGTTGTATTATAGCTTTGCACAGGAAGTCTGCATTGTCATGACACAATCGCTGCCTTTGAGTGCGGGTGGTGTCAGGTAATTCTTACCAAACATAGGAGTCAATTGAATGCATGGTCTGCTACGATGCTGTGCTGTGCATCTATTCAATATTTTAGCTGAACCCGAGAATCACTGAAGCCAGAGTTCATCGGGCAGGAGAGAAATGTGTGTGCAGAAAAAAGGGTGGTATAACATCTACAAGATGTGACGCCACCGCGGCTGAGTCTGTCCAGACTGCTGAGGCTTGTAACACAATAAATGTGTGCACTACAGTCATAACACACTCAAAAAAAAAATCTATTAATTTTATGAAGTAATCAGTCATATTTTATTGCAGGATTTGCCTCCTTTCTGATGAAAGTAATATGCGATGAAAGTAAACTAGTGTATAGTCTGTATCCATTAAGTCAAATTTAATGATAAAAATAGGTCTGAACGTGCAAACACCACAACTGGCCACAACTGACATTTTAATAAATGCAGATCTGTTTAATGCACTGTTTTTATGAACATTTTGTTAAATTAAACAGACTGATGAGCTTTACAAAACATTTTATATGATTTTTCAGGGGTTTGTGGGCACATTGCGAGCTGTCCAAAAGAGCAACAATATTGCATCGTCTTAGGCTCTACAATCCACTCTAAGCAGGTTAAGTAAAAAGGATGATGGCCAGGGCTTTCATTGCTTCCAATTAAGCCTTGCTTGTTAGTTTAACCTCTAGGTAAACCCATCAAACAATTGATGTCAAGGAAACCCTGCCAACAGTGGGCCTCGCCTGAATGGTCATTAATTTTAATTGCCTAGATATTAAAGATTTAGAGCACAGAGACGTGGAGGATAGAAATGATCTGATGTCCTGCAAATCCAGTCAGTTTTTACGCCACAGCATCGGCGGGCTGCTGGGGATATTAAAATTTAAGCACATGGGTGGAAATTAAATAAAGCGTCATTAGGGGCAGCTGCTCTTTGGCTGGTCCAGCCGTGGGCTGCAGGGCCTGAGAGGGGGGCTGCAGCACAGCGACAAGACACTCTAATTTATAGGACCATTAAAAACAAGCATCATCTCATTATTATTCCACTGTTATTGCAGAGCCAGCATTCACACATAAGGTTCACACCATACAACTTTTCAGTGTCTGATGTTGAATGGCATCGTTTCGGTCCAACAAAATTAACATATCCGACTGCTCTAAATCTGAACGTACCCAGTTTCTAGTGCATGTTTGATCTCGAGTCTTTCTCGAGCCTTAAGAGCTCTAGGCCTGCCCCAATAATCCCTGTACTGCTTCTCATGTCTACGGCGCTCTAAATCACTGAGCGTGCACAAATGTTTCATTGCCTTAGTGTTTTATGATCTTCCAAAGTAAAGCAACCCAGACCCAGTAATCCCAAAAAACTGTGTAATGTTTTCCAGTGGTTATGCTAAATTGGACGTACTCGTCATATGATGAATTATTACAATACGTTAAGCAACTGTATTTCTATAAAATGTCAATCACCTGGACCCACTCGTCTGGAACCAGTGAGAATTCTGTGGAGGATAAAATATGAACATTCATATGTTGCACTGAGGGAAATGTCAAAATTTGTATCCTTAACAACCAGTCCTCATATGAGAAATATGTACCGACTTCAGTGTCTGTGCAATAGGAGCCCCTTGTGTTTTAGTTTTGTCAGGAGACAGATCTGAGAGCATGTCATGCTCCCATCCATGAGAAGACACAAGTGGCTCCTGATTACGGCTTAATTAGCTTGTGTACCCGGCGGACATTAGCACAGGGGCTGGGAATTGGGTACTTGATGGACCCAAACATGACATCTTGAAACAATCGCACTGCTCAGTGCATGGTGCTGTGCCTGCTTGACATCTGACTCCTCTGCTCCTCCTCCTTCTGCTCTCCCACGCAGGTATCCAACTGGTTTGGCAACAAAAGGATCCGGTACAAGAAAAATATCGGCAAGTTTCAGGAAGAAGCCAACCTGTATGCCGCCAAGACTGCTGTAAATGCGGCACACGCTGCAGCCGCTGCAGTGCAGAACAGCCAGGCCAACTCCCCTACCACACCCAACTCCGGTAGGCATTCCTGCATATAGACAAATAAAACAAACGAAAAGATCTACCTTCTACCTCAGTCCTTAACCTGCTGCCTGCCTGCCTCACTCTCTCATGCACCATTCACACAGGCTAGAGTGACAGGCTCTGCTCCCAGCTTGGGGATCACAGTGTCTCCTGTCTATAAGACAGTTGATGCCAAGCAAACTCATGCATAAAGAGAGCGTTCCTGACTTGTGAACCGAGAACACATGTATTTTTGGCAAAATAAGAAAAAAAAATTCAAAATAATGCCGTGGGATTTGTTTTCCCTTGACTTTCTGTCAACTTCTTGTCATTTCTAATGTAATGGTATGTATTCCCACTGAATGGTAAAGGCATTTTGCAAAAAAGTGAAACATAATTGCTGGGAGCATTTTACCTGCAGTAGTAGTATCAAAATGGTATTATGTGCAGTTGATGCTGAATAAAAATAGAGATAAAAGCAAAGAGCCTGAAAGGGCATATTTAGTCAAGTTTGATGAGTAATGTAATGCTGAGTTTGGACTAGCTTGAGCTTCGTCGGGATGTGGTAAGCTTATGAAGTGGTCCCTTTTTCTTGCACCCAGGATTCCAGATGAAAGATGAAGAGTTTCAGCTGGATTCTGCAGAGAGCAAAAACACTCTTTTAAGCAACATGTTTACTGGTACTGGTCTTTTCATAAGCTTCTTATTGTCCTTGTCATTTACCATGTGATACCTCCCTGCTAATTTAGACTGGAAGTAGGTGATGTGGAACAATTGGGAGCTTAAGCGACCAACCACATATAGAACCGGTCCCCTTGTTGTCATGTGATTTTCATTTAATTTGTGCTCACTGCATTCGTAAAAAAAGATCTTCAGTTCTTCTGCACATCATCCTTCTCCTCCTCTGTTTTGGTTCCTTGCCTTTTCTTCCGTCACCCCTGTAGTTGCCTGCTTTATGGGAGTCTTTCTTCTGTGTGTTTGTCTGCTTGAGCTGGGTGTGTTTTTTACAGATAAATGTGTGTGCGCCAGTGTGCGTGCGTGTCTGTGTGTGTGCCTGTGCTTTCCCTTTATAGCCCTCTCATGTATTCAGCTACTTACATCTTCCCTTTCCAGGTTCTTCAGGTTCTTTTAACCTCCCAAACTCTGGGGACATGTTCTTGAGCATGCAGAGTCTGAATGGGGATTCTTACCAAGGGGCACAAGTCGGAGCCAATGTACAGTCACAGGTAGGAGCAACAATCAGGGACAGTTCCTGACGACTAGTGCAGAGAGCTGTCCTTGTCTTGCCTGTGTACTGAGCCATCCACAGTGCAGTCTAAGAAGCACAACAAACTGAAAAAAGCAAAAAAAAAAATAAAAATCCAAAAAACATAAATAAGAAAAACATGCTGCCCATCCACGGGCAGTTCAAATTACCAAGTGAGGCCTCCAATAACAGCCCATTGACTGAAGTGTTTACTGACTATTTCGCTTTGGATGGAATGCTTTGGCCGCCAAAATATGATCCCACCCCACTGCAATCATGCCGCAAAGCAGTTTCCTGGTTACTATTCAAAACATTGTCTGAATGCATTTGGCTTTGACTTGAGCTCTTGGGTTGGTATTTGGGTTTTTTGGTACAATGTTATCCCCTTTTTTCTGTACTTCTGTATCGCTATCTTCCTGTCTCATCTTGTTATTGTTTGTTGTTGATGTCTTCCATTTTGTGAGTTTAACGCAGCTACACAGCCGACACACTGCACACACTCACTACCACACCAGAAAAAATATATGCTCATTCATAATAAAGGTAAAGAAAAATCAAAGCTAATTTAAGATTTTTTTTAAAGTCTATGTGTTCCATTACTTTTACTTATGCTTTTATTTGGTATCAATCCACAACTGCTTTAGATGAAGTAGTATACCTGAGCATGCTCGTAACATCACTATCCTTTGTTTTTAATTTTATTTTGAAAATCTTTTTGCCCTGTTTTTTTCTTGTTAGTACATTTGCTGTCTCAGAAGTCCCTTTTTGTTAATTTCACTTCAGTTAATATCTTTTGCTTTACTAAGCATGTTTACAGTTAGTGTTGGAAGTCTGCGAGACACTCGGCTGACCAGCTTGTCCACCTTGTCTGTCCCTTCAGGTGGATACCCTGCGCCATGTTATCAGTCAGACGGCAGGATACAATGATGCTCTGGGGGGAAACACGATGTATAGTCCACATGGCCTAAATGTAAGTGAAGGTTTTATTGGCTTACACGTGGAGCTTGTTGAGGCAAAGGGAGTGTGAAATTCATTGATACTTTTTTTTTTTTTTCAATAAAAGTGCTGCATGGTTATCCTTTAATTTTATTCAATGAAATTACAGTGCATTACATTGCTTTACAACCTGCACAATAAAATATTAGCCAGTGTGTCACATCACTGTGTCACCTGATCTAAATAAAAGCTGCTTTTAATAAAAAAATATGCTACACAGCAGGTGAATAAAATCAGATTTACTTTAATAAACGGCTTTTAATACTTTGTTTGACTCAAACCAAGAATGAGATTTGGAGGGGGGGAAAAACACACCCTATCTGTTGCATTTCAGCTGCTTTGAAATGCTTCACAGCATTTTCCGTAGACTTATCTTCATGATAAAATATGATCACGTGATCGCCCGCAGCCTTTTTCCAGACATGAATTTCTTCTTCCCTGATGAGGTTTGATATGGCGCCTTTTTGTAAAGCAGCACATAATCTGAAGCTATCAGAGTAAAGATTAATTTCGTTGATGAGGGAGGATGGAGAGTGAAGGAGAGAAAGAGAGAGAAATAGGAGGAGACAGCTCGTTCTCTCGGCACTGTATCAACACTGCAGCATTTGCTCTCTTTGTGTTAGCATTCCTGTTGGGTGAAATGCACAGATATTCACAGTCTTAATAGTATGTAAGAGTTAAGCATGAAAATAAGGTATTAAATTAGTTTTTAAAAAATCTATTTCTTTTTTTTTTTTTTTTTAAATATAAACAAACGGTGGCGGCTGTTGCCAGCAATTCTGTGCTGTTGGTGTCATTTTGGCTTTGCTGTAGCCTTATTGCTATAAGCTCTTTAGACATGTCAACTCCTTGTAGGATCAAGTGTTTCTTTCTTTCTCACAAGGTTTCTCACTTCCATGTGCAGTGTAGACCTGTGCCTACTGGCTCAGCAGAGCTCAGTGTGATCCCTACTAAAATATTAATAGTCGAATAACCTTAACACATGAAAAGAGAGGATCGGAGCACAAAGAGTAATAAAGTAAAAAACATATTCTGAACAGAAAGCTGTGGAAAAGCAGCCATTTTTAGCCATAGGCCAGAAAATGCACTATTGATATATTCACATAGACCTTTAGCTGTGTTGGTGGTGACGTAGAGGGATCCAGTAAAGGCTAGGTCACGCCTGGAGCAAAGCAAAGTCAGGCTGGCTAAGACAGGCTCTCTTGGAGAGGCCCTGCCCTGTCACTTTCCCTCAGCTCTCCCCACCTCACGCAGCCCTAGCCCTCCCTCTTCTTGACTGACAGGAGAATATGTAGCGACAAGCTGTCGGTCGCTTCTGAAATCTGCTTAGACACTGATTTCAGGGATCGCTCCCATTGGTCGGGACACAGGACAAATTTGTTTTTGAGAGTCTCTTTGCTGATGCTACTGTAACACAGAGACTAGACTAACTGCGTCTGCAACATTTTAATATCAACTGACACATTAGGGCAATCAGTCTATATATCTACATATTCTGTTTTTGGAGTGTCTAGAATTTACCAGGTTCATATTGCATTGAGTGTTTGATTGTAATCTCAACCTTTTCCATTTGTGTCCAAGGCTAATGGGGGATGGCAAGATGCAACGACTCCATCTTCTGTAATATCTCCAACAGAAGGACCTGGAAGTGTGCACTCCGATACCTCGAATTGATCCGCTATTAATGCATCTTCGCCTCTAGCAGGACTTTTTAACTGGCTGACCACCTGAAGAGGATATTGAAACATAAACTTTCACAGCAGATTGGTTTTCACGTATCTTAAAATGTATCACGACCGTGTTGCACGCATTGAAACTCCATCCTCCATTATGAACACCAAGTGTTTCCCGGTAGCTGTTTTGTTCTTTCTTCATAAATCAATCAAGTGTACACACCATGCTTTTCTTCTTCTTTTTAATTTGTTGGTTCACTGTAGAGGTAAACACATGCACATTTCCAAACAAAAATAAGAGTAAGCTTTCAGGATAATTATCTCCACTCAAAAGTACGGGATGACACTTGTGTGTTTTCCGTGACATTTTATGACACCTTAAAGGCCCATTTGTTCGATTCTTGATTTAATTGCCACTCTCCATTTTGATAATTGAGTCCTTACAACATAGAGATTAAAGCAGCTGTTTCTTTGACTGTAATGTGCTCGCAGTCTTGTCCGGCAACTCAACAATGCTGTTGTTGACAGCTCAATGGCAGCTTTGTAGTTACTTTCAAGATTTATTTTTGCCTTACAGCTGTATACATTAGTACAAGGAAATGACTATTCAAACTCTGGAACATAAAGAAGCATAATTGATTGCTTGACTATAACATGACACCACTGCATATTTTATAATTTGATGTTTAGTATGTACATATGTAAACCTTTTTTTTTGTACTGCTTATGGAAGCCCCCCTCGACAGCACACACACACGGACAGTAGATCATTACAACATGGCACACAGGAGCAGGCCCCCATTACACAGGAAAAGTTGTACATAATATAGCTTAAGAGTAATTATACACCCCACCAATCAATACCCAGCTTTATTACCTCATTCATAGAAACCAATAATTTCCAACATTTCTGTAGCTTAGAGCGCTCACCTACTACCTCTAAACCATATCACCACCACAGTTTCTTTGGCCCTTATTTAATGTTTTTATGTAGTTATTTTGATCACATCTTGTAACACTGTAAACTCTTCATTCTCTATGTAATCTAATGTATATTTTAATCTTTTAATAAAATGATGTTGCAGCTGTGCAACTTAAAATAACAAATAAAAACAAAACAAAACAACGAAATAACAATATTAATACCATGGAAAATAGACGGGGAGAGGATGGGAGGGGGTGGGGTTGGGTGGCTGAAGATGTTGTTGCTCTGTGGCTTATATGGCTGGGGGGTGTGGGCGCGCGGGAGGGGCGGGGACGTGTGGCGAATATTGTTGTTAAATTAACACCAAACAGTTAAAACTGTTGTAAATAATGAAGGGAGGAAAAAAAAAAGAACATTTTGAATGTTGCTCATCTTGTTACTAAATCATGCGGAGAAAAAAGACAAAAAAAATCACTATAAAAAGTGTAATGCATAGAGGTTTCAGTATTCAGAACTGTACATTTCCAGCTCTGTTCAACAGGGTTCAAGACTTCTTTTCTCTTTTTTCTATTGTATGTGATTCTGAAACTGAAAAGTCATGACAAATGATTTGTGGCAGTGATTCTAATGTATTAAAGATGTTTAGTGTTACTTTCTAACCAGACTACACCCTGGACTGAAAAGTCTTCCTTGTGGTAGTTGTGTAATTTCAAACATGAATAAACCTTTTGCTTTCATGACAGCAAGGGGGTGTGTTTGTTGTCTCTAGTTTTTCCCTTAACGCTTGTCTGGTAAGTAGAACCTCGGCTCTCTTCTCCATCTCTGTAAACTCTCAACGAGGGATGCAACTTAATGGTAGCTGACTGCTCCTGCTCATTAATCGAAACTTCAGAGTCATTAAAAGCCATTTCTTCTCATTTTTTAAACACATTTCCTGTTTAGTTTTTAGATAGATTAAATACAAATTAGAGATAAAATCATGTTATTTATTCATCACGTATGGATTTGCCAGCTTTACATATTGTGGGTAGACGCTGAGGACTTGACCTGGGTTGTAGCTACTGTAGAGCTGACAAAGTGCAATTAACTGAAATGTCAGGCACTTCTTATTCAGGCTGTTTTGTCTGTCTGTTGTGGAAAGGCTGGCTTAATGGATCATTGGTTACCAATTCCACATGGAAATTGACATCCATTTATTCTCATTTTCTTAGCATAGTTCTTCATTCTTGTCTTTCTACTAAGCTCGTGTCCAGAGTTTGTCCCTTTCAGTCATGGATCCCTCTAGATTTTCAACAAAGTGCTGCAACAAACACTCCCAGCATCCCCAGCAAGCAGCAAGTTCAAAGCACATGTACAAGTTTGTTTTTTTTCTTTGATACACACAGTTAAAAAAAAAAAAATAACAGCACAAGAGTGATTCAAGTGCAATGCACAGGCAATTTCTAGGAGAACATATTTGTCCACTCATCCAGGCAAAAACACTGAACACCTTTCTCTGGAAACCGTGCCTTTGTCCTAATACTACACACCCATGTCACAGATTTCTGTGCACATGCACACATTTTCTTAGAAGATGAAATTAAAATCCCAGTTTTACCCTTTTTTACATCTGATCCTTTTCTGATCCCCTCTAAGGATCCTTGAAAGCATGTAGAGGTCAGTCCAGTGTTTCTCAGCCATTCAGAGTGCAATCTATTTGCTTATTCTAGCTTTACAAATGCATTTGCTTCCTCAATTCTTCAACTATTACATTTTAAGTACTGCACTCAGCAAAATTGCTCTCAGAACCTTTTAAATAAAGAAGTTACATTTTCTAAGATTATGCCTATTAGAGGTTTTTCTAAGGTTCATTAAAGACGACATTTTCTAAGTAAAACTCACCATGAAAGGCATGCATCATTAAATATGGAAATCCTGAATTATATTAGCAATATGCACCAAGCTAGCGCCAATTAAATTAGAGAAAGATATCATTTGTATTATTAAGGTAGAGTTCGTATTAGATTAAATATAAAATGTAATTTTGTCACGTTATGATTTATGCCTTGCAATGCTTGGTTCATGGACCCATGTTATACTGTGTTTCAACAGAGTGATTGTTAATATTAAAATGTAAAAAAAAAAAAAAAGTAATTGCATCACACTTTTGCTCGATTTAATTGGTAGGAAGTTCAAACTGAAATTTATGAGCTGCCAAACGTATTGTTCCTCTCTTCAATATGACTTGATATTCAAAATGTACACACAAACACCCTAAAACATAAACAGCATTATGTTGTTAACCTTATTAACGCTATAATGCTGGAATCAATGCTTTCTGATTTCAGAGAATAATTACAAGTGTACGTTGGTGCTTTGATCGCCGATCAAAGATTGCAGCAATATGATAAAAAACAGAAAGTATATGTAAATCTTCTGAATTTGTATTTGAAGATTTGAACAGCACTGTGTAAGATAATCTGAGTTAATAAACAACAGTGTATGCATTTTTAAAAAATTTGGAAATCCTATTAAAAAATATAATCAGCAGTTAAACTCCAAAAGCATTCAAATCTAAAAGCATCTGTGGTGTCAAGTGCAAATGATACCAATACCCAATGAAGAGATTTTAAGAGGAAGAAGCTTACAGCCATTATATTGATTAATATGTTCAGCAGAGTGGCAAAAACAAAGACAAAAAAAGTCCTCTGAAAGACTGGCTTCAGTTCTTACTTATATTCTGTTGTTTTAGCTTTTTTAGTTTTAATCAGTGCTTTATGACACTATCATAGTGATGTAATCATAAGGACATTTCCATTTTTTGCATTTATCCACAATTATAAAATCTCTCTTTTGACTATTAAAGCCGTGTTTTACTAAATCATCATATTGAGAAGTGTACACTTCTATGCGAGCGTAACAATTCTCCTCAGCCTAACAGTGACTGAAGAGTGCAAATTAGAGTAGTCGTGTGTCTCTTTGAACATCTGTTTTTCATGGAAAAATGTATTTGTTATTCTGAACATAGAGCCATAATTAAGAAATCACGTTTTAGTTATTTTAATAGGATATTTAAATATGTAATTAAACTATATTTCTTTCTTTCTTTCTTTTAAAAGCACACACGGTCCAGTAACCTACATGTAAACACTGAAGACATGGTGCCATAGCTCTTATTTAGCACAGAATGTTTGGATGAGAAGGGTCTGGCTAACTCGCTAATCGCCACCCTTGGACAATAATTTTGATAGACTTTGCTTTGGAAGATGCTCATAAAGAGAGCTGTGTAGCCTGAGAGTAGTGTGCAGGAGTTTGATTCACTGAGCAGATGTATAATGGACCATAGCCTGCCTGCACTGATCTCTTCAGCCGCAGTGACTTATATTAAGAGATGAGTCCTGAGTGGCCTTTGAGCTTAAAACAGTGGAGTTAATTAACATTTGATCTGGCTTCTCTTTACATCTTTAGAAGTTCATTTTCAATTTCATTTCAACCCATTCAGCCATTTTGGTGCTGAAAGATTACTTTAAGATGGCACGTAATCTCTCCTCTGAACTGAAGGTGGCTTATCATAGCTGCTTGGACAAAAGCATATATGTGAAGGCTATGACAGGAGACAGATGTTTGCCCTGCCTCTTAGCAGACGCGTGTGAGTAACAAAGTGCTGCCTCCGTGCTGCTCAAATACACTCACACCATGTCACAAAAACCCCCCAAACAATCATACAAACAAGAAAAAAACAAACAAAAGAGATTCATATTTATTTTTATTTTTATTTATTTATTTTTGACTCCCTCATACTTACAAGTAAGAAATAAATGTATTGCATTAAAAGCACAAAGAATGTTTTAGAGGTATAAATATTATATTATATTATATAAAAAAACAATGCTGCTTGAAAACATCCCACAGTAGTCTGTTCATATTTCAATTTTATGTTCTGTAAGAGCGGTACAGATGTTTCCATCTGTATAAAGGCTCAGTGGCTACTTTGTTACTGTAGGTGCACCTGTTCACACCTTCCTTAATGCAAATATCTAATCATCCAATCACAGGCCAGAAACTCAATGCATGGGGGGAAAAATGCTGATTTGATATGTGTATTTCAGAAACTGATGATTTACTAGGAATTTCCCACACAGCCACGTGTAGGGTTTACAAAGAAAATCGAGTTTGCCACAGATCTCTAAGCAAAAAATATCTTGTTGATGGCAGAGGAGAGTGCTTTGACCTGATAGGATGGCAAAACTAACTCAAATAACCTCAACCAAAGTATGCAGAAGAGCATCTCTGAATGCACGGATCGAACTTTTAGGCAGCAGAAGACCCCACTGGGTGTCACTCCTGTCTGCTGTCAGCTTGGCTTAGATCATGGGACACTTGAAGACTTGGAAACAAAAACAAAATTACATTAAAGACATATTTTAATCGTATCTAGTAACTTCATAATTTTTGGGCATCAAGGGGCTCAGAGTTATAGCATGTAAATATTCCATATTTTCAGGCTTTGTCTCCTTTCTTGTCTCTGTTTGCCTTCTTTGCTTCAACATATACCCTGACATGCAAAAACAAACAAGCCTGTTGTCAACTTCTGAAAAAAAGATAACGCAACTGAACCAATTTCTTTTTATTTTATTATTTTTTAATTTAAGATTAGGAAAGTGGGTCACTGAATAAATATACCAGACAACAGACTAAATTCATTTGCAAGCTTTAAAAAAGGTAAGAAGTGACAAGTCTACCTAAAGTGACAAGGTGTTTGTGATAGATTCCTTTGATGTTTTTCTCCTAATACATTAAATGGTCTGTTAAATATCGTTCGCTACGTTTTCATGTGGTGGAGGTGAGACGATTTAAAAGAAGGATGGCACCATTCTGAGAAAGATTATCAAAAGCTTCTTCAAATATTCAGAATGCCGTCACGCTGCTAAAGAAGCTCTGCAGTCAGGGTTACGTGTGAGGTTTCCAACCTGGATGAACCTTATTGTGTTCGCCCTTTGTTCCTGCAAAAACAGCCGTTAACCCCCCGTCCCGGCAACATGTTTCTCTACAAAGACAGAGTGGCACCCATTTAAGTGCAATAAGACTGAAATCATCTGCACCAAAATCACTTTTTGCACTTCTTCTCACCTGCACATATTAAAAAAACTGCTTCATTAGATGCATGTGATTGCTTCCTGTGTGAACCAAGTGAACCACCTGCTGGTTCACTTGGAGATGCTTTGGGAAGCCATGTTTTATAATAGATGCATTTTGGAAAATCTTTTATTTTTTTTCTTTGCAAGGTTTTTTTTTTTACACCAATGACTACTAGTTAGTTAGTTAAACTTGGCATAAGGATTAGACACAGAGAGAGAAACAGCTATCCTGGCTATTTCTGAAACAAAGTTGTGGTTTAATGCTCATGTGCTGAAGTTCCCTCAATTTTCAGTCTTAATGCTAAGCTATGCTAAGCTGCCTGCTGACTTTATTATTCTACTTTGTGTGTCAACGCTTTAATGAGATGTATTTGTGTTAATTATAATCATTTAGAGAATGCGCCGCTACTCTATAAAAAAAAAAAATACATACACCATATTGCATTTTATAATAAACTGGCAAAATGTTCATTTTAGTGAAATCGATTCAAACCTAAAATCCTCCAGCTAGCGACTTTGATTCTGGTAATTACTTGGAATAACAGCTAGTCTTTACAGCACATTTTCCATCCTCCATTCGCTATGTATTGCAGTGTGGCTATAGGCTACATTGTGTAATGGGAAGTCATTAGCTTTTGGTCTGATGCAGTTTGTTCTCAGTCCCTCGCTGCTACATTTATATTTCATATCTTATGTTTCACACTGTATTAACAGCTGTGGCTTGTTTTTGCCATCTGCAGACAATTACTTTAGTTTACTTGGCTTTGTAATAATAGCATGTTTTCTTCTTGCAACTCTCTCAATAGACAACATACTGCAAATTCTTGACAGGTGCTGAGGCATTTGCTCGGGAGACATGGTGAGGAGGATTATTACTGCATTATTTAGTTCTCCTGAAATAAACAAACAGATTCCCTTCCTGGCATCGTGCACGACTAGCGAGTCAGCATTGTGTTTTGCATCGCTCCAGCTCTGAGCAGCCAATTATGATGTACGTTGAGTAGCGAGAACCTCGGTGCCCCTTTTCACCTCCGACAAGACCCGCTCAGTGTCGAATATTTTTCCCTTCCATCCCCTCTCATTTGCTCAGTATCTTCTCCTTTTATGACCTTTTTACATTCACCTTGCCTTGTTTCACCTACTTGCTATCACCACAGTGGCTCAGGTTCTGCTCCACAGTCTAGTTTAAGTATAATAACTTGACACTTCACATTGCATTAGTCTTAGTCCCGACAACAAGGTTATGTGACCTATAGTGTCAGAGAGCATACACCATACTTGCCTGGAGTAGCTATTTATCAAGACAGCTTTGGGCCACCTATGATTCAGAGCAGAACAAATACAGATGCGAGGCGGTTATACCGAGGACATATTTGTCCAGAAACCGTGGCAAACACCATCGCACAGTTTTCTCTCACAGACACTTCAGTGGGATTTTCGAAACCTTTACACCACCTTCGTTACAGGTTAACATGAAAAAATATTCATAGCTGATCATTTTAATTCTCTTTAAAATTCACAGCCTGCCATGCAGTCATTTGACTAAATGAAATAATGTGTTTGTCATCTTGTTGCTTCATAATGTGATCACATCTAAGGGCACTTTCCAGTTCTTTTGACTCTGAATTGCAACATACTTTACATTCTGCAACTATCTTCGACTATTGATTAAAAAGCACGAGAGGAGCGGCTGTAGCCGAGTAGGCTGGTTCTGAACCCCGAGGAAATCATTAGGAGACCAGTGACCTCACTGGTGCAACGCACAGAAAAAGTTGCCCATTGGCATGATGTCATATTTAACATGCAATCAGTCATCCCGTTACCCCTGGCAGTCAAATCGGATTCAATAGACATGGAAGATTGTCTTGAAGAACTGTTACTCGTGAATCACAATTTTTTTTTACCCCTTAAAAAAGTGATGTCAGCCATACAAATATTGTCCTCTCCATTCTGGCCCTGTTTCCAATTTCTAATAGGAAACAAAGTTGCTGATTTTACTCACAATGGTTGTAGCATGGTGTAGCATTTTACTGGACATGTAAACCCCCATCAGTCTTTTACACCGCTGCTGCTTTAGTGAATGTGTTTATCTTGTTTATCTCCCGCTCTCTCTCTCTCTCTCTGGGTCTCTGGGCTCAAAGTGGCCCCTGTCTGCTTCCTGGTAGTGTCTGGGAGCCCAGGTCTATGAGGCACCAGGATCATTTTCCCTCTGTAGCTGTTGTCACTAGCATGGACCCAGCTAATTCATCTTGCTAATGGCAGGTGGGTCAGTTGAGCGCCGTAATTGTGATTTCTGTTTTTTCTCCCCGCTTTCATCTGATTTGGTCGCAGTAGTTATTTTATAGTATAGAATAGTAGATTTACTTTCCATTGTCAAGGAAGCGATACACTATAACTGGTGTTTTATATACAATATAATTGATTTTAAAAAAAGAAGGAGCAAATAATCACTCCTTTTTCACCGGCCTATGTTGCTACATTTAGATTATTGTCATGAGATGAATTGTGAAGGACAGTTTTCTGGATTAATATAATGAGCTCTATGCTTTTTTTAAAAAAAAAATAGTTAACAGATTTTCTTTCAGAGTTACTAGAATGAAGCCAGCAGTCAGTTGGAGCCACTGGGGCATGAATCTCCAGAGAGCGGTGGACATGCAATGAGCCCGGGCTGATTTCAGGCAGGAGGAAGGTCGTCACCACACAAATGAAAAACATGAGAAGGGGTTCAAGGTCTAATCAAGTCCTCAGACTGCACTCACTGGGAGCAATTAAGTTCCTCCCTCTCCCTCAACATAGGTAACCAGATCCTCCTATTGACATCCTCAATAAAAGGTCATTTACTGTATGGATAAAATGATCAGCCCGCCTTGTCTGAGAGCCCTATAGCATAAAATGAACTTGAAAATTGTGGTCAGAGCTATGACCAAAAATAGCAAGTTATCCACCAAATTGACAAGGACACATAATCGAAGAAATGATTCACATTAAAAGAGCAACAGGAATACATTTAAGATGCGGTTCAACAATAAATGATTGCACCGCATATTTGGAATCTACATGCAAGATCTTCACTGCATGAATTTTCAAGACCTTGGCACTGAGTCCAACCCAACCACAGGAATTCATTACAATCATTGCTAGTCTGACACAAATTAAGTCCTGGTACTTTCTGTCTTGCCTCTCAGACCACAATACTTCATCATAAGTCATCCTTAATTTGTATGGTTGTCACAGGCTCTTGTTGTCAAGTCTGTTAACTTGCAGCTCCCTTTGTCAAAGCCTGTCAGGACTGCACAGACTGGCAAGGAGAAAGCATGGCAATTTCCAGACTCTGATCCTACCTAGAATGTCTTTAAAAAACAAAAAACAAAAAACGAAAAACAAAAAATGATGTTTGCTTTTGAACTAGAAAGTAAGTTATGGTCCTCTTGAGTGCTGATTGTCTGACTGCCTTTTTACAGGGGGCTGACATCATACTATATATTATACAACAAGAGATAAAATGCTATACCAGACTGCAAGATGATGCTGTTTCTGTTTAGAAAAAAAAATTAAAAACACAAATGTACCGGTGGTGAAAAGACATTTAATTTTTCCATCTCTCGTTCCCAGGAGGAAACAACGTGTCTCTGTTTCATCTCAGAGCATCTGGCTTTTACAACGCATCTTAGTTCAAATTAAATTTCATTTTGACGCTGCCAAGTAAAATTGAATAAGGGCTGCAGACGTAAAATGATACCACAGTATAAGAATTGTGATTAGTAATTCAGCTACTCTGTTGACTCAGCCTTTTATTTGGTGCTATCGGTGTAGCCAGCAGGTATCTGGGTGAAACTTTCAATTTGCACTTTTATTTATGAACGCAAATAAATGTTAAAGCTAAAGTGACGATAGCTAACAGTCATGGGATAGATTTCAGCAAATTCCAGCATTTTTTTTAAAAGTTTCCATAGGGACTGTTAATTGCCATGCGATCAAAAGCCATTAATTAGTAGGACTCGACTACAAGCAGACTACAAACGGGACACGGCTCCGGACATATTAGTCACAGAAAGACACAGGTTTGAGAGTGACTTATGTGTCTGACTTTCCCAGGGCAATAATGAGCACATATAAAGTCCTAAGAAGTCTCAAGAATGTTTAGATTAGCATACGGTAGCACATACGATGGCTTTTCTTTTGGCAAGCCTTTAGGGAAAGTGTCAGTCGGTGCTGTAGGTAATAGAAATAAAAGAGTTGCATTGACCATAAAATACTCGTCTCCCCAGGACAACATTTAGCAGGAGCCACAAAAATGAGCAACAGAGAAGAAAAATGTAAATGTATGATAGTGAGGAGTGAGCTGTCATTTCATTTGGAATTCCTTTGCTGTACCCCTCCATCTCTGTTAATTACTTCCACAGCAATGCATAAATTCCCCTGGGCTCTTAACCGAAAAGCAATAAACATCGTTTCACACCGACTCACCCACTGGTAAACAATTGCAAAAGAAACGAGTATAAAAGTAACCAGTTCAACAGAAAATCCATTTGCCATTATTGGTAACATTTTTTTTGTTTGTTTGTTTTTATTTTCTGATAACTTTCAACCTCCAGTTAAATAAATGTTCAGTTTCAGTCAATTTTCCTTCCCATTTTCACGAGAAGTCGGACACTACCGCATTTCCAAAAGCAAACCTAACCCAAAGAAAGGAACATGTGAAAATTGTTGCAAATCTGTTAAAGTTTACAAACTGTTTTTATTTTCTTTTTGATGAAAAAGAAATACTCTTAATCTTTCAGCACCAAAATGGTTAATAAAGTTAGGACATCAGCATGTTTATTAAGATGTTGCATCATCAGCTCCTCAACAAATAAGGACTTTTTAAAAAATTTCATATTGCCTCAAATGTGTTCAATGTGTGATAGGTCTGCACTGCAGGCAGGCCAGCTAAGCAAACAGGCTTACTGTTTTCAGCCTCACTCCATTAGTAGATGAAGTAAGTGGATTATGTCCCACTTATTTTGCTTTTATCAACACAACATCAGCTGAAAACATTGCCATTTAACAATGTATGGTAAACTATTCTAAATATTAGAACCTTAAGATTCTTGGTGACAGAGGTGCAGTTATCTATCTTGACTGGTTGAAGAGAGAGGAGAGCAAAGAGAGAAACAGCAGCAGCACAGAGACACAGCAAACAACATCACATCAAATGCTCAGCAGGTTGGTGGTGTTGGTACCTGAGCATCAGGAACATATGGCTCTGAAGGAGGAGGCATTTGCAGTAAGGTACAGGGAGAGAGAGGCGAAAGTACAAAACACAGCAGAGGGAAGATACAAAGTTAATGACATGCGGTAGTGTGGAGTGAAACAGAGGAGAGTCGAGGAGGCGTGCTCAGTGCAGAATGGAGCAGTGTTTCTGGTTCTGCTTTATAAAGGTTTCTTCTTTGCAAGGTTGAATTTAAACTTGGTGGATGCAGAAGCAAACTATGTTCACTGACAATGGTTTTTGTAAATGTTTCCGAGGCTGTGCAGTGACATCCAGCACAGAATCACATCTGTTTTTAAAGCAGTGCCACCCGAGGCCCTGCAGATCGCAGCCTCTTAATATTGGATTCCAGCCCTGTCCCTTGTAAGTGGCGATTTCCCCAGACTGCAAAACGTTTTAATTATATCATATACCATACAGGATGAAATCCTCAATATTTTAACAATTTTACAGAGAGATGCATTATTCTTAAATTGCTGAACTCTTTGCTGCAGTCTTTCAGGGAGCAGCAAACGCTCCCTGAGCTTCCCTGGGACGCTCTTTTTACACCCATTTACATTTACTAATTTACAATTGACCTAATCAGCTGTGAAATCTTCCAGCATTACAGAAGTTTTTCAGTTTTGTAATGTTTTTAAACTTCATGCACGTTAATTAAAATTCATTAACTGAAATCCATCATGTTAATATGCCAGATTAAAGCTGATTTTCATCTGTTGTGCCTGACTGGTTGATGTCATTTATAACAAGTAATGTGTTCTTATTACAACGTTAGAGCATGTTTATTAAATATCTACCAGTAGAAGAAATGAATTCCCACTTTGAACAAAACCAGGCTAGATGTTTTTCTCTGTTTCCTCTCTTTGTGGTGAGCGTAGCTGCCTTGCATGAGGCATATTAACAGTATCAGTGGTGTCATCTAACCTTTAATCTCAAGAAAGCAAATAAGCAGATTTCCCGTGGAGTTTTAAGTATTTCTTCATGGCGAGCGTAACGCTTGAATTTTTTAATTCATTAGTTGCAAAACGCAGTGGTGTAACAGTATATAACAGTGCTCTCTTTTCTTACAACGTCTGTGTTCTCTTTGCACAAGAGCTTTGTAATCTGAAGCTTCTTACTTAAAGCATGAAACCAAATCTAAATTGTGTAGAGGACAATTAATCAGGATTTCTGTAAAGACTTCAACCTCTCAACCTCTGTTTTTTTTCTCCTTTTTGGTTTCTTTTTTCAAGTTTATACAGTTTCTTTGTGGTTGCTTTTATTATATTTAGGTAATTGAGTGCAGAGACAATAGAGAATGAGAAATGAGATTCATTTTTTACAGAGCACTACACATTTTGGCACTCTCAATCTGCAAAATCTTACAAAAACATTTATTACTTTGGGTAAAATAATTTGTGGAGCAATAAATTCAGTGTTACATGTAGTAACTTGGTTCAGTGGTGACATTATTGTTTTACATTATTTGATAAATAGCGCATCGTTTGGTAATTTCTTTATTTCACAAAACTGTTTGAGAAGACTTGTTTTGAAATGACAAGACAGTAGGCTGAATGATGGCAGCAGGTAAATGGCAGATTTACACTAAATATTACCAGAGGCCTAGTTGTACTCACAGGGAAAACACTGTATACTTATGGCATCTAAATTTAAAGCTTTTTGTTTACTAGTTCACATGGTGAAGGAAATTTTAGCTCCATTGTGCAATTTCAATTGTTAAATTCATTTAAAATATTAGTCTGTGTTTTCCTGAAGAACATTTTTAGTTATAACTTTATTTTGTTTAGATTATCCTGAAAAAATTCAGTGCACAAACTGAACAAAACCAGAAGAAGAGCAAATTTCTCCTGTGCCAGAACAGGCTTGTACCAACCTGCATTCTGGCAACATCTGGAAGTAGGAATCACATCCACTTGTCCCGTCTTCCCGTCGGCCTTTACCTCAGCCACTGAGGTGATCAATAGAGCATCTTAGTTGGTTGCTGGAGGACAGAGTGGAAGATTGTTGCTTATCGGGGCATACATCGGTGGACCAACAACTGCACTAAAGGGAGATAGAAGATGATGCTAAAAAGCACGTATTATCATTTGTTGCCCAGCTGCCAGCATCATGCTTACTGGGATATTATCCATATCAGAAGTAGCAGAGCAGACAAAGGTGGTGCCCCAGCACAAGAACACTGTAGGTCAAGTGAAGTTAAGGAAGAAGGGTCTTGGCCTTGAGGAAGTTTCTCTTTTTGACCTGCCGACCTTACGTTGATTATGAAACTCCAAGAACCTCGAAATGAGTTTGAGGAAGGTGCTGGAGTGGGCATATTTCTTCATATTTTTAGACAGAGCCAGCCTGTTTCCTGTTCCAGTCTTTGTCATAATGAGTTACTGGGTATGGATTTATATTTAGCTGCCTTGCAGACATGACAGTTTTCCAATAATATTCCTCTAATGTTATATTTGATCTGGAATTTTCTTATGCTTCACCAAAGATTTTTTTACACGTTACAACTTAACTGAAGTTGACTTGTAAGTATCAACTTCCCACGATATCGGTGATATTCAAAACAGGAGTCAATGCAGCAGAGTTTTGAATAGGTAAAGAGGCAGCACTGCAAACACGTTCCTGCTGGCACTATCAGCAATGACTCATGGATGTGGTGAAGGACTGTATTTATCTGAGAACAGGACAGGGACAGGGGAGGGTTATCAACAGTTTCACACATCCACCGATTCCCTCTGAAGTGAGATGCACCATATAGGTGTAAGAACGGGAACAGCGATAGCAAGAAATGTTGGCAATATCAGCTGCCTGTGGCCTAATTATTTCTGGAATAAAGCATTTCAAATAATTACTGAGGTGCTCTTAGAAAACAAGACCGACTGAGAGGATGTTAAACTTTTTTAAAATCATTATCGTGTTTGTTCTGGCTTCAATTGAAAAGCACATGTCAGCAAAAGGTGTCACACCCGTGCATCTTGTTATGTCTCCATAGTGCTTACTTGCAAAGTGACATTCTTATTCATCTCTGAGTGGGCATATGCCGCACAAAGGACACCTCACAGAGAATGGATTCAAGTCATTGTGAGCATACAGACTAAGTAGAGGTAAAGTAGTTGTACTGATGCATTGACATGACATCAAAGCAAACCTCAACATTACACATAGCTGGCTATCTTTGGAAAGTGATGATGATCTTCTCTGTACTTCTCATCAACAGATGCAGATTGCAATGTACAGCCGTCAGCGCGCTACATCCCATTTGACATGTTGACACAGCGGGTCCTTAAAAGTGCATGTGTCAGGAGCTCGGAACTAATAGTGCAATGTCTAACTTCAGAAGATTAGCCAAGCAATGACATAAGCTGTGGCTGCTCTGGTGTTTAGAAGGCGTTTTTGAAAAATGTGTGTGGCACTCGTACGTGAGGAGAGAGAAATGAAGGCGATGGGAAAGGAACTGCGAGAGTGGAAAATAAGTGAAATGTAAGTCATAGGTAGCAATATTTTGATAAAGTAATCATGCTTCAGGAGCAAACCTCGGACTCTGATATCAGCCGTTGGTGATTCTGCGAAGCTCCTGCGAACATGGCAGCATCAGATTTACAAATTGAAAATCATTAATAATTCTAACCAGGATGTGATAAATCTGGAATCACTCCCGATGAACCTGGACACACTTTCATAAATCAAAAAGATTACTTGGAAATTTTTTAAAATCTGACGTCAAAGTGTCAGGCTTACTAATGGTTTTTGTAGATCCCTTACCGTGATATATCATTAATCTGAGATACATTTGAAGTGTGTCACCGGGGGAATATGGCATTCCTCTAATATTAGGAATATGCTGGTCCATGTCAATACTGGAGATAGAAGGGATAAAAGCAGGTGGAGGTGCTGGGGGAGAAACTTCCCCAGCGGTTACATTTTGATAAGGTGGTTCAATGAATATTTAAAATGACCATACACAGCAGAAACTGAATACCCTTATATTTGAATGTAACACTTATTCTGGTTGTGGAAGTTATTAGAGCCTGACTGATATACTGGCCGGACGATATTATTATAAGCATATAGCTAACTGGCCAGTATTACGGCCCAGCCGTTTAGCTATTTGTCGACGAATTAGTGTCTACAAATACTTTTTATTTAAAGGCAAAAAAGATGGAAAATACTCCTGAACATGTTACATTGCACAGTGAAACATCCCTGTTTGAAACACAACAACCAGCAGATACAAACAGAGTTTGGGAGAGACCAAGTGACCCGTCTCTGTCCTCTCAACCCCAGTCGCTCACAGCAGATGGCTGCCCCTCTCTGCTGCTGGAGGTTTCTTCTTCTTAAAAGGGAGTTTTTTCTTCCCACTGTCGTCAAGTGATTCCTCACAGAAGGTAATCTAATTGTCGGGGTTTACTCTCCATTCCTGTAGAGTCTTTAGTTTCAAATAAAAAGCGCCTTGAAGTGACTGTTGTTGTGATTTGGTGCTACATAAATAAAACCAAAAAGAACAGAACTGAATAAAGAAGTAAAGGAAGTTATTTTTAACACGGACTGTCGTATCTTTGTATAAATTTTAAATCGCATCTTAAAACATATTTTTTTACTCTGGCTTTCGAAACTGTAGGAGAGTTACCAATTCTTTTATCCTAATCTGTTTTTAATTTTTATCAGTTGTTGTTGTTAATGTCACTGTTTAATTGTTATGTTGTACAGCACTTTGGTCAACGCCCTGTTGTTATTAAATGTGCTTTATAAATGAATAAATGAAATGAAATAAATTCATGAGTAACTATACAGATGACAGGGAAATCTGTTATTTGATATCAGAAAGAAAAAAAAATATCAGCCCATGTATCAGATTATTAAATCTCAATCTTATAATTTATTTATCTAGCAGGGATGATAACGATGTTTGAACACTGCAGTCTAAACAGATAATATGCTGTCTCTTATGCTTTAATGCAGCGTCAGTGTTTGCCTCCTAAATCTGGAGAATATCCATACAGAAAACTCTGCATCCCCAAAATCCACATCACTGCTGAAATGTGTTCTTTATTCTGAGAGCAGTGTTGCTGAGACTTAGGAGTGCTATTGTGAAGAAGGAGGTATTGACCGTGATGGTGAACAGGGCACCTCTGTAATCTAAATGTCATTCACTGAAAAGCATCTCCCACACAGCCAATGGCTTTCATCTGAATGTGCCTCCAAAAGATTCAATTACTTTTTCTCTCCTTCTATTTCTTTCACCCTCTGATCTCCACCCTTCCCATGCACTAGTTGCTTATCTGCTGTGATTATAGTCATTATGAAGCAGCCGTGTCTGTAGTGCGATTTCATCAGGGGCAGACATACTCTGCCAGCTGCCTCTGCAACCAGGTCCCGTTTAGTAAAGGAGCTGTACAAAGAGCTAACTGCAGATGTAATACTAGATATTTCAGCTACTACTTGGCCTTCCGTGGATTGTTGTAGTCGTCACTTAACTGGAGAGGAAATTATAAATAATTACACATTCTGCGCCATATATTCTGTAAACATCACATTAACGCGAGCAGCGGCGTCTAAAACCTTAAAGGTTATGTACTCCCCAGCTCTTACTATTTCCTATTCTGGTGAGGCAAAGGGAGAAGTATGGCAGCCCGAGGATAGAGGGCTGTATCAGTCAACACAGCTGCTCTTTTCATGTTCAAAATCTGTTTCTCGCACGTCTCCGTCAAGGTTTCAGCGGAGGGGGTGGAGTTTAAATGCGATGGAACAAAACTCATTTTTTGACAATGACATCAAAGGAGATGGCTGCTTTTGTGTTTGAAGTGGAGCATGTTTGAAGTGTTCAGAAGACAGTGGAGTGGTAGGGCAAGTTCATTGTTGCTTCGCTCTGGGGATGATTATCAGCTGCTATCGGCACGAATCTCTGAAACAACTGTCAGCATGACATGTGAATAATGATCTCCCTTTTTTACCTGCTGATGCCAAACCAACTCTGACACCTAAATACCTACAGTACTACTTGAGTTCAGGCATTCATTTCCTTTCTTCTTTCTGTCTTTGGCTACAGTTTCACACAATTCGAGGAAATTATTAGGAGCACATTGTTTTAGCACACCCTCCCACTTTGCTCTTGTGAGCACTAAAGAATTAAATCATTTCCTTCATACTCTTTTTCCAATTATCAATAGGGTACGAGTAAAGAAATATGCTCAAGGTTGAAGTATTTTCTTCTTATTATGATATAATAATAAATAGTGGTGTGATTCATTATTGTTAAACCCCCTAGAGTTAAATTCAGTCATCTCTATTGTTTGGTGGCTTAAAATCAGAATGATCAAAAAGTGTCACTGTCCAAATATTTATATTTATATATATATAGAGAGAGATCTGTATCATTTGTACACATACTGTTTTCCTTTTTTCCCTCCATGATGCTGGGAGTCATAGAGTAATGGCTGACAATGCCCTTGAATATAAACCTTTCATTCATATTAGCTACTATCATATAAATGTGTGCTCCTAATGGTTACATTAACCTAGTAAAATAAACAAGTCAACACGCCTACTAATATGTGTAGTGAGCTCTAGATTTAGTTGGGCCTCTAAAATCCTCCTCTGCTAACTATTATTGTACATGGGTTGGCAGTCTATAGTCCAGCCTGTAAAATCTTTCAGGAAGGGTCATTAAGGATATTTCATTATCTCCATATTGCCAAGGTCAGGTTGCCCATATATCCACTTTACGGCTGCTAGGGGAATATGCTGCGACTGTAGTATAATAGACCAGAAAATGTCCACACCAGGAATGATGGGAAATCAATATCGGGCCCAGCTCATCAATACAAACCCCATTTTCACAAGCAGGAAGAAGGTACTCCTGAAAAAAACGTCGAGGGAAATAGATTGAATCAGAGCAAGAAAATGAAATAAAACAATGTTTTATTGTTAATAAAATGTTTGTTTTTTGCTGTACAATATGCAGCGAGACTCGTCAGGGAAGAGGTTTAAACTGGTTTGGGTTGATTTTGCTTTAATCTGCCAGCACTGGATCAGGCAGTCCATAAATGTCCCAGCACAGTCATGTAACCACGTTAAAGGAGAAAGAAACATGGGTTGTGACAATGATTTGCCCCATTTGTTACAGCAGTGGCAGCCAGGAGCTTCAATCTGCCTTTGGTTAGTTAGAAGAATGTTGATGCTCTTGGTTTATTGCAGGGTAATGGCAAGAAGAAATGTAGGGATGCCGACAAACGAAAGAATGTTTGTATCATTGCAACTTGGGGAGGATGTGCGGTGCAGACCGTTCGATCATTCCTAAAACAATTCTGCTGTCATGGCGAGCTGTTATTTTTGTGCTAACCGTCTTTAATTAATTAATTACTCAAACCCGGAACAGAAACTGTAAACAAGGTGGTTTTTGAGATGCAAGGCGTAAATATTCCGAGGTGAAATTGTCAGTACATGTCGGCTATTTGTTAAATAAACATAGATGAGCGTGTTGTGGTCCAACAAGGAATTTACAATGTGCTATGGTAGAGAAAAGAGAAAACAGCCCCTGGTTGTTTAACCAGCCAGTGGTAGCCTTGGGCGTTGTTTGTTTATGCAGCACAGCTTCCAACAAATGAATATCACTCTGGCAAACTGATGTTGGGGGGAAAAAAAGGACTGCATACAAAAAGCTTCTCCCATGCCGAACGACCAATAGCATCCAAACCCTCCAAAATACTTCAAAAGATGCTCGCTAGTTCTATCTCTCCGTATCTTAAATGTATTTTATTTCCCCTCCCTTCAGTTATTTTACGGCACAAACAGTGATTCACTAGTCTTACTGTACAGTAGATACATTGTCTTTGTATGAACATTACACATTGTCTGCTGCATGTTAATGGCTTATTGACCATGTATGGTGTAATGAGACCTTGGGTGCAGGGGCAGCCATGATATATGAGGGTGAAAATTGGCCTCTACTGCACTGATGACCTAATTTCAATATTCAGGGACTTGGGGATGGAAATGACACTTTTCACATTTAAATGCTTTGTATTAGCCCCTGGCTTACTGTACCTCTGCCTAATCCCAGTTCGCAGACAGAAATGCACAGAGAGCGACTGGGAGCTGGCTTCCTGAATTGCAACCATTCATTGCAAACACAGCAAGGTGTACACCCTACAACCGCCAGGCAGGGTGCACAAAGAGAGAGCGTTTGACTCGTTCCAGGAGTCACCTTCATCTTTTTCTTTTCAGCCGACTTGATGCATGCATTCAAGAAAATAAAGCAGAAGCAGATTCCAAAAGGGCTCTGTCTTCAGAGATAACCTTGAGGATGTATGGCATTTAGCATTCCACTCAACCTCGGTCATGGCTTCCTGAAAGCGGTCATGATTTCCCTAAAGCACATATTTTGATCCTCAGCCTTACAAAGGGAAATATTACTACCTCTTCAAGCTAAATAGGAAAGTTTCCCATATTTCTTTTCTTCTTTTTTTTTCAGCTTCCTGCTTCAAATGTGAATTTAAGGACTGTCATTGCACGTTAGGGCAATAGGGGATGAAGCTCGATGACCTATTTGCATTTCTGTCTAGGAGCTGAAAAGAAAACGAGGGTGGGGTATATAGTGGAAGGTTGTGAAAACGCAGACTTATTTATCATTCATCCTTTATTTCTCTTGTATTAGTGAGTGGAGGTGTCATGTTTGGCACATCGAAACTCTGTGTTCTGCCAAAGAGATGTGACGCCAAGAAAAATAGATGTTGTTTTAACCTTGAGCCTGATTTAAGCAAACATGAATATATTAGGTGCAGTATCCCTCATCTCCCAGCTGACGTGCTCGCACTGTATTCTTGCAATGCCTCTGTATATTAAGTGCAGTCTTTACTGCAGACAAGAATATGAACTGTCAGGGTCCACACAAAGGACAGGTGAACCACAGTGTAGCAGCTTTGCTTTCTTCCTTGACAAGGGAGAAAAAAAATCCTCAAAGATGCTCTGTAAGCTATAACAAAAAGATACACTTATATTTTTCTTTCTTTACTCACCTAAGATGCCATACAAGAGTAGATGGGACAGTGTGTTGGCCACCGCTTCTTAGCGAGTTTTTGTTGTGTATGTGTGTGTATTTTTGTGTGCCATGGGGACAGCGCAGTAGCTCACGGTGCTCCGACAGGTCCACTGTGTGTGGTGTTCTGCAGCATCAGCAGCCGGACAGGGGCCAGACGGTGGATTTATGATGCTAGCGAGCGGAAATGACCTGCTTCTGTCATTGGGTGTGTGCCCCATCACGAGAGGCCCTAAACTATATTGGCACAGCACTGACAGACATGTTTGTCATCCAGTCAGTTTTGAAGATACCAAGCAAGGGGTATTACTTCTTTGACAAGCCCCTCCACTCAATCTGTCTGTGAGTGTGTGTGTGTGTGTGGATGGGTGGGTGGGTGTGTGTGTCTGTGCCATACCTATCTTTTTCTACTCTGTCTGCTCTTATTATCCTGCTTCTTTTCTTTCACGTGTTTTGTTGCTCAGAGTTGCTTTTTAGTCAAATTAGATCTAATCTCATGAAGTAATGAAGAAGCAACTCAATTGTTTTTAACTGTGCTGGCAGGTACAGTGCATCTTTTATTACAGTAGTAACCTAACTAGTGTACTCTAATGTCATTAGTAAGTGCTGAATGATGTTTAAGGTGTTGGAAAATATGAATTTGTGCCACTGTAACTAACTAAATATTAAATTAATTAATTCAAATGAATGTCCATAATACATTAATTGTTGTTACCTTAACCCCAATCTAACACAAGCAGCTTTTGCAAACCACTGATGTGCTTTCATCTGTCCATTTAGTGTGGAAGTATTGCATGAACAGTGACACCTTCTGGCTTTCTGAAAAGGCCAAGTATGGCTGGGTTCACATTTTCAGTCACTGCCTGCTTCACCTCAAAAGAGTTCAGCATTAGCGTAACGCTGGTATTGGCACTTCTAATATTTCTCATTTCTAATTAATTAATGATTGTCATTAAGTCACTGATATAGGTAGTTTGTGTCTTGATGTAAATGTAGTTCTTCACTTTCATATAAGGAAATGCCATCGGCACTGAAAACATTACAAGGCAGTTAATTTAACAAATACATGTTAACTAAAAGTGACCTTTTTCTTAAAGTAAGAACATAAAAGTGAGTCTGGCAGTGCAGTCATCCTGCTGAATTGGAACTACACCTTTGTTTTGAAAGTCTGACATGCACGACAGTGGAACCACAGCTACTTATTTTTAGCAGTAAACTTTTCAATCTTTCAATCTGAGACATTAAACAAATGCACATCCGTGTCAGTAAAGAGTGAAACAGTAACTGTACTCACTCCTGAGAATTCAAAAGCTATTTGCCGGGCTTTAAAAAGTCATTAGTCATCTTTGTGTGAGTGTGTGTACGTGTGTGTGTGTGTCTATTTGTGCCACAATTATAAGATTAACACTGCACTGAGCCCAATTTAGTGCTGCACATACTTGTTTGGTGCTGGCTCAACAGGAATTAATTACAATTACGCAAATCCAGGTTAGGGAAGTTAAGAATTACACACACTTTTAGGACATACATTAAATGGATAGCTGATGTAATTGGGAATTTGTGTTTTCACAGGAATATCAACACATGGATATAAAATTTAAAATTACAAAGAAGGCCACAACCAGCAGTGGAACCACAGAGCAGAGACTGCCAAGTGGGTAATAAAGGATTCAGCTATAATTGAATCACGATCACATCTTAAATCAATCTTTTGTCCGTACAAAACGGATGAAAGATGCTGTAACAAAAGCCATCTCACAACAGTAAATCACTTGATCAACTCATTTACTAGATGCGCACCATTTATTAAAGACTAAAAAACTGAGCGCTTAATTAAATACTCTGGAAAATATCTTTGATAAGTACGCAAACTCACAATGGATTTCTTTTTTTGGGGAGGAAGTTTTAGCATTAAATCCCTGACCTACTTGTTTGATTTACGCAGAAGACACCAAATTCAGTTTCTTTTCCTCCATCACCAAGCAACCATCTACAGAGCCTTGCCTCACCCATCCACTCCAATGAATATTTTATAAAGATGCAAAGATTTCCTCCTTCTCGGTGTGTAATCAAATGCACACTGTGCTGCAGGGATTTAAAGAAGAGATATAAAGTCACATCTTAAGGAAAAAAATCCATTTTTCTCTAGCCTTGCATTCATTTAGGAATCAATGTGCCTCTTAAGAGACTGGCTATTTGAATCACACACAGTTGCACACACTTGAAAACCTTTGTTATTTTTCTGATCTTTTGAGCTTTAAATGGTTTTAGACAGCAACCATTAATGGACTGCAGGTACTTAGTTTTTACTGTAGTAATGCTGCTTCACTGAACACATGAGACATGTTAATTAGGAGAACACGCAAGGTCAGAACTGTGAGTAAGACGCAGGATTTTAACCTAAAAATGTGTGTGCTTTATAAAGAAGGTCTTTCATAGTAACTGTAAACACGTTTTTATATCCAACATTTGATACATTTTTCCCATAACTTCATGGCTTTAAGTGAATAATGTTAATAACTTTTCTCATTCTTGCTCAAAGCTGATCTTTGTGAGTGAATTTTATAATTAGTTTTCATTTTACACATGCGGTTAGTGAGGGCAACCCGAGATAAAGGGTAAATAGTTAGAAGTGATTCATTTAAAGCACATATATTTTGTGTAATTATATTTTTTCTCCTTAGCTCTGTTTCCATTAGAGTGAATTCAATGCCCTTTGAATTTCTGAGACAGTCCTTTTTTTTTTTTCCTTGGAACTACTGGCACAGTGTGCAATCCATTTGGGTCCTCTTGTTATTTTTATTGTCATGTTTTGAAATGCTGTAATGCTGAACTGTTTTAATTAGTACTCTGCACTTCATGGAGATCATTGTTCACGCTTGCCTAATTATGTTTAGATGGCCCAAATCTCCATCAAAGGAAACCATTATCTTACATTGATGGTGAAGCGACGGGATTCCATCTTCACCCCCTAGACAAGGCTATTACTGCTCTGCCTTGGCTTGGACACGCTAAATAAACACATCAATTTCATAGGTCTGGAAAGTTAGAGATTGAGGGTAGATTGTAGTTATCAGCTGCATATGGTTGATGATACACACACCGTAGTGAGGATCACAAGGAGTTTTGCACAAGCTGCGCTGACGTCTTAAACCTCTGTCTAACTTCAAACTGACCTTTGCTGGGAAAACTAGAAAAAAATGAAATGCTATACCATTACTTACATATTCCTTTATAGTGCCTTCCTAATGGTGGTATTTAAGATGTGTGGGGGAGGGGGGATGATTGGTGATGTATATTTTTGTTTTTTGTTTTTTTCTTGCATGCATCTCTGCCTGAGAGCATAGTGAATGTGATGGTTTCAGATTTGATTAGGCAGCCCAGGGGCCTCAGCAGTCCAGCCCTGCAATGGGCCGGCAGGGGCCTAGTACAGGCGTCTCATTGCTCACCATGCCTCAGTGGTGATGTACACATCGAGTGTGACCGCCCGCTTGATTTAAACAGCAGTCCAGCCTCGATGTGGGAGTGCGCTCACTCAGTGCAATATTGTGGGCCATTCATCCAGTAACCACTGGACATTGCTCTCTGCCAAATACATCGAGCTTGCCACCACATTTGTGTTTGGAGTGAGTGAACTGATGCTGTATGAGTGCCATGAGACTTTGTGATTGTGTGCCATGTTTCCTTAACACTGCCCAGAACAAGGTTCTGCACAAATCTTGACAAGAACAAATTCTGCTCACTGCTGTCACAGTGTTAACTCTAATGAAGGAAACTTTATTTTAATATAAGTCTTCACTCTAACAGTATGCTGAATTGTCTAAAGTCTTTCTATCGGAACTATATAGCGCTAATAAAAAGCCCTGGTGTGTGACAAAGGAGTAACTCAATCTCTGTCTGTGTTACGAGTATAAAGTTAAAGTCATTAACAATGTAGCACTTTTACCTAAGTACCTGTCTTTTTCTGGCTATTTCTTTTTCTGACAGCTCAACAATATCAGTCCTTCTGCAACATATATCTAAATTGAGCTAAGGCCTCAGTCACAATGCCCTAGAGATTGCTCAGCAGCCCACTGGCAACTTCTGGTTGCCAGTGGGCTGCTGTGCATTCCTGCAGTGTTTGGAGTGTGGTCATTGGAGGTTGCTGTCTGTTGCTGACAATAAAATGAATGCAACAGCCAGGAGTTGCTGACTGGTCTTTAGACTTGTGTGATGGAGGCATTAGCTAAGTTTACATATATGTTGCAGAAGGACTGACATAATTGAGCTCTCAGGAAATCCTACTGAAATTGGTTTGGTCAGGAAAATATTCTGCCAAACTGGTCATTTCCAAACTGTTTTGTTATGTGTTAGTTTATAATGAATATTAGAAACATTAAGTACATAATGATTTACAAAATGAATGCGCTGACCATTTAAACTAATAACTTTACGAAGTAATAGCTACTTGCCCGAGAATGTGTCGTCATTTCCCCTTTAGCTCTTCTAAAAGTGCAGTACTTTAGACGACAGAATGAGGGAAAAGCCAGTAGTAAAGTGTTTTGTTTGTCTCGTACCGGATGATGTAGACTATGAAACTTTCAGTTTCTAAAGATATGATTGATATCACCCATGTGGGGGTGATATCAATCATGCTTCCAGCACAGGTTCCAACACAGAAAATCTTTTACACATAACTCACGAGGAAATACACACTGAAGTTTTTTTTACATTTGATTTCAAACTCTGTGCAATTCTACAGAACACAGTGGTTCCATTAGCAATTTAGGGGCCTTGTAAACTAGCCTATCATGCCATTTCTTTATGTTAAATCACAGCGGCTTATAAGCACTTAAATTATATTTAGAGATTAAATTCTTTACTCAGACCTTCAGCCTGCAGGCCTTCGCTTTGCACAATATGTGCAGCTATTTTCATTTCCTAATGGTCACCACAGCCAAGCAGTAATGAGCAGAGCTAAGGAGAATTGTTTTTTCTTAAGGAACAAATTACAAAAAAAGAAGGAAGAAAATTCCTGAGTAGCTCCATCATTACAAAAGGAAGCCTAGAGGAGAGTTTGCAGTTCATTAGTCTACACGCTTGGTCCCTTTATTCCTACAGGGTGAGGGAATATAGGTGATAAATTGTGCATCCATTCACTTCCACGGTGCAAGTTGTCATTAAAGGCCCAACGTGGAATTGGAATATAGTGCCACCTTTGAGATCCACCTGCTGCTCTAGCTGTGTTTGTATTTATTTTGTAGGGCTAGAGACTTTTATAACTCCCAGAGAGAAAGACTGAGTTTCTGAAATAAAGACTACTGGGTATGTAATACCCTCTAAATGTATTTTGAAGCCAGACTGATTTAGCGTTATTAAGTTTTTAAACACAAGAACAAACTGACCTGGATTTTTGAGCAAAGCTGTTATTTATAGTAGGACCAGACAGACTCGTTCGCACATGGAGAAACGCCATGTTTTTATGTGCTGCAGAACATGTGGACCACGTGAATACACTATGCTGATGTTGATTCAGTGCATTATTACTCACTAAAACTGCGCACTAAGTGGAGCTAAAGCATCCAGGTACGTGATGTAGTTTTCACAGTTTTCGACTCTTCATTGTGCTGCTGTGATGAAGGTTGACATGTGAAGTATGACATCATGCCAATGGGCAGCTTTTTTTGAGCTCTGCACCAGTGAGGTCACTGGTCTCCTAATGACTTCCTCAGGGTTCATAGTCTGCCCCTTTCTCTGCAGCCCATAGAACCACCCCCACTCACAGACACAAACACACACACACACATTTACACACGCCCACCCCCTCCACCCAACACATGGCTCACCCAACATGGACAGCTCAACGCTTGGCTAGCCTCTCTCATTGTTCCTAATCAAGAAATGTGAGGCATAAAGATGCAGCAAGTCAGTTCATGCATGCCCAGTGGCGTCCTCTTTGTCAGACAGTCAGATGAAGCCGAGTGGAAAAAAGCGGTCTCTAATACTGTACGCACACACATTCATACGCAGAGAAATTCTGAAGGGAGCGGTGGCTACCTTTGGCTGGTTTGTGAGATATGAGATGATCACATATTCAGCTTCCATGAACATAAGCTCTTGGATGTGATCTAGCATTGGGCACAACTGTTGTACATTGTGGCATTAACTGCACATCCTCAGATCATCAAAGCAATGCATTTTTAGCACACTATATATTTATTCTGCATGCAATTAATGGACCACAGGCCTAGAGTGATTTTTCTCACTACTTTTGCATCTAAAGGCAGGATGAGAGGCATGTAAATCAGGCAGCCCATGTACTTCTTTAATATTTAACATAGGTTATTAGACAGGGCAAAGATTTGACCCCCGAGCGCTTCTGCACATCACATGAATAACTAATGTTGGCTGATTATGTTAATCAGTAGTACTAGGCAGTGATGACCAGGAACGCAGCACCACTGCTGCAGGAGAGAGAGCTATAATCTAAGATGCATCACAAAAACACAGCCCGAGCCCATCATTAGCTCTGAAACACAGCCACTGCACACTGTGTGCAGCACTGGGCAATTTACACTTCATATGCTCAGCTTGAATTTTCCTTTAATATGTATTCTGGAGATAAACATGCTGCATTCGCGAAGCTACTAGCTGTGATCTCCCTTAACAGATAATCAAATATTTGCATAATGATAAGAACACTGTGGCTACACCAGTCAGCGCTGCATGTTGGCAGCTTCAAATGGCAGCGAGGGAAACTGAAACAAACTTCAATAGCTAGAAATCATCCAGTGTTACTGCTTACATTACCCCCTACGCTTGATGCCAAATTATACCAAAGACACAACAAAAAAATTCAAGCTCTGTCATTTGTGGAAAAAAGTATATATTTCATTCAGTTGTGTATTTACAGGTTTCAGTTTACATTTGCCAGTTTATGTGGGCATATATGTGCATATAGCGGCACATATGTGCTATAATGTTCCCAGCAGTTTAATTGAGCCAATTCTTTGTTACATCCAGTCAGTGTTTATTTGTACTATTGATAGCTGTTTTTTTATGGAAAAGTTTGTGTGCTTTCAACAGTCGTGCCAGTTTTGACATTTTTATCATATGAGTGAGTGAACTTTAGGCACACTCAAAGAAGACGTCTTTTTTTTTTCCCAGAGTTGATAGCGCTGATTTTTAAAGCTTATTGCTGCATCATAAAGCAAGTGCCTGTCTTCTCTCCTGTTTGTTTTGAGCCAAAGATAAAAACATACTCTTGGAAAGCCATTTAGAAGTAGAAGCGGTTTGAGTGTGGCTATATTCCATCCCCATCACAGGAGTTCTTTGGCCTCCACCATAAAGAATTCCAACGAGACAATTTTGCGCAGTGTGGGGTGAGCTGACAGGGAGTGTTATTAAAGCGCAGGGTGCTGACCGCTCTCAAAGTTATTAAAGTGCTGTGAGATTGTGTCTGTGATAGCCCTGCCGGTCGGGATGTCCTTCACACACATACAGGTACATTACTGTGGGGATGCGGTCATTGCAGGGAGGGGGGTATGGCAGAGGTGTGTGTTTCAGGGATGGCAACTATAGATTGATCAGTGACTCCCTGTGAACTAACTAGCATCATAGATTGTAAAGATATGAAAATATTACCAAATCTAATTCTTGTGAGGGAAGAAATGAATGAAACCTGAAATATTTCCAAAGATATTTCTTTAGTTTGAGTTCTGGTTTGTTTTTTTCTGTGACCATTTCTTCAGTAGCCTACCTAGCATTGCTAGTAGTGCCGTTCAGCAGTCTTCATTGCATTATTGTAATTCGATTACTTTTTTGATTTTCAGTGATGGGAAGTGAAAACCGCTGCAGTTTTTGAAAACATGTGTGTTTCAGTTGCTGATTATAATTGCTGTGATCTGCGGGGTTACAGGAATACTTGCCCATTGTACTCAAGTCTCAAGCTAGAAGCTAGCTAGCTAATGGGATGCTAAGGCTAGAATTTTAGCTAATGTTAAACAAGATACAGCATCACAACCGTACACAAAAGCACATAAATAGAATAACAGGCACGTACAGGATGACTTCAATGACTTCCACTTTGGCTAAACAACAGAAACTGAGTATCAGCAGAAAACACACCTTAGAGATGCTAAGTAGACAAAATGAGAGCAAGCCCATCACTGCCAGGTTAGATACACTTCAGTGTTTGTAGTTTGGCTGATTCTTGACTTTTCCTTATTGTTCCAGAAAATAGAATTAGTAGCTAGCTTAAGTAATCCTAAAGAAAGATAATGCAAAAGAAAAATAGAAAATAATGAATAACATATCTAATTTTGGCACAAGGTAATATAACCTTTGAGGGAGCTAAAAATGGGCCATTAAACTATGTTAGTAGAAATTCTGCAAATAATATTTTTTTCTCCTTTTTGATTTAAAAGCACAAAATAAATCTAACGATAGGCAGTGGATAACAGCTTTTCCTAATTGGACAGGTTGATCCACTGTCTGCTGTAGTCGAAGGCTGCTTGATAATACAGTACAACAGAAAATATATAAAAAAAGATTGTAAAATGCAATAAATAAAAAAATATACAAATGAAGAGTGATTTGTATTTCTTTGATTAAGTCCCTAGGTGAGTTTCACATTTAAATGTGGAGGTAGCTGCCTGTGTAAAATGATAGGCAAATGGGAGGAGGGCTAATGGGCTGATTCTGTGGATTTCAGAGGAGATGGAAGAAGCCTGGAACATCAATCTGCTGTCTGTTCCCTCTCAATCTGTTTCAGCTCCACTCTGACATGACAGCATGGGGGACTACAGCCCTCGATTCATCACCAGGTCTGGAAATAACAGGACACCTCCAGTTTGTCATACTAGATTAGTCTGTGGCCCGTAACCACTGTCCTTAATAGAGTCTCCAGCGTTTCATCTGAGGTGTCCACGAGACCACCACTGTAGACCTCAGGGGAAACACAGAGGGTGTGGAGACATCCCTGCTGACTTACATGTAGTATATTCCAGTTCTACTGTAAAACTGCAAAGAAGTCAAATGCAAATATAAATGCAAATTATATTATCGTGTCTAACATTTTTAACAAATGCTGTGGATTATCATGCAAAACCCACAAAGTAACTCTAGTGCTTCCTCTACAAGTCTCTACGGGCCATACATCTGATTTCTGCACATAAAACCAATTGAATGTAATCCATAATGTTTCTTATTTGGTGATTAGCAGAATCTTGGTGTATCACAGGTCCTGGCAGTAGAATTAGCCTCAGTCTTTAATAAGACAGCCGGGAAATGTAATGGACAGTGCAGGGTTAGGGCAGGACTCTGATAGCTCCTCTCTACTTCCCCTCCTGACCTTGACTGGCGGTATGGCTCTTTGAAAGTCTAAGTGCCCATCTTACCGTATGCCTGAAGCAATTTAGAAGTCCATACACATTCATATAAGTCCCACTTATTGATTCTTTTGCTGCTGTTCACACACAGTCTAGCAATGCAGAGTTTCAATCATCTCTATGTGACCTGCCATTGTCTGGGAAAAATGTGATCTATAGCCAAGGAACTTGTAAGTTTGCAGGAAAACATCTTCGATGGCATCCATATTTATGTAGAGATATTTTTGACCTCGCTGACATAATTTGAGGAAAAACGTGAAACTTCTATGAATACACATAAATAATGCCTAGGCTCCTTCGGAGTGTTAACCAAAGCAAAGCTACAAGTAAAAATAAACCTAAAACTGACAAAAGACCAATTCACAAATAAATGACAACATTGATTTTATTGACTACTGCCAGTTTTGTCTGTAAGCACATATAAGCAGCAGAGTCAGGGCTCCTGATGGAACTGCTGGGGTGGGGGCGGTTGCTTATTTAGTCTAGGATGATGTGCGCTGTCTCTGGCTCCAGAGGTTGCCCCTCTTCCTGTTTACCTGGGAGTCCTTTGGGGTGAGGTTGAGCTGAAAAGCCCAGTCCGAGCCAGTCAAAGGGAGCGTGGCGCAGTCTTGACCCTGGCGCTCCACTCATTGTGTAGTGCAGCGGTGTAATGAGGCCCTGTGTGGATATTGATATGACAGAACAAAAGGCCAAGGTGCAGTAAGGACAGCAATCCACACGTTTCACACCATTTGTTTTTCACACCGTATCCATCACATTAATGGGTCACCTTTCTGTGACAGCTCATGATTACCTGCTTACCCATGGAGAGAAAAGGGGGTGAGAGAGAGAGAGAGAGAGAGAGAGAGAGAGAGAGAGAAAGCTAGGTAGACGCAGAGACAGCAAGATAGGCAGGAAGATAGGGAGCGAGGTTCTCCAGTAGTGAGGGTAAAGGGTGAGTTGGGGTTGGAAGGGGGCTCAGGGAGTGGGGGGAAGGGAACCTTGTGCCATTTTTTTATTCTTTCATGAAGATTGGCTCCGGCCCTGTCATCATCCCCACAGAGTGAATTTATGACAGGTCAGCTCTCCATGTAGTCACCTGATGGATGAAGAACATCCAAGTTTATTTGGGGCATAGTGGAAATGGCTGAACAATTCCCTAAAGCACTGATAGATTTTTCCCCCCCTTTTTTGTGTGTAATAATGGGGTGAATGTACCCCTTTATTGCAAAGGGGTACATTCGCCAGTAGTTACCATTAAAATTACTGTCGATTGAAAAAATAAACAGATTTTGTTTTCCACACGCCACCCCTTTTTCACTGATTTTACCTCCCTAAAGTACCTTTTTAATTGTCTTGTTTATGAGGAATTCCAAAAGCATAATATATCTGTTACCCTCTGTAAGTGAATAATTATTGGCAATAAAAAAAAACAGCAGATGTTTTTTCTCCCACTGACCGCATATCTTGATATGAAGTTGTATATTTGCCATGTTCTTTCTCCATCTCTTTGTTGATTATTGCCCATGCATGGCTCATTTGCTGTAATGTCCAGCAATTTCAATTGCTGAAACTCTTGACCTGGATATATTTTACTGCTGCAGCAATGAGTCTGCTGCTGATACTTTGAAAAGATGAGTTACAGAGAACATTATTTTTTTTTCCTATGAAGGCTGTTCTGACATTCACACCGGCCTCACTTGGACCTTACAGACGAGTGCAGAGGTATACTTCTAAGTTTTATTTCCAGAAGTTCAAGCAGTTGGCTTGAGCAGCATTAACTTCTCACAAAACAGCTTTTGTTCTCAACCATGCACAGCATTTTAAATGTTGTTTTGCCTTGATCTGGCAAATATTTAACCTTCTGCTTAGCTCAACGGCTATTCATGCCCATTCCCTGAGCACTACTGCACGTGATATCATATGTGAAACCTTAAGTTAGTTCCCGTCATTGTAAGCTAATGACAAGATCCTATTCGAGGACAGAACCAGACAAAATCTTAGCTCAGCATATCGCGGGAGAGGCAAGGGAGGATGAAAGTGGAAAGAGACAGAGCTCGCCGTGTCCCAAATAAAGATCAGAGTGTCATCTTTCAGTCTAATTGCTTGGAGCCATTACTTGGTACTGCAAAAAATACTGTCTGCATATGCATTTATTTTGCAGTCTATTGATGTTCTTTACTCAGGGGACAGTCTACTGGGACCAAACGGCGGCAATGCAAACTCTTTTTGTGTGAATGGATGAAAGATTGCAGCCTGTATTACATACAGACAGTTTGCCATACAGTATGTCATAGCAGCCAGCACATATTAGGTGATGGTGTCAATATATCTTGCGTCTGCCCAGTGGAGGCTTACTCTGCATTACGCTAAAACATGAATTATATGAGTGGAACAATGCTGTGTTGGGCTGTGATGTAAATCAGAAGGGAGAGAAATTGCTGACAAGTTTTGCTATTAAAAGATAATTGTAATCAAGGTGCAAGACGAGCAATGAAGTGGCGATAGCAGATAGATAGACAGCTGCAAAAGATGGATTGTTTTAATTTGCACCAATTAAATTGAAGTTCACTGGATCATCTTCCTCAATCTTCATGAATACTTGATTTTCTGGCCGCTACAAAGCTATTAAAAAGAGTGATTGGACTGTAACACTTGGTATACCATATTTTAAACTTTCATTAACCCTTTGCAATAATACTTAGTTTTAGAAGAGGAACTAAAATTCATAGTAAGCACAAGATTATTATGCACAGATTCTGTTTATTGTCTTTAAACGTGTCAACCCATGATAACAACTGATGCCTGATTGGTTGGAAAATGGTCACTGTTGGACCCTTGAGATGTTTTATATATACTTTTCTAAAAAATGCACATATATTCCCATCGTGTCTTTAAAGACGTTGTAAGAAGTTATCACCACGTGTCCATTATTATGGTGAGATTGCTCAGAATTGATCTTGCTGTCAAGAATTTTCTTAAATCAAGTTAAACCAACAGTGCATGAATACGTCTATCATGCATTACCCAGTTTGGAATACTCTTAAAAAACCAGAATATGTACGACACACAATATAACTTTTATTTAAATTTTCATGACTGTTGCAGCTTGTAGGTAACATCACTCAGACAGGTTAACATGGCACATTTGGAACTATAGGGACTGTTTTTTTATTTGTTTTGGGGGTTTTTTTATGCACATTTGACACTTTACTGACTTTGGTGACTCAGAGCACACTGCATTTCCCCAAGCGATGTATTGATTGATATTATTTTAACAACAAAATTATATGGCACATTGGAATAAAAAACAAGATAAGATGCTGTATTTAAATAGGATAATGTATAATTACCATTGGGCATTTTAGGTATTTAAGCAAATACGTGACAATTTTACAATTGTTGGAAACTGTATGTTGGTGAACTTACATGTTTACTTTTACTCTGGATGTTGGAAAATGTCTCCTTTTTGATAATATTTAAAGTTGTGCAAACACGTGCACGCCTATGACAAATGTTTGAACGTATGTTTTTCAGTAAAATTTTCTTACTAATCAGCTACATTTTTATTAAACCATTCTAACAAACAGTAAGCTGGGTAAGGTGTTTTTTTTCCTTCACAAATGACAGTCCTCCTACTCTGGATGAGCACATTTCCAGGGATTTCATGGTCAATTTAAGAGGAGTCTAAACAAAGACACAGCTGTGTGCATATATCCCAATCTGAAATGTTTCTGTGTTAATTGGTGCTGATTCTCTCTTGATGGCAGCGTTGCGATTTCCAAAGGTCAGTGATCTTCATGTTTGTTTTAGTGTGATATATAAGCTTATAGTGTTCTGAATAACCTCAGAGGGCGAACACAAACCCTTTGAAGCACAAACTTTATGTATTTAAGTAAAAGTTACTTGGTATTGGCAGATGTAAATTGATGTTGTAAATCACAGTTTCATACATAGGAAAAGCAGGGAGTGTGGCTGTGAGTGTAGTGAGGCATTTCAGGGGGCTGGGAGCAATGTTCCACAGTGTTTGCTTCTGAGCCAGACTCGCTCCAAGGCAGGGTGATTAGTGCTTGTTGGTAATTTGGCAACCTTGACCATGTAACCTTGCTAAAGCTGGATTAACATTTTACCCTGGAAAAGCCAGAGATGCCTTAAAACATGTTCCATTTTTCTGTTGCTTATTATGAAACAACAGCCTGCAGAGGCTATTGAAATAAGTGCCCATGGTGTGCTGCATGAGCACTCAAGGAGAAACTCTTATTAGATTTAAGCATGCTAAGTGTCAAAGAAATGTTGACATATCCATCTGATTGCTCCTGAAAACATCCCATGTTGTGCAAAAGTATCGAGACACCTCTCATTTCTTTGTATTTAATTAGGAAAATGGGAGATAGTCACAGTGACTTATTGAAACATGTACAGCATATAAGGCAAAAACTGAAAAAGTCAATATTTGGTATGACCACATTTGTTCTTCAACACAGCCTGAACTCTCTTAGGCAAACTTTCTTAAATAGTCTTCAGGGAAGACCCATTTTTGGGTCTTCTTTGGATGTTGGCTGCCTTTTGTTTCATTCTCTGTCAACATGATGCCGCACTGTTTCAATAATGTTCAGGTCTGGGCTCTGGGGACCATGACTGAGTGTTTGGGGTCATTGTCATACTGAAAAATGAAGACACTGCCAGTCAGACACTGAATATAATATAATCTAATTGCTTTTATTGTAGTGCAAGGTTGATCAAAATCTGCAAAGTGTGTTCTTAAGGAATTTTAGGAAACTGGATAAGTAGAGGACAAAATAAAAAGCGGTGAGCCTAAAGAAAAAAACTATCTAGAGGATGTGAACCGTATCTGAAAGTCATGTCCCTGAGAAATGGGAAAATAAATCTAGCAAAGACCTGGCACAGGACCTAAAAGATGCATCTGGTCTTTCAGCTGAGCCATATACTGCTCATCAAAGCCTCATCAGAAATGGTCTCATTAGAAGTGTGGCTGTCAAAAAGCCATTCTCAAGGAAACGGCTCGGCTGCTTTTTCACTAATGTACCCAACCGTCATCAGAGGAAGTTTGTTTGTGTGTTATGCACTTATCAAACTTTCATTACTCATAGCATTTAAAGGTAGCTCAGTCAAGGGATGAGTCATTGTTGTGTCCGCACATAGCAGACAACTCAGCAAAGAACTAATTTTAAATTGAAATAATGTGTTCCCTTTAATCGAGTTAAATATACAAACAGAGCCAAAGATAACAGAGTTTGACAGACATGAAATAATATTTTTGCACCAACAAGCCGATTTGCCAAAAAACTTGACATATATATATTTGAAGCGTGTCAGTTCCCGAGGGTTAACAACCAGGGTTAATGCTCAGCTGTAATATTATTCAATAAATAGAGTTAATATTTTCTTTCATAAACTCGTACTGTAGACCTTTTCACTTTACCTTACCCCTTTTTTAATTTTGTTCTGTAGGACCGCGCATGGTTTTATTTAGCTGTAATTTCTTCTTGTTTGCTGGATCTTCGAGGAGTAAACTAAAAGTTCCCATATTTAAATTATGATATGCTAATGATATGAAATGTTCTAACAAAACTATTCAAACAGTTCATCTTGTCAAACTGACATATTTTCCTTTGTTGACAAATGCCACTTTACATCGGCACTGCTAATTGTTAAGATGTAGGATGAAGTGAAGATGGATGCTGCTGGTTAGTGACAAATAATGCCTTCTCTGGATAACATTCACTCATTAACGAGCCTCTCCCTCTGCCCCAAAACGTAGCCTACCTTCCCTTAATAATTTTTATACAGTCCCCAAAGAGGCCAGTTTCACATTGGCCTTCAGTATTAATTGTTCTCTGTTTTGCTTAAAGCCCTCTTTTTCATTCGAATACAAGCTTGTTTGGTAATATTTAAGTGCAGCCCCCGTGTTTTTGTGAGATTGGTGCATCTGAGGTAGGTGGTACATTGCCCTCCCACAAAAAGCTCAGGCTTATTATTGAGCCTCTTTATCTTTACTGTAGCTAAGTTGTTAATTAGCTAGACCTTGAATTAGATTATTTGCATGTCTGAACAAGGGCTAAGGTATTAATGCTCCCTTAGGACAAACTGTAATAACCTCTTCGGTGGCTCCAAGATCCCTGTGGAGGGGGCTGCGTGGACGCTAGCCCCTGGAAGGAGGGAAAGAGCCAGCCATTTCATCCAATTAGCTGTGGATTATACTGCTCTTCTCCCTTTGAATCCTATTTGCTGTGATAAGGTGTTCTCCTACAGGGACAGAGCTGAGTTTTGCTATCAGGAAAAATGATTAATTCACAACCCAATATTAAAATGCAGTGCCTTCCATTTCACACTGTCTGACATAGGAGGAAGAAACAGCTCAGAAATCAATACAGGCACTAAACAACCACACAGGAGAAGGAGAGGTTGGCCAAGTAAGAAAATACCCCGAAGAATCTCAGAAGCAAGCTGCATTTCATTCTACACATCACACTTATACAGCTCTCCATGGTATGGTATGTCCTTGAATTATTCAGAAACTGTTAAACCGTGGGAATGGCTTTAAGACTAATGTGGCACAATATCATGGTCGCTATTGTTATTGCATTGTACTGTGGAATTTTCACAAATATTTATCTCTTTCTTCCTATCTTCCCAAGGGCATGTATTTTAATTTTACAATTCCATGGTCTTTGTACCTCTTTGAATAACCAGGGTAGTCACACGTACGACGGAGCCAAAGGAACATTCCTTACAGGTGTTCATGTCTTTCCTGGCCTGCGACTGGAATAGGCGTGGAGAATCCAGAGTCCAGATTTTTATTTTCCAAGCCCTCTGACGCTGCACAAATGATGTTTAAACACCCAGCACCTAGGGTTTAATTAAGTCCCTCTAATCGTGTTCCAATCAGAAGCTTGGACTGATGGGCTGGAATTCCTGATGTGCATTTCTGTCAGTCTTAATTGGATAATTGATTGCCAATTTGAACCTGGCCACACACTGCATACACAATAAAGCGCCTGGCCATGTTCCTTGAGGATTCATTTTCCATCCGAATAAAGATGCTGCTTCGATAGGCAGAACTCCAACTATTGGTCTTGCTGAAAAATAAGCCCTGGCTGCTGGTGTAGACTGAAAGTCCACTTATGAATGCCTTTTGAATTTTTAGTGCATGCAAACAGGCTTTGATGCATTTATATTGTCTTTTGCTCTCTGCAGAGCAAATGAATGCAGCATTTCCTTTTGTTTGCGAACAGTGAGTTTTGGATAAAACATTTTATTTGTTCATATGATTATTCTATAGCTATATCTAAAAATCAAACAACCCTCAAAATTGAAATTGTTAGCTTCCTGTGTTAAATTTCAATAGCAGCCAATGGAAAACAACAGTATAAATCAACAGAGCATGCACACACTCACACACACATATATTTCATGAAATAAAATTTTAAAGTTAAGGGAGTTAAGATCACTCTTGACCTGTGCTGACCTCAGAAGGCACAGGTGCACCACATCCTGTTGTTCAAAGGAAGAAGAGATGTTCTCAGAAACAGCCTTCATTGTAAAGTGTAGCCGGAGACTGCACAATAGACGTGGCTAGCAATTAAAATATTGAGAAATTCATTGCAGAACTAGTACATTGCATGGCGTTGCATCATACAGGTGTTTCTGATTTCCTGCTCGGTGCACTTTGTTAACGCAGCCATAGCTTGAAAACAATCAAAAGGTGATATGAGGAGGCTTAAAGGGGTATAAAAGACAAGTAGGATATAAATATTTATTAGATAAATTATTTGTGATGACAATGAGGTGGTTCAAATTCAAGGAGGCTATTCCTGAGGCTCTACTTGATCTAAATTTGCTTGGGTCTATTAAACTGGAGGATATCTATATTAAATCTGTCACATTCACATTCACCTTATTTATATAATGGCCAGTCATGATTATATGTTAAAAAAAAGATAAGCGTGAATATGACATATTATTGTTACTATTGTTATCTATGCTGTCTGCAGCAAATATTTGTCCCAGTAAAAGGCTGGAAAACCTGTTTTATATTTTCCAAATCCAAACATCTATATTGCACTGATAGTTGGGCTAAACATTTAGCACTGCAGACTTTCATTTTGGCAGAGACATAGATCTGTGAGGATAAACAATGTGAAATAACATATGAATAGCGTCAGAGGATGATAACCGGCTATGATAATGGTGAACAGATTTCTAAATATCTTCATGCAGTTATACAAATTTGCCTTGTCAGGCAAAATTCCTCTGGAGAATGTGAACCACAATGGTTTGATGGGAAACAGATTCGGAGAGTCAACACAGCGCCGACTGATCTCCTCTGATCTTACTCATCAGTGACCAGTTTGCTCTCTTCTGGGACAACTGTGCATTTGGTTCCATTTAACCTCCTCTGCCGAAATGAGGTCTGATGGTGTTCTTAGCTATCAAAATGTCACCAAGCTCACCCCAATGTGCTCATTTATAAGAATAACATTTTCTCAGCTTATTGCCAAGGAGGAAAATTACACAAGTTGAAGGTGTTTTTTTATGCTATGGCAAAAAAAAAAAAACAACCTGTAGATCATTGTGTAGACATCCATAACTGCTGTAAAGTCTGCACTAAATCCAACATCTTCTGCAGTTTTCTCACAAGAAGTTGCTTCTTCTTTTTTTACCCTCTAAATAAGAATTTTCTACTAGTGAAACGGTAAAGAGAGAATTCCCCTATTATAAATGGCCTTTCTCAGCACTGTAACCTCACTACAAGTTTTAGCTCTAAAGTGCAACCCTTGGTGGGATTAGATATTTTGGCCACCATTTGTACAGAGTGAAGTTTCTTTGGAGTCTCCTTGAGACAAGTGACCAGTGCAGGGCAAAGTGAAGGCCTTATCAGTCACCCCACAATGGTGCCACCCCATGAATTATATTAGGGACGGATGTGGCTCTCCAAGCCACTGCATTGTGGACCATCTGGGTGACAATAAACATGTCGCCACATGGTTTCTTCCATCATTCAAGTCTAGATAGCAGATCTGGACCTTAACTATAGCTCACTATCTCCTGGATCTCGGCGTGACCTGTTAGAGAGATGGAGGTGAGGCTCAAGGATATCTCTCAGAGAGTCTGCTCCAGCACCAGGAGGTTATTATAGCCATGCTGGGGGGAGGCAGTCAGTATATCTAGTGTGCTGCTCTCACCGTCTCTCTGTATGTGTCTCTGTGTTACACAGACAAGGAGGAGCGACTGAGAGAAAAATGTTCAAGTTAAGTAGACAAGGAACGTTTTTGATTAAATTCAAGGGTTTGCAGGGTCTTTGCTATGTTAGCCCTCTGTTAGATAAAATTTCATAAATATCAGTTATTAAATTGTTTCACACAATCAGATTTGGCACTATAACTAGGCATAACAACTAATTTTAAGGCGGGCATTAACATTTTTATTTGGTCAAAATATTATCACATAACTTCCAATATGGTGTGGTTAGCCCTTGGCTCCAGCAGCAATAGCATTAAATAGTGCCTGTGGCAATCAGGTGAATGTTAATGATGTCTTTGCTGTGATTTTGTCTTCTGCTTACTCAAAAGCAACATTTTAGCTGGAGAGGGTTTTTAAAATAGTTTTGCTGAAGCTGCTATAGGAAAAGTAGCATGCTATGAAAGACTATGAAAGAATAGTGCATATTAATGCACTGTTATTTATTAATTCAGCTGAATATTGTAAATACTGATGACTTTAAGGGTAAAAGAAAATGCCAGAAGCCTTCTGTACATTTGTACAATATAATATAGACTCGCAAGAATGGTTTCCAGTTTTTATTTAGCTAAGTTAATGTTTATTTAGTTTATTTAAGTTGTTAAAGCTTATCTAGAAATAGGCTATAATGACTACAATGTCCTGTAATGATCCTGGGTAGCTTTTTTTTCTAGCTGTTGAAATGCAGAATACAGGCGTATCACCCAGAGCTTATAGTTCATAGAGTACGGGAAATTTAAAGAAAGAAATGTTGTATCATGGTTTAAAAGAGACAAGAAATTGAATGAAGAGTTTGTGGTGAGGACCATAGACTGTATATGAAAGATGGACCTAGCTACAGTGGTGTTGCCCACTGGTTTTAAGATCTCTTGAGGCCTCAGTGTTAGCATTTTAACACCATGTTAGACCATATGTGGAAAAGCATGTTATCAGCCAAGGCTAGCAATCTTGGTTAGCAACATCTTTGAACTGTAGAGGTGCAAGTCACAAACACAGATACCACATGCCTGTAGTACGAAGCAAGATTTCATCATACCGCAAGGTTAACCCTGGGTTTTCTATACTGCAAAGTTGGTTCATGTCTTACCAGAGTTGACTGCCTTCGTAATTTATGGTGCAGCTAATCTGGTGCAGAGGAGGTTCTCTTGAAAATAGCATTACAATTCCTGTAAGATCCTGTGAACATTAGTGTGTTGATAGCAAGTTTTTTTTTTTTTAAACCGTCTGATCTTAATGATGTATTTGCATTAACTGTTTGTCAACTCACACAGCGGGCATGTTTTCTTTGATTCCTGGCTTCAAATAGGCCAGGGGTAACAAGCATAAGGCCCAGGGGCCAAAATCGGCCTGACTAACAATACAATCCGGTCCTTTGGACAGCTTTGGAAAACAGTGAGGGCAGAAATCTTTAAAAGTTTCACAGCGCCTCCTGGTCATAAAGAGCCCCCCTACACAAACAGGAAAATTCTTGTTACTTTACATGCTGGAATTACTATTGAAATTTCAGTTACAATGTTACAATACAGTAAAAAACAATTGAAAAGAACTGTAAATTAACAGACATAAGAAATACTGTTGGAAAGACGTCTTTTTCTTATTTTATGACCTTTCGGTCAAACTTCTTCACACTGATGGGAAGGTGAGTTTCACAGGTTTGACCCACTCAGATTAAAGTGGGCTGTGTGTAACCCACCATGAAAATTTATTCGACTTCCCTGAAATAGCCTAACTTTATTAATATAGTAGCTATTTTCTGGTGTTACTGACCAAAAACTTTAACGCACACATATTCATATAGGCTTTTAACACTAAAGTGCTTTCCTCACACACACACACACACACACACACACTGCTTTGTCTGCAGCAGCTGGGTTGCTTTCAGTCTGTATTGTGTTTAACCTCTTCATATTTTTCTCATAGTATAGTTTTACATTGCTTTGTAAAAATCGGCCACTCTGCTGCCAGTACACTCTATGTTTGTGATCGTCACTCACTTTGTAGTACAGTATATTTTGCCTATAGTACAAACACCTGATACTAACATACCATAAAACTGCACAATCCCATAGTTATTTTTTTTTAAATACAGTAAGGAATTGTTGTAGACTACACTTAGTTACAGAAGATCGTTATTCCCTGTTGTTGTTACTGATAGAGAACCACACACACGGAAAACTACCCAAAGTCAAAAGGAAAACAATTCCATGGTTTAACAAAATGTGAGGTTCCACATATCTGACAAAAAAAGGTAATTTGACTTAGCATGCAACGCTTTAGTGATGAAACCTAAAGTGAGACTCAAATGAAGTGTGCTAAAGGCAGGCAACAAGAAAACAGAGGAAGACCAATGAGCAAGTGAAAAGTGAGGCATAAACAATGGCATTTAATACAATTTCATAAAACCACTTATACCACATGACAGGAGCTCACATGTAATCACTGTAAGTAGAGACGAGGATGGGGGCTGCAGTGTCGTCGCCTCGATGCCAGAACACTCCTCCATGACACATCCCCTGCTTCTTCTCATTAATCCCCTAAGCTACATTCATTAACGGTCACTCCCTCCATTCAGCAAGCCTGCACACCCGAGTGAAGTCACACTAGCCATCACAAAAATAACCTGCTGCTGAAATGCAATAAGATAATCTGTTATAGCTTTCCGGTCTTAATACTTGCAATGTTATTAATTATCGAACACGGCTATTTTATTCACCGTGTAAGATTTAAATGGAAAGGATATGTTGCATGGATCAGATTCAAGTCCAATCAGTAAAAAAAAAAAGTTTACGTTTAAAAGAGGCTGCCAAAGACAGCCGTGTTTCATCATCACGCAGTGAAATCCAGCTAATAGCAGACGCTGAAGGACAGTTGTGTAAGTATGGCAGTCAGCAATGAGAGGTACAAGAGGAGACGATAAATACGAGAGATTTACAGGTCCTGGTAGTGTCAGATGCACTGTGGAAATAGTGCTAGGTGTGCTGTTATCTAGATGGGCCAGTTAGTGGCTTTTGGAGGAACCCCTGTTCTGAATAGGGTTGTAGCTTCAGAGGGCAGCCTTTATGGCTCACCAGTGCACTGACCACAGCCCATTAACTCAAAGAGCCTCCACAGGAGCACTGGAGCAGGGAAAGGGGCCGTGACCTACCCACGACCATCTTATTACTTTAACACATTATGTCTCCCTCTGCGATCTTTTTATTTAAGTGACTTCAGCAGAACGCATCATCTCGGGCCAAGTCGGGGACAGACAGGGGTTTCTAGACAAGAGGCGAGAGGAGGGGTCCAATGATTTATTGGAAACGTCTGTGATCGGGTGTTACGGAAAGGGAGTACAAGGATGGACTTTGAGCAAAAGAGTCGGGGGGAAACAGTTAGTGATGAACCTCACTGCGACAGGAGCTGTTTATGATGTGGAGAGGCCGAGCTGACCCCAGAACAGCTCCTGGGAGGATTCTCAAGTTCTCACTGATGAGCTTTTGCTGCTCTCTGATGGCCACATGGCCCAGACAGTAAGGGAGGGGCGTAAGGAATAGCAGGGTCCGGGGGGCTGGGCGAATGATTTATTTTACTACTATGTCAGTCTTTATTGGCCACACTACGAGAGATGGCCTCAAATGTTACTGTCCTCAGGAGGAAGCTCAGCACACTTTGCCTAAGTGTTACAACAGCTTAGAGAGACTTATATGCCTTTTGCGCGCTTTCATGGCTTCTGTCTGCATGTTTACATTGGCCAGAGTCAAAGGTCAAACGTTACATTGCCACAGTGCATCTAAATCTATAGATCTTTAATTTTTGTCCTAATATTTATCCAAGATAAAATTTATTTAACCTGCGTGTTTTCTACCTTGTCACTAAGCTCTAGTGGTCGTCTAATCTCCAGAACTAAAGCAGTTATGTGCTGCTTTATTTGTTTACTGTACGAGTGATCTCAATGTGGAAGCCAAAGCTCCCATTCTTCTCAAGAGATGATTTTGGTTGCAGTAACTATTAACTTTTCCTGACCACGTTTTGTAGTTGTTACCATAAGCTAAATCTGTAGACTCAATCCCCAGTACTTTGTCGTATATTTCAGTGACACAACTGGAAGTGCTGGCCATTGAAAACAAGGGTAACTATTGGAAATTACTGCCAAATAATATTCCAGGGATCAGCTAATTCACTAATCATCCAAGCTCTACCACACTATACAGATATAAACCCAAAATACATGCAGTACACAGCCCACAAGTGCAGGAAATATTTCCCTTTTCTTGTTCAGAATCTTACAAGGACCCTTTGCTTCATGGCATGGGTTATGGACATTCCAGGATGGCTGATTTATTTCAACCCATTAGGATTACAGAGACAAATCTGAAATCGTCCCCATTTTCCGAGGCCGTCCCCTCTTTTTCACCCAGCCACAGCTGACAACCCACACATCAAAACTATCATTACGTTCTTGTTAGTTCACACTGTCGATTAGAGAAGGGCAACATAGATTCATGCCAAGGGCTAAATGTGTTTGTACTAATTCCTCCCCCCTCTCTACTTTGTCAGAGACAGACATCCACAAACACAGAACATCTGAACGACTCCAGCAGCTCACATCAGAAGGACTCAATCCTTCAGGAAGTGGAAGTAACCGATTAGATTATGTCATTGCCACAATCTGTTACGAAAAATAAACACTGGGCCTTTTCATTAACCTAATGAAGACGAAGCACGCTGATGAGCTCTTAAGTCAATTAACGATATTTAAAAACAGGCGGTGCAGCCCCAAGGTAAATTAGCATGCAGAGAGTGAGGAGGACCCAGGTTCAAACAAATTGTGCGTGGAACCCTCTGGTTCAAGCCGCTTGACTCTCTCTCCCCTAATGTACACCCTCCTCTTCTGCTCAAACAAGCTTTCATTAGCCATAATTAACTGCATGCTTTCCGTCTTTGCAGTGCCAAGAGAGTTCAAGTTAAAGATGTGGCTGAGGATGTGGAGAAGAAATGTAAATATGTGCGCTTAGCTACTTTTATATTGACCTATTGAAGCCTTTAGCTTTTGTACGGTTTGATGCGAGGATGATGTAATTTATCCGATTACGAAGAGAGCACAATATGGCTGAAATAATGCACTCGGAGCATCTGGAAGTCTGCTTGGTTTGTTTTCACGGTGTTCTCCTCTCCCCTGTCTCGTTTTTCTGTGTCTGTAAACTTATTTGAAATCCTCCTGGGTTTTAAAGCTCTCTCTCTCTTTCTTTCTTGCTTTCTTCCTCGCACACTCACTTGGTCTCTTGGCTGCAACAAGGTCTGAAAAGATTGCAGTTCATTTCGACCCGCAGTGGATGGAGGCCTCATTTAGTGGCTGCTGGCAACTCAATCAGCCTGCCTCACACTGATGAGTGAGTGACTACTTTCAGAGCACCAGTCAATATGTGTCTGCTGTGATAGAAAGTCAGCACCCATGCCCTGTGTTCTCCTGACCCAATGTTATGGCTTTTTTATTTTGTCTAATCAATGATATATGAAACAACACAGACACATTTCAACAATAGATCTCTTTTTTTTGACCCCCCTCCACACATACCCCACAATGCTTGGTATGATCTCTGTTCATGCAGCTGCTGTGATGTTTAGGATTAAATAAGTAGGCGATTATTTATTTTTTTATTTTTTCCCCGGCTGTCTGGAAGCAGGGAGAATTCAATATAGATGGAAAACAAGCAATAAACAGTGTACCTGGAGTGATCCAAACACATGAAACCTTTCCCTACTTTCAGTGGACTTCCTTCAGGATTATTGGCTCTGAAACCAGTGCCTTCCCCTGCACGTTCTTAGCTAAGTTTGAAAAAATGAACACCGCAGTAATATAATGATAAGTATTTTCTCGATGCTTCAGTGTCAGTGCTGTGTTGTCAGTGTGTAGGTACCTTTCCCCCCTCGTGTTTGTTTATTCTGTTCCTTCTGCTGTGAGTAAAGAACAGCCTATATTTTGAAGCTGCTCAGATGAGCCGATCTCACTGTCCCTTGTGTCCTTTATTTCACACAGCCCACTGCACATGCTCTGCAGTCTGCCGACCTCTTGACCCGCCTGTCACTGTGATGGCCTCTGTTATCTGGAAGTAGTTATTTCATATAGATGGTCTCCTGCACTGCTGGTCTTTTATTGAAAATAATCATTAGAAAAATTACCTTAGAAGGAGTTGGAGCAATAAACCTCAGAGCAATATTTTACCCAAGACCTGGTGTTTTATATTTACCATGCACCCTTATTTTATAGTCTACGAAGCAGATTGAAATCCCTAACCATTGCCAATGACTCATTAAAAAATTAGCTTTTATTTGCGTATCTATACCAGACTGAGCACTTTCCAGCTATTTCAAATTCAACTAATGTAATGAGCTCATGTGCAAAATCGCTATAGAAGGTTCTTACTAACTTAGTGTGCAGGGTTTTTATATTACAACTAATACTTGAGATGTACCCTGTTTATTGACATGCATTTTTGCATCTACCAAAGTAATTAAAAAAGAACTAAAAATATTTGATTGTGCAACATTTTAGATTTCAGGCTTTTTGCCTGCCTCAATATCAGGATGCCAGTGCATTTGTTTAATCAAAGCTACTTTCAGCTACTCCCTTGCCAAAAGAGGTGCTCCAACAGGTTTGATATGGCAGAGGTTTATACTGAATGCCCTTCCTGGTGCAACTCCAAAGGGGATTTGTGTCTCTAGGGGCGGGGGCGGCTCATTTTGCCTTAAGAACCAACTTAATCCTTCACAGCAGGGATTCAACAAGTTGTTGGAAACATTTTGATCCATATTGACAAGACAGCCTCGCACAGTTGGTGCAGATTTATTGGCTGCACATCCATAATGCAAGTTTCACATTGGACTGAGATGCTCTGTTGGACTGAGATCTGGTGACTGTTTAAGTACAGCGAACTCATCTTGAAACTAAAATGTTTTAGAAACCAGTTTGACATGACTTCAGGTTTGTGACATTGTGTGTTGTGGCATGGTGCTGTCATAGTCTTAGTCAGAGGTCTTATGGTATGATCAGAGCCACAGCATCTTGTAATTGCACATCAAATCTTTTGTGAACTAAGATTTAAAGTTTGATTATCCTGTATAGCTTCAGTGTGGTGCAACATAAAATAGTCATAAAACCTGTATTGTAGTCATGTTTGCAACATTTTAGGAAATACAGACATTTCTTCTAGTCGTAGGTTTTAAAGTGTAGCAAATATTACTGTGAAATGTAGTACAGACATGTAAGTTTACATTTAATCGTGGTTATCGCACATAAACTACCGCACATGTCTCCATGTAATCGTCACCCTTCTTGGATTTTGATTTAATAGGTTATTAATATGAAGGTACATAGCAAACAGTAGTTTTGCATTTTGTAACCATATACTCACCCGACAGAATATTTATACTGTTACCTTCAAACAAAGACCAATGGTGTGTCCAGCATTATAATAAGGCAGAAGTTAATTATAATATGTTAAAACATCAACTAGCATTACTTTATTATTATGAGGTCACTAAAGTCAAATGCCCAGATGTTAGCATTTTTATTTTGGGGCGACCGTGGCTCAGGGGGTTGGGAAGCGTATCTGTAACCGGAAGGTCGCCGGTTCAATCCCTGGGCTCTCTGTCCTGGTCGTTGTGTCCTTGGGCAAGACACTTTACCCTACCGCCTACTGGTGTTGGCCAATGGCGCGATATGGAAGCCTCGCTTCTGTCTGGCTACAACCGTAGCTTGCCTCCACCAGTGTGTGAATGAATAGTGGCATTGTAAAGCTCTTTGGGTGCCTTGAAAAGCGCTATATAAATCCAATCCATTATTATTGCTAGCATGTTATCACATTTTTACAAAAATATGACTTTGTTGGTACTAATGTGTTTTGGCTCATATTTCTGTTACTCACAATTTCTGACCCTTTACTACACAGTTACATAAACTCAAGTGTAGGGATGGGGGTTCTGACATAAACGGTAGTAACCAGACCGAAAAGCAGTGCACATTTCGGTGCTTTATTTCGGTGCTTTTTTTCCCTGAGCTGTGATACACTTCTAGCCAATCATTTTACGTTTCCGAGGATAGTAGGCGGGGCCAGGTACGTACGTTCTTTTAGAGCAGAGCTACAGATTAAAAATGTCCAAGGCAAAGCGGTCAAAAGCCTGGCTGTACTTCACAGCAAAATATGCAAACTCAGCAGCCTGCAACAAGTGCTTTAAGCTGATACTGTGATACTGTCAAAGGAGGTAACACCAAGAATCCGATGAAACACCTGGCGACGCATAGCGTTTGTTTTTTTTAAAGCCGAGAAATGCACGGTATTTGATAGCTTGCTGTGAGACCTCACACCGAGCGCATCTACTGCGGGTGGGTTGCCTGTTATCGGACCCGGAGTTAGCAACATCCCCCAAAAACACGAAGAGGAGAGTCCTGGCCCCTAGCCCTGCCAGTGTAGCAGAAATGATGACGGATGATGATGCAGCAGCAGCCGTTCTTCTCTGCGTGAGTAGCTTAATGTTGTTCGTGTGTAATTTACGTTGAGTAGGCTAACCACGTTATTACATTAATGCATGTAATAGGTGAATGTAAGGTGAACTAGCAACCATCATCATAGCTACATGCGGCTGTCTTCTTGTTTGATGGCAGATACTCCCTTCACCCTGGCCAAAAAGGCTAAAATGACCAAAGAAAAAGTGGGAAACAGTTAAACATGAGAGGTTTTTGGACAAAGTTTATGTTTTTTTCCATTGTTTAAGCACTGCTTCCAGCCAAGAGTGATACCATATATGCCCCATAGCTGCAGAAAAGGCTAACATTGTTATCTTTTTACAAAAAACCAGCTGAACATGAGAGGTTTTTGGACAAAGTTTGTGTTCTCCATTCTTTAAGCACCGGTTTGAGCACCGGCACCGTTTCAAAAGTACCGATTTGGCACCGGTATCGGATAAAACCTAAACGATACCCATCCCTACTCAAGTGTAATATTAGCTATAACAATGGGTGATGCAAAAATATTTGTTTGGATTTAACTTTGGTAATTAAGTGAAAATAACTTGGTATTGCCATGTTATTATCTTCTCTATGCTACAAGAAGACAAAATGTTTCAGGGAGCTCCTGGTATAGCTATATTTCATTTTTACTTAGTTGCAAAAGGCTGTCAGTCAAATTAGACAATTCATATATTATATTGCTATTGCCATTTTTATCAGTAAAAAATTGCTGTGATATTTTTTCCCCAGTTTTAATAATGTCAGAACAAATACACCAGTATAATACACATTTTCATGGTAGTGTGTATTTTTAATGTAAGCTTGTTTTTTATTTATTGGCCAGTGCACTTTGATATCTCAGCTGTTAACGAAATCCAGATTTTGCTGTGGGATACTGTGGCCACCTAAGGCTGGTTCCAAAAGTCAAACATAACTAAATGAAAATTAAATGAAAGGTTTGGTCTTTAGCTAATTTACCCCTTTTTAACAATCAACACATCTGCTAAATGCCAACTCATCTTTTGAAGCATTTTTAATGTGGTAATAAAATAACTCACAGCACGGGTACTTGTACTAAGTTTTGGTGAGTGAAATACTAATATTTTAGTACGTTTTCTTACCACAAATTAGTAGATATCTGTATTTGTTTTGTATGGTGGGCCTGACTGTGAAACTACTAATCAATATTTTCATCATCAAAAATATATCCATCCAACCATCCGTCCATTCATTTTCTTCCACTTAGAAAATTAGGCACAAATTAAACTGCTACAGTCCTAAAATGAGAAATAAAGGAAACATATTGAAATCCCCAGAGGATAAGGGAAAATCTGATCTCTGTCAAAATGATCAGGTTACGACTACATGCATGGAAAATGTACTGTTGATACTTGACGTCTTTCCCGAATTGAATTTTTACGTTACTGTAAAATGGTAAAATGTCATGTAAAGCAAATATACAGTAATTGTGTGCATGTGTGTTTGCATGCTGGTTATTAAAATCTTCTGTGGGGAGGGGCAGGGCGGGGTGGGGGCACTAATACTAAGTAAATCAATCAACTTCCAAAGTCTTCCAAGGCTTTTTAATGGCTGTCCCTCTTTGCCTGTCTCCTTCAGTGTGTCTATCGCAGATGCATTCAGCAGAGATTTTCAATTTATTTCTAATCAAGCTTTATCTAATATTCTCCCGACAGGCAATTAAAAATTCAAACTACCCTGAAAAGCCATTGCTCACTTTTCATTCTCTCCCTCTGTTCATTTAAGGATGTTATTTCATTAAAAGCTCTTGTTGATGAGTTTGAGGTAATTTGCAAGCACATTTGATTACCATGCTCTGCATTGCCATAGCCTTGTTCTATATGTAATGGTGATTTTTGTGTATGTCTGGACGTGCATGGATGTAAGAAAATGTTTTGTATCATCTTACTAAACACTTGCAGCACATAGGAGCTTAAATAATCTGTGCAGCACTTCGAAATATGTACAGTGTGAAAACATTAAAGACTTCCTACATAAGACCTTTTATTTGTCAGCAGTATTGCTCTGAGAAGGTATCACTACCCTGCCTTGTGCACTACCTGACTAGGTTTATGGCCAACCATGCAAAAACCGAATCCTCTTCCCACAAGATAGAGCTTTGAAATGGCAGCAAATAATTGCAAAGGGTGAATTTGTCATTACGAATCATAATGAGATTCTCCTGGTGAGAGGCTTTGTTTGGTCGGCTGAAAAGCCGCTCTGTTTTAAAGCCTCATAAACAAAATGCCACATTGTGCTTTTCTCCTCCTAAAGGATCAGCTGCACACTCTTTTATTCTATACATCATTCCCAGTTGTTTATTTAGAAAAATAATTGTGTCCTTGTTTAGTGTCTAAAATTATGTGACTGCAATTAAATTAGCAGTCATTCCGGTTTGGTTGGTTTGGATTTGTCTGAAGTAATAATTTGATGCTAGACTCAGTTAAACCTTAATCTCTGCTTTGTTTTGTTGTCCCTTGATTTAAGATAGATAGATAGATAGATAGATAGATAGATAGATAGATAGATAGATAGATAGATAGATAGATAGATAGATAGATAGATAGATAGATAGATAGATAGATAGATAGATATCGGTTTCAATACGACTGAGAATAACTGAGAGATGACTCTTGGCACAAGTAGTGTGATGTCTGTGATAAATTCTCCGTGGGTGACAGTGAGGGGAGGAGGACATTGAATATTTGGGTGATGTTCCCATCAATTCAGGGTGTATCAGTTCATATAAGAATAATGTATTAATATTTGTTTATAAAAGATAGATGACTTTGATTTTCATGCACTGCTCCATTCAGCTGTGATGTTGATGGGTACCAGGGACATGAAGTGCCTACAGCTAATGTGAGATAAATGCCTAGAAGGGCCTTGATCAGTATGTGCTGGAGGTGCTTGAAAGAAGAAGGGGGGGAAAAAGAACACATGGAAAACAAACCACCCTTGAGTGTTGCACGCTCTTCGCCTATTTAGGGCAGCCATGTCCAGCAGTAGATTTGAATATGCATGACTATCCCAGCTACCCTTGCAGCACAAGTCCGTGTCTAGGCACCAGCCTCTTTTCAGAGACAGAATACGCATGCATCTCATTTAAATATGTTACAGGCCCTGTCATACACAATAAATACAATATTTATTGGGTAAACAATGGAGAAATAACCCAAAAGTACAACACATGACAAGATGCTACTCTAAGCACAGTTAAGGATGACTGCCATTAATAATAATTAGCTAAATAACGATTAAATAAGTACTCTGACATTTCAGTGGAAAGTTTATATGTAAGAATAATAGTGGTCTTATGTTGGAATAGTATTTATGAAGCTACAAAACTCAACAGGTTATCTCATGTGAAGCTATAGCTTGCCATTCTTTCAACATACAATAAAAAACATCACAATAACTTTAATATAAAATGACTTTGCTCAAATGTGTCATACCAATAAAGGTTTTGCCAGCCGTGCCAGTTTTGTGCTGCGATCATTTCTGGTTTATTAAGGTCATGCCTTGATGAGTATGTCAGCATAGCAATTGACCCAACTCCCACTTGAGCGCTAAGCGATGATGCCTCTGCATGCAAGCGATGAGCTGATTTGAACGAAGCCAAGCCTGCACCTCGGAGCTGCAGTGCTTCTGCAGAGAGTCTGACTCCATTCCAAGCAACAAGTACTCGTGTAATATACTTCTTGTAAGCTGGGGAGCAGGAGACCTCCAGTTTACATCTTGGAGACTTGGTGCCACCATAGTGGATGTGAAGCTATCTCGCTTGCTCCCTGTGCTAGACTGGCTAATTAAATACTAAGGAAGGAATAAAATCTTAATGAGAAACACAAGCTTGCTGTGGTGTTTGGCACTGACCAGCTCCCTCTTATTAGGTGTACTTGCCCATATGTGCTTGGGTGAAGTGCCCATTAGAGCCTTCCCTAATGGATCTTCATCCGTGGCACTGAGATGCTAGTGGAATGTACATTTCGGCAATTTCCAAACTTGGCATACGAGCAGGTCTCGTTATGAAATTTCTTAGCCACAATAAATATTTTATGCAAATTAAAATTAAATTCTTTGCTTAGTTTAGGCAATTTCTCTTGTAAGTAGTGTATCTGTGAAGGAGATTACAACATTTGCTGGTTTGTTTATAATTTAATTTTTTATGTTGTGGCTGGCGGTGGGGAAAGACAGAACACCTGTGAGTGTTTATAATGTCCCATCTCCCTCACAGCTGCTCCTTTTCAAAACACCTCACTGGTGCAATAATTTCATAAAATTTCATGATTTACCATCTGGTAGACTGAGCTATAAGCACATGCAATAAGCATTTGTATGGCGCCGGTCCCAGAAAGGTACAATAACTGTATATTTTAACTTAATGGCTTTTCGGGGCATGCAAATTTCCACGGAGCAGATTGCAGAGATGCTACAATGTAAGTCTGGTCCCGTCTGTCTGCTTCTGTCTCTCCCTCCCGCTCTCTTCCACAATCCCTCCTATACAGTAGGCTACACGATCCCCCTATCAAGTGCTATAAAACATCCACACGCAGCAGCCCTCTATTGCCTCTGCCTTTGACTGTGAAGCAGCCCATGTCAAAATCTAGATATCAAACTCGGGAGAATGAGAGACACAGTAGGAGGTACAAGCAGATTATTTTCCTTTTAGCATCTAATGTCTGTGCATTTGGGTAATTAAAATGATTACTACAACAATTACACCAAGTAATTAGAAACTAATTACACTGGCATTTTTTGTGATTACAGGAGCAGATGAAAATAGTGTTCAAAATTAAATTCATTGCATATTCATGGAAATGAAATTAAATAGTGTTGGGTGGATGAGATAATAGAAGCCCGGAGAATGGTTTTCTAAGGGCTTTGGAGAACTCTCTGTGCCTAATGCTCTGAACAGGCAGTTTAAATCAGTGATAATCTTTTAATGGCCTTAAAAGAAGTTCATATTTAGAGTACTGTCAAACGCACCGAGGGATGTGATGTTTTTACTTCTTTACTTTTTTCTCTCCCCTCTTCCTCTTTGGCTCTGGGAATGATTAAACCTTTCAGATGTACAGCACAATAGAAAACATTTAATCATGATCTTCTCAAATGAAGGAAGAAGCAAGACCCTTTATGGCTCCTTTATGTTGCTTCATGCACAATGATTAAATTAAATATCCACTCCTGAATTCATTTTTCTCTCTCTTTGCACCATCTTCTTTCGCTGCGAGCCCTTCTTTTCTCTCTCTCTCACTCCCCCTCCTACCTCCCATCTATCGACAATAGTCAGGGCTTTAGCTGCTGCCATGATCATGTAATGAGATTCTTCAGATTAAATAGATTTCCTGTTAAACTTGGGGCTTGGTAGATAGGGTGTCAGGAATGAATGGTTATTAACATTTAAATATATCACAGAATAAGAGAGAGCAGGATAGGAGTGAGTGAGAGGAGGGTGGAGGGAGAGAAAGAGAGACAGAGAGGGATGTGGGGGGGATAAAAACAACAATATGAATTTTTCATTGTTATCGAGTATGGATTTTCCTCCGCACCAGATTTCTGTAGGACCTGATGAAACCAAAGTAATTAGAGAGACACAAGCAGGGCACCTAACAGCCATTACAGGAACGAGACCTCATTGTTTATGGAGTAAAGCCAATACAGCTTCACTGGTTAGAAAAGTGGGAAAAAAAGCCCATACTTGTTTTTCCTGATCTCCTGTGTCAGTGCTGTAGAGTATTGCACAATATTACCAAGTGAAATGTCTCTGACTGGCCTTCCTGTGAAGGGACCTGTGATGAAATTGATGGTCTTGTGATTTATCTTGTCGTGCCACTTTTTTTTTTTTGTTTCCTATTTCAATATTCCTCAAAGACGGGATGAACCTGTAAAAGTTAGCCATTGTGCTTGAGTTTCAAAGGGCGACAATGATGGACAATGACAGCATTTGTCTTTTTTAATACCTTAGCAGATCGCTAGTAGATGTTATTACAGCTATACGGAGCATGGGTAAAATTGAGCGGCGCCGCAGAGGTCGCAGGTCATTATGCGTTAATCACAAGTACTGTGGTGGCTGACTAAGTGAGAGAATGCTGAAGATTGAGTAGTGCTGGCAATATGTTTCTTGACAACAGTTAAAAAAAGGAAAAAAGAAAAGCATACTCCTTTATATTCACTTGACTTACCAAGAGATGAAAAATGATGAGAAGCGGATTGAGGATCAGAATGTATTTTTTTGTGTTTGGATGGTTGTTTATTATCCTTTTCCCAGTGTAGCTGTGTCTTTTTGATTAGTTGTAAGTATTTAGTGCTTAGATTAATTATCGCCACAGCGTTTTAAGACTCATGCCTCCCATTTCGGTGAAATTAAAGCACTTTTATTCAAAAATTAAATGGTAACACTTAATAGAAATTTTTAATTCTGCTCATTGATAAGGTTTAAAGGACCACACTGATGCTATCTACAGTGCTGTGTCTTTGTATTTTTGTTTTTCAAATGAAATATCGGCTTTAGCCCATTTCCCAATCTGTCATCTTCACACAGCCCCTTGTGAAATATTCTCACAGATGGTACAAAATGCTATGCTTATACAATATTTCTATCCTAAAGGACAGATTTTTCCATAAGCCGGGCACATCAACGACAGGACAGGTGTGCTATTTACATAACACTGTGACTTGTCACCAAGCAGCCTCTGTAAGTAAATGTCACATATCCACTTTCACTTGAAGTCGAGTCCCAACTGACATCCATCAAAATTTAGTTTGGTCCAGGGTGTGCCTGCTACCACTGACACTTCATGCTTAGTAATTAGCAGGTTCAGTCTTTGATCCAGGGTGGTCGAAATTAAATGTTTTCTCTCATCTGTCATCGCCTGGATCTCTTGAATCCATTTTAGCTATGCAGCGAGAGAGGGAGACAGAATACAGTGCAGAGCCAAAGCCCTGCTGAATGTGTGAAAGTAACAATAACAGTTGGAAAATCAGGCCATTCGTCTGACCCAGTGTGTTGTAAAAATGCAGAACTGGTAACCCTTCCCTGGTAACATCCAGATAAGACAATACATAATTGTTCTTCCTAGCAAACAAAGACATATGGTGAGGCTTATATAAAATAAGAAATAGATATGTTATGTCAGTGACAGCATGTAAATATTACCTGCTTTGTTTTGGGACTTAACTTACTGGTAGGTGAATACTAACTGGGGATGTGTGAGTTTCATCAACATAATTTCTTTGTTGCAAAGCATAGAAATCCTAGTTACAGTAGGATGTCTATTAAAGGTAATGCATTGTTTTCTGTAACAGATATTTGATTTTCTGGGTTGTATTTGCAGTTCCTGTGTATTTCCTCCTTTGTGTTCTTTAGTGTTAGGTTTTTGCCAGTGTCCACTTTGCTTCTTCACTGTTTCTCGATTGTTTTGCGTTTTATATCTGCGATTCCTCTTTTGGGTTACTTGCTGTTTTATTCTAAACTTACTAATCTTGTGTGTCTTTGTGTCCTCCCTTTTTGCTTGTCCCTCGCTGGTTTCCCACCAATGTCCTGTTTTCCAGCTAGTTTTCTGTGTATTTATAGTTTTGTCTCTCCTGCTTTAGTTATTAGTTTATCTTTGTTCCCAGCCTCTATTCACCCGACTGTAGTTTTTCCTCTTACCCTGCTTATCTCTTTTCATTTCTATGCAGTTCTCTAACTTTTGGTTATGCTCTTTTTTTTTAAATTCACTTATTGTATTTTCCTTAATGGGATTATTTACTGGTGGGTTTCATTGAAACTCACTTTTACTTCTTACCAGCATGTGGGTTTAAATCTTTTAATAAATACACATAACAGAGATCACTTTGAAATTAATGTTTTGTTATTGTTATTATTATTTTTAGATATTTTTATAGTATAATATTGTTAATGGATGGAGGATTACTCCCCTTTGAAATATTTGTACTGAATCCTGAGGTAAAAAAATCTGATATTTAGACAAAACTAACATGAGCAATGGCACTAAATCTAAACTACATATTAATTATTTTGTAGGCATCAATATTTCTTGTTTAAGTTTTCTGATGGGAGTCATAACGACAAAGCTGCAGAATTAAGCCGTTTTTGCTGTTCTAAGCTATGGACTGTTGTCAGAAACTCTCGAATTATCAAACAAACAAGACAAGAGGGCTGGCTTGCTTTCCCTGGAGTTCACCGGACTACAAGTCATCCTTCATGCTGGACCAGCCTGACTCTGTGAATGTGGAAGCAGGTGTGGTGGCAGGACAGTGGAAATCCCCTCTCCGGCTTTGCCTTCACCGTTGCCCACTTGTTAATGACTGGGCTGTGGGAAGCTAGTCCTTTGTGTATGCTGTTATAAAGCACTCAAAGCCTCCAGGATGGCAGCAAGCTCACTCCTTGGCCCCGAGGCACTCTGTGGAGAATAAGACACACCTCATGCTTTGTTTTCCTGCTCAATGGGATCCCACACCAGAGGAAAGCCAGACTATAAAAGGAGCAGTGTCTCAGTTCCTTTCCACAAATGTGTACCTCTGTTTACATCTTAAAGGTAAAGAAACTTATTTCTCTATGCACTCACATGAAATAAATGTAGGACAAAAAAGTTACTTAAAACTTTAAAATTAATTCTTTCTTCCTTCTTTCTGTATCTTTAGAATGGTCCTAACAAGAAACAATATTACAATAGATCTGCAGGTGTTAAGGTTTTTCACAGAAATCCAAGAAAGGCAGGGGCTATGGACTGCAGTCTCATCATGCACACAATATACATTTATTTTAAGATCTGTCCATCAATCTGTATATCTGTTTGTGCTGCTTATCCAGGTCCAGGTCACAGGCTATGCATACCAGACCTCCCTCTCCCAGCAACCTCCTAGCTATTCTGGTGCGACAGGCAGTCCCAACCAGCCAAAAATTATAATCTCTCCAGCGTATTCTGGGTCTCTCCCAGGGTCTCCACCCAGCAGCAGTAACCCAAAACATCTTACTTACAAATGCCACGATACCAACACGTTAACAGTCAGTATCAATACCAACAGGATTACATGATTCTGGATACCCAATTTGATACCAACTTGATAAGAAAAAAAAGATGAACCCATGTACTTTAAACATAAATTATTTATTAAATAAATTACTGTCTTGTGAACATTTATTTAAAAATATTAGCATTATATTCTGTTGACAGGATGTTAGAAGGTTGCTGATTATCTTACAGATTTACTATGAGGTATAACATTAGTTATAGCACATTAGCTTAAGCATTTATTTATTATTAGCCATTGCAAATATTTTAGCCTATGAAACATGCCAACAGCAATGCCAGCTAACGTGACGTGTTTCAGGATAGCAATCCAAAGTAATCTCTTACTGCCTTTTTGGAAGTAATAAAAAATAAAATTAAAAAATAAATAAGTTTTCTGAATTTTGGTTTTAAAAAAACATCGTAAGTATTGGTTTGGTTGGAATTCATACCTACAGTAGAATCAGTGGGAGGCATTTTTAAGCTGGTGGAACTCCTCATCCTACTCCAAGGTAAGATTTTTTTTTCTAGCTAAATGGCGTCAAGTTGCTTATCCAGCATCATTTAACTCTACTGTTATTGGTACAGACTACTAAATTCCTGGTATGTTGAGATTCCCGCTCCTAGGTAAGATGGGTACTCTTGGCATCCGTACTTAGGAGAGGCGGAGGAGGCATCTTAAATGCTCAAGCCACCTCAACCATTGAACTCCCCACCCATATCTCAGGGAGAACCCAGACGGCCTCTGGAGAAAGCACATTTATGCTACTTGATGGCTCATGGCCATAGGATGACAGATCGATCACTAAATCAGCAGCTAAGTTCTATTTTTATCTTTGGGAAATATCTGCATCAAATAATGATGTAAAAACTTAATATGAAGCTACTACCACCAATCATCTATGCTAGCATAGCACAGAAACGAGAAACAGTTAGCTTGTCCCAAATCCAACTATCAGCACAGTTAAAGAAAATAAAGTTCTATTTTGTGCGATTACACACAAAAAAGTGGGCAAAACAATCTGTTTAAGGGGCACTATGCTGCTGTTTGCCTCTCTACATTAAACTGTAGTTTATACATTAAACTACATTATTGTAATTGTAGGTGACCACTGGACAGAAAGCAGATGCTGAAGACATAAAGCATCTTAGTTTTGCATACAAACTGAAAATAAGAAACGCCAGTTAAGTGTTACACTTTTTTCTGGTTTGTGCCTCATATACTCAAAAAGTTTTTGCCTGTCTAAAGGGAAGCTTATTACTTGCTTATTAGCACTGTTTGCTCACTGGGGGGGATGTGAGCAAGTTATTATATTTGGAAAACTTATCTTTAGATATCATCACTCGCCAATACAAAATAAGTCAAATTAGAGCTAGGCTTGGAACCCAATAACAAAAATGTACAATATAATGCTCACTGATGTTTACATTGTTTGGCACAGATTCATATAAAGTGTGATATCATAGGATTTTCAATCAGTGTGTCCCTTTCGAGCGTTCTCATTTTTTGCAGATCAATAGCAGCTTCTGTTCAACTTCAGCTCTGCCTTGCTTTGAAACCCTCCTGTTTTTCCATCATATGCAATCATTCCAGAGTTTATTCAATTTATATTTAGGTTCTCAGAATTACAGCCATACATTCATTTGACATTGTTATCAATATTTATCACATTTAGTGTGCAAACGTACAGGATTTCACTGGTCAGTTACAGAGACAATAAGACTGCAGACCTAGAACTCATAATATTTTGGTTCCAATTACTATTGATTTTACAATTGGTTTGCAGCAGGATGTTGTTTTATTACTAATATATTTAATGTGCAAATCAATATGAACACTTGCTCCGCTCATTCTTAGGAAGGATATACAATCAAAGATACGGACTTCAAACAGCTGCGGACACTTTCTGATCCTTCCAGTAAACGACTGCAGCAGACAGTTAGATGCTGTTGCATTGAGTAAAAATACAAGCGTTTAACCGTTGCCTTATATATTAAAGAAAAAAAAACACTTCAGCAAACCATTAACCTCACACTATACACAAAGAAGGTAAAAGGTCGGTAAGTTGTCACATTTTTAAAAGCATTGTGACTCTATTGGCTCGGAGCAGGGGCTAACAGAGAGCCAGCGGTGGGGTTTATCTCAACAAAAGACCGTCAAATGTAAGTGCAATTACTGCCAGAAGCAATAAAACAGGCTCTGCATTCCAGAACCACAGCGAGAGGGCACCTACGATCCTGAGAGCTCCCCCCAGCCTTCCCGTGTGGGCCTCAGATTGAGTGATGATAGCACAACATGATAGAGTAAGGCATAGAGAACCAGACCGTGTGGAGTACATTTATAATTTGTAATTGATAATGTAATAAAGGCTGCAAATAGGCTCAGAGTGTAGTTTCGCCGTTTGCAGCGACTGGCAACATGGGTTCATTCTGCCAAAATTACTAGCATTTCTCTCTCTATTTCACTGCTTTCTGTCAGTTCGCTCTTTATCACAGACCACGTCTACCTCTTTTTTCGCTCCGCGGACTGTGTGACATGGAATTGACATGTAGGTTCGCAGGCAACATGATGCTATTGAGCTGTGATGTAAAGGTAGCTACCAGGCTTCCTAAATACATCCATGCTAGAGTGGGCATGGAGCAGGGGGAGCAGGCAGGCAGGCCTCACCGCTGGGTTTAGCTCAGCTGTAGGCCTGTTAGATCAAATGAACCGCTCCATGCTTCTACACCAGCAAGGTCAGGCTGGGGATCTGTAGTGGATGAGGTCATGTGACCGTGTGGGATTTGAGGCTGCTGAGATGGAAGTCAACATTTATGAAAGCTGACAATGATTAACCACGTAGGGATGTTTTCACATAAAACTGAAAATATGGACTTTCAAAGGGTCCACGGGAGTGACACAACGCAGGGCGCTGTTATGTAATTGGAGGCGTTCGGATAAGATGCCTGGGACATATAAATGATCGTCAGAAAAAGAGCAGCTGGGTGAGTGAGTGGCATACATGCCTGTGGACTCTACAGAGGCTGCTTGCTACTTGACAGTGTGTCTCACTAAACTGTTGAGGGTGGGGGTGCTGTTTGCAGGGCTCTAAAGTGAGACGGAGGTGCACACTGGTCAAAATGAAGGTAAAGTGGTAGCTTTGGCTGCACTCCTTCCCTAATGCCCTACGGCACCTCCACCATTAGCATTCCCCACTGCGACTTGAGTTCATAAGACTAATGGAGTTGCTACCTGGGGACATTAATTGTGCGTGACACCACTTGGGGGCTTTTGTGCACTCACACTAATATCACCGCGCCTGCCTGACAAAGCGCCCGAAAAGATTACAAACAAACCCCAAATAACTGCCAGTGTTTTGTTGCCGTTTGACAGGAGAGTATGTGTGATTTTGGTACGTGTGTGTACGTGCGGCGGGTCTGGGGGGTCGAGGAGGCTCGGGTTCACCTGCAGGATTGCCGTACGACCTGAAGAGTCAAGCGATACGTGTCTCACCCCGGTGTATGGATGACTTCATCACTGCAGGACGACTCCCAGCGACAGTGTTTCGCCTCACGTCAAATTTTTGACACATGCATGACATCATCCAATAAAAATGCAGTCCCGGTCCCCAAGAGTATCCTCAATCCACAGGGAACAACAGGCTGGGCTGTAATGGAGGAGATGTGAGAGGATGTACTTCTCTGCCTGTAAAAGTTAAAGCATATAAATGTACACTGAGCTATCACTTCATTAATGCGATCCATTATAGCAATGCTGTAATAAATCCTACTGCACCGCTCCAAAGCGACAAAGGTAAAGGTAATAGCCATGCTTAATTTTGGTTGACGCAGCATAAAGACATGTTTTGCTTTTGGCATTAGTTGGGTGTTTTTTCTGTAGTTTTAGACGGCATTGAAAGGTCACAACTTTGTCCATCTCTGTTTACACCGAGAACAAAGCATTTAAAAAACCCAGCTGCTGCAATGATCACATTAGATTACGGAGTTCTATTGTCATTGAGTGTCTACATGTAAAACTGAAATGTTGCAGATTTGCAGTATTCAGGACAGATTTTTTTTTATTTTCGTTAAAACACAGGGCACAACAGGCTGTGTGTTAGCCCTGCGACAGACTGGAGACCTGTCCAGGGTGTACCTGGCCTCTTGCCCTAAGACAGCTGGGATCGGCTGCGTGACCCTGAAAAATGAGAGGGAGAGAATGGATGGATAGATGGCTTTAAAAACACTGGATATGAACAAGGTGTAAATTCTATATATGCAGAAAGACTGACAGGCATTGCAAACACTCAAATAGATAAAAGTTGGCTACATTAGCTCTTTTTCCTCCAAGAATGCAATTCTTTATTTAACATTGCAATTTATGTGTTTTTAACATCTAAAACTATTGAACTCTCAGTGTTGTATACAGTTGTTGAGTTTATGACACTTTGTCGTACTGTAAATCTAACTTCTGATAAACTCAAGTGTTGCCACGTCGCAGTTTTGTGTTTTTCTGTAGTTGGTTTGGGACTAAAAGGCAAACTAAAGGCAGCTGAAACTGAACAAACTCACGGCGCATAAAAACAGAGTAGCAGGATAATTCACAGTAGTATTTACATGTAAGGCATTATTGGAAATGACTGTAACGCTGTTTATTAATTCTTCTTTACATATAGAAAAGCGTGAATGCAGCTGTCTGTAATCATCTGTTATCAAAGCTAAAACATAGAAGAGTGAGTTTATTTTTTTATCTTTACCTGACTTACTTGCAGTTTTTTGAAACAAACATGAAGCAAGAGATCTGAAGACTCCAAGTTATTAAGATATTCTTTCTAAGAAGTGTGACACATTCGTCGAATTGATTGTGAAGAAAGGGGTAAAGGGTGGTGGCCTCTCTCCAGAGAGTCAAACCAATTTACACTTCTATAATTACATTTGTATTTACACTAAGACAGTGAAAGTTTGATTTGTCGTTTCAGATCTATTTTCCTCACTGTCCGTTGTCTTCATAGAAAGCTGGAAAATCATTATCCGCTTTTGTCATAGCATGTACTAGCCAGCTACGATAAAGGAAGAGTCGTGTAATGAATGTCAAAGCTATTTCCATCAGATATTGTGAAATATGGGTTCAGAAGAGCCATTCAAAGAGATAATATGATAATTTGATTTCTCAGATAGGCTGAACGGAAATGCCGTGTCTGGACATTTTGAAAAGCAGAATCCATTACTTGTTCTTAATTCACCCTGGCATAAATTAAAGGATTTCTGCAGGCCATTAACTCATCCATTAATACCCGGGGTCAAGATTATTGAAGCCCAGGTTAAGGCAATATGAAGGGCTATTTCTTGGAGATGTGTCACACAATGATTACAGTAGGGTTTTGAATTGTCTGCCATTAATTGTAAAATTATTCCCTCCTTTTGCTCCAGATAAACAGCAGGGAAAAAGATAATAGTCACACGGGTAGATAATCCTGTTGCAAAAAATTAATTTCCATTTCATTTGTTTTGTTATGTTTCAGGCAATTTCAGGGCAGCGGTTGATTGTTTCGGAGGATATGAAGTGTAAGAACAGGGGAAACTACTGAAAGGAGGTGTAAAATGAGGTTTGTGTCAGCACAAAATTGAAACCCGCTGAGCTATTTTTAATTTGGAGTGTTGGAGTGTATGATGAAGGTGGCCACAAACGCAGGGGAGTATGAACAGACAAAACCGGGGTGCGTGTGCGCAAATTGCCGTCCCGCATGTCACCACAGACATAATATATACCCGTCCTAATTTGTTTCACGTGTCCCTGCAGTGAAATGCAATAGTGACACAGTGTGCCTCTTACTCCAGTTTACCAAGAGTGTTTTTTTTTTCTTCTTCTGTTCATTCTAGTCCGTATAGCGAGCAGAGCTCTGTAGGAATAAGCTCTGTGCTCAGGTGTTCAGCAGCTCTCTACCAGTTTGGGACCTGTGTAAAAGAAGATGAAATTAAGGCAAATAAAAATCATATTAAAGAATATTACAGCCTAACAGCCATTAGTCTACAGCTTCCTGTCAGCTTTTGATGGATTCCTCACTTAGTTCAATGAGTGGTCTAATGACATTGATAAAATCACTTGCAAACAAAAAGAAAGCCAGAGCGTTCATCTAATGCACATATGACGCCGAAAACAAATTCACTAAGACGTTTGCAGTTGTTTATGCTTTTTGAGTTTTTTTAATGCATTATTTACATGTGGAGAGATTATATTGCAAACAACCCCCACAGAAGTAGAAATCTTGCGCATTAAAGCAGCTTATATTTCCCCACTAACTCCCAGGGTCCTGAGCCACACTCTGACATACTAAGGGGAATTAATTTTACAAGCAGGGAGTTCCTCCTTATTGCTTCCTGCTAGCGCTAAGGCGTCTGGCTTCAAAAGTGATCCTGACATACACATGCACAATAGATGAGCTGTACGGATGCTCACAGCCCAGGAATACAAAGGCGGACCGGCAGCCAGTAGAGTCGAGTGGACTGGAAATACTTCAGTATTCACTGACCTCTTTGCTATTTCATCCTCTCTAAACTATTTTTCTAGTTTGGGGAAAACACTTTCTATCACTGTCAGGTTGGGCGAGGATAAAAACTCTCTACTAGCGGATTAGCTGTCTGCTTGCTCTTGCCGCCGTACCGCAGCAATAAAACACAGGCTTGCACAGCTCCCTTACCTTTAGTTTGAAAGCTGAAATGGGAATTGGATTTATTTTGTTTCATAATTTTAGCAGACAGTGACTCCCACTGTGATAGAATATCAAATTGTGACCATATGGATTTACAGTGGTAGTTTAACAAAAAAATGATTGTCCAAAAGTAGGGAAAAGATCGTAACCTCGCCTCCCTTTTCCAGTAGACACATTCATGTGACGTGAACCTTGTTTGTCTTAAATAGTTGAAACGCGCAAACACGATGGCATATTTCACCGCACCCTGCACTGTGACAGTGTAAAAAGATATGAAACCATTCAATCTATTTAATTAAGACAGCTTAGTAGTGGCACCCAGTTGCAGGGTGTTTAAGCTAATTACAGTATTAATTACAACATTAATTAAATGACATAATTGCCTTTCAAAACAATGACTCCTGTATCCCCGGTAAGGTAAAGGGTTAATTTACTGTGGAAGCAGGCATGCATTATTTACATGCTTGGTTGAATAATACATTTAAGAAGTGGGCTTATAAATTTACTAGCACAAAGAAAAGCAAAGCTTAGCAGCTAAGCAAGGCTGATTTAAATATCTGTCTTAAATGAATATTTCTTTGAGTTATGGTCACACCACAGAGGGGTAAATCTCTTCAGCTGGTATCTGTGGAGACTCACGGGAATAAACTTCACTGTGTAAAGAAATCAAATGTGTAATTTCATTATTCGCAGCACTGTATGCAGATGTTGGATGATAAATTTAAATATTTGCAAATGTAAACACAGATATAACTTCTGTCAGTTTTCTCAGTGCATTCAGATCCATATCTGGATTCTCTGTCAAGAATTTCCACCCAGCAAATCGCAGCAATGGTGTTTAATAGACTTTAACATGAAAGCTATTTATGCATTTTATATTTGGGATTTTACGTATAATGGAGAGTGAGTGTTTTTTTTTACATATATGTCATTGAAAAAAGAAAGCAGGAGCAAGCTTTACAAAGAAGAAATAAACTCATAGACAAAAAAACAGACTAAGGAGTAAAAGGTAGAGCTGTGAAGGTACCATGCTGAGCCAGACATATGAAGAAAAAAAATTACATCTCAGTCTGACGAGTGACTAATCAAGGCAAGCGAAATGGTGCTGCAATAAATTACTCCACTGTGAAATAAACCACACAAACAGACTGATGATAATAAATGTAAATTATTTCTGGGGAGAAATTTTCCTGGTACATGAGTAATATGAACCATCAGGAAGGAGTCTTCCTTAACATTAATTACAGAAAATGACAAGTGAGCTGACAAGTAGGAAGGCTCATTATCTGAAAACATATTCACAACTTCGCAATTTGCACAAGATGGACTCCAGCTAAATTAATCTCCTTTCTTTGCATGAGCCCCTTCTAATTTTCATGTTATTAACAGGTTTGCAGTATCACTCAGTGCTTGTCACCCTAATCAGGTTTTTCGGCGTGTTCGGGAAACCGTGGTGTCATTTGAAAAGGATCAGGCCTCATAATGTGCTCTCCATCACGCGTCTGAATCTACAAGGTTGCTTTTAATAAGGTTCCTTAATCATTTCTCCTTTTTTGCTCAACTTTTGGCCTGGTTGGCTTCTATTATCACTCTTTTCGTGGAGAGGCGCCATTAAAAGAAGAGCTGGCTTATCTGAGAACAAGAAGCACGGAAAAGAAATTCGTCGGGTCGTTACGTGATAGACATTTCACGTGACCTTTCAAAACCAACACGTAGGATTGCACAGTGGTTTCTTTTTTTTTTTTTTATTGTAATGACGCTAAGCTAATTTAAATGTTTAGTAAAGGTGCAACTTTAAAAGATGCAACAGAGACTGGGATAATTATTTGAAATGAGAAGCAGCAAACCAAAGACATGTTTTTAGATTTGCAAATATGGTTCTCACAATACAAAAAAAAAAAAAAAAAATTAGACCAAAATCATGAGCAGTTTGTTTCTACTGAATATTCCTTTGCAGTACTTAGCTGTTTAAAAAAAGATCTATTGAAAGCAACAATATTATCAAGGAAAACAACACGTCCAGCTGCCATTGGGAAATCCTGATTAGAAATGATGTTTGTACATTACTGATTTCCTAAAACAACTGCATGTGTTTGTTTTTCTATCTCCTTACTTAACGTGTGTGACTATATGATGTGTAGCTTGATTACATACTGGCTTACTCTCGAGTGCCAAAACCTAACCATAAAATCACTGAAGTTTGTTCAAACTATCACTGCCAGTAACTACATTTTCCAGGAATCAGTGTTTCCATCACGCATGAGAGCTAAAAATGTCACTCAGTTTCTAGTCTGCTAGTCTTGTATACATACTGATGAGTGGTAGATAAAAAGGGAAAAAGACTTTGAATATCAAAAACAGGGAACAGTTGCTTAAACCTGTCCATACATACATACATACATGGATGTACTGTCAGTGATTATTTTTTAAAGATGAAACATAGCTAGAAAAACTAATTAATAGGCTATATGTTGTTAAAATTAACACTAACAAGCATAGGAAGTCAGTCTATAGATATTCTGCTAATTGGCACGTGACCTCATGTGACCCAGCGTTTAGTGTGTGCAGCCCTTCTTCGTCGATTGGTATTTTCTCTCTTCCTATATTGAAGTTGTCTGGATGTTGAAAAACTGTGTAGAGAGAAGTGATTTATGTATTTATGCAAAGCTGTTACAATAAGTGAAATCCACTAGTAATACAGCTGCTGTTCAGCACAAAGTAGAAACATGCAAATGGCATTAATGATGATGCTGCAGGTGAGCTTTACTAAATATATTGCATACTGATCGTGCTGCCTCCTCGAACAAGATGCAGTGTCAGTGAATTCGCTCTTAGGATTTGTATTATGAAGTGAAATCTACGTTAAAATTGTTTCTGCTATTGATATGTTCCAATCATCCATTGTTCCAAAATCAATCCTATTAATAAATCAATCAATCCAATTCTAACACTGCTTATCCATCTAATTTCATTACACACGACACACCAGCAACTGTAACGGTAAGGCATTTAAGTAATGGTGCGACTCTTGTCTTGTTTGAATGAATAAATCAAAGCAAATGTAAGGTGTTTGCGTGATCTGAAAAGTCGCTGTGTTACACACCCGGTTTAATTCACAGGTAACCTCATGATAGCTGAAGCAGAAATGCAACATGTCATGCAAAATTAGTTCAGAGAGAATAAGTTTCAGAGGGAAGCAAAATGTTATGAGGGAGTCCATAATGGCAGAGGCAGCTTTATCTGTGCTGCTCTCTCTCACACACACACACTCTAATTACATTTCACAGATTGTACAACAATAGCTGCTGGTAACCTTTAGTGGATGGGCTTTTCAATAATGCAAAGTACACATTTTCATATCTATTTTTCCCACTGTGCTTCCCATTTATTAATTTGCTGAACACAATAAAACAAAGGCTCAACGTAATGTGCTCCTTTGCTCGAAAGGCACCCAACAAGATAAAAACACAAAGCCATCTCTCCATAATGAAGAATGGGCCTGCATGCAATCCAGCAGGGTAATGTCTTATGTTTCCAATTTAGAAGGCCATTTGGCTAGTAACCACAAAATAGGACCTTTTGTTTCTCAAACTTTTTTTGGTGTGTGCGCGTTTAACCATTCAAAATAATTTATAGCCATGTCACGATTTAAATTGTAACCCCAAAATAAAACACTGTATTATTCGCAGATAACACTGGAGCAGAAATCTGAAAACAAATACCGGCTCTTGCAAATGTACAGTAACATGCATTGCTAATTATTTGCTGACATGTTCCTGGAGAGTTGAAGAGATAACTGTGTTTAACCAAACATTTACCGAAGGCAGAGTTCCCCTGGATACAACGTTTTACCTTATGAATGAATAGAAAATAAATTATTTCCATGAAGGTACAAGTGAAAATGTTACATGCTGGTAGACACAACTTTTATTGTTGTTCTAGGAAGCTAAGAGTCAGGTTGGAATAGGCAAATATATAAGGCAAAGCCCCTACAATATTTGGAGGAAGTCCCAACAATCAGACGATCCTATATGAGGAAGTACTGGGCAAGAGTGGGAAGGGAAAACTCCCTTTTAAAAGGAAAAAAAAAAAACCTCTGGAAGAAAAAGGCTCATAGAAGGGTGGCCATGTTATAAAACAAACTACTCTAACTGAGCACTCAAAAGGCTTCATCCACCCCAAACACATTCACACAAGCCCTTTGTTGAACATGTACACACTCACACGTCACCAACGGCTGCATCAGGGGCCAAATCACTGAAGAAGCATCCTTCTCCCAGCCTTGGAAAACCAACCAGCTCTACCTCCAGAGCCACAGTCAGGTCATTTGCTACAAGCAACTATGGAAGGGGAAAAAAGAAAAAGGCAAGGATAAGGATAGAGGACAGAACACACACTATGGGAGAAAAGTGTGTGTGTTGACTCCCGTCAAAAAGCTAATACATTCAGATGAAAGGTGTGGTAATAAAAACACAAAATCCAAAAAAAAGTTTTCTATAATTGAAAGATCTTCTGCCTCCAGACCCACTCTTCTTCTCCTCCACCAAGATATTTTATTTCAGAAACTGTCATTTACTTGCGTCAGATATAAGACGATCAGTTATCATAGTTCACGTAGGAAAAAAATAATAAATAGCTGTACCTAAGGATTAATGCAAACAGTCATTCAGCTGGCGTGCGGTTACATTTATAAATCTCGGTGAAGAAAAACTGTTTTGTGGCCCTTGTTCTACCAGTTTGCCTCATAACACAAATAACATGTTCTTTTGATCCAAATCAACTATGGCAGCTGCTACAAGGGATTTTTAATTGAATGATTATTGTATTAAATAGTTGCTTTTAATGGAGCGTGCACCTCTGCAATTATTTCCGCTTTAAGAAGCTGAACCCTGGGCAGGTCTTTACTGCCACGGGCGCTTGGTTTGCTTCCAAATGAGTGGTCACTGTTGGTGTGGAGTCAGCCTTTCACCTGCAAAAGAAACATACAGAAGACCAGACTAATAAGCCTGAGAAATGTAACCCTCTACGACAAACCATATTTTGGTGATTACACTGTACCTTAATTAGATTTTTTCATTTATTTACTTATTTTGTAACCCAAAACACCTCAGTGTTCAGTTAAATAATGAGCAGCAGAGGGTTTGACCTTTGACCTGGGGGTGGTGCAATCCTATCTGGTGCCAAATCTGCATAAGACGCAGTGCTAGCTACAGCTAATACTAATATTATATTTGTGCCCATTTAAATTGAAAAAAGAATATTTAAAAAAAATATGTGCATGTTCAAGAAAATCTGAAGAATTATTTATTTAATTTGTTTGTTTAAAGAAAAATTCAGATTGAATTTGTTTACTAAAACAGCCCTTCTTGGTTTGTTGCCCCAGCGCAACATTGTGCAGTTAGATCGTGGTGCTACGTGTTAAGCAGTGGTTCTAAATTCTGGTCCTTGGGACTGCATGTTTTAAGATTTTAGATGCTTTCCCACTCCAAAACACCTGATTCAAATGATCGATCTGTTATCAGCCAGTTGCCGCACACAATACTGAGTTGGTCATTTGAGTCAGGTGTGCTGGAGCAGGGATTGGGATCACTTTTTGAGAGCACTGAGTGATGGAATTGTAAGCAATCAAATCATTCACTAAAATTAGCATTTTATGGGAGGAAAGGATTTGATTGGCCAGTTAGAGTCATAAGGTAGTAAAGGCAGTGAACTGGATGAGAGTGACAGGAAGTAAGAGAGGATCCCAGAATCTGCTCTGAGGAACAGTTAGAAGATCAGGGCTCAGTTAAGGGCTGTAGATATGTGATGTGTGTGGATAAGCAATAGTGTGCGCATTCAAATGATAATGATGATGATGATGATGATGTGTGTGCGTGTGTGTGTGCGTGTATGGGGGGTTGGGGGCAGGGAGCTTTATGGAGAGAAGACTTTATGAGGAGAGATGTAAGGTACCAGGATATAATTGTATTCAAAAAGTCATAAAGTTCCACACAGAGTAGTTAGACACATTCAGACACATACAAACATAACCCGTGCATCAGCAAAGACACAGACACACAAAAAGCACTTAGTTATTTGTCACAAAGCAGGTAATTAATACATTTCATATAAATCATCTACTGATTGAAAGGTTGGTGGTTCGATCCCTAGCTGCTCCAGGCTGTATCCCAAAGTACCCTTGGGCAAGATACTGAACCCTAGTTGCTCCCAATGCATTCATCAGAGTGTGAATGCCTGTGTGAATGTCAGAAAGGAAGCACTTACATATAGAAAAGGTGCTTGTATGAATGTGTGTGTGTGGGTGAGGCATGGATGAGACATGTTGTGGAAAAACTTTGAGTGCTCAAGTAGAAAAGCGCTATAGAAAAGGCAGTGCATTTACCAGTTATGTAGCAGCATGAAACACGTACATAAAAATCACTTTGATGTTTGTTAAAATAAAAATGAAAATTTTGAATGAATTTGTTGTTTTTCTCATAAATTTACAAAATGAGTATATACAAAAAACTGTGACATTGTAGTACCCTTATTGTATATTGCTCCATTGAGGTAAGGAGGGGCACTAATTTATTGATTCATATATTAAGAAGAAGCCCCCACCCCCCATGAAGTAGGGTGAAACATTTCTTTCTCTGAAAAACTAAAATTCATGCCATAGAGGGTTAACTAAATATTTAAAAATACACGTACTGTGTAAACACAGCACAAATCCTTGGCTGTGACTTGAAACTGGCAGCAAGAGATTCACAGCACAGAAGGCCCTTTGAAGTTATGTGACTGCTTTGCAAGTATAAAAAAAGAAGTCTAATAACTACTAATAGAACAAATCTGAACAATTTCCTTAATCCTGTGATATTTTTCTCTGATAGGATCAATATTTGCCAGAACAATTCCCTTATCTACACAGTGTGATGAAATATTGAATGTATGAAAGAGGTGATAATGTTAGTCATAGTCTTCTTCTAAAGCCAAGCACGATCCCAGATTATGGGATCATTTATGAAAGATTCTGCTGTTGTCTGCGAAGATATTTTCCCTGACATCAGAAAGATGGAGAGCCCACATGATCAAACATAGGAAAAATACACTACTGCAAATGCATTAAAGGAGGATTCGGTGCTAAATTCTCTTCATTTTGACTGCTAGACTGAGAAATATAAAAACCCGTGCAAATGTTTCAATTCCTCAATATGAGAAAAACAACAATTGCGGCAACATCTCAATCAAAGAAAGGAGCCTTTGAATGAAATTATCAAGTAAGAAAGCTTTTGTATATTATATGCACAATAAATCAGACTGTATAAAAGCCATTCATGTTATGTTGTCACGTTTTTTGGGTTAAAGTTCTTTATCTTGTGCTCTAATCCAACAGCTGATACATTTCTCTGTCAAAATGTCCTGGCAATTTTCTTGGCATTTCGCTGCTGCCAAATCATGTGAGTGCTAAAGACATGTAAGCAGTGTTGGGAAGGTTACTTTTAAAATGTATTCCATTATAGATTGCAGAATACATGCCCCAAAATGTATTCCGTAACGCATTCCGTTACGTTACTCGATGAGAGTAACATATTCTCAATACTTGGATTACTTAATATATTATCATGCTGTTTACAACTACGTGAACTACATATATATATATATATATATATATATATATATATATATATATATATATATATATATATACATACATATATATAATGTTTTTCCTCTACACCCCCCCCCCCCCAATTTTTTTGCACATGTCGAGGAGCGTGTCAGGCTACATTTCACTGTGTGTTGTACTTGTATAACTATGCATGTGACAAATAAAGAACCTTGACCTTGACCTTGAATGTACTATTGCTGTGATTTATTACTGTTACTGACGGTCCGCGGCTCCGAACCGTAGTAAAGGGACCTCTGGCTAATACGGTGGGTTCCGTGTCGGCTCGTAGCCGAAAACTAGCTTTACTTTGTTGTCTGGGTCAACTTTGTTTGCCAGAGACAGAGAGAGGCGTTGAAAGACTGTTCCAACGGACCTTATTGTTTCAGAGGAAAATACGAACAGAGCGTACAGTCGAGTCTTAATAGCTTACTTACAACTGGGCTCGTCAGGCACTCTTCTTGGCTACAGTGGTTATTATCATATTTACATGCTTCCAGCTCCCGTTTTTGCTCGATGACAACTTGTGCTTTTCCTTTTTCTCCCTCCCTCGCTCACAGACACATAACGGGTATGGCAGTCCATTCTCCCTGCAGCATGGACTACACTGCCTATGAGGCTACATTCTTTAGAGCAGCGGTCCCCAACCCCCGGGCCTCGGACCGGTACCGCTCCGTGAGTCGTTTGGTACCGGGCCGCGAGAGTTGAGGCTCAGGTGTGAAATGTATGGTTTTCAGGGTTTTTATCGGTTTTCAGCGTTATTTTGTTATCATTTTGATCGTTAACTCGGTTTTCCTGGGTCTTTTCATGTGTGTTATGAATAAATCTTCTTTTTTTCAGTACCGGTACTAGTTTTATTTTGTTGTATTTATCCGCGACACCTTAAAGGCTGGTCCGTGAAAATATTGTCGGACATAAACCGGTCCGTGGCGCAAAAAAGGTTGGGGACCACTGCTTTAGAGCTATACCTGTAGCATTCTGCCTATTAGCTTAGCACAACAACAAAAAGGCGCTCTCTCACCCAGGAAACACGCAGAGAGAGAGAGAGCGTCACCGTGTAACCATTGCAACCGTAACGCTGCCGCCTGGAACAACAGAACATAGCTGTCAAACAAAACCTAAACAGTCCTGACCCGCCACAATATGAAACAGGAAAATACCGCTGTGTAATCTATTTATTTCAACAAAGTAACTGTATTGTTTTTACTTCCACCACACTGAAGTCGTTAAAACCACAGCCGCAAGTTAAACAAAAGGGACTTGTGCAAATCAAGGAGTTTTGGGTTGACTCCATTACCCATTCTTTATACTGAGTTAAGCTAGAATTAACTGTATGACAAGGATTTTTCTAAAAACAACCTACCCTGCTGTATTGGTATGTTATGGAAGCCCGTTTCCGCCACTGAAAAAAAAAAATCCATAACTAAAAATTTCGAGTTATTTTCTCAAAATTTAGACTTATTAACTAAAAATTTTGAGAAAAGTAACTGCAATCAGTAATCTAGGTGAATGACGTCATTTCCTTGTTACCCGGAAGCTGAAGCCCTCAGCTACAAATACTACAGCTAAGCTACGAGTATTCCAGCCCGTCATGAATGCACAAATTGCTGAGTATTTTCAGCGTGGCTTCACAAATGATGAAATCCTTGTGTTATTAGCTGAATCACATGACGTTACTATCAGCAAACATACTCTCGAAAGCCCCAATTTGTTGCGATCCTGTTTTGAGTCACAATCCTCTGCGCCATATCCTGTCATTCACATAGATTACTGATTGGCAGAGCTAACTCGAAATTTCAACTTATTAACTCAAAATTTCGAGTTAATAAGTTGAAATTTCGAGAAAGATAACTCGAATTTTCGAGTTATGGATACTTTTTTTTTAGTGGCGGAAATGGGCTTCCATAGTATGTAGCTCCATAACAGCCATCATACCCTCCAAATGCAGCTATGTAAACTCTTTCATAGTAGGAATTTTTTCAGTATGATTTGTTAGCTTAGCAGAGTCAGACTTGTATATGAACACATAAATGGAAATCTGACAGTGGTGGAGAAGAAATCATTTGGAAACTACATGGATTCATGTGAACACAAAAGTGTACAAACCACATAAATGCTAAAAAAATACTCTAATGTTTACATTTTCACAATTATGGTCCTAGTATTTAAATCTCGTGTTCAAAGTGGCTGCTGGCTGTGTCTGTGGCCAGTGAAGTAGGAGCAACATTAAGTACAGACAATATTATTTCCTACCAAGTATCTTTAGGTCACACAGGACCCATTTCACATTTCACTGTCTTTGATTTAATAATGCACCCATACTCTGGAAAATGAGGAACACGAGTGATCGCTTTCTTACTTTTCTCTGAAGTTAGCTTGTCATCGCTCTCTCCTCTCTTTAACAGCCATACCCAAACTTAAGTCCACCCTATTCCCACAGTCACTCTAAAATCCATCACCACACATCTCTGTCAACTCCGGAGAGACACGGAGTCGGGTGCACTGAGTTGTCCGTGCTCACCCAAGCACCAGTGGACCTCCGATGGGGAAATGCTTGGCTGCAGAGGAACCTGCACGAAATTAAATTCTTCACTTGGCTGACTGGGGTGACTCGTCCTGGTCTGCCGGCCTGTTCCTTCATTATTCCTGGGCTGATAACTGACTGAACGGGATGTCTTGTCTGTTTAATGCCAGCTCAGCTGCTTCATGGGAGGAACGGGCTTGTCACTCTCCGCTATAACACACTGTATTACCATCTCCACTTCATTTATTTGGCTCAGATTTTGTACGGCCGTCAAGCCACCCAAGCACCCACCCCCGCCCCCCTCTACCCCAAAAGACACTTGCAATTCTCCACTGCTCAACCTTCTGCATCTTTTAGGAAACTATTCAAAATAACCTGTCTAAAATTTTCATTAAAGTGTCATTTAGATGTCAGCCCGATGACTTGGATTTGAAACAATAAAGGTGACTTTAATTGTAGTTCGTCATACCCCCATCTACTTCTCAATAAGCAGCGCTGGTCGGCAGATTCTTCTTACTACGTGCCTTTTATTAGTGGTTAAAAACACTATCTTTTAAGGATAAGGAAAGCACAAAAACAAAGTAATAAGATTTACCCACTGACCGCAGCAAATACTCTATAAGCACACAGTTTGCTGACGCAGGGCCAGACAGGAAGCTTTGCTCTCCTGCATTTATGAGCATTGAGTTAAAGGTTTCTGCATGAGGGTACCGCATGATTGAATGTTGCGATATGGAAACACGGGCAGGCAGCCGCTGTCAAAGACACGGCTCGCACTTGACCCACCAACACTCAGCGCCTGGCCCCCACCACTTTAGAGTCTCTAGAAATGGCTTTTCTCGGCTAGCTTTGTGGCATTTGCAGAATTAAAATGAATATATCCTTTCCTAATGCACTGGTATGCAGTATACTAATCATAATTCATCGCCTTAATGTAGGCTTTTAAGTGCACATGCTAGTGTTGAGCCTTTAGTGCTCATAAAGGCAAATCAATGGCAAATACTATTGTCTTATTGGCACACAGTTGCTCAACATAGAGAATCAAACATAAGCTTGCTTCTGAGCAAAAGCATCTCAGAGAGGAGAGTAATGAGAGTTGGAAAAAAAGGAGAAACCACTATTTGGAAGTCATTAAACATCCACCGCCCACTCTTTTTGTGTAACCTCAAAGCCAATAGCATTGTGGGACAAAATGCTTTCAAATGTGACAATTGATTGCTTTTTGGGTTAGTTGTTGGTTGATTTCATAATTGGTATAATTTTTCACAAGTACATGAGTGTCATGTCATGATAGGCTTTACAATCCTGGTAATGCAATGGCCTGTAGTTCAACCTTAAGATCAATAATGTATTAAAAACCAAGAGCTTATTGAAATAATAGAAGGGTTTTCGCCAGGGAAGAAAGGCAAGGAAAGAAAAATGCACCAAAGAGAAGTGTTTGATTGTGAGCCAGGCCTTCATTGTGAAGTGCATTGTTTTTATGCCAATGATTTTACTCCAAGAAATAAAGGGACAGAGAAAGTCTTAGTGATGTGAAAACTCTGGGCTCGGTGGTATTGATGCAGAGGACAATGTGCATAAAGAAGCACTTGATATTTCAGAGCCCAGAAGAACTGTAAAAGCAAAACTGTGAACACAAACTGTTCATTTTTTCTTATTTGGATAGCAGTCGGTGTGTTGATGAAGTAAACGATCCCAGACCGTTTTGCCTACACAGGTCATTATTTGCAGTACCTCATCAGTGTATAACATTTGGCAATCTGTGGTTCCCTGCTGCTATCTCTCTCTGTTGGATCTCCCTGTTTTGACAGTGTTTGAGAGAAGAACACTCTGTGAGGTGTCAGGTGAAGACTATATGTGACAGATTTGGAGGGGAAATCAAGAGAAGACAAACAGGCAGCTAAATGCCTGGGAAATATCTCAGCGCTCAGACAGAAGGCGATAAGTGCTGTTGACGTGGACATGACAAGCTAGCAACAGTAAACCTCAGGACACGCAGTCCCACCGGAGGCCTGGGAGTGGACACAGATCTCCATGACTGAATGCTGAATGCGCTTAACGGAAGAAAATTAACAAGAAGTGGGAAGCCCCCATAACCACACACACATATACACACACATCCAACGTCAAGCGCCTCTACCTTTCTACTGTAAGCTCTTTGATATTTCCCTGTTTCTCACTGACAGTCAGCTTTGGTTTTGATCAAAGTTTGATTTCTTGGGACATATCTGATACATACTATGAAAGCAACACAAGCACACATAGAGGTACAATGTATCTAAACTTAACTGTTGCACAGCGGTATGCTGAACAGGGCAATGACAGGAATACATCGCTTTCCCACACTAGCAACAAATAAAAAGGTAAAACCATGCATTAGAAATCATACAGTGTGTAAAGTTTCTTCATACTGGTGTTGATTTCTTTTCAAACTGGTTGTGGCGGGTCGGTGTCAGTGTGTGAGACTGACAGAGGAAAGGGAATACTGCGCTTTCATTTCGACTGCATCAGAAAACCTTGCTTTTCTGTCCTAAACACTGAGCAGCTCAGTACAGAATCTGTATCATGTAAAGGAAATTAAAATAAATCTATTTAGCAGACCAAATAAATATAAAAGAGACAAAAAAAATTCTAATTTTGCAGTTTGTTGTTATTTGTTGTGGTGAAAAGCAACCAATTTACTTAAATTGTGTACAGGTGTTATTAGTATTTATACATATTTTGTCTTCTCATTGGATTTTATTTTGTACTTCTACTTATTATACAAATTTTTGCTACATGGAGCTGAAATACAAAATTCGAATGCTCTGCACATTTAAAAATGTAAGTGTGTTTCCTGTGAACATCGCTAAATTAGAATAGAATAGAATAGAATAGAATAGAATAGCTCTTTACTGTCATTGTTACAAAAACAATGAAGGGCAGTTTGGCATCTCTCCATGTGTGTGAAGTACACAATAGCATAAGTATTTACACAATAACACAGACAAATTTACATTTACATTACATGCAATTAATTGCATGTCTTTTTGTGTGTTTTGTTTTGTTTTTCAAATTACTTTAATCCTAAATTGAAGAAACCTCTGCATTGAGGTTTTACACCCCTGAAAGCAAAAATGGTTCAGCAGTACTCTGTGTCATCTTAAAGGACTGGTGTTGTTATAAAAGCTCTGAAAATAGTCTGAGAATTCAAAGTGAAGCAGCCATAATGCTTACATCATTTTATCCACAACCCAGAGCACTTATCTGGGCTTACTTATTATCAAAGTAAAAGAGCAGATTCCTTTCTGTGAGTTTAACCTATCACAAAGTATTGAAAAAATACTCCATGCATGTACTTATTGTATGGCAGGTGATATCTTCTGCAATTGTTGAACTTCAAGGATGGATATTCTAAATTATTTTAGGATATATATTTGTGTAGCATTGAATTGCTTCATATTTAATACTTGTTTATGGCAATAACTGTGTATTGTTTTTACACCAAATCAATAGAAATCTGTGAAGCTGAAAGTATGTTCACAAAGTTCATCACTAAAGTACAGGAAACATATGCAACAGTTTCAAAGTAGATGAAATGAAAAGCAAAAAGTCTTTTCTCGATGACACTTTATGAACAGTTGGAGCAGAGGCCTGGTATCCAAATGAATTAAAAAATACCCACAAAAACCAACACTGATGTGACTACTTTAATTAGTGCTGTTATTTAAGTTGCAGTCAATTATTATGGTTTATTTTTAGCACAGCTTGATAGCAAGCGAGCTAGCTAGCCAGCGAGATAGATGGAATCAAAACACTTAGCTAAACATGCTAAGCCTCTGTGCTAAGAGAAGGCTGCTCCTTTAACAATAGTAAAAAGGAAACATTCCTTATAATGATTAAAGTCAGGGGTACCTGGGATACTTTTCTCCTTTTGCTCCATCTTCAGTCATCCCGCTGTCTAAGATAAAGGAACTGCTGTATGGGTAAGGTTAGACCTAGCCTGCTTATTTTGTCAGCATTCTAGTGCCTTTTCAATAACACCGACATCACACAGCATCCACCTGAGATGACACTAGTCCAACCAAATGTATAATGCCTAAAAACTGATGCATGTCCTGGTTTGAAACGTCTGGCCAGAATTGCATCGTGAATCAAAATTGGGGTAAAACACTTGAATTACAGAGCACAACTGTGATGTTTTCCCTCCTGGACTGCCAGATCATGAATATATATTGCATTATGAAGATGTGATGACATTTAGAGCAATCACATTTAACCCTCTTCTCTTGTGCCTCTGTTTCTCCTCTCTCCACTAATGCATTTTGCAGCAAGGAATGCATCTTAAAAGATTCAGGGAGAAATGTCAGCCAAAGCAGACACTGCTTGAGAGCTAGGGTCATTTCAGACTGGTTTTCTGAATTCTGGAGAGCACACACACACACGCGCACACACAGATACACACACAAGGGTGCTCTATCCTTCACTATCTCGCCATCCTCACCCACCCTTTCGGGGTTTTTTTCCTGTTTCACTCTGCCTCAGCCCCCTTCTCCTCTAAATATTTCTGTTGGTTTACCCTTGCCCGTGTGGCTGTGTTGGAGGTAGCAGAAACGCACTACCACGAGAGAGAGGCTTGACCAGTTGGGCGCTGTCTCCCACCTCATTACCAGATGCAAATGAAACGGGTACACATGTTTAATATTTAGTGGCAGCAGAAATGTCAGGCTGGCACAAGATGGAATTAAACAGCACTGTCAGCGCAAGTGAACTCAAGGCTTTCTCAGCTATTTCACTTCATATTGAGTTACTGTCACAATTTATTTCACAGCGGTGGGACGACTAGTGTGAAAATGTTCTGTGATGCCTTTAAGGATGGAAGGGGAATCAAGGAAGAAGTGTGAAGGGTATTGTTCTGATGAGGCTTTGTATTTATTTCTAAGCTCTGTGACAAAGCTTTTTTGTCTTAACAAAGCACTACTATTCTTCAAGATTTTATTTCTCCCCCTTCCTTTCTTTTAGATTATCATGGTTGCATTTCCGTTTCATTGGATAATATTTAGATTCAACGCAAAAGTAAGAGCCGGCAAACTCACAGTGTTGTTAAGAAAAGTATGCACACTGGACTGCTGAGCTGCAGACCTCCCAAGAGGGGAGAGTGCGGTTTAACAAATCCTGATGATCTATAATCATATCAAATATGTCATCCGGGCTACGCCATTAATTTGTGGAGGATTTAAAGCAATCTGGCTTTGACTTTTAACACGGAAGTCGCATATAGAGAAAAATATCATATGTTCAAGAACAGTGGTCAAATGTGCTGTCTACGACATGACGTCCGACTGGATTTTGCGCTCCTGTCACCACACGCAGTTGCATATTATCAGACTCGGGGCTAAAGCAAGTTAATGTTCATTCTAATCAGCATGGCAGATAACACAGGGACCCATAGGGACCTAATTAAAGATACTGTACATGAGACGTTTATCTTTGCAGCACTGGCAAAAGTGCACGCATCAATTTATTCTGCAAAAAAGAGGCACAAGCCAGATTGCAGTATATGTTTAGTTGTTACTGAATGTATAGCAAGAAATTTGGAATCTGAATTTTGTCTCATTAACAGGCCTTTGCGGGAGATGAGCAGGATGATGGCAAGTTTAGATTAAAGAGAAAGAGGGACCTTGGAAAAAGAGCAAAAAGTTGTATTTTTAATTAATTAAAGCATTACCGAGCTATATTGTATGACTGAATGGGAAATGAGAAAGTTTTGCTGTGGACAGGCAGTCAATGAACTCCCACTGCCTTCTAAAAAAAAGAAAAAAAGAAAAAATAGAAGCGTTTCATTATTCCAAGGTGAAGGCTTTAAAACAGCATTTTAAATGTTACCCCGCTGTTCAAGATCATGAAAACCTTTAATTTCATGCAAATGAACAGCAAGGAGCATGGAGCTTAATGTAAACGAATGCTTCTTTTGTACTGTTGTAGAAGTGAGCTGGAGAGAGAGAGAGGCCAGGAAGAAAATTCCCAAGGATTCTTTAATTGCTATCTGAAATTATGTAAATCCCTCTGCTAGGCTGAGTGCAATTATCCAGCGCCTCTCGCTGCCAGCTTTACTAATGTCTAACAAAATATCGGTGGCTGACATTTAGACGTGGTAATGCAAATGAGATTTAATTTTTCTTCCAAGACAAAGGGCAGTGGAAAGATCACACCATTTTATACAATAAAGGCTGGGAAAAAAAGTAGGGTTTGCAAGATGACAAAAAATGTTGATCAAGAAATGAGCCAAGCATTGAAGACCATTTTATATTTCGTAGCGCCAAATAAGATTATTCTTTATATTCTGGACTATTAATCTATTTCTGTTGCCACGGCGAGGTATGCTGCGAGCAGCAGACATTTATTTAGGCGCGGAATTAATTGCAGCGTGTGCCTCATTTTTAGTAATGATATGGGAAACCCTCCCAACTCCCAATTGTTAGAACACGTTCCTGCCATGGCTGTGATGTTGGACTGTTTGGGTCACGTTTTTCCATTTATCTCCCCAGGTACAAAGATGGATGTAGGCCAGGCACTGCAGCCTGGTGAGACTCCCCTGTGTGCAGCTCAGAACACCTGTCCCGCTGTGTCTTGGCACCTCCAGTCTTTACCAGGCCAAGGAGAAGCACCATGTCTTCCCCCAAGCCACCGTCTCCCGGGACCCAAAAGGAGCAAGTCGAGGTGGAACTTAGGGACCAGTGTTTACTGGGAGATCTGCCACCCAAAACTGCATTTCTTAACCAGAAATCAAATTACAAGCTGCTGACATGGAAGAAAACTGGCTATTAATATTTTAGTATGGATACTGTGTGCAAGATACCCCCAGCTGTGAGCACTCTCAGATGAAGGGGGGGAAAATACAACATTGTGATACACCAACAAGTACCTGTCTAGTGTGCTTCTACTGCACCAGCATATGACAACAAAGCTACTACTGAATGTTGTGGCAAAAAAATAAGCAGATTAATGATGCACACTTGTAGTTTGTGCAGGTAGTGTCTTGTGATGCTGCTATGGGAGAAGCCTCAGTTGTAATAAAACATGATAATATGAAGGTTTGTTCCTTTATGGGTTAAAAAACACTCATTCCTCAAGCCAAATAAGGAAGATAGAGTAAAGATTAGCTGCTTTTCTTAGCTTGCGAAAAGTTTTAGAGATACATGGATCTCACAGGATAGCAATTTAAGCTCCTAACTAACATGGTAAGAGCATTTTTTTTCTCAAAATCATTTCAATTCAATATAAAATTTTTGTTTTTGCATCTTTTAATGCCAAGAATCCGCTTCATAGAGTACTGAAAAATGTGTCAAACTTTGACATACAGATATTCTGATTTGCTAAATTGCTTTTAAATCGGCTGTTATCATCGGTCTGCGCCATATAGGGAACAAATCATCGCAGGTCACAAGAAATAGGCTTTGAAAATTCACCACACGGGACCTTTATTTTGTTTTGGAGATGGCCTGTCCCACAGAAAGCTTCATCGCGCATGCTAATGTCCTCTCTGGATCTGCAACTACTGCTAATGTGCTGCATTTGTAGGTATTTACTATTGTATCTAACCCCCACTGCACCTCTATCACCCTCCTTCTCCTGCTCATCTCTAGGTTTCTAACCTCCATCTTCCCTGCCCCTCCACCACCCGTACATCCATCAGAGCGCTGTCATGGTAGAGGGGCTTCGATGCTCCTTCCTGATGCGGCCATCAAGGCCCTCCATCTAACACAAGCCGACACATCATAATAACAGTAAGAGGCCTTTCCTGTCCAGTGTCATGCTTGGAGAGATTAGTTCCCCTCCACAAAACCCAGGTAATTTGCTTTTGCTGAAACACATTTGTAGATCGTATTCTTTCAGGTTAACTAGTTCATGAGAAGAGATGAGACACTTGCTGCACAGTATTTGCTCCTTTATGCCATTACTCCTCTCTCACAGTCGCTTTAAGTACAAACCAAACAGCTTTTTGCTTTATAGTTTGAGTAGTTGAGTGCATGGATTCAGTCCTTCAGCAGTTAAAGGATTTTTTCTCTTTATTTTGGATACACACATATTATACTCGTGTGTTTAACTACATAGAAATGCAATCAATTTTATTAGACAAGATTTCAATTTTACTGCAGAGAAGGAGACCACACAGGCACAAATTTACAAAGTTTTTTTGTGTTCTTTTTTACAAATGTCTTTATTTTCTTCTGACACAGACAAGTTAGAATATGTCACCGGCTTCATATAAATCCTTCTGAGGCTCTGATGTAAAGGCTGTCAAATAACAATTTTAGTCTGAGCTTTTAAAGATATATATATATATATATATATATATATATACTTTCAACAGAAGTTTACTTTGAATATATTCTGTGACTAGGTCTTTTGAGCAAGACTTAATTTCCTCGGTTCTAATGTCTCTTTCATTCTTTATTAATCACTTGCACTAAATCCTCGCTGTGTATGAATGGGCTGTGCTCTGTGTCTTCTCACATTTGCTGCATGATCATATTTCATAAACACTGCATTTGAATTTTTATGTACAGAGTATGCAATATCCATGATAAACTGAATATGTAAATAGGTAACCTTTATTTATGAGTCCCTGCCAGAGTCTTACTCTTAAGTATTACTTTGGATGATAAGATGGATAGGCAAAAATGTTAGTTAGGGGAATTCTTGTGTGGCCGTGGAATGATTGATAATTAACAGGTTAATCTATATAGGCTGGAGGTTATATTTCAACCTGCTTTCATATATATATATTTTTTAATGTAGAATAAAATAGATGATGTGGGGTTTTAAAAAAAATTCAAATCACTGGCAAAAATACAACTTTTAATAATTCCTTTAAAAAGAGACAAAAAAGATGTGTTTTTATGCTGCTTACTTACTTCTATTAGGATGTATAACACTGCTGTACTGAGCCGAGAATATCTACTAATTTACTTGAATGAATTACCCGGGGAAGTACCTAAAACTAGTCTGGTCTGTATCTTTTAGTCACACATTTAATCCCAATGCTACATTCCATTACATTTCCAGGCTGTAAGTGCCTTGGAATTACCCATCACATCCTGAAGGATTCCTTTTTGTTATTGTTTAGAGAGTGGTTAGCATGCCGAGGATGCTCCAAATGCGATTTTACATCCACTTATGGAAATCCATTGTTCCTTGAACATTTCCACATACAAACCAATATATGCTTTTCTGAGAGGTCTAAGACCTCAATTACATCAAAGGCAGTTTGTCCTGCTGCTGGGCTGCCTGTTAAAGGGCTTAAACAACTGTGTCAATGCTACCCCCTTGTGACCGCACTGCAGCAGAAGAATTTCTTCGCAGCAGCCTTTCAGTGCAAGAAATATGGTTGAATTCAACAAAACAGGAATGCAATGAAAAAGCAATAGTTTTACTCTGTATCAAATATCTTGAAGGACTTTGGCTCTAAAATGCAAATAGTTTCTGCAACACTGCAACATTTTTGCCCATTGTCGTGCACAGATAATTCTATCTAACACACCTATGTTAAAATAGAGCCTGTGTGTATGCCTTGTTTTGAAGGGCAATTGTCTGACATCTTCATCGCTGTTTGAACTGTGAAGCAGTGAATAATAAAGATTAAAAGAAAGTGTGAGAGGTGTTATTTGCACAATAGGAATTGAAATGTGTCATCGCGTCACCCGTTGCATTTGTAGCTCCTAGATCTCTTTCATTAAAACCAAAGACGTCTAGAAAGTTGCTATGATGACGTGCAGACAGATGTGCATGTCAGAGCCATGAGAGGGAATATTTTGGAGGGCACTCCTCCCGCTATCCGAGCCCCGAGAAGAGAAAAGCATGCAGTCTTTTATTGTATGGACTTGAAAAGAAATAATTAGACACAGAGATATATAATTCTGCAAAGCTGCATGGCTCACTTGTCACATGTGGCAGAGAGAAAAAGGGGCTGAATTCTCTGAAGTGCAGTTTGCCATAGGCCGCCACTTTTATTTTCTCAAGTTTGCTCTACCTTCAAAGACACTGCGTGGGATGAGGAAGTTAGAGCGCCTGGGCTTTTTTATTCTTTGTTATCGTAAGAGAGTATTGAGAAATAGGAAAGAGGAAGGATTTTTACAAATATTAGTATTTCATCTAAAAAATGAAGCACATTACAAAGCAACATTTAATTAAAACATATTGTTCAACAAATATATTACAGAACTTTGTGCTATAACAGATGTATAGTGTTTAATAGTTTGAATAATTACTAAGCAATGCCACGCCAGCATGTTTTAAATTTATATTATTCTCTCTCTGTATAATTATGGCGGATGGTTTAAATTACAAAACAAGATTCTGATTGAAACACTGTAAAGGAAACAGAGATGACATTTTTCATCAACTTCACAGAAAAGTCAGAGGAAGTCGATCATCAGTCAGAGTGGATGTGCCAATACTAATAAGCATAGCGTACTGAGAGAGCGGTGATTTCAACACAGGCCAGGGAACAAGACAAATAAGACATACAATTGGATTTTTTTTGTTATATTTTCACACTTTCACATTATTATGTAAAGAACAATTCACATTTTATTTTTTAATCTACTCAATTTAAATGAAAGCTTATAATGTTGCTACAAAACTACAAAGCAAAAGAGATGCTTTGCCTATAATTCACTGTGAAACATGAGGCCATATTAGAGGGGGCTGCACTATGCTGACATCTCACACAGCCCTGAGGTTAGGCCGTGTCAATCACAGGACATGTGATTGCAGGAGTCCCCGCCTGCCCTCTCATCGACACCTCCCATCGACTTTCCTTCATGCAGATCAGTGAGCCTAAACCATTTCATTCAGGGTGACCCACCGTCTCCCTCCACACTGGACAGGTTGATTTGTGCCTTGCTGGCAGGCTTCAGCAGAGCTATGACTTTTATCCACTTAAGTATGTATATTTTACCTGACTGTATGGTTCCATCTCTCATTAATAGTCAGTGCACACCAGGAAGCATGGCTCCCAGCAACGTGTACAGTATGCATGCAACCAAACAATGTTCACTTTCAAAGAAGAGAAATAGTGTTTGATTTTTTTTCTCTCCCCCTGACCTTAGGTCTGTGTGTGTAAACATGTGACCTAATATCATGCTACCGCGCTGTTATTTATGTCATATAATCATTTCAACTCCCTCAGGATGCAGTCGGCACACAAACATGACCAAAATACATATTTAGATTTATTTGTCTGCAACTGTCCAATAAAACATATCCTTTGCATTTCCATCTCTGGGCTTTAGTCCCAGTGGGAGTTGCTGGCTGAGAAATGTTGTGCTTTCAAGCTTCAGGGAACAGCAATGTGAGCAATGTTCAGGGCGGGGGAATAAAAAAAAAGTGGTACGCTGCCTAAGTGTTGTACTATAAAGAGAGAAGAAGTAGGTTTTCACATTCCAAAAGCCTCCAAGGGTTTTAGCTCTGCAGTGGAATGTGGGTGCAATCATCATACTCATCTCAGGAGAGACCAGACTATAGCAGGCTCCCAACCACTCACTCAGTCTCTTTGTCTCATTTTCCTTTTATTTCCAAGTCTCCGTCCTTTTACTTTGACCGTCTCTTAATGCTCACTAAAACCGTCCATGTTTTCTGTCAAGGCGAAGTATTTTGAAATACCCAAACGAGCCTCGGTTATGTCGCTGTCGTTCACGGAAATAAAATGTACAACTGCGTAATGAAACAAGTCGATTATAAAAGCGGAATGAAATATTTTATGATGTGCTTATGAAGAAGAAAGGAATGTCTTGATGAAAGCTGTGCCCTTCGGTGCGCTGCGGATTTCATCCTCATGCCATCCACACATGTTTTAGGGTGTTTGTGGGAGGAGAGGCATCCCCTCTGTGACCAGAGTCATAAATGAATTACTATAAAAAGGGTTACTCAAGGGCTAGATGGCTTTTACGTAATTGTGCTGTGGTGAAACGGGGTAAGGGTCTTTCCATAAAATTTCAATAAATTGTACATTTTCTCAATGACTTGTTGCCCCAGCGAGCGGCACATTGAGAACACTAGACTTGAAGAAGTGGACTGCAAATGCCAGCATAGGCAGTGTTATATTGAAATGTGAACTGTTAAAAGGGTAGCAATATGCTTCCCCCCCCCTGTAACGAACGTATTTAGGCTTATTTAAATTGTCATTGGAGGTCATGTGTGACATCTGTGTAAAAATTGACTGCTAAGTGCACCTCATATTCACAGAACATTATAGGGCTAAATGAAATTCATGATCAAGGCTGCCATTCTCCCTTGAGTAAATCTAAACCCCTTCTCATTGGATATGCCTTTAAATGCAACGCCAAGTTAACTATGTTACAATATAATACACTTGTAGCTTACATGTTCTCATTTACCTCAGGAAACTAAACCAAAGCAGTTGGCTTTAATCATTCTGGTGCTAACACGTGTAACACACTGTTCTTGTATATAACAGTACATGTTTTGGGACTAAAGCAACAACCAAAGATAAAATAGAAAAACAGTAAATTAACAGTCTGGACTTTGTGGGTGTGGCTTAATCAGATGTGCCTGACATCATCCTTATCAGTTCATGGGACCCCAGAAATATTAAGGATGCTGGGTAAGGAAATAGGTCTGCAGGCACTTTGAAGTTGTACGTGTGTCACGTTAAATAACAATTGCGGTCATTTTCAAACTAACTGTTATTAAAACGTTCAGTCCTACCTCTTGGCTGACAGCCGCTCTCTGAGTATCTGCAATATTGGTTTCTCACACTTTCCGTAATTAGCAATGATCAAGAGGAATTATAAACAGCAGTTAACATCATTGTACTCCTCAATGACCTTGATAGATGGTCAATTATAGTGATCAGGTCACGGCGTTTATTGGATTTAAAGTGGCAGTGATGGGCCCTTTTGGCCTAGCCTGGGTAATTATCACATTTACGCATGATTTAAGACGACAGTGTATAACAAGAAAGGCTTGACTTAAATTTAATCATTTTCGTATTTATGCATTTATGCAAAAGTTGACAATGGGCAGCCATGAGTGCGAAAATTAGTGGGAGACCCACACAAAATATAGACACCATATATATATATATATACATATATATATACATATATATATATATATACATATATATATATATACATATATATATATACATATATATATATATACATATATATATATATATATATATATATATATATATATATATATATATATATATATATATATATATATACATACATACATACATACATACATACATACATATGAATGTGATGTAATTCACTTTAATACATCAAAACTTTATTTTCAAATTGCACCTAAACTTGCTTGCTTTGCATTTTATTGGTACTTCCACAGGCAGCTGTATTTCTGAAAAAACAAACCCAAAATAAAACAAACTGCTCAGAGTAAAACATCTCATGGTCAATAGTCTTTAGCTGTGCTGGCAGTGGGAATCTGCCAATAGAGGGAGGATGCTATATACCGATCACAGCTGTCAATAAATTTTTTCTTCTTCCCCATCATCCATTATTCTGTTCCTGTTGCACTCAAAAAAAGGCATCTCGCCACTCTTGCTTAGGCAGCGGCAGACAGCTTTTTGTATCTAGACACCTGAATATGATCAACGGAAAATCTGCTGCTCAGCTCCTCTGGTAACGCAGGGAATACATCAGTGCCTTGTTTATTTACTTTTCCACATGCCAGAAAAGGTCAGAGTCAGAGTATTATACTGCACGGCCAAAGCAGAACTCAACAAAAGCCCAGCAATGAAAACAATATCATCCATATTTTAAACAGCTGGCACCAAACAGAGGGAGTCTTACACTAGGGTGCCAATTATTCTAGTTCTCAGGGTTTTGCAGCAAAGCACAGTAGCCCAGGTGTACTTCTCAAATAAAACCATCATTCTTTTATACTTTTTGAAAAATTGCCGATATGTAACTGAACGTGAGCGCTCGGTATCATTTACATTTTAATCATATGGTGCTAACTAATACTTTACACTAAGGAGAGAATTTTCTGGAGTTTAAATGCAGATGCTTTTCAGACAGCAAGCGCGGTTGTTTTTTGTAGTCTGGGTTTGTTTTCTCTCTGTGGACTTATTAAAGTCAGTGCAGCACAGTCTGTGTTCTATAATCCTGATGTATTATTAATCATTTCTTCCTGTGCAACTCCAAAAACTTCCCTTTTTGATTTTTCCACGTGAAAGTGCACTGAATTTGAAACTGAGCCAAGTCCAGGGTGACAGAATGCTTTATTTTCTTTCTGTTACAGAATGTATAAGTAAGTAAATACAATGGCAGCATTGTTCTGGAAATAGTGTTTTGGCACAGGATGGCTTGTCCATGTCCATGCGCATGGAGCACGATGCTTTGAGCAGCTGCTTTTCAAAGTTCACCACTATTGTCATGCAAAAGAGCAGTGTGTGATGGCGGAGAAAGAATTTCAGAGCTTATCCCACTCATATCGGGATTTTCCAGCACTATATTAGACTGCCATGTAAACAGCAATTTGCATCCTGTTTTTACTTATCGTTGATTTAGTGCATGAATGAAATTCCTACAGTTCAAGAAAAAAATTTGGAAAGTGAGTTTATTCAGTTTCCTCAAAACAAATTAAAAACTGAAATTTTACTTGATATTAATGATGTTCTTGATCTTCTTCTACCATATGTGGTGATCAGTAGTCCCAACATACGTAAGTCTGCAACAACAAGTCACATATACCCCCTCGCCATCATCGCAGGTGCTTGTGGCATTTTTTTCTACCTTTTTTGCCTCGCTTGGGTAAGATGATAATCCAAGCCTAGTCCACTGACAGACTGCAACATGATTCACTTGGACAGTGACTGACTGCACATCCAATTTGTTTCAACTCCAGAGCAGCAGCTTATTATCTGAAATGCATGAGATGTCTGTGCATGAGAGGCGTGATCAGCTGGGGCATGCGCCAGGGCTGCTGGGAAAGTAATCAATAAGGGATTGTCTCTTGTAGTTTAGGCCGACACATTATGACAGAGCTGAAAATTAAACAGGCAGATATTAATAATAATGGAAATCAGAAGCTCATGGGTGAGAATGGGGGGAGGGGTGAAACTCAAAATACTGTATGGATCGTGTTTGGTAGAGGGTGCTTGGGCTTAGAGCTCCGAGTTGCTTTTTTTTTTCTGAAAATATGTGAAATGTAAGAGAGAAGGCAACAGTGATGGCATGGTGCATGCATCTCAAAAGTCATCTTACATAAGCAGTGCTACTGACACTTTTAATCTTAACGCTTCTTTTAACCTATTAGAAACATTTCAATTACCACAGTTATCTTAACAGTTAATATCTGTGCTTATTTTATGGTGTTTCAAGTGAACCTGACGTAATTGTTTAAAGCTTATGTACGTTTGGCATATACAGTGCTGTGCAAAAGTCTTGAGCCACTTTTTATTTTACTCAGAAAATTGGAAACCGGTGCAACATGGACAAACATACATTTAAATACAGAATACAAGGCAAAAAATTCTTTTGTTGTTTTTTTTTTCAGCAATTCTAATGTGTTTAAGATCATTGTCATGCTAAAAACAGAAGCCATTGCCAGTCAGATGACCTGGTATAAGCTAGTACTAGAGGCTGAGAGTACTAGCTACATTCATAATTCCATGAATTTTGATAAGATCCCCAACACCATTGCTTAAAGTGAGCCGCCCTACTGTTTAACAGGTGGCAATGTTTAACACTCTTTCACATCTTTCCTGAACTCCATACTTATGATGATTTAGCAAAAGCTTACAATTTGACCTGTTGCCACTGATTTTGAGTCCAGTTCATGTGTAATTTGGGATACCACAGCCTCCCCCTGTCACTCTTTCTTCAGAATGGCTTCTTGACAGCTACACATCAATCAACAGCATTTTTAATAAACAGTAGATGACTCAGCTAAAAGGCCTTTGCTGGATTTTTCTCAGGGACATGATCTTCTCATATTGTTCATCTGCAGTAGATATATTTTGTCCCGCCACTTCTTCTTTTGTCATCCACTTGTCCAGATTCCTCAAACTTTTTAAGGACGCACTGCACACCATTCTGAGACATGCCAAGTTTTCAACTAATGTATCTTTGGGAATCACCTTGTTGGTGCAAAAACACTATTTTACGCCTGTCAAACTGTGTTATCTTTGGCATTTTTCATAGATCCACTTAACGAAATGGGAGCAAATTATGTGTTTTGTGACAGGCTGCTACTAACAAAGTGCCTAAAGAGACAATTTAAACATTTCTTCTTTGTTAAGTTGTATATTATCTGTAGACACAACACCGGCTCGTCTTGAGTTGAATTTTTTAAAGTGTTTTATGGCTGAACAAACAAAACAAAAACATTTCTCTGAAAATTGCACAGTACTATAATTGATCCATAGAACTAAGTTGAGATTGATGCTCACAGCAAGCAACAGCTAACATAACTCAAGAGAATACACTGAATGACAGAGTCTGAATCCCCTTCATGCACAAGGTCTTATTTCATATAAATCTTGCCTACTCCATGAACAGTTCTACTGAAGGAAAAATGGATATGACACAGATAATGACCATGCAGATGTGATTAAAAACTTTGATTATTGAAACGACAAAACAAAGAAGTACCTCACTGCATGATGTAAAAGGGGTCATGGGCAATAAACACAGAAATAAACTGAGGCGTATAAAGAGAGATTCCCCTGCCTTGTCAATTAGGCATAGCAATCTATTTCTATTGTTTAAGCAACAAACGTGCCATCCTGAATGGGGGAGGGGTTTGGGGGGGGGGGGGGGTAACAAACAGCATTACTGGCCATTACAGATGCAGTGTCATTGATTATTTATACCCTTATAAAATGCCTGGCTCCCTAGTGGACCAGACTTGCTTGGCTAGCTTTGATAAAATGTTCCCTCTAAATCACCACACCAGGGCAAACAACACATTCAAATACATAAGAGAGTTGAGCGACAAAGTCCTGCGTGTGTAATAGATATGAAGATCACTGTATAGAGAACAGGAAATATTGTGAGAGCTAAAGCCTACTACATCTTATTAAACTAATAACTCTTTGTGGGTTTTGTTCTCCAGCTCTTGTCTGTTATATGTGTGATTTGTTTAATTTTAGGTCGCATAACCTCTCTCTTGTTGGAAAAAAAAACCACACAAAGGACAGTAGATCACATTCCTTCTGGAGATTTGGTGACACTGGATGTTTTGCATTAGTTAGCAGTGGAACAGATGGCTGCTGCTAGCTGAGCTCACGAGGAAGTCAGCACTTTTTTGAACTTTCATGTTGTAGGTGTCTGCATTGGAGCAGGACCTTCTTCAACCAGTCACCTCGCCATGGGAATAGTCCCTCTAAGATATTAATGGTCGCCCTTGCAGAGACGACCACCTCAGCACAAAGCCCACCGGGATGCAGCATCGCAAATGGCACACCTTGCAAAGCCACGCTCCTTAATGACACCAGTCTGACATTGTGGAGCCTTCAGAAACTAACTGGATAACATATATCAACCTCTTACTCGACTAAATCACCTGTGTAGCAATTTGACACAATGTCCTCTAAGTAGTTGCTGTTAGTGGCCGTATTCAGACACTCATGAATATCCTTTATTCGTAAAGGTTAAAGGTCAAAATGCCAGATGTCCTACAGCACGGCGCATAGGAAAACATGCAAGAAATACACAACAGTCTCATAGTGACAAACATGTGCCAAATGAATTGCAAACAGGTAAAGTAAGTCCATATTGGACACACTTCCCAGAGCATGGAAAGTATGAAAGAGAGGACAACATCTTGTATCATCTATCTTCCTTAAATGCTGAAGCCGTGACAAAGTGGATAGAGAAATTATGATAAATGATAAGACACATTTAGTCAATATCTGTAATTCTCTTTCTTCACTCTGCTTTGTTTTTATCCTCACATAGTGTCGTTAGAAAGACACCTCTTCATTCAAATTGCACTTTGAAGGCCAGATTGTGATCAAATTGAAATGGACACACGTGTTAATATCAATATCGCCATCTAGGAGATAGATTGTTGAGGGCTCTGTTTTGTAAATTTATATCTTATTTACACTGTGGGGGAGATGCAAACTGTAATGTAGGGGTCTGTCGTCAAGAGCAAAGCAGAAAATCTCTGCTGTTCAATTCAAGTACAGGAAACTACGCCGCACCCATTAGCCATTTCTAACACAATCACTGGAGCTCTAATCAACCATGGAAAATCTTGGTCAAATAAAATCATACCTACTCTTTAACCAGTCATTAACTAAATCTACCATATAATATGTGGTGCACTGTACATGAGTGCAGCATATTCATGCAAACCTAAATGGACATAGACATTTAGACATATGACAAAAGGTTTGATGCATATTGCATGATTTTATGTGGTTATGTGATAAGGAAATGGTAACGACACAGCTGACCTGCATCAACCTGTTTATATTTGTATGATTTCTAAAAGTAGAACTACTTTATATCACATATAACACAAGGACTGATATAATGGCCTGTGAACCTCTGAGCATCCAACCTGGTCTCAGTGTAGCTGCTACTAGTTATGCAGTATGTATGGATTCTCCTCTTGCGTTGAGAGATGAGCATCAGCAGTTTCTGTGGCGTGTGGTGGCTGTGCTGTGTTTGCACTGGGTCAGTGCCTTGTCATGTGTGATGCTAGGCTCCACTTTGGCTTGCATGATGCAGATTGCACATAACTTACATATATGGTCATAACTTGACACAGGTTGTAAGGCACTGGCCTTTTGGCTTGCACATTTCTGCTGCACATCCTCAACCCTCCTCTTTTCAAATATCTAGTTTATTTTGCGACAACAAAGGTTTTTGTCACCAACTAGGTCAGTTTTGAGTCGGTGTGTGTCAGGCGGTGGTTTCTATCTTGCATTATTTTATCAGGGGTGGGCATCCAGAACACTTTGTAACACAGCTGAGTTGGCCTAAGATGTCCATCTCAGCAAAAGTGGGCTTTCATAGTCATCCCCTCAGCGCCAGTGATCCCACATCTTGCAAGCACGTCAATGTTTGGAATCTTATCCTGCCATTTGATCTTACACAATCATCTCAGGGAGCACAGATGAAAGGCTTCTGGCTGTTTTATGTGTCTTTGATAAAGGGTCCAAGTCTCACAGACATAAAGGAGAGATGGCAGAACTATTGCTTCATATATATTGCAATATGCCAATTCTGATGTATTGACAATCAAAGCCTCAAGTGTTGAATCCAAAAACGGTTGTAGCCCCCAGTGCATATAGGAAAAATCAGTCATTGTGCAGTTATTTACAGAGGCTTACATATTCTTAAACAGTCATGTTGCTAAGATCAACATTTTTTTATGGTTATAAACAAAAAGGTTAGATGTGCTGATAAGTCCCAAGAAGAGTTTTCAGCTCTCTCATGGAGGGGACTGGTAGCCAGAGAAGTTTATGAAGGATGGGAGTATTATCGTGATGGTGCCACACTGTCATTATCCAAATGACAGTGTGGCACTGCTCTGAATATAACGGAATTTCTAAACTCTTGGCAGGAGGCGCAAAACCAAGTATTGCAGCAGTAAAGCCATGGCCATTTACCTCAGAAAAAACGTCAACCTGTGGTGGACCACTAGAGGGCTCCACTCACACCCAGTGTAGAGGAAGTGTGTTCCTGTGTTTTGTGGCGCGATATGCGCAGTTGATGTTGGAGACGAATAAAGAAGGAGTGAGAACTGAGAGCTGTGTCGTTGATGCTTACCTCCACAAACCGTTATATTTGCATTTTTTAAACAGTATTTGGATCAGAAGACTAAATACAGTATGTGGTTTTAAAGTTTGTACTGGAGATACAGATACAGCGAAAGCTTTAACGTGTCATACTAGAAAAAAACACAGATCTATCAATAACAACACTAGTAATGTTTTAATGAAATGTTACATTGCACTTATTAGCTTGCCAGTAAAAATGGTTTTGAGTACCTGTAATTTCACAGCTTAGTGACCACTCTGCTGGTTGTCCTGTGTAGCCTATGGCCAAGAGAGCTTAATGCTGGCAATAAACTGAGTGAGATATGCATCAGTGTGAACAGCTAAGAGCATGACAGGAAGATGAGTGAAAAGTACAACACAACGTGACATTCCCTCTGAGGTGAAAGACGTGACAGTAGCTCATAATGTATGATGTCTTGTTAAGCTACACACAAGCTACACACACATACACCTAACGCAACTAGTCAAAAATTCATAAATAATTTCAATTTCTACACAAGATACCTGAGGAACATCTAATTATGTAACTGAGAAATTAATGAAGGGTGTCGTAATGGGGTGGACTGCGATGCACTGAAACACCTTGTTGCAAACTTGATGGTTTCCCGCATTATATCCGTCAAACTGCTGCAGGGATGCACAAAAGCACCAGGTACCAGACTGTCTAAGGTGCCTAGCCTCGCTGCGTGCTTTCACAAAGTGAGAGAATCAGAAGGAAAAGGACAACGGCGGGGCTGAGAGCAAAGGACGACGGGATCGTACTGCCCAAAAAATATTTGCAGACTGGATACTGAACACCGTTGTTGAGGTTACTATTTATCTCATGCCAGCCAAGTTGGCACGCACATCTGGCGCTGGGTACTTAGTGCAATTATTTATGATTTCCTCCAAGATTTAAAAGCTCTTCGCCCGGCCTTGTAATGCAGTAACTGATTGCACTGCTAATGTAATTAAGGGGAGATTATGATGTCCACGTGGCACACCAGATGGTGGCATTCACAGCGATGGGGGAAGGCACAACTGGCACACCACTGCACAAGGGCAGTGAGGCGCAGTCAGTCGGAGCAGTCCAGACTCCCCACCAGACGGAGGAAAGTGTATGTGTGTGCGCGCGTGTGTGTGTGTGCGTTTGTGTGTACGTATGTGTGCATGCATTAGTGGTCTGCATGCACAGATGCATGTGCGTGTATGGGTGCATTTAATGATAAGTTGAGCAATAAAGTGTAAGCTGATAGAGATAAGCAAATGTAATATACTACAGAAGCAATTACTTACAGTAGGACGGTCACATAAGATCCATGCACAAGTATAAATACACAAATGAAACTTAGAGGCCATATATAAAAACCACCGGTTGATTTTGGAAGTTGTGTACAACGCCATCTCCAAAAAAGTTGGAAACTGTTTAAGATGTAAATTACAGAATCTAACGATGTGTGAATTATTTAAACTCTGAAGCACGTGTTATTGAAAAAAAAAAGTGTTTCCGTCTTGAAATATATATACTGCATGCTCATTTAAAACCTGATCCCAGTAGCACGATTTGAAAAAGGAAACGTGGTATGTTAAGCTATTCTACCTTTCTATGATCAGAGTTTGCCAAATGCTGCAGATTGGCCTGTTTGACTCTTTTATAGATGTATTTGGTTGTAACACCTGCAGAATGTAGGTGTTACAAGAAGACCTTATCTAAATCATAAAATATGTATATATTGTTCAGCATTAATGATGCCTACACATTTGTGTGCACTAATGCACAGCTATGCTGTCATAAATGCTGGATTTTAACGGTATAACAATCATTTCCTGAAATAATTTCTAGTTTTATTCAGCCAGACAAGACAGCGTGCTACTGTATTTTGCTTAATTCCAACTTAAATGAGCTCCTGATGCAGATTTAACTTGCATTTATAGCTTAAGCGACAAACTCTGCTCACTCTGGTCTGTCGAGCTGGTGCATTGATTTCCACAACAGAACTGTATCAGGTGGAGCTGGAGGTGGCAGAGTTGAAGATGTTGAAATTTTCATTGGATGTAACCAGGAAGGACAGGGTTAGAAATTATTACAGTGAGAGAGTTCAGCTTGGGCGGTTTGGAGACAAAGTTAGAGGGGCAAAGCTGGGATGGTTTGGACATTTAAGACAAGCAGTCCAACTCTTAGACAAAGGACATTAGAGATGGAGCTTTCAGGCAGGAGGAAAAGAGAAGGTCTATGGCTTTAGTGAGAGAAGACATGCAGAAGGTGTGTCTGACATGAGGAGGATACAAGGAGATAGGGTGAGATGAAGACAGCAGATCCCTAAAGAGGAAGATGAAGGAGACTGAATAAGAGCCTGAGGATCATTGCAATTTAACATTTGTTTTTAGCTTTGCCCCTGAAGTACAAGGATATCTCTGGATTCTCGGATTCTTATAATGATATTAGATTCTTAATATCATTAACATTACAATAATGTTAGCTGTAATCTTTTTCAATTTTCCTTGGACTAATGCTATTCCTAAATTGTTGGAATACTTGAAACAGTTGTTAAAAGAGTGGCGAACCCCTCCCTGTCTTTACTTGTGGAAGACTCAGCCTCTCTGTTTATACCCAGTCACGTTACAGACCTGCAGTTAACCTAATTTGCAGTGAAATGTTCACCAGATGTTTGTTTTAGGATTAGATCACTTTTATGTGCTGTTAAAAAACAAAACATGTGGCAGATATTGATTTCAAACTCAAACAGTTTTGATATTAAACTTATTAAATATGCTTTCTTTGTATTTTTCGAGTTAAGATTTGAAAGGATTTCCAAATGAATGCGTTCTGTTTTTACTGAGATACAGCAAGCTTTGTCGGAAATAGCGCCGCGTTATCTAGAAGCATTTTAAGAAGTCTCCTCTTTTTATGGATGATTTGTTTTAAACTGCAAACATGAAGAATTAGTGAGTGAATCTGACAGTTCATACATCTTCAACTTGTGCAATTCAGTGCTTTGGCCAAGAAAACAGATGGCATAAATGGAAAATTAAATCACATTTGGAGAAGCCATCATGTTTCGGGAGTTTTTTTCCAGCCAGGGCAGCAATGAGACTCGACCAAACTGACCTTTAATTAGAGAGAAGCATGATATCATGGAGCCATGCGAGGCTGTATTCTATGGGGACGCTCAGGGTAGGCTTCCTAAAGCTTGTTATTATAAGCTATTCAGGAGACACGTTTTTTTTTTTTTTTTAATGTGTAGAAAAGCAAGGAGGAGGGGGTTGAGGGTTATATATAAAATGAGACCTGCAGATTTCTACATAGCCCATAATGGGCTCATGCGGGTGACGGGGACGTTGGGGCGCAGTAGATTTCCCAAGTTGAGATAGGATATTATTACTCTCGGGGTGGCAACACAGAAATCTCCATCTCTGTTCCCTAGTCTAGTGTCAGCAAATTACTGAACACAGTGAATGACCTTTACACGTGGAAAAGAAAACCTTTGCTGGTTTTTTTTTTTCCTTTAATCATTCAGGTGCAAAGTTATTCACCAAGGTATAATTTTAGTCCAGGGGCTCTTCTTTCATCCACTGATTACCACTCACGACTACAAGATTGTTACTAGAATGTGTGTGTGTGTGCATGATATTTTGCTCATGATAAGATGATCCAGTATTTATGGGGTCAACTTTAAAGCGAGATGTGTCATAAAGTATACATGAAACAAAGCGTGAACAGAGAAATCACAGTTTTAATGAACCTTTTCAAAATGCCAGCTGTAATGCTATGCGTCCTACACTGGCTGCTCCCCCACAGAAATCTGCCACAGCCATCATTCATCTTACCCCACAACCCTCAGCATGCAATGTGCCACACATTAAAACACTGTAAAAGCTGATGGTTTTCACAGTTAGCATGTGTTGCTGCTATCTCCAGACTCTCAATGAGTGTTTCATCACCTATTCCATAATTAGAGCATTACTTTAGCAGGTCCACCTCTTCGCAGCTGGAGCATGTGTTGTTGTTTTGGGGTTTTTTCCCCCTCCGTCTACTCTTTTCTCCCTACCAACACCTGAGATTTTATTTTATCAACTTCAGCACCACTGCAAATCTCTGCCCAAAACGAGCGCGTTTCAGTAGGTTGTCAACACCTTGATGTGATAGCATGTGCTGGTGCGTGTGAGGTTGGTGGTGGTGATGATACGGGGTGTTACAGGGGCTTACTAAGTAGGAAAATCTTCTTCCACTGTGTAAACTTCCTCACCGGAATTAATTGCAGCTCCAACTGACATACAGTTAGCCACAGTTATCAGTGCTGTGTTGTATGACGTGAAGAACACTGTTTGCAACATGCCAGGATCTTTACACTTGTTTTATTCTGTCAGCCACAGGCTATGCAAGACAAACTATTCTCCCCATTACAAACTCAAATGATGACTTAAAGGAGTAAAATCTGATAATCAGATATATTTGGAGGATCATGAAAGATGTTATGCGAATTATTCGAATTGTCATCGCACTGCATCGACAGTAAGATTTGAAACAAAATGTAAAAGGCAAACATTTTATTTTCTCTAGGTCTTTTATGTTCATTAAATGTTAATATACTGGATAGTGAGACAATCAACATCAGAAAAGATTTTTTAAAGGAAGGGTTATAAAGGCAAGCGGTAATATTTTTGTCTGCATCCTTGGTAAAATCAACCACATGAATGGAAGTGTTAAAATGTTTTTTTGTTACATGGGGTGTCACTTTCCTCTGAAAGTCACCCCCTCTTCATAAATTTCAGAAGGAAAACCGATCGCCAATAAATACATCTCACTGCGTGTGACATTCGGCCAGCATATGGCACCATGTCATAGAGCAGAGCAACAAGTCTTTGATTTGAATACAGTACATTAGGATAATAGTCGCAGAATGAAATAATTTATTTGATTGGTATGGTGGGGGCAGAAATAATAAACTCGATGATGGGAAAGCATCTGCCGCCTGCTGGTGTTTTGGACAGTCTACAAAGAGGCTTTCAAGTTTTGCACTCAGAGAGACATGAACATCCTAATGTTACAGCTAAGTCAATACACTGGGCTTGGTCTTACTTTCATCTGATTACAGAAACGACATGTGACTATTAGAGAGACAACCAACTGCCAGGAGGCGTGACCTGTAGATATAGCCATGTAATGATAGCCATTTAGTGAAGCACAACCTAATTTAGTTACAACAGCTAAATTGGATCACGTAGGTTATTGCTAAAAAATACACCCTGGCATTGCAGGCCTTGAAATTCTTTGCATGCTTTGTTCTTAATTTAAGTTTTTTTTTTTGTTTTGTTTGTTTTAAGCAACTGATATCTAAGCCGTTTGCTGAATAAAATGTCCCATTTTGTTTTTTTTATCGTTTAATTTATTTATTTATTAATAAAACAATAAATCACAGGAAAAAAAATATTCTTGGAAGACCAAATATTGGACTGTAGTTAATAATTTCTTCCCTTGAACACCAGGAAGTATTTCCTTGCTACATGTTGGCATGTAAAGGCCAAAGTTCACAAAGTGGTAGTGATAACGGGGGGAGACGTTTTAGCAGGTAAAAACACAAAGGACTCTGGGTTTAGCTTCTGTGTCAGCTCACCGTTGAGTTTGTGGTGGGTTTCAAGTCTCCAGGTAATTTGTAAGACTGCTATATGACGGGCGTTAGCGTTTTATAACACAAGATGCATGTTGGACGTTAACTAGAGCTGTGTTTGCGTCACACCCCTCTCGGTAAAGCAGTTGTAACTGGGCACTTGTAAATAAGCACTTTCCAGATGGATACAGGATAAAGCTAAAACTATTTAAACCCTAAAACCAGTAAGTATGCTAGCTAAACAGAAAGTTGGTTTTTTTTAGCCAAAGAACTGCTCTTAGCTTGTAAATATGACTGTCAGATACAGCATAAACCGCATTAGCGTCTTAATTTTATGAGCATAGTTTCTAATAATGGTTCTTAACATAAGAATTATTGAAGTTTGTCACCTGTGACCTGACAGGTTAGCAATATGCAAAATGTTCGCAGGTACATGTTTAAATAATTTGTAAGATTATTATTATAATATTATAATATTATAATTCTCCATATAACTTACAACCACAAACTGGCTCTTCAGTACTATTTAAGACTGTATACTATCTTGGATTTCATGGTGATTTTTGTCTTTGGAAATGCAATATGCTTGCAATGGTTTCTCTTTTTTTAGTTAATCTGCCTGGATAAGTTCTCCAGGCCTTGTTTTTGTGCTGGAAAAACAAAGCTCATTTTAAACAAATGAATGTTGCAAAGAGATTCTTCAATCTATTAGCTAATTTGCTATCCTGTTTCATTTGAATAAGTACAGCTATCTAGCATTTGTTAAAGAGACAGCTGTTTTCTGGAGTAAAACCCCTAATTTGATCAGCTTAATTGCAATAGATTTTCTAAATATCAAGATTGAATGCAGCAACTTTGTCAGTTAGTACAAGAATGTTTTAAACCTAATCTAATAAAATTGCGCAAGGGAACCTTTTGTAAAGCCACTTACCCTGTAAGAGGCTTGCATACCCATTAGAAAAAAATTCCCTTAGACAGGAAGAGATAGCAATTGATTGGGACTTCCTTGAAAATATGTGATCACTCCCCCTAATTTGTGATTTGGTGAAGTCATTGGGTAGTCTCCAAATGCTGTTTTGTCACTGGTCTCACTTGTCATTTGATCCTGGATTAGGCGGACACTTTTTCTTCTAGATCCTAATAAGCCTCATCAAGAAGTCAATATTGTGGCCATTTTAGCCAAGAAAGTCTGTGTGCATCCTCTGTGTAATGACTGCCAGAGGTGAAACACACACGCGCGCGTGCACACACACACACACACACACACACGCATATATATATGTGTGTGTGTGTGTGTGTGTATGTGTGTGTTTCACCTCTGCAGAAAGAACCGTTGATACCAATTGTACCAATTGTAATGGTACTCTTCTGCTTTTCTAACAGAGCTTCGACATGTCTGAAGTCAGCAGCAAGTTTCCCATAGACCCCATCACTGCAGTTGGAGTAGTGTCTTCACCCAGCAAGGCCCCTGATGGCTACTATGTTGTGAGTACAAACATCCCGAGTATAGGTTTTATATATAAAAGACTGACGTACACCATGAAATCACCAATTGCATTCTGAAGGTTCAGTAAAAATGGCCTGCATTTGTATAGCGCTTTTCTAGTCCATAGGACCCCAAAGCGCTTTACACTACATTCAGTCATTCACCCATTCACACACACATTCACACACTGGCGATGGCAAGCTACATTGTAGCCACAGCTGCCCTGGGGCGCACAGTGTTAGCATTTTGCCTGCCACCATGATGTAAACCATACATGGATGAAAGGGTGGATTGTTATCACCTTATGCTGGCAAGCCTGGTTATTAAGCTGTATCCATAGTTTTCAGATGTCCAGATATTCACTAATTAGTTCCAAGTAAAGAAGTCATTCACCAAAAATGGACTATTTTTATGGCTGTTCATATAATATAACCACTAGCACTTTATATAGCCTCTGTAGAAACTATCTACACCCTCACTTATCTTAACTGCACTACTGTATAGCTCTGTGTAAATAATCATTCTGTACATTCGATAATCTTTAATCCTACAACTGTTTACAACTTGCATAGTTCCCATTTCTGTATAGCTGTATATCCCAGATTCTGTAAAGTTATTTATTTCATATTCTGTATAGTTTTTCATATTTATATCCTGTTCATATCCTGTACATAGCTTGTACTCACTACAGCCTGTACATACTTATAGTTATAGAATATTCACAACATACTTCATACCGTGTACATTATAACATACCATAATAGACCCATTTCTGTAATATACTCACATATCTATATTATTGCTAATATATATTGTAATATATCTATATCACTAAAGCACTTCTGGATGGATGCAAACTGCATTTCGTTGCCCTGTACCTGTGCATGTGCAATGACAATAAAGTTGAATTCTATTCTATTCTATTCTATTCTATTCTATAATTAACATACACAAAACCAGTTAATTAAAATTATCCAAAAGGCGCCAACGATGAAAATACAGTAGATAGATCCAGTTCTGAGTCAAATTAGCAGAGGTGACACCTAGCCACTTTTGTCAGTGGTAACCCCATATAGTTATTATGATGGGTATAATTACTTACAGTAACTGTAACTGTTTTTTGTACCACACCTGTTAAGGTTCTGATGATTTTTACCCCATGAAAGGCTGATGGGGTATCGTCATTATCATGCTGGGTAGGTGGGTGGGTGGCCAGGTGAAGTGGACACCTAAATTTGTGAACATAATAACTCGAGAGCAAGGTGACTCATATTTCATATTTCATTACATCGACTCCAAGGTCAAAATATCCCATTTGTAATTTTTTTGAACTATAGGCACCTGCATGTGTGTTTGCTAAAACAGGCTGAGAGCAAGTCTGCACTTTATTTCATTTCTTTTAAAAATCACAGGTTCAGTAAAAAAGCACTTTTTTGTCCTGATGATGCATTTAACATTTTAAAGTGTTTTTGTGATAGGACCAGAATCCAAATTGTTAATCAGTGATTGTTGTCATAATTGGAGATCTAATAAGATTTATTTTGCTTTCTGTACTGAGTTGCACATGTAACAGTTGAAAATGATTGTGTAGCATAATGCACACCCAGGCTGTTGGCACCCTTTCAAGGTGTTTTTGTAAGATCTGCTAGATGACTTATTCATAAAGTTTACTTTGATGATTAGACGGATTGCCATCGTTGGTTGCCACCAGTGTTGTAGACACACCAGAGGCAAAGGTTTAATGATGTTAGGTTTATCCCCATATAATTTAACTTTGTCCTCATGTTTTCTTTATGTTCAAGTCTCACAGCATCTTCACCATTAACAGAAATGTGAAGTAGTGCAGGGTAGGCTGCTTAATTAGATTTTTTTTTGTAACTTAGTTTAAAGGGTAAAAAAAGAGAAGACAGTGCGCAAGTTTATCAAAGCACGAAACAAGCTCAAGGGCAGATCTCTCTTCCTCTTCCCTTCTTCCTATTCAAGCTTCTTTTGTTTTCATTAGGCCCCCAAAGCCTCCCTCTTCCCCCTGTTTTTATCTCTTCCTGCTCCACCCAACACACTCAGCTTGTTCCTATTGAGCAGATGACGGTGGGTTGGCATCAGAAAGGAGCCATCGGCACGGAAACTGCGTACACGCAACACAGTAACAAACACAGGGAAATCAGATTTCATTCTCTACCAGTCCACTGCACCTTACGCTGTGTGTGCAAACACTGTGTATGTTCCAGAGGGTGGTAGACGAGAAGTGCAAAATTAAAAACGAATTTTTAAAATAAATATAAATCTGATTTCACTCTGTTTTTGCAGGAAATACTGTTACTGCATGAAAACATGCTAGTAGAACTAATTGACCAAACTTAGTAGGTTACTACTTTAGTTTCAAATGGTAATGTTAGCATCTGAGCTACTTTGGGCTGCTCCCTTGTCACAAAGGGTCACCATAGTGTGTAATTCTGCATGTTGGATTTGGCAGGCTTTTATACCAGATGCCTTTCGCTTACCAAGCAAATGTGTGAGTCGCTACACTTGGAGCCATAGCTTAATGCTATTGATCTGTTGCAAGGGTATCATAATAAATAAATCTTAATCACAATGTGTATGCTCCAATCAGCCTCAGCTGCACTTTGCGTTGAAATGGTCAGCTGCCAGAATGAACTAAGATGGTGTTTAGCAACATGGCAGTTGCTAAATATGAGAAATTTGATATTGTTAATCTTAAATGCACTGTTGTAAGCTTGTTAGCATGCTGTTATTAGGATGTAGTTTATGTAAAGTATTGTGCCTATGTACAGCCTTCCCAATGTGCCAGAGGTTGGCTGTCGACTCCTAGTTGTGTCAAGTTATCAGTGCTTAGCTGCAGGGATGTTGCTAGTAGATTATTTTAAACTACCTCATAGCTGCGCTTTGTGACCTGCGTTGGTCACTAAACTGGCTGTGGTTGGTTTTAAGCGTTAGTGTGTTGTTAGTGGATCACCCACAAACTTTGGCTGCCTAATAAATCTGATGACTTTCTCTATTTGAGATGGTAGCTTCTGATAGAGTAAGATACTCGTTTGTAGAAAAGAAGGACTGCAGTACAACCTTTAAGAGGGTTTTATTGTCAAATTTTTAAGTCAATTTTAAAAAGTTATGATTCAAGATTAGAGCATAAAGAATAAAAAGTTAAGTGCAAGTCATCCTCCAAGATAAGATTCAAGGTCTTTCAGGCTCATAGGATCTATTTCAAATGCGTTTGTCCCATCTTCAAGAATATCTTTTCGAACATCACTATGTGGTCTTTCATCTGCAGACTTGAAATACAAACAAAAATATCTGCAGTTGGTATCAGTGTACTAATGCACCACTGAGGAGGGAAAGTCTCAGGATATTAGCTGTATTGATTTTTTTTCTCCTTTCATATAAGAAATCTTTTCAAATACCTCCTTAATACGGACTGTTCACCATGCTTTCCATATACTTTATAAAGCAGATCAAAGAGCTGATTAACTCTTTTGCTCTCTGATACCGTACGCTCACATCTCTGAACTTGAGCAGGTTGTTCCAACACGAGAGAGCGCAGGCCCAGATCAAACACTGTTCCACTGGGATCAGGAGCTTTGCTAAAGCACCAGCAGCCACCTAACATCAAACGCACTGAGTAGACTCTTGCTCACTCATGCTCTGTTCATGGGTTGCAAAGGAGCTATGGCAGCTAGCTTCTTCCGCTCTGCTTTCAGCTAAACTAATTGCTCGCACGCTTTAGCACCCACTTTAACACACACGCTGAATCTCAACAAGAAAGTCAAGTAGATTTCAAAGTGACTTTAGTTCTTTAAAGTACACATATTATGCTTTTTGGGTTTACCTCTTTTTCTGTCATAAACTATTTTTGTGCTTGTCAAACACCTGCAAAGTTCAAAGGTCATCCAGAAAAGTTATTCTCTGTCCAAAATGTCTTGTTAGGAAAACAGGGTTTCTTGCATGGCTTGTCTACATCCCTGTACATTTGCATAATGGCCACCTAGTGGCTAGTTGAACACAGCCTCAAGCAAACAATATGCAGCTGCCCCACATCATTATTATGTACTTGTTAATGCTCCTCCTCTCTCTGTAAATTATTTCAACCATGAACAAAACATTTAGGCATTGTAAGAAAGAGTGAATACGTCTTATCCATCCTCTTATCCTTATCAAGGTGATGGGGGGCTGGAGCCTATCCCAGCTGTCACAGGGCGACTCTATTGCAGGGCTAACACTTAGAGACAGACAACCATTCACACTCACATTCACACCTATGGGCAATTTTAGAATAATCAATTAACCTAACCCCACTAACTGCATGTCTTTGGATTGTGGGAGGAAGCTGGAGTACCCAGAGAGTACTCCACACTCCACACTGAAAGGCCCCAGCCAGATAGTGGAGTCACACTCAGGACCTTGTTGCTGTGAGGCGCCAGTGTTAACTGTTTTCCTATTATTCCTTGAATAATAGGAAAATCCTTTGCATTAGCAAATTATTGGGTGTATGACATAGATAGTAATGATGGACATTGCTTCCAACTAGGGCTGCCACGATTAGTCGACTAATCACGATTACGTCGACTATTAAAATCGTCGACGACTAATTTAATAGTCGACGCGTCGTTTGAAGATCCCAAAAGATCTTACAAAGGAATAAGAAGTTGGATTTAAGAGTGTAATAACGGACTGAAACAGAAGATGGCAGCACTGCATGTACAAGGATGCCAGCTGCCGTTAAACCCCGAAGAGGAAGAAGAAGCAGTGTCCGGTATCGTAGCTGTGTCCAAATTCAGGAACCGCGCGGCCCTGCTCAGTTTCCAGCAATGGCGGCAGCTAGTTAGTTTTAATATTACGCTTATTATTCTTTCTGGGTCACAAAATAAACATTTAACATATTTTCAGGCAAGAATGTAGCCGTGTAAACTTCAAATATCTGCTTGGTTTATCAAGACAACCACATATTTTCAAAAGCGCTCTGACGTTTTCGGAGACGTCTGTTACCCACCAGCTCGATCGTTAGCCGGGGTTCAAGGCTCATTAGAGCCGGTGAGAACACCGGACTCTCGGCAAATCGTTTTCAAACCCAACGCCGTCTTTCACTACTCAGGTTAAACATGATATATAAGTCACTTAGATAACTTAAAAATGTTATTGTTTGGCTTTTTTTTAGTATTTTATTTGTTCCTGAGTAAATCGGTTTGGCTGAGATTAAAGTTATAGTTTTTACACAGCTGAATAAACGTCAAGCAGACAACTGATTATCAGAAGTATGAGATACTCGAGAATATACTCCAGTGTCCTGTTATATTTTAGATAGCAAGGAGCAACGGCTGAGTTTATTAAACTCCACCGAAACAATCTGCAAATTTCATTAAAAATTTTATAAACTATCATCTTGTCTTTCTTTTTAGTTAGCACATACCTTAAACACTTAAAGCTGTAAGCTAATGATAGTTATATAAGAGCAGATGCTGCTGGTGCAATAAGCTGTACGTTTTATGTCCAATGGATGCATGATCTGAAAATAATCGGTGACTTGTCGACTATCAAAATAATTGTTTGTGGCAGCCCTACTTCCAACTGAAATATTGGACTGTGTATTGGAGTATGTCTATACAAAATATGTCTGTTTTTTAAATCTTGGTCATACTGTTTCAGAGAGGATTATCTGGGGTTCACGCATTGAACCATCATTGGCTAACAACTTGTTACTGACAAGCCATTAGCCAATGGGTGGCTTCATAGTCGGACCCGCCCCCTTCACAACTTCCAGTTTGTTGCATTGCACCTGAAAGTTGTATCTCAAAGCTTCAAAATGGGACTTAAGAAACAAATGGATCATGTAACTGTAGTTTTACTTTGCTTTATGCTTTAGTGTCCCCAAAGAGGAAATTTGTTGTTGTGTCCAAGCTCAAGCTGCCAGCAGGACAGCCACTATAACTACCATGTAGATACAACTAAATCTATCTGTCTGTGGCGTATGCTCACAGGGGCAATGTCAGAACTGGAATACTGAAGGACAATAAGGATAAGTGTTAAATTGTAAATGCAAACCAATAAACAAGGACTGGGTGTGGGTCATTATGTTTTCATGTCACTCAGCTGGATTTTCATTAGCCTACCCTGATATATATTATTATATTATACACACACACACACAAGGGGATTTAAGGGGCAAAAACTCTACCAAGGCAAATGCTGTATTCAGCCGTTTTGAAGAAAGTGATTTTTCTTTAAAATGGCCCAAATGTAAAGGGCACCCATGTGTACCCATGTGCTCCACTTCTCAGGTTTTCTTGGTAGTTTTTTCCATGGTCCTAATGACAGGCAGACAAACAGAACAGCAAACATAGCTTATAAAGGCTTTATCAGAGGAATAAATTGTAATGATGGAAGTCATTTCAGTGTTGTATGAGAGTACTGTGCATACTCACACACATATTTTAAGTACTTGATCTACTCCTCATTTAGTCTGTCCAGCTGTCACGGGTCTGTTAATAAGGTGGGCCTCAAAGCAACAGGAACTTAATGGTTATTTTTAATCATTAAAATGTGTGCGCTTTTACGCTATTTTACAGACCCCCCAAATAGAGTTAAAAACCTGTAAATAGCCACAGTGTGTGTGTTTTTTTAATATATTGTCAGAAGCTGATTTATTTTAAAATAAGATCTGAAATACTTCTCAGCTTCTGTGTTTTTCTTTGTTTCCCTGTGCCTCGTATATTTTCTCTTCACCTGGTTTTACTCTCCAGAGAGTTTTGATTTTATGCCTTTATATCTGTATTCACAGCTGTGTCTCTCAGTGCTTCATGGCATCTTGCTGCTTATGTCTGTCTCCAGAGATGCTTCATAGGAATATTCAATACCCCCTAAAGACTTGTTTCATCGGTGGGCTTTCAGATCACTGCGAGCATAAGCTTTTAAGAAGCAGTAGTTGAATCTGACATTGCATTTTAAATCAAATGACACGACCATATTTCAATATCAGAGGTGTGATATCTCTTATCAGACAGGTGACATTCTTCTCATTGAAGTCTGTGTAATGACGGCGCCATACAGTGGCACTCGTGTATGTATTAGACAAGATCCACTACAAGTTTACACATGCTTTTGCTGCCGTGGCTCAGCGGTTGGCGTTTCAAATTCAAGCTGCGTCGCGTTCTTGCTGCCGGCGGCTGTGGCAGGATGATGCCTGAGGTGCCTCCTCAGAGGACCGTGCCCTCGTTACTCCTCAACTTGACTTTGGGTTTCACAAAGCGAGCCCTTTGTTTACGCTGACAGGATGCGCTGGCTACTGACCTGGAAAAAGGTGGCCAAGACGGGTTGTCTTGTAAGGAAGTAAGAGAGGCTGGTGATGTATTGGCTCCTTCTGGGACCTTTCATGGAACTGCTGTGGAGAGGCCCTGCAATCCCTCTCTCTGCTCATCTTCTCCTCTTTCTCTCTTCTCATCCTACTATCTGTCTCTGTTCCCCACTCTAGCCTCTGCTCTCATCCCATCTAGTCAGTGGTGGTTTTGCATGAAACCCATACCATGTCCCCCCCCCCCCCCCCCCCCCCCCCCCCCCCCTCAACCAGTCACCGGGGTCATTCATCATTATTGTCAAGGGGGTAATGTGTGTGGGTGGGTGCAGAGATCTATGACTTCTTCATTTGAATGAACCTCATTAGATTGACTCTTCTTTGTAAAGGATCCCTTTAGAAAGTAACTCTGGCAGTTATTTAGGTTATTCTCACATGATAGCCAATGGAACATGACGCTTCAGCCAAGCATGTTTGCTCGAACGATGGAAGAGTCTCTGCGATGCAGTCTGCAGGTTATATTTTGCTTTATCACTCTGCCCTGCATACCTAAATTTACATAGCAATGCAGTATAGGACCTTGAGGTTGACTTGTGGTACCCACATGCTGTCAATTTGATGCAATCTCTCTTTTTTTTTACTGACTCTACTGCTTGTTTACAACTATGAATGAGCCTGTTGTACAAGGGCAAGCGGCTCGGGTCTTTGAAATCAGACTTTAAATTCTTTGTAATTTATTCTTAGAAAAAGCTGTCTCCTTAAATAAAGTAAAACTACTCGTGCTGTGTGCGCAGTGTCTCAGTCTCAGTTTACCCACGTCTTCACTCTGGATACATTACAGAAGGTTTATTTTTTTTTAAAAGATACATTCCACATTTACCATAAATATATTCCCTGCTTTCCCACGTTGAAGTTTGCCTCCCTTATTAGAGCAGATCCTTGTCAGGGCATCTTTAATCAGCCAAGTCCCAAGAGATGATATTTTTAGCCACCTTTTTGGAGGCTAAGACTTCTTTACCCACGCAGAGCACTAATGAGATGGAGCAGTAGTGTAGGCAAGCGTTAATTAAGGCTAGTATGCAAAGGAAGAGGCAAAAGCAGCACGCTCATGGCATACATACATTAACTTTATCCCACCTCCTGCATGTTTTCTCTCTCCTTGTTTTTTTTTTTCCCCTATTTTTTCCACGTAGGTTGCACAAACAACAGATGGCTCTGACGCCGACCTGAGGAAGGACAGCTTATTCAAATCCAAGGTCACACGCTACCTCTGTTTCACCAGGAAAACTGTAAGCGTGAATGTAAACTTCTCCCTTTTCCTATGTGCTCTGCACTAGCTCCTCATCTGCTGCACCTTCTTTTTTGATTGTTGTATGCCAATGGTCATTAGCTCACTTTTTGCTGCCAGAATATCTTAATAGGCCTTGTGTTTGTCCCGCTTTAAAAAAGCCAGGACTGGTAGTGCAGTTTTAAAGTTTTCGATAAAATGGATATGCATGCATATTCTGGATGGATAATACCTGGAAGAGGTATTTTTCATGTTGGTGGCCCTCGAAGATATTATTTATGTTTATTCATGAAATAGCAATGAGCTGCATTTTAACTATTCCAATTTATCTGATCAGCAGCAGCCATGGTTACCAAAGCTTATGTACATATAATATTTGAATCAGAAAATGCCTCCTATTTATGCAAGAGAAAATGCTGTAGGATATATATATATTTACAGAGAGAGAGCTCCTGATTTGAGTAGCCACGACTCCTCTGTGGCTGAAATGATCTTTGCATTGTATTTCTCATAATGCTGTTGGGGCATTTTTTTGACTCCTCTCCTGCCTGCAGCCTACAGCTGATGTGTTTCTGCTTGGCTGTCAGCTGCTCTGTGGCCATAAATACACCTGCTTACATTGCCAGGATAATCAACCTGTCTAACCTCAGCGCATACAGCTTACTATTGGTCGTCTATTAATTAAGTTTCTGTGGGTTGCAGGTGGACGGTGCAGGCAGTAAACAAAACCTGCATTTTTGTTATTACTTTGCATCAGCTCAATTTTAGGACTTAATCGAGTCCGATTCTTTTTCAGCATCCCCCTTAAAGTCAGGCAACCTGGCAGCGGCTGCCTCGTGCCGGAGCTCAATCTGGCCCTCGGTTTAGTATATAGCATACAAATGGCCTTCCCCTAGTTCCTGTATATTATCTTAAAATGCGTGTCCACATTGTTTTGAAGACTTTGACGCAAATAAAACATGACAGAGCCATCAACAAAGGCTATTTTGTCTGCCAGTCATTGGAGCTCCCACTGTAATTGTCTATGACAAAAACAGATTCTGTAGAATTAGCCCCTGTATTATGTGGGGAGAAGTAAATAGTTTGTGATTTATCATACTCTAGGTTGAAGGTAGATAGCCCCCTTTGTCAGGTTGCGAAGGAAAAATTCTCCCCGGAAAAAGAAAGGGGGGAAACACTAAAAAAAAAGGTTTCATGCATAGTAATAACATTCATCCATATTCCTCCTTACGTCAGTGTAAAAACTATGAATAAAAAATGTCTCTAATGGTAATGACTGTCGGGCAACAGTGGCAGTGGAATCCAGGCTTTTCGGACGCATCAAGTCACGCCTGGCTCGCCCCACTCTCTACTGCCGCTGTGTATTATTGCAATTTATTATGGCAAAAAATGAAAATGTAATGGGAGACAGGGAAGAGTCATGCTTGAAAATGTCAGCTACACAGTCCGTGATTATTTTTAACTAGTCCCATTCTGTTGATCAGACTGCCTGCTCTGTCTCCCATCACCCCATAGCTTCTCGCCAAAAGGTTGAGAATGATTACAAGTTCACACATGCATTCTCTCACTCCAGAAAAAGCTATTAGAGAGTAATTACGTGAGCTATTTTGTCAACCATTCTCTTTAGAGACTTCTTGAGCTTTTAGTAAATCATTGAGTCTATTATCTCTACATTTTCCTCCCTGAGTACCCAAAAAAATGACTAACCTTTTTCTCATTCTTGCTCTCTGTCCTTTCCAAAGTTGCATTTGCATATATTATTTTTAAAAGTTGCTGCCTCCGCGCTGTCGTTCGTGCAGGGGCCCGATGTTGTCGTGGACATGAAGCTGACTGATATTAAAGACGCCCTGCCAGAGTCGTTCACACCACTGCAAGAAACAATGGACACAAGTAGGTAAACAGTCAATACCGACCACAGGCTCGCTCCCTTCCTCTTGCTTGTTTTTTTCCCCCACCACTCTCCGACCAGCTTATGCCGAGGTCCTCAGGGGCAGCTTTGCTTGAGATAGTGAATGTTTTATGGGTGCAGGTTAGCTTAATTTATGGCAGGCTGTGGGAATAAAATAAACATTTTGCCCTGGAGGTACAAGAGAAGAGAATCATGAGTCATTGTTTATCTCAGCTGGAGCTGTGCTTTTCTTTATGAGGGCCTTATTTATGTATTTATTTGGGGAGAGGACGAGTGGATGGGGGTTATCTAATATTAATGAAATGCATTCCCCAATGCTTTAGTGCTTTTTGAGTGCTACGTATTTCCCCCTCACTATCCACGCCGTGGAAATGTAATAATATTTTGGTGTGGGGAGTGAGGACAGCTTGTTTATTATTTTTATTATCATTGCATTTACACTGCACTTTCTAGTGTTGCTGGGGAAATAAATGAGCAAGGCACAGATGCAATATAGGGAAAGCATGGCAATGTGTTTTTTTTTCTTTTTTCTTTTTGCCAGAATGAAGAAAAGAGATTATGTTTTGTTTGGCTATGTTGTAATTTAATGTTTTATTACTTTATGTGAATCCATGTTTAATGTATACATGTGACATTATGTATGAGTTTCTATCTAGAATATTGAGTTTAAATCCCCGTTGTGCTCTAAAGCTGATGGAGGATTCACTTAGTTCTGTCATTTTACCTACTAAAGCGATAAAAATGATAATAACACATGTGAATTTTGTGGCTTTCCAGTGTCCACTCATTTCCCCTTTGAGCACAGCAAGTCACCCACAAACTGATATTAGCTCATCTTTTATTCGGAGGATGGTAATGACTAAATAGCAAAGCATAAATGGGATTTGTGAATATATATTTTTTCCTAGAGGCTCAAACTGTCGACAGGTTTTTTTTCCCTTTTCTTTAGCACCAAACTGTGGAGAAAACAGAACTGAATAATCAACTAACAATTTCTCTCTGACATCCTCATATGTACTTGACTCATCAGAGGAAGCTGCCATGAGGAAGAGGAGGCTCTGTGTGAAAATGAGCCCTCGTGAGGATGCGAAGACAGCTGTATGTGACATCCAGATCACGGCAAAGTCCAAGACCCATCTTGTTAACTACACCTGTGTAGGGTGAGCTATTTGACAGCGGGGATGAATGAAATCGTGAAGTTTTGTAACTTTTCTTTTCGTCGCAATCATTTTGCCATTTGCAGGTAAAACTGCTAACCAAGCTGTTGTGTGGCTTTTTTTCGTACACAGCGAACTAAACAACATGGGAATATGGTATCGGTTGGGAGATGTTCACCAGCGTCAGCCGTCTAGAGTCACGTCCGGCAGGGTCGAAAGCGACGCCCGACCCAGCACAGCGAGGTAACGCCCCGCCACAATATTCAGCTGTGCGTCTCGGGTTTTAACTTTTCCTCCTTGCCTTACTTTTCATTTCCTGCGCTTGTGAGCTTTTGTTACGCTCCTGTGCCTCTTGTACGCCAACAAAGACACGAGCAATTGATCACTCCTGGGCAATCTGCTGTAAAGGTTGCTGCTGGACAACAAGGTAGCGAGGGTGAACTGGATAGACGGGGCTAACTAGACAGGAACCCCTGAACAAGAACAGAAGTTCAATGAGGGCTAAACTCCTGCTATTTGTGTAGTGTCCCAGGAGGCAGAGGGAGGTCGCTCCTCCGACTGCGGTGACAAGAGGGTTGTAGTTTGCAGACAAAAAAAAGAGGAGATGTAGCCCGGAGAGGGAGCGACAGCTGCAGAGGAAGGGAGAGCACCAAGATCTCCTCCACGCTGGTATTCGTGTGTCCCCGCCTCTGCTCATGCTGCTCCGGCTTCCTCTGCCTCGGGCCTCCGAGTGAACGGAGCAAACCTTTGTACTGTGTCCAGAGCAAACAGCTCAATTATTTATCGCAGTGAAGAGCTGGGGATTTCCACAGCAAATTGTAAATAAACAATCGAGACTCCTTTGGTGTGGCGGTGCTGTGGAGGGTGAAGCTTGGCACAGCGATCTGACGTCTTTGCCAGCTTGAAGTGCTACGTTCTGCCATCCTGTGCCGGGCTGAGTAAAAGCTGCAGCAGGCCAGAGCGGTGGAAGCCACCAGCAGGAGTATTCAAAACAGAGCTTCTGTTCGCCGTGGCTGTGCAGTGGGGTGAGAACCATTAAAACAGGAAGGCTGTGGATTCAAAACCCCAGGTTCAGACCACGTGGAGTTTTGTGAATGGTCCATATTTTGGAAGCCGATGGTTAATAATCTTTGATGTGATGAAGTTAGATCGAGTGCTCGGGCCCACGTGCGCCTTCACAGCTCTCTTGCCGGTAATCCTCAGTTCTTTTGAAGCCCACTTTCAAGTTGGTGAGGCACAGAGGTTGGAATAAATTGTACCTCGAAGCGACTCACACACCCACTGCCCCCCCCTTACTCTTGATGCCTGCTGAGATCACAGGCCGCTGTTTTTGTGTTAACATTAAAATTCATTCCACAGTCAGACTCTTCTTTTGAGAGTATTTCCCTCCGTAATGCACCGACGCATAAGGACCAAACTGTGGGCAATTTACAGAGTAGCAGTTCTTACATGTACTTCAGACAGCCATACATAGAGCCATAAATAGTTCTGTAATTTTTTTTAAGTCACAGATAAGATAGTTTGACACAGTGATTTATAAACAGCTCCTCAACAAGCACCGATTCCCTGAAGAAGTACAGTAACACAGTGTAACTGTCTGTGCAGTGTTACCCCACTATACTTTATTCATATTCAGCAAGAGAAAATTCTCTCCTTCACGCCTCCTTCGGGCTATCTATTACAAGTTTATGGCCGTTGGAGAATAGCACCTCTTAAATTTAAGTGCTCTTTACAGTCAGTGGAAAAGATGTTTTAAATACAGTCAATAATGTATAAATTTTTAATGACCCTTATAATTTTGAAAGCTGCAGTGATCCCTCTCAAATGTTACGTTGCCTCGGGCGGCGAGAGCTCGTTAGGGTTGTATACAAACGTAAACCGCAAATCAGGTTTTTTCGGCGGCAACAGAGCTGCAGTAACTGCAGAGCGTTGCATCATTACGGGACACGCGCAGTTACTGCATCGAGGCCAAGGTGTTATATTTAAATTGCTTTTGTATCGTTTTTGTCAGCTGTAAAACGCAGGGGCTGAGAAGTTTCGGTTTCGCTTTAAGAGTCCGAAATTGAATTTGCAAAAATCTTAAAGCACTTTAGCTTTTCTTTCGTGGGCACTAATACTCGTTATAAGTGGTTTCTGTGTGAAATAATGAGCCTGGTGAGGGCTTTTCTTTGGCGTGACTCAGAGGTTCAGTCAGCGCCATCAGACCTATTTTAACCACTCTTACTACTGCTAAGCACAGTATAGGGAAATTTATACTAGAATTATGGCTTCAAGTAATTATTTACCTTCATGATTATTGTAACGAGTCTCTTTTATAATTAGTTTATAAAATTATCAGTATAAAGGAAACAGCCATGGAAACTTGCCTCACCCTGTGTGACTGGGGTTGCAAAACCTAAAAAAAAGACTGAGACTGAAATTATTCATTGGACTTCTGGCTTGTTTGCTGTGTCCAGGTGGCATTAAATTCATACATGTAATAAAAATTGTTATTGACTACTGTGAAGTGCTAAAGATAATAAACAAAGAAATGGTTTTTCATCATATTTCAGGTTTTATGTTAATCAGACAGGTGTTAAAATGTGATCTACTTTCTATTCAGCGTGAAGGAAAGTCCTAAACAAGTCCGATTTTTTAAATTCAACTTTCATTTAAGCATTAGGAACCTTGAGATTAAAATCTCTGTTTCTAGTGAGATCTGTCATAGAGAGGACACCATATAAATGACAACATAAGCAAACAAAGGAACTCAACAAGTAACGTAACACAAAACATAAAGTGAACAGCAGTTGCACAGTTTTTATATGGGCTCTGAATTCTCCCAGGGAGACAAAAAGTATTCTGATTTAGTGAGTTTGAACTTTATTTCGTGACCCAGGTGCAAAATCAGAGGACGCTGCTCTAACAAGTTCAGAAAAAGTCCTTGGTGCCTTAAAGAAGCTCTGCTTCTAGAGGAATGCAAGACTCTAGCAGGTGCTTGTAAAACTGCAAAAAGGAATGTTGGGGATTTGTAATGCAATAATTTATTTTCCTCATGCAGTTTAGTAGTTAAAATTATGGATAAACAGTAAAGCTGAAATGCTTGTTTCTCACTGGCTCAGGCTGTTGTGCCATATTGAGCAACTAAAAGTTATAGGGAGGAGGCCCGCTGAGCCGTCTGCTGCGCAAATACGTTTAAACACTGTGTGCTTAACGTCTCTTTATCAGGTTTGTCTGAAGCGTCTCAACCCGAGACGGTGTTCTGATTCCATTCATGGCAGCAGGTTGATGTCAACCACTTCAGCTTGTTCTCTGTCAAGACTGACCGTATCAGCAAGTCCCTGACTTTATAATGTTAGGGGGGAAAAAACAGCACCATCCGGCCAGCCTTTTAATGTGGCCAGTAAAGTATCTCCCTGCTTCCTCCTCCTGACCAACGCTGCCATTTGTTCTCCTGATAAAACTGTCATTGTTGAAGCTGGTATCTGACCTCTGCAGTGACTGCTAGCATAAATTAGCCTTATTCTAACATTGCAATTTCTTTTGCCTCACTCAGAATCAAGGTTTTTGACATTTCTCTTAAAATAATGGGCCACTGTACACACGGACACTTTTTAAATCAATCTGTGCAGTGATAAAAATGTCAAGGCAAAGTCTCTTTTTCTTCCATTTCAGAGGTTTTTTTGCCTTTAACACCTGAAGGCTCGATAGTCATCAGTGTCAGAAATGGCACGCGTATCAATACATTTAGGATTGCACAGTCTTCTACCTGTGACACTCCACGCGTTGCTGCTGCTCCGCACGATTATTGTATCAGCTTTCATTGCACGCTGGTTAACCAAGACTTCCCACTGCACACAACTCTTGAGAGAAAGAGACACGGTGACTGTCAGCGTGTCGCATGACAGATCCCCTGTCTGAAGTGTTGAAGAACAATCCTTCCCGGCTCAATCTCACTCATTACTTTGCTACGTTTTGGAAAAAGTTGCAAAAACTAGCCGAGATCAAGCGAATGGATGCAGAGTGGTGCCAGAAATGATCGAATGATCAGCTAAGATCTGATGGGCAGAGACTACTCGGTGATTTGCCACCAAAGTCTAAGAGATTCTCTTTTCAACACCTGACACTGAACTTAAAGGAGGATAATGATGGGTGAGAAAGCAGCTCCCACAAAGCAGCACTGTTGGCACATAGAGGAAGGTGTGGAGATGTTGTCACGGCAAAGGCTGGATGTGTGTCAAAACAAGAGCTTCCAGCTCTCTGTATCGCAGCTCTGGCTCTTCAGTCAGTGATATTACTCTCATTCTCATCTTACCTACCTGCCTGTCTGTCGCCACTGTCTCTTCCACTTTCTCTTCTCCTCCTTTTTTTTTTTTAAGTAGACAACTCTTTTCCGCATTTGCTATTTGTAACAACAAAAAACGAACACCACTGAATCGTAATTCATGTTGTCGAATAATCCTTTGTGCTTTGGTTTGCTTTCTTATTTTAACTGATTTTAACTCGGGCAGATTTCACGGGGAACTCTTGATCCACGTTGTAATTGTGTAAGTCTATCAGGCCGCGTTCCCAGTTTTACTCTAATTTCATGAGGAACTACACCATAATTGAATATTCAAATTAGGAATATGTGTCAATATGGCTCTCCTTGCCTGAAATGAGGATTAATTGTTGTCAAAACTCCTGTGGCCAACATAACACTGCTGTTGATTAGCAAATGCACTTGCCATGTTTTTTTTTTCCTGTTTTGTTTTAAGAATTAGTTGTCTAATTGATTTGCCATATGTTACCCTCTCCAATCCACCTAAAATTGTATTTAGAAATCACCAATTTGGACTGAGACAGTTTTGAGCTTTTCAAACAGATGGGAAAAGAAACCCTGGAGGTTGCCTGTGGAACAGTATTCCACGAGCCTAGTAGGGATTTCCACGAGTACCACATTCACTTTTTAGGTTCACAGATAAATAGCCAGACTTAATGCGGAGCTCCCTGCTCTCTGCGTCTCCTCCGAGCGCTAATATAACACCACAAACTGCGATCCCTTAAAAGACATTTAAACCGTTTGCCTCCACTTTATCACTCCGAGGGACGTCTCTGTGCTTTGAGAGACGCGCACCTTTCTTCCTCAGCTCCTCAGCTGTGGAATCAACCTTTGCAGGGTAAAAGAAGTCTGCCTTGAATATGGCAATCGTTCCCACAAGATTGATGCCAACCTTTTAAAAATTCACCATTGGCCTGGATTTAACATGGCCAAATGCTGATGTAAATGAGGAGGAGAAAAAGTCGACCCTTTCATTGCAAATAAATCTGAGTTGCAGGCTTCAGCTCATAAATACCACAGCCTGTCACGAGTCTTGTTTTATTGCTCTTGACGGAAATTATTGCATTTATTTATGTCGTCCGTAGATACGAGTCTTTGCAAGTCACAACTTGCACACGTACTAATAGAATGTGCAGATCCGGCTTTAGTCTTAATTTTTTTAAAGTTTTACACTCTCCGTCAGTGAAAAATTGATTATGTTTTTTCCCATAAACACACCAAAAACAGTACATAATACGCAGAACGCACTTTGTTATTTGCAGCTTCACACCTGCTCACTCCCAGAATCTGTCCTGTCTGCGTTATAATTCAGATTCCTTTTATAACCGACTTGTCTTGTTCGTGGTCTCTAACAACAAACTCGCGTGTGCTCTAATGAAAGCAATTCCCCCTTTTTTTATTGATATCACCAACTGCTTTGCATTATCGTTATAAGAGCATTTGTTTTATAATGCCATCGTTGCTCCCTTTACCTACAAAGCATGTCATGTTATGCAGCTCTCTTGAAGCTGTGAATTCCCCCCACCAGCACCACCACTGCTTGCTGTGGATTTATCGATCCGTAGGGGTGAGTCACAGGGTGTAATTCATGATAGCTTGATTGATGAGGATTTCAATCTTATATGGTTTGTTAACTTCAACTCCCCGCAAAGTGCATTCTGTGCTGTTTTCTGTAATACAAGGCCTTGAAAGAGGGAGAGAAGAGGGAAAAAAACAGACTTGCCTTGAATAATGGAATCTCTCAGTTCCTCCAGAATTAACAAGATCCTGCTCCAAACCCCTGCTAAAGGTCTGCTCGAGCCCCTGGGCAGCTGAGGCACAGTTTAACTTCGATCATTTCTCCTCTTCAAGTTCACCCTGTTATTTCAGTGCTCTGTTTTGCCTTTGGACATTTTAGAAAGCCCTTTGTATTTTGGAGGAGTTCTAATGCTTTTAATCCGTAAATAAATTTCCTGCTTTATTATATTTGAATTCCCGAGGGATGTCTTTGGGAGCACAGGTGTTCCAAAACACAAAGTTAACAAGCATTTTTCTTGTGTGTAACGTGACTGAATATTGTTGCTTTTTTTCTCTCTCCAGCTCGAGGATTTACTCTGAGCGTCACGGCACTGGACTCTACACCATGACAGGTAAAAGGTGTCTCACTCACACACACACACACACACACACACACACACACACACACACACACACACACACACACACACACACACACACACACACACACACACAAATATGCTTGTCAGTGCTATTTATGATGCTGTCACTATAGACAATTACATGAAGTGAATATTTGAATATTTCCCAGAATGCACTATGCTGTTAAACTGCTGTCAAAGTTGATATAATGCTTAATGCTTTCTGTGTCGTTTTTGCCGTTTGTAAAAACAACACAAATTTCTGTCTGTACTTGGAAAAGCAGCTCCGATGGCACTTGATCTACAAATGCTCTGTCTCAGATGTTCTCACTGCTGGATGCTGGACAGAGCTTTGCTCGTCTCAGAGAACGTGGCTTCCCGGAGGAGCTCGGCATTATGCTCAAGAGAACATTTAACAGCTGTCAAAGACGGTCCGTCACATGCCATACTTACATATGCACCTTTGCATGCACTGGAGGTATTCCTTTGGCTTTGTCAAGGAGAAACTCAACAACAGTTGCAATGCTCCGTGACTAAAACACGCGCACACACACACATACACACGCACACACACAAAAAAGGCTAATTCATTAGGAAACAGAGCTTAGACTATGACAGCCTAAGCACCACCGAGTCAGAGCCGGCTGAGACGTTCAAGTCTAAAAGAGTGTGTGAGCCACACGAGGTGAATGAGGCAGGTTTTTATCCAGCTGGAGAGAGACACCATGTGGTGAGGAATCCTCCTGCTGCTCCAGCAGAGTCCCAGGCTATAGCCGTGCTACACCCATCTTATTAAATATATAAAAACATGATGTGACATGTGGATATGTGCAGTTCAGGATGCTGATTTTATTTCAGTTTTTAAAAAAAAATGTATTTATCTTTTAAGGACCCTGAATTTAAATCCAGTGATGTTCAAACAAACAAAAAAAAAAAGGAAAAGAAATACAGAAGAGACAAAGAGCGTATCATTGACAAAATTACTGATTAATACATCATTGTGCGTGTATGACAGTCATTTTCTTAGATGGTCAGGACAAGTAAGGCCCTGAAGGAGCAGACGTTACCACACAGCTGAACAGTTTGTGGCATTTGGTGTGGGATTCCTCCGCTGGGACGGGGTTTTGAGTGACAGCGAAGGAACCTGCACATACTGTACACGGCGCTGGCAGCAGTCACCATTTATCTCCAGAAAACTGTCCTTTGCAGGTGCACGCTCCCCTTCCTTCTCCTCTTTATGAGCTGGCGAGATTTTTAAGAAAAATTGATAATGGAGTTAGCCTGACACGCTTCTCGCTTTATTACTTGAGACTGCGTACCCGTCAGCCTCGCAGCATCACACTGCGAGTGTGAGAGGACGCGCCTTCCCTTCATTAACAGTATGATGGCCCGCGGACCAAGTGTGAGGTCGTAGCCGACAGCCTATTTGTGTTAATTGTTAGCATGTCGGTAGCCCCGGTGTGTGTTTGTGCGCTGGTGCATGCGCGCCTGCGTGTGTGTGGGCTGACAGCTGGCCAGGTTCGAGTTGGTCTAAAACCATGTGCGCTCTGTCAGGGTTGTACAGGCGCCTTCTTTAGGATTGATGAATTGCCTGCTTTCTTGATTAAACCCTCCGTCACTTCCCAACAAAACAAAAACCCCAACACACACACGCGCGCGCACACACACAAAAAAAGGCGAGTTGAGGGGAGGAGAGGTAACATGTCTGGGAAATCTGTCATCTGCAGTCACATCATGTACAGATGTGATGTGCAGAAGCTTTGACATTTATTACCAGAATATTAAAAACTAATTCACATTTATTTTGCAGCCCTCTTTCGCTTGACAGTTGGAGCTCATTTGAAAAGTTATCAAGTTTTCATTGCAGCTCGAACCGTTTGCTTTTCTTCCACCGCCGTTGCTTTGATCCATGCCAAGTCCCTTTGCCAATTAGGTCTTTTATTCATACCTTGGCAGAAAATCAGGATATTTTTAAAAGTAATTATACATGCATTTGAGCTATCTGTCTAAAAAGCATATGTCTGATAAAATAAATAAATAAATGTAAATGTTTTGAAAAAAACACAAAAAAGCAGCCCCAAACTCTAAAATAAAACCACGTTGCATCGCAGTCTGTCTTTATTACCTGCTGGACAATATATAGCATTCAGCAGGCATCCATCTGATAAAACGGTAAATGTAATAAAAAGTAATACATTTACATATCTATAGCATTAATCAAAAATAAATACTGACATTGGCCCTGATCTAACATAATATGGAGAGCAATTATTTCCCTATCCATTAGGGGAACTTCAATTAACATACACGAGAAGGTTCATCCTTCAGAGGAGGATGAGGGAGAGAAAAAAATAGGGAGCTGAAAATTAACTTGGGTTTGCAAAATATCTTGGCAGGATGACAGTGATTTTTGATTTTCAGGAAACAATATTAGAATTCTTATTAAACTATGTGCATCTGCTTTTAATTTGCTGCAAATAATTGGAAAATGCAATGGAGCTTTCCAATTAAAGCTCCACTTTATGCTGTTTAATAATACCCTCATAATATTATAGCTTATGAAATGACAGGTGAGTTGGTGTATGAATAAAACATAAAGCCCTGTAATAAGAGACAGAAAAAAAAGAAGAGGAAAAAAAAAACGAGACAGTTGTTGGGGGGCTTTTAAATGCTCGACATAATTTGCATATATTAATCTCCTCTTTTCAGCCTTATCAAGTATTCCACTGTATTTGAAGTTAAAATAGTCGTGACAGGCAGGGGTACGCTTCGTTTTTCCATGGATTTATTACTTGTATAATTCTGGATCTTTAATAAGCCAATATGACTGATCCTCTGAGTTCTGTGGAATTTGGTTAATTGTTCCAGATGGTGCTCACTGATTATGCAAAATTACTTTCTTTCTCCTTTTTCCCCCCCTACCAACTACACTATTTCTTGATTGACTAACATGGAGAAAAAAGATTATTTTTGGCGCAGCACTTTCATTAAGAGGGTTCTCATCAGGTTTCAAACAAAAGTTCCATCTTATCTCCCTGTGTAGTTCTGGGCGAGGCTGTGCAGAGGGAGGAGATCAGCCGGCTCTTATCTCAAACCATGATGGATCTCAACTGCTTCTGCACCGCTGGGGTTATATTTTAGAATAACACAATTCTTTAGGCTGAGGGATTAAAAAACACGACCTCTGGATAGTGACACAAAAGTTATTATTAGTGTACAGCGTTCGCTTCTTTCTCCTTTCTCTCTCCAAAGATTGATGAAATTGCTAAGCAGCTGGGTTTGTCCTCCACTTGCAGCTCGGGCTCCATCCACAATTCACTAACATTCTGTTTTGCATCAGCTAAACTGAGCTGAATGAATCATTTATGGAAGTGTTATGGGGGAGGTATGGGCAGATTTACTGCCGAGCTTTTACTTTAGATGGAATGGGATTTCTATGAAACCGATCTTGATGTCTGAAGTAATGCCAAAGCTTGCATCAAGACATGAAAGGAACGCTCTTAAAACCCACGTTTTGCTTCTTAATTCCCCTGGTCAGCAAAAGGCGAAACATACAGAGAGAGAGAGGGAAAGTTCACAGGGAGAACTGTAGTATTTACATCTAATCCCTGTACAGACATTCTCAAACTACTGCTAGCAAGTCTTGATACAAAGAAGCACCTGATTACCTCATAATAAATGAATGGCATATAGTTTAGTGCTTCTGTGCTCATATTAACCTATATGTACGTTTTCCATATTGACATGGCAGCATGTCTTGGGTGGATACTGCACGAGTGAAGCGAAGCACTGGCACAAAATACTACGGTGCAAATCCCGTGCTAAAATATAAAAGCAAGAAATAATGTGTTTTGTGTTAAAAAAGAAAATTTAATCCAAGTCTCTTGAAATGCGAAAAAGGTTGCTTTCTCTTCACATCTCAAGCGTTGCTTCCTATTTAGAATAAAGTTTGGATGGTTTGTTATGTAGATCTTGTTGTTTTCACATTTTTTGCATTATTCCAGAAAGTGTCAGTTTCTATTTTTAAACAAATGACAGGCACAACAAGTATTTCCAGTTGTAGATATAGTCAGACGTTGTGGAGTACGACTCAGTGTCAAAAAGCACATCTGGATTAAAGGCTTTCACGCCATTCAGTCACTTTTATTCAATTAGACGATCCAGGTTTAGTAGCAAAACATGATTGATCCTGGTGCGACGGTGCCATTAAGTATTTGAGGATCAATCCTGTATAAATCCTAATGGAATTTTTGACTCCAGCCTTGAGGCCCTCGGGCATTTTTTGGACCTTTATTACAGTCAAATAAGAGACTTTAAATGGCTTTGCATTTGCAGGCCAGACTGGACTCTGGAGTCTCATCCCTCATTGCTTTCTATCCATCCCTGAGATAGAAGCAGTGCTCCATTAGTTTCAGTGTCCAGACGTGGACAGGCTCAATGGATGGGCCTGTCACGGCTCCCTCATTTGCCCCATGTACAGCAGGGTTTGTTATCACACATCTAATTAGAACTTGATAAAAAATATTTCACAAAAATCCAGTCATTAAATATAGTTTAAGGAGATTTATGGTCAAATATGCCTTAAAGATCTTTTAATGGCTCTGCTGACTTGTTAAGTTTGTAATTAATGATCTTCTAATACATACTGTGGTGTGATTTAGAAAGCACAATGAGATTCTGGGAATGAAGTCGTTTTGGAAAAGGGCATCTGGGGTTCCCAGAAGCTATATTAAATGACTCTTCTCACACTGGTTTGCTTAAAACCATGAAAGTCTGCTGTGAAAAGGTTCAAACACATCCGTGTGCTTGCATAGATGGGGCCATTTTTTTGTTGAGGCGCAGGGAATATTGCATTATTATGAAATGGCTGGCTTATCGTTTTGCAATAGTCCATTAGCGTGTACAGAGAAGTTCCAGGCTCAAACGTAACAGCACTTTTATTTAGGTGCTGCAAAATATCTCTTTTCAAAGTCCACTCATCCTCACACTGTAAAAGTAATAAGCAAGTGAATATGTATCAGACTGTAAATGCATTATACTAATAACAGTCTCCTGTTTCATCAGGAGAGTAATGGTGTCCTTATTAGCATAATTAATGACAAATGGCAGTGCAGCATTGGTGGATTGGTTCTAGGGGATGATAAATTGGTGGATGCCCAGGTTAGTGGCTGCCAAGGAGGCCTCTTTGGCTGTCATCCCTCCTGCTTCCGCTCTGGCACAGTTCATTACTCACTGTGTGAGATGCCACTTTACATTGCTTGGTACTGTGAGCATGGAGAACTTAATAATACCACCCACAACCACATAGGGCCTGCTGCTTTACCCACAGTCCAGAGGGCAAGTAGCTCAGCAAGGGCTAGGGGTTGTGGAGGAGCAGGGCTACATGGGAATCATCTCCTGCAGCTGCACTGATCAAAACAGATCACGCGTCAGTCGATACTTCAGGGGAGCTGGGGCCATATGACCAAGTCTCCAGTGCTGGTGAGTGTTTCTTGTTAGGATTTCTGGGGCTCACCACATCCCTCGCATCATTACGGGTTAGTTTGCCCACAGAACCGCTAATTAAGAGGGGATTTGTGTAATTGTGCCTTCTGCTGTGTCCCATCCGGCACATGCAATTTACTGTCAGCCCTCTGCCAGCTTTTACACTTGTCCAGAGAGGCGTACCCCATTTATACACACATTCTGCTGCACATTTACCAGCAGCCACAGCTAGGGATCAATGCCAATGCCATGGCAGTGTCTTAAAACACACTGTGCTGCTGATTAAAATCTGATTGTCCATTTAATTTCATGAGAGTTCAGCCCAGCCAGCAAGGAGGGTTCTCTCTGTACTTCTCTAGCATTAAGTGCTTTAGAAGAATGACTAAAACAGGTTTTAAACCAAGTGACCGAACAGCCTCGGTGCTTCACGCTAAATAGCCTGTGCTACATATACAGGCTCGGTCTTGAGAAGTTATCACACATGTACGCACCCCCTCAGAGCGCTCTGCGTTATGCAGCGGTGTTCGTGGCCAAGGCACCGTAAGTGTTGCTGGCTCTGCCCACTTTCTGGAAGACTGATGGACCAGCGCCCGACTGAGGCTGTCGGCTGGCTCCCTACCCACAACCAGATTTCAAGGACTGCTTGTCACAGATGGAAAAATAAGTGGGTCATTCTACATAAGCATGTTGTTTTGCACCCCTCTGGTAACAAAGAGCAAAATTTTAACACTGGTGAATTCAACAATAAAGCAGTTTATTCAGACTCCATTTGAGTCTGTTGCTAGTTTTGCCAGTCTGTCTCATTACTTTTTGGTACTTGTCACGAAAATCTCAGCTGCAGCTCTGCTTACAGTTTGACTATAAAGCCAATTTCATATCTCATTCTATTTATACACTGCATTTATACATTTATTCTTCTCATACACTTATTATTATTATTCTTTTTTATACTAAGTTAATATACTGTGTTGTGTTGTTTGTTGCGTTGTGATGTGTCATATCGTGTCGTGTTGTGTTATATGTAGTGCCGACGTAGGACAGTTTTCCAATTTCATTGTACTACTGTACTATGTATGACTGTGCAATGACAATAAAGAGTTATCTTATCTTATCTTATATGTTAGGAAAGTAACTGTTTTACTTAATTTAATGGATTAAAGATCAAAATAAGCAGTCAAGTGGGCAAAGAGTGAGTTTTAAAAAATGGTGCAGTTTCTCTCCACTCACTCGACGCTTTCCTTCCACGATTCCTGAACTCTGTAGCAGCCCCAGCCTGTAGCATGCAACTATAAATGCATTCATCCACTGGATCTTATGCGGCGAACTCTTAGTGCTTCAGAAACCTTTTAAGCTTGTTTACGTTTTTTAAGCGTTAGGACGAAATGAAATTAATATTTCAGTATAAACTAACTGACTGACTGTCGGGAGAATTGCGAGAGAAGCTCGCACACACTGCTGCCGTGAGACCGCTACGGAAACAAACTGCACACAGCCGGCAGAAAGAAAATAAAAATAGATTATCAGAAACCCTCAACATCACTTCAGCGCGGGATCTATTTTAATATCAGCGTTTTACTCTCTTTTTTAGAATGTTAATCGACTCCCCGGTAAACATTTTAATAATTTAAAAAGTTACATTTCCGCTATTGCAAAGTTTTTTTTCACTCATCTGTCTAGAGGGGTTGAAAAAGTAGGAGGAGAAAAAAAGATAAAAGAAAAAGAATGGGTTTCATAGAGCCATAGTCATTAAAAGAATCTGAAAATAGCAACTCGCTATCATCTGTTCTCATAGCACGGGTCAGGAGCTCTGACACCTCCAAAATTCCTCCTGTCAGGGTAGGGGGCCATTTGTATTCTCTCTCATTAGGCAATTTGACTAATGACCTGCCGTGGCTGCAGAGCTACTGAGGGACCCAGAGCCTCGCGCCCTCTCTCTTGCAGCAGCCTGAACACACACCCTCTATTGGAATGGCACAGATGGCATGCCCGGGCGACAAAATAAACTACAATATGTCTCCGAGATGCTGTCAGGCCTGGGCACTATTTCTCATGTCAGACTCAGGCTAAGGGCTGTGAGTGGGCATAGGGGGTCCTCCTCCAGCTCTCTGTTCATCTACTCACCATTATCTGCAGAGGTGACAGAGAGCAGGGTCTGCAGCAGCTAGAATAGCATTTCCATGGTCTGCATAAAGAATCCAACTCAAATTGAGAGTCGCACCGACAGGGGAGGCAGTGCCATGTCTAGCTCTGGCTACACACAGAGAAAAAAGCAGCATCCAATTGTTTGGCATATGAAATGCAGCAGCCACCAGATAAAGCTTTAACTTTTTTTTAAAATTATTATTTCTATGTTCAGATTATTTTGTGACACAAAACAATAGATGGCAGCTCGATCACGAGTAAAAACTTGTAAAAGACGTTCATTTGCACTTTTCGCATAATCGCCCTGATTCCGCCTCCCCGCCCCCGCCCCCACCCCCTCTCCAATTCAGCTGCGAGACAGATTCACCCAAGTAATCATACTAGACAGAGATCAATGCAATTCTGCTGAATTAGTGAAGTGTAAAATAAAAGTTCATCAACATTCCTAAAGTGCGACTCTCCAGTTGTGGTTCAGGTAATATGGGGCATGCTCGATCACCCACGCATATTTTTCCATCAGTCAGTGTCGGAGCACAACTCGGTGTGGTTTATGTGTTCGTGTGTGTGTGTCTGTGGGTATGCCGCCACTTGCGTTACACGCGGCCATGTTTGTTAGAGCCCTGGAAATGCAATGTATGGCACTGCTGAAATCCTGGGTGACAGTGCATCCAACAATGGAAGAGTGAGGGATTAGTGCTCAGCCCAGCGTACGAGGGAGCCCTTCCCGCCCTGAAACAGCCATTCATCTGTGCCCAGGGGCTGGAGATGACAATGCAGCCATTGCTCATCGCACCTGACGGAGCCATTAATAAGGCGATGATCCACACGGGGCCTGTGCTGACTTCGTTCTTTACACTACAATCACTCAATCCGCAGGGTCCTCCTTACTTAACACCACCTCTGTGTTCACTGCCACCATCATCATCATCATCATCATCATCACCATCATCATCTTAGACGCTATGCCAAAATTCCTTCCAGATGTTTTTGTGCTGAATATACTGACAGGCTCCAAATGCCAAATAACTGCCCAGTTCCCCGCACTGCAATGCACTCATGAGTTAATGGAGTGTAGCGGGGCCATTTAAGCAGCTAGAACATGCTTCATACTGGGATTCCTGCTCAGAAGATTGGATTTACATTATTTTTGCCCTTTGCACCTTCAGATTTCTCCTCAGTACAGCATCCATTCCTTACCACCAAGTCACCACCCGTGCTTTTCCATTTGTCTGGATGTAAGATAGCCTCTCTGGTATAGATGGGGGAGGAATACAAAGTGGGATCTGGTTTTAAATGTAATCCTTGAGCAATAAAGAAACTCTCTGGCCTTCAGCACTGTCCATTCATCTGTCTGTGCCACGCAGATCCATCAGCAGCTACAATCTCTGCTTCCCATTGCTGGCTATTGATTCAGATGTATTCTCCCTGCCTACTTGTGCCTGGCGTTGGTACTCCCAGCAACAGAGTGCATGTTTATTCACTTGTAGTCCCGAGCTTGAACAAGCCATCATGCCTACCTAGTTGCCCTCTGCTTCAAATAGCAACGCATTCAAAACCGCTGCAGGGAGATGAGATCGGGCTCAATGTGTTTTTACTCCTAGCACCTATAAAACCTACTTGTGACATCGCTTGCTTGATAGTAATGTCTCTTGATTTTGAACCAGTCTGAACTATTCTAAATATTGGATTTGTTACCAGAAAATTGAATGGTGGTGCACAGAGGAGTAATAACTTTGGTGATCCACCGACTTTCCTGAAATGCAATCATTTTGATAATGCATGAACTCTTCATCTAGTGTCAATCAGCTCAAATTTATATCATATATTGACTCACATGACTTTTTTCAACAAAGGCTTGTGACGCCTTAAGACTGTGTTTGTGTCTCCTTCGGGAATCCTGTGTTAACTGTACCACAGAAGTGCTAGCTTTGTTAATTTGTTAATTGAGTGCTAATTAGTGTAACAATTCCAAATTAGTCTGTTATTTTTGCAATTATGTACACAGAACTTTTTTACCTTTATTTACCCGAGAGAGAGAGTTTGAATCAGCAGGAGCGCTCTGGGCTGGGATAGGCAGGGGAAACAGGGGCTCATGGAGAACAGCAGCACAGGGGAAAACGCCGCTGTGTTTAAGTACAAAACGGCTATCACGGTCGCAGAGTCTTGCTACTGCTGCACTTTTTACTACGGGAGATGATTGGAATCCGAGGAAGTGAGCGAGCTTTCCTGCGGTCACGCAGGGCGCGGGTCACGCTTTGATTACAAAGATCACATTGTGCTGCACTTGTGCGGAAAGTGCCAAACCGTGGATCTGTGTAATAACCTAGAAAAAAAAAGAAAGGGAAAGCAACTCGCATAAGTGTCAAAGTGAGGGATATTTTAGAATTTCATAATTTTCAGATATTGCTGTGTGAACAGGAAAAGGCCAAAAGGAGTTTCAGCCCCCCCATCCTTTCCACCCCCAAAACGATGACTCATGAACAGCTCTGGCTTACGTTTATGAGTTCCGTTTCCTGTGCCAGCGCCTGATGGACTGCGGGTGAAAGAACACCAGTTGGAAGCTCGGCCTCTTGATATTTGGGGCTCGCGTTGAAGTCGACTGCAGCAAGTTTTGTGCCTCCAGATTTGGGAGTTTTCTAATGAAGCCGAGCAGCTGCAGTTTCCCCTTCAGTCTGGAAACGAGAGGCTTTGTGTCTCTTGTCACCCTGTGTTAATTTGGGCCCTAATGTATTTTATAAACAAAGGGCTGCTCTCTAGCCTGACAGTCGTGACACCTTGATTCCAGTGCAGGATGCATGCAGGACGGGGTTACACCATTAATAATCAACTGGCAGCCATCACACCATTTTAACCACGATCATTATGATAAAGGGCATACACTTAATTACAGGCCTGCTTAATTATAGCTCTGTTGAAGCTCGTTTGTTTGGTCAAATGCTAATTATACCACCACGCTCTTGGCAAGTCCTCATTTCAATCCACTTTTTTTGCCAGCTGAACAGTGCGGCTTATTTTCATGCAAATTTGATATCTGGTGAATGTTTTGTCTCTCTTCTTTCCGCTTTTCTGTGCCTAGTGTGAGTGTGTCTTTGTTTCGGAGGTGAACATCTCTCAGACAAGACGGAATCGGGAATAATCAAGAGTAATTAAACTGGAAGAGGGCTAGGAAAGGGCTGGGTTGGAGGAGAGAGAGTGGAGGTGCTCAAATACAGCGGAGAATTTAAAAAAAAAAGCCTTTCATCTTCTCTCCGTAGACGGAAGGAAGGGAGGTGTCAGGGTGGCTGGGGATGTTGATAGCTTTGCTGTTTTTATAATCCCACGTTTAGTCTCGTGGAGATTCTTGGGATCAAGAGTGGGGAGTATTATGTTTATGTATAAAAGTCAGACTTCAACTTTGTTTTTTGTTTTTTTGCAGCTTTGGATGATGTGCCCTTTGTGATCTCGGAGAAGTTTTCGCAAAAAATCCCCAAAGAGGTAAAAAAAATAAATAAATAAATAAATAAATCAAAAGGTTTCGTGGCTCTAGTGACAAACTGCAAAATGATTTCTTATGAAGGTGCAGATGATTTTTCCTACAAACTCTCTTCAGGTGAACACTAGTTCTGTCCTTTTCTTCCTTTCTTCGCCTTTTTTTCTCCCTATTCTTTCCTTTTCCTTTCCTCCAGACTGAGTGATGAATGCGTGCAGTCAGGCAGAGCTGGCTCAATGCAGTCCATTTGGCTGGCTGGCGGTGGTTGTCACTATAGCCCCGTTTGTATTGACACAGAGAGGGAGAGGATTAAAGATTTTAAGCATGCTTACTTAGCCATGAGCCTAACCGCCATGTTTCTTGTGTGTGTTTTTTTTTTCTTCCCCCTTCTCCTTCTCCCTCCTCCTCTCCCCTGCTTTTGATTTCAGATGCAGCAAGTCAATTTAATGGGCATTACGATCAAATCCCTGGCAGACATCGAGGAGGAAGTGAGTAGAGGCTGCAATGCTCGGCTGCCGCTGACGCCGCTGGCCCAGAATGCAAAGCAAACGGTCTTGGGGTTGTAATTAAGTGTCTGAGACAGCGAGGCCCTGTTGGCTCCACTAAGCCCCAATTGAATAAAAGCACGGCCAAGCTAGGCAGCCATTCTTTCTTAAAAGCTTCGTATCCTGTTCCAAAACACTTGACTTATATTCCCCCAATTCTACTCTCCCCCCCACCTCTCACACAGCTCAATCGAGAATCTTGCAAGCAGCGCCGTACATCTTAAGGAGCCTTTTTCCGGTCACATAAACTTTTTAAGTTTCCAATCAGCTTTGCAGTTAAAAATAAATAAATAAAAAGTTAAGAGATCACGCCGAGTGAGTAGAAAGCGCCACAAAGCCCTCCACATTTCTGATGAAACACTGTAGCCTACAGGCATTCGTATGAAGCAGATCAGCTGTGTGCAGCAGCTCCTTCTTTGGAGCTCATGTGTTTGTGATGGCAAAGAGAAAGAGAGCCGCTATGTCTTTGTGTGAGCGAGCGTGCGCGTGCGAATGTGTGTAGGTGTGTGTGCGTGTGCTTTAAAGAGAGTGACAACCCCCCTTCTCTCTCATTAGCACGGTATCTCGGTATCAGAACTGCCAGGAAGTGACAGACCACTGTAAAAGAACAGGTGCTGTTGGGTTTGAGATGTGTTACAGAGCAAACACTCCCTCATCAAACCGGGTGTCTGTTCTGCACTCTGCCTCTGTCTTCTGTCATATACTATCCAAATCACACAGAGTCGCCATCTTGTCATATGGTCATCTGAATGAAGCTCATTGTCAGCACAGGTATTAATGGCATGTACATATATGTGTATGTGAGTGAGTGTGTGTGTGTCCCGGTTGGAGACAGCCTGACTGCTCATCCTATATGTTCTTTTTCCCCCCCCCCTTCTTCCTCTCCCCTCTTCTCATCCTTCCTCCTCTCCTCCTCCTCCTTCCTTTCTTCTCCGAGAGTGTGATTAGCAGGAGGACACATGGTGAGCTGAGCTGGGGAAGAGAAGGGAAGGGCATGAGAAATCATTAATTACAGCCGCGCTGGAGCTGATGAAGTAAATGTGAGATAGTGTAACACACAAGATTTAGTGAAGTGGACGACAGCACAAGATTAATGGTGGGGCCAGGCTGATGAGGATGAAGTCACAGCTTAGCTTGATAATTAGTTTCCAAGTGGAAACATCCCTCACCATTGTGTTATTTTTACTTCTCTCCTCTTATTATTACCCCACAATGATATCTGCAGGACAAAGGAGGGGGTGGGGGGTGGAAACGTAGTCTGTGATATTCTCGCAAACACGCTGGAAAACATCCTGTCTGTAAATTTTCTCCTTTTTTTTTCCGGGTCTGTGCTACATTATTAATTTAATATCCACCGTGTTTTCTTTTCTTTTCTTGTCTTTCTTTTCTCCAGGCTGCTAAAGAAGCAGAACTTTATTCGTGGTTGTATAAAACAAAACAAGACAAAAAAAGGCAGCTGTTTTGGATCTAATTGTCCCTCAGCTGGAAGTAGATTTCTTCTTCTCTTGTCCAGAAGAGGTCACTGTCCGTGCCTCACTGTAGGGCTCCTTCTCTTTTTTTCCTCCCTTATTCAGAAACTGGAGGCGCTTTCTGCACAGAACCTAATTGCCTCCTTTTAAAATCCCTTTAAAATTATAGATTCATGGAAGAGATGCGCTTTCCAGAATTCTACATATGCACATGTAATTGAGGAAAACTGTTGTAATCACAGCCACAGTTGTAGATAAGACCATTTCCTAACAGGCATCACTTAAGCCATGTCTCAGATGATGTTGGTTCCAGCAATTAGGCATTCTTTTCATTTCCCAAATGACTCGCAAAACTTGCGGATATTATAATTGCTTTTAGCCACGCATATCTAATTTGTGTCTTTTTAAGTGTTAATTAGTAAGCGATTTAAAGTGACGTCTTTATGTAGTTTGCTCTGCTGAAAAATGTTGTTGGCGGCTGGCTAATGATTTTCAGAGGGAGTACGTTAGGGTGGAAAAGAAGTGTGTATCCACACATGACAAGATTTTCATTAGCACCTATGTATGATTAGTTTTCAGTGCTTGTGGGGAGTTGGGTGTGTGTGTGTGTGCGTGTGTGTGCTTCTCTTCCTGCTTATGTTTGCGTGACTGTGCGTTTCCATGTGAATGTATGGCAGGACAGTAGTGTACAGGGGGTATGTGAGAGGGAGAGCTCCAAATAGAGGTGGAATTAATGAAGACAACATGTCACATATTTTTGGCAGTGGAGCAGGGACAGGAAATGAAGCCCGGCTCGTCTGGGTGACTGCCGCCCATGTTCTAGTGTGTCACTGTCCTGTCAGCCTGTGTGTAAAACTGGCAGACATTGATACATGCTCTCCCTGATAACACCCCATTCCCCCATCCATCATCCACACTCACACACGTACACGCAGGAATATTTATTTACTGTGCCAGATGTTAGAGACTGAATTTTTGTGTGGTGTTGGTGGCGGTGAAGTGGGGGGAGGTAGAATTTCTTTTCGCAAATAACGGGCTTGTGATATGTGACAGCTTTTGGGTAAGTTGCAGATTCCCCCCTCAAGTAGATGAAAATGAGGAAAGGTGGTGCTTTGAATCCGGAGAAGCCGATTTCAGCCATTGTGGCTCTGTGGAGTCAGTTGGAGAAACTTATTTGAGTGATCATACAGCATCACCTAGTGCTGCGTTGCAGTAATAACAGCTGTCTAACTTGGTGGAGTGGGCACAGCTTTTGGTGCAAAAGTTTCCAGAAAGCGCTCACAAACAAAATCATGAAAACTTCAGTATTTCAGAGATGTCGTTTAATAATTTAGGGCCAACAGTGTTATTGTTTTTGGCTTTTTTTTTTTTCAGATCACACACCACAGCCACCACAAATTTAACATATGCACATCACCCCCAGGAGCTCTGCAGTCATTTTTTTATGATGGTTAATCGAAGCCAGAGATTGAGTGGCTCCGAAAACTGACTGAATGAAAACGTTTAAATTTATAAACCACGCTTTCGCAGAGGTATTCATTAATGTCAGTCTGTAGTGTTTCCATATCAAGGCCAAAAACAGTCTTTGACGTTCAGTGTTGTTTTTTTAAACATGACATCACAGGTTTGTGGCACTAAAATTTTAATTCTACTCAGTTGGATTTTGATCTTTTTGGAAAAACTAATTTAAATAATAAACATGCATAAAATCTTTGAAACAAAACAAAAAAATGAAGCATTTCCTGTCGTTAACGCCACAGAAGTCAACAGTGTTTCAGGCTCTCACTTTATTTCTAGCCTTGTCCATGCCAAGCCACAAGGGGGCAGTGGTTCTGTTTAGTTTCTCAGTCTTTGGGGAAAGTAGCAAATTATTCTTTAATGTTTAATCAGTTTGTTTTTTAGTTTATAGTTATGAAAATGTTTGACTGTAACATTTGATTTTTGGTGGATTTGCTGCTTGATGTAATTGTTGGTGATGTTTTTGTTCTGTTAACAGTGTGTGTACCTCTTTGTCTTCTTCTTCTCTTTGCAGTTTCAGTACAACTTCAGCACAGAGCGAAGCATTGTTCTGTAACTTGTCACCGAGCCTCGTCTCAGCTGACAGAGTCGCAGCGACTGAGAGAGTACAGACGGACAAAGGGGATTATTCAGAACAATCATGAACTATCAAATTACACCACAATTTTGAATTGTGTAATTTAAAAAAGGGGGAAAAAATAGTCCTTATGAAGATACTGGGATGATGGATTGTATTTAAATAATTCAATACTTTAAATATTTTAAATAGTTGCTACAAATGTGCACAATTAAATTTGACAAAATAATTTATTTTTCATGACGGTTACTTTTCTAAATTTGCATTTTGTCTTATTTCACCCATCACGTTCAAAGTTCATCTTTTCTAGTTAGTATTCCTGAATAGATTCATTCATGAAAGTATGTTAGCTGTGACTCACATATTGCTCATCAGGGTAACGGGTACATGCTGACAGTAAGTAGCAGTCGGAGTGGAACAGAGAGGCAGCTTCATCACACACGAAAAGGCCGGTCTAACGTTCATTTCCCAGCAGAAGCATCTTTCCGTCAAGAGGTTTATCATGAGCAGCACGCTGCAAGAATGAGCAGAGCCTTGGGACACGGGAGCGCTTACCCCAGGCGCCCACCCACGTCAGCAGTGACTCCTCCACTGAGTCACCGAGAACAGTTTCAGATGCCATATATATTCACCCAGCTGCAGTTTGCTACAGGAAACTGGTTAGGAAAATCAATTCGAGGGTTTTATAAAGCTGATTTTCAAATATTGTAATATTTATTTGCACATTTTTTTCTTAATATTCAAAACATTAAAAACAAACCTACATGAAATTATTTGTTTATCTTTTTTTAAAATAAACTAAACAACACCCTGCTGCCACATAGAGGTCAAATTTAGAAGCAGAATTTACACTTGATACTGAGACATAACTTGCCTCCTTTTTCTTCATGTGTAATTTGCAACTAATTAAATTGCAAAAGAATCCATTCTCACATTTGTGCAGGGGTAATTAGTATCAGAAAGTCGTGAATAGATAAATGTCGCTGTTGGTAATTAGAGTCTTATAGTGCTAATCATACTGCATTGTGAACTTTTGCATTCAGAATTACTGAAGACTTCTGATATTTGCAGGTGTCCAGCATAGCACACAACAGGTGATGTCTCCGTGTGAGCGTTTGCTTTGACTGCTCTTTTCAGAGGATTCCTCTGCACAGAGGACCGCTTTCTTCATGAAGAGGTGACACTTATGTAAGCACGGTGACAGCCCCGTCCCCCTCTGCGTGTAAAGTGCACATATACAGTTCACCGTATGTTTTCAGATTCACACTTACACTGTACAAGCAAAGGTGATCATTAATGTATGTAAACAATGAAGTATTTGATTAATTTGATATTAATAGTGCTTATAATAATTAATCCCCTGCCATGTTTTTTTTTTATATTTTTTTGTTTTAACTAAATTTGGTGATAATATTATTTTTTAATTAGTAATTTAAAAAATGACAGATAGCAAATATCTTATTTCTGTGCCATGGAGCATTATTATAGAAGACTTGTAAGCAAACTTATTGATTAGAATGACCGTGGGTACTGTAGTTTAAGAGTCAGTCTCATTCATACCCTTCTGCTATTCGACCAGGACATCTGTAGAGCTATTTTAACGGGTTTATAACAACCGGTCATTAAAACTGGAACCAGTTTCAAATATGTGCAAGTCTAAAAGCTTTAATCTAGAAAACATCATGCTGAGGAAAAAAATACTATGGCTAATTTAGAAATGCTGTCATCACATAGTTTGTCCAGCAGAGCGCCTCGGACTCCATTGTGGCCCAGAGCTGAATACATACATATATATATTCACCAAAGCGCCAAGTTTGACTGGAAAAAGTCCCCAGCAAATCTCCTTTTCATCATAGGATTTTCATTAGAAGTGCTGGGAATTACAGAACTTTTGAATACTGCCAGCTTTGAAACATGCAGCTCCTAATTTGCAGAAACTGCACTTTCTCTGTTTTTCTCAGTGTTACAAGGTTTTGTTTCTGGAGATGGACAGCAGGCAGAGTGAGATGTTACTCGTGGAGGCCAGATGTGCACGTTTTGATGAAGCCTATCACTAGTTCTGCTTTCATGGTAAAAGAAGTCTTGTAGCTGAAAGCTCCTGATGGGCAAAGGCAGTGCAAAGACCAGCCTCGAGAGTGCTGTCCATCAAAAAACAGCCTCACATGTTTTCACTCCTCCTTTTGCTCGGCTTCGTGATATGAGAAATGATGAAACAACCTGCCTTTGGACCGCACTGGTTTTTAGATGAAGGTGCAGTAGTTAGGAGCTGCTGTCTCTAAGCTTTTCACACGTGACAAATCTGTTTCAAGGCACCTGAACTCCTTAGTTATCTCTGACCTACCAGACCTACTTAAGGCTTCTCAGTCAATAGCTTTGCGCTGCCTGGAGGATTTGGCTCAGCTAAAGTTGAACTGAGCTGCAGAGCAGCACATCAAAGCCCCACCCTCTGTGAGTCGACCAGATGTCCCATGGTCATTTTTAAACTCACACCCCGGTGCATGACATGGAGCAGTGAGCAAGCATGTAGACAGAGCTGGATGGGCCGCTTGGAAATTGGAAAAGGAAGCCTGTATTTATGAGGTGGTTTGAGGTGCTGTGTTAAGACAGGCTTAGACTGCCACTCTGCCTCTGACAGCTCTGTTTCCCCCTGAGCTGTGGTGACCAGAGACTGAGTGAGGTGAAGCAGTAAAGGCAGGAGGCCTGTCAAAGCACACTCAGAACCAAGATGGACCCAAAGTGGACTATCTTAAGCAGGTGATGCATCGAATCACATTACCAGAAGATGCAGAGCTCCAGCATTATCTTTGCTGACCTCATACTTCCATGATTAAAAACAAACAGGGAGCGCAGAGTTTATTCAAAAGCCAAAACCTCTGCTTTTCCTTCATGGGCAGCAAAAGCATGTAGGAAAATTAATGAATAAGTGTAATCTAAGAAATAAAGATGCTCGGGTTGTACTTTTTTACTGCTTACCTCTGTCAGCCTCTTGTTTCTTTGTTCCATGGTGACATCATCAGGTTTTAGAGTGCCCCACTGAGACTGAAAGCAAGAGGTTAGACGTGTGGTCTTCTCTGTGCCGCCATCTTAACAAGCCCCCGAGCTGCACTCAGAGGGAAGCCGCACATCAAATCTGTCTTTCCGTACCTCAGCTAGAGGCAAGGTGAGTGATCTCCCAGAGCAGCTCTCCTCGCCGCTCCCTCTGCCGTGGTCGGCCAGCCCATGTGAGTCAAATTATTGTAATTGAGCAGGGGTGTAGTCGGGTGTGAGGTGATCTCTCTCTTCACCCCCTCCCAGCCTCTTTTCTCTCTCTTTTTTTTTCTCTCAGTTATTTCGGCACATGTTGTGAAATGACCAGAAAGCATCTTTTTTTCTCTCCCCCCTCCCTTTCCTCTAACGCTGCCTGTAACACAGAAATCAATTAGCTCTTTTCAAGTCAGATCAAAGGCTCAATACACCGTCCAGAGCTTTCCAAAACCTCCCCGGGACAATTAAGTCTCCCTTTGGACAAGGACCAGACTGGACAGATGAAGGGAGGCTGCTGCCACTGTTCGTGTCAAGTAGACATAAACGGGCGGTTCTCTGGCCCTATTTCAATGAGCTTTCCTCTAATTGACCAGTTCGTTGTGCATTATTGTGGCAGTATGATGGTTTTAATTCTTCGTGGCAGAAGAAACACTTCATTTTAACATACTTGTGCTGTTTTTTGCCACGTGGCCAACACGGTACAGCGAGGCACCCTGAATGGCTTTGACTGGGTCTCATTTGTAGTCATTTTGAGACTGAAGACATTGCAAGGGATTATGATCATTATCTATCTTTTTGCATCTGTTTTGCACTTGGTTTTGTATCTGTTTGCTGCATTTTTTGGTCACTCTTTGCAGCACTTTTGAGTCGTCTTGCAGTTGCTTGCATCTCTTTGTGGTCGTCTGTTTGCCTTTCCGACAAGGAATGTTAAACCTCTGGGCCTGCGTCCCCCCCACCCCTCTACCCTGCGGGCCCAGTACTCTCACTCAGTAAACCACCGGTGCTGTGATGGCACAACATGCGACATCTAACTGATTGGACAAGGCAAAGTGGATGGAGTTTTCATCCACAGACAGGTGCACTGACCCTGTCCACCCTCGAAGGTGCCACTTGCATTTTATTGGACATTTATGGCCAGCCAGCATTTTTTAACAGCCACCTGGATGCAATAAAAGGCCAGCTCCTGAGCTCTGTGGCTGCCCAGAGGATTTCCCAGCAGCTCCCGCGGGACCTCTGGCTAGTTAAGATGTTTATTAAGCTGAAAGTGGTCCAGTGGGAAAACACAGCACTTCTGAGAGATTCGGGCCAGCAGTTTTCTTGTTAGTCGGAGCGCTCCCTGGAGGATTGGGTTTCTTTTCCTTTCAAACCTCGCAGGGAGGACAGGGTCAGTTCACAGGGCACGAGGTTGACCAACTGGTAACTAGGCACATGAACCCAGGAATGGAAATATCTAGAGAGCATCAAGGTCAGCTTGGAGTGATTCCCACAGTTCCAAACACCAAGTATGTCAGCTAAAAGCATCCGTGTTGTGTTTCTAGAAAGTTCAGCGAAAATACAAAGGGCTGCATCTATCTGTAACAGGTCTTAGCCTTATTGGCTGGATGAAGTTAAACTGCAAATGGCAAAGTGCACTGTACTTAAATATTAAAAAGAAAAAGCTTATATATGGCTTTTACAATGCACAACTGGGGTTATTGGACCAAATCCTCTTTCCAGAAGAGCACGGTGAAATTAGTTGTGCTTGCTGTTTGACAGATCTTGACCTCACTAAGCTCTGCTGGATCTCTAGTTCAAAGCCCCGGTCTTTAGCCTCAGGCACTCTGCCCTAATAACTTCATTTTGCCTCTGTTTTGCTTTTTGAAAATTTTTCAGCCAAATACACACACACACACACACAGGAGTTTATAATAACCCATACAGGAAAAGTAGTAGTTAAAATTTCTCCTTTACCACTCGCCTTGATAAATATATGTTTGGCTCTCATCTAATTTCAACTTTCTCTTCAGAGTCTCGGGTGAACACGTTGTGAACTGAGCCGCACAAGCAGGCAGTGATGGGTTTTTAGTGCTCTCTGCCTAATGTTCAAGACAGATTAGAAATGTTCGCCCGTGACAGATGCTGTCTAGATCTTCACTACCAGATCCACCCAGCTGCAAAACATCTGGCGGATTTCTACCTTTTTCTCTGAAGTGCAGCCTATTAATGACACACCCGCAATCATACATGTGCACGTGCACACACGCGCGCACAGCGAACACATCCACCATGTTTGATTGTGACAGGGAAATAATCACACATATACAGATGTGTGATTGTAGGGAGTTTTTTATGGCTGCTGGCCTCGCCTGGAAGATTTTCTGCATATTTTGTTGCCATTGCTGTTTTTCACATTTTAGGTATCATTTCTTTGTATCTATTGTTGCTCATGCAGCAAAACATGGATGGAGTTCTCAAACTGTTGCCATTTAAAAAGGAGCCATTCATATGTAGGTCTATATCATGAGACAGTATCTTAGCCTAGTTTAGCCACAAAGTCTGCAGTTTATTTAACAGACACAGACTTTTTTAATATTCCACATGAAGTGCTATGGTTGCTGTTAATGGCACACATTCTAAAGTCATGCCCAAACATTTTTACGAAGACAATTCCACTGAATAACACGATGAAAGGAGCTGCAGTTCTTGCTTGGGCTGAGACGCTTCTGCAATAAAGATGAAAACAACCACGTGACAACAAATACCATGCATCCTGCTCCACCACGACAATATAACATCTGTTGCTTATGTTTTAAAGCCAAACTTTTAAAGTGTTTTTTTAAAGTGTTCTCATTGTTTTGTTCTGGTACTGCACACACTCTGCACCTCTGCATGGGAAATTTAATGGCCCTCGTTGGACGAAGGCTTAAGATCTTTAGGAACTCATCAACAGAGAAAGTCACAAATACATGTGTGTGTGTGTGTGTGTGTGTGCGTCAGATGGAGACATTTGGAGACCATGGTTTAATTTAGTTTGAAATTGCCATGCAGTAAGTTGTTCCTCATGTGTCTCAACAGCTTAGGCTCACATGAAGACTTTTTGGCCATCGCCTGTGTGTGAAGTTAAACAGAAAGGGAAGAGGGAGATCCCCACATCACAGAATAGAAAGATGTTGTTATTGCTGGGCTTCATAATGTTCATCTGTTGCCATCTGTGGTCCAACTTTGACCAGCCTTTTAAAATGTTTTGGAGGTAATCCGTTCGAAAATGAAAAGTAATCATTAGGCTTTCATGAAACATTTTGATATTTGTTTTTTATTATTTTGCATAACCCAGTGCAGAAGAGGCCTTATTCAATTTGCATTTTTGTAAAAGAAAAGAAGAAAAACTATGAATCTATGATGTGCAAGTGATAGTAATTATATTGATGTTGAAAGGAAACGTTTATTTTCTTCTTTACTTTGGCATCAATGCAGCCAAATTACAATAAGTTTAAAAAAAAATATATTAATTATATTTAGAAAAGAAAAAGATGATCACAGAAATTTTAATGGAAATAATTCAATAACTTTATGTAAATTCATGAATTAATTACATATAGTTATATGCTCCTATTATACTCTTAATCTTTAGAGAAGATTGCCATTTTTGCTTTGGTAATTAAATGCTCGGTGCGACATTAACTCGCAAGTGAGAGGTCCTTGACTTCTGCAAAAGTACACAGAAGGTGTGCATGCTTTTTGTTGTGTCTCGTGAACTGTGATTGAATAATACAAACAAAAACTCTATCAAAACAATATGTAGGATGAGGCAAAATTTGAAAAGTAATGCATAAAACACAAATAATACAATAATATGGTAATAATACAATAAGAAACATGCTTTCAGTACTTATTTATAATATATAAGTAGTAAAATAGTTTAAAAAATTATATTTATTGTTAAAACAAACAAAAAAACAGCTGGCTTTCTTTGCTGTTATAGTTATATAGTTATAGTTATAAGTTACATGTTTTTTATTCAGACTGAACTGAATAATATATTTTAGATTTGTTTTTAAAATGATGATGTTATATTATATATATATATATATATATATATATATATATATATAATATATATATAATATATATATATATATATATAAATTGATAGAAACAAAAGAAATGCAGAAATAATAATATAAGACATTGTAATTTTATTATTAGAAGTACGGACATTGAACTATACATTTAAATTTCTTTGTAAGAATTAAAGCAAGGACTTTTTAAACATTTTGGACGCCCATAATAAGTAAATAAATACATAAATAGAATAGAGTATACGGGTGAGAGTTCTTGTAGGACAAACATAAAGTTAAATAAATAAAAACTATATGTATATACTTCACTGAAAGCCAGACACAGTAATAACAAAATTAGTTAAAGCAAAATTAAAACGCTGTGCTCACTTGGTTTTACAGAAAACATTACATCACATTATCTTTTATTACTGTAGTGTATTTACAGTACATAAATAAATAATGTGTATTAACCTGTTCTTTTGCGTTCTCGTGTTAATGTACCTTTAAGAGACGATAAAACGTTGCCGTGGATGAGCAGCCACTGTTGTACTTGTTAGTTTTGTCCAGCAGGGGGTGCTGTTGTCATTGGGATAGTGTGTATTGTGGCTCTCTCTCCAGCGTCGCCTTATAGCTGTGAATTAATATGTGTCCGGACTGAGTCAGGAGACCAGGTGCATAAATCTGACTCGATCGTGGATCACTGTCATCAGATGAGCCGGTCCGTCACGAAAACCGACAGCGCTGCGTGTAAGTGCGCCTTAAAAATGACGGTGACTTATTAAAACGTTCTTAAACGATGCTTTTTGGCTAGCAGCGTACTTTTCACAAGATTTGCTTCCTATTTTAGGAAATGTAGACAAATACAGATAGTAATAATCTCAACTTTGAATTACTGTTCATAAAAATTACATCCAGTACATCATTAGAAGTGCTACAGGTATACGCGTGTGGCTAGAAAGTGGGACTATATTTTTTACATATTAGCTTAATTCGATTACAGCTTTAATTTGCTCACTGCGTCATAGCAAATGTAGCCTAAACGCAGGTAAACAGATTTCTACCGTAGTTTTTTGTTTTTTTGGGGGGGGTTTTTTAAGAAAGAAAGAAAAAAAAGTTGTATGTCAGCTTGCTGCCACGCGGGCCTGTCAGGCCATTTGTCAGGAACTCAATAAATTTGGAGGAGGAAGAGAAAAAAAGCAGAATTCAATAAATCATAACATAAACAAATCTAGCCATGAGTTGACAGTGCTGTATTATACTTTGGCTTAATCCTCGGGGAGCTGGGATTATCCTGCACTGGGCTATCATTTTTGGGGGTGGTGGTGATGGCGGGGCTGCCTCAATAAAATAAGAAAGGCCGTGTGGTTCAATGTGGAGTAAAAAGCGGGAAAATGTGACAGAGTGGGTAGAAAGACAGTTCAAATGACTCCTTTGTTATCCTGCATGGTAACATTTATGTAACTACACCAACGATTTGAAGAATAGTATTTAAAATAATGGCATGTAAAATACAAATAAATAACTAAATAAATATTTAAAAGTGAGGTAAATTTAGTAGTCCTATATCCCGGCTCTCACAGGCCGATGGGGCCCTGGGCTGTCTCACTGTTTGTTGTTGCAGTGGTTCACTGACTGTTCACTGTCTGAAATCACATTATAGCTGCATGAATTTTTTTAGCCCGTGAAACCAACGAAGAAGTGCAGAAAACATTCAGTATCCCAAATTAATTTACCGCTGATTGATCGGAAATTGACGCTCAAACCTTTATAATAATCCTCCCTGTTGATCCACGAGGCTCAGCCTGTCCGTTGACTTGATGGGGAGAAAAAACAACAATTTTTTTTAAGTGATCTCCCTCTGAAACTCTGTCACAGCCACAGTAATGGCCAAAAAGACAAAAGAAGAATATGACACATTTCTTCCCCAAGTTCGCTGAATCTCTCTAGGCTCAGAAACTGCCCGCTGCTGCTCAATGTGAAGGTTTTGTAGGTGTTGAAGTGCAGATCGGCAGCACCAACAAAAAAAATAAAGGAAGTGTGTGTGTGAGCGTTTTTTTTTTCATTCGAGTTTAAAAAAAAGGGGGCATCGTGGAGAGCTTAGACTCATTAAAAGATCAAAGTGAGTTAACTATCAAAGTCTTCAAGCCCTGCAATTTAGGGAGCCATTATGGCTTTGGTTTGCTACCTCTGAGGATGTGAAATGCTCGTCCCAATTTCGCTGAGGTGTTTTATTTATTTTTCTAAAGAAAAAAAAAATCTTTTCGGCGAGCTTTGTTTTAGGAATAATTAATAATATGAGCGTTTTAGTATAAATGAGCCTATAATGGTAAAGAAAAGGGGGGATTAGATGAGGTGCAGCGCAGTATTACCGGCCCACACATGCGGGGTGATATGGATTATAGTTTTACGTTTTAAAGGTGAGACTTTGCGTCGCTGCATTGATTGTAGCCTCCGGGTTTAAGCAGAGCAGGCCGGGCACTGCTGGAGTTATCCTCTGAGCTGGAAACTGAATGAATTGTGAGCGCCTCCCAAAAACACACCGCAGTGTAAATGTAATTAAAGCAGAACGATTGTCCGTATTTTTTGTGCCCATATTTCAGTTTTATTAAATTTAAAACGGTGTTTTAATTTAATGAAATTATCGTAATTATTTCGTTCCCTTTCCTGCAGTAGGCTTTCTCTTCTCTTTTTTTTAATCGGCCTACACTGATTAATTATGATACATTAATTTTACTCCTGCGAGTGGGCTGTATTTATTTCCTTTCTTCCTTATGCACTTTCCTTATATATATTTTTTAAATTCTGCCTTAATGAAATTGAAAAGTTTGACTTTAAAGAAGGCAAAAGTTTGCGCAAAAACCGCAGTTTTATTTTGCTTCAAAGAAGAAAAAAAACTTTCCTTCCGCGATAATTCCAGTGTGGAATCACGTTTTTGCTACTTCCCCAATTGAAATGAAAATTATTATTAAAATTATTATTTATTTATTTTTAATGTTTTTACTTTCAGAATTATTAAGTGAAGCCTGAAACCAGAATTACAGCGAACTCCTGCAGGAACGTTAGCCTCTCTGAGGGCGCATTATAATGATCTCTTACCTTTCCGATGGACGTAACAGTTCTGCTTAGCTTAAAGTAAATTGCCTAACTTTAGGGACCATTGCTTTCTGTTCTGCACACCTGCTGCAACGTTTTTTTCCGCCCTGGAAGGCGAGGGAGGGCTTGTCATGTAGTGCCTCATTAAAACACCGCAGGCTGAAAGTCGGCGGATTGATTTATTGAATGAATGTTTGATGTCCTCATTCACGCGAGTGACCTGGCCGATAACTGCTAAATGAATGGAGGGAGGAGAGGTATCACATGCTTTTCTTCCTTTCCTTTTCTTTAAATGTATTGATTATATTGTATTGGTAGTCCTCCGCTCCTAATGCTGCTTAGTGGTAAGATAATCCAATATAGTGGGCGGAGGTAATTGACCCCATGTTGATAGAAGCGCTGGAAGGAAACCAAGCAAACCGGGGGTGGATGACTTCATGAGTGGCAGGTATGTCCTCATTTTAGCAAGAACACGAGTCCTCCGATGAGAAATGCAACGAATTTAAATATTTATATTAGATTTCGGTGTGCTGTAAACATTTCTGCGATGGTTAAATCCATCTAAAACTGCCACTGTTGGTGAAATCTCCTCTCTGCGCCTGTGTTTTAGTGATCGGCAGCTGTTCTCTTGTTGAACAGCAGAGGGCAACGCCAACAATCTCTTCTCTGTTTCACCAAACTGGGCTACAGGTCATCGCCTTGATGCTTCACAAAGGCTGTAAGAAACAACACACAGCAGGCCTTTGGACTGAAGGTAAACACTGGCTGTGGAGATGTGATATACTGACATATGATTTTTTTTTTTTTTAAGGGTCCATTTTTTTTCCTGAGAGGAAATATTGCATTAAATTATGTAAAAACAAATACCTGTTTATTTGCACAGTTTACTTAAAAATATATTGTTATTATTATTATTACGTGGAACCGTTATGACACTTTAAATAAAGTCCACAAAAAGCTATAGCTCACCCCAGTATAATATAAATATAATATTTACTATAATATAATATTTACTGTTCCCCGGCCTTCTCCATGTGTCCACTCTTTTTTTTGCCTACCCGGGGTGTGTAGCTATAGAAGTATATTACATTGTGCCACGCAGCGTGTCACGGGACACAGTGGACGATCTCATTAGCAGCCCTGTAATTTCAGGCAGGCCTCAGTGCATTAGGGTACCCCTCCGCAGATTTTTAAACATCTTGATCGCACCTTGGATTTTTTTTCTGATGATGTCTGATTTTTTTTCTATTTGTGAAATCTGAATTCATGGGTTTTTATTAATGTACCTTAAAAAGCACGTGGATTTTTTTTTTAACTGATAATTTCAAGTATTTGTAATATGGGGGTTTGTTTTGTTTTGCTGTGGGATCCTCACATTAAATAATAATATTAATAATAATAAAAGTAAAATAAAGATCAGTTCTTAAATAAGAAGGTTGTATTTATTGTCAGGAAGATCGTGTCAGTTATTATTTATTTATTTATTATTTTTCCTCTCTGACCTTCCTTAAGATGAATAGCTGTGGTTGGCAGAGGCGACCTCCGTGCCGGACAGCCCGCTGTTATCGCCACTGATCGCCAGGTGCATCAGCTGAAAGGCAACAGCAGCTTCCACTGGAGACAATACACAAAAGAGCGTGGAAACACAAGCACACACATACACACACTGCCTAAATTCATATGCATTTTTTTTCACAGTATATAACAAATGTCCACTGAGTCCACGGAGGGCATTTTATGGCATCAAAAAGGCGCATTATTTAATCCACCACACAATGTAATAATACTTCAATTGTGTTATTATCTGTATTATTATTGTTGTTGTTGTTGTTATTATTGCTATGATGGCAGGTCAGGCCTCAGTAAAATATCACTTTGGGCTGTCTGCTTTAGGTTGCCTGTCTGTGTGTTGTTATTGGACTGTGTGGAGCTCACTGTACTCTGCTCCAATAGCATCCCAATAGCAGTGAATGGAGGACTGAAAAAAAAAGTGTAGCCATGCATGCAGGAGTGGGAGGATCTACTCGCTTCAATCTCGATCTCAGACTTTTGCAGCGACAGGGGCACAACCAACCAACCGTCTCTGTTACTTCCAAAGAGTTACTGCCGGGACATCCTACACACACACACTCATACACACACGCACACACACACACACACACACATACACTATACTATCTTTGGATTTGTTCTCAACTTTTACTTCTGCGCTTTTTTCCTTGGCGAGACTGTAATCCCGTGAAGACATTTTTCCAGACTTCTCCCGTCGGCTTAGGGGCGAGAAGATAAAGCTTCCTCGGTCCTCTTATCATAACAGGTGACTGTTCAGAGTTTCCACAGTTTCTTATTAGCTTTGTCTTCCTGCACGCTTCTCTGACACATCAGGGATTTACATAGCCAGCTTTTAACTGCCTTTACCTTTTAGCCATTGCGAGCACAAAGTCGAGTTTTTCCTCCTCACAGTTTAGTTTATTTTCCCCTTTCCTCCTCCGAGCTGCAGGCTGTATCCCACACGGATCTCAGACGGCTTCCTACACAGCATTTTCCCCCCTCCGATCAGCACTGTGTGCCCGGGATTTTCGTGTCACGTCTGACCGTATTCTTATGGATATTGCAACAGGTCTGGTGTCACTGGAGCGCCTCTCCGCGGGTGAACAGTCCGAGACGTGCATCATGCTAGACGGCATTAAAATAGAAGATCACCCCCTGCGATCGGGACAAGCCACACTCGGAGTTATGCTCGGTGAGTCTTCTTTTTCTGTTGTGTAAATTACTGTGATCTGCGCGATCAAACGCTCGCTTGTGTTTGGATGTCATTATAATATTTCATTTTCTTTTCTCTGCATGCGCCCACACTACTGTTTATTCCTGATATCAGTTCAAAAGTATGCAAAATCGACGAAAGGTCGCACTCATGTGTGCAAATGGATATAATAACAGATCCAGATAAAGAGAAATAGCCCCTTTAAAAAATGTCTCTCTCTATATATTACTATTATTGTTGCAGTCTGGATGATGGCGTAATTCGGGCCTTATATGAAGAGTAAATAAAACCAATTACAACCCTGTTTCCTTTATAATAATATCTTAAACCTCAGCGGATTTCTTCAAACAGACTGGCAAAATCTGAAGTGATTTGGGGGCTTTTATCAGTTATCACTTATTGCAGTCCTTGATTCAGGCCTATTTCCTTTCTTTCTGACGGGAAACTCTTGTGCCTTTTCCCAGGGACTGAATGTCATCACAGATCCGTGTGTGAAGGATGCCAGCGTCCCATCTCCGACCGCTTCTTGATGAGAGTCAACGATTCCTCGTGGCATGAAGAGTGTTTGCAGTGCACCGTGTGTCAACAGCCCCTCACCAACAGCTGTTACTTCAGAGAAAGGAAACTTTACTGCAAACACGACTACCAACAGTAAGCACAGTTTCCGGGAAGGACTTTTCGCTTTCCCTCCCTCTCTGTCTCACTTTCTCTCTCTCCCTCTCTCTCTTTGTGTGCATTTATTCGCATTGTTTTGGTGATTCAGTGATTTTTTTAAAATCATTTTTTTCAAAAATGGGTACATTGGGTGGTTTCTGTTGACCTGACCCAGAGGCCTCCTGTGCGCAAAAGTGCACCTGAAACGTCATTCAGCTGTAGTATGAAATGCTATTTGAATTTTTAAAAAGATGTAACCGTGGAAATAAGGAGACTTAAACTAACCTGTTGCCACCGCTTCTTCCTCCGTTGGTTTATATTTACTTCATGTAAAATGCATATTTAAAAAAGAGAAAACGGAATTAAACCAAATGTCTTTTCGTTGTTAAGAAAAAAATATATATATTTAATATTATAAGAGTGCTCAGACTCGCACTCGGGCTGCTCGCATTAGCGGTCATATATTATTGTCGTGTACTTGGCTTTATTATTGTCACACTGGCCCACGATATTTCCACGTTTGTCTCTTCGCAGCGGATGCATTTATAGCAAAAAGATGCGATCCCACTCAGGCCCGAGAATATGCAGGCGTGGTGCAGTCTTGATTTTTATTTTTTCCGCTTATTGTCATACATTTTCACTTTACCAGCAGCCGCATCAGAGTTTTTCAAATATGGAAAACGTAGTCTGAGACTACGGCGCTCTTACGATTTATTTTCCGATCAGCTCCTTCATTCTTTAAATCACTTTTTTTCATTGATGTAATCAGATTTTACTAGTTAAAATAATAATATAATAATAATATCATTATTACCGTTTTAAGTTATTCCAACTCTTCTTATTCGTATTTGGTTTATTAGAAATGCGTGGCAGGCATTTAACAGTTTATTGAAAAGCAATATGCGCAAAATATTGCACAGAATTACACCAACCTGCAAAGCTGAGGTTATAATTAAAAGTTCGGCCATGTGCAAAAGCGCGATTCGAAGTGCATAGATAAAATTATATATAAATGCATGTATAAATCTGGTGTAGTCATTAAATTTTCAGCTTTTCCAAATGTCTAAACAATAATGATAATAATAATAATAATAATGATTACAATAAAAAAAATGGCTGTAAGTTAAATTGCTATACTGCGGCATTACATCAGCAGACTGAGTGCAGATTGTTCATCTGGACATTTGCTTGAGAAAATAAAACACCATAATTATTATTACAGCTAATGCTCATATATATATTTTTTAAAACAAAGGAGAATTGTATTTATTTTTTGTGCAATTAGACTAGTACAGTCTTAAAACTACAAGGAATTGTCCCATTGTTTTTTTTAATTAAAAGCTACAATAGCTTTATGTTTTAATTCAGGCATAAGACAGAAATCATTTTAAAAAATGTAAGTTAAATTGCAGGTGTTAAATTTTTCCCATGCAAACACTTAAAGCAGGACGAGCATTCACTGTGAAGCAGAATAAATTAGTGAATGGAATCAGTAAATTATAACAAACCAGCAGAGATGGCAGATATAGGGAAGCAAATAGTGAGCTTAAATAACACAAGTATTACAATAGTGAGGGTTGCTGTTTGGCCTATGAGGACCCTGGGGTGGCCTGTGTTTCTCATTGCATGAGCGCTTTTCATGCTTGTCACTAAATTTTCAGCTTTTTGTGTCCGGCCTTTTTAACAATTCTACTTCGATTACCGGGACATTATGGCTCTCTGTTAGATACCGTGCAAGCAACAAAGAGTTACATCTATTGCCATGCGTGCCATTCATCCAGCTCTGTGACAGGAGTGTAGTCGGCTGATAACAATGGAAAATTCATAGCAGTAACTAGGGGATACCAGAGTCACGGCGTCACGGCTCAGAGGTGCCTGGAAGTTGAGACAGTCCGGCAGGGAGCGAGAGGGAGATAGAGAGGGAGAAGGGATCTCTTTCTCATGCCTGCTTCAGCGTTGTCCATTTGGAGAATTTCTGAAATGAATTCGGTGTGTGTAAAAAGAAGAGATAAAGACAGACGTGCCAAGACTGGCAGGCTCTGTCTGCCTGCCTGATAGTGTCTACTGCCTGGCGTTTAGTTTCTGATATGCTCTTGAGGAACCATATTTGGAATATAGCTGACCATTTCCCTCTTTTTCCCTCTCTGCCTGGTGAGCTTGTGTGGCAAAGCTGATCACTGCAGCCAAACGCAACAACCTGCTGGGCGCCGTCCTGCTCTCACACGCTATTATTCATCACGTCTTTTATTCTTCTCCCACCTCCTTTTTTGTTTGTTTGTTTGTTTGTTTTAACTCCTCCCAGGTTTGGTTTTGGTCTTTGACACCGACACAAGTATAGTCCCTGCCTTTTTTTTCTTTTTCTTTTTTTAACGTTGTTTATTCCATTTGCATTGATGGGATACTTAAAGATGTAATTGGCACCTTTTTGACTTTTATGACATCCATTTAAGATGCATTTCTCAGCCCACAAACTGCTTTGGGCTGCGAAGAGAGCTCCTAGCCATACAGAGGTCTACGTGCCTAATAACATTCCTACAGCAACTGATTCATGCCCCGTAATCAGCTCTCACTAGCTATAATAAATCAAGGAATTGGCAAGCAGTCTTTTTTCACACCTTTGGAACAGGTTTAAGTGCAGACAGGGGAAAACAATTGTGTACTGTATTATTAAAACTCCCACCAACCCAGTTCAACACAACCTGCTCCATATAGTGCAATTATATAGTAACAAGATTGGATTTTATTAGTCTTTTTCCCATATGTTGGCTTTGAGAGTGTATGCACGAGTGTGTGTAACTGACCTGTGCTCGCCATTATCTGTTTTGTTATTTCTTTTGAATGAGGAATATTTTTGATGGTATTAAGAGTCCTAAAGAGGCTGTCGCCATGTGAGGTAAAATGAAAAATCAAATGTAATGTATTTACGGTAAGAATATTTTGAGGGCAAAGAGCTGTCAGTTGGACGAGAGGTGTAGTCGTGGAGGAGCAACAAGCTCAAACGAGACACGCGGTATGTGAAAGGTAGTGTGGAATCGGGCCAATCCGACCGAGTTTGTTGTGCCCTGGTGTTCGGAGGTCAATTATACATCATTAGAAAGAGAGAGATCTTTTCCCCAAGGGGGGGGGGGGGGGGGGGGGGGGGGCTTTTCTTCTAGCCGAGCAGATGCTTTGAAAGCAGCCGTGTAATAAGGCTTATCATTTGAACCCAAGTGTTGGACAACACCCCTGTAATGGACTGTCTTGTTAGAAACTGCCATAGGCTCCATCTACAAAACATAACATTAACTAACTATATTATACACCACGCCGCCTACTTTTGGGTGCCGCTGATGCATAAAAAACCTCTCATTTCATAGTGGATTTTTTTTTCCTCATGCTCTATAAACTTTTATTGTCTAGCAACATGTTATTTTAAAATGTTCCATTTGTAAGCCATCCAAATACATCAGCCTGCATATTTCTTTTTTTTAAATCTTTTACCTCACGTGCTGGAGGCTAAATTTAATTCAGGTCACGGTAGTATGAGCAGTAGAAAAACACAGCGGTGATGAAGCCATAAAAGAAGAGCTCCCAAAACTGGTCTTACCTCCCATGTATTCCAGGACGATCCCCCGGTGTGCTGAGAGGTGCTTTTTAGAACAGTTTGGAGCGCCCTCCTGTGAAATTGTTGTTTTTTAATTAGCCGTGCTTGGGACGCAGCAGCGGCAGCAGTGTGTGTGTGTGTGTGCCGGATAGATGCTGACGGCTGGGTTTCTGTGTTAGCTCACCCATTTTGTGTGCGTGTGTGTGTTTTACACTCACAAGGACACTCCCGTGTGGCCTGGCACTTGTGAACACTCACTATATGGATAGCAAACATTTAAAAAATAAAGAAATAAAAATAATTTTTTGTGCTGCCAGCGCAGCTGGGTAGTTTTGCAGTTAAAGACTGTCCTTGTGTATTTTAAAGTGCTTCACAGGCAGCTCTGCAGGCAGATGCGAGTGTGTATTACTGTTTTTTGTGTGTGGAAGGCTTCCTTAACTTTCTATTCCTTAATTCTGCCTAAAAAGGATAAAAATGTGTCTTTAGCTGCTGCTCTTGGGTAAATAAGAGAGGACCTCTACGGAGAGACAATTCTAATGTTAGAAACACAAAACTGGATAATATTGCTTCAGCTTGCTGGGATTTTTTAGTGCTCGGCAAGGAGCTAGCTGAAGCTGGCCCGTTCCTCTGCAAGGAAGTATTGGGTTTTATGTCAACATGGCTCGGCCTGTCCCAGCAGCATACTAGGATGCATCATCTGTCATCTCATGGTTTACTAACTGTGCACCCCACCCCGCCCCCGAAACACATTTAGACCATTAAAAAGACCTGTTAAAGTGTGTTTATTTGCATCACTACCAGCATCTGTGGGTTTTTTCTTCTTCTTTTGTTGTCCTTTCTAGTTCCCATAAAGTGTGATATTTAATTTTTCCGTGAGCTCTACATGTTAAAAAACAAAGGTGTTGTACGTTTTTAAGTTACATCCATAAAGAGTTCACTGGCTTTGTCTGCCAGTGGCTTTCTGACATTATCAGTAAATATCAAGTTCAAGTATTTTGTTATCAAATCGAGTGATGTCATTGATCTTCCTGTTTCTAAAGGCATTTCCCCCCAGTGTTTTAGTCCTCCCTGGGTGCAGGGGATGAGTAGTGTGTGTGTATGTGTGTGTGTGTGTGTAGCAACAGTTGGAGCACAAAGCACTTTGCAGGACGCTATGGGAAGCCACAGAGGCTCAGCCACGGTAATGCCCATCACCACTTTAGAGGCCAGACTGGTGGCAAGGGATGTGGAAAGAGGTCTCTGTGGCTTTGTGTGGGGGGGCTGTTGTGCAGGGGAGGAGAAGGATCTGCAGAGGGATCTGCCTGGTGTGCTCACATTACACTGGATGATAGCAGAGGGGTGCAGAGGAACTCAGGCGTGCAATTTGTTGGTAGCCACAATTTAACCTCATCTCCTAAAGCCAGCAGTTAGGCAGCCAGTGGGACATGTCAGTCAGTCGGGAATGCTAATCAGCGACGGTCGAGAGAAAGCCCTCGACTCGGCGATGCAGGGATTTTCATTACCGGTTCCAAGTCCTCGGGCCTTCAGGTTTATTTTCACAGCGTGACAACTCTTCATAACAAAAAGTACGACAACCACAAACCATTAAATGCAATTTACAAATTAGATTTTGGCTAAATCAGTGAAATACTGTAATGGCCTCCTTAAAGTAGCCAGCCGAAAAAATACACACGCTCAGCAAATGTTTTCAATTTTGATTTCCCAGATTACATGTTTAAATCAGGACAGCAAGCATTTTCAGTAGCCGGATTTTTGCAGCTACTATAATGACTTATTTTTAAAGGACGCATCGTTTTCCACGTGCCACTGAGAGGGTGACAGTTCCTAATTATTAGCAACACTTCTGATTACATTTCAGATCTTTTCATCTTTTGTCTGGTTTTATAGCCTGGAAATAGGCCACACTTGTTCCTTCAGGCTGGCAGGTCGAACGGGCATGAGAAATTGAGACATGGCCTCTGCTGCTGGCTCGTGATATTGCCGCTGGCCCCAACTGTGTATATGTGATCCCACTCTGGAATGTTTTTCCAACACGTAGGCTTTTCACAGATACACTAGAGAGGACTGGCATCATAGTGGCAAGTGCTGCATTCAGACTGTTGTGTGCCCAAGGCTTACTCTCACACTCACGTCACACATTCTAGCTCTACATGGGAATGGGCAGAGCAGTGTGTTTGTCTACATACACCCCACGTTTTTTTTTTTTTTTTTTGTGAGGGTGTGGGCGCATGTGCATGGGCACTTGCTTCCTCTCTCTCAGCCCCTTTCTGTCTTTTGTCTTTAATCTAAGCAAGATCCACTGCCTCTCATTCACACTGCGTTGTAAAAGACACATTTCAGCACCTCGTCATGTTATGTTGGTCCTTTGAATTACAGCAGTGTAGATTTATTTTTATTTATTTATTTGCACAGATGCATCATAACACATTTCATTGTCTTCTTTTTAACCCTTTTAATCTTCATCAAATGAGATTAGCCCCCAAATACCGGTATTCCTGCCCAAAGTGACTGACAGAGATTTGCACTTTTATCATTAAGTGTGACACTAAGCTGGTCGGAGCTTTGTTTTGAATGGAGGGCCTGACGGAAACGGGGGCTCCTAATCCTTTTATTTGTGTCAGGCCTAGAAAGAGGGAAGAATGGGGCCGGGGTGGGATTGGGCTACAGAATGCCGTGGCCCTTAGTCCCCTCAAGACCCGAGCTACACAGCCAAGTGAGCATGAGAGTCATCTTATGTGGTCTGTGCACTCGAGTAGACACACACTCACACACAGGGGCACGCATTTTTGCATCTGCAGGACAGCATGTTTCAAAGTTTGCACCAGCATCTGCGCACAGTACAAACCACACGCGGGATTTTCTCCTACCTATGCACACAATCAGAGATAGATACACACAGACACGTACCTGCGTGTGTACCTATCTCTGTGAATCTGAGCAGATACACACACGGAGCGTGTACCTGCTCAGATTCACAGCAAGCATGAGTCCTGCCTACAAGTGCATAAATTCCAGTAGCAGGAGGTTCAGTCTAGGATGAGATTAATAAAGTTTGCCAGTTCCCTGGTCGAGGTCCAGTGCAAGGCTTTTGTCTGCAGCTCACATCGGGTTGTGGGGCTTCGGCTCCTTTTGTGTGTGCACCCTTGTGGTAATCCATCTCCAGCAGGAGTCCCCTGGGGCACTTTATTTACTCATTCAACTGTTTGGAAGTCTGTTAGACTGCAGATCAGATGCAGTGAGACCAATGTGATTACTTTAACCAGCACTTGCAGATTCCTGCCCAGCATCTTCTCTCACCCTGAACTGGTTTTGCTCTGCAGGTGGGAGGGAAGGTCCACACTGGCTCATCCTCCCCTGTCTGTCCTGTTTACCGGCATGGTTTTAGGGCCTGTCCAATATCGTCTGTTATGAAAATCCTGCATTAGATATTGAACCTCCTGTGCCCACACACCGTACAGCTGATAAATCCTTTATTATCTTTGTGTATCTGACTTTGCTTTTCCTTTTTTTCTCTCCCTTGCATCTCAAAAATACAACCTTTAAAAACTGATGGCTTCCTGAATTTTTTTTGTTCTCTCAGTACGTCGTAATTCAGCACCCATAGCAAGTGTGGTGTCACAGTGTAAAAACTAACATCTATGTTTTATTGCAAACAGTGAAATGGATTTGGTTATCCATCCATCAACATAAACCCAGAGCTATGTATTTGGGGCTAACCCCCATGTTAAACCACTGCAGGCTGTCAGGGCTCTCTGAATTTACTCCTCGTGTCTTCCCCTTGGCGTGGCTGGGGAATATGGTTGCGATCAGCTGCCAGCACCGGCATCTAGAGCGAGAGCTCCCTAAACTTGCTGTTTAGAACCGGCCGCTGATTGGTGATGGCTGTCTTGGCAAGAAAAATAACTCCGTATGAAAACAGTGCAGATTGGATTTCTATGCGTCTGACTCACTCCCGTCCTCTCTGACTGGCCCCCCCACGGCAAGCCAGCATGATTTGTGCATGAGGTCCCGTGACCTATAGAAGCTTCAAAAAGCAGCGAGGGGAAATATTTGGATGATCCTGATGGGGGAGTGGAGACACGGGAGGGAGGCAGAGATGATGGGGGGGCTTGGTAAGAGCAGGGTTAAGCGATGTAAGGCAAGGCAGATGTGGAGAATCTGCAGTGCAGCCGTTATGAAAAGGGAGTGTGTGGGGGGGGGGGGGGGGGGGGGATGATTCTGGGCTCTTAGCACCCATTAAAATCTCCACTGTCCTTTAGGAGAGAGCCAGTGTGTTCTGCTTAAAAAACGTGTCAAACAGGGAGGTAAAAGTGCACAGTGGGTTGGAAAGGGCTGAATAGACGAGGCGTTTTATGATCAGGTACCGTGCCGTGATACTGATCGTTTGTAACCCCCCACCCCCCCGCTGTACACCCCCGATCCCTTCTCTTCTCCCTTTACCTTTCCTCTGCTGGTTGGATATTAATATTTCCCAGAAAGTTGCTACAATACATCTTCCTGGGAATTTCCATGTCTCCAAAGCGCTGAAAAATGATCCGGTGTCTATGAAAGAGATGGATAAGGGGATACAACATTTTTTTTAAAAAATAAGATAGTTGTCTTTGTCTTTTTTTTGCACGTGTGATTTTCTAGTTGTGTCTGAATGGAAATTTCTATATTGCCACCTCGATAAGAAAAATGCGTTGCTGCAGGTGAAGGCCGAGTTGTTTGCTCGATTCATCTAAATTTTCCTCCTCTGGCGCGCGGTATTGTTTGATTCCACCTCTTGGCCTCATAGCACATTATTTATGCGCAGAATTTGCCTCTGGGGGCAGCTCGCTGGAAACCCCGTTGAACAGAAATAGCTGTAGTAGGCTGAGGCTCAAACCCAAACTCAGCAGTTAAAAAAGCAAATCTGTGCGCCAAGGCCGCCCCAATCAGTCTTTGGCCTCTGTGCTTGTCGCTGCCTCCTCCTGAGAGTAGGTGGGTTGACTGACCACCCCCCCCCAGGGTTTCTGTCTGCCTTAACGCTGGCCCTGCAGGCCCAGCATCACAGGGGGAGCGCTGTCCCAGCCCCCAGGCCAGATTTGTGATCTGAAACCAGAGCTCCATCGTTGTGTTGTGATCCCAGCTGGAGAGACAGCGCCGGGTCTGAGTTGGAGCCCTCTCGCAGTGTGCAGCCGGGGTCACTGGTGGCCTCTCGGCCTTCAGCACTCATCAATCCACCGTGCTTCTGCAAAGCACCAAGCGAGACTGAAATATTTATTGACCCCTCGTCTTTCAGTTATTCTAAGTTTCTGTCTCACAACAAATACTGCAGAAAAGAATAATTGATGAGGTCATGTAACTAATTGCATCTAGCTTAAGACAGACTGTGAATAGTAGATGAATGCTGCAAATGACTTGTAGCATCAGTAGCATCACACTGTTAAAATTCCTTCCTTTATGTCCATGTAACCGTAGCTGCTTTCACTCAAAGTCTTTATTATGGGAAGAAACCAGAAAAATTACGACTTAAGAAAAATGCCACTTTGAGTGTTTGTGGTGTGAAATGTTTATCTCATTGTATCTGATGGGTTCCAGCTCTATAGTGCATTTAGTGATGTTTCTTTGTATTCCTGTTTGAAAGTGCTTGCATGTGTGTAGCTGTATGTGCGCATCCCATGCCTGAGTCTGTCTGTCAGCCAATCACCAGACATGCTGTTGGCAGGCGATCCACTCTTTGGATTCTCCTTTTTGGTCGTGCAGCTCTGGAGGTGCAAAAAGTGGTGCATGCCACCCAAACCACCAGCTACTTACGCCCCCCCCCAATTCTCTATCATCAGCCGAGCAGCCCTCTCTCTGCTCTCCAAGCTCTCCTTTTCCTGGGCCCCAGAATCTGGGCTGTGGCCTGTGGATGAGTGCTACATCCTGGCTGTCAGCACAGGGGTTAGCTGGGGATTGGCCTGTGGTGGAAGTGCAGTATCAGGCCCTGTCTGTCAGCTCCTCGTTCGACTTCCTCCCGCCCCTCGGCACAGGCCGCCGTCAGTGGCACAAACATACGTTGAGCTGTGACTGACTCGGATCTCAGGCTTGAAAATGAAAGCATCACCCTCAGAATAGGCATATTCATAGCCCTGCCAATGAAAAAGGGGCTGTTTAAGTGCTCGGGTGTTGTGTTTTTAAACAGACCACGAAAAGCTTTGACAGATGGTTTACCATTTCACCCAGGATTTGATTTCAGGTACTTTCAACTGTTTCTCTCCGACTTCCGAAGAATGACCGCTCACCCACGGCATGCATGCGAATACAGATGCAACTTCAATGCAACCATTTTCTTCCCAGAAAGGTCCGTTCCCTTTTGTCAGACTGATTTAAGAAAAAAATAAGTTCGCGCTGGATTTTTGTGTAAGTCCTGCGAGTTTTGTGCGTGGACTCTTAACTTCACTCTGTCTTTGCATCCCATTATCTCATACGCACACAGGTACGTGCATGCTTCCACACACATGGACACACATCTGTAGCACACATGGTCGCAGATGGGCCTACACATGTCAGAGGATTTGCGACTATAATCAGATTAATTGGTCCATCTCTCCTTGGAAACATCACATATACACTTTGAGGCCTCTGGTAGCTTTCAGCTGGATGCTGCTTACACTAACCAGAAGCCAGGCAGCATGCACAAGGTTAGAGAGGTCACAGCACACTCTCTGGCATCAACATCGCTTTATGGCTTACATGTTAGAAAAATTATTATGGCACTTACAGCCTTGTTCTGTCTGACAGAGAAGGAATTTCTATCTAATACTCTTGAGGGTTCCAGACTTTCTTTACTCTCTTTTAGTTAAATTTGACTCGGAGAAACCTTTTTTTTTTTAACAACATAAACATCAAGGTTTGTGTTGCTTGGCAGAACCTTCAACCTCCACAAAGACAGTGGCAAAACATGTTTGGCCATTGGAACGAATACTATAAGTGCATTAACCATAATCCTTATTAACATTCGCCAAGCTGCATGCAGTTTCACCTCCTCAGTACACTGTGTATGTTTTTCTTGTTTCCCACAAGTATGTCTATGTGAGGGTCTATCTACACACAGCCATTCATGATTTTATTATAGGTTTTAGCTTCACCACAATTTATACATTGGAATAAGTAGTTCTCACTGTGTCTCTTTCTCCATTTCAAATTTCGCCATCTCCTCGGAACTACATAGACTTGTGCTCACGTGTATTTTAGTCGTCATTATTGTGTCTGTGGGCAACTTGGGTCATCTTTCCTGGCAAAAAAATACTGTCATGTCATTGTGCTGTAGGGTGGTGATGTCCATCCAGTGATTAAAAAGATCCACATACTGAATCATCAATACTTAATAGAGGTTTGATGTTAACACAAACACAAAAAAACATATCTTAAGTACGGTGGCCTCAATGTGCAAAACTGACCAGAGGATACCATTTTAGAATAAGAATTTGTTTTCCTAACAAAAGATATTTGCAAAACTACACAATGTTTGCATTGCAAGGCTGTTTCACTAAACAAAAACAAAAAAAACAATAAAATTTCGGCATGCCAAAAGGCTTCATCTTTTTTATTTTCTACTTCCTTGCGTTTTCCAAAATGCCAACATTTCTAGATTAACATGTGAGAAAGCTGATTTCATTTCTGTTGTTTTTTAGCTTAAAAATATCAAAATATGTCATTTGTTTGAATCATTGCAGTCTGATGATAATGCAAATGGATACAAATTCACTTGTAGCACTTTTGTAACTGATTAACTTTCACCTGTATCATTGGAAGAGGGCGGGGCAAATTTCCCTGCCTGGATTGGTCGAGTTGAACCACCTCCAGGCATGCATCCTTGTTAGACAGGGATGTGGGGCACAGTATATGCATCAGAAACAGTTTGTTAAACTACATATTATCAGGTATATAATTTTGTCAGATATTCCAGACAGCAAAGTTAAGACAACAAACACTGGGAATACTGGAAATTCCAGCTGTTCTAGATTGTGTCATTGGTGTTTTTGTGCTCAGCTGGGATTCTCAGTCTGTCTTTGGCAGATTTTTCCTGTGCCGAGTCACATATTTTTAAATAAAACAATGATTTTTAGTTTGATGATATTTATTTTTCTTTTTATTTATTTATTTTTATCTGTGTTTTTGTTGTGTTTTGCATCTAAGGGCTGCTGTAGGACAAATGACTAGAATCAGTGCTGATGACTGGCACAAATTTCTCAAAGGTATGAATAAATCATTTTAAAGTTAGCTAAAGGTAACCATAAAATTGGTTGGAAAGCTAATGCTAATGGATGCAAAGTCGTAATAGGGAGCTAAAATGGAAAAACGGTTAAAATACTTGGTAAAAGCAGTAATTAAATTGCTGAAATGACCACATATCCAGTTTAAAGGTAATTCAAACGAACATATTTAGAATGGGGCAGGTTCATCTTGAAGTTCATCTAACAGGCTGTGTGAGTAGAACAGAAAACCAGTCATAACTGCTGCTTTTGTAGTAGAAACAGTGTTTATGCACATGCACGCTGACTTCCAGCCAAAAGTCAGAATCATGCATGAATTTTCTTTCGTGTTATTTATATTATCCAGCCTTAAATATCAGCGGGATGAGGTTAACCAAATCACAAACACAAAGACGGTGTTAGGTAAGCCGTCAGTCACGAACAGAGTAAATTAACCTTCACATACTTCCCCGCAATTGTCCAAATTCTGCCCGTCTGCTCTGCTTTATGTGGTAAACCTAGCTCTGCTGGCACTTAAAATGAGCGAAGCAACCCATAAAAAAAGTATTTTGCAAATTCTGTTTCGCCCGGCTCTGTTTTTTTCACACATTCTGGCATTAATAAGTTCTGACACACCCTAAACAATCACCCTCTCAAAGAGTACATCTAGCGGGGAGCGGTGGTTTGGTGTCCAGGGGAAGCCTGTGGTTCTGGAGCCAGAGAAGGAGTCGTGCCCTGCCGTCCCACAGAGATGACAGGAAGATAAGAAAGAGAGGTGGCCTCTCCACACAAAAACATCCCACCAGGAACTAACCTAACCTGGGGCAGAGATGGAGGGCTTCAGGACTCATGTCAAAATCTATCCATACTGCAAGAAAAGTTGCAGGAAAAAAAAACAAAACATTCACTTCTTTGGCAAAATCAGGATTCCTTGAAGAATGTTGACTCAGACTGTTAGTCATCCAGAAGAATCTGAATCTCCTCTAAGAGCTTCTTGCGGTATCAAAATATCTATTCTACAACAGCATGCCTCTGTATGTCACAACTTTGGCTTTGCGGTATGACTTCCCTTAACCAACAGCCACAGAACTAAAGAGGGGAGAAAAAACTAAGCACAAGCGACAGACTCTTGGCAGACACGGGCCCTGCAGTTATAACTTAGAAAACTGCTTATAGTTTGCAATATTTGAGAAGGTGAAGTGAAGAGGTAGCCGTTTCTCCTAGACGATGCGTAATGAGGGAACCGTAGGGAAGGAGAAGCAGTGAGCGGTTTCTGGAAGCGGCACTAACACAGGGATCAGGAGCATTAAAAGAGATTTACACTCTCAGCTCTTAAACAGTTTTCTTTTGCTCAATGGTTTCTCTTTCACAGATATTTCAAGGAAGTAATAAACTGCACTGACAAGCATTCGAGTGTCTTTGAAACATCCCTCATGGGCAACAGAGCTCTATCACTTCCATCACAGTGACTTGGCTCTGCGTTGTTGTTTCTGTAGCAGTCAGCTTGTTTCTGTCTGTTAACAGCATTTGGCCTCTCTCGGATATTATGATCAGCTTGTTGTTGTTTATATCGAAGAAATGTTGCGACAACCAAGTATGATACCTCAAGCGCCGTGCTTTCCCCCCCGAGGGTAACCCGGTTCAACATTTATCTCATTGTGAGTGGTGCTTTTTTGCCGTGTGGTTTCAGCCTACAGACTGTTTGTCTTGACAGTTAAATTCTTTTGAAGCTGACTGCATGGTCCAGAATGAGGCCCTGCACAGTGTAAGATGTCATACTCCCACTGTGCTGACCAACATGCTCTGTGGGCCTTGATGTGCCCATAACATTTAATGGTACTTTGGCAAATGCTAATGGAAACTCTTACGTTGCAGAGTAATCACATTTCCCTTCACTCTGGTTGTGCTTTTTTTTTTACCATAATTATTTGTTTGCATCTTCGATATAGTTTGAACTCATGGTGGAGAGAGAAAAGTGGGGAAAAATATGAATTATCTGCTAATTATTAAGAATAAAGGTGGGGATGAATAAACTTGCAGCAGGTACGTAGAGCCGCTGTCTTAATGTCGCTCTGGCTTTGAAGCTGGGAGCCAGCGAGGCACTGAGAGGGAGGAAGAGCGGGGAAGGTCATGCCGTGGCACGTACATGTCTCAGTGTGGGATGAGGAAACATCTCGACCTCGCACAGGTTCAAGAAGAAAGAGCCTGCTTTTGATTAGTTACTCTGATCTACAGCGATAAACAATTCCTGTGGTCTCCTGCGCACAGAGACATCACTGGCAACAATTGCGTATTCACGGGTGGTTTGTGTTTTTGCATGTATGCTCAGACATGCAGGGTTCAAATGTGTGTGCTTTTGTGTTTAAAATGACCCCCCACGCCCACCCTTGCTTCAACAACGAAAAAATCTGTATCTTACCAAAAATGGCATATAAATAATTTGGTTTTCCTAGTCAGATATGGAAATGGAGTAATGGGATGTTCTGATGGTCTAGAACCCACTGTGATCTTAAGTGGGCAGGGCGAGTGAAATTCCCTTCACTATCAGTGTAAAGTTTGATTACACATTTAATCCCTGGGCTAACACAAAAAGAAGAAGTGCAATTTCAACAACTGTCTTTCATTTATTTTAATGCATGATAAGAAATGCTGCTTTGGGTTTAAAATGTAACAAAAAAGTAAGAAATGTGTAAAATTACAGAAAAGTTTTGTCTGTCCCGTAATTATAAAATGGAATTTTTTTGACAGTATTTTTTTTTTACTGTGAACCCACAGTAAAAGTCATAAAGTTCTATAGTATATAGTAAAAAAACCTAGAAGCCTTCTGTTATTTAATTATATATTACTCACTGATATTGCTGTAGTATGAATGGGAGCTTTTTAACAATAGGAAAAGCTGTAAAATGTATAAAAACACAGTTAAAATTGAAAAGTCTTCAGATATTTCAAAGCCGTCCAGTGGGCCAGATTGGAGTATTTGATGGGCAAATTTTGGCCCCCAGGCCGTATGTTTGACACCCCTGATCTAGAAGGGCATGGGAGCTGTGATTTGCAATCCAGAGGTTTTGTGGTTATTTTGCTAAGTGTATAGATAGTCACATGTTTACATAGTGGGGTAGATTTAAAAAAACAAAACAGAACAAAAACATGCAAGATGTCGTTTAACGCCAGATCTACAGTCCACAAGAATCCAAAGCTATCAGCAGAAACCAGAAGGTTTCAAACATTTCACTAAGAGAGTCTGTTGTCCTCTTTGCCCTTGCTGGTAACTGTCAAGTTTATCTGTTGCTGTACTTCCGCGCAGAGGCCTGGCATCGAGCCTCAGCGTGATAAAAACGTCTTCAGGAGGTAAGTGTTTATGGTGAGGATCCATAAGGTTAGCAGGATCAAAGCTTCGCTGTAAGAACATTAAGCGAAGAAACAAGAATAATAAACAAAACAGTCGGTTAGTCATCCAATCAGATTTATGATATGCAGAAACCATGTCAGTGAGAGGCAGATTTCTATTAGTCTCTTCTTTATTGCTGAGAAAAAAAAACACACAACAAAAACAGGCCGCTCGAGTAAATTGTAGAACAATTGCACCGTGGAGGAGAGGAAAGCATTTGAGATTTCACACCACAAATATACATAAGATCCTTTTTTGGCCATTTATATTGCTCTTGGGTTATTTTCTTTCTCTTTGCCAGGGATTGAAATGAGACACTGATTGGATGAAAACTGTGTTTGACTTTTTCAATCTCTATGAATTTCTGAGTATGCTGGGAGGGAAATGCTCACCAGCCCTCTGCCTGTCTTACGAGGAAGAGTATTTTAGCGTCAGACAAGAACCTTGTGTGTGACTCAGCGCAGGCTCCGGCTCTTTCTTTCATCGACGGGGAATGGCTGATTGGGTTGACTGTTGTAGCTGGATTTCTTCCCCTTGAATCCCCCACCTCGGTGCACGCTTTAGTGCCAGATTATACTTAGGGTAAAGTAAAAGTAAATAAATATCACTTTTTTTTAGACCTATAGGGAGTTAAATGACAGGGTGTTTTTCTTTTTATGCTTTTTTTTTTTTTTTTTTACTTGCTCACATTCAAACTGGGTTTTGGAGTTTAGCTGTGTTGCGAGGACTTGCTGCAGTGGCCACGGACACGTCTTTATTTGTGTTCCCTTTGGTAGCTTCTGCCTCACTGAAACCTGTCAGACTCTCGAAGGAATGGGAGTGGTGTACCACTCGGGCCTGCCATTCTCGTCCTGCCGAGTCATTTGCTTGCGGCTAAAGCTTTAAGTGGGAATTATTACAGGGAAGATAAGTATGGAGATAAGCCGGTCCTTGCCTGCAAGATGTATGAGGTGTCTGGACATGGCGAGAGGTGCACCTGACCTGGAAATGAATGGTGCGAAGGTGCAAGTGCAGCACATGAACCTCTTTTTTCACTCAGTCCCTGTTTTGTATGTACATACCCCCAGATCATGACACAGGCACTAGGAGGTGCAGGCAGTTATATTTTGAGGGGATTATGAGACTTTATGTGGTGTTTAGGTTAAAATAATAAAGCTATAGGGAATGTATAATTATTATTAATGTGGAAAAGAAGGAGAAGGGGGTTTAAGCTTCAGAGTCATCATTTTTTTTATTGTTAATATTTTATTAGGATCCTCCCTTTGACTGAGAATAAAACTGCAGTCCTCTCCCTGCAATATCTCCTGTTAATATCAGTACAGCTTGATTCATAAGAGCAGGTTATGAATCAAGCTGAATCAAGAATCAAGAATATTAACTTCAGGAAACAAAGCATAGTAAGTTTGATATGATAGCATTTACCTGACTATAAATAGACTAATGTTTTGGTCAGTACTGAGTTTAATTTAGGGGACACTGGAATAAGATGTGCAGCAAGTAAAAAAAAAAACATTTACATTTCCAGTCCTGGGTGGAACTCACGTCTAAAAATGTATTTTCGCTAAACTCTGAACAAATCACACTCTCACAATTGTAGGTTTCACTCCTCTGCTCGCTCTCTTTTTTCAGAAAAAAAGTGATTAGGTTGCAGCTTCGCAGAGGTGTGTGTGTGTGGGAGAAACATTCCTCCTGCTTGGTATGATAATTCACAGCTCCGGGGTCTCTACCAGCCTTTGTGTTTTCTTTTTTTTTTCTCCCCCCAAGTTTCTATCTAGCGTTGCCTTCCCTCCGTCAGGTGAACCCGCGGCCTCTCACAATTTTTATTTATTAGACGACCCCTCACATGTAAAAAATGACAACGCTGACATGTTACAGTCGGCCGGCGCTTTCACGCATCGAGGAGAGGGCTTTGTTAAACACCCCAGCAAATTTGAGCTTTAAATTTGATGACACTTTACATGCCAGAGGAGCTCGCTCATTGGACAGCTGCCAAGACACTAAAGAGAATCCAGGCCAGATGATTATGATCAAAGCAAAGTACTCAGAGGATGATTTTATATTTACCTATCTCTATCACTTTTTTTTCTTTACAAATCCCTTCAATCCGTGGTGAAACTTGTTGTGTGCAGCACTTCACTACTTGGATCATTTTCTCTTACTCATCTGCCAATATTGCCTTTTTTCTTCTTCTCCGTCTTCTTCTTCTCTAAATCTCTTTGCTAAGAATCATTGTCAGGTAGCCAGCTGATGTCCAGAAGTGATCACCTGCTGTTATGATTGAAGCGAGTAGTAATGGTTGGACTCGCCACACAAAGAGTTATAGGTGGTCGGTCAGCTTGTCAGTCAGGCTGGGTGGTTTTTTAATCATTTCATCTTTGCCGAGGGGCTCTCCCGAGACCCCTGCAACGTTTAGCACACTGCGGCTCAGGACCCGAGGGCTTGTCTAAGCCCTGCCTGTATCCGAGCTGCCATTATTAGCTCTGCTCTCCAGAGCACAGCGCTCATCTCTCCCCTGAGAGGGCGGCTGAGAAATGAAGCGCGCTGGCTAGGCGCGGCAGCGGAGGGCCAATAGCCCGACATGGAACAGTAATTACTCCATTGATATTCCGCACACAATAACACTGTCATCTCTCATTTGCATAACCCCGCTCAGCTCGCCACAGCAGATGAATGCATATGATCTTGTCAGGAGGCTGCAAGAGTTTAGACGCTGTGCGATTGGAGGGGTTTCTTCACATCCTTTTAGGTGCCCGTTTTGTTTCAAACACACAGGATAAACTGTTTGATTATGATTAAGTTTGCAGATTGAAAGAGGAAACCACCTTTCTATCGCTCTGTGTAAACAGAGCTTTGTGGCTGTCTTTGTGTTACCAGAACATAAACAACAAAACGGGGAGAAGAGGCAGCGGCGTATCACGTTTGCAACAGTGTGTTCGCGGATGCCAGTCTGCCGGGGGAGAATGAGAGCGTGTCGAGGGGGTGGGGTGTCAGTGGATGTCATAGGGCCCTGTCTCAGTTCTTGGTTAATGGCCATTGGTCATAGGCTGTCTCCCCTTTATTTCTTTTGCTCTCCTGCTCTATCCTCCCAGGTCTCCCACTGGAGCAGCGCCCTCAGGCACCGCATCATTTATTGCTGTCAGGAGTCACAGTGGAGAGGAGGTGGGGGAGAGAAGCGGGGCGAGTGGAAGGGGGGTGGCGGTGGGTTGCAGGAGGAAAGGGAGACAGGGAGAAGATGTGCTGCAGAGAGAATCCAGTGGAGGCAACGGGTAGAGGCAGGCACGCTAGACTGTCAAATCTCAGCCTTTGAATATTTAATGGAGCCTGGAGTGTTTATTTAGTTAGCCTGTCGATTTTTACCGCTCTGTCAATAGCGGCTCCCGTGTAGCCTGCTGATGATCTTTAGTGTCTCTTCCCCCAGGAGAGGCCAGGCACTAAATGCAATTATGGATTTTCCTGCACCGCAATGTGTTTGATATTTTTACTGATCTAATTTGCAATCTGGTAGTTTATTGTTTGGCATTTTAGTGGCGCTCAAGTGGCGAGGCAAATTTGATTTCCCCTCATAATTCTTTATAACTTCATTAATGCTGTTAGCACATTGGCACAGATCTTAAATAAAGCTAGAGAATCATCCCATGGATGAATGCATTCCTCATTTTATTGTCTCCGTGCCCCATTCTTTTTACAGATTCGGGTCCTAATTAAAAATCATCCTAGTGGTGTACTGTCTGTGTGAAATATGAAATCATAATCGGATTTGAATGGCTCCCTTCACAGAGCCCTGCGCGTTCAACCGTGTGCCTAGATCTGTTGTGGGCAGAAGGAAACAGAATCAAAACAACTTACTTTTGGTGGCGTTCAGCATCTTCTGAGACAAATGAGGGTATTAGCTACAGAGCAACAAAACTAACCGAGGCAAAATAATGTGGGTGATTGTCTCCGAGAGACAGTGCGGCTCCGCGGCTTTTCTGTAGAGCCGTAGGATTTCTAGGCCTATGACGGATGTGTTAGTTAGAGGGGGCAGCATTAGCTGTAATGCTGTTAGCATGTAGCCGTGTGAGTGATGTGCTAGTTAGATGCCCAGCAGTAGCGCTAATGGTGTTACCGTGTTGAGCCTTCAGAGGGATGCAATCGGTTAGGCTGTGATGGATGAGTGTCGTGCTGCAGAGGCCTGCAAGCCTCCTCATTCGCCAGCCTGTCAGCTTCTTAAGTGGACGTGCACAATTAGCGCTGAAATCAGAGACTACTTAATCTGATAGCAGGCTTAACGTTCAGTAGGAGAAATTGCTCATCTAGCTCGTGAGTGAATGGTGAGTGAATGATGGGCTCTAAAGGAAAAAAAAAGAAGAAGACTCAAAGCAGTGTAAGCGAGAAGGGGGCTGATATGCATCTCTCTCATTCAGAATTCCTGCAAATGTACAGTAAGCTGTGCATTGCACTGAAACCCGGTCTCACCCAGGAAAACATTGATACCGGAGAGCTTAGAAGCGCTTCACTTTAGAATTTAGCAATCTGTTATCACTGTTCTTCGTCCCTGTTGATTGACTGACAAACAGACGCCGTTTGGTGTCGTCGGAAGCACAAGACACATTCCACTTCACAGGTAATGAACAGGGCACATATTGTAGTCAAATACACTTAAGCGTGGGACACGGTCATACATCAGTGAGTTTCCAAAACAAACATGGGGAATTATCAAAGGTAGCTCTCCCCCTATCAGTCATTTTATATCAACAGAACTTGTTCTCACTTGGCCCCGTGCTGTGCACAGAAACATATAGCTGTCATTACCGGCCAGATTATTAGCTAGACTCAGCTGTTCCTGTGATTAAAGCAACCGCATATTAGATTATTATATATTTGTTATACAGTATTCGATCTCATTTCAGACAATGACGTCTCAAAAAGAAATGTGTTTGAAAATTTCTTTATTGGATTAGAAAACTGTTGTTTTTGGCCAAGCGCGGCTCTTGCCCTCTCGTCAATCTGCCCGATTTTTTTTTCTCACTTATTTACAAATGTCACATTTATATATATTTACGTGATTTTTTTTCCAGATAACATGAATGTGCTCTACCTGCTAGCTATAAATTGCTGCCAGCGTTTCCTATGATTGACAAAATCATTTGGGTGAAACTCTTAACATGTGTAACCTTTATACACCAACTTAGACACAGTTCTTGTGGAATCACTCCAATTGCACAGACTTTTATTTTGAAAAAGAATTTACCAACCCCCCCCCCCCCAAGTCTCTAACTGAGAATTGTCATCAAATCTATTGTGACTTTTGCACTTCCCCGCTTGCATCACTTGTAGTTTCAGAGGAACACAGACCCCCTCGGCCAGATCTTAATGACACAAGCACACATGAGAGATGTTTGTACTCCAGCCGTGTATAGAATTCATTGTCCTTATCAGCTCAGATGAGACAGGGAGCGAGACTAAGGAGGATTTCTCTCGGAGCAGAAAATGTCATTTCTCTGTAATAGTTTATGATTCATCCTCCACCTTTGACTAAATAATGAGGGATGACAATTAGAGCAGGCCATGGGAGTAGAAATCAAAGGGCTTAGATTCCCCTTGGCAGAGTCAGGCCTGTCTGAGTGTGCTCCGAGCAAACAGGATCCAGATGTCGGCGTCTGTGCTGCCATAGGCTGCTGCTGCTGCTGCCATAGCCACACAACGGGGTCTTTCTGCCAGCTAGCTAGTCGGCCAATCTCTCAACCTCCATGCTTGCAAACATGACAGGAGACTCTCCCAGTGAGAGCCTGGGACAGAGGCCCCCACTCCAAATAAAAGAATTCCAGCTCACAGAGCCAAGGGCTGCAAAGTATCATTTCTTCACGCTGTGATTTATCTAACCTTCAGTTTGTGTCTCTATCCCCTCTTTGTCTTTCCTTGTTCTTTAGTTTGTGTCTCTCCCTGCCTACTGTGCATCAGGGTGGAGGCAAAATTTAAAAAAAGGTCATGGACATAAACAGGCGCATTTTAGTAGGTGCACTTTAGCTGTTGTGAATCTGCTGAAAGAGTGCCAATTTTGTGCTTTAATCCTCAGACTTTTATTTTCCCCCATTCCCTTAAAAAATAATCAAATAAAAGCAAAACAAACAGCCAAGAGATAGTAAGGTGATTTAATGTGTCTGTTTGTGGACAGGAGGGAGTGAAATCAAGGGGCAGCGTGTTGTCACTCAGCGCGGACGCTGAATCAATGGTTCGATGCGGCAGAGAAAAGGCCGGCCGAGCACTATTGATATGTTTAACAAATTAGTCCTGATGACGGCAGGTGTGATTGTGAGCGCGGTCCTGGGGTCAGCTCGTCATATGGTGGCTAACAGACACGATATTGCCGCGTGTCCTGATCTCTCCATTCCCTCACAATGGCATTAGGGGCACCCCAGGGAAATAAAGAGTCCCACTCCCCTATCCCCAGTGCTCTTCAAATTAACTCCCCAGAAGGTTAAGCTCCCTGATTCATAATTATTCAAGCCCACCACCGCCACCAACAGCCCTCTCCACAGCCACTTCACAACCCTTCTCTTTATTTCTCTCTCTCTTTCTCTCCCTGACACTTCTCCTGAGTGGCACTTGGGTTTTTTTTCTTTCTTTTTTTTTGTGGGAAAGCCCAGGAATTAGATTAACTAAGCCTGACCTGTGAAACGCACAGCCAGATGACGGGAGCAGGATTGGACTTGATCTCTGCCTGTCTAGCTGTCTCTCTATTCAATCTAGCTGTCTGTCTCTCATATAGTGTGTTATTGCTTGTGAGCGTCCCTATGGATGAGACATTTTCAGCCGCAGCTTTTCTGCAATTGCATATATGGCTCTCGGAGGAGCGGCCAGTGTCAAGAGTACATCTCACTTGCATGGGCTTGATTTGAATGATGTGAAGTGCGATTGGCTTTCAGCTCTCCCTTTGTGGGCTTGTGACAGTCTCGGCGCTGGTCTGCTCATTAAATAAGTGCCAGCGTAGAGAACAAAACACAGCACAGAAAGGAGGGTGTTTCCACTAACTGGAAATAGAACGGCGAAACCGCCCACTCTATTATTGCAGTTGAAGGTTCTCTGCTCTGAGAGTACTATTTTATTAATATCGGCGATCATGAGAGGAATGTTGGCAGTCAAAAGTGATACACTTCCCCACACACATGCTGATATATATCAATATACACGCAATGAAATTGCTCCATGGTTTTTGATGTATTTGCTTGTTCTGAGTTCACTTAGGCCCCAAAACCCTCAATGTTGTATAGCTAACAAATTTTGTTCCAATGATTCGCCTCACCTCTGCAATTTGATTGGCTCGACACAGCTTCTGAGGCCATGCAGATATCAACTGTTGATAGTTGCCACAGTTCTCAATCAGTGTAGATCCTCTGTGGAGGAGCTGCCTGCCTCTAAAGTCAATTGGGTTCCTGTGGAGGACGAGGTAACGTAATGAGGGACCTCTCTGACTGAGAGCTTTGCTTCTTTTTTCTACAATCACGTAATTAATCTCCTGATTCTACTACTCATCATGTCACGACAGATAGGTTTGTGGCCGGTGTATAATGGTGAAGTGCTTCCTGCGTGCCTTTTGTTTTGGACAGCGGTTAGAAAAACCCATTCTTTTACAGCCTGCAGAGGGTTATGTGCAAAACAACACTCCCTTTGGGCTCTATTAGGAGACAAAAAGGAAACACACACACACACTTCTCAAGCAGGTACCCTAATAATATGTTGGCAATTTAGATAATGACTGGGAGTGAGATAAACTGAAGTGTGTGTTACAGGTAATTGGATCTGTGGTGGTGGCTACCTAAATATCTATGGTGTTCTATACTGTGAGCTGGTTCTTCAGCCTACAAGTGAGCACTAGGTGATAGATTGCCAGTGATAAGTACTATAAGGTTTTCCAGCATACTGTAGGCGCTAATAATGGCTGATTTAGGATATTTTAGTTGCCCACACCTATCGTCATCATGAGAGCCTCAAGAAAATCAGAGCTGACTCTGGAAATCCGGCTCTGAGTGAGGCAGGCTCTACATCATTTCTCCTCAGATCCCCGGCTCTTGTGAGCACTTCCAGTTAGTCGGAGGATGACAAATACAACAACCGGGACTGTCAGAATGATCAAGTTGAGAGAGTTTGTTTCTCCGAGGTGAAGCCTAGAAAAGTTGGAGCCATAATGAGAGTTGTCAAGCTTGTGAGGTGAAGCGTGAGAGTATAGAAGGCGGTGGGAGCGTCACAAGGGTGCCTTTGGGGGAATGGTGGGCTGGATCTCCTTGGCCTTTAAAGAGATTACCTTGGCAGTGTAAGGAGCAAGTCTACCCAAAGGGTTTAGGGAGCGATAGGCCAACCAGCCCATTACCAATACTGCAGAGGACCCTCACAAGCTTCATTAATAATCTGATGATGAATCACTACTTTAATTGGGCATTTATAGCTGTTGCCTGATCCCCAGTCCTATCTTCTCATCTCAGTTCTTAATGGGCTGGTAGTTTGTTTTTATTTCATGCGATATTTTTTTTTTTTCAATTCATTCATTAAGTTTTCTTATTTCATGCAAAGCGGGATGGATAAATAGGAGTCATGACTAATGTGATGCCTCTTTATAGAAGCATTCTTTTAGCTCAAAATTGTTCAATTACAACCTTTGTTTGGATACGTCCATATGGTTCAAAGTAGTGTCTGTTTTTAAGACTACACGCAGGGTCAGATTTCTCCCACTCTTAATTAGATGAGGGGATGGTGTAATTAAATCAAATTCATTATCCTCAGCTCTAGAAATCAAGAGGCTCTATTGGAAATAAGGTTAGGCTCCCCCTCATCCATCATGCCCTAACTAACCAATTTACAGGCCAGCCTTTTGCATGAGGCATTATTACCTTGTCATAAACACTTACCTTTAAAATCCTCGAATCAAGCCGTGATATGCTAAGCTTTTATCGCATTAGTTTGTGCTACTGTGTCAGCCTCTTTCTGCCTAAGATAAAGTAGGCTCCCAATAATTGTATTAGCCACATAAGGCGAAGACAGTGCAAACGACTGCTATTTAAAGCTGGCTGATAATTCCGTATAATTAAGACATAGTACAGTTCCTCACTCAGAAGAGGGACTGAGGGCTTTTCTGTGGTGAAACAATGAAAAACAGAACAGGGCTCTTTGTGAGGTTTTTTTTTTTTTTTTTAGGTTTAAAGCAAAAGAGGCTCCACCACCAGAAAAAAAAATCAGTCCAGCCTCACATTTATCTGTGAAGAATTTTACCTTTAGTCGAGTCTGCTGCTTCAGTTGCATGCAGAGTCTAATATTGTTAACTTGGCCACAGCGCCTCACTCCTGCAGCTGCGAGTCGCTCCGCATCCATTGTCTAGAAAACACAAAAAGCCACCATCACGATTATTCCGATGAGCCATACATCATACGGGCCGTCTTTCATAACGCCGATGTGGAAAAATGATTAAAACGCTCTCTTTTAATAAACTGTCGCGGCGCTGTTTCCCGGCTGATGTCTTTGCATATTCACACCAGATTAGCTCAGGTTTAGCATGTGAATGGTATCTTAAGGATGTGAGAATGCTGTTACTTAAAATTTATAACAGTCCACCATAGGGCCACAAGTCCTTTTAAATGCCACTCAGTGGTGGAGCCATATTCTGAAACACATGAGGCCTGTCCTCTGATCTGTGTTGGAAAGTGAATTAGTAAGCTCCATTCTAAAGCTGGTGATAGCAACGGGCTGAGAGCAGTGATTTGTTGGCAGCGTATATTACAGCCCACGGTCAGGGAGGGAGGGATCAGAAAAAGTGTGTGTGTGTGTGAAGGATAGGACAGGGGGCCTTATCACTCAGTGTTTACTCACAGTAAATTGAGTTGAAATAATAGTCTTTCTCTGAGGCCAAACAATGGTGCAGGCTGCAGGCCGAGGACCCAGGCTGGTGCAGAGCTGGCCCGCGCCACTTCAAAATGAAAGGCTGAGCCTGGGGCCATGGGGAGAAGAAGGGGTAGGGTGGGTGGCGGGGGGGAAGCAGGGGTGGATCTCCTTTATGTGGACAGCTACACCAGTCGCAGAGCAGGCACCCTCTGACAGGCACCTGGGTAGGACAACAGGGAGAACTGAGAGAAGCGTGGAGCTGGGAGGAGATGTGGAGGGAGGGATGCAGGAGGAAGGGGAGGGTGAAGGTGGAGTGATGAGGCCTCGGGGCTCTGTCATTAGGTCGGTGGCGGAAAGGAAGATGACTGCCCCGAGGACAGAGGAGCGACAGGTCCCGGTGGGACAGCGACCGCGACCTCCCACTCCCCTGGGTCTGTACGGAGACTGGTGGGACGTGTCAGTTCTGTTAGCCCACCCCCCAGCCTCCCCCCTTGCTTCAACACGCTCTCATAACCTCTGGCTATGGCTGAGCTCGAGAGTCTAACCTACAGAGAGAGAGAGTGAATGCGTGTGTGTGGGTAAGCAAGAGTGAAGTTGAGACTGAAAGAGAAAGGCGCACAGAGCATATCCATGTAGCGCACGGGTCTTCCTCCGCCATTGTTTCTGCATGCTTCAGCTGCACCTCAGCTCTGCCTCGTCCCCTTCATTTATCATTCTGCAACATAAAGTGCTGCCACAGCGTTATAGAAACAGCTGCTTTTTTCAGGCAGCCACGGAGAATGGGCTGCTCCCCAGCACACAAAGACACTCCTGGACCCAAAGAGAGTGTAAAATTGGTTGGTGAATGCAAACCTTTTTCCATGCTGAGAGGGCTGACCACGGGTGTCACTGTCGCGGGAGACATTGTCATCACTTCTGAAGACAAATAAGGATCCATATCAGCCGAATTGGGTGTACAATGAGTGGCTGGGGCACCGGTGAGATTGGCCTTGTTCGCAGTCAAATATGCATAACTACAGCTGCCGCGCATCATACTCTCTTGAGAATTCATATCAAGCTGTTTAAGCGGGCCTTATATGTATGAATCATCCGAGTCGAGGCATCTGTAGCTCTGTGCTCTACGGCACAATGCATTGTCAATTTGCCGAGTCCAGAGCCAAAGCAAAGGGAAAATAAACCATGTCAGTGCTCTATTAGGGGTCATAATGCAGTCACTAAGAGGCTGTGGTAAGGCCACTGAGTTGACTCGAGGTAAGCGCCGCGGGGCCATGCAGATACACTGCCGGTCGGTTCAGGGAGAGGACCAGATGTGCCGTGCCATGCTTTTCCATTCCGTTCCATGCCTTAGAGGCTCCACGTGAAGAAAAGGAAATTTTGTAGAACCGGTTCTCTTCCAGCTGGAGAGATGAGATTTTACACTCCACCAACCACATGACAGAGAAATGTTTGTTGTGCGTGTGTGGGTGGGTGGGTGTGTGGGAAAAAAACAGTGGAAAGTAGACAGAAAGAAGCAGTGAGGGCATCAGACAACTCCTCTGCCAGACCTCCCAGGGCAAAATGCATGCTTGAGTACTTTAAGTCATGAACAAAATAGTTTCGCAGTAACATTAGCTGCTACAATGGAGAGAGAATTTCCCTTTCAAGATTAAATACACAAACACCCACGTACACAACGCATGTTGCAGCCTGTACAGACAATTCCTATATTGTTCTTCTAGAGTTATTTGTATCTTGTGTGGAAGGTAGAGCTAAAAAAGAAAGAAAAGAAAATAGCGTAGGGACTAATACTGCAGGATTGCACGCAGGTATACATACTGATTCTCAAAGTAGCTGCTTCAATATGTTTGCTGTAAACTGGCTAATTATATGGCTGGTAGAGGAACTTAGACCCTTAGAATGACTAAAATTAACAAAATCTCTCATATCGGCATGGACAGTTACTTATGATAGTACACTGAAAAAGTTCTGTGACTGCGGTTACATATGCAGCTCGTTTGTTATTTTACTGTAGTCGGTAAAATAAAGGCTTTGTGATGTATTATACAGTGTCCTGATATGTTTTTGTATTCATAAAACATGTCTTTAAAGGTTTGTTTTTAACTGTAGCTCAAATGAATTTAGTTACATTTTGTCCTTTGACACTTTTCTGGATACATTATTTTAATTTTAAGTGCACATTTCGCATGTAATGTCATAAAACATCACACATTTGCATCTTGCATACAGTGAGGAATTTGGTTTCATTTATCTATTTTTTTTTTTTTACATATTTTAACACACATCTCACCTACTTGACTGATGAACATGAGGTGAAATATGTCACGTGTGTTATGTGGATATGTGTAGCCTTATGCAGAGCAAATAAAGTCTTTTCGCGGGAGTCGTGCAGTGGGCATTTCAATCTACTTTCAGCCTATACAAATGTAAAGTCCACAGAGATTTAGAAAATATTATTAACTGCATTGCTGCTGATAGTGTACCTCTTGAAATATAACATAAACTGTGGTAACATTACACTGCTTTATATACTGTGATATAAAGGGACATGTGTTAGGGAAAAAGGATAGCAGATTTTGTTTCAGTTCATCTTTCTGTGGAAACCAGACAAGCATGAATTCATCATTTTTCACATCTGACTCCCTTGGCTGGACCAGGCATCCTTAAATCAAACCAATTGGAAAAGAATATATTTTAAAAATATATCTAAATATATTTATATGATGATGCAAAATGACCTTTCTTTCGTTCTCGACCTGAATCTCCTGGGAATTTGTAGGTGGTCTCAACAATGTAGCCGATGGTCTTTAGTGAAACAGCAGGTTTTTGGTTTGCTCTGCGGTGTGTGTGCGCCCCTCTGTCTGTTTGACACATTCCAACACTGCAGCTTTCTCCAGGGCTCCTAACTACCAGTCAGTCGCCATGGTTACAACCATATCCATGCCAGCTCTTCACACTCAAAGACATATTTGTTTGGCTAGTGTAGCTACGTTCCCGACACAAAAAAAAAAGGAAAAAAAAAACACAGCTTTTTAGCATAACACCTGCTAATCTTGGGATTTAGCTCTTTGAAGAGGATTGCTGATCAGAAATTCAAATATATTATTTGAATGCTAATCTGAATGCTAATCCGCAGCCCCCGGGTCTTAGAGCATCCTGTCTTTCAATAACAATGTTTATTTTTCATTTGCTTTTTTTTCCTTTCTTTTCTTTTTTATCTCCTCTCACCCCTGCGCCACCTCAATCCCACTGCACGTTTAGCTCTGCAGTCCATTCCCTCAAGGAATACCGCGCTCATCTTTTAAAGTATGTGACAATTTGAGAGTATCAATGATTCGGAGTCCCCTGGAGAGGAGGATTATTATCATTCGTTCTGATGAGAATTTGAGTTGACCGGTAAAGTGCTTGCTATTGATCCTGCTCTGCTGATCTATCCTGCTGCGATCGTTCAGCCGCCACTGTCTTCTGATATCAGTGAACAATGTTATACAGTAATTAAAATCCCCAACTAGCTCTTTAAAAAACACTCTTATGAAATTATGTGAGCCATATTTTCATCCATCTTCCTTTCATTGTGTGTTTTTTGTCTGTGTCTCTCCCCCCCCCCCCCCCCTTGCATTTCTTGGCTTTTTTCCTAGATCTTATCTGCATGTCTGTGTATCTGTGAGGCCACATGATAGCACGTAAAGCAGATGAGTGGGCGTTCTTTAAATTATCTTTAAGTTCAGATAAATAAATGCAAAGGAGGAGGAAAAAAACAGAAAAGATAATGAAAGATAGACAAGCCTAAAATGTATACATCCTTATAAAAACTCTCACTGCTTATTGACCCTTCTAAGTAGTTAACATCTTTGCTATCACTGTATACGCTTGTGCAGTCAGCAGACTCATTCATGTTTGGTGTTCTTTAGACATCTGTTTCTATGGTGCTGACTTTTGTCTCGGTTGAGACGCGGACACAGAGAATCAAGGGCAGAGGGATCACAAACACATAGATCCGGATCTTGTGAACGACGTCTAATTCCCGGTTGCCTCACATTCACTCGCTCCAAAGTAATTTTGGGCTTAGGCCGAATCTCTGATAAGTAAACAGAGACCCCCTTATGCAACCATCCTCAGTCACAATGATCTCCAGATCATCTCTGTCCATTAAAACCTGGGCAAACACTTTACTCCACACCAATATACTAAAGACTGGAGGAAGAAAAGGATGGGAAGCACATAAGGGCTTTTTTTTCTAGACTTTCCCAGATTGTCTCTCTTTCTCCTTTTTCTACCTTTTAATCTAGTATCTTTGAGCCCTAGTAAACTCCTCAAGATGGACATTGCTTGGTTTAGGGTGGAAAGGGGTCAAGCTCCACTGGCCTCCGCACAGAGCTGTGGAATTTTTCATTAGTGCACAGCTGGGTCACAAGTGGCTCCAAAGCCGTCTTAATATTGTGTAGGCCCACAGATTAGGAGCCGGAGAAAAGAAGCCGAAGCGCGATGCTCTCCACCAGACCCTGTCTTTGCATATTTGCAGACTTGTGCTTTTGAACACCTCATATTACTGTTTGTTTTATTTCTTAGACCCAGAACCTCTGGGTCAATAGTAATTATAAAGCCCTCCAATCCAAATGTTGTTTTTTAACCATTCCAGCGCTGAATCTGAAAGCCGAGTCCATTTATTTTCTTATAATGAAGAAAGTAAAGTGTCTTAGACCGTGTTTCAAACCTCTTGTAATTATGCACATCATGATTTAATCTAATCTGTGTTATTTTACTGGACGTGAGATGCAAATTGTTTTCGCTGCTGCAACTTTTTCAAATTGACTGTTGCTTACGAAGAAAAAAAAAGCTAAACTGTAGTCATATAACATCTGATAGCCATTACACTCACTAGCCATCGCTCTCGCCGTTCTGCTCGCTCCCTCAGAAGCAGCAGTCGATCGCAGTCCTGCATAAGCACTATAGTCCCCTTCACCTTACGCAGATCAGCCTGGAAGGAGGACGGACAAACAGCGCTATTAAAACATATACAAAAAGGGTGCGAGTGATTTTTACGGGTGTCTCAGCAGGAGCAGTCCAGACTTGCTTCTCGTGTCTGTGTCGTAAAGCTGTCAAATCTATCAGTGATGGCTTCTTACAGGAGGCGGAATAAACCGCCTTTTAAATTACTGTCTTTTAAAAAAAAAATGTTTTTAAAGAATAAGTAAAAGAATAAATCTCCAAATCTCCAGTGTCATAATTTCTTCACTGACACTGTCACTCGGGGGCGTGTGACCATATTGTTTGCTCTGAGCTCTAAAAACCGTACTTAAATGCGATGTTGCACTCATTTTACATACTCAGGAAGACCAGCTGTCCAAACAGCATCGTGTGTGCTCGCCTGCTTACTCTTGTATTTAGATGTGTACTTAGCCTCCTCTGCTGCCCAATACACTGTCCTTTTCACTCCATGAGCTTTGTTCTACCTGTGTGGCAGCGGAGGATTATTTCCACGCTGTTTTCCTAGTGACTCATTAGCAGATCGGTGTAAAGGAGAGAGGCACTGGGTAAACTGATGCTGCAAGACAGAGCTTGAACACGGCATGGCACTGACTCTGTCGTATGCCATATAGCTTGATACCACACAGCAGAAACGCTCGTTTTCAACGAGAGCATAGTCGAGGAAAACTGAGACGTGGTCTGCATGTTTAGAGGCAGTCTGTTCGAACAACACGTTCTCTCTTAACTGTATTTCGGGATTTGCGTAATCTGTGAAGAGCACGGCGCATGGAATGAGATCATTTGAATAATGACTTAAGGGTTAGGATTTCTTTTTGCAGCTGTGCAGTATAGCCTCACACACAGATATGCCTGGGATGTCCGTCTAGTCATGGGGGGGTGCGGGGAGACTCGTCTGAGGAGCCGTACATTCCAGCACATAGGAGCTCATGCTGCCATAGAAATAAAGTGGCCGTATTTATTTTCACAATAGTGGACATGTGGGATAGATGATCCTGGAAACATTTGACTCCACATTCACTGTAAGATCCGCCTTTTTTTTTTTACAGATTTAGTGTAGCTCTGTTCAGCAGCTATTATCGCGCACGCTCCCTCTGAGATGCAGGGCAGGTGCATATATGCATACTCGAACACATCGAACACCTCTTCCTGCTATTATCTTTGCTATGCCAAGTGCAATCAGCTTGTCTCATTCCTCCCCTGTGAGCTCGCAGGCTGCCGGTGCTGCGCTTCGGTGCAGGAAACAAGCAGAACCCTGTGGCCAGAGCTACGTGATGAAGAAGGCACCTTTGGGCCATTAGTGGTGTACACATTTCCCGTTAATGTGTTTTACTTTTACCTGCTGGGAGTTTAATTAAAAAACAAAGAGCCTCAATTTAAAGGCCATTATTATGCTAATGTAGTAAGCACGGGATGGTGATTAAGCAGCTTTTAGAGCTGACTGGAGCTGGCCTTTGGGAGCAGAAGCATGGCACTTTTTATTTGGCTTCATTACTCTCCATGAATCTATGCTCCAAAGAGAAATGCTGATACTATGAAACAAGGTCAGCCACAGAGGTTGTTTATGCAGACGGCATCATCGCTACTACTTTTTAACACTTTACTGCTCACGCAGGCCGAAAGTTTGTTTCAGGCTCCTTTCATGGTGAAAGAATCAATGACACTTTATCTGCTTTACACACAAAAATATGGTGCGTTAATGTACAGGCTCCCCCTTATTCGAATCTGCTTTTATCATTAGGCCCCTCTGCAAGCAATCAAACACTCGTATCAGCCAAATTCAGATTATTTTTAGGCTTGTGTGTCTGCCACGTGCAGAGGTCAGCGTAAATGTACATAGCAAAGTAATTTTCACAATGCTGAGACGAAGTTGAAAAGGTTTGCCGTCCTCCCTTTCACATGTAGCTAAACATCTGGGGATCAAATGTTTTCTTCTATGGCCAAAGCTCTTGATACAGTTGCTACAAAACCAATTATCCCTTATTAAGGCGTGTCTTGTGAAAAAAAAAACTAAAATAGTGGCTGTTCAACAGTTTGGAAAGTCTCTGCTGTGACGGATTAGTTTGGTGCTTTTCAGACAGCAAACAGGACAGAATATAATCTGAAAACGTGAAGGAGAAACAAGCTTTTCGTTTGATACACTAGCTGTTTGTCAAGATAATTCTTTGAGATCCGCGAGAAAATAAATATTAGATAAAACAGGGCTACAGCATGTTACTGTAGCATTAGCGCATCAAAAACAGATAAGCTCTGTCCTTTTGACTCATGTTTGGTGGATTTTAAATTTGGTTGAACCAAGCTAACCATTTCCACAGGTAACTGACTTCTCCTGCATTTAAACAGAAATCAGAGTCTGACCTACAAACCTTGGTCAGTGTAAAATGTTATTGCTAGTAACTTTTTCCATATCCATTTCATTCACTGTGATGGAAAAGCCAGTGGAGCGGCAACTTGCAACAAACTTGCATTCTTTCTTATTGCCAGCAGGGGGCAACTCCACTGTTTTTAAATAGAAGTCTGATTCTGTGGAAGTGAGTGAGAAAAGGACTCTACTTATCACTTGATTTATGACCTAAGGAAAGACTTCCTCAATGATTTTATCACCTCAATCGCTAGTTGCAGCTGTGTTTGAATACATCACGACGTTTGTTTTTTATATTATGAGCCCCATTAGATCAAAAGACAACGAATATCATGTTTCGCTGGGAGAGGTCACAAAGGCTACTGCTATCTTTTATATATTCTCTGGTTTTATCCTGGTTTGTGCTGTAGTATTTCTGCTAATGTAGTCTGCCTGGACACTGGTTCTACTCACATACTTCGCTTTAAAGTAAAAAAAAAAAGAAGAAAAAAAAAAGACTTATTAGCAAGAATGTGAATGAGCATAACCACCAAAAAATCTAAGTGAACTAGTCTGCCTTGAAAGTAAAAAAGTCCTGGAAACATGCTCATCAGCTGTGTCAGGCAGTCTGCGAAATGACTGACTTGAGCTTTAGCCAGTAAGTCATTTTCTCCATCCCGTCCGGAGGGCCCTTTCCTGACCTGGCTCACAGGCCTCATCTCTCACCTCTGCATGATTGGCATGGCCACAGGTTTCCTGCCCAAACACGAGAGCCCATCTTCAAAGTAATAGCTTACAGCTGCTGCCGGGATAATCCTCATCCCCTCTGTCTTTGAAGGGCTGTGGTGACATAATAGCTCTGGCTGTTCTTTCCTAAATTCTTCTGCTGTCTCTCAGAGTGTTGTTCAATAGCAAAAGGGGAGTTAGGTGAGACTATTGCACGTGTTGCTAAATGTAGCGTGATTATCAAGCAGCATAAGCAGCTCCATACTCATCCCCTCTGCCCCCCTCCAACCTTCTCTCTTATTCTTCTGGTTTCCTTTTATCCCATCCAGTCCTCCTGATGCTTATCACTGCAGCAGAAGCATTAAATGTAATGTCTGTAGAAGGGCAATCACTGGCAACATGTGGTGAGAGCTTAAGATGTTGTCACACTTTAAGTTGCCCATAATCTGCTCAAAGGGAGCGTGGATAGTTCTCCAAAGCGCTTGCAAAAACAGAAAGGATAGAAGATGAACGACACAGAGGCCGACGTTTCTCAGCTGCACTTTACTCACTTTAAGTGTTCACTTGTTTCTGGCCTTTGCCCACTTTATAATTGTTCTTTTTGTGTGTGTGTGGAGGGGTTGGGGGGTTGGGTCCTATCTGCTGTTGTTGATGCTGCATTTTGTGCATTTTCTTGCAAGCCTTACAAGCCTCAGCAGTGTGATAATCTGTCACGGAGAGAGAGCGACATCCTTAGAAAAAAAAAAAAGAACAGACAAGGGATTACAGGTATGTGGACACAGGATTAAAAAGAGGGATGTAATGATTCCTCCGGGAGTGAGGTATGTGCTGAGATGGCCTCTTCTTTTCATTTATGAGTCCCGTCCCGGGGAGGCCTGGGTAAATATTGACAGTTCTCTTGGCTTGAGATGCAGCCATTGATCCACACGGGAGGGTCTCATCACTTGATCTGTGCGCTCAGGTGTGGGAGGAGGAAAGGCGAGAGCCGGGACGCGACTGTCGCGCTGGTGGTCCCCTTTGTGGTGTCTTTTTATACTGATGCTGGTTCACCTCTGCAACACTGGGAGTCAAGTTACCGAAAGCAGCTCAACGTCCAGAAAGTGGATTTTAGGTGGATACAAGCTTTAATGTGATTGGTCACTGGGATCAGCTAGAGGGACAAAGTGGTAATTGATCACTTAAATCAGTTCAGGTCTGATTTTCAGTCGCAGCTACATCTTCTTTGATATCTTTAATATCCCTGTAGATCAGTGCAGGGAGCGGTGTCTCTTTCTTGGTGCAGTTTCCAGTTAAATACCGCCTGTTGATATGTTTTTCTCTCTATATATAAAATAATCATTTACATCTCCCTCTCTGTCTCCTGTTGGCAGCGGCCTGTTCCTCAAACCACTAATCAGGTAATGTTAGGGAGGTTGAATGGCGTGCCTCCCTCTGGTCAACCTTCACTGCTCACACAGTGGTGTTGTTTTAAAGAGCATTCTTTAGCAGCTGAACTTGGAAAGGTATTAAAGTGGGATTAGGCTCCTCCACAATCCACTGCTTGTGTCATTCAGGGAGTTTGTGTTCTCCGCTGCCACCTCCCCACTCCTCCTCTGTTTGATTGTGGCTAGCCGCAGGAGTGGGACTGACTGTGCCTTTCAAAGGAGAGGGGTAGGGTTAAATCCCTAGTCCACTGCTCCCTGCTAATTCTCCTTGTTCCTTAGAGAAGGATTTACTTCTGCTGCCAGCTTCTCAAAGGCCTTCTCTGCCCATCCGAAAAGTCGGCGTTGCCTTCCTGTGGAGGTGTGGTTGCCATAGAAGGGGCGTCATGCATGGCTTTTCCATCTGAACCCCACTGAGAAAGGGGACCGGGGACTGAAAACAGGCAGAAAGTCCGGATTAGACCCGAGGACAAAGCAGGACAGGAAGATTCCAGAAGGGACGAATGGGAATTACAGCAGCAAAAATAATGCAAAGTGACAGAGAGGGGAAATAGAAAAATAATGGCTTACAAGATTAGACTCGGCAAAGGAGAAAGAAGAAAGGAAAGAGGGCTGAATGAGAATGTTTTCATCTAGATGAGAAGATTTTAGAGAGCGGTCGTAGGTGAATACGGAGTGCTGGACATATCAAAACCGCGCTAATAAGTCATTTCCTCAACTTTTTGCGCTCTCTCTGAGCCTAAGCTGGCAACCTTTAGCCAAACAGACTTAGAGCTGGGAACTTTGTCTTGACAAACCCATCGCCTCCTTAAGATGAGCCCAGCCTATAACGATCCTTCTAAAACCTAGAAACTGGCCTATTAATGCGCCGTTTGCGGGAATAAGTCAGTGTTTAAAATGTTTTCTAATGTTCTAAATGTTTTTTCTAATTTATTTTTTATAAGCCAAACTGGGTAGTTTGTTTAGAAAACCGATCCAGGTTGGCAGGTCAGTTAAACAAGATCCATGTTTGTTTGAGAAACATGCCGAAATTTCTTTTTCAGGGGATTATCCTAGAGGTTTTTCCATAGTTCAATAATAATCTTCTTAACTTATTGTAATAAATGAAAGATTAAAGGATTTTATGAACCCAGAGAGTGCCTGGGCTGACATCTCTGTTGTTTTATAAAGAAAAGAAGATGCTCTGTCTAACCATCCTTAGTTTATGGATCCAGGTTGTAATGCTCATTATGATGAATAGATGGATGGATATCTCGAAACTAGTAAAATAGGCTATTAATTGTTGTGAAGTGATTACGATGTTATAAAATGTAGCTCTCCCGATTGCGATCTGATGAGCAGCAGTGAAGCAATTATTTTAGAAAGCTGCAGAGGCAACAACAAAAACCAAACTTGCTACCAGCGTGCACACAGCTGTTCATACAAATGCATTTACATGTGTGAACACACACACGCACGCACACACCATATCACTACTCAATCAGTACCTATAACACCATTACCATAACAAAACCACCCTTTGGTTTCCCCTCTTCTCATATTTACACATTATATTCATCACTATCGCTCAACCCAGTCCCGAACCAGCAGATGATGTCAATTGCTCCTCTCACTACCTCCCTGCCTTGCACAATGAAATAGATGTTCACCACAAATAGATAGGCGGTTGCCAGCTGTCTTCCAGACCAGGGCAAACAAAGAGGCCACTAATAAATCCAGCTTTACGGCTGGACAAGATCAACCACACTCCCTGCCTCCTTGCTCCATTTAATGTGGCTTCTTCTAAACAACGGAGGGCAAATTAAATGCCACTCAGTCACCAATAAAACAATGCAAACATCTTCCTGAAAGCACATAAAAGAAGATGGAAGTGTTGTCTAGGAAATGGTGATAGAGGCAGTGTTGCGCCACAGAGGCACGATATTAGACGGTAAGATGAGATACAGACAGACCAGGCCCACTAACCAGCAATGAATCATGATATGATATCTGATGCATATAGAGCATTGTGTGGATATGAAAGAAATGCATAAACTGCCAACAAAGGCTTGATTAAGATCATCAGGGTTTAGTAGTTGCTGCACTGGAGCATGATCTAGCCTGTTTTTTTTTTTTGTTTTTTTTTTTGGGGGGGGGGGTTTGGTCAGGCTTGTGAGGGGGTTGGGGTCAGTCCCCATGACTGAGCTCACTTGGAATGATGCAAGGCTGGGCTCAGCCTAAAATTTTAACAGATGACTAGCTGCCAAAGGAGGCACCTCTTTCGCTGCACGGCAAACACTGTAACCCTGGACAATTAGCAGATAGGCAGAGATGTAAGTTGGTAAGACCTGTTGAACATTCAGGTCCCCGAGGAAGAATAGCTTCAACTCTCATCGTGCACGTAATTACTGTCGGGTGAGGGAGGTCCCTGCAATATTTTCAGTTTCCGAATTTAAATTATGTTTGTTGAGATAACTTGAAGTGGCACATAAATACTTTCAAATAAATCTTAAGATATAAGGAACGGTGGAGGGAAACCAACGCTTAGAAATTACATTCAAATTAAAGATGATTACAATGCAGAAAAATCTAATTAACACCGAATGCAAAAGTTAAGAAGTAGAACTTTACAATTGGCAATTAAAGTAGGCAGATATATAAAGCAGTGTCTATTTCTTTTTTTATGTTGGTGTTGCCGAGGATGGATTACATTTTGTGTTTCATTGTCCTTTGCGCAGTGATTAGACAAACTATTCGTTTGATAAGATCCAATTGAAGAAGCCTGATTTGTTATGTTTGGTTTCGAGCCTTTGTTTTGGTGAGGTTTATAGAAGTTCCCTGGCAGTTGAAATAACTACATCCAAAACACCAAAACGGGCTAGATGGGACTATGCTTATGGAAGTGTGAATAATAATTTGTCGTAAAGCCTTCCAGGCTATTGTTAAATATTTTGTAAGGCCAAATGAGCTGGACACTACACAGGACCAAGATACTGAAACAGTCATAATCAAACCAGATATAAGTATACAGTGGTGTGAAATAGTGTTTGCCCCCTCACTGATTTCCTAGTGTTTTGCATATTTGTCACACTTTAGATGTTTCCGGTCATCCAACAAAATTTAATGATAGACAAAGGTAACCAAAACACACCAGCAAGTCCACCTCTGAATGGCTTAAAAAAAACTTTGGAGTGACCTAAGCCCTAACCTGAATCCGATTGAGGTGCTGTGGCACGACCTTAAAAAGCCGGTTAATGCTCAGAAACCCTTCAATGTGGCTGAATTACAACAATTCTGCAAAGAAGAGTGGGTCAAAATTCCTGCACAACGCTGTAAAAGATGCTTGACTGCATCCAGTTATTAGGCTTATGGGGCAATCACTTTTTAACACAGGGTCGCGTAGCTTTGGATTTTCTTTCCCCCTTAACAATAAATACCTCCATTTAGAAAATGCATGTTTTTTTACTTGTGTTATTTTTATCTTTTTCACAAGTGCTGCTTTGAACAGCAAAATTCGGTTTGGGTGTTCTGTTTAAATCACCACACTTCCTACCATATTCTCTTTTATTTCTTTATAGGTTGTTTGCAACCAAGTGCAGCGGCTGCATGGAGAAAATCGCCCCCACAGAGTTTGTGATGCGTGCTCTGGAGTGCGTCTACCACCTGAACTGCTTTTGCTGCTGCGTGTGCGACCGCCAGCTGAGGAAGGGCGATGAGTTTGTTCTGAAGGAGGGTCAGCTGCTTTGCAAGATTGACTACGAGAGGGAGAAAGACTTACTCAGCTCGGTCAGCCCGGATGACTCAGACTCAGGTGAGCCTTCTGCACCCTCTCACACAAGAGTGAGAACGACACTGTGGTGCGATCGTCAAATGGCACCAGGGTGTTGTATTCTGTATGCTCTGTCCCATCACAGCTGTGGCCACCTAAGACGTCCTCCACGAGGAACCTGGTTCTGAATCTTACTGGATTTAGTTTTAGTTTTGTTAATAGCAAAGGAATAAAGCAGTTCTAGATACTAGATGTATTGACATCTGAGGTCTTGCTTACAGCCCAGGCCGTAAAAGGTCTAGCGTAGCTCCATCTGCAGCTTTTCAGTGGCTGATTTTGTAGCATTCATTCGAGCAGGGAGCGTAAGTTTATGATACAGTAGGAAGTGGAAGCAGGACAAAGCCAAGCCACCCTGTATTAATGGTGCTCCATGCGTGGGCAGGATCTGGTGCTGGAAAGAATTAAATCACTGTATCACGGTGAGTGACAGAGGGATTTGAGGCCTTTCTGCAGAAAGCCTGCACCTCCACTCTTATCAGCTCTAGTGTTCCTCTCCTATAGCCTCCATACACATTGAGGCATCTTGCCAAGCCTCGCTGTTCACTACCATCTGGCTCGCATTTAAACATGCACAAAAGCAGGGAATTTGTCAAATACATCTGTGCCTGTGTCAACTTTTGTCAACTTGTGGGAATATTTGCTCCACGTCTTCCTCGTTTGCTTGTATCCCAGTGTATCGCACAGGCATGTCTTTTGTGCATGTCTCAGAATTTAAAGATGGAGAAAATGTTGACATGAATAGAGGTTAACCTCGGCATGTGGCAGATGAAATGTAGGTTTTCATTGGTTACATATCAGAACCAGATGACAGGAGACAATAAGCCATCAAGCATGCGCCTGCGCCCTGAAGTCATTGGGGTTTGTTAACAGCAATTGTAGTTTTGATTTGTAAACACTTTCTTTTAGCCTCATATGAAAAAAAAAAATTAAATGTAATAACTGAATAATAAAAATTCTATCGTCATTTGTTTTTTGTTTTTTCAGCATCTACTAGCAATCAGCTAAAGGATGTGACCAGCCCAAACCAGTTTATGTATAAAGCATTATGTGGTGTTACATTATATAATATTGCATCATGTGCAGATATTTAGCCTATTACAACTTGCAATTCAGTAAATTAGCTTTCAAACTACTGTCTTATTTGAGTTGGTCTGATACTCTGTTCAAACCATGCTTGCTGGCTTCACAGTTTAGCTTAGCTTGATGGAAATGCTTCTTTACTCAGTGGGCCTGCCTCTTTTTAAATAGCATTTAGTATAATTAACTCATAGGTTGTGGAAGCAGATTAGCAGGTCAATTATTTTCAGTTATTAAACAAAATCAGGTCTCAGGAAACGGAAAACTCTATGAAACATTCATTATTTATCCATCCATCCATCCATTCGCTACCGCTTATCCTTTTCAGGGTCGCGGGGGGCGCTGGAGCCAATCCCAGCTGTCATAGGGCGAGAGGCGGGGTACACCCTGGACAGGTCGCCAGTCTGTCGCAGGGCTAACACATTAATTATTTATATTTTGCTCAATTTTAATTACTCTAAATCCAGATAGAGCTAATGGTGTAAATAAATTAGTGATGAAATTGTTGCTATTCTTTAAAGAATTAGACAGAAAAATACAAATTCAAGTTCTGTGAAATATAGTCCTTCTTTTTGTTCCATTATGTTTACAGTTGTTCATGTTGCATTTTATTTAAATAACTGTTATATTATTATATAGTCTGCGACACCATGAGTGCAGTGGGTTGCTGCATCAGAAAGATAGGTGACTTCACTGAAACAAGTAAAAACTGTGAAGCAAAATGGACATTATCTCGCCTAAGCAATATCAATATCAGTGGGTGCTTGTCATAATATTCCCTGATAACAGTGAAAAGTGAATATGGTGGGGCTTCCCAACAGACAGCTCTGTCCCAATTTAACGTCTGAACACACACATATATATATATATATATATATATAAATGATAGCAATTTTACTGACCCAGATTTTAATATCCTGCCCTTGACAGTTAAAGTTTAGCAAAGTGTATAAATTCCGTCATTATTTTAAGGTTAAGTTTGAATCGAGACTATCTTACATATTGTGTTGCAGGAGATGCATTTCCCATATGTACTCATTGCCTGTTTCATGTTGCACTTGATGTAGTACTCTTATCAGAGATTGATTCTGTGTAAATCAGAGAAAGCTGAGAGTAATAATTTACTAGTGACATTGTGTCCAGTTCAGTGACAAATGTGCATATTTCACTGTGCTTTCCATAGATGTCTGTAGGTCTAATCATACATGAGGCCTTTTCCTTTTGTAATAAATTGATAATGTATCAAAAACACATGTGTCTCCTTTGATTAGGCACTTGTGGTGTGTGAATCTCTTGAAATAGGGAAGAATGAAAATATATTTATCAGCAGACTGTCATAGACAAAAAAAATAAGGGTGTAGGCAGTTCAAGCTTGTGCTCATGATACAGAGAACTGATTCTCTTTACAGAGAAAAGTGACGATGAGGAGTTGGACATCAAGCCAGAGAAAGGCATAGGGAGCCAGGGGAAGGGGGATGACAGCAAGGATCCAAGGAGGCCCAAAAGACCACGAACCATTCTGACCACTCAACAGAGACGGGCCTTTAAGGCTTCTTTTGAGGTCTCTTCAAAGCCCTGCAGAAAGGTAAGACAAAGCTTTAATAACCAGCTGCAACTGAGTAAAGAAAATCTGAGATTTATGTTTTTTTAATTCCCTGGTAAGGGTTTAGATAGAAGTTGAGATGCGAACCACGAGCCCTACAGTAGTTTGACAAATAAAATTCTCAAATTAAAAAATCTCCCCCACCTCAAAGCTGAGCTTTGAAGTGGCAAGCAGCATTCTGTTCTGTGTTAACCGAGGCAGTCTGGTGTAACGCACTCCGTCTGCACCAAATGTCACACTGAGATAGGAGAAGTCCCTCCATAGCCCGGGCCCTAAAACAGGCGCTGCACTTGGTCCGAACTTTGAAGCGGCAATAACCAGTAGGTCCAAAAAGACCACTGCATTCAGTCAGCATTGACTTAAAAGTAAATCAAAGAAGCAGTGCGGCTGTTAGGAACTGTGGCAGTTATGTTAAGGCGGAACGGGATTTCAGAGGGCTGTGAAGCGTTTCGGTTTTTTGTGTGATGCTCACAGTATTTTGTTTGGATTTTCAGGTGAGGGAGACTCTGGCTGCAGAGACAGGACTCAGTGTTCGGGTGGTCCAGGTGTGGTTTCAGAACCAGAGAGCTAAGGTGAGAGCAAATACCACAAAACAAATTGCATTTTGTGTCCTTACCCTACCCACTCCCAAAAAAAGCAGCTTCGGTCCATTTTAGAGTTCAGCTAGTAAATCACCACAACTATGTGTGTTAAACTTATCACTGCATTCCTTTTGCAAATGCAAAAGAGCAAGGAGCTGCAAATCTAGCTCACTCTTGCATTAAATGTCTACGCCCTCCTCTTTTCTGATGATTATCTTGTGAAAACCTTTGATATTTGACAATGAAGTGCGCTCAGATACAGATTTTACGCAGTTCATTCAAGGGTGAAGAGCGAGGAGCATCCTTTTTAAATTAAAGAGAGCATGTTAGTTTTGGGAGTTCCTCACAACTTTGACTCCTTCGTTTCAGATGAAGAAGTTGGCAAGAAGACAGCAGCAACAACAAGAACAACAGAATTCTCAAAGACTTGGCCAAGGTACGATGCTCCACATACCCTGCAAACACAATGGAGGCCCATTGTCTCTGGCAGCCCCAAGCTTAAAGTGATATTTGTACATATCTCCAAGTAGGTCAAGAGTGTTTGTATTGCGGCAATAGTTTGTTGTTGATGTTGACATCGGAATAGGGAGAAGGTGTACCAATTGCTTAATCTCAAAACAGGAACTTTTCTTCTCTCGCTTACGCTGCGCTCTAATCAAAGCTGTATTTGCTACTGATGCTGAATTACAAATTACAAATATGTCACTGTGTAAACAAGGGCACTTCACATGAAGGGTAAAATGGAAATTCAGTTTGGAAGCCAAATGAAATGAATCATCATCATTTCACCTAACCACTATAAAGGAAAGCGAATGGGGATGGGCTCCAGTGATGAAGCCACAAGAACTTTGTGTCCCACATTCAGTTAGCCAAGAGCATTGTTTGTAGAGGGAAATGGGAGAGAAGCCACAGCGAGGACTACCGTATGTTTCCATAAAAACAACAAGGGCGAGCAATCCACATATTTGGGGTACAAATAGGAATCTATCAGGAAGTACCTACTCTGTAGTTTTCTCTTGGTCAGCGTCACCGGCTCTCTGTTTGCGTAGTGGCATTTAATATTTTGCAGACTCATCTGAAGTCTTCTTGTTGGCTGTATTAACTTTGCCCCTTTGCTTTCATTGCCTTGCAGAGGTGATGTCTAATCGAATGGAAGGGATGATGAACTCCTTCACACCGCTGGCTCCGCCGCAGCAGCAGCTGGTCGCCATGGATCAGAATGGTTACAGCACAGACCCGTTCCAACAGGGGCTCACCCCCCCACAGATGCCCGGGGACCATATGAACCCATATGGTGAGCATCTACCCCACCCCCCACCCCTCCCTTACACACACACACACACACACACACACACTACTACACCCCCCAAAAACCCCACTGCTGCTTACAAAGCGCACACATGCCTGTCCCTTGATCAACCTCAAAGCTCCCCAGTGTGGGACATGTGCTCAGGCCACAGCCCCCTGATTTAAGTTGCTCACAGAGAAGAACGAGCAGCTTCTCCTCCCACATGAGATAACACAAGTGTTCTCATAAGCCGTTGGGTTTTGAAGTGTAATTTCAAATCTGTTTAATATGGTTTTAACTCCTTGCCCCCAGCCCCGTTACTGATGATGTTTCCGAATGTTGGTAAAAACATGTGGTCTATGTGGGCAGCTTAAGATAAAATGCACTGCAAATAATGATTGAAGACCGTGTGAGCTAATGAATCAGAATTGGAAAACAACAAGTCTCAGATTTCTGTTTGATAAAGGAAGGAATTAGAGCGCAAACAAAGGCGGGAGGGGGGAAAATAAAAAATAAAAAATCAGTCAATCAAGTGTTAGTCCACAGGATGTAACTGGAATAACACATTTTCGAGCGATGTCCTCAACATGTCCCAGAGGGACCATTTCCTGAAGTTCATAACTTCCTTATAATTTGCCTCCATTTAGTTCTCTTCGGTAGTAAGAACCAAATCCCCAGTCTCATCACTCTCCTTTGGTTTGGGGAAAAGAACAATATTGGCAAGGCATTAAAAGATATGTCTCAAAACACTGTCCCCATTTTGTGCAACACTATCATTAAGATCCAGAGTGTAATAAAGTTAACTATTCCCTCCAGAGAAATAACATGTTGAGGTTTTATGAAAGGCGTAAACAGTTGCTATTAACCAGATCTTTTAGGAGGATGCCCCTTGTTTACATGCTCCCTCACAGACCGCAATTGTCCCAGTGAGCGCAGCAAAAAGTGAGCTTTGATGATATCTAACAAAACAGTTCTCACATTTGTGATGACACATAACAGCAGTTTCTCAAAGGGACTATTAGTAATTATAATTTCCCAACGCTGCTATAAATCTCAAATACAAGATTACACCGATTTCACAGCCAGAGTAGGGTGTTGTGCTCTTTGAATGACGCCTTTGCCTCTGAATCCTGACGGCTTTTTCCGTATCCGCTCTCTGCAGGTAATGATTCTGCATTCCATGACATAGACAGTGACACGTCCTTAACCAGCCTCAGTGACTGCTTCATGGCATCGTCAGAAGTCAACTCCTTGCAGGCCCGCGTGGGGAACCCCATCGACCGCCTCTACTCCATGCAGAACTCTTATTTTGCGTCATGAAAACAGAAGAGGAAGCTAACATTAGCGCAGAATAAACTGCCCATCTCAACCTGAAGAGCGATGGATGGCCAGGACCTACGCTAACATGGACATGACAGAAGAAACACCTCCTTGCAGTAGCTCCTGGTTATGTGTGGAAGCTTACTGAAAAGATAGTAAAACCACTTATTGTAGGACAGTGACGATTCCTGGGGGAAAGACTTAAATATTGTTAGAGATTATTTGGTAGGATTGCTTATTTGTCACAGGAAATATTACTCTTTTCTTTGTTCACTTAAAGGAAATAAGTAGATATTGAAGCCACTGATTACACACTCTCAAGCCAAATAACACAAAGAATTTATACAGTGCATGATCAATTGTAAACAAAAAGTTTTTGTAAGCTCCCCCCTCCCTCCCTTCCTCCCCCAGTTAAGATGTGGTGTTTGGACTGTTTCTTCTTTCACACTACATGGGATTCCATGTTCACCGTTAGCATTTTGATCACTTTCCATAGGTTTAGATATTGTGTTAATAGTAAATAGGTGCAGCATGTCTGCAAGAGTGACTGTACATTTGTGTATGTATGAGAGAAAGAACTGTTTAGCTGAGACAAAAGTGGAGAATTTGGTGGACAAGTAGGATCAGTGAAGTGTAAATACTTTCCCCAGGCAAATTGGATGTGCATGTTAAAAATGGAAAGCATTCTATTTATTTAACTATAACAGGCTCTTGAAGGTACATATTAAAACTGAAAAGCTTTATTTAAAAAGGAGAGCATTTTTGTTGAGGAATTAGTGAGTTCATGAGTATCACAGCTCATCTGTATACCTTTTTAATATGAAGATTAACCCTCTTGTTTTTGTTTTATTCAGCCAAGCTGTAAATGGGCAAAGTTGCTATTTATTTCATACAGACCATAAACCTTTTGTTGTCATTGTCCTATGTGCATTATCAAAATGTTAAAGTTGCTAATTGACCAAAGTCGACTGGTTTGATGAATAAACAATGTCTTTCTCCTGATAATGTTAAATAAATACCATCAGTGACAAGTCATCAAGTATTACCAACTTTTGGGGCTCAAAAATTAAGCCAGTGTGGGAGTGCCAAAAACTGCAGTTGCTCAAATGACAACTTGAGGCTAATTCCAAAAGAAAGTCAGTCCTTTTGATGTTTTGCAGACATGTGATTAACCCTCTGATGTTAACTTGTCTATCATTTTGGACATGTGACAGTCATGGTATGAATAAGGCCCCAATCACACCGGCCTAGAGAACTGTCTGTGACCATCCAGTAATCTTTCGTCGTGAGGGAAAAATTAGTATTGCCTGACTGGTTATTGGTAGTTGCTGGAGGTTGATGGCAGTCGCTGGCAAAATGATTGTTAAAGCCCCAGTCACGCAGGCCAACAGACCTGCCAGTGACCCCCTTTCAAACAATGGTTGCTAGCAAAAAATGCGTATTCCCCAACTGGTTGGCAAGCATACTAGCATACTGCTGCAATCGTGGTTTGAATGGAAGTGGCAGAATTGTCTACACACACCGGCCAGCTAGTCCCTGAGCTGCAGTTAAACTGTGAAAAGTTTTTCATGTTTGTCTACAAACACTTGTAAACTACTAGCTGAGCTGTAGTAAAACCTGAAAAAGTGCAACACAAACCAGAAATGGAGACCATCTGTCTTCAAAGTAAAAATTGAAACATGTTGGCTGCAGCACTGAGGCTCAACTTTTACTTTGAAGATGAACCTTCTTTCATTTCTGGTTTGTGTTACAGTTTTTCAAGTTTTTATATTGCTCAGCTAGTAGTTAACAAGTGTTTGTAGACACAGGAAAAAACTATAGGCAACTGTGGAAATAACAACCGAAGCTATCCCCAGGACCCAGAACTAATCTCTCTCAGCAACAGCCACTGTTGCTGCTGCCATCTAGTCAGGATAAAACGCATTTCCCTAGCAACCATGGTTGTAACATGTGTAATACAACTGACAACTCTTGATCAATGTGTGTAGGATGTCACTCGAGAAACTTTAATAGACTTTGAATCATGGTATTAACTTGGTTAGGCATCAAACACCTAGATCTAGAGACCAGTAAGTGAACCTCTAGAAATCTCCAATCACTAGGGAAAAATTTGGTATATTGCCCAATTCGTTGGCTGCTGCTAGTTGAAATTGGTCCCAACAAAGGTGCTGCACCAAAGCCCTTTTTGTGATTGTTTTGGTCACTAGCATTTTGCTGGGGTCACCTGTAGTTTCCATGGAGGACGTCAGCTTGTCTACAAATATCCACCATTTATTCTCCAACCTGTTCAGAAAATTGAAGAAGTGCAATGCAAACTGGAAACAGAGACTGTTCACCTTCAGAGTAAAGGTTGGGCCTCACTGCTACAACTAACACATTTCAAAGGCCCAATTTTGACTTTGAAGATGAACAGTCTCCATTTATGGTTTCCATCATACTTTACCCAGTTATACTAGAATTTGGTGAATACTTTGCCAGTGTTTGCAGACAAGTTGCTGTCTTCCTTACAAAGTGCTAGTGACCAAAGCAAGAAGGTTTTCAGTGCAGCCCCGTATACCTCTCACAAATTGCACAGACTTTTCCCTAGCAACTAGTGGGGGTTACTGACTGGTCCATAGTCCTGCATGAATAAGGCCTTAGCAAGGTGAATCCATGACTGTATGGGTGCATCATGCAGACACAGATATCTCCAAGTTGGTGCAAACATAACATAGAACCCCCCCCCCCCCCCCCAAAAAAAAAGAATAATAATAATAATAATACCACAGTGGAGCAAGTATGGAGAGTTAGTGCAGTATCTGTATATCATATGTTTGTTACTTTCACTAATGTGCAGGTATCTGTGTATCCCAAGGAAAACATCTAGCTGACCAAGCTAGCTAGCCTTAGCTTATAACTCTGTGCTACATATCCTTAGTTTTTCAGTTCTGTGAGAACAGTACTCTATATTCACACTATTCTCAGCACGTGTGAGCTACTTCAGTTAATGGCCTTTATGCACAATTCATTAAATTCATCTTTAATTTTTAGCAGCATTATCAATGGTTCTCGAAAAATAATAGACATTATTGGTCCCAAAAAGTTCATTCCTAATAAAACTGGTGGTCACTTGACTTTTCTTTTAGCACCAATACTTAATTTAAATGCTTCTGTATTTAGTAAACATTATAATGTACTAAAATTGTGAAAACAGTAAAGATAACTACTTTACATTAGCGTGTTAGAGTTTTTTTGTGAACATTTTATAACACTGGCATTAGTTAGAACTTATGTAAGTCCTTTACAACTCATTGACTACATTTACAACTCAACTGTAACCTAGCTAATTTGTCCAACATCAGTAGCAGACCTGAGTAAGCATGAAAACATTCCAGTTTATGACTTGTCTGTAAGAGAATGCGGACGTTAAGGCATAAACACCTATGTGGGCTGAGGGTGAGGTCGGAGAAAAGTTCAGGTGACATACCAGTACAGCTGCACGACTACAGCGCAAACCCCACCTATAACCTCAGGGCTGTCGGGCGGTTGCTTGGAAGTACCATCTGGGTGCTCCTTCATCTCACCGACAGTTCTCAGTGCTGCCAGGCAGTCTTCCACCCACAGTCTGTTTAGTCATGTGACCAAACAGATTAATCAACACACGCATGATCTTGTGTCTTATTGTGTCTCGGTATGCTTCGCAAAATGTAACTAGCTAGAACATAACAGAAGATGACTGCACTGTCTTCTCTCCATCTACCTTTATATAACATTTACTGTCGATGGCTATCTTGTCTTCAATCTGACAGCCAGGTGTTGGAATTGTTACACTGCCATTTATCTTCGCTTGTCATTCCACAAGGAGGAAACGCCCTACAGTGACATCATCTTAGTCTTAGACTGGGTACTCATTGGACGGGTGAGATTTTGGTTTTAAAACACCCCAAATATTCGTCAAACCCAGCTGTGAATAAAAGGCACGGTCAGCTTAAGTTGCCATGCAGCAGATAAACTAAAGCATAGCAAACATGATAAACTGTCAGGCTGAACAGTGTGTGCGTCTGTTTGCGACTGTCTGCTTGACTTAGTGTGTGTCTGTTTTCAGGTTTAATGAGAACAACGAACATGTTAGCGTCAGGTTTCTAATATATATGTGGATTCAAGTGTGAAAGATGTGAAAGACTGAGTAAACAGACATGACAAAGACTTCCACTTACAGTAAACATGAATGAGGCTGTTACGCACACACTGTGTTTGCACGGGGGCCACGGTACAGTTGGTTCAAGCGCTCTCCTTTCAGGCCAGGCCAGGTGAGCTTACAGAAAGGTGTTTAGGTGTGGAGGAGGACAGAAGGTCCTACTGCTGACATTGTAGTGGAAAAGATGAGAGTAAACCTCAAAAACCATAAATCCTACGACATATTTTGAACATTGGCTGCTTTTTCACTCATTTTCAGACCTGTGAAACATTCAAAAGAGACTTAACTTAAGGGATGAACCAGTGTTCTGTCTAATTCTCCTTTTTGGAAAAAAAAAAACAAAATCAACCATTCAACATGTTTGTCCAGAATGTCCTGAATTTTGGTTTAGAACTAGATTGGTCTTGTTGAATAACTTCTGAAAATAATCATTTAGCTAAATTGTGGTGATGTGCTTTCATCACGGCACTCTCTCCTGTCAAGATTTAGAAGGCAATATGCCTGGATGGTAAACATGTAGCTGTCGCCACTACCCTGTTAGCTTATCTTGACTGAATTTAAATTCTAATCTAGCTCAAACAAAGGAAAGGGATAGCTTCCATTTTTTATTATTTCCTATGATAAAACTCTTTCCTGTCATAAACTGTCATAATCTTTATAATATAAATATCTACTCTATCCAATCTCCTCCAGGTGTGGAGTAGACTAGACTTAAAAACAAAAACACAAGCAAATACATGTGTTTCATCAACTATCTCCCTACAGTTTTACTTTTCGTTTGCCAAAAAAGTCACGGTAATGAGCAAACATAATCCATGTCACTGCTTGTTCACTGGCACTTGGTTGTGAATTGGCCAAAAGAGACCGTCAGAGGTTGAGGTAAGCGTGGCCCCGATATAAAAACAGTCACCCTGAAACCTGAGCTGGAGACACAAACTCACCAAGAGTTAAAGAGTCAACCCTCAGTATACTGTTAACACATTTTCTCTTCTACCTTTCTGGCACCACGTAGGAAATGAGTCTAGTGACAATATTTTCATTAGATAACCAAAATCCTGAAATTTTCTACCTGAGACGTAATTGGACGTTTGTGGTTCATTTAGTCTCCTTAACTGTTAGCTTTTCTTTCCCGGCCCATCAAAAACACATGGAGCTCGATTTGTTATTCGGGGTAATTTAAAGCAAGTTTCTGACCAGCTGCCCCATAAAAGCACAACGTGACCCGAGACAGTAGCTGAAGAGTGAACAACAGGGCCGCACATCCAACCCTTACTTCATCGCACTCACTCAGTCAGGGAGGGGCTCATCCAAACCATTTTTTTTTCAATTTTATTTTGAAATGCCCATTGTTTAAAATTTACTGTTCTTCTAATTGGCATTCCCAGTTGTCATTTCTGAGCGTCACAGTTACATTTTCTTTCCAACCAAATCCAATTAATTGTTGCTTTGCCAGGCCAAAGACACTCAGACGTTTGTGGGTTTTAGCACTGTCTAGATTTCTTCTCATGATTTCCCAGGGTTCGCAGGAGTTCACAGCGAGTCCCCAGTTGAGACGGTTGGGGGAGGTTTTGGGGGTGTTTTTGTTGGGCATTTTCCATGGCGTGTGGTTAATTGTTCAGGGAGACTTTTAAGCAGCGTCTGACACATATTCTTTGAGCCTTGAGGGCTTGTGCATAATCAAATAAAAGGCTATAGTGTGGTTTTTTTTACCAGAGTGAGAGGTCATAGCCAAACCTCCGAGCATGCCCTCACAGCAGTGTGTTGCCCTGTTGTGTCAGTCAGCGGCGCAAGACATTGGTGCCTCTGTATGACACATTATATGCAAGTTACATGTCCAACATACAGTACTTCTTGGTTTCACTGTAACCAACTAGTGTACTGTAGCACCATAAACTGCGTGCCATAGATATGTGAACAGTGTTCATAGAGGTCAGCATATTTGTAGTATGTAAGACTTTAAAATAAAATACAAAAGCCACAATTCGAAGGAGGGTTCAGTGAAAATCCAGTCCTATCCTCTCACATCTAAAAAGAAATTATTGGAACCTTGCCATAAACATTTCTGGCACACGTAAACATATTGCTGCAACTGTTTTATTCACCTCCTGCCTTTGTTTTATGCTGAGAAAAAAACAGCTCGGGATTCACATCTCAGCGCCCAGGGGTGTAGATAGAGCCCTGGATAGGGCTGAGTAATCCCCACCTCTATTGGAGCCCATCTGTTTTGGTTTTCATTTTTCTGCATTATTAGTGCTTATTGGTACATGGTCTAGGAGCGTAGCCAGGGTGTTTGAAGTCAAGGAGGAAGGTGATGCCAGGGGCATTAGCCGAAGGAATGGTGACCTTAAGGTCCGACACAAGGCAGCACTCTCACCCTCCGGGAGCCTCTCCCTTGATGTTGGAATCTAAGTCCTGCACTCTCTCCAACCCCAGGCTCCAGGGACATTACAAATTTGCCACATCATCTGACAATTGGGTAATATCTTAAGCATAACATTTTATTATTTGTGCCTTAGTCATAGTGTGCAGAGTCATGCATATTGCAGTTATAATTCTATTAAAAAGGGAAAAGTGGAGCTACATAACTCCCATATGATATGCACTACATAATTAAGGCACAACAAAGTTTTGAATTAGATGTGAATGTCAGTATAGCAGTAGACATGCACACTGATGAAGTTAAAATGTCAGTTTTAGTCTATGTGATAATCTCACAGGGGTACCATGTGGGTTGGCTCTAAAAGTCAACTCTTATGTTAAAAAGGATAGTTTAAAAAAAAAAGGCTTTTGATAGTTCCCAACAGTTATGGGCGTGGCCACCTTGACAGCCAATCACTGTCTGTCCGTCTGCCTCGTTCCAGTAACTGCATTGGATCTCTTCACCATGTGTGTGCTTTAGAGCATTTCTATTGGATTACCTGGTTAGCATTATAGCTCGCCCTGTGGTACAGACCATCCAAGAAGTTTGTACTTCCGTTCTGGTGAGGAACGTTCTAGTATTTTATCAGCCTGTTATTGCAGCACTAATTAGCAAACATGTGTGCCTGTACATTTCACCCACACAGTTTATTGATGCAGCTGCTAACCAAGCTGGCTAGCGTTAGCTCTCCACCCTCTCATCCGGCTTGTGGTGACTTCTGGCTCTGAAAGTCAGTATAAAAATTTTCAAGGTTGAAGCTTCAAAATGTGGGTTGTAAAACCAAGGGGTGACATCACGGTGCTTACATTCGTCTTTTACCATGGACTGTCTATTGTCTTCACCTGCCCACACATAAATACATGAACCTCTCAGCTTTGTTTGCGGAGCAATTTTAATGCAATTATTTAACAAATAATATGGCGGGCTGTGCGGCAGATGTGCTAACTGTGGGGAGTAAAACTCCACTAGGTTATTTGTGCGTGTGGTTATTTAGTGTAGCCAAGCAAGTTAACTTTAATCGACTTAAACTTCAACCTTCATGTCCAAATATAGTCACTTTTGGCTCCAAAGATGGCAGCCGTCACAATGATTGACTCATATGAGGCCTCGTTTCTCCCTTCAGATGTTTTAAGAAGTAATACTAAGCACTAATAAGGCCTTCAAAGAAATTAAAGTTCAGGCAAATATTCTAATTGTCCACAAAGTGAATTTTGCTTTTATGATCAGTGTACCAGCTCCAGGCTGTGCGGCGGTGTAATAATGCAGATTACAATCCCCATGCTGTCTTTCAACTCTAGCTCTAGCAGAGGATAGTTTATGCTCCCACATTACACTTGTAATTTTGGCATTCTCTTGAGGACTAAATGACAAGCTAGGTCAATCAAATTTCACTCACATGAAGAGCGATTGGTAATTAGTACTGATATGTTTTCCAAATCATCACGTGCGCGGCCAGCTGATACCTGTGTTTATGATTACTCCTTGTGTTAAGTTACCTTCCGGAAAATAGACACCGGCACAGTTCAAGCAAACCTTTGTCCAACAGGGTGTGTCGTGGATGCGCTGTGCATTTGTCAAACTGGGAGCAGAGAATTAAGTTCGTCACTCTGGCAGATAAATGCAGCAATCATATTAAACACATTAGGAGGAAGAGTGTGTGTGCAGTGCAATACAGTTCAGGTTTCTCGGGCAATTTATTAAGAGAGCCTTAAAAAAAAGAAAGAAAGACTTTTACTTGAGTTACTCCTATTCCCAAAGTACGTGTGCATATAAAAGTAATCTGAAAGCTTGTTAAAGTCTGAATTCAGAGTAACTCCTTCACTCTTGTGTGGATGAAGTCAAACAGGAGAGGAGGAAGTCTCCCCTGGCTGTTCACAGCAGCTCACACAAACATTACCTCTGGGTGTAGGATACGATGCAGGAAAAGGTGAGCCCAGAGCTGTATATTTAAGCCCTGGATGTTTTGACAGAACTCACCTGTGAGGCTGATAAATCACTCGCAGTGTACACTCAGAGTTGAGCGTGGACAGTAAATCTGAAAGTCAACAGCCAGTGCGGGCTAAACCAAACTGTTAGGAATTCTGTATTTGGCACACCTCCTGTCATGTATACCCTATTTATTATATACCCTTAATGACTTTCTGGAGACCGTCAGTGAGTTAAAAGACATACGCTTGCTCTCAAAATAGAGCTTGACCCACGTCCTCCACCTAACTGGTTATAAAAGATGCTTTTCTGTTTGTTTAGATAAATTAAATCCGGCTAATTAGTAAGATGTTTTTAAAACTGTAAATCAGTATCTACTGAGTGCCATGCTAGCTATTGCACTGAGATCATCTAATGACCACTGGGCCACATTTGACTCCCACCGTTTGAACATTTGACCCACTGTAATTTAATAATTTGTGTTTTCAGAGGACAGAGGTCAGTGTGACTCTGCCCCAAACTGACCTTTTACATTGTAGCAAGAACCAGCACGATTATCACTACATCATGACAATTATAATCCATAGGGTTACATATGAATATCATTTGTCCGTCCTGTCTTTCTGTCCAATCCCCCTCCCGAGAGACAGCGCTCCTCTAATAGAGTTTTGATGTGGAGAGCATTGATTAGCCTCCTGCTCTCTTCCAGTTAACAGCATACAATCATCCTTTGTGCGCCACCCGACCTTTCGGTGTGTTTTTATTATATGGACTAAAACGGCCCCAAATAAACTGCGGATGAACTGCCTCCTCTTGCTAGCTTTTCAAAAGGTTAGTAAATTTCACCATATGGATTTTTTGGTGTCTCCCCCAAATGTCATGGCTTAATTATTAACTGTGGGGCCATTTTGGAGAGAGATTTGCACTTTTACAATATTGTTGTGCCTGGCGAGGTTAAGTGTTGGGAGTTCAAGGAAGGCCATTGTCCTCCCACTGTTTTAATGAAGATGGATTTAGAGATGAAATGTTGTGTGTAATAAAGACAGCGTGACCTTTAAGTCCTTGCCATAGGAAGCACGCCGATAGCTTGAACGGACAAATAATTAGCTTTAAGACTGTTATAACAGGTTTCCGCTGATGAATGAGTAAAGATATTTTATCACCAGCTCTTGTAATATGCATCATGACTGATAGCTGTAATGAAATTGTTCACTGAGCGTTCCAATAGATCAGGATCTACGAGCCCTAACTCAAGATTATAACCAGCCACCAACACCAAAGGTCGCGACCTCCCTGTGTGGCCGTTATGAGTAAATATTGATTACACTAGAGTCCGTCGGCTAACTAGAGCCACCCGAGCACAACACAGCCGTGTACTATGGTGTTTTTTTTTTCTCAAAGTAACATGTGATCTAATCCGAGCCTCAGCCCTGCTTTTGCCCCAGCCGGTTCTTTCTGCTGTGCGTATCAGCATGCGTGCCTTTGCTCCAGGCTCGAGTTTCTCAGAGCTCCTGCTTAGTGCAGTCAGACCTTCGCATGGCGCTGCATCGGAACGGGCTGCCCCGAATCTTGAAGTCAGGGCTTCCTCGGGGGTAGAGGCGTCCCTGCTGCTAAGGAGGCACGTCAGTTTCTGAGTTCACATGTTCCTCATCCCCACCTTTATGCATGTCATCAGACTCGCTGTGCCCGCCTCGGTGAAAGCGCTCTGCTGACTTCCTGTGCTGACAAGCGGGACGTGACGAACTCCTTGGCGCTGAGCGCTAAGAACCTTGCAGGGCATTGAAATAAAATTAGTAAAACTTTGTTATTTAATGCGTAATGTTGCCAGGTTCGTGATACAGAATATGCAGCAGCTTTCTGTGTTAAACAGGCTCTTTTTGAGAACAGGAAGTGATGTTTGACTAATATGTGGCAGAGATCCCTATGTATTTCAGTGAGCTAGTTTTACCACTGAAAAAGGCAACAACAGGGGTTTTCCTTAGCTACACAGCTCTCTACTTCTGTCTATCTACATATCTACATATATATATATCTCGTTTGTTTCAAAACGTTGAGAACAAAAAGTTATGATTTTTCTGGTGTTAACATTTTGAATGATTTCAGCACCATGAGGGTGCCAGGCATCGTGGACGTTGTTACCTTCAGGCTTGGCTTGTCTAACCGTTTCTCCCATTTTCCTGTCTTTCTTCCAAGCTTAACTAACCAACTGCTGGCAGTAGCTTTACAGCATGTCAGCACAGGAGGCATTTTTCGTCGCTTTTCTAAGGCCTCCATTCAATGCACATCGGAAGAAACAGATAAGTTTCTATTTTAACCAGTCCAACTGCCTAGAAAACATAGCTGCTCGTGTTTAGCACTGCCTTTAACACAGCTGCTCTGGGTCTATTTTCTATGTTTTGCATGTGTACCTGCATCTGTATTATAGGGCATTGTTAACCTTGTCAGAGTATTGATGCAATTTGTTCTTTTGAGTCTTTCTTGATACATAATTAAAAAGAGCTCACAAATCCAAACACAAAGGGAGGATTTTGAGCCACTCAGCAGCAGCAGCAGTGGTGTCAACTTTGCAGATTGACAGAATGGCCTCATTTTCTTCTTCGGGTGTTTGGGAACCAGAGGCTCGGGAGAAGGCAGCAAGCCCTGACAAAGAGCTGCCATTGCACAGAAACCTACCCACAAACCCTTGCCTGTGGCTTTCCCTTTGAAGGTGCATGTCTCTTCTTGACATTTCTTGTTGACTCGCCTTGGGAACGTTGAATTCCATCTTCTCGGTCCAAAGTTTGTGTTTAAACTACGTGAAACGATGCAGAAGATAAAAACCACTTTGTTGCCATTCAACTGAGGGACAAAGTCATTAATCGTCTGAGTACCCAAAACAACACGCTGGCCGCAGTTTCTAACGTGCTGCCGTGACGCCTTGAAGTGAGGAACATCTTTGCACTTCGTAGTGGAAAACACAGATGAGGTCATGCAAAGCTGAGGCTGGTTTTGAAAGATACCCCTGCCTCCTGAATAGCACATCGCTCTGCTTCCTCTGCCGCATGCACACCAGAGCTGACGGGGAACATGGCATATTTGTGTCACTCCAGCAATTGGAACAGAGCAACATTAATAGACCGTGCGGGTTGCAATGCAATTAAAACATAAATATGCAAAGCAGATGAGTTTGCCAATGCTGTGCTGTATGTGAGGAGACAGGTGCCAGCCATCTTTAGTGTTTACAACAAAGATACTCCAGCAAATGGGATCACTGTGATCAGACTGGATTAATTTGCCATGTCTGGGAGCTTGAATTTCAGTATGACTTCAGCCTAGGACAATCTAAAACAGTAAATGATCTCAGCAGGAGGAACCCAGGTCTGAAACAATAAAGTAATGTGAGGCAGATATGAAGAAACTACCCATGTTAATATATCAAAAGATCTTGTAAACTGTCAATGCACCGTAATGAGCAGAGTTACTATTCTTTTACACTCAATGACAAACTAGGACACACATGACTTCAATATCTCTCTTCTCAGTCATCATGTAATTCAAATTAGCTAATGATCATTGCCTGTCTATTAAATCCCTTTGATGTAAGAGGAGGTGCCCAAAACATTCGGCGTGTCTGAACAGACGACTTTGTTCGCTCCGGGGCAGCTGCAGCAGAAAGCCGGCGTGTTTCAGATAGTGAAAGCTGACAGAGTCCTGGCTGTTGAGCTGATTCTGGTTTACTGACATGCCCTGTCCTCTCGCAGGGTGCTCACATTCTCTTTCTCACTCTCGGTGGTCTCGCGTTCATTTCGCCTGATTGAGCAGTCGGTTACAGTTGCGGCGCGGAAAATTCTACACATTTACACAAAATGTCCGTCAAGTAGTGACCGTTCAATAATATAGCCTTTACAGCCAATACCCAAGGACCCGTAGGCCATTAAAGGGGCCATTACCAGTGAAATCCTTGTCTGGTCAAGTGGAGGCAAACTAATGTGTTGCTGTGAGGAAAGGTCCTCATTGTGAGAGTTGCAGAAAGAGCTGCAGGGGGAGATGGGATCAATTGCAAATTAAACTAGTAGCCATACTGTAGCTAGTGTTATTAAACAACAAAGTGTTGGTTCACCATGGTAGCTCCTTCAAAATTACATCTGAAGCCATTACAAAAAAAAGAAGAAGTTCTAATTAACTTCTCGAGTCACTGGTTTGTTTGGAACGCTTCCGACATTTTCATATGTATGATGAATATGCTCGAAAAGTAAGATTTACCCAGTAGCTCTTATGCACTCTAAAGTTTGGGGAACAAACACCGAGGCTTGGGTTGACAGCTGCTGACAGCCAAACTGAATTAGATCAATGTAATTGATTAAAAAAACAAACCTTGCTGAAAATTCTTGCAGATGTGTGAAAATGTGCGATCATCTAAACTGCTCCCATTCTACCCGTTTGATAAACTGGACAAGCTCCTGATTTGAATTGCTGTGTTACATGAATATGTAGCAAGTGATTCCTTGTACAATCAGCCATTCAGACAAGTCTGTAGCTGCCGATAGTTTGTGACGAGTTTAATTCTAGACTTCCACATCTGTTTTTGTTTTCCTTCGGGTTTAAACTGTCTATCACGGCGCAGTTTTCCAAAATTTGCTGGGTGTTTCTCGACGAACCCACACAAAATTTCTCCAGCTCCGGTAATAAATTTGCTTTCATATTTCATCTGTGGTTACCCATATATGCATTAGCTTTTCTTCTACTTATGTTTTCAATAAATATCTAAATGCCACTTTTGGTTTGTTTTTTTTGTTATTCTTCTACTGTATGAGCTTCTGCTCAGCTAATAATAGAGGCTTACCCTGTTTCCAAAGTGACATAATCAAAATGCACTAGAAAAAAACTCTACAAACTAAACAGCATGTAGGTGTGTTAACACTCATACTTTTGTAGAGCGAAGCAAAATTTTTTACTTGGAGGGGGAGGACCTTGTGTCTTGGATTAATTAAGATGAGGAACTCCCACTTTGCGGAGCTTAGCGTGTGCGGGGCGATGTTTTCTTCAGTCTTTTCCACAGGGATAGGTTTGCACTCATCTTTGATAGTTAACCCTATGTGACCCCTCCCTAGAGCCAGTCCCACTCCCACTTCACTGCTCCTGCTTCTCATTAGAGCCTGTCCACTAGTCTGACTCGGCCTAAGTAGGCCGACACCCAGGCCACTGACCCACTGGTTCCTCCCAAAGACATAAAAAGGTATGTATGTGTGTGTGTGTGAGTGAGTGTGTGAGTATGCTGAGCTATGACTGCGTGGGCTCTCAAGAAGGCTTATCAGTTATTAAGTTGTCAGTTTAATTCAGACATGAAATAAAACTCAATTTACTGTCAGATTAGTATGTATGCATGAATATTTTACTGTGAAATTCCACTAACTTAACAGTTTATTTTGGCAACATTGGAGGTAATATGTTACTGCTCTGTCTGAAAAATACAGATTTGTCAAAATCAGTGAACCAAACGGAGCGGCAATGAATTGATTTAAATTCCTCCAATGCCACATTTTTGTCTGTCGCGAACGCAGCAACGGATAAAAATGTTGTTTGTGTGTGCGTTCATTTCAGGTACTTTCCCCATGACGGAATCAGGCAAGATCCGAGTGTTTTGATGAACATATTTTACAGCAGAGGCGACAGAGCTGAAACTGCAGCTGAGTCATTATCCTGTATCGTTGGCTATCTCAGAGGATGATGAGACATGAATTTGTCTGACCTACACAGGGCAGCACAAAGGACTGAATTCAAAGCAGGGCACCCGGGGGCCAAGCTGGCGGCAGGCCCAGCTGAGGAGCACCAGCCAGTCACCACCTGCATACTGCTGCTCACCCAGTCCCCCCCCCCCTCCCCGAACATCACCACCACCCTCTGTCCATCCCCTCCTCCAGCGACCAACCCCTCCTCCTCCTCCAACCCGCTCTGACAAGCCTCATCTGCATCCTGGTCATATCCTTCTCCCACTCTTAATATCTCCCCGGTCCATCTCAGCTGTCCATCAAATTCTATGTGAAGGCAACAGTGTGGCCTCAGCTGTGAACACCCTTTTCATTCTGTCGCCGTGCTGCAGTCCAGCCGATTTTTTGAGATAAAGCAGCGATCGAACGAACTTAAATGCCAAACGTGTTTGATGTCTGAAGATGAGAATTTGGTTTTGAAGGCCAATGCTGCCCTTTTGTTTCATTCTACAGTACTGTATAATTGCTGTTTGGACAAAAGGGAAGGGGGAAAAAAGAATCGACCCTGGTGCTTTTACATGGTAAAACTTGGTATAGAAAGATCACAGTACTTAGAGGTGATATAATTACTGTGTCTTATCTCATCAGCGCTCCCAGAAACATACAATCTCGAACAATTATGTCACTCAAAAAGATGTAAGATGTTGTAGGACAGAAAGTCAGGTTTCCAATTTCACAGGTCAGCGAAATGATGATCATGTTCCAAATTGGGTTTTAGACTTCATTCAGCTGCTCAATCCATATAAATGTTTTTTTTTATCCATGTCACAGAGTTATCAATAAGAGTTTGATTATTTGCCTTAAACCTTGTGTTCACCCTCAGAAGTAGTGTCTCTGCTGCCTCAACAGTCACCAGTGTGGTTCTCTCTTAGTTCAATACTGCCCCCTGGAAAATAGTCTGTGTACTGCATGCAGCAAAACTGGATGAGGACGTAAAAAGATGGCAGCCCCCTGGACTTATCATTTAGTCCTCTTATCAGCCTCCAGTGAAGTTGTGGGCTTCCAAAGCTTGGCATTGGACCACTGTGACACTGTAGGACACAGTGATGATGATAATGATGTCAGGATGTCTGTTGGACCACCTACACACACACACACACACACACCCACACACACACACAAACATATTAATTGCCAGGATTATTATTAATAACTGCAGTGGCGATATCATTATTATTAGCGTATCTGCTAGTAACAACAGCTCTCTTCTTCTCCTCTGTTTTTTCTGTCACAGTCGATCCCAGTTTAAATTTTCACCTTTATCGTGATCACTGTTTGCAATTCATTTCCCGTCAAACTCGGATGTCACAGCCTGGCTGACCCTTGCCCTTGAGCAAAACTAATATCAAAACAGCGAGCTGTGAGAACAACTGAGCCAGACAGGGAACACTGGGATGCCACTGCCAGACAATAGGAGGGTGAGAAGGAGGATGGTAGAAATTCTCCTCCCAGCTGTAGACCTCGTCGAACCCCAAATCTGAATTCCTGAGCTGTTCTGGAGGAGCCCCGAGGGCTGGCAGAACGGCGTGGCGCGTTATGGGAGTCTGTCCTTTCTCTGTGAGCCCAGGCAGGGGATTCGGTGAGGAAGGTGGGGGTGTTTGATAACACTGCATTTTTGACCCCCTCTCGTTCTTGCTGTCTCTTCAGCAGCGTCGGATTCACGCAGAGACACCGGCAATCCTTTAGACCTGTCTCTTAGATTCATGCCAAGACTAATTCACTGGCTCATCGTGGGCGACAGTGTTTGAAACCACGCATCGGCTTCCAAGGTAGACTAATGGGAGAGTTCACAGAAGGTTAAAGGGTTAGTGTGCTTTACTACTGCTCTGACCTTGATCACCAAAGTAATTACGAGGGAGGGAGGGACCGAGAACATGCCTGAGGCTGTGGACGTGGCAGAGCAAGCCAGCACAATGTGTAAGTGTAAATGCTCAGGTGTGCGTGGCGTGGGTGTGTGCACATATTTGCCTATTTCTCCAAATACAAGCGATCCCCAAACAAACCAAATCAATTGAAGGAAATGTCACGTTTGAGTGTGTAATACACCTGACTGCAATATTTTTTATTTTAAGCAAGGAAGGAAACCAAGTCATGTGAAGTCCTGCTTCAGTAAAAACACCAAACAACTGGAAGGAACTTGCCAAACCCAGCAACTGTTCTTTTTCCGAAATGCTCAAACATACTCTTGTAATAATCCCATGAAAAAATAGAGTAATTAGAACAGCTGGTGAAGTTTTCTGGTGTAGTCAGATTCTTGAAGGAATTCGTCGATGCCAAAGAAAAGCCTCACGTCGCTCCTAGCCTCTTTGATGCTGTCTTACTGCATGAAAGTTGACATGTCATATCGTGTGTGTTCATCAGCGTGCCGCAGCTCCCCTCAGAGCACGAACTGCAGCTCCACGCAGGACCGGTTCGGCCTCCGAGGGGGCGGTTCTGGAAGCAATTCTTTATCAGTAATGGGTCGGGGGGGTGGGGGGGGGGGGGTCACACAATGGGGACACTTTGTCAGATCTGTTGGGGATGCACTGCGGTAGGCAAAGGGGTAGCTTTGATCTTGGCGCGTATGCTCACCGGAGTGTGCCATGTCTGAAAACTGATCTGCTCTTTGACTTTGTCCTCCCAAAACCATCGGAGGATCTATATCTTTTCTCTGGGAAAAAAAATCTGATAAATAAAAGCTAATACTTCATTTATGTCGTACATTTTGTGACGGAAAGGGCCAAAATTCCTGTCCGGTGGAACTAACAGCCGAGGCAGATAATATCTTTGTCTTTGTTATTGTCTCTCCATTGTATTGAAGATAAATGGGCTGTTAACAGTTGGTGTGTGTGTGCATGTATGCATGCAAGTGTGCATCTGTGTGTCTCAGTGAGCTTGGACAGCCGAGTGTTTGTAGTTTTTGTAGTCTTTAGGGCCCCTGGTGGGTGTGCTCACTTTAAAGGGCCCAGTGAACTGTGAGGACTTGAGACATGAGCCTGTGCTGCCCAACTGGCCCCAGGACACGGGTTCACCCAGAGAATGTGAGCTGAGCGGGGGAACTGGGCCGAGACGAGCTCCCACAAGCCTCCGCTCCATCCCACAGCCGCCCCAGCAGAGAGAGACTCTACCGTCGCCCGTCAGAGGGGAGAATCTACCTTACTGCGGTGACTCACTGGAATCTCTAACTCTACCATCTTAGTCAAAGCTTTATTCTCTTCTTTTTAAAAATTCTACATTTGTGGTACACACTTGAATTAGTTATGATCTTGTAGTTATGTTTCATCTGTGTGTAAATCACACTGAAATTAAGAAAAGAGATCACAGCAAATGTTTTTCTACACTGTTTCAGCGATCTTTTAGCAACTTGCAATAATCCATGTCATTGATTTTCCTGTTCTTACCCAGTCAAAGGTAAGACCCATCGCTAGTGACACATCCTGACACGCATGTTCACATCCTCAACAGACCAAAACCAGCAAGTAGTTGATCCTACTAAGTATTTTGTATATAGCGGCCTGACATGGCCATTGTATAATTTGAGCCAGTGACATTATCGCTATGGTATAAAACTAACCAGCTCAATAAATTCATGTTCTTTTTACATTAATAAACAACTACATGATTAAAAATGGTAATATTTAGTTTATAAGTTTAAATTTTCAGATGGTTAAACATGACAGTGTAATCCATCTATAAACATTTATGTGGATATTAAAAAAAAAAACTTGTAACTTGTGTTTTAAAGAGCTTCTAATTGGCAGGTGGAGTTGCCATAAATAATCAGTGATGAATGAGTTTGTCACATGACTTTTGGTTTCACTTCTTATTTACATTCATTTTCGCCTGCTTGTTGGTTGGCTTCAGGCACCAAAACTACTTTCTTAGGTATGTGTATCACAGGACTGAACAAGGAAACTTTGTACATATCTGTAGGTTCCAACAGCTTTGGTATCCACTAATTATTAATAAGACCAAACACCAAAGCCATATTTGGTGCTCATTAACAACTTCGTGCAACAGTAGTCATGTTTACAGATGGTGTATTATGATACCATACATAATATAGGCTATAATTCATAAAACAAATATTTATTAAACAAACTAATATTTAAAAAAAATAACTTTTTGGTTTGTTTGTTTTTGTTTTGAGGTGATAGCTATGGACCAGCGATGGCTTTAACACAGAGATAATACAGAGTTGAGAGGAAAACAAGACAAACAAGGAAGTCCAAGTTGAAATTACGTGAAGTATGGGTGTGTAAAATTCTGATTAGCTGCTGGAGGTGGGTGGATGGAGGAATGGGGAAATGCATGGAAAAATAAATGATAACCAAAAATAAATAATAACCTTCATTGTGAGTGGAAACGGTTACACACAACTGTGCTATATAGGTCAAAGAAAAAAATTCCAACATAATTAACGATAAGTCCATGTAATTTCGTTCTTTGCTAACAGTAACTATTTACTAAAGAGTTACTTAACTATTAATTTTCTAATGACGAGCAATTATTATTACAATGTGTGACACAGTCTATATTTGGAACTGGCTTTTACAAACTGAAAACAAAAAGTACAAACTTGGAGCTGGGCGTGACATACGTGGTGGGAAACTTAAGGAAAGAAAGAACAGTTCAAAATTTGCCTTGAGATTTGATGACAATGACGAAAATGAGAACATTATTTGAATTCTAGTATACTTAGGATAAGATTAAAATTAGATGCACTCATATGATTGGAATTGACTAATTGTATCGATTCTGTAACTGGAAAAAACATAAATAAGACATTGTCTCCTTCTACTGACCAAAATGTATTATTTCAACAGAAGACAAAATAAAGTTGTTTTTTATTCTTGTCTTCAGTTATAGTCTCAAATGTATTGCACTGGTATAAAATGTATTTTCTAAGCTACATATCCATTGCAGCGGTTGATTCAGGGTCAGCTGACTGGCTTGCATGAGGCTGCATTCATTCAGCGAAGGCAATTGCAGGTTTGAAGATAATGTTTTTAAGTAAAACGCCTATTATCCTCTTCTCAAAAACACCTTGTACATAAACCCACCCTATCGTCTGACGTCCTAATCTGAATATGTAATCTGATACGGAAAAATGTGCACATTTTCCCCAGAAAACTTGTTAAACTCCTGACACCAGCGTACCGTATATGAGGGTTTATTTTTAGCCATGAAGATAGTTTGAGGAAGCCCTTATAGACTGCACCCTCCTAAGAGAGAAAAACTGAGACTGCAGAAGCAAAGCGAACCCCAGCTGAGTGTTGATATCAGGTTATGATGTTTGCTGTTTTAACATGAGCCTCTCTCTCTCTCTTTTTTCTTCCTTTCCTCTTGTTGTTTCTTCTCCTCTTCAAGGGTAGGCAGGCAGACAGAGCCTGGAGCTGGATCTCCCCAGCTGGGATCTTAGGTTAAGCTCCAAAGAGAAAAATACCAGTGTTATTTTTTTGGTGCATTTCCTTCTGCGTTGTTCATTTTTACATTATCCAGTGGACAAATCCCTTCACATGGCTTTGTTGTTTGAAGAATGGACTCCAAGACCCTTTAATGTAACCGTTTTTCTGACTGCGGTTCATGCTAAGGTCAGAGGTTATAAAAATACTGTCAATATACACTGCTGAGCCGTGCCCCCTTAGTGTCATTTAAAGGCATAAATCTACACCACTGAACATAAAGGGGGGTAGCTTTCTGTTGTATTCTAACATTTAAAGACAAAAATGGGGAGAAGACAGAAAAGCAACACCAGGATTTTCTTGGAGTTTGATCCAAGGTTTGACAGATGCCAATTAAAGGGGCATTTAAATATTTAAGGAACAAAGTTTCCAAGTTGTCTCTTGGGTGCAGTTATAGGGTGGAGGGTGGGGGGAATTGTGTGTGTGGGGGGATCGGTTGATGCAGCCTCAGCTCTCCACGGAATAGCTAAATGCCAGGCAGGCAGTGTGGATAGTTGGGAGTCATCACGGCTAGGGTTACAGTGTGAATTAAAGCTGACACTAAGAAGCGCTCCTCACAATGACCTGCAGAAAAAGGCAGACAAAAGAGTCTTTTTTAAAGTGGGACAAAGGGGAGGTTAGTGGAGATACCTGAGCCCGAGCTGGCCTAGTCTGCGTGTCTGTGGAAGGACGAATGGCTGGTGCCGCGGGACCACCACAGCTAAAAGCTGGCAGGGAAGGAAAACACACTGGAAAGTGCATTCCTGCATAGCCGTAACACCAGCAGAAAGGAGTATGACACACACACACACACACACAGCTGCATGCGAGAATATGCCAAATACAAGGTGTAATTTGTAAGGCATCATTTTCTGGGTATTAATATCAGTGTTGTCAGAGTCCTGGATGGTGTTGTGCTGGGTTCCTCCACTCTGACACACACTGCACATGTTTTATAACGGATCAAAACAGAGAGATTGTCATCAATTTGTTATGCTCCCAGGGGGTACTTTGAAAAGTATATATCAGAAATATCAGTTTCTTTGTGGTAGGATTCATTCAATTATTGCAAAAGACATTTTGAGATTTAATTTGTGGGATTTTTTTGTTTTTATCTGGCAAAAATACTTCAGAGAAAGATCCAGCGCTCTGGTGGCAACACCAAAAGTTTTGCTGTGAATTCCACAGGAGTTTTGGAGTTTTTCATTCGCTGTCACCGTGGTCCTCAGCATGCTTTCACCTCCACCCTAATCCCCCACTTCATCCTGAAAGGCAGGATGACAGCTCTGGCTCTGGTCCTCTCCGTGTGTGTCTGTGTTCACTCCTTTTGACTATAGCAATTTGCACCTGTTCTTTGTGCAGGCAGGTTTCCCCTAGACAGGTAGAACTAATTGTTGGCGTAATTGGGATCATCACAATCAGAACACTCCAGTTAATTATTTTCCTAATATCAAACTATCCATACCCATCTCCACTCACACTGGCTTATCTAAATAATTGATACGCTGGTTGACCTTTTTTTCAGACATTAGATCATTTGCTTCTGGCCAAGCTGACAGCAGCCTGGTTGAAGTTATTGCTTTCTGCAGACATCTCCCAGGGTGCAAAGTGTCCAGACGACAGCCACATTCTTACTCTGGCACTCCGAGGATCACAGCTCACTCTGCGGATGCAGCTCACTGGACTGTTCAGAAATCCATTTGAAATACAATCTTCATATTCACCCTTGCTTTCTCTCTGAGTGTATTCATAAAACATGTCCTGAAACACAAAGGAAAAGCTGCAGTTCTTAAGATGTTTTTTTTTAAAAACACTGAATAGCAAATGTTATCATCCTCAAAACTTGGGTTTAGTCAGAAAATCAGCTTTCAGTCTGTGAAAATAACAAAAATGCTGAGACTGAAACAGGTAATAGAAAGGGTCCAACCAAGTTGTGTTCAGGGTTGTGACACATGGCAAAAAATAAAAATAAAAAATACACACAAACAACAAATTTAGGTGTACTGGAGAGCTGGATGAGAGATTACCAACATAAACACAAAATAGATCTGAAACCTTGTGAAAATGGTTCACAAAGGAAGAGCTGCAGTCTTCATGATTTGTGTTATCATAAAATCCTTTTTATCTATTAATCTATCAAAACACCACATAGGTAATAAAAGACCTTTATGTATAATTTTTTGCTTTCCTTTTGGTATGTTGCTAAATGTAATATACCAAAAAAAAACAAACTAAAAATAATCATATATAACAGCAAATTAATGGCATCTACATTTTTAATGGTCAGTTTGTATTAACACAAGTTTCTATATTAAATGCAAAGTCTGGTACGAGCACACATTCAGACAGAGAAGCCCCAGCAGGAAACCAGCAGCTTATATGTCTCCGGTCTCTGCTGATTAACATGGATAACTTTGACCCACGGAACGAGTGAGGATTCCTGTCTAATTAAATTACTGTCAGTCTTCTAGCCTCCAAATATTGTCTTGAACTTATACCCTGCTCTGTTGCCAGAAACTGTTTACATTATATATGCTTAGTGTTTTCCCCTTTTTCTCCTTAACTATAGATTAGTTTCAGACTTCGGAATGGAGCTTAATTGCTTCACTTTATCTACAAGTGCAAATGGTGGTTGTGTCAAATGTTTTAACCACAAAAAGGCCCAGTAATTAAATGGATGGCTAATTGCACGAAGCCAAAATGATGGCACTGTATTTTTTTTTTTTTTTGGTGCTGTTTTGGGGAACCGATGGAACAGCAATCAAAGGAGATTTGTTTAAGATCATTCATGGTAAACCTGCTGTGTTGGCTACAAAATAACACCTCTAAAAGATTGCACGGAGTCATTTTTTTTTATGTGTCAAGACTTAATAAAAATAATCAAATGATCAACAAGTCTTAAAATTAAATACTGTAAAAGCAACCTGAGGTGGACAAGAACACATGACCTATCACACTCTGTGTTTAAGTTCAGAAACGGTGTCTGGAAAAACTTCCATAGGATATAAGAGAGTAAGTAACAGCCAAGTGCTGATAATCAAATGCATGTGATTAACTAATGATTGGGAAATGTGACCATCTGTATTGCAATGCTAAGGAGGAATGATCTTAGAGAAGCAATTTCCAAGAATTTGAGGTCCACATGTGAAAAACATTCAAAACAGTTGCCAGTCTTCCCCTCAGGGGACAGTACCTGACATGCCTCAGTTAGCATGTTAAATGTTAAAGTTCAGGAAAGTACTAGATAACAGTATTAGATAAAGACTGAACAAGTAGGGCTTGTTTGGAAGGGTTGTCGGGAGAAATCCCTTTCTTTTCAAAAAAGCAAAACAAACAAAAATAAACCCCGCTGTGGCAAATCGGACATGTTTGGGCACAGAACAACATTTAGTGAGAACTTCACACAGCATAACAGCACAACCCAACACCTCAGACCAACTAAACTAAACTAAAGCACAGTGGTGGTGGGCTGATGATTTGGATTTGTTTTGCAGGACCTGGGCACCTTGCAGCCATTGGATCAACCGTAAACTTCCCTGTATACCAAAGTATTCTAGAGGCAAATGCAAGTTTGTGATACAGCTGTTATATAACGTGTTTCCAATTGCCTGGAAACCTCAATGTCGTCCTTCCACAATGCTGAGACTGATCAAATCTACATAAAACAACTATTTCAAGGTACTTTAAGATATTGCTGGAAGATGCTTCTACAAGCTACTGATTAGATTTTTCACATGTTTAAGCGTTTCAGTTTTTGTCTTGATATATAAAACATTAGTATTGCCAGAGTTTGCATTAATTCAGTAAAGTGAAGTCATGATGGACAGACAGATTTCTGAGAGAGCTGGTTATATTGTGAGTCTCACAGGTTACATCACTTATTGCATTGCAGTGGAATGAGGTGCAAAAACATGGCTGTTAGCTCTTTTTCCCCCCTCGAGCCCTTCAAAAGACCTACAGGTGGGACGTATGTGCCATTTTATCTATTTTGCATTACAGGAAGACACAGAATAAAGACCGTTTGACGATATGTCTCTCCAGCTTATAGAGAAGTTTGTGTTCACTTGTTAACATCTAGCAACAGTTCTCTTTATATGAAAAGCATTTGACTTGGCCATTCAAGACACGTCGACTTGAACGTTCTATTAAATATGCATATCTCAAGTGTCCATGTCAGATTCCAAAGTGGACAGTCTAAGATATATGGCACCATTGACCCTCATTGCTTTCCTGCTTCCTCAAGAGAACCTGCCACAGGCTGCATGCCAAATGCTTTAAAATTTAAAGAGGTGATGAAGAAACTATCCAGAGAAGACAAAAACACATCAGTTCTGCCACAATAAGACTTTCCTCTAGCTTCCTTCTAGCCTCTTCCCTCCACTTGATCTGTCTACAGCTCAACTCATTATAGCAGCCTTGTTTTTATATTACGACAGCTCCACATTCAGAGTTACGGTTGTGGTCATGGCTTTGGAAAGCATGGGAAAATCAGATGAGCCTTTCACAGCAAAAGCCCTGTGGGAATGATGAAATTACTGGCTTAGCTTCTAATAGTTTTTTTTGTAATTGCAATCATGTGTAAGTGACCAACATTATCTACATGCCAAGTTTACAAACCAAAGATCCTAAAATACTTCATCACTGTGATTGCCATGTGAACAGTGTCACAAACTGTAAGGATGAAGGAGGCTCAAGAGTGAAGGGAGAGGTTTTTCTTGTCCTTCAGGCCGTTTGCTGCCAGCAGAACACCTGCACTGCACTCAGGCTCCAAGTACTCTGAATCTGACCTCAGCTCTGTGGTATAAGGGTATGTAACTCCTTTGAAATGTCAGAATGCCACATAACTCTATTGTGCCTGACATTTCTCTTGATAGAGGCCCAGATAAAGAAATGTCTTTCTCAAAGCGGTGACTTTGACATACCTTTTTAAGTGCAATGAAGAAAACAAGAACTCCCATATTCTCACTGCAGCTCTTTGATTTTCCACACTTATTGCTAAGCAGCACGTGATATCTCCAGAGGATCTCATAAATGCTTTTGTACTGACCTTAAAACATTTGCTGACCACAAACAGAACCATGAACACCGGGGGTATTTCTCCTGAGAGTGATATTCTCTGACAGGCACACAGGTTCACTGTCTGGTCCTGTGCACTGACCTCTCAGCAGACAGTAGCACCTTCCATTGCTCCAGGCCTTCAGCCTGAAAATCTCTCCTCTGTTGGACAGATTGAGTTCCAGGACCGTCTTCTCTCCTGGGACTGAACCAAGCCGGGGAACCCAACGAGCTTTCGTGGGAGATCACAGGTGCTTATATACAAAATGGCAATTTTCTTCTTCCATAATTCCATGTTACTGCATTACCAGATCTTATCACGAGGCCAGTATCTCATTCCTGAGGTTTTAGACGTTAATGAAAGATGCTTTGCCTCCGGCCACTGGGGGCTAAATCAACAAGCCTAGGATTCCTGTTGGCCTTTGTAGAGGAATACCAAAGACAGAGAGCAGACTGAGCTGAGGTCGGAGACAAAGCACGCAGCTGAAGACAGAAACGCTATGCCCAAAACAAGCTTGTATGCAGCGTAGTAACCCCCCCTCCCAAAAAACTTTTGTCCAGACCAGAGGACTATGATATTAAGTCAGATACCATTGCACTGACACCACCTGTCACGTTCCAAACATTTAAACTGGCTGTGTAAACTGTTATATAAGTTATTATTGTTATACAGTAATGCTTTGACTGCATTTTGATCGGGAGAAGCTAAACAAGCATTGAAGATCAACTGCTTACCTCTACTTTTAGCTATTCTAAACTATTTATTTATCTCTCCTGAAGCTATATTAAGCTACTTGCCCTTTAAAAATCTTACTTAACTGTTTTTTACCATCTTTAGCTGATCAATTTATCCTCAATAATGTATTCACCGCCTTTATCTCTGCACGTTATGCTATATATACCAACTTTCAGTTGTTTAAGTAGCTCTCTCGCCTTACTTTGCCATACTTTTGTCTGATTTTTGTGTTTTTTACGTGTGTTTAATGCTTTGTCTTTTTTTTAAGTACTAGTTGAACTTCTTCTTCTTCATTTTCCATGTCCTCCCTGTCTCACCTTTAAAACCTCTGGAGTACAAGTACCCCTGGCTTGGAATCACCAATCTAGTGCACTCTGGCAAGCCAAGTTAAAAAAATATTGCCTTTCTTATTATTCCCAGGCCACACATGATAATTATCACCGACACAGTCGCGATGTACCATCACATAAACAGAAATATTAAAAAGGACGTACTTGATCTTCGTACACTATGGTATAATAACACAAAATAAATGGCGTATTTCTCTTTTCACCGGAGAATTAAGCCATTTTGATAATTACTTTTTATGCCCTTAGTGTGCGCTGGTATGAGAACAACCTCAACAATATGTGTTGAGGATATGTAATTTCAGCCACTTAGGATCATTAAAAAGAGATCATATTGAATATCACTTCTAGAAAGGGAAAGAGAAAGCGAGAAAGAAATAAAGAAGAGATTTGTTTGTCAGTCAATTCCGACCCACTCAATCTCCTTAGCCTTGTGAAAGACGTGGCGGGGGGAGAGAAAGGGTCGGGGTCAGCTTTCTGTAAATCTTCTGATGAAATGTTGACAAAACAGCCAATTTTCTGTAATTTCGCTGCAGCCCTCTTTCAGCAGCTTACTCACTCAGAACCCCTTCATTTCAAACAGCAGCGCACCGCGACCTCTGACATGTATCTCGTCCCCGACTTCTTTGGCCTGGCAGAAAGACGTAACAGTTGTGCCTTTTAGGTCAGGTGGACGCCGTTTAAGAAGCCAGCTTCATAAAGGAGGCCTTTGTCTCTCGAGCGGGCTCTCTTGGGCCCCAGTAAAAGGATAAGAAATGTAGTTAATAGCTCAGGAGTGGCCTAATCATCAGCTGCCATTACTGCTCCAATATCAGCGGAGATGACAGACTTATCAATAACAAAGGCCCAGCTGAAGCCTCCACCGCTCTGTCATTTTGATCTTTGCTCCACTAATCAGAGCTTTCATTTGAGCTAAGCACCGGGCAGCACACCTCTCATTCTCTTCATGCTGTGCCAGATATCACTCATCTTTACAAGCCACTCTGTATTCCCCCAACCCCAGGCCACCATTTCCACAAATTGGCTTAATTTCTCAGGCAAATACATGACACATCTGAGAGCTCATTATCCTCGCAGTGGACTAACTGCTAAAACTCTTCTAGCGTTTGAAGGTTTGCCTTGAATGGCTTTGGTTGGAGTCCAGCTGATCCTTAAAATGAAATAAAGATATGTCAAACTGACTATCAATGTGCTATATGAATATTTCATAAGATTATACTGTGTTTGGCTTAATAGTGACCTCTAAGCACAAGACAATTTTAATTTAGGTTGCTTCAACAGTTTGTCCAAAATAGACTAAAGTGTAGTCATTGCACACACTATCTTTTGTAAGAAGACTCGCGATTATTAAAAAGAAATGAACTATGCACAGTATAACAATTAGTGTCATTACCCTAATTTAGTAAATTACCCTTATGCACACAACTGCATATTCTAAAGTGGATAATAAATGCATTTTAATAGCAATGCACATAGTATAATGTCAATATTTACCTTGCCCAGTCTTCCACAAACAGCTCCTCCATCAAGGAGAAACCTGAGAGGGACCGAGGGGTGCTCCCGCACCTGGACGGGCTGGCCCTTTCATTTACAGTCATGGTGAGGATCAAGCACTGAATGGCTAAGACACCTGCTATTGGGAAATATGTTCTCCATCAGTGAGCTATAGACTATTTCTGGACAGGAGGACTGGGAGACCATTGTTCTCACCAGCACCGACAGCCAAGGTATTCTGGGACTCTTGGCACACATAAAGGACAATGTGTTATTCATGTTAAGCTTGAAAATTGGGCTACTTATTCAACATTACCTAACAACCTGTTTGGTGCGAAATGATCATAATTGCGAAAAATAAATAAATAAATACAATTTTCCAATTAAAAGCTCAAATTTTGATCAAATATAATCGATGAAGCAAAACCATGGATTATGATGCTTTATGAGCGAAATCGCACAAATGTCCCTCTTTCGAAAAAAGAACAGAAATACCTATCTTTAATATAAAGTAATAACCTGGTCTCAGGCTTAACATAAAACAGTGGAGCTCCTTATTTCCACAGTTTGATACATGATATGTGCTTCTTAAACAAATCATCTGCTCTGTGCTCCTATACAGTCTTACACAGGGGGCAGGCTTCGGGGATTTTGCAATGTCATCTGGGATTAAAAAGGAGCAGCACATCAGAGCCCCGGGCCACACCACCTGGAGCCCCCTATACGATCCCCTGGCGCTGCACCACTCAAAACCAGCCCCATTAGCTTACCACCAAATAATTCCCGGTCAACCAAATGACACCGAGCTAACAAAGGCCCCATTTCAGAAAAGATTACAACTCCAACAGGAAACCCTTTGATTATGAGTTTGTTTGAAATGTTATCAATACCACGATCATTCTTGCGGATCAACAAAACCATCTCTAATCACCATACCTTGGCTGCACCTTCAGTTGTGCATCAAGCTCCTGGAAAAAAAGAGATGGGGGAAAAAAAGCAAATCATGGTCGAGGATAGAGGAGTGACTTGTTTAACAAGAAGCACGTGCAATGACAAAGCGATTCCTTTTTCTACGCCGATCACCCACCTGCACACAGATTAGGTCAGATATTCACCTGAGCTGCCAACCTGTCACTCACACTTTAAAAGAAAGAGAGAAAGAAACACACACAGCGCACATTCATTCCTCTCCACCACAAGGAGCATAGAAAGTCTTTCTAAGAGTAGACCAAAGACAGGTGTGTTTGTCCCTTTTACCAACAGAAAAACAGACACCATATCAAGTTTGATACAAAGAGCAATAATATTAACATCTGGGGAGGTTACATTTGATATTTACACATGAATGGGTTATGAAAGATAAAATGAAATGAGCAAAGCTTTTATGCAAAAATTAAATATATATATATATATATATATATATATATATATATATATATATATATATATATATATATATATATATATACTTGCGGGGCTTCTTTGAATACCGTTAAGTGCACATAAAACAGATTACAGCAGGGAAGAAATCAGTATTTCAGTGAGAGCCAAATTAAAATAGTGTTTACCTAAACTCCTCCTACACTGATATTCTTTTATACTATGTCATTATTGGTCGATTTATTAAATTAATTATAGAATTACGACCAACAATGTTTATTTCTACTATGTGAGCCAACACTGGGCTTTATGAAACAGAACATTTCCTCATTCTGCTGAGTTCCAGTGTTTTCCTCACTCGTCCATGGGCATTCACCACATGGTTCAAAGCCAGAGAAACACATTTACATTTTTGCACATCACTTACATTCAGTTTAGCAATTTACTATTATTTTTATTATTAACAATAATGTCATTGTTTAAATTGGATGATTCCCTTGCTATCCCGATGTACGTTTTGAAAGCTGCGCGTCACTGTGAGAGGTCGAGATTGTGTTTCATCAATTTAGTCTCTGGCGCCCCTTTGTGGTAGAAGGGAATTAATGGTTTTTAATGTATAATGCCAGATTATCGTAGATTTACCAGAAGTATTAACAAAGCACGTTGGAAAAATATAATAAAGTAAGAATATATATACATATATTACCAACTCTTATGAACGCAGAGTTGACTAAAGCTGTCGAAGCAGTTTGATCAAACGAGTCAGAGTTTAAGACACTTGGTAATAATGCAGATGTTTTGGTAATAATCTTATGCTTCTAAACTAAACAATAAAATGTGTGTGTGTGTGTGTGTGTGTGTGTGTGTGTGTGTGTGTGTGTGTGTGCATCTTGGGGGCGGAGGGGGGAGGTGGGGGTCTCTACACAGCTGGAAAGTGCCGGTATAACTTGATTCCAATAAAGCAAACGATAGTTTTACCAAATTTACAAGATTATAGAGATAAAAAATACAGATTTATAGAGCTTAGCAAAAGTGAAAGCACGCGAATCTGACGTACACTGCCGCGTTATGGGCGTAGACGTATAAGAGAATGTATAGCCACGTTATCTGTAGAAAACAATCAGAGCGCGACTGTGGGTTACTTTACATTTATTTTTCCGCCTGTGCGCGTCCTCCATCACGTTCTATACTGGGAACACGATGTTACAGTATGCAACGCTGACATGAAGCAAGGGAGGGGCTGCTGCAAACCACGCTGATAGAATGAATGTAAAGAGCCTAAAGAACACTTCCTGTTGATGCAAAAATTGCAGCAGCAACTGTCTGACACATCTGGACTAGAGAGGGGGGGAGGCCTGGCTGTAGCGTTAGCGAACCACTGAAGGGAATGGACAACGTTTAATGCTAATCTGCAAGACGGTGAGTTTGGTGGACTTAAGATCTGGCATGGACTGGTGACCATAAATACGCTTGTAAAGTCGGCTCTTCTGTGCTCTCGCAGTGTGAATAATGAGGAGTTATTACCCGCGACCGCTAGCAACTAATTGCTAGTTAACGTTAGCTCCTAGCTAGCACTGGTCGCTACTGAGCGGTTGCTCCTAAAGCTAGTTCTGTTAGCATAAGCTAACTAGCATGATACCGCTTTCATATGACAGCCTACATAGTTTGTGCCCGTGTTCGACGTTGTTGCCTAGTTAAATCGTGTGAGGGTGTCAAGCTTTTTTAAAGCCACAGAAAACGTGTTCAGCTCGTTAGCTTACACAGGAATAAAGTCTCTTTGAAAGTTATGTATTTTTTTCTGGAATAAAGCTCGATTCTAGGGTAGCTAATGTGGCTAGTTAGCCGCTGCTTGAGCGGTGCTTGATACTTTTGGATGTCTCGGCCCGGTGAACTGAAGCAAATTTGTAACCCACCTTAATCTAACTAGAAGATACCGCAGAAGTGAGAAGCAGGGGAGATGTAAACAGAAAGCCGGTGGCTGTAAATTGTCAAGCTAGCGCTAACATTAGCTGCTCCGCAGAGTAGACCCCCCCTCCCCAAATCAGTAACTATCAACGAAGCGTTTGCATTAAAGTTTGAGACACCCTGCATTGGCTCCGCAATGGAAAGACATGCATGTGCGGTTAGATAGGCGCTGCATGCTAATATTCTCCCATGCACAAACCAGGGTGACACAGGTAAAGGGAGCTCATAATAAGTTAACGCACCAAATTAGCTGTAACGGTACGATTTATTTTTAACCCTATTGTTCGTTCCCAGGGTGGCATCGGTCCCCCATTTATTTTACATATCAGATAGTAGCCTGCATCTAATTTCGTTTTCATAAGGCAGGTTTTAAACATAAAGACTAAAGAACATATCAATGTAGCAGGGCTCTTTGGAAAAGTCGGTGCCTACTAACTCATAGTGATGTTACAACTGTGAAGGGCAAAGTGCAGAGACATCATGGCGAGCTGTCAGACACATTATAAGGAATACCTGGGTTCATTGTCACCAAGCACTTGTGCTTATTGCTGTTGTCTTATATTTTCCATTTAAATGTGTTGATAATTTACAAAGAAACCACCAACTTGTGTTATTCGTTAATAACTATATCGGAAAACAGTAGTAATATCATATATATTACGAGTCATGTTAGATCAGAGTGGGACTAATACAGTTAAGAGTTGGCAATATGGTTTAAACCCGCCCAACTGTCCGCTTTTGTTTTTTGTTTTTTTTGCTTTGCTTTCTGTTTTGGAGAAGCAGCAATATTGCGTTATGAAACACAAGACAGTTAGCAGGAGAGTTAGCTGTGTACATTGTTATATGCTAAAACAGCTCTGTGTTGTAACCTGGTCATTTAGAAGATTATTGGGGCAATATAGTGACTGCCTGTAGTAATTTTGTCTGTTTCAGTTACATTACAGTGCCATGCAAATTTCAAAATAATAATAATTTCTCCACTGTGTTTTTGTCATGATTTGTGATGTTTATCTCTCAATTCTTTATATAAATGTTACTGTGTTGATGTTCTTTTATATTATAACCTAAACTCTAATATTTTCTCATGCATTTCCTTAAATTGTCTTATTAAATTGTACAGTATTTATAACAAAGTAAAATGTAGACATGCGATAACTGCTTTGCTACCATCAGTAGTTGTAACAGTGTAAGATTTGCTCCAGGTATAAATACAGTGTAGTGAAGTGATGGCTCAGCTAATTGCTGCTGGTCATTAAAAGTGCTGTTCATATGATGTAGAAAATTTGTCAGGGAATGCGTGACAACTGATCCAGAAAAGGAAAAGTCATAAAGTATTGTTGTTTGTGTGAACTGGGTTGCCCTTTAACTAAACCTGGCACAAACAGTTTGTGCAAATTTTACTGGACAAGGTTGTGTGTGGATCAATAATTGTTGTAACACTGCAATAGCGATAAAGATTATACTGCTTGAAACCCTGTTTATTCCCCCCTAAATGATGACGCCTTTGTAAGGAAAATGCATTTGTGGGTTGAGCTGCTGAGTCAAGGATGTTGGTTGCACCCATGAAAAACTTGACAGAGTGGTTTTTATCATAGACTACCTCCAGAATTTGGGAATGGAGAGGGTTGAATGGGCTTCCTGCAGTCCTGACCCGAATCCCGTTAAACAATTGTGTGATAAACCTGGGTGTGCAGTTTGCGCTAGAGTGATCAACACAGCCCCTCTAGCTCACCAATGCTGGTTTAAGCATGGGATGCCATCCGACAGCAATGTGTAATCAAGTTGGTCACCAGCATTAGGAGTGGGTGGCAGGCTGTTCTGGCTATGTATGGTTCTTCCAGGTGCTACTGAGACCCCAGTTTGTTGAATTAAGCCCCTTTTCCATTAGGATCGACTTGGCACAGTTTGCCATGGTTTCCAGGGTTTTCCATTAGGTCCAAGTACCTGGTACCAGGTAATTTTTTAGTACCTGCTTGGCCAGGTTTCCAGGGAATCCAAGCAGGTTCTAAAATGTCACATCGTCAGACTGCACCAATTAGCTGGTCAGTAGTGTCACTAGGATGAGTCATGAGAGCGTCTAGTTGACGAAAATCAAAACCGCCATTTTTGTTTTCCGTGAGTCTGATGAAAAGCCACAGACCAAACACCAGGTATGTTCTTGCCTTGACATCCACCTTTTTTGTAACATTCCTGTCGCATATTAACTATGTCGCGGCACGCTCCTACACGTTGCCATGATAATGACCGCACGAATCAGGAGGCACTAAATTATAATGGAAAACCAGTTGATCTGAGAGGAGTCGAGTCCATCCAAGTAGGTACTAATTTATAATGAGCTTTAATGAATTGTAGAACTGCCAATAACTCTCATTTCTTCATATTTTAATAATCCAATCTAATAAACAACACCAAACAAGAGTCAATTACAGAATAAGCTGTTTGGCACTGGCAGAGAAGATTTGCCAAGTTTTTCATGGATGCAACGCCTATACTTATCTCTGCTGCTCAACCCAAAAATTCATTTTCTATAGGAACATGGCACCATTTAAGAGGAAATAAGCAAACTTTCCAAAATTACAAGATGTATTGCAAAGAAGCATTGTTACAGTAAAGAATTAATCGACTAAACACAAATATCCTTACCTTTTGTGCTAAGGTTAGTTACTCCTAACTAAATTCTTCAGCTGCTGCTTGTAGTGAATGCATATGATGAAAAAGGAACGATAACATTAACCTCCTCGTATGTTATCTAGAATCTTATCTTTGGGGAGCACACTGTCACCAACAAGTCATGTGAATGCTTACATTGCTGTATGATTGTGTTAGTCAATTGTTCCTCATTAGTGGTTTATGAATGTAAGTACTTTGTGTGTGTGTGGGGGGGAGTGCAGTAAGATTATAGATATGGATGGTTTCTACTATAAAGTTTTCCACTGTGTTCATCTCATAAGCATGTGAGTAGGCAGAAACGAAGGATGAGCATTTTCTTGAATTCCACTTATGTACTGCAAACAAATTTAATAAGCGAAGACACCCAAAGGCTAAGCATCCAATATTTAGCTCTGCTTTGTGATATTTTACTAAGCCTTAACGTTTTTCAGAATGTGCCTTATTTTCACTCCTAAGAGTCTCACATCGTACCCTCCCCTAGGTGTATCACAATCTAGTTTACTTTTGTGTGTGTGTGTGTGTGTGTGTATATATATATATATATATATATATATATATATATATATATATATATATATATATATATATATATATATATATATATATATAATTTTTTTTTAAATCTCATTAAAAATGCTCCCCGAGCCTTTTGCTTGTGAGGCACTTCTGTCCTGATGTTGAAGAAAGCATACAGTGTTTGCCTGCTGACTTAGACTTTCAGTGAAATGGCAGCATTTTAGAATCCAAACTTTGTGTGACATCTTTCCATCACTGTTACGCTGATGTTTTGGTTATGTAAAATATCCCTTTCTTTTTTACCTGCCTACATGAAGCAGCTGTATCAGATTGGTCTATTACCAGACAAGGAACTTGAGCCACAGATGTAATTTTTGAGCTGAGTTTAAACATTTTCAGCTTTCCCATGTGAGCCAAGCATGTGACCCTCACTCAGCATGTGCATCTCAACTACTGAGCATGCATTCTTTGGCTGCCCTTCCACTTGGCTCCTTCTCACATGCATGCTGTTGGCAGCCATTGCTAGAATCTTTTTTTTTTTTTTTTTGCGCATGTGTATGAAGATGTTGTATTTGAATGCTGCCTATGGAGGAAGTGAAACTAATGCATGTCTGCTTTAGGGTTCTTTATGTTTTGTTACCACTTCTCCTTTCCTAAACCAGGATCACGACATATGGTTTGTTGGACAGGTGTCTTGGCACGCTTTGGCAACTAGATAAAGTGTTCCCAAAGTGCTGACAGGGACTAAATGCACAGAAGATCATGCTGAATTGCCAGCAAGGGGGCAGGAGGGATGGAGGAGGTGCAGAGGGATAGATTATTTAAGGGCAGATGGAGTTGAGAGGGAGGAAGTCTATTCTGGAGAACTGACACACCAGTTAAGGTTTGCAAGATAAATGTATTCGCTTTTACAAACAGAAGTGTTCCCAGTGTTGTTTAACTAGTTTGTCTAGGAAGGCAGGATTTCCATTTGTTGATACTTTTTAATCCACCTTAAATCAATATATTATTGTTGAAGCTTAGTGTGCCAGTTGTCAACATTGGCCCCTCCACTTTGATGGGGGCATGAAAGTGAAACCCTGAAAGTTGCAACTTTTAGGTTGTAAACCTTTTAATTTAGCTATTGGAGGTATGCTCATCAAGAAAGAACAGCTCAAACAGCAAATTTAAAAGACGGTGTACTTCCTCTTGCTCATGCTAGGTATGAAAAAAGGTTTTTCTTTTTAAGAACGGTTATCTTGCGCTCATCTTCCAGGCAGAACCAGATTTTCTTCTTTCTCTGCCAAACAAGGTATACACATATCTTTATGGCACGACTAACTGCCTGATATAGCACAATGCAGTCAGTGTATGCGGGACACAGGAACATAATCTCTCTATCACTTTCATTTCTTAGAGTTACTTTACTTTCAACTCCCTCTTTACTAGCAGCAGCGAGTAAGTAGTAAATGTAAGGAAGTTTAAAGACATTAAACTATAGGATAAAGCATGGGAAACTGAAATTCTCTATTCAATAATAATTACACTTTATTAACTTTACATGTTGCCTTCCAAGAAAATTACCAAGATATCCAGCACTCCTACTTTACACTACTATGGACTATACAGTACTTGAGCAGCTCCCTAGAAGTAAATGTAGACATTATTGCCTAATTGTCCACCAGACTCTGGTAGGCAACTTTGGTCAAAAATGGAAGCAGTTTTGAACAAAATGTTTTTAAATGAACGTCAACCAGTTTTCGAGATTCAAAATTCATAGCTGATTCAGCAAGTTGCCCATTTCCTAAGGTATTTCCACTATTGTGTTTGAGTGTTGTTATGATGTTGTTTTCTTGAAAAACTGTCTCTGGTCTGTGTTTGACTTTACTTTCGATATATACCTCTCCTTGTTTCACCAGAGCACATTTTTCCAGAAAGTGTGATGTTGTATTTACTGTCAGGCCTTAGTTTGCAAGGGCTGTTACCTAGCTTGCTTCCCATGCAGGTCAAGTGCATTGTGTCGCTTTATAACTGTAAATGCATGTCAGCAGAGCAGCAAGTCTGGACAAACTGGCAGCCGTTTGAGCTCACTTGTAGCCGTTTGTACTTACAGTGAAATGACTTTTTTTCAAATGACTTGAAGCTCTTCTCTGAGGTTTTTACGTAATTATTTTCTGAAGATTTTAGAGAGCTTTTGAGATCTTCCCATGATAATGCTACATTCTTCAGAGCTGAAAGAATGAAATCAGATTCCACATTGTTCATTTTCAAAGCACCTACCATCCAGACATTACTTCAAAAACATGGTTTCATCTCATTGTCTTCTTTTGACCATATCTGTTGAAATGAATTGTTTGTTTGGTGGTTTATCTGCAACTGAGCAGTACAGTTGCAAGTGCTCTGGCCAGGACTAACTTCCCTTCATCATAATTACTGACATTTGGGATCTTTTTGGTGTCTGTCCATCTGGGTTTTAGATATACATTTACAGTAGGCTCAGGTGTTGTCAACAACTGTAGTCTCTTATCTTCTCTCTGCTTCACATGTCCTACTGCACTAATGTCCAAGAAATTGATAGAACGTTCTTAGAGGAGACGTTCCCAAATTGAAACTAAAGCGAGTTGATGTGTCATCCACAGCACAGACTGGGAAAACCTGACAGAGGATTATCTAACAGTCACATCAGAAGAAATAAATGGTAAATGGACTGGTTCTTATATAGCACTTTTCTACTCAAACACTCAAAACACTCCATAAAACATGCCTCATTCATCCAGAGTTTCTTTCTACACCTAAGTGTGTTCAATCTAAAATTCACAACCATTCACACTACACTGAACAACTTGGAGAGCAACTTGGGGTTCGTATCTTGCCCAAGGATACTTTAGCCAGCAGACTGGATTATTCAGGTTTTGAACCACCGACTTTCCGATTAGTAGGTAACCTGCTTTACCTCGTGATCCACAGCCAACCCAAAGCCATGGCTGAGAATCTAATAATTGCCTCGTTGCTGTAATTTATTGCAGGGGCACTGTTTTGGCAAAAATTTAAGTGAGCTACGTGGTTCAACCAAGCATCTTTTTTCACATTGTATTAAGCACTCAGTTTGTGCTGCTTTTAAACAGCATGTGTGTGCACATACAGGTTGAGAAATGGCTATTAAGAAATGGCTTTGGTAAGGTACCGAAGTTAAAATTTGACATGTCACAATCAGTCCAGCAACTGGCAGTGACAGTTGCATTCCTAGACAACCGTGTGTGTGTACATGCAGTGCAACCAAAAACCAACTGGTAGTCAATTCATCCAGTTGCCTGTAGCAGATATATTAGTCTATATATTAGTATTATATTATATTATATATTAATCACCCTAATGCATATGTAATTAACACAATTATTATTCACATATTCATGTTGGTGGTTAATGCCAATGAGAAAAGCATAAAATCTTGAATGTTTGAAGGTTGTTAGGGTAAAGAGTGAACTTGAAAGAAATTGGAATCTATCCATCCATTTTCTCCTGCTTGTCTGATAGTGGAGTTCATTTTTTGTCAAATTTTAAAAATGCTTTGAGGAGCAGTTTAAACCTACTTAACATTATAGTGTTAATGAAGGTATGATTTAGTGCAGGGCTTGAATGACATGGCATTAGTTTCTGCACAAAGCTGATTGTATACATGGCCCAGTGCTTTTTTGTACCTTGAAGCTATTAAAATGTTGCAGTTTAATATGACAACATCTGATATTTTGTCTTTTTTCTTCTCCCATCAGGCTGTCAACAAACTGGAGAAACGTATACAAGAAATGGACGACGGCAGCTACATCGAGTTTGATGTGCCGGAGTTCAGCAACACTGTTCTGACCCAACTCAATGAGTTGCGGCTGCAAGGGAAGCTGTGCGACATCATTGTTCACGTTCAGGGCCAGCCCTTTCGAGCCCACAAGGCCGTGCTGGCAGCTAGTTCACCCTACTTCCGTGACCACTCAGCTTTGAGCACCATGAGTGGCCTTTCCATTTCAGTCATCAAAAGCCCTGAGGTGTTTGAACAGCTTCTTGCTTTCTGCTACACAGGTCACATGTCCCTGCAGCTCAAAGATATTATCAGTTTTCTCACCGCTGCCAGCTTTCTGCAAATGCAGGCAATCATTGACAAGTGCACCCAAATCCTGGAGAGCCTCCATTCCAAGATCAGCCTCCCAGTTAGTGTCAGCAGCCCAGAGAAAGACAGCTTGCAGACTAGCCGCAACGGGGTCAATGACAGCAACCTCTTCATAAATCCCACCCAGATCTCCCCCCCTTACTACTCCCGACAGACTCAGGCAGGGAATGAAGTGCGCTTGGAGCTGGGAGGAAAAAGCCTGGGCCGGGTGAGACAGCAGCAAGAGGAAGGCCACTCGGATCGTGGCAGTAGTGATAGTGTGTCAGAGCACGATGCGCCCGTGGAGGGAGAAACAGAGCAAGTGGAACTGATTGGCAAAGATGGGCAAGTAACAGATGTGCATGTGAAGATAGAAAAGACCGATAGGCCCACTTATTCAGACAGTTCCTCAGCTGGTGATGATGGCTATCACACAGAGTTGGTGGATGGAGACCAGGTAGTGGCTGTCACTGTGGGCTCTTATGGTCCTGTAATCCAGCCTGCTTCCTATTCTTACTCAGGGCTGTCCTCCCCGTGCTTTGTCAACCTCAGCAACACCAGTCCTTCCCGCTCCATTCTCAGTGGCTTCAGAGGTGGCCGAGCCAGGGCAAAGCGCCCGTTGGCTATCCCCGCAGGGGTGCTGAGTCATATTAAACCAGGCTCAGACGATGGCGAATCAACTGTGGGACCCACAGGGTTGGAAAACGATGTGCGAGAACGTAGCCTACGGAGCCAGTGGTACCCTTACAATGAGAGACTCATTTGCATCTACTGTGGAAAGACCTTCAATCAGAAAGGGAGCCTGGACCGCCACATGCGCCTGCACATGGGAATCACCCCATTTGTTTGTAAATTCTGTGGCAAGAAGTACACAAGGAAAGACCAGCTGGAGTACCACATCCGTGGCCACACGGACAACAAGCCCTTTCACTGTCAGATCTGTGGGAAATGCTTCCCATTTCAGGGCACCCTTAACCAGCACCTGAGGAAGAAGCACCTGGGAGCATCAGAGGGCAGCAATCACATGGACTCTCCAGAGAGGATGGAGGGAAGCTCAGGTCAGAAGGACCAAGAAGATACGTCTGAGGGGATGGCCTTTGAGGCACAATATGCAGAAGAGGCACCAGCCAATGAAATGGAGGAGAGTTCAAAGTGCAGTCCAGAGGAGGCTCAAGCATCAAGATGTGATTTTTAGGTCCTGCTTCAGGTTAAGGAAGCTTTAAGAAATGTTTATTTCAGCGCAATTTAAAGGACTCTCCTCTTTTTGAATCAGCTCCCGCTACTATGGACCTTTCTTTCATCGAGGGTTTCTGTCAGTTTTGTGAAAGTTAGATGCTAAATACAGAGAGAAAATGGGTGCTTTATAGAAATCGGATTCGTTCAAGTAAAGGGAGTAACGACTTACTATTTTTAAGGTGGTCCCAATAATCAAGACCCCCGGATTGATTTCTCTTTTTATCTTTCCATGTTTTTTAAAACATATTTACAGAGTTATATAGGCATGTTGCAATAATTGATAATGTGAAAGCTCTGGTAAGATGCTTGTCATATCACCTTTTTACCTAACCTGTTTTTGCACATGTGGCCACAGGAGGCCACTTACACACAAGGAATGATTTTTCTGCCAGTGCAAAGCTTCGTGTGACATATCCGTTCAATACCTCATGATGCAACTACATACTCATAATAGACAGTATTTTAACTTAAATGAAACTCACCAGGTTCTACCTCATAGCCAAGAACCTACCAGGCACAGATGTGTTCAACGTTTAAAATCCGTTCTAGGTTTTTTGTACAGTATCTTATTGCCAAACCCTGTAAAGAATATTCTTTCAACACAAAGCCTTGATACTTAGGGGAAATATTCCTTGCTGATTGTATGGATTAGGGACAAAGTCCTTGTCAAATGTTTCATGGTTAGCCAGGATAACATGATTAAGAAGGTGCTATGTTATGAGTAGAAAGCTTGCTGGCCTACTTGTGTGCTATTGGGCAAATATGGAGAGCAGAGTAAGAGACATTTCTCTGTTATTTTTCAAGATAAAATTTTTTTTCTTCAAAACACTTCAGGATTTTATCTCTCATCACTACTGGAGATCTCACTCTGTCAGCCTAGGCGTGGTTTTAGATGCTGCCATCCATGTAATGGATGAATCTCATCCATACAGTGAAGTAATTTGTATTCCTCTATATCCCCTGTATGAGGTTTATTCAGAACTATTGTATATGTTTTTGTTTTTTCCTGGGGTTCCAGTTTGATACTCAGTGTCTAACAGAGGCAGGGAGTACTCATTGTAAACTCAGCACACCAGGAACAGCTCTGGATGTGTTCACCTAAATCACTATAATATACTAGTCTGAACAATATGCAAGCAGAAAGAACAAAGGAATCTCAGCCATTGTGACATGGTTTTTCTTCCATTATTTGAAAGAGCTATGGGTTTGTTTTCCATTGTGTCCTCTACAATTGGACAGTTAATCTGTGATATTCATTTTCTGCATTGTTCAGGGTCAGGTGCAGACTTGTAACACGTTTTCCTCATTTTGTCAAGCCCACTTTATGGTATTGTCAAGGTTAAGAGGTAAATGTTTTAAGAGGTAGCTGATGATCCAAAGTATCGATGCACTTTGCAGAGTTAGCAGTTTGGGTGAGTGCTGTCCCAGTAATAAAATGTGCTAATCTGTCTTAATTGTGATGATTTTTACTCTGAGTAAAAATGTCTTGAGCTTTGATGAGACTCTGCAATCACATAAATACTTTTGGCTACAAGTCACATATATGGTAACATTGCATTTTATCTATACTATTTGAATTACGGGGATGGGGTGTTGTGGGAATATAGAGATTTATTTCCATTGTGATTTAAAAATTCATATTCACATTTAAAAGGCACTTAAAAGGCCTGGTTGATGATTAGAATTTGCTAATTTAAAGCTCAGCTGGGTGGTTCCTTTTGTGCTATTTTTGCTTTCTTACTCGCCATCCAGCTGGTTAATGCCTTTATTTTTGAAGAGCACCTGCTTTATGCTTTTATTTTGTCCCAACTGGTCCATGCTGAATTTGTGTCAATGAATTGAGAATTGATTGACAATTTTATAGTTTTCATATTATTTCCTACGTTGTGTGCATTTGGTGGAAGAATCTTGTGTTTTGTTGCTTATGTCAGATTTTATATTAAGAGTGCAGTCCTTTTTATTCCTTTGAATGTGCATTCGTTGTCTTTACTCATCGACAAACCAAAATTTGGATAATTTTGCAAAATCGGTATAGCTAGCTTTTCATTGTCTTTAGTGTACGAATTTATCACAAACACTCTTAATCATCATCACCAATGTCTGTCTGTCAGCATATACAGTACTTTTTTAGATTAATGTTTTCCAAGTCAAGTATATTTTTGTCAGCGGGCGATGTGCGCAGGGTTGCCAGCTGATCTGACCTCAACAAAATCAGTTTCTGATTCATGTTAACCTCACTACGATAATTCTTGCCCTTTATTTGAAGACAAAAAAAACAACAAGCATTTCTTCTTGGAATATTATCAGCAAGGTTTTGTGAATAGGGTACAAACTGCTAAAATATTTTTGTGCCAAAAGACAACACCAAAGACTAATAGGGGATGATTTTTTTTTCTGGTAAATTTTGGCTGGATTGTGTAATTGAATGCTCGTTAGGAAGAATAGGTTCTTAATTTAATGTAAGACTAATTCATTGCAATTTGCAAAAGAATGTATGTTTCCCAGTTTATAACAATCACTTGTGTAGAAAATAAATAAATGAACAAGCAGAAATTAAGTAGCAGAGTCATAAATAACATAACAATACTAAGCCATAAAAACAAGGTATAAAAGTTGTGCAGTAGGTAATGTAATTGTTTAAAGCCAGTGTAAAAAAGAGAGACTGCTTCACAACAAGTGGCATCTTAAACTTAGTGCCTTGCCACAAGCTTTATGTTTTAGATTCTGGCACTTGGATTTTTGTGCCTCTTTACTTTTGGAATGGAATAAATGGAGAGATTATGATGAAATATGGCTGCATCTTTTATTGTGAAGTGGAGCCAAGAATGAATAGAAATTAAGTCATGTCATTCTTGTCCATTTTGTACTAGTCTACTTAAGCTCTGCCCCTAATTTTCACTTGCTATCACTGGATTTTTATTTTATTTTATTAGTCTGTGACATGATGGGCAACTGATTTTAAAGTGTAACTGATTTTGTAGCATTTGATTACAATCAGATGAGGCAAACTTGTTCCCTGCAAGCCGCTGCCCCATAGTCAGAGGCTATACTAAATCCCCTCCTCTTTAACGACCGAGGACAATCTAATCAATGTACTGTAGTTTATGCATTTAAGTAGAGACAGGAGATGCATGAGAACAGACAGGATATTTAGCTGATAGTAAACTGAGTATTTGTGCAGAAAAATATCTTACCTACATATACTGTAGCTGAATTGCACGCTGCTCAGCCAAAAAATTGTGTACAATTGCCAATTTTTTAAAAACTTTTTTTTCCTGTCATTGATTGTGCACTTACTTTTTGTTGTTGTTTTTTGGTTAAAAGTACATACCAGTTCTATCCGATGAGTCTCCTTTATCTCTGTAGTTACCTGTTAGGGACTCAGTTATCTTAAAGGCCTCAATCACTTCTGTAAGGACCTCTCCCCTCGAATGGTGCTTTGAAATTCAGTTTTCTGTCCTCAGCAAGCAAGTCCATGTTTTTGTTGTAGGTGAACAGGGGCGTAATTGTTTAAATGTTATTCATGTATCATAGTTATGTACGTGGCAGTACACACCTACAAAAACCAACTAAACTTGATAGACACTCGAATGGACCCTCTTCGTCAGCTTGTAGTTCCACCTCGCTGAGAGCGACAGGATATGCATTTTGGGCCACAAGTATTCAAAAAGAAGTGTTTACAAGGCTGTCAGACTACTTTGTGTTTTTTTTTTCTTTGTTTTTTTGATAATTTTTTTTTTTGCAAACTTGCAACTCGTCCTGTTCCTTTTGTAAGAAACTCACTTCAGGTAGTTTACAAACACTGATACAGGCTTAGAAAAGAAATCGTAAGTCTTCCATAGCTTTTCTGTCAGTTTCTGTCCACTGTGTATTTTTTTTTTTTTTTTGAAAAAAGAGAAGCAATAACCTTTTTGAAAGTGAAAGTGGTGTATTGGGATCATCAAACCTTTTGAAATATTGGCCTGTCATGTATCAAACAAACTGAAAGTCAGGGAGCTGTTGAATTGAAGTAGGACCAGGACAATTTGATATCGATTTATTTTTTATATATTTTCTGAAACTCTGGACAGGTTGACTTCTTGTTTTTAGAAAAAAAAATATGAAAGTGAAAACGCGGTTGAAATGCTCAATTGAAAATCCAGTGGTAGTTGGTAAACTGCAACACGAGAACTGAGCGCGTGATTCAGTCATCAAACTCAGTGGCACTGTTCAGAGTTGCACCTCCAGCTGAGTGAAATAATGAAAGGGATTTTGGGCTATATAGCCACTGTTTGGGACCGGGCTCTCTGTTGCTATGTTGAAGTTCAGTGGTCTCCTTTTGCTCCTCAGGCTCCGAGACAGTAGGTGCAGTTGTTCAGGATCAGAGGGGACGTTTTCAGTCTACCTGTTGTTCCTTTTCGTTTTTGAATCCCCCCTAACTCTGCACTAGTATGTCTCTGGTTCGTGTGCATTTGGTGACAAGGCAAAAAACAACATTAAAAAAAAAAAGTAGAACTCAGGGTATATAGCATTAAAAGTGGTCTCACTGGACATACGTTCTACCATATGTCCGTAGTATAATTGTGCACTTCTCTTCAGGTGGGGAAACAAGTCCTCAGTCAGTTGTTCCCAAACATTCTGCCTCAAGGTCTCAATGAGCCCATATTTTCCACAGAGCTGAAGCATGAGGTGCATTTGAGCCCACGAACTGAACCATGATAGCAGAAATGCCTCCGCTCCTGTTTTGTCCACTCTACACACAACCTCACAACCCAACTGTGAACCTCAGAACTCTACTGTTTTGTACAACTATGAAGTAAATGAAGCTAGCTAGAGCTGATGTTGTATCTATTGCCATTTATGAATTTATTTTATAGCATGAAATAAAATATATTTATTCAAATTATATATTTTACTCATAATCATTCAGTGCTGCTTCATTTTGGTTCTTAAGCTTGTAAATTGCTTTTTTATTATATAAAAAATGTCAATAGAATAATGCGTTTGTAAAATAAAGACGCTGATTTGGCTCTGCTTTGTCTTTTTTTGTTTTGTTTTGTTTCTCTTAACTGAACTGATCTATCAGTTATTTAATATTAACGCTTTTCTTAGAAAACGGGGAAAAGGAGAACTCTACTCACCCACCCTTTATTTATTATGTTGAACAATGTTAAAATGCACTGCAGTGATTCTTTGTTACGCATGTGCAACTTTTACCCTCAAGAGGGAGCTAGAGAATAATATAATATCAGTTATGTCAGTATCAAAAGGTTACTGATTAGTTTGGAGAGTCGTAGAAAGGAGAGTGTGTCAGATTCTTTGTCACTGAAAACAGGGAAATTTAATTTCACTTTTAAAATGTTAGAAAACTTTAAAGCAAACAATGGGAAATATGAAAATTAAGCTACTTTGAGTTAGGTAAGCATGATTTTTTGTGATGCTTGTAGAAGTTGAAAAACATAAAACAATAAACCTGATTAGTCTCAAATATTTTGATACATTTATCACCAGTCAAAGTCTTTACCCAACTGAACTGTTTGTTCTTCCTGTCCGTACTGTGTTAAGGTCATGGGAGTAATGTATACATTAAATGATAGTGCACATGTGCGAAACCTTCACAAATGTGAGTGTCTGACATGTGTGTTGCTTTTGTGATAAAACATTGTCAGCTTCCTCTGTTGCACCTCGGTGAGCTCTGAGTGCATGTTAAACCTGTGTGGGCTCTTTCACAGAAAGGAAAAGGCCTAGAACATGTATCACAAGTTGATCTGGCAGTTACATTGGCACACGTTACACTCGTTTCCATTCAGGCGTTGCTATGCATTACACGGCGTGCTTCAACCTGTAGCCTGGATGGTTGACGTCACATTAGAAATATTAAGGATGTGTGAGACAAATGCTGACGACTAGAATGCTTTGACTTTTGCAGTGTTTCTGAACGGGTAACACATTTAACTTCCATTGCCATTTCAACAGCTGCCTCGCACATGGAAAAATTGAGCCCCTTGGCTTTAAATACACTGGCAGATACCCTGAACAGTAAATAGTGAAAACCACAGATCAAAGTGATGTCTTAAAATTCCTTGTTTTGTCTTTTCCAAAATCCAGAGATATTCTCCTTATTGGCACGTGTGACAAAGACAAGGATCAAATACTATGTTGTAGGGATTATTACACTAGTTGCATACGCACCATGTAGTTATGGGTTTTATATGTGTGTACGTACAAGCAAGAATAGGAGACCTTAATCATTCATTAATTCTGTGTGAGCTTGTGCAAGAATGCTGATTAAGCTTTCTTTTGAATTTGTTTACCACGCTGTCAGGCAGTTTGTATCAGCTTGACATAAACTTCAATTATCTTTGGTAAGTAAATAACACAATACTTGGCAGTAGGTGATGCATCACTCGTTGCTGGAGGTTTTAATAAATTGGACGAATTATTTAAATGACAGCGTTATAGGACTGCAAAGACATGTGATCCTAAAATAACACCCTAAAGTGCTCTGTTCAGTGGAATAAGAGAATAAAAAGAACCACAAAATACAAGGCCAGGAACCCAGAGGTAGTCCCGTTTCCACAAGGCGTCTTTTGCTGCATTCTGTGAGTATGATGTATTGCGGCTTCGTAACACAAACTGAGCTGGATCCGAGTAAATAGTGGGTAGCTGTTTCATTAGTGTCAATATGACAGTTTTGGAGTTAGAATCTGATTGCTGGGTGTTTGTTGGACAAGTTGTTGGCTCAGTCATGAATAGTTGCCTTGTATCATCTCCACAAAGGCCACGAAGACTCAGCTACGGCCTAGAGTTCACAGATACTCCTGACTTACCTCCTCACTTAATCCCAAAGTGTTATATATGAAAGATAAGTGATGGAGTCTTTTTAAAGAAAAAAAGGACTTTATTCTGTAATACAGGTCTTGTTTGAATGAATTTCTTGTTTAAAAGAACCTAACTAACAACTCAGCAAAGTTGACATCTGTCCTCCTGACTCGAAACAGTACCATAACTCTTTAGGCCCAGTAGTATGTGACTGAATAGATGTTACGAAAAGTAAGCAGTCAACCACAAGGCAAGGTTACAATCTTTCTTAATATCTTCATATTACAGAAGCTATGTGAAAGTTAATTACTGTTCCTTAGAATTGTTAGTCTGCCTGCTTATCGATTCTTCTTATCATTCTACTTGCACTTGCTACAATCGTCTGATTTCAGTTTGTGTGTTGGAGGAGGAAAATAGACAGTCTACAGCATGCATGTGTGCATGACTATTTTTATTGCACAAAAGGATGAGAGTGCGATGGTAAAATGCAAACTGTATCCAGGACAGAAACAACTGCATTATGCTGCTAACACAACTCTGGCTCTTTGCAAACATCTGCATGCTAACGGTAAGCTAGCCAAGAACCCAGAGTAACATTTCCTGAGTGAACGCTAAACCCAGCCCTGGAGACAGACCCTGAGCTTCAACAGGTAACAAACAGATGAGCAGTCAGGCTGCAGCCTTCAGTTCTACCTGTTCATGTTTCTAAAGCAGAATCACTGTGGCGATTGCTTAAATGTCTCTTTGTGCTGGTTTTCATCTTTGCTTTGTGTTCATACCTAAATACTAAGACAAGGATCATACAGTATGTGTCTCCTCCTTCGGATAAGGATTTGTGTTGGTGTGTGCGACTGTAGCCTCTAGTTTAATATTGATAAATGGCAATTATGTGTTTCAGGTCATTTTTTACAAAGAAACGTGAAACTAATGTAGGGAGTAAGTAATATAACAAATTACCTTCTCCTGGGAGTAATTATGTAACATACTGCTTTGTCCTTAAAAAAAGTTTTCGATGTAATACATGACTTTTTTTTTTTACTAATGTCCCCAACACTGATCACAACAAGAGGAGAAATACCTCCAACATGCAGAAACATTTACCACACAGCATGTAATTCACTTGCATGAATGTAATGTACTTGATATGCTGCTTAGAGATGGTGGTGACGCTCAAAGAGGAGCCAGGGAGAACTCAATGAGAATCGCTAAGAGAACTGACAAGAAATCTAATGGATAAGTGATATCGGTAATGGAATCAGAATCGCTAAATTCTTATCAATTCCCATCTTTACTTGTTATCCCCAAGCATTAGGAGGTCTTTTCACTAAAAGCCCAACTACTGAAAAACAACCCCACACCACAATCCCTGATTCACCAAACTTTACGATGCAGTTCACATTTAGACAAGTACCATTGTCCATCAGATTGTCAGATGGAGGAACTCTAGAGTCCAGTGGCAGCGTTCAATGCACCACTGCATCCAGTGCTTTGCGTTGCACTTTGTTAGGTAAGGCTTGGATGCAGGGTACCCTCCGCCCCCTGACCCTACCAATGATTTGAATGGCTGAGTGAATAGTTTTGGAAATATAGTACACTTTATCTTCTTCTAGCTGTTGCTCTGCTCTCACCCTTTCACATGAAATCTTTGGCCATTTTTGTTAGTTGGGGAATCTCTAAACTTCTGCTTTCTTATATGTATGCCTTTGGAATATTGACATATAAAAAATGCACACTTTTAATATCAAAAATGACCTAATAAGCTTATTTTTTGACGTGTGGAGCCACAGAAAGCACAGGTGATGAGAATACTGCGTCATCCTTAAATCCATGTGTGTTTTTCCTAAAGGTGGCAAGTCAAAGGCTCTGCTGGGAACAAGAACATTTACTGTGGCACAGTAATGCCATTGTCATTGCTATGAATAACACCTGCAGTCCTGCTGCTGTGGAAAAACAATCTTAAAAAAGGCCCAGAGCTAGTGAACATAACTGCAAACTGGGGACTTCTCTTCAGGAAGCAGAGAAGACTGGAAGTGATTAGAGGACAAATATAAGCTTAAAGCCTCAAAACTCTGTCAAACTTTTCAAAAAGTGTCTTTTATCTTTACCTGATACAACAGAAAGTTGGAACTGGTTGAACTAATGAAGAAGTAACTGAATACATGCAGAATACATCTGTTTATGTGGATAGTGCATTTTTATGCCAACTAAAGCAAGACAGAAATGCAGTGAGATCGGCTAAAGTGAGTTTTAATGAGAAACCACTCTGATGGTTAATCATGTGTGAAATCTTGTGGTGGTGGGGGGCGGGGTGTTTTGTTTAAATGTACCATTTGCTCGGAATGATATCATTTAAATAGATTTGTTGAGGCTCGGCTGAAAAGGTTCCAAAGCAACCTTTGTAGCATCTGTAACAGCTTTTTAAATAAACCTTTTGTAACTTGTGAGTTAGCGTCTTCGTGAGCTGGCATGAGATTAACAAAAAAAAAAAAAAAAAATGAGAGTGAGAGGAACCTCTGTCAGATTCCCAGAAACCACTCCTTTTCCCACAGAAACCCTTTTATGTTGTTCATATTTTCCTTTATTAAAACTAAGTCAAGCTGTTTCAATGACGATGATTCATGATCAGGTCATTTTGACTCACAGGAAACTTACGGTTTAGAGAATAGAATAGAATAGCCTTTATTGTCATTGTACAGAGTACAACGAAATTGGAGTGCCACTCCCTTGGTGCAAGTTTCAATAATAAATATAAATGTAAAATATAAAAAGTACAAAAAAAACAATCGTAAGTACTCAAACAATAGTATGTACAATATATACAGGATAGCAGCATTAATATAATGACAGTGACGGTATGGAATAGGTTCAATTGTTTTTGTGCTTATTTACTACGGTGATAGCTCTGGGAAAGAAGCTATCCCTGAATCTGTTTGTCCTGGTTTTATGTGACCTGTACCGTCGGCCTGACGGTAATAGTTCAAACAGTTGGTTGCTGGGGTGAGAGTGGTCCTTGATGATATTGCCAGCTCTGCTGAGGTACCGAGAGTTTGCAGTGACCTCCAGGCTGGGCAGAGAGCAGCCAGTGATCTTCTGGGCTGTGTTGATGACCCTCTGCAGTACTTTCCTGTCTGCAGCTGAGCACCCTGCATACCATGTTGTTATGCCGTACGTTAGGATGCTCTCTATGGTGGCTCTGTAAAATGTCACCAGCAGCCTCTCCTCCAGGTTGTTCCTCCTGAGCACTCTCAGAAAGTGGAGACGCTGCTGGGCCTTTTTAACCACCGCTGTAGTATTTGCAGTCCAGGAGAGGTCATCAGATATCTGCACGCCCAGAAACCTCATGGAGTGTACCCTCTCCACACAGCTCCCGTGAATGTAAAGTGGGGCCGGGTCTGCTCTGCCCTTCTTGAAGTCCAAGATAAGTTCTTTAGTTTTCGTGGTGTTCAGTTGGAGGTTGTTAACTGAACACCACTCAGTCAGTCTGTTGACCTCATCTCTGTAGTCCGACTCATCCCCCCTTGAGATGAGTCCAACCACTGTGGTGTCATCCGCGAACTTTATGATGGTGTAGAGGCTGTCTTTGTGATAAGCGATTTGGCCACAACTTACAGTCATCTGCCCCTTTGTTTGGTAAATCTTGGTAGCACCAGGCCAGAGCCCGTTTTTCCTCCAGAACTGCCTTAATTGTTTGTGGCATAGATTCAAGGTATTGCAAAGATTCCTGAGGGATTTTGGTCCATATTAACACAACAGTATCACACAGTTGCTACTGATTTGTCAGTTGCACATCCATGATGTGGTTCATCTCAAACGGGCTCTGGTGACTGTCATTATAGGTCCATTTTCAAGCCGAAGAAACTATTTTCAGACGATTTGAGCTTTGTGACACGGCTCAGGATAATCATCAGCCATCAGAAAATACACACACTGGGATAGACATAGTTACACATATCATCCTAAACTGGTAGTAATAGGAGCAAAATGCATCCCCACGCTATTACACCACTAATATCAACATAAACTGTTAATACAAGGCAGGATGCATCCATGTTTTCATGTTGTTTATCTCTAATTCTGACCCTGCAATCCAAATGTCGTATCAGAAATCAAGACCCATCAGATCATGCAGCTCTGCTGAGCTTCCTGTTAGCTGACAGTAGGGCTGGGCCATATTATACCGTTCACGGTAATACCGGTATAAGGTTAGGCAACGATAGGAAAATGAAATATCGCGATAGAATATGAGTAAAACGCGCATGCCTTTGTTTTCTTACGCACATGGCCGATTATTGAGTGAAACAGATGAACCAGAATTGGTTTGTAAAAATGGTGCAACTTCAGTGATGTGGAACTGGTTTGGTGTTTGTCCGTCAGATACAGGACAAAGCACATTTTTTTGCAGAACATGCAAGCGGCCGTCGTTATTTGTCGGACTAAGATGCTCTTAAATCTGGGAGCAGTGTTGCCAACTTAGCGACTTTGTCGCTATATTTAGCGAGTTTTCAGACCCCTTAGCGACTTTTTTTCTAAAAAAAAGTCGCTAAAAAAAGACGTGAAAGCGTGTATCGCTTTTACTCTCAACAAGCAGCGGGTGCTGTAACGCAGTCAGTTCTTCTTTTACTCTTTTACTCTTATGCTGTTTTGTGGATCACAAGGTTTAAAACTACTTATAAACACACACACAAAGTAACTCCACCAGAGTGCTTATTTCGGGTCACTTTTGCTGGTCGAAGCCCGGGTAAAGGAGCAGGGTTGGAATTGTGACATTAAAAAAAACAATAATTGCTAAAAGAAATTTAATTTGTAATTCTAAATAAACTCTAAATGAATTTAGGACGTCTTTTACTCACTTTATGTCTCTTCCACAATGTTATTTCTCTCTCCAACAACATAGGTTACAATTAGATTAGCATGACCGATTATGCAAATTAGGCGATGACGTCATGTAGCGACTTCTAGCGACTTTTAGGATTTTCCTTACTGAGTAGTTGGCAACACTGTCTGGGAGTAATCTGGGTCCTAAACTCCATATGATTCAGGTCAAACGAACACTGCAGCATCACTGAGAGTTAAAAACTGTCTAAATTCTTTCATCTTTAATAAAACGATCAGCATTGCTGCTTTACCAGGTGTAACTATGAAGTTTAACTTCCAGGCATCCATGAAAACAAAATTTATTACATTTAACGGAGTTAGAAGTTAGCAGGAAGCTAGCGGAAGTTAGCTCGCTAGTTTCGCTAGTTACCTAAGCATGATATTGCATGTTCTGACTGAGAGATTTCTGAAAAAATTCAAACGTACAGCTCTGCTATCACTTCCAACATAAATGAAGACAGGAAACTAAACAGCAGTGACGTTTGTAGGGTTACTGAAGTTGGGCTAGCTGGTATATAATGATGTGCTACGTGATCGCTAGCGACACAGCTACGTTAGCATAACATAAACAGTGAAGCTGGAGGACGAACACTAACACTTTTCCACTTATAAAAGTTAACGTTAAGGTTCCTGATAGTTAGAGACAAATGCAATCGCATGGCAGGATGCTGTAAACGGACCAAACTTCAGTCAGGAGAACAACTGAGATAATCCATCCACAATACAAGGTTAGTCATTAATATACTGCAACAACATGGGAATAGAGCAGCAGCCAGAGAATTCAACATTAATGAATCAATGGTACAGAAGTGGAGGAAGCAAGAAGAATGAGTTTAATAAAGTTTGATTTATCTGACTGCTTTGTTTCGCTTAATGTGCCTTATAATCCCGTGCACCTTATGGTCCGAAAAATACGTACTGCACACTGCAGTTTAATGTTGCAAAGCACCTCTTTTTAACTTCAGTGGATATTATACATGGTTATGCTCAGGATATGTCAGCCCATTTCTACTGGAAATGCCTTTTGGTTAAACTTTCAGCAAGGAATTTGCATTTGCACTGTTACATTTTTCTAAAGCTTTAATGTACATAAAAGCTTCTTGTTTAAGTGAAAATAAATGGAAGGTTGTCTTTTTGTGCTAGTAATGTTGTGGAGTTGTATTTTGTCTCGCATCAATTATATCGTCAGTTATATCGTTATCGCAAATTTTCAAATATATATCGCGATAAATATTTTTGGCCATATCGCCCTGCTCTAGCTGACAGGAGTGGAAGCTTCAAGGTTTGACCTGTTGTGTGCTCAGAGATGCTCTTTAGTTACTGTTGGCTTTCTACTAGAGATGGACCGATCCGATATTACGTATCGGTATCGGTCCGATACTGACCTAAATTACTGGATCGGATATCGGAGAAAAATAAAAAATGTAATCCGATCCATTAAATATCACGAAAGCACCTCACAAAACTTGCAACACGCCGTAACTCACCTCAGAACGTTAGCACGTCGGAGCACTATGCATCACGTGATAGAGCGGCTGTGGCATGCGGGACCTGTCGGTGGTCTGGATAGCATTTGGAGCTTCGCTAGCAACCCGGCATTTCATCTCCGACAAAGTTATCCTGAGAGAAGTAAAGCAAGTGTGTAAGTCCATCTCTGAATGTTTGTAAAGCATTCCTGCGTTAAGCTTAACAAGCGACTGCCTCTCCTGCTGCTACTTCAATCATGAAACTGCTTAATGATCAGCTGATCGGCTTTTCTGTCGCGAGTCCGTGTCTCTTGTTTGCTTTTGGCCCACTTTGCACCAGACAGAGGAAACCAGCGGCTGAACAACAGCAGCACGTTTAAGCTTGATCAGCTGTTGTTAGAATTTATTTATTATTACTTTCTACACCAGGATCTTTTTCTACGTGGCTGACGGCTGGTAACTGTGCAGGGGCGGATCTAGCAAAGTTTAGCCAGGGGGGCCGATAGGGCATTAACGGGGAAAAGGGGGCACAAAGACATACTTTTCTTTCTTATTCTCATTTAAAATGTCGAGCTTTTAATTATTTAATATTTATCTGAATCTTACACCCAAAGTTTTAATCTGATGTAAAATGTATAGAAGTCCATTATTGTATATAGTAACTGTTAAGTCTAATATACCCTAGTAAGCTATAGTACTTTTTCCTTTGGGAAGGTACCATCTGTGCAGTCTGCAATTTTGTTGAAGAAAGATGTTGAATCTATTTAATATTTCTTGAAAAAGAATTGATTTCTGTGTATTTTTTTTCACACTGCATCAAATTAAGGTTGATTACGTCGATTAAGCATCATGAGGTGGAGCGTGAGGGGTGGTTCCCTATTTTTTATTTATTTATTTTTGTTGTTGCTGGGAGTTGGAACCCTATTAGTTAGGTTGCTTAATATTTATGCTAAGTACTCTTTAAAATACCAGAATAGGGAGGATGGTGTAGGTTTAAGTTTATTAGATTGATCAGTATTGCTGAACTATGAAATATTTTTTTTTGCATACAGGTATAACAGAATAGCTTTAGTGTAGTTGTTGTTTTAAACTTGAGTATGAACTTATACAAAATGCAGCAAGATATTTAAAAAAACAGTTTTGTTGATTAAAAAACACTATATCGGATTCATATCGGTATCGGCAGATATCCAAATTTATGATATCGGTATCGGTATCGGACATAAAAAAGTGGTATCGTGCCATCTCTACTTTCTACATTCTCCTCTGACCTCTGGCATCTATGGAACGCCAGGACTGCCATAATGAATTAATTAAATACACCATTAAATAATTAATTAAATGTGTCAATAATTAATTAATTACATATATCATAACTATTTATTTAATTAATTAATTCCAATTTTAATTAATTATTGCCACATTTAATTAATTATTTAATGGTGTATTTAATTAATTCATTATGGCAGTCCTGGCGTTCCATAGGCATCAACAAGGCATTTTTTGCCCACAAAAATGCCAGGGAACTGGATATCTTTTTCTTTTTCAGACTATTCCCTGTAAACCCTTGAGATAGTTGTGCAGAAAATCCCAGTAAATCAGCAGTTTCTGAAATGCTCAGACCAGTTCATCTGGCAACAACAGCCATTCCACATTCAAAGCCATTTGAATCTTCTTTCTTTCCGACTCTGATGCTCATTTTGAACTTCAGCACGTCACCTTGACCATGTCTACGTGCCAAAATTCACTGAGTTGCTGCCATGTGATTGGCTGATTAGCTTTCTTATAGAGTAGACAAACCAAAGAAAAGTAGTAGTAAACCAAAGAAATAAGAACTTTGTTTTGTTTTTTTGAGGGTTTGGTTAAGTATTTGGCAGCAAAAATCCATCAGCTTTTTACAATATTAAATTAAATTTTAATAGTTTCCAACAGACATGCGGTGGCACATGTTTTGCTTTTATATACCAATACACAAACATTTAGGATTTTGGATTCAGCTAAAAATTAATTGCTCTCCAAATTTCTTGTAAATGAGTTTATCAAACTAATGCCAGATAATAAAGAAGTTCGTATGTGGGTCTTTGTGTCCGGCATCTGTGAGCTATTATTGATTGAGGGAGCAGTGGAATAAAAATGCAGGGAGAACAGAGTTTGGCTTCTAGAGGTCACAGGTTCCACATGGGAAAAAAATTTACGGTGCACGAAAGTGAAGCATCAATATCTTCAAAGATGCAATAAATTACACTGATAGAGATTTTTTGGTTTTCCATCAATAAAGATGCCATGCCTGCAGTATTTTGGGGAGGGGAGGAGGGGGGGGGGGGGTCTCCGCATTGTGTTGCATAAAAATTTCCATTGTGCTAAGGAAAATTCTTCTTATTGACCCTTAAGAAATTTCCTCTTAAGGCCCTGCACAGAACTTGTAGACATTGTGGAAGAATATGAAACAATAGTCACGACATGTGCTCTAAAGCTAAAAGTAAATCTGCACATCTCCAAAGTTCAAACGCTGAGCCTTTGGAAAATGGGGACAATGGGAAAAATGGTGGGAGGGGGGGGCATGTTATTAAATCCACCATAGTTAGACTGAATACGTATGATAAACAATTACGTGGCTATTCTTCCAAAGGAAAGCCTTGCTGCGTTATTATGTGTTTTTATTTTTAAGCTTCTTTAATAACTCCCATATGCATCACAATCATTTTACTTCAGCAATTAGGAAGGGGTCAAATAAACGACTCGGAAAAATCTTTACTCCTTTTCCTTTTGGTACTGGGTTGCGCACAGAGTTGGCTTTTGCTCTTTGACAGAGAGATGGTGACAGTGACGGACTCGAGTCGAGTCACAGTCGGGTCACTTCAGAGGAATGCTCCATTAAACAGATGTCAGCACTGATTTCAGAGACAGACTCTGAAACGATAGCATAGCATTCATACCTCAGGATACCTGACAGTCAGTAACATTAAACAAAAGATGGCAGACCCCAAAAAAAAAAAGGATTAATTGATTCCACTTTCTTACCGTTAGTTTAAAATGTGTTGCAATTATGCTTTCTTTATAACACACACACACACACACACACACACACACACACACACACACACACACACACACACACACACACACACACACACACACACACCAGAAAGATGCAATGATCTGGGAAACATTAAAAGCCTATATTCAAGGTTATAAAAGTACAAATACTATCTATCAAATGATGAAATTGCATTTTTATCATGGAAGCAGTATAAACAAACAATAAACTCAGTGGGAAACTTGGGATGGGAAACAACAGGTCAGTGAGTTGACTGAGTATCACAATAGCATCCAAAGAATTTTTTTTTTTTTTTGGTCCAGGAATTGTAGAATAACAAGAGAGTAATAGTAGAAATGTCTTCAAGGGGCAAAACTACAACACCATTGAAAAGCCATGATCTTCCAGCCATTGGACAGCCCTGCAATAAAACCAGGCATGGTCCTGTAGTGGAAATCACCACAAAGGCTCACATAGGAACACTTCTTACTATGAGTGAATACAGTTGTACTGCGCTTCACTGATGGATATTAAAATGCTGCCATGCAAAGAAAAAAAGACCCAGCCTTCTCTGGGCCAAAGCTCACATGAAATGGACTGAGGCAAAGCGGAAAACTTTCCTGTGGTCTATGCAATCAAAATTTGAACTTCTCTTTGGAAATCATGGAAATTGTGTCCTCTGGGTTTAAGAGGAGAGAGAGCATCAGCATAGAGTTCAGCAAAAATGCTTCAGTGCACATCTGTGAAGGCCCCATTAATACTGACCGATGATATACAGGTTTTAGAGCAACAAATGCTGCTGCTGAGATTTTTTTTTTTTTAAATTGGGTTTTCGGGAAGGGATCTGATATGATTGCTAAATTTATCAATTTTATTCATCATTCTGAGGAAAGAACAGGGAGAGGTTCTTTAATGTGTAACATCTGGATCAGCTTAAACATAGGTGCAGCAGCCTGAACTCTCTTAGGCAAGCGTTCTTGTCCTTTCTTTAAGTAGTCTTCAGGAATAGTTCTTGAATTCTTGAAGGGCATTCAAAGGTCTTGTTTGCATGTTGGGTGTTTTTAGTTCCGTCCTTTGTCAAGATGATCCCACACTGGTGCAGTAATGTTGATGTCCGGGCTCTGGGGAGGCCAATCCACGACTGATACTGTTACGCTGTGTGTTTTTCTATACAGGTAATATTTTACTGCACTGGCAGTGTGTGTGGACCATGGTATTACATCGTGGTTCAAAATCTGACTGTACCTTCCTGTGTGTACAGTTTCATAAATTTCAACAAAATCCCAATAGCCACTGACTGAAATGCAGCTCCAAACCTCCATTATATTTTACTGATGGCTGCAGCCTAGTTCTTGTGTAATTTGGCATACTTCAGCTTTTCCCTTCCTTAAGAATGGCTTCTTGACAGCGACATTTCCTCTGAGACTATTTTTAATGAGGTCAGTGACCTGTGGATGGATCAACTGAAGGTCCAGATGCATCTGGATCTTCAGGTTTTTTTTCCTGTTTCTTAAGGACATGACTTTCAGATACTTTTTATCTGCTCTAGATAGTGTTTTAGACCCACCATTTCTTCTTTTATTCTCCACTTTTCCAGTTTCCTCAGATGTTTTAAAGACACACTGCACACCATGCCAAGATATGCCAAGTTTCTGATCTAGAACTCTATGGAAATCACGTTGTTGCTGTAAAAATGCTATTCTACTTATACCTGTCAGAATGTGCTATCTTTGGCATTTTTACATAGATTCAACTAATGAAATGGTAACAAATGATGTGTTTGTGCAACAGATTGTGACAAAGTGCCTAAAGCTGCATGTTAAAATTAGTTCTTTGCGAAGTTGTCTTTTATGTGTAGACTCAACACTGGTTAATCCCTTAAAATAAGTTTCTTTTTTTCTTTTTTGCTTAAATAATTCATAGGTCAGCGTTAAGTGGCTGAGCAAACAAAAAAATATTCCTCTGAAAGTGATCAGGTTCAGGGACTGAACTAAAAATTTGAAAAAAATCATTGAATAACCTTCAGAAAGCCCGGAGAACTACTGCTAAAGACCACTTTGAAAAATTGCACTAGTTTTGACCTTTTCCTTCTGTGAGATGTCAGAGGTACAGAGAGAAGCAGACTGGTCAACTCATCTGAGTTTGCATTTAAATGAAAATAACTGAAAACTTTTGCAAGCATGCAAAGAAAAGCTGTTGGCGTAGCATCCATAACAGACTCTTTAGCTGTTGGCTTTCTCTGTATAATCTAAGTTGTTCACTGTGCTGCAAACCCTGAATAATATAGAACTGAATTCAAAAGATCAACCTGATACTTTGGCCTATTTTCACCAATACTCAGTCTAGCTTTAAGAGTCAGGATTGGATTTATCTCCAGTCCACGTATGGAATCAAAGCATCCCTATTTACTAAAGCAAGACGATACCATATCACATTCTGTACTGATGTAACACTAGTAGAGCTTTAATAGTAAAAGAATCCAGGTGCCAAACATCATTTTAGATCCATTCACACCAATTGGCACAAAGTGAATCAGAAATATGGAGGCCCCGAACTTGTTGATCAACCTAAATCCTGTTGAGCAAAAAATTATTTAGCCCTTTGATTTCAAAACCAGAGCTGTCTGTGTCCTGAGTTACCAAATGCTTTCAATTGTTACTGTGTTGTTAACAGAAGGCATGATGCAACACGGAGGGGAGTTTACTCCTGCCCAAACTGTTTTGAAACCTACTGCTGGCATTAAAAAATCAAAATGAGCGCATATTTTCCAGAAAACACACCAGAGCTCTCACTTTAAACAAAATACTGTGTATGCCGTCATAAATTGTATATGGAGCATTTTCAATTAAATATATAATTTATTATTTTAATTTATTGAAAAGGCTATCAGCATTCTTGATTTTATTATTCAATCTTATTTTGCAGTTATACTGGCTTCTTCATCTTCTTAAAAAAAGCGTTACCCTGACACTGGCTCACAGCCACTGGAAAATGGAAAAAGGATACAGTTGAAAAGTCACCTCCCCTTCACAGTCCTTTCATAATTCTGGATGTCAAAACATTTAACATCCTGAAAATAAGTGTTGACATCTTCCGTTCAAGGATGTTTTATGCTCAGAACGTTTGTTACACAGGAGTTCTAATAGAATAATTTCTTTAAGCCTATAATTCACCTCAATTTGTTCATCATATTTAGTTGAGCTCTAAATAATTAACAGTTAATTACAACTTATGTGACTTGGACAGTCCCCTTGGTGGACGTGTCTGTTTTGCTCTGAGTAAAAGCATGAAATGTGCATGGTTGATTTCCTCCAGAGAGAAATTTGTTCGGTGGTTTTTATTGTTATGACTACATTAACTCCAACATTGACGTGAAACGGCTAGTGGTGGTGATGGTGGGGGGACAGGAAACAAAAAAGTTTTTCAATTGAAAACACAAGGACACTGACTTTTACAGATGTGAAACAACAATGGACGCCAAGTTTGAAGGTTCAGGTTTGAAGGTTCAGGAAATGTGGTTCTTTTTGTGCTGAGCGAGCGCTATGTCAGCTCAAGGTTTTCCATGTTGGTTGAGGAGTTGGGGCCACCCTTACTGAAGGTTTTCCATAGTGGTGAGTCCTCAGACATACCCGGCATCCAGAGAGTCTGTCGTCTGTGTTTATGGAGACGATGAAACACCATCCTGTGTTTTACCACGATTAGGTTAATTGACAAAGCAGATTTAAACTGGTTATAAGATGTAATTGCTCTAAAAAATGGTGTTAATCTAACTGGGAAGACTGGACTTGGTACAGAGTAAAATTTACTGTCCCATCCGTCTTTACTAAGTACATAGCTTATAAGCGTTTCAGTCACTGGGATGAATGCCTTCCTTTGTCCCATCCACAGCCTCTTTGTTATGAAGGAGAAAGCTTTTTAACTTTTGACTCATAAGCCAGATATAGCAGCCAGCGTTTGTCAGTTTAATGTTGAACAAGTGTCTTGGCTGCTGTCACATATTCATATATCTTTACTTTGGCAGCCCAAAAATGCTAAGATGGTAAATTTTGAAGTGAGGCAATTTAAACCGCAAGTGGCAAAGATTTACTCCGTAATAATCGGTCTCAATAGACAATCTTCGATGATCTTTGAAGCTGTCAGTCAGAGGAATTTAGTTTAAATTGATTTGAAATGCTCTCCGTTCTGTCCAGACCCTTTTCAGCTACAATTTGATCTCAAATATGACATTAATGGAGTTTGGTTCATGTCAGTGTTGAGTCGTTTTTGCTTTGTTTTCCAGAAATCTCATTGACACATAGCGAGCTAAAGGTGGTTTCTGCTGTCAGAGTAAAGGGGCTGCTGGATGCATTAATTTTACGAGCCTGTCACATTGCATTAGTCATATTTGGTACGCTAACTCTTTGTCCTATGCAAATTCTTTCTCGACAGTGTTTGAAGCATCTTGTTTTTAAGCTTTTTAATGATGTTATGTAAGCTGCTGAGTTGTTTTGGAGCAAATTAAAGCAGAACAGAATGTGGTTATTGCAGTAAAAGACATCATAAAAGCAAATTTGTGAAAAGCACTGTATGCTGCAAGGTAGCAATTATGATGAACATAAAATACTGGCACGGTGAGCACAGGACTCAGAAGAAGTTTAAAAGAGCAATACTCCACTTATAAGTCAGTTATTGGGGTAATTTGATTAGAAACCTTTTACGTAGATGAACATTTATCCGCAGTAAAAACACAAAGTATTTTACACAGTTATTCTAATGAATATTGCTCAGATTATTAGGTTATATCTTATAAGCCACATTCTTAATGCTTCAGTATAATAAGAAACATCTGATGATTATACACTATGAGATGGTTAAGCTTTTAGAAGTGTCTTAATCATAGAAAGTTGCATTAAAAAGGAAAAAACCTTGTCTAGTTGACTGTACATTATGACTACTGAGTGCCTACTCGCTGACGTTACTGACCCACGAGGCACAAATAACAAAAACGTGCACAAGCTGTACATATTTTATTGCAATTACAAGTGTCATGACAATTTTTAATACATTATTTTACAAATTTCTTATGTACAAACGCAATTTGTTGGATCTGCTGACATCAACAAACCACGAGATTTATACAGTAAATACAGTGCTTGATTTATACAAGCAAATTTTATGATACCTGCTCAAGCTATTCAAGATTTCAAAATGAATATAAAAAAAACGTTGATCTTAAAAAAAGTTCCATAAAATACTGTCAATCAGGTTTTTGTACTCGCTAACAGTTTAAGGTTTAAAAAAAAAAACAAGACAGAGACAGAGAGAGAAGAGGAAAAGAGGAGATGTCGCCGGGTACATGAACTGTGCAGTTTTTCAAATTGGAAAAGAAAAAAAAACTGGCCAAAAAAAAATCAAGGCTCTATTACAAGTTAATAAATCTAACTGGTTCTACAAATTGCACTTTTGAAAAATGAATGAAATTTTTTTAAAAAATCACTGGATACATTTCCTGTGTCAACTCTATATATTGTAGGGTCCCTAACTTAAAGCTACTCCCTCACATCCTAAAGGGTCACCTAAGGTTCCTGTCTCTATAATAACTTCTGAGCAATGAGCACGCCTTCATTTGTCTCATATTTTACACTGAGAATGTACACACCTCAGAAAAAGCAGGGAGCAAATGTGTAAAGTTGTCATGGAGATGAGTATTGCCCTAATGTTTGATATTGCACTTTTATCTCAATTTACCTTGACCTGGTTCTAGGTCCCCCCCCAAAAAAAAAGAAAAAAAAAAGAATAATAATGGCCTGTAAATAGTTTGTTTAGGGAGGCATACAGTATAGTATATGTTCCTCGGATGCTCAGTGGAAGGTGTTGGGGTTTGGACGGATCATCATGACTACTTTCTTTAATGAGTAAGCTCCTCCTCTGAACTCTGCCCAGTAGACTCCATCTTGGTAGCGGCTGCGGTAGTGTCCTCCTCTGTACCAAACTCCATTCAGATTAGAATGGGCACAAGAGTTGTACCACCAGCCTCCCTTCTGGTAATGGGCACAATTTCCTTAAAAACGTGGAAAATAAATGAGAAACAGTCAAGCTATGCTCATAAACATGGAGAAATTATTGGAGCTAATCTGCCGGAACGTCACCCAGATTTTTACCTGTATACACATCGTGGTCTCTGTCCAGTGTTGTGAACTGTTTGCCGTTGTGCCAGGTCAGCGAGTCTCCAGCATTTCCATGGTAGCGGCCTACCCTCAGCTTGTAGAAATCAGCTTCAGACTCCACCCTGAAGCTGGCATACTCCGCAAACACCTTTCTGCCAGACCAGTCCTCCAGTGTGACCAGCAGTTTGTAGTTTCCCTGGTTAGTCAGCCAGTAGATGTTCTCTAGACCCAGCCAGTACTCGCCGTCAATATTGCCAAAACCTTGCTGTGAAGTGCAGTGTTAAGAAAAAAAAACATTATCAGTACAATTAGTAAATCCCTTCTGAATGTTGTTTGAAAAGCTTTGAATGGTTAGATTGGACGGCCGGGGGATGATTCAGGGTCGTTGCTCCTGCTCTGGTTATAATTGTGAATTTTATCTCTCTTTTCTTTTTTTCTTTTTTTTTTGTGGTTGTTTATCGTCAAGGAACATTATCATAAATGGACCCTTTGAGTCGAATTTATAGCTTCAGTCGGTTTTCCAGATTTCCACTGTTATGTTGTTATTGAGAATGCAGCAGGATACAGTGCATTTAGTGTGAAAGCCAACATACTTGATCCTGGCGCGCCACTATTTTCTGGCTCTGGTCATATTATAAGTTGGTTTGTGGTGTTTCAAATTGTGGAAACACTTCTTTTGATGAGTGCACAAAGGCAATTTGAGATCTTGTGTGGTTTAGAGGTCTTTTTGCAAAAAAGTTTCTTTTGTTCCTCTGAGCTAAGATTTAATCAGGAGTCACAGCCTATAAATGTTTACCTATGAACTCCATCTTCCACTGTAAGAGGTTTCCCATTCAAGAGATAGAGGAAATTAGTTCCCCTGGGTAAGTGGTAATGTTCTCCACAGCCCTCCATAGCCATTTATCTGGTAGTTCTGGTGTAATATTCAAAAAGTATTTTTCCAGAATGTCAGTAATGATAATACAACACACTAACATGACTTCCAAATGCAATCCAATAGTTTTGTATGTGTGAATTTGTCTCAGAAGACCACTGAGACAAATACCTCATTGCTGAAATTATTGAGGTATTAGGCTATGACGTATGCAGGGGCAATCAGACTATATTAGACACGTGGAAAGCTTAACAGTCACCTATTCATTGGTCACTGACATCTGGTTAGTGTCAAAACACCCTACATAAGTAACCAGCTTCCCTCCAGACCATGAAGTCCTTGATCTGGTGTGAAGTTGCCGCACCTTGTACGTCTCCCAGTTCCTGAAAAAGTTGACAGAGCCGTCCACCCTCCTCTGAATCACAGTCCAGCCGCCTGGGTCGTGCCTCTGGTCACACCACACTTGCATAAGTCGGTTGGCATTCTCTGGCTTCACCAGGTACATGCCACTGGTTGCGTGTCCGTCTTCTAGAGCCTGCAGACAGTCTCTAAACGGGCCTAGACAGAAAGATTAAAGCATAATGTGTACACAGCATGTAAAACACACTCAGTTGCAAGTCTTTGCTCAAAGGTTGAGAGTCAGAAAAAGAGAAAAACTCAGAGTGACACAAAGAGTTACTGTACTTTACCACAGGGAATCCCAGTTTTCTGCACAGGCGCTCATTTTAACAGTAGAATTGACTTTGGCTTCTACTATCACAAGGGAAATGGCTGCTGATTGCGCAGCCAAAAGAAACACTGGCATGAGGGCAAAGGGAATCCTGACTACTGAATGATGAAACAATAGCAAAAACGTTTCAGTCATGTATAACACGTTAGAGTTCCGTGTGTGTTTATATTACCAAGATGTTAATGTTATTGCAGAGGGGAAAGAAACTGCACAGAACAGCCTGAGCAGCATCAAAACTGCATTATTTTTCAGCAGCTGTATCTACCCTAATTTGAACATGTGCCTGTATTTCTTCCAAGCATAGCAAATATGGTAAAAACACTCATCTGCAAAAATGTTAAAATGTATTTAAGTTCTCAAGATTGCATGCTTGAGTGGTTTGCTAACTGGCCCGTGTTACAGTTTTTAAATGCAAAAAGAAAGACAATTATGGGCCGCACGGAGCATTGGAGTTTGAGGATGAGGTCCATCAGTGTTTTACACGAGGAAAAAAAGCAAGCATATGAAAGAAAGAAGCAAAGAACGTGTTGTTATACACATGTTTCTGGTTTCAAGAAATCACTGTGGATGATATCTGTTTCATAGTCCACTCTTAGCCACCCATTTACTCTCAGGAATGTCTGTGTTGGGCCGATACAAGCCAGAAAGTTGCCCTGCCCTGCCCTTGCTCTGTTCTGCCTGATAAAGTCTGCTTCTTCGGTGGAACATATGACCGAGTCTTGCCTGGTTCAGCTGGAACAAATGACATCATTGACTCAGGGTATCTCTTTCTGTTTGTAGTTACACCCTCCCTTTTTTGTTAGACTTCATCCTCATGTTTTCTGTTTGCCTTTCAAATCCCTGTCTTCCTCTCTTTACTTCTTCGTGGCGTGTAGCTTTCTGTTACAGTTTTGAATAACTTTTTGGGGTGTTAGTTGCATGACCGTGGGCAGGAAATTACTTGCCTCCTTTCAAAAATTCATACAAAGGCTACTGTTCACATGCAGCCTGGTGAAAAGTGGCATGCAGTGGCACGAAATGTCAACGGAAAATGCTCCCACTGGAAATGCTGGGAATAGTCCGCTGTTTTTCCACCAAAACGAAAGTCTTTTAATAAAAAGGAGTGGCGGTGTACTATTCACTGCAACTGATCCCATCAAATACCCTTCGCATCAATTCTTAAATCTGCACGCACATGTTCAAAAAGACAATGGGCTTAGGGCCAGGTATCCATTTAGGCGCACACAGTTAGCCATGCTTGTGTTTTTATGCGGGTTAAATCGTGGCAATTTGATGATATGCATCTGAAAAGGCAGAAGACAACAGCGTTTCTGTTCTCACGGCCAGCTCTCTCCTCTAGGAATGTGTGGGATAAATTTAAATTTGCTGTGACTACGAAGAATGGGTGTTAATGATTAAGAGGTTCACTCACAAACACGGTCTTTGTTTTGCGAATGCTGTTTGTCATGGCAGCTGGTTTGTTTTGGTACCAATGCATCAAATACAAATGTTTTCTGTTGGACTGTTAGACTCACCAGAGGGCTTGTCAGTGGTAGATGGACTGTGCGTACCAGTGGGCATTGTTGGAAGAACTGGTGGAAGAGACTTTTGGTCACTCTGGATTTCATTGCTGATTGGGTTGTTGATGCGTGGGATTACAGGCGGCTGGTAGGGCTTGTTAATAGGGGGTGAGGGTTGTGGTGGAGGCTGAGGCCGCGGCTGGGGCTGGGGCACGGGAACATGGCGAGGAGGAGGTCGACTCCGGCACTGCTCCTCCAACACGGCAATGAGAGCCGACTGGTTGGTGGCTAAAGAAGCCAAGTGCTGGTATTTGTGCTCGAGATCTTTGTACCGACTGGTGAGCTGTTGCATCTCAGAGGTTTGGTTGAGGATCTTGTTCTCCATCTGTGCCAGTTCTAGCGCATTGTCTCTCTTCCTGATGATCTCATGGAGCAGCTGCATGTACAGCTGAGTGACCCTGGAGTTCATGTTTCGACTCTCTTTCCTCAGAAGCTTGACCTCGTTGACGATGCCCCCATCCACCTCGACCAACTGCTGCAGGGTCTCGATCTGCCTCTTCTGCTTCTGTAGTTCCACATTAAGCAGCTCTAACTCTTGTTTGTTGACCCGGTTCTCCAGCATGGCCTCTGGCTCCTTGGAGTTGACACAGATGGCTCCAGTCACTTTTTGTTGAGGTACAATGAAAGTGTAGGAACATTTGTCCTGCTGCTGGTCAGCTGGAGCACGTTTGCTCCTTCCTGCATAGATAAAATCTCTTTCCAGACCCTCCTCGCTGCTCTCAAATTCTTGGGTACTGCCCCTGCCACGGCTGCCGTCTGAGCGACTCCCCAACGTCTGCTGGACTCCACAGGCTAGTCCATAAACTAGAAGGAGCCCTAGCAGGACCACTGAAGGGGGCTCCATGAGTTAGTGTCCAACTCTAAAGAATGCAAGTAAGAAAATGGAAAACATGGAGATGTTTAGGGGGAAACTATCAACTGTTAAGCAGAAGACACAGCTATGCTCAATCTGTTACTTCTACATTTAAAAGCACAAATAGGAATAAACTAAAACCTTATTTTGTTGCAATATCAAGAGAATCTTGATGTTAACATAGGTCTATTACCAGAAAAAGCTTGCTCATCAAGATACACTGGTTTTGTCTTCATTAACCACAAGAAACAAACAGGTACAGAAGCAGCATGCATACACATGTCAGTGTAGGCTGGGCAGAAGTTGGCAAAGATACAGTCAACTGAAAGAAAATGGCTCACTTGCCCTGCTGAGTGTCACAGATGCATTATATTCATGCGTAATCCATAAATCTGAGTGTCTCAGTGTCTTTGCTGTTCATATCACTGCTGGTGTGAGCAGACACTGTTGCTTTGCCTCTGGCTTTAAGTGTAATTTACGAAATGTGCTGAGCCTGTTTTTTTAAAATTGAAGTCCGAGCTTCAAAAGCAATACATGCACACGTGGTTTGATAGTTACTAATACACCTCATTGCCCCGAACAGTGATGTGCTGATCACTTTGGTTTATTAAGTCGCTGGTAGGAGCATGCGCTTAGCTTAATTTGTCGTTCTGGCGTCGGCTCCGCTTGAGCGACTGCCACCACTTGTCCCTTACGCACTCCAACATGCATCTGTTCCACTCTGCAGGCCTGGACATCTTAACTCATGGAAAATTTGAGACACCACCAGATGATGCTATTCAAAGCTCTGTTTAAAGTATTGAGCATGTTGCATCAGTTCTGTGTATATATAGCTCCTACCAAAACTGGGAAATTGGTTGCATTCAGACGATTAATCATAAGTCATGAAGGAAATTCATCTTAATTTGCAGACTTTAAACGCGTCTGTTTCTGCTTTGACCGCGAGACTGAAAGCTTACCCTAGCATTCAGCATGAATATGAATGAATAAAGGCAGCTAATATTATCCTCATCTTTGCTTGATTGAATCTGAGATAAAGTTCAGTTTAAAATCTCTTTAAAATCATATTTCCTGTGTGTAATTAAGCATTTCCTCAAGAGTTCAGGAGAATTAAAATATGAGCTATTCCCCTAGAATTCATTTATATTATTAGTAAAATAAGTTTTCAGAGTTTTTGAAGATCTGGAGGAATGTGCTACTGGTTGTTGAGGTAAATGTAACTCCTGCATAAGGATAACAAGGCCTGTAACTCCTTGGGCAGCATAATTGAAAGCTGCTGCATATTGGATTACAGAGGGGTCCTGTTTAACACCTCCTTGGAGTCAAAGTGGGCCGGCCTAATCATAAAGCATTACAGAGAAACCTAAATTGGCTGTGTAACGATTGCCTGCCTTCAGGACTTCCATTTGTTATTGCTTATCTTTGTGTAAAAGACCATCTACCATATAACGGTGAGCACAAAATTGGGAAGAGAGCAGAAATGTTTTTGTCTTGTTAATCCGGGCGTGTAGCCAGCACATTAGATTGGAGACTTGGAGAAGAGAAATGCAGCACTGTCCAAGATCATGACCCTTGGCACATTTGACTCTTCTGGCTTTATCTGTCTAGAATCAAATGTGTAAACACTTTCTTCCTGGGGGAAAAAAAAGTAATAGAAATGATCTTCTGCACAGTTCATGCTAGTCTTATGTAACCTGTGTTTTTGATGTCATCGTTTACTCAGCCAGAACATTTTCTTTTTAAATTACAGTACAAAAGAGCACAAGGTCTCAGGGGTACTTTGGTAATACAATACTTTAAAGCACTCGTCACCTATGCAAAAAAATAAAAATAAAAAAAATAAGTGCACAGTTTCTTCTTTAGATAAAGCACGAAACTCTTCTGTCTTTCAGAAAAGCTAATCCATCTGACAAAGCCCGGCTCAGTGAGGGCATCTCTGCTATTACTGATTGACGCCGAAATTGTAGTGTCAAAATATTTTTCACACTATGCAAAGAGATTCTTCTAATCAAGTCTGACAAATATAGTCTTAAAGTCTTACAGATCAAACCCTGAAGAAGTGACTAATAATAGCTTACAAGTAAGCCCGCGGCATGATAATAGAGCAGCTCAGGGCCTGTCCTGCAATGTGCTGATGACTGTATTTGTCCACGGCTCCTGCGGTTTCTCCCCCCCGGAACATGAGCTCTGTCTCAGAGAAATGCCGTGTGATTTGCCCCTGCTGTGGAGGACTCCCATTTTGGACGTAGTTAGCCTGGAATCTCCTGCTCTAGGCTTCTCTACACTTCAAAGCTGAGGGGAAAATGTTTGCAGCTTGCTGTGAAACGTGTGTTCGCAAGTGTGATGCAGTCTGTGCATGTCTATGAATGTTTTTCCCCCTGTTAATGTGTTTCTAATAACAACACTTGCTGGCGTTCAGTATCCTGGGGACAATAGCCAGTCTCATCTGCCCCAGCAGAGGCAGCATGTTATTACCTTATCCATAGTCTGCCAGGGGGATCAGCGGAAAAGCCTTTACCTCCTTATTTCCTGTTAAAACCCCGTGGACTTTATAGTCCTAAGATCAGTCCACCTAAACAAACTGCTACTGACCACCAAACGCTGCAATTATTGAGTGGTCCTTAAAAGTGCCATATCCATACATACTCTGCTCTAGGCCTGAAGGCATATGATCGAATGAAATGAGTGAGCCTTCTTGTTGCAGTATGATTGGCAGCTCCTCTTAGGTAATTTTTTCGAGTCTGCTTCACACCAACATGTTTTGGTTTCACTGTTTTCAGGTGGTAAGTCTGTGTTTACACGACTCCTCTTTCTGGATTTTGCTCCGTGTTAAATTAAGTGTGATGGGTGGGTGAAGGGGGCGAGGTCACTGTGTCTCTGACCAGCGCCATGGTCATGCTCAGCACATATTAATTAGAAGGTGGGCTGCCTTGCTCCGGCTGGTCCGTGCCTCTCACCCCAGCCCCTCTCATTTCAGACTGAGCATGGCATTCCAAACATTCTTCGTCACCTCATTAGAGCGAGCCGCCATACTCACACCGAGAGTCAGTGGCAGTGGCGGAACCGAGAGCGCCGGACCCTGTAGATGGAGGACCACTACTACGCCCCCACCCCCCGCCCCTCATCATCTACCTGTAAGATGCTCCATAGCTGCTGACCCACTTCATTCATTGTCCTACTTTCTGTGTGAATGCATCACAATCACACCATCATCACCCTCAACAGGAGATCACAACATGGCTACACAGCATCTCATTTGCCAGTTGCCAAAAAAGAAGCGGACACTTTGCCGCGTGGCTTTGTGCTGCATGTTCAAATTAGCGCCACCGCTGCTGAGAACTGGCAGTCTCCTGCATGACACCCAATAAGTGTTGGATCAGAGTCAAATTCAATCTGCTCATGGTAATCTGCACTATTGCTTTACCTTGAGGCGAACCTCATTCTTTCCTCAAGCATGTAATCCTTATGAGCGTGTAACATGTCATTTGAGGCATGATTAACCCCAGTTACCAGCTTGGTAACTGGGGTTATTTTTGTAATTTCCACTGTCTATTGAAAAGCGGAGATAAAGTTGTTGTTTTTTTAATGTAGGTTTTGTTCCACTCAATGCTCTTTTTTTTTCTCTCTTGTGATTTCAGACGGGGAGGCAGGGGGTCTTGGGAATTGTTTCGATAAGTTCCAGCATTCTACCTCAAAGCCCCCTTATCCAAACACCACCCTGGCAACAGAAACAAAGACTAGATTCAACCGCCTGCTTCCCTGTCCTCTTGAGTCCAGGGGAACATCCTGAAGCTGCAGTGTGCTTAACATAGTAAAGTTGTCCCTTTTTTTCTCCCCCCTCTTTATAAATGAGCAGTTATTTATAGATAATAAAAAGAAGTCTTGTGTCCGGCACCATCATAAAGAGCTCTTCATACATATAACACGTACAGGGCATGTCCCTTCATTTTAAACTTTAAGAGCTCTGTGTTTTGAAAACACAGAGTTTTTTTTTTCCTAATGAGTAATAAAGAGGCACTTCACTATAGAGGCTCACTCACCAGCATCCCCCTGTGCTGAATTAACCTCCCCTTGGCCAAATCTGTCATAGTCAGCATCAGTCCAGTTAGTCACCATAAAGCATAATTACCTTTTGGCTACAAGCAGTGAGTCAGATGACGGATGCTGCATGATGACTGCTGAATTCAGGATTAGGCAGAAATCATTAAACCAAGTACAGAAGTCTGACTTCAGCCTGCTGTTGCAAAGTGAGCTTAACCACACTACTAGAACTAGTTATTGAGACCGAGTCTACTCACAACTCGCTACCTCAAGATACTAAAAACGAGTAAAGTCATTTTTGAATGAATGCAACACCCTGTTGAAATAAACCAGATCATAAGGTAACTGCAGATTCATGACAAGGTTACATCATGCTTACGAGATAATTGCACTATACTGGTGAGGCTCCTTCAGTTCCTTTGCCCTCCTGCCAGACTTGTCTGAAGTTTCTTATGGTTGAACGTCATCCCAAGGGTGAAACCTGCACCCCCGCGTAGTCCTCTCTGCGCTCTGGCTGTCTATAGTTACTCAGCCTTTTCTCACCTTAGTCCACTCCACCGGTGAAAAGGTGGCGTTTCAAAGCCTATTGTTGTAATTGTTAAAAAAAGAAACTGTCAGTAGCCAAACAGAACGTCAAGTTGAAACGAATCTTCAAACATTAAGGAGATTGCTCCCAGATCCACTTTAACAAAAAAAAAAAAGTTGTGAAGAGAAAAAAGGGACAGCTGGTAACGTCAGCCAGGTGGCAGAGGTAGTTTCCTGATCAACAGTGAGAGTCTGAGGCAGGTTGTGTGCTGCCCGCGGCCCGTTAGGAGAGGACTGTCACTTTCCTGTGGGCTGAATCCATCACTTCTGTCTCACAGCTCTAAGAGGCTGTCTCTCTCCACTGCACCTCTCTCTCTCTCACCCACCCGCTCTCTCTCTCTCTCTCTCTCTCTCTCTCTCTCTCTCCTCTGTGCTTTTAAATGATGAAAAATCTTGTAGTAGTTTCAGTAGTCAGAGCCCCGCACCCCCACCCTCCACACACACACACACTTAAATGAACACATTCTTTTTTTAAAGCAAAAGCCTTCTGTCTTCTACCCCTCCCCCCATGGCACAGAAGAGATTCACAATCACGCACAACACAAGCTACACACTCACACACACTCTACTCAGATTTCCAACCCCTGCCCCCTGGCTACTGGTTCACCACCACCACTACTACCACCACTATTTCTGGCTTGGATTGCACGGTTCTCCTGGTGTTGGACAGCAGGGACGTCAGACTGATCACATCCTAACTGTGCGTGAATGAGCGCCCGTCCTGAGAAACAGCCTGACGGATGGGAAGCAGATCCAGGTGTTTGACTAAAGCCAGGTCTGCTTCACATCGTGGACATGACGTGTTTGAAGCAGGCTGGATTCCTGCATTGTGATGCTGCTCAGAGATAGTAAAAATGAATTAACTTCAGGAGTGTATCAATCATACGGGGCTGAACAAGACGACATGAAAAACACGATGATGTGCGTGTGGAGAGCGCTGCCAGCAATCTACAAATTCCTCAATTGGTCTCATGTGGCTGGTTGTCTGTTGTTCTTGTGTTGTCTTCCTGTTTTGCATTTTGCCCTGCCGGTAATGTGGGATTCCTGTCTCTACTAAGATTTTTGCCATTTCATAATTTTCTATTCAAAGCAAGGACGTATCATAGAAACACATACAATGCCATAACAACAGAGGAATTTATCCCTCTCTTGCTGCTCTTAATCTAATTTCTTCTTCTTCTTAAAACTGTAGTCAGCTGTTTAAATTGTTTCAAACCAGCTTGTATTACAAAGACTTGCTAACTGTTAATCTGGCCAATATTCAGTTTTTTAGCATTAGATAATGTGACAGTGAGGTGATCACATCCTATCTAATGACAGGTCAGCAGCAGTCAGCAAAGCCAAAACTGACTTATAGTGATTTATGACTCACAAATTGCTGCATCTCTAAACTTGGAGATGGGCTTCATTGTCAATCATCTTCTTTTAACTGGCTTCGAGCCTTTTTTATACCTTAGTGAATAAAAAGATGGTATCACTACTCTAAGTATTCATTTTGTCATGCTTTGAATAATTAAATAGTATATGTGCAAACATCATTGTGTTTTTCTGACTCTGTGTTGTCTAAAGTTGTCAGTTCTGCTGCTGGGTTTGTTTTATGGGATATCTCATTCTCCCTTCTGGAACATAAACCTTAAATATGTTGCAGATGGCGACTACCTTTTATGCGCGTTAACGAACCTGTAAAAGTGTTGGGATGCATATAAAAAGGAAAGAATGGGGAAGAAATTCATGAAGTTTCTGCAACATAGCTTTAACACTGGCAGTCCCAGGCTTCTACCTTTCTACCTTTAAAACCCGCCACCAGCCAAATGGCTGGTAGGCTTTTAGCTAAGCTTTAGCTTCAGGCAAGTGGAAGCTAAATTGGCTAGTCATTCATATGTAAATTGGGTTGTTACCTGGGAATTCTGGAGGGAGGGGAGTGGGGGTGTGTGGATGAGGGGGTGGGGGAGCTGCTAAAAGCGGTGAGCTTCCTTTTGTTTCATCTTGATGCATTCTCAATCATCCAGGGAAACAAATCTCCAAAAGTCACCAACTTGGAGTGTTTCAGTTTGCCATCTTAGGGAGAAATCAACACACATGGGTGTATGTCCTTTGTTGCTGAGATTTATTGATAAAAACAGTACAAAAAATCAACCATTTGTACACATTTTTACAAATAATTATAAAAAGTGAGTGAGTACATTTCAACATTTTCAGCAATCACTCACAATCCTGGCACTGCCATGGTATCTGTAGTCTGCATTTACCACATGTGTATCTGTTGCAGTGAACACATCGCACAGTGGCATGATTGTTCTTGCAATTGTGTTTGACCTGACACATGGCTCTTTTTCCAGGGCTAGGTGTGGAGGGTTGTGTCAAAGGCAACTGTTCTTTTCTTGCCTTCTTCGCAGCTACATGAGAGTGAGCTAACTCCCTTGCAAGCTCCACCAGGAAGTCCACCCGTCTTTCCTTCGTCCCGGAGCATGCTTGATACAGCACATGTGCATTCAGTGCTGCCATGTCAATCATGTTATAAAACACGGCAACTGGCCAGCGATGTGTTCACTGCAACAGATACACATGTGGTAAATGCAGACTACAGATACCATGGCAGTGCCAGGATTGTGAGTGATTGCTGAAAATGTTGAAATGTACTCACTCACTTTTTATAATTATTTGTAAAAATGTGTACAAATGGTTGATTTTTTGTACTGTTTTTATCAATAAATCTCAGCAACAAAGGACATACACCCATGTGTGTTGATTTCTCCCTAAGATGGCAAACTGAAACACTCCAAGTTGGTGACTTTTGGAGATTTGTTTCCCTGGATGATTGAGAATGCATCAAGATGAAACAAAAGGAAGCTCACCGCTTTTAGCAGCTCCCCCACCCCCTCATCCACACACCCCCACTCCCCTCCCTCCAGAATTCCCAGGTAACAACCCAATTTACATATGAATGACTAGCCAATTTAGCTTCCACTTGCCTGAAGCTAAAGCTTAGCTAAAAGCCTACCAGCCATTTGGCTGCTCTCCGGGTTTTAAAGGTAGAAAAGCCAAATGGCTGGGCTCTGGGCCTTCCTAGTGTTAATTTGAGAGTTAAGTACACTGTAATCCCTAACAGTTGTTCTAGCTCATAACTAATAAGCTCATAACACTCAAATGTCGTTTTGTAGTTGAGCAAACTATAAAGTATTGAGCTCTGTTGGCTTTTATGCAACTTTAATTGAATAGGGCTCAATATTTTTTAGCTAATTTGTTCGGAACGCTCAAAAAGTTTAAGAAGCATATATTAGTGACGTTCTGGTGGGTGGAGTCTTGTCGCTCCCTCAGGAAAGCTGAGTCAGCCATCTTGAATTTACCTTGATGCAGGGAAGATTTGGCCAGCCCGTGTGGATTAAGAGTCCCCAACTTCAACCTACCACGACCACCACCTTATTTTTTTTCATCAACTGCCCTAAATTTAGAAGCAGCAGACATCTCCATTATTGGACATGTCCAAATCCACTCATGCTAAATAAAGGGGCCACAAGTGGTGTTCAAGTTAATAGCTGAGGTCTTACAGTTATATGACCCCCCCCCCCCCTCCCCTTTTTTTTGTTCTTAACTATGTATGCAGCTGTTCCAGTAATTGTGTATTCTAAAATCAGCATTTTCCATTGTGTTATTTGGTTATATAAGTTCCTTTTAAGCCTGCAGATTGAATACACCTCTGAAATCAAGGCTGTTGTACGGTTTTCATTCTCTCCGAGGAATAGGCCAATCATAAAAAAGTCATACCTCAGTTTTCGGAAATGTTTCAGTGCACTATTAAATAACTTCTAGCAAGAAAGGAAAAAAGCTATGCACATCAGGCACTGTTGAACCTTGCTCATGTTTCATGCATTTTTGCAGTTAATAAAAAGAAATTACTGCAAACGGCTGCGTGCTGAAAGTACAATGAGAAACAGAGAAAGAAATCAAGCAAAAGACAACAAATATTTGAATATGTGTAATGGTTAACCTCATCACCACAATAAGCAGCATGGTACTGTTGATATATTCGCTTCACATTCTTCTGTCGGTTTCTTTGCACAGATCACGTGTGGTTCAGTGTTTACAGGCTGACAGATGTTGATTTCAGTTTCTTCCTAAAGTGAATAGAACAGTCTAAATGTTCCTCCTGAGGACACAGTGGGAATGTAAAACTGCGTTTGTGGAGCAAAGTTGCTGGCAAAAGATACTGGACCAGCAACATCCTGGATTAAGGCAGACTGATGGAGTAGTCACTCATTTGACAAAATAATCCCTTAAAGGGATTTGTGATCAAAGAAACTGTGATTCCACTTAGATCTCATGGATCACATGTTACACTGGCATTTTTTCTAATGCCCTCCTTGTTTTCTTCCCTGTCTTATATGACAGCTGCAGCTGAATGTGGTCAGCACATGAATGACAGTGCTTTCAGCGTTTTTGCCTGACTCATTGTTGAATCTCATCCAAAACCACCGTGTTGGTGCAGTGATTAGGTCTCTTTCCATCTCTAATCTCTAGCAGGTGGGAGGAACACTGAAGTCAGTGGGAAAATGTTGCACCCATGCTGAAATGGTGACCAATCAATGCATTTTAAAGCTGCTACCACATGGGAGAGAGTGTGGAAAGGATCTTCAGTTTGGAAATGTTTCACAGATGGCCTCCTATGTTGGTGAATGAGTTAATAATTTGAGAGCCTGGTTGCTTGCCAGTACATCGTTTGGGGTTTTGCAGGTTTTGCAGCAGGAAAGTTCCTGTTATTACTAGAAATGGAGTCGAGTTTAACAGTGTCTATTTCTTGATTTAAAGGTAAGTTTTTCTGGTTCTTTTTGCTGACATTCGGTGAATGTTGTAAATAGGTTAACAGATGTAGCAGGATGTGCATGTCAAACAAATATGCTTTCTTGCATCAGTGATGCTTAAAAGCTCAAAACCTAGATGATGTATTTATTACTTCTTTTGTTATTCTTATCAGGTTGTCCTAAAAGCTCCCTGTAAAGTCATCATTTGATGAAAAGAGTGAAAGTGAGAGCATTTTTCTCCCATATTAATTTCTCCTCATTGGCTCCCTGTAAATCTAATTTAAAATCCTGCTCCCCACATACATGGTCTTGAATACTTAGGCCCCATCTTATCTTATTGGCCGTATAGTGTCATATAACCCCAACAGAGCATTGTACTTACAGCGAGCAGGCTTACTTGTGGTTCCTATAATGTAAAAGTAAAATAGGAGGCAGCCTTCAGCTTTCAGTGGAACAAACTCCCAGGCTGCATTTGGGAGACAGACACACTGTCTGCTTTTAAATTAAGCTCAAAGCTTTCCTTTTTGACAAAGCCCCTCCCAGAGCCTGGTTGAGCTGGAGGTTTCTTTCTGCTAAAAGGGAGTTTTTCCTTCCCACTGTCGCCAATTGCTGCTGTATTATTACAGTATCTCTACTTTACAATATAAAGCTCCTTGAGGTGACTGCTGTTGTGATGTGCTATATAAATAACATTGAATTGAAGCGAAATGAACTGCTGTATAGAACATTTTGGATCTGTTTAAGATAAAAAATGTAGCGTCTTCTTCTCTTTGACATATTCCTGCAGCAACTCTGAACACATGTCCACACACATAAGAGGAAATAGAAAGAAACAGCTAAAAACAGCTTTTTCATATAAGCAAACTATTCTAGTCCCCATGTGTTTCAAATATTACAACATATTGTATTTAAAAGATTTGCGTTGTCCTGACTTGAACGTTGATGTGGTTGATTATGAAAGCTTATTGAAAGAGAACTGTAGCCCTCTACTTTGATAGAAATATTACTGGCCAAAATACAAGTGCTACAGTTTTCAATAAAACAGAGCTTTAGGATTACATCAATAGACATGTTTTTCCTTTTTTTTTTTCCATGAGCTGATGTTTCATCAACAGCGGTTTCCCTTGAGAACTGGGAGGAAAAGCATGACATCATGTTTTCCCCTCCTTTTTAGTAACTCTGAAGGCAATTAAATCTTATCGCTGCACTCATACAACATAACATGCTGTGGAATCAATTCAGACTTTAAGATTTTAACATCAGTGGGTCAGTGAGACACTATTAAATACAAAAGTATAAAAGTACACGTTGACCAAACATGTGACCAAACAACTCCACTTTGCTCTGGTCGGTTCAGAAAACATCGCTACAGAAGCCTTTGTGCAGATGCAGCTTTGTTAACTGAGCCTGTGCTGCTATGTTCATTTTAGAGAGAAGAGGCTTTCTCACAATAGCTCTTCTAAATAAGTTGTTTGGTCCTTTTCTAACTGTACTGTGATGAAATGTAACATTTAACTGAGGCCTGTAAAGTCTAGTAGAGGGTCATTGACACATAATGACACACTTATGACATTTTTTCTTAATTTTTCCACCGACTAATGACCAGATCATTTGTTATTACATTTTAATATATCTAAAACATTAGAACTAACAGAGTGTGTACTGTATTATTACTACTGTGTACCATTTATGTACTCTGGGTGACCTAGAATATTTCTCATGATATAGGAAAAAAAATCTATGACTAACTCATTTATTTAGATTTGGGTCACACGTCACCTTTATAGCCTGTTTGTACTCAATGTCGGGTTTTTGCCTCAAGTTGTGAAAGCATCCTGCACTTTACTTGGAAGTACTTTATTGGAGGTTGTTAAAGTAGTTCCGTTTTTAGGAAGCAGACGTGCTCTTGCTCTCAGACATGCCTGGGCTTGTCCCCTTGTTGCATGCACTAGGGAACGTAAACGCATGGTGCGTAAAAATCCGTCTCGGCACTAATACGACAGATTGTTTTGAATTAGATATAAAAAAAAGGTGGTAAGGTGGCAAAGACTACATTATTAAAATCAATAAATGACCTTTTTTTTCAAGGAGTATTTCATTCTGTGAAAGTAATAGTTTAAAGAAACTGTTGTGTACTTGAAGGCTTTCTTGGGGGGTAATATGCAAAGAAAGTTCAAGATTGTCAGGCTTTCTTAGTTTTAGCTTGCCTGAAAACACTTAAAACCCTCGTTAGTACAATTGTGTATAATTAGTTTTCTCTGTTAAACCCTAGCTTCCGCTTCAGGCTCTGTATACGCCCACATAAAACGGGGTGTCTGATGTCTAACTGCTGGCTCAGAGACATTATCAGAGGAAGGAGAAATTAATACAAATAAGGGAAGCACATAATGTTACAGAAGATTCATAATATTGTGAAGACAGTGTTAGGGTCATTACTCAAAAAAGGGTAATGCATTACTCGTAAGATTTGTTAAAAGTAATGCAGTATGTTACTTAATTACTTGCCGGAAACAGTAATTTGTTACACTACTCTTTACATTTCTTTCTCTTCACTCCATAAAATGACCTCAAATGTACTGTCAAGTAATTCATTAGTAATTATTAACAAAGTGATATAAATCTGAGGCTTTATTCCTTTAGGGACTTTATCCTAAAGAGTACACACATGCAATCTTTCCTTTGCTTTGAACATATAAACATGAAGCCACGCAATCAGCCCAAAGAGGCTTCAAAGCAATCGCATCAGTGATTATTTTAGAAACACGAACAGGCAGAAATGGCGGCTGCAGCCTGACTGCTCATCACTTCCTTTATTATCTGTTGACGATCAGCTCTGGCTGCTGGGTTGTGGTCGGCATGCAGTCAGCATTAAAATAGCTCTGGCTTCTTGGCTAGCTTTGTGTTAGCATGCTGTCTGTGCAAAAAGTTGGATAGAGTCCAAGTTCTGTTAGCACTATAATGTGGTTGTTTATGTCCTGGATGCAGGTTTCATTTTAACATCACGCTCTTGTCTTTTTGTGGGATAAAAATAAAAGTAATGTCCATATATCACCTCCTCAGAAGACGTAGCTCACTCTGCCATTTTCCTCCTCCGCAAACTGAAATCAGCTGATCGTAGTACAAATACACAGGAAGACAAAAGCATGTTTGTTTGTTTAGTTAAAATAGTTACAAATTACTATTAAGGCCATGTATTCTTTAATATGTAGTGAAAGTGCAGATATATAACCAGAATGAATTTGATTAAACAAATTACCACAATTTGGTATTTGTTTAGGAAAATACCACAAGTATGACTCTGAGCCCCCATGAGGATTTGAACAAAAGACTATATTTCTACAGGAACCAGATATTTCAACTTTAATGGAGAAAATTCTTTGAGGAATTTGAAAAACGAAATGGTCCGTACCAGCTCTGCCAGGCTGCTCTGCATGAGAGGTTAGGAATTATAAATAAAGCAGAAAAGACTTACGAAGCTGTTAGGGGCATTGTATTCATGGGGAAATGCTCCTGTATCTTTTAATGGATATCAACCAGGTTGTTAAACTTATAGTTAAATTGTCTTCTTGATTGTTCAGTTTCAGGGTTGCTGTTTGGTTCAAATTTTAAACCTTAGATATTAATGACCCTAAACTAAATCTTCACAGGAAGACGTTTCTAGTGCACTTTCATTAATGGATTCTGAAGTCAGCAGTTTATTAGTCAAACATAAAATGTACTTCAGGTAGTTGTCCCATTTACTTTCATCCTTGACAAAATGTTATAATGTTTTCATGTATCTGTATTTTTTTGCAAATCAGATGATTTAAGTCACTGATTTGTATCTTGGCAGTTAGTGTACGTCCGTAGCAGATGTGTCTCCATAGCGACCTTTGTTTAAACGCAGTCTTGTACAGGCCAGCTTTTCTCCCTGTCTGCCTGGCATGATGGATGGGTCTGTGGTGACCTTCGTCGACCTTGTCACCCGCGGCTTGTTGCTTCTTTGTTATCAGTGTTTGATTGACAAGCCTATTAGAGCTGTGATTTCGCCTTTGGAAGCTGCTGCTGTAACAGCCTTTTTTGACACATCTCTCCGCTCTAATGAGATGGCACTCCAACAAAGCTATTAAAACATAAATATTCATATTTTCATAAATATGATGTGGTATGGAAAGAGTTTGCGTAATTATTTCATGGCCTTGCTGTGTAGGGCTTACTGTTCCCTGTGGTTGGACCTACAAGGACCATTCTGTTGGGAGGAAAACTTTGAGTTTTATGATCTGAGTGGAAAGAATGGGACTGGCTCAGGATTTTGTCGAGCTCACCCCAACTGTTGCACAAAACCGCCAAATGAGACTAGTAAATATTCAACGTGTGAGAATTCAGAGGAACAGGATTTCATTCAGACTTCATTATTCTGACGTTGAAGGAATGAGCAACCTGTGTGGCCCCGTCTGAAATTCACTCAACGTTATTCATGCAGCGATTTAACGGTGTAACGGTCTAACAATGCGTTTACTGCTAATAACATTAAGAGATCTGTCCACATGTGCAGCTTGTGACCAAACTTCAGGAATTCAGAAGTTACTAACTTTGCCTGATGTTCACCTTTTTCCCTGTTTCTAAACCCTAAATAATCTCAATAAGCTATAAATACATCTTGTCTCATGACATTGAATTTAAAGATTGATGTTACCGTATGTATTTTTCGAGAGCATTAAAGATTTGTTGTGTGCTTTCCAGACAAGTCTGGTCTTCCTTACATCACTTGGAAAGAATCCAAAGGAGCACTCAGGTAAAGGCTTTTGCAGGTGCTGTGCCTTGGGATCCATGGATGCAGAGCAGGACAACAACTAAAGATCTAGTTGAAAATATAATTAAGTGTGACCTAATGTACAGGTGAAAAGCAATCCCACTTGTTTTCTACGGGTGTTGTACATGGATAAGTTTTAATAGGCCATCCCGGTGGCCTGTCAAAATCTAGACATGGGAATGTGTTTCACGCATAACACATATAGCTCTGTCATTAGTGCCGGCTGGCTGTGGTGCAGTTCAGATTTCACAGCTCACAATGAAATTGGTAAGTCTCTGTGTGAGTTATGTCAGCAGCATATTTGACCTAGTTTTTCAGCTTGATGACCATTATTTCCACAATTAAACAGAATGTCCCCTAAAACTCACCTGGTAGAGCAAATAGTATACTACATAATCACTACATACAGTATATATATGTGTGTGTCTGTGGGTGTATTAGCAATTAAATCAGCCATTAGAGGCCTACAACCCAGTGCACTCCTATAGTGCCGGTCCCATGCCTGGGTAAATAGGGAGGGCTGTGTCAGAAAGGGCATCTGGTGAAAAATCGTGGCCAAATCAAACATGTGGATCATAAAAAATGAAATTTCCATGACCAATTGGACAGAGCCCGGGTTAACAACTACTGTCTCTACTGTTGGACAACAGGGTGCAAGTGGAAACTGTGCTACTATTGGCAAAGGAAAATGGGGAGGCATGTTGAGGTCAGGCAGAACTCTCTGTGGACTATGATGTTTGCAGACGACATTATGATGTGCAGTGAGCGTAGGGAGCAGGTGGAAGAGAGCCTGGAGAGCAGGAGGTATTCTCTAAAGGGAAGAGGAATAAAAACAGTAGAAGCAAGACAAAATATGTTTGCGTGAATGAGAGCTAGACAGGTGTAACCGTGAAGCTGCCAGGAGTAAAGGTAGTGAACATGGACGAGTTTAAACACCCACGTCAGGGGTGATTGGTAAAGAATGGCAACAGTATTTAAAGGGAAAGTTTGCAATGGTTTGGAGACAGTAGCACTGATGAAAACACAGACCTGGAGATGGCAGAGTTAAAGATGTTTAGATTTTCACTGTGAGAGATGGACAAGATTAGAAACAAGTATATCTGGACTTTTGACAGTTTTTTTCCACGGTTGCATTGATGACTGTTTAAATGTTATCTTTTTGTCTCTTTCCAGTCTTACTGAACATTTATAGGACACGTTTCTTTGAATAAGCTCGATAAATCCTTGAATTATTGTCTAATTCCTTCTAGTTTCCTCTAGTTTTGCCTCCTTTATTTGTGAAAACTGTATTCTGCTGCTATATTTTTAGGTTCAGGTCCACTAGATTTAATGGCTGAAGTTCTGGATGAAAAGCAGCATGAGGAAAGATTGGAAAGGCACCTTGCCGCAGCATGGCCCATAGCTCATTTCATTACTGTTTATGGAAATACTGATGATAGCAGGGCCACCCCCAAACCCCAGGAGGCCTGGGGGTGCCTTTAAAACTCAACTGCAACTATGCTATACTGCCTAACACATTAGTAGCAGCACTAGGGAGACATTATGTCAAAGAAGTCAGGAATTTATGGAGTTTATGGGCATATTCCAATGTAAGGAACTTTGTTGAAAATTTGCAGCCTCCACTCTGTCAGAGAAGTTCTTATTAATAATGTCCTTTGTGCAAAAAACAGTTGGAAGTTTTGTTTTTAATACCACTTCATAAATAATGCTGCTTTTATGACAAAGAGATGTTACACATATGTTTACATGTATGTGTTTGTCCAAATATTTGATTGTCACTCCACTTTCAGGAACAGTATCAGGCTTTCTACACCTTCATGCTGCACAATGATGATCATCAGTTACCAGTTATTGGTGTTAGTAAGTAGATGGAAAACCAGCATTTTATACTGATACTATCATTATAATGTATACTAAACTATACATTTGCAAGTCAAAATTTTGGCATCACCTTTCAAACACAGGGCAGCTCGTTCACTTGAGCTGCAGATGAACTCAGTTTGTGACATAGTAGGCTTCAGGTTTGACATGCTTACATGCGATGAGTAAATAAAAATATTACATTTGAATTAATGAATAACAATAAAAATATTGGTCAGGCCATTCAATTCAATTCAATTCAATTTTATTTATATAGCGCCAAATCACAACAAAAGTCGCCTCAAGGCGCTTCATAGATACAGAGAAAAACCCAACAATCATATGACCCCCTATGAGCAAGCACTTTGGCGACAGTGGGAAGGAAAAACTCCCTTTTAACAGGAAGAAACCTCCGGCAGAACCAGGCTCAGGCTGATTTAATAATTGTGTTCTCCTATTCTAAACAGGCTGGTGATAAAAGTTTGAAAAGCTAGTAGACAAGAGAGTCCAACAAAACTAAAAGAAGACATTATAAGTAGACTATTACATTTAGACAAAATTAGAGAAAAAATGAATTACAGAAACATTAAAAATTAGACCTGATATACAAATGTATTTTTTTAAAACGGGAGGAAACAGATCCAGACTTAAGCATAGATGTTTGCATCAACTACACATACACATTTATTGTCATCCCACAAATCAAAGGCAGCTGTAAGCTGAATATCTTGAATTCATTTTGATCAGTTTGATGATGATGAATATTGAACAACATTCGTCATTTGACTTTTTTTCCTAACAAAATCTGAAATAATGAACAAGCAAAGCACAAAAATGCAGCATTATTCTTGGATTATGGCTTTTATTGTTATTTTTATTCTTCTTTGCTTTGTATCGTAAACTTCAGCCTTAATGACGAGATTTCCAAATGAAAGCCGTTGACCTGAAAGTCCCAAAGTATATGTACTCCGGTTTATGTGACTAAATTCAGTCAAGCGTGGCCTTTTCCATTCCTTCAGTAGAGTACATGTGTGTTTGTGTGATTCTCGTAAAAACGTGAACACTGCTGTGAGTATTAAGTTCTTGCTAACCTACTAAATTTAAATCTACGAGGCTAATTAGCTGTGCTACTAATGAGCTCTAAAGCACTGCTAATTAAAACTTAGTAGATGCTTTTTATGAATTCTTTTATCATCAAGCCTTTTAAAGTTTGAACTTGCATAACAAATGAAAAAAGTCTCAGTAAAGCGTTCGACCACCGGCCGTCTTCAGAACAGTTGTTGCATTCAACATATGTGAAACCTTCTGAGTGCTGAAGGATAATGACCTGAATCTAAACCTGATACCCAAATAAGAAGGTCTTTAACAAAGTCTACCAGCCAGGATTAATGTCGCCATTAGTTAGCCTTGACAGCTTGTGAAATCAGGAAAGAATGTTAAATACCAGCACTAAATGTTGTAAAATGTAAATTCCAAAATGCCAACTCTTACTATAAAAATAGAGTAATTATGCATTAAACATTCAAGATAAAAAATTTACACATAATGATAGCAAAAGTGTAATTTAGATTTCAAGTTTGTATTTGTTTTGAATAATATGTGAATAAATAGTGGATTTAATGCCTGACCTCCTCCATTTACACATTATTTAGCTTTTTTTGTAACATTAGATGCAATTTAACATCACATCTATTGCTGGACTGCCTGAATGCTAATACCTGGCAATCATAAGATGGTGATATAATAATATCAGATGTAGCAGTTTGATGGGTTTGACATAAACACAGCATTAAAAAATTGGCTGGCTGTGGATCTTCCATTAGAAAGAGTTGCACAGATTACAGTGACATCTGAGGGGGAAGCAACAAAAGGAAACTGTTCATTTTTAACCACATGTTGCAATCTCATTCGTTCTTCTGTTGATTAAACAATGGTCAGCACTTCCTGGCAACCTCCAGTTGCTAGGGCGAAATGTGTATTTCCTCACCAGGAGGCGGGAGGTTGATGGAAGCGGCCGATTGTCACGATCACCTGTAGTTTGTGTGAAAGATTCCTGTTTGTCTGCTAACAGTTACTTTTGTAAACAGAGTGCAGGACACTGAAGTATCAGGTTGATGACGAAATGGACATAAGACATATTTATGGACATAAAATGGACATAAGATACATCGTCACTGTAATTATGACGATGTGCAAAGTTTTGTTCAAATTGAGCCACTCATCAAAGGGAGATAGGGTACATACACATATATACACTACAATCATTACAGTAAAATAAAGCAATGCTCAAATTTCTTTTTAATTAATTAGTTAATAAGGTTAAAACTGCACTTAATTACATTAGAAAAAAGACCATCTTTTCTTGCACATGAAATTTCGTTTATTTGTTCAATTTACTCACGCACGATAAGCATTTGTTTATAAAATTTTCAAAAACTACAGAAAGACATTTCTATCTAATAGAGTAACAGAAAATTATTGCCTTGTCTGTGTGGAGACTGGTTATGGTTTAAAGCATAGTCACCTCCCCCAAAAGTCGACTCTGAACCAGGAAAAGGTACCACAGAGAGAAACCCAACAGTTTGCCCATGAGCCAGCACCTCAATCATGAGGAAAAACATCCTTTTAAATGAAAGAAACCTTTGTAAGAACCAGATTCGGGGTGCGCCATCCACCTTGATCAGTTGGGGTGATGTCCCCCCACCACGAGGTAAGTAAGCATTTTCCCCCCAAATACTGACTTTTGTAGTAACAGACACCTTTCATATAGAAATGTGGCTCAAGAGGTGCAACCGAATAGTCAACTAATCAAAAGGTTGGCGGTTTGATCCCCGGAGCTCCTCCTTGTTGTTGAAGTATCCTTGGGTGAATATGGATCGTAGTGCGAAATGCTTTGAGCGGTAAAAACATGAATGGGGCAAACTATTTTACTCAAATTTCTTTAAACACTGTCAAATCATAGAACTTACACAATCGGCCTCTGTGACCTGACAGTTTTCTATACTCAGCACTTAAGAGCTTAATATGTGACTGAATTTCCCTCTGAGCAGAACTCACATGCAAAAACCGTACAGTTATCATCCCCTGTTGTGACAGTGACTCAGATAATCAGCTGTGTGTGCAGACTTTTCTTGCACTTTTTTTGAGTACTTTCATTGAAGCAGGTCTGCTTGCACTCTTGCAAGTTTTACTGCATCCCTTTGCTTTCAGGTTTTCATCACAAATCACCACTCTTTAATTCGATTAGGACCTTGACTGTGGCATTCAAGCATTCAAACTATTCAGTAATTATGTAAAGGCATCAAGCATAAGAGTATTTGGCTTGGCGCTGATTTGTACATATTTTCATTTCTCAGTAGCCTTACCTTTCCACGAGGTATTTTCCGCAATACAACCCAGCAGGAAGTAAAAGTGGATTCAATTTTCTGTTTACTGTCCCCGTGGTGATTTTTTGTTAGACAGCGTACAAATCATTTGTTATGGTTTCCTCCGTGAAAACAGTAGTTAATCAGTAGCCGGAAAGCTTTGGCTCTCTCAATGTCAAAAACAGAAGGGAGTCATTTCGCTTTGAAGGAAGCACTACTTGCTCCACTTGTTTTGATGACTTCTCCATGTGTGAAGTGCAAGTATTCGATTGAACATGGGAAGCTTTCCACACAGGGCAATGAAACCTCATGACAAGTCAGTGTCATCTATTAGGACTCTGCTGGTAGGAGGTAAAAGAGTCACCTGAAAGCACAAAGTTCAATGAACGTGTTAAATGGTCTGGGTGAGCACAGTTTAGTTTAGTACTGACTAATATAACCATTACCTGAGGGTTTTTCTTTGCTGTTACTGCTTTTCTGCATAATGTGCGGGCCAATACAAAAGCCCACTTTAGAGGAAGATGGAAAAAGAGTAGCGGAGGATGGGGGCCAAGCGGTTTGCTGTGGTGAGGTAAAATTGCAGACGAAAGCATATCTCCTAATCACGCAGCCCAGAGGATGGAAGAGGAGGAATCCTCTTACTGTTATTGTTTCCCATGTTCTTCCACCCCCGGTAATATTTTCCACATTAAAGCATGCTCTTTGCCCTCGCTCCAAAGACGGACCCAAATTTCACAGGAGAAAACCAAAGGAACCGCAAAAAACGACCGGGAGAACCCATGTCTGCTCAAGACTTAAATAATACTTTTATACGACAAAGTCCTACAGATGAGCTGCTGGCTTAGAAACGGCCGTATTCTTCTTTAATTTATTGGATTCAACAGCTCACACTGATGTAATGTGATTTCATGCTTTATAGTTACAGTAATGAGTAGATGCCTTCGGAAAGATTTTATAAGACTCTTACACCACGGGTCTTACAGCTCGGAGAAATCTGGATACAAAATGTTTACTAGTATAACCTAAACGTGGCTCGAGTGGAACAGTGAGGCATTTCCTGGACCACATCAGAAAACGAGACAAGCTTAATTACCACACGCTTCTGAACAAACACATGTATACACTTAGTTCCCCATTCAGCACAGACTGCTTTCAGAGGCCAGTGTTGAGCTCATAATTTGGCTGAGTGTCTGCAAGCTTTTTTGTCTCGTTCCTTCAGACTACCTCATAAGAACAGTCTTCCAATCCCGCTTTGGACATGCATGTTTAGTTTGGAAGTTTAGCTTGGGAATCATTTCTGAACATGCAAAGTCAGGTCCTTTTAGCTCTGCCTCTTCGTCATTGCAGCTAGGATCAGGAAAGAGGTTTGAATTTGGTTAGTTGAACAGGCAGATGTCAGGGACAGAGTTTCATCTCTGCACTTTTCCTTTGAAAAGTTTCTGAAGTGCGAAGTGTTTACTAGTGAAATGCCACCGGCTTCCTGCACATGAATGCTGCGTCAAGTGTTTAATTTCCGGCGAGCGGCGGAGCTCGTTGCCATAATTACTGTCCATTTGACAGGTTGTTGTAAATGTCGCATGTCATTCCCGAGGACCTGATGCTGTGACATAAAACGCCTGCTGAAACTACTCAAAAGTTACATTCATCCAGCAACAGCAATCAAATGAAACTTTTTATTACTCGTGCTTTTCCTTCACAGCACTGGCAGTCGGTTTCACTGTGGAACAATAGGGTGCCTGTCGATCGAATTGTCTCAAAAGGAAAACTTTATAACGTTTGCTGTTCCTCCAGAGCCATGCAGCAAATTTCTTTTCCAAGAGCTCTGTTCGTATAACCTTACTTGGATGACCTTAAGGTACCGGACTGCAATGTACTCAGTCGAAAAAACTCCATGGCTTTTGTTTCAACCGTTGCTCTAGTCAGACACTTAATCAGCCCTAAACTCTCATTTGCACGGCTATTTGTAGCAGATGCTGTACTTGATTACTCCCCTATTTGTGGACTAGAAGAATAAAGTAGAGTAATTCATGGTCTGTTCATTTGCAAAAACATAGCTGGTAGCCTGCTGCATAAAGATTATTTTAAATGCGGATCATTATGCTTGTGTTATGTTACCTCTGTCTTAATACCTTAAATTGAAGGTGCTTAACCACTGTTACCTAATGTTTGTCTGTCATGGCTTCCCTGAGCCAGCCATAACAACTTAGCCAATATTTAGTCAGCTATTTCCACTGGTCAGGCCATTAAAAAGACTGGAGCCCCAGACAGACAGTATTACACCAGTGTGTCTGTTCAGGCAACATCCTCAGATTATGTAAACACTGTGCGTTATAGTGCTGAGTCTCCTGTCAGCATAGAAGTCTGCATCTGTGACAAAGACTGTTATCCACTATGTGTGCTTCGCTAAACCAGTGTCAGAGTATTTAAATTTACTTAGTGTACTTTTTACTGCCAGCTTTTCAGCAGCCTGATTTAACATTCTCAAACCCAATTTCCTTTTTAAATCTTTTAATTGTGTGCACGTGTGCATTAAACATTTAATTAAGCTGTGAATCAGCCCTCGTTATGCAATCCATCATTTGTAGTTTTAGGGAATCGCAGCTATCAGTGGTTTTTTGCCTCCTATACAACATGCGGAAGTGGTTAGAGGGAGTCAACAGGAGACAGCTGTCTGCTCATTCAGCTAAATAATTCTTTGATATTTCCTGATATTGTAGATTTTCTTATTGTTTGCTTTCCTTATTCTTCTCTGAAAGAGAGAGAGACTAAGAGTACTGTGCACAAGTCTTGAGCCACCCTTTCTTTCTGTTTAGCTTCTTGTAATTCTTAAAGTGGAAAACAATAGTTGAGCAATAGTTCTCCAGGATTTCTGATGGTCTTCTTCTTTTTTGTACATTGGCTGCTTTCGCATTCGTTTTCAGTCTAGACTTTGTACTTGACCATTTTCAAAACAAATTGTCAAGATTTTTGTGTTAAGCCACTTTACAGTCATTTAAGCATAAAAAAGTCACCTAAGTTAAGGGATGAACCACTGTGGTGTCTACACACAACAGGCAAATTACCAATGAAACAATCTAAAATTGCATCTTTAAGCAATTTGTTACAAGCAGCCTGTCATCAAAAGAAATAATTTTTTATCATCTCTTTGGTTAAATCTTTGAGAATTGTATGGAAGACCATTTCTACCACAAAAAATATATCCATAACTAAGCAAAAGTAAGTCAAAATTTTGACTTATTAACTCAAATTTTTGAGAAAAGTAACTCGAAATTTCAAGTTAGCGCTGCCAATGACTTCGTGAATGACATAATTTCTTGTTACTCGGAAGCTGAAGCCCTCAGCTACAAATGCTACAGCTAAGCTACCAGTATTGCAGTCAGTCATGAATGCACAAATTGCTGAGTATTTTCAGCGTGGCTTCACAAATGATGAAATCCTTGTGTTATTAGCTGAATCACATGGCGTTACTATCAGCAAACATACTCTCGAAAGCGCCAATTTGTTGCTATACATTGGTAGCTCACGATCTGGTTTTGAGTGCACATTCCTCTGCTCCATATCCTTCCGGGTAATAATAATAATAATAATAATAATCCGGTAATAACTCCAAATTTCAAGTTATGGATACTTTTGTTTTGATTCCCAAGAATCTATTAAAACTAGACATAACTCAGCAACTGGATAAGTGAAGGCCAAAAGACTGAGCATCAGGCTTCCAAAAATAAATAATGAGCGATGTATTTGGCCCTTCAGCTGATACATGAAGTGACCTCAGTGGAAGAGTGGCTGTCAGGAAACCTAAAGGATGGGAAACAGGGAGAAAAGACTGAGGTATACCAAATTACACAAGAACTAGAGTGAATGACTAGACTGTTTTGAACACAAGTATCAAGGAGGTTAGGAGCCGGTGGTTAAAAAATGGTTGAAATTATGAAAGCAGAAAAGCATGGTCAGATTTTCATCCACCGAGCAAGACAATCTAGAAAGCATCTGATTGGCAACAGCTTCTTCTTTCAGCATGACAATGATCCCAAACATATGGCCAATGCAGTAAAAGCACACGTGGACAGCAAAAACGCAATTGAACACTATCAGTCATGGATCATGGATCAGTCATGGATCAAGATTATTGGAGCAGTGTGGGATCATCTTGACAGAGAACAGAACGAAAGGCAGGAACATCCAAAGAAGTGCCTTGAATATATTTCAAGATGTCTGGAGAACTATGACCGAAGACTGCTTAAAGAAATAAGAAGAAAGCATGGCAGAGTTCAGGCTGTGTTGAAAAATAAAGGTGGTCATGCCAAATACTGACTTTCAGGCTTGTTAGAATTGTTCAAAACTTTTTTTTCCCTTATATACCGTTAGCACTTATATTTCTATGTGTGTTTGCACATGTTTGCGCAAGTCACTGTACCTGTTTCCCAATTTCTGAGCAATTTGGGATAAAGCTAGCTGGATTGTCTTTTTTTTTCTTCCACAAGCTATTTGCCATTGCATAACAGCAAAGTAAAGATGTCCTTGTTATGGAACCTCCAGAGACACTACTGAGAGTAAAGACAGCAGCTTCTCCCTCAGCAGCAGCTCAGCCATGCTGAAATGCCAGAGTCTGGCATGCTGGTCATGCTGTAGAAAGAATTTTGGACCAATAATCATCTACTTCCTGACTGTATTGTAAGGATAATAATCTAAACGTCTAAAGTACCTAAAACCTTTGCCCTGTACTGTATATTCTCCATGTCCTATGTTCTAGTTTAATTAAATAATTACAGGAAGCAGTGTTTGCATGTTTTTAAATTCTTTCCTGTAGTTGAAGAACCTTGGCTTAAACGTGGCCTTTGGACATCTGAAACCCGACCTGTCCCCATGCATGTACAGCAAAACGCTGCAAACCAAAATGAAACTTTTAGCTAACTCAGGTGTAAATTTAGACTTTAGCTACTATAAAGTTGCAACAGTTTGAGACGTGGGAGTTTATCCCTCAGCAGTTTAAGTCATTACAACCTCTTTGCTACAGGTTGGAACTTTAGCCCCGAACAATGAACCTGGAGAGCTGATGGAAAAGCCATCTATACTGAGACTGGTTTTATTGCTTTCCAGGCCTGCTTTCCCCCCTATGAGGTAATTTTGGAGGAATGTCCCAGAGAGTAAAGTAAAAGTCAGGTCAGAGTACTTGACCTGTTTGTTTTGAGCCTAACTCTTGCAACTTTCCTTTTTTGGAAACAAAGCTAAGAAGCTTAAATTTCTTGACTCCCGACTTTACTAGTGCGCTAACATCGAGCTTGTAAAAGAACAGTGCTTGTGTCAGCACCCACAGTGTGTATCAAATGAATGTAAGACCTGTCTTGGGGGAAGCCTTCATTGAGGTTGTAAAATTGAGTCACTGACTTGTAGGTGAGGGTACTGTAAGCACTGGCTAAAATCGCTCTGTTTCATATTTTACACACTGACTAGGTTCATAGTAGTGTGTGAAATATAACAGCTTAGCCTTGTGATAATATACCTAGAAATAAATCCTCCCCAGTTAACAATTTGGTTTAATTCCCGGTAATAAATAAAATAGAGAACATGCATCTCTAGAGTCTTAAAATAAGTCCACAGAAGAAGTGCAGACTGCTTCTGCTGATATCACAGAGAGTGGGTTTTACAGTAGTTTGGCCTGGGATGTTTTCACCAACCGTGGGCAGTTCGCAGAGTAGCTGTTTTTCATTAAATTTAAGTCGGATCGTTTGTCATAAACTCAACGGCGCAACAAATTTGCAAAAAGGATGGCAAGGCATAAGGAAAAGCTGTGTTAATACTTCGTGTTGTTAACCAGATGAGATCAAAGAGGCAAACGGTACATGCTGTAACAGCTCAGTTCTGATAAGTCAGTCTGGTATAGGTACTGCTGTTTATTCAAAGGGGGCAATGCATATTAATTCACATAAGTACTTAAATGCATCATGTAAATGTGCCAGATTTAGCCACACAGGCTAAATTTCACATTTTCATATCTAAAATAAAAGACATACCCACATAACACTGAAAACACCTATGTTACGCACTATGACAAAAACATCAGATTTATTGAATTTTACCGTACTGTGAAGAATTATATGCCCATTTTATCTAATGTTTTAATATCCAGTTGGTGCTGCTCAAAAACCCCACTCCTCTCCAAGTGGGATCTCACCGAGGCTCGGCATTTTTTTTGGCCTCTTCAGCTTTGATTTTTCTCTCTCTGTTTACTATAAAAGCTCGTGTGATCACCGGCCGTTGGTTTATATTTACTGTGGCAACGGATAAGCTCCATCCTGACTGTCAACGTCTGAAAGTCTGAACACGATGTTGTCTCCAGTCGTTGTATGTTTTCATGTTTATGGAGAGGAGGACTGTTGTAATCACTCAGGCCAGAAGTTTTTAAAAGAAGTCAGCTGTTTATACCAAGTATTTGGATAAAGTCTGATCACTAATGACATTGACCGGTTTTGACTTTATTTACTAAATACTCCTAGAAAAATGTTGTGCCTCTACTTCAGTGCATTTCTGAAGCGAGGAGTAATGAGTTATGGAAACAAAGATCACTTCCACTTAAACTCGTGACGTCACGTGTCAAAGGATTTCAGCTTCTTATGGCCTCTGTCTTCATTTGTAGGTAGAGCAGAGCTCTAAACTTACACTGCGATTCTTTGAATAGTTAAGTGATTTCCTAAATTTGGGATATGAGATGTGGCAAAAACAAATATTAAAATTAAGCTGATTAGTCAAATATGCCACAAAGAGTTTCTCCATTTTCAGGGGATATTGTGTGTGGCGCTTACAAGTGCTAACCGTGCTATATGAGAAGGTTGATGAAATATTTTAGGCTTTAGGTTGCTAACTTTTTTTTTTAAGAAATTGCAACATAATTACCCGAATGTGCTGATTTATTGCCCACAGCTGACTTCCATTTGTCATTCTTTTTTGGTTGTTTATCGCTCTGGTCACTCGCTGCTACGTGTCATTTGCAACAACAAAGAAACAGCAGAGCGGTTGCAGTTCGTTGCCATGGACAGGATTTCATACAACACCCATGAACGGTTATGTCTCATACTAGAGCCATGAGTCTTTGTTGGCTCTGTCCGTGTTGTAAAATGTGGAGAGGACAAGCTAAATATAAATGTGTATTGGATTTCAAGAAGCACGAAATAGACGGTGCTGAGAGGAAAGCCGGAGAGCACACCGTGGCTGGTCCCATGGCACCGTCTGTGATGGATGGCTGTCAGCCCCTCCAGTGCCACCCCATTTCCTGGGGTCACACCACTGGAGGTCATGTCTCTCTGGAAGTCAGCCACCAGAACTCTCAGCCCCATGACGGGAAAAGCTCCGATACATCTTTGAAACTCATAAACTGTCGAATAGAGCCAAAGCAACAAAATGTAAATGTTGCACTAAATGGCTGCCAAGACAAACAGTGTCTTCGTGGTTTTTTCCAAGACTTCTTCTTGAAAATATACAACATTGACTGACTCTCAGATGTGGTATAGCGTGTCTTTATTGGAACCATATAAGGCCCATTCTTTTCTTATGAGGTAATTCTGTTTGCAGTTATATGGGGGGGTGTATCCAGTGATGTCACCCCGTAATTTACCCTATGCTCTCTTCACAGATTTGCTGATGGTCTATGTAGTGTCTGACTTCTCATCAGAGGCAGGAAATGACCAGTTATGGCTGCAACTGTTGCTGCATAAGAAGAGTCCTTAAAGACTTCATTAGTTCTTTTTAAAGCACAGCGACACATGTTCAGCTCTTACTTAACTAAATGATTTAAAAGAAGTTGGTACCGTCTAAAATATGAGAGTAGCTTTTTCAAATCATTATGCAACCGGTTGTTCAGAGTCATAACCACTTTTTCCCCATAGACGCTGAACGGAAGACTCTCGGCTTATCCTGAACCTCTTTGTTGCAAAGCTATTTATAATGCTGATATTTCCATTTCGTCCCGTTCCAGGCTGTAGATGAAATGAATGGAGCGTCGCACTCTGCCAGCTGCAGCTTGCTGGTGTTGATTGCACTGAATATGTGTAATAAAGTCAACTCTGAAATTGGAAAGCACCAAGTGTCTACAGACTGGGGACCAGATGTCAAAAACACCTAACATGAACAGCGTGACCTTTTAAAAAGTCATTTCACAAGTGTGTGATTACGGGCGTGGAGCAGAGAGGCATCTGGTTGATAACGAGGGAGTTTTTCCTCCTCACTGTCTCCAAGCGCCTGCTCACAGAGGGTCGTCTGATTGATGGGGCTTCTTTCTCATATTGTAGCATCTTTGCCTTTATGATATAAAGGTCACCAAGGCAACTGTTGTTGTGATTTGGAGCAATGTAAGTAAAACCGAATTGAACTGACCTATGCTCATATTGGTAAAGTATCTTATATATTAAAGCAATATGGAATGTAGTTTGTAAAATTAACAAAACGTATGTGTTATGTCTTACTCAGGGAGTAAATCTTGATTTGCAGTCACAAGTCTAAGCAACTATATTTGTGTAACCAAAACACTAAAACTTGCAATGTAGCATGTGAGTTGTTGCAGGGCTTTGGCTGAGGGGGGGTTCATCTCAGCGTTACTGCCTCTGGTTTGGGGCTGTAAAGCACTTCTTTAGTATCAGTCCTACACAGCATGGGGTGTGTCTAAAAGTCATTGCTGGAGCAAAATTGACAATTACCTATCCTGTCAGGGCTGTAGATCTAAGCAGAGTGATTAGGTAACAACTGTGGGTCTGACCTCACTAATGGTGCAGACACAAAATATCCTGAGGGAGCAAAGAGTGCTTGTGCCGCCAACTATTTAAACTGGCGGGGGTTGCAAGTAAAATAAAAGTCTTTTTATCTGGAGCTTTAAACTAGATATCTACACACAGCAGAGACCTTTCTCTCTGCTCACTATCGAGGGGCATACCTGGCTATCTAAGTACTCGATTTATCATGACAAGAGTTCTGTTGTTAAAAAGTCTTATTGTTGCCTGCTGTTGCTGAATGTGGCATTAATGAGAGTAGTGCGGTTGAGCTGGAAGAGCTGAGCTGAAAGGCTGTAGAGAATAGCACAGAGGGCTCATAATTATCACTGGATTTCTCACAGTGAGTTACAGCAGTTACATCATTTATTACTATATTGATTATAGCAGCTTTATAAGTCTCAATGTCTTTGTGTAATTCTCTATAATTATGTAGTTATAGCGGTTACTGAATTATGCGCAATTAAAACAACAAAATTCAGTTCGTGCACGTTACTACTCTTAGTGGTGTGCTGCGTTGCTTTATTTTGCTTGGACCTCTTCGTGCAAGTGGTTATATAAGAGTTTTATTCAATTGAGCCTGGAAAGTCTTTTTTCTAAGAAGAAATGTGAATGTGAGGAAGAAGAAAATCTGGCGTCTGATGTCCTGCTATAATGCCAGGACTGATGTGAATGACATTAAATGTCGAATCGAACCCAAAACAGTAGCTTTGAGACTTTTGTGTAAGAGTGTGTATGTGGTGGTCTTTATTCCTATTTCCTTCTGTAGCAAAAAAATGTTTGATTTGGTACAACGCCCCCCACTCCCGCTCCCATCTGCAGTCCCGTGGAGTAATGGAAGGAAGCGGGGCTTGGCTGGCAGATTGGGTAGCAGGATGGATGGAACTACTGTGGTGAACTCTGTGGGGATGAAGTCAGTGTCTGGCTCGCATTAAATCTTTACCAGACACATTCAGTCAACCAACAGCTAGATTCCAGCCAACATGCTTAGAACACATGAAGGTGTTAGCCTAGATCAAGACAAGCTGATGTCTCTGTTGCATGTGTTGGAGGAGCGCTGCGGGTGGCTGGAAGAGTGTCCCAGTAATGATTTCACTGGCTATTCTACAGAGAGCCATGTGATGTCTTATACAGCGCTGTAAAAGGTAAAGACCAGTTCAAAACTTACTAATGTTCTTGGCAAGCTGTTCACTGACGTGTGCAGGAAATATTGTCAAGCTAGTTGAAAAGAATGATGTCAACGAATATGCCACACAGCATTTGTGTTTTATTGCCCCGGCGAGAGGAGAGATGGCTTTGAGGGCTTCGCTGGTGCAGATTTGTAATGCAGGTCGGTGTGAGCTTGTAGACATGTCTGACACGTCTGCCTGAGATATCAGCCTCTGATCATAGTTAGCCTTTTTTCCATGCAAAAAATAAACATATAAATAAATAAATAAACATTTTATCCTTTTTCACAACCGCCTTAGTGAGAGAAAGTTCACTTAGCACCACAAAAATTAAGCTAAAATGTGTGAGTGCACGTGCATTATAAATAACCTTTTAAATACAAAATTACCCAAATTATTATTTATGGACCATGTCTGCATTATTCCACACTTACCTATTTTCCTCTGGCTTACTTTCATAAAGATTTTCTTTTTTTATGTATGTATGTTCAACTGCTGCTATGGCAACAAGTAAATATTGCCATGTCATGCTTTTCATCTGTGCACAAGTGGTTTCCAGGAGGGCACAGGGTAATGTTATGGTTAATACTATACTGCGTATGTATGTTGATTATCACATTTATTGGCAGCACAGCTGTATGGAGCAAGAAACTTAAAATGTCATCTGGAAAATAGATTTCAATTTTATAAATTGGTCTCCACACTTGAGTGCTATGCTGACAAAGTATGTGCTAACAAAATGCATTAATGGCTCTCAAGCATGTTGCCAGCATCTTTATATTCACGCAGTTACTGCAGTGTGCAGCATGATTACATTTGCATTAGTTGGGCCTTTGGTGACCCTCATCCTCTGTTTCAACTTCATGCACTGATTCGGTGCCAGACAATCTGCTCTAAACTTCACATTTTAAGATGTCTAACAATAATGATGAATATGCAAGAAATACTCAGTGTTTGGCGAATTGGCTCAGACTACACTTTTGCTCATGGACATCCTCCATTACGCTTTTACCAGTAGTTCAGTCGCCACTTCATAGTATTACTCAGTCTCTCCACAGATGCTGGTGACCATATGAATGTTGGACATTAGTCATATTCCTTACTGGTTTGGATTCCAGTTGTGTCTGATGTTAAATAAAAGGGTGTCATTGAAAAAAAGCAAAAAAAAAAAAAAAAAACGTCTGGAAAACTTCTTGTACCAACTTTAATGGGTACAGGCTCTTTCAACACACACATGCTTTTCTTGCAAATTCTTGAGTTTTTCCTTCAATTACCAATGTTAAACAATCCAAAGTTACTTTAAAGGTATATTTAGCTGTTTTTGAGGTTATTGAAAAGAAAAAATAATATTGTGCAAGGATAAAATGTATAAATGTAGAATTTTGTGGACCCCCATCCCCCTTACTTTAGAGTTTCCGGTCACAATGGACCAGTCAGTTTTAACAGCTCTTAAATGAACACAACAAACATTTTTCACCAACAAATTCAGTTCAATAGGTCGTTCAGTGGGTCTTTTATTTATTTGGTCATTCACTGGGCCATTCAGGGGGTCAGAGGCCGAAAGGGGTGGGGGGTGGATTCCCATTCATTTCCTATGGCGGACACTTTTGACCGGGAACACCACATATATAACAAAGTTGATTAAAGCACTCAAAATTCAATGAAAGAGGTGCTCGTTACTTTTATATGTTCAAGTTCATAGTGTGGAGGATGTCATAAGGCCTTGAAGCAATCAGATGTAAAACACAATATTTATGAGTGTTTTAATTTGTAAATCAGTCAGATTTAATCCGAACACGACAGGAAGGTTTCAAGAATACACAGGAACAGATTTGTGGAAACCGAGATGTTGTCCCATCATCTTAAACACAGTGGCCGAGATGGACATGGCCGTTCCACCTAAGTGCGTATTGAGTTTGTGGCGAGGGAACGGCCACATACGCGTAACCTGAAAAAAAAAAAAAAAAAAAAAAACAAGAAAAGGAGATAACTCACAGGTAAGAAAACAGAATTCAGTTGACTGCAAGCTGTTATCTACTGCCATCTGGTGGTGAGATTTTACACGCTCTACCTTTAATTATGAATGTTAGACTATTCAAGGCTACATGAATTGCATTAAATTTAGGTTTGAATCGGGAACACAGTAAAGCTGAAAATCATCTGAATACAAAATTTTGCAAGTCGTTAACTTTGCTGACAAAGCCAAACATTAAGCAAGTTCAACAATATGAGACATATACTGGTCAGCCTCTTCTGTTATCCCCTGATATCATTTGTAAAACTTTTCCGAGTCTCAGTCTGCTCACAAAAGAAGGACCAAGTTGAAAAGCTGAATCTGGCAAGTTTTTATTGAGCCAAGTTTTGGTCAGAAGAAAGCAACAATTCCTTATCTGCTTTCAGTCTTAGCCAGAGAAGCTCTAATTTATTGTCCATGAAGCTAAAGCTGGCTCAGTCAGTGTACCATAAAAAGTACTTTGAGTGTAATATTTGGAGGTAAAATGGTAACATATTATTGCCTTAACTCTTCTGTTGCCATTTCTGGACAGTTGAACTAGATATAAAAACACAGCATTGACACATTATCAGCTTATAAAAAAATGTATTATGAAACCAGTGCTTGCTCGCACACCCTACACATGGCGAGAAATGTGAAATATTAAAACCACTTGTCTAATATTGTGTAGCGCTCCCTCATCCCTACAAAACAGCTCTTTTACCACCGTTGCACTGATGAGGAACCTCCTGTGTCCTGTGGTGTCTGGAGCCATTCCTCCTTTGTTTTATAGCAAAGTTTGAAAAGGAGTTTATTTTTGTGGTACACATATAAGTAACATCCACAAGAAATCCAGAGAGACTGCCCAAGACGATCAATGCTCCTTATTTCTCACGTCAGTGGTTTTAATATCTGACATTCATCCTCCTATTAACTGCGTTTTTATTCCACTGACTTCTGAGAAAATCTCTTTATCAACTAAATATCCCAGTGTGTTCACCAGATGCTAACTTTCTCAGTATACTGATGCTCAACAGGTAGTTTGAAATACATCTATCATTGGATTTTTTTTGAATAAAACCAGCTGCCTGCATCTGGAAAAGAGAGCTTAAAGACTCAAAAGAAAAGCTCTGCAAGAGCTTGAGAGTTGAATAATAATTCTTTGTGAGTTCATCATGAGCTAAACCCTTCATATCACACACTGTCATTTTTGTTTAAAATATGGACTACTTCAGCACTTTTTTTTTGGTCTTTTTAAATATTTTTCAGGATGTGAAAGTTTTCTGAGTGATTAAACAGCGGCTGATTTGTGCGTGAAGCAGAATCTAGGACAAAGTGAAATGTTTGACAAGAGTTTGACTCGAAGAATTCTTTTGTTTGCAGGTTTAATTTGTTAATTATGGTTATGCTCCGAGCTTCATTGCTTATACCTACTAATAGGCAGCAGTGTTGTGCTCATTAGCGAGTGGAGCACAGCAAGTCCCCATTTCTCCTGACATCCTGACTGTGTAAAGCAGTAGGGGAGATGGTACTGGTAGCCATCGCTCAGACGTAAGCATTCATTCCCACTAATACTTTGTGTTTTATAGAAAAGGGAAAACAGCCTTCAGTCTGCCTTACAGCGCTTTTTTTTTTTTACACGTGTTACAGGGAATTAGTGATACTTAATGAAGGATAAGCTTCCAAGTTTGTGTGCAGTCCTGCTGTTTTTCTCTGAAAGAAATGGGAGAAGGAAATGTAATTTTTTCTCATTTTAATGCTATTTTTAATTATTTGCTACCACTGCTCGTTCTATTTACACATATCTGTTAAAAAATTCCAGTGGTAGCACTGATTTAGTTATTGCCCATGCTTCAGAAATATTAAAGACGCAGCGCAGATGGTTTTAATTAGCCTGGCATGCACCATAGTCAAAAAGAATTAAGTTTAATGCGTGTTTGTTTAGAAACTCGAGCAGCATGGAACATAATGGGACAGTATTCACAGACCTGCATTTATTTTAAAAAGGAAACATTTTTACCTAATAGTAATGTTAGTATTGCTACATGACAGGTTTTGGCTTTAACAGAGTGCTCCAACATTATTTCAGCAGATCAATTCTCTTGTAAATGTTGCAACAAATACTAAATCTTCACAAACGCCATCAGCTTTGTATTCACTAGTTATTCCTAACATGCAGTCACGGCTAATGAGCACATCATAGAAAACAACCTGAGGCAACTGCACACACACACAGCACTGAAGCATCAACAAACACGCTTCCCCGGTACAGCGCAGGCCAGCTTTCCTTGACCTTCTCTATTACTCATTTCGGGGAAATGAACAGCAAAGAACTGGGTTCTGTATTCCAGATGAGCACATCATAGGTTTCAGGAGAAACCGTGTACGATGTGGGGGGGCTAATATAAACATCTCTCCTGTAAAGTTCGAGCTGCCCAGTGCGATTTGGGTTTTGTCAGTTATGACCAGCAGCTCAACATCTGAGATTAATGACGCTAAGAGAGCACCGTTACCCAGCAGCGAGGACTCTAGAGATCACCCGCGAGTGGATCTTTTTAAAAACGGGCTAAATCCTGCTCCATCTACAGAGCAGCTGAGGTATTACCTCAGGCAACGGCTATTTACTGGAGATTTCCTGTTTTCCAAAGTGAAGAATCTATGATTCATATGACTTCCTGGTTTTGATTAAAGCGCTAAAAGATTATTGATTTAAAGCATATTTTTGTCCAGAGCAAATTTTATGTTGCAGATGGGGGGCAAATTAAAAAACAAAACAAAAAAAAGCAGGAAGTTTCTTGGTGTTGAGCTATCACGTGGTGTTAGAACAACTTTACTGTGTTGGCATTGACTCTACTGAAGGGATGGTTGAGATCTGGCCACTGTGAAGCTGATGATCTAAATCACGACCCATCATGGCCTGTAGATGGGGATGTTGTCATTCTGGAAGAGATCACTCTTATGAGTACAGAAGTATTGTTTTGCAACAATGTAATAATTGTGATTAATTTTGTATTGGTCGGACTCTAATGTGTTATCCCTGTGTATATCCTGTTAGATTTGACCCCTTTCTGATTGAAATATAAAACTGCTTTTTTTAGATGTAAAAAATCCAGGTTAAATAAAGGTCTGGACTGAGATCACCAAAAAGGAATAATGATATAACAAGATTAAGCTCAAACACTCAAAGTTCTTCTTGCCCCATTAAAGGGAGGATTTTCTTAGTATGGTCCCCAAAGTTAAAGTTTGTTTTTTGAGTTTTTCTTCTTCAACAGAAGATAATTAAAACTACGGTGGTACGGCAGTAAGATAGACAAAAACAAAATTGTGGTCCATTTTATTTCTGTGGATATTTGACATTCATTTACAGCAACAGGGACATACTGTACTTAAACTGCACTTTATGGTTTTCAGGTTATGTTCCTTTTCAGATTTGTACAACAGCGGCACATATTTGACTACTGAACACCATCGATAACTTTCAATACAGTGCTCTGTACAGTGGTGTGAAAGCAGGAGAGGCATGCTAGTTTGTAGCGCCACGCTGGAGAAAATGTAAGTGCAGTCCAACTGTGCTTCATTATTTGTTAATAACTATATTACCTTTGTAAAATCAGCACCAATCACATCGCTTGTAATGGTATCGCCAAAATACATTCAGAATAGCACCTTTACAATTTACGTGACAACAAAACGTAAGAAAAGAGTACAAAAATATTAAGATAGATGAAAGACTGTTGTTAGCTAGTTACAATGTGCCATTACAATGCCAGTAGATCCTTAATAAGTCAAACTCTCTGTGACAGGAAGTTTTATTAACCAGTGATGTGTTCAAATTCCTTAAATAAATTAAAATAATAGGGGTAACATTGTACAGTTTCGTAGCTGTGATAGTAGCTTAGCAGCAGGCTTGTATTTCCATGCTGCAAACATGTTTTTATATGAAAAGGAATTTTTCCCAGTAATAGAAATGCAACACTTTAAACTAACATACAAAATGTTTGATAGAAGAACATAAAAAAAAAGTTCCTGATACATTCTGAATTTTCAGATGTGAATTAGATGCTCTCTGCATTTTTTAACCACAAAGAGGGTGCAGGGTAATGAAATGAACTTCAGATGTCTTCCGAACAGGATGTTCTGCTCTGTGATCAAAAGATCCCACAGAAGCCAAGATTTGGAACAGGACTTTTCCTGCTATGATTCAGTCGCAAGTCAAGATACACAATAATTATCCACTTGCTAACATCCTGGGGGGGCAGAGTCATGTGGAAAGCAGCATGGACGATCAGTAGGGGTAGGGTGAGATGGAAATGTAGATGATAAAGATGCTCTGGTAGGTAATGCGGCCTTGCAGCGATATAGTGGTGGCCTGCACTTTGAGCCTCACTAGTCCAGGTCTGTCCAGAACCTGCAGGGTGTAGATGATCCCTCTGCCGGCCTCATCTCTGATACCGAACACTTGCCCCAGCCCGCCTGCCTCCGGTTCTTGCTCAAGTATTGTAAAGGATGTGCGCTCCTGCAGGATGCCAGACTCTGAGAAAGCTGACAGTCGTACCACGTTGTGATTGGCTGGAATGCCGGAGGGAAGAGTGAGCAGCTTGTACTGCAGGAGCAGAGGAGAGCCTCCGGTGGCGCAATCCAGCAAGCAAGGCCTGTAACAGGTCCTTTAAAAGTCGTCCGGAAAAAAAATAAATTATTAATTCATATAATGAACATAATTTTGCATTTGTGTGGTATCTACAACTTAATTAATAACCCTGTATAACACTTATTAATGTTGCAAATTACCCGGGTCTTCTTCCACTCTGGTAGGATGCAGGGCAGGGTGTATCCAGACACTGGTATCCTCCTCGGGTGTTAAAACACATCTGGTTGCGTCCACACTGGATGCCTTGTTCTACACACTCATCAATGTCTAAGAGAAAGAGAGGGGATAAGTATATAGCTGTAATAATTTGAGGGGAAGGTGGAAGTTTTAAAACAGTTTAAGGAGACATTTACCTTTACAGCTTCGGCCGTTGGGTAGCAGCTGGTATCCAGGGGGACACAGGCACTGGAAACTACCAATCGTATTTCGGCATTCATGTTGGCACGGTTTCTTGAGGAGGCACTCGTCCACATCTGTAAGTGGAAAACAACAGAACATTGTTTGGGCTTATATTGTAAGAATCCTTTGTTATTTTACATCTTTTGGAGTCTTTTTGATTTCAACTTACCAACACACTTGCCGTCTCTGTTGGTGTACCCGACAGGACAGCTCTGCCTGGTGATGCGAGATACTCCATGGGAACGGGAGAGGATTGGCCTGCCGAGGGATGACACCAGCTGTGGGACGAGTCTCGCCCTGACTCTGGTTCCGTTTGTGAAGGTGTGCCCTCTCTCAAGCCCTGCGCAGGAGCGCCCATCGCCGAGTAGCACTGTCCCAGGGGGGCACAGACACCTGAAGCTGCCCGGCACATTGCGGCACTGATAGGCGCAGGGATTTGGCGTTTGCAGACACTCATCGATGTCTGGAAATGAAAAACAAAAGTTAAGTAGTGATTTGTGCTTCCGTTGGGTGTGATGTTTAGGGTTTTTTTGTTAAACAAACGTAATAATTACCCAAACATGGAAGCCCAACTCCCTGAGATCGATAGCCTCTGGGACACACGCATCCATAACCTCCGACTGTGTTTCGACAGATCTGAGTGTAGCGACACATGTGACTTCCATCCTGGCATTCGTCAATATCTGAAAAATGTCCAGATCAAAAAAGGATGATTTTCACACAGTCATATCCAGTGTTGGGTAAGTTACTTTAAAATAGTAACTTAGTTACATTACTAGTTACTTCTCTCAAAAGTAACTCAGTTACTTCAAGTTACTCGTTACTTTCAAAGTAACTAGTTACCAGGGAAAGTAACTTTGGTTTTACTCAGACTTCTCTTGTTAATGTGTTGCTTCCATAACTTTGCCAGTCTTCTAGCTTGCTTACTTGCCACAGTGCACTGTGCCACCTACCAATAGAAAGGAAAAGATAATGTGCACATTTCCACGAGAGAAATCCCACGCCTGGACCGTCATTGACTGCTGCCATGATTCTAGCCTACGTCACAGCGTCATGTGCGTCTTTTACATCCAACACAAAAACTGCAGTCGTGGTGCTTTGATTGTACTCAGAACTCGGAAATTCTGCCTTCTGAATAGGAAGATGTAGGTAACACCAGACTGCAGATGAGCTGCATACAGGGCTGGACTGGGACAGAAAATTGGCCCGGGCGTTTTGACTAGAGACTGGCCACCATTATAGGAAAAATCATAAAGCCTTTGAATGAAAACAAACACTGTTGTGACAGTGATGTTCACTGTTCTGATGGTATATATGCATCAGTCTATCAATCGTTTGTTGTAAGATTCAGATAATTATTTAATAAAAGCTAGACATTTTAAATGAGAATAAGAAAGAAAAGTATTTCTTTGTGCCCCCCTCTCCCTGTTAATGCCCTACATGCCCCCCTGGCAACACTTTGCTAGACCCGCCCCTGCACAGTTACCAGCTGTCAGCTACATAAAAAAGGATCCTGGTGTTATTTGTCTCTCAGAAACAGTTCATAACTTCAACTCATTCATGTCACCTAAAAGGTAAACCTGTTTCTCCATCACAGCTCTGATGGTTCAGTAAGGACATCTCCTGGTTTCATCTTCATGTTTCCCTCTCACCACATCTCCAAACCGACATCATGACCAGCAGCTGTTACAGCTGTGGCTCCAGCAAACATCAGCTGATACTAGAAATTAATATTAAATAAATTCTAACAACAGCTGATCAAGCTTAAACGTGCTGCTGTTGTTTAGCGCGACATCCGTTGGTTTCCTCTTTCTGGCGCAAAGTGGGCGATAAATAAACAAGAGAGAAAAGCCGATCAGCTGATCATTGATCAGTTTTCATGACTGAAGTAGAAACGGGAGAGGGAAGGGAGAGAATGAAAGAAGAAGAGGCAGCTGTGCAGCGTAAACAAAGAATAACTCCAGCTTTGTGCCTTTTTCATTGTAGCTGAATTACGGGACAAACTGTTCCTTTTCACCTCAATAAGAAACGCGTAATATTTTCTCTGAATACCAGACGGGACGGTTGGCAACTCTAATAACTTATGAACAAAATAAAGTTCAACATCATTAACTTCACAGCACCACCCAGCTGTATAGAAACTCCGTCATGCTAGCTAGCACGCAGTACGGAAAAAGTCAGAATAACGAAAATAAACTCCACCTAAACTTGGTTCATATCTGACCCAGATAGACTGCAGGTCAGAACTTCTTACCTGAAGTTCAGTTCACACTTGGACCTGCGGCCGCCTCGGGCCTCTCCTCCTCCTGCCTCCCCTTTCCTTCATCCAGCTGCTGGCCTCCACCACTTGCTAATGTTACTGAATCTGTGGAAGCTCCGCGATGCCACCACACGAAGTAACGAGTAACGAGCCCATCTAAATCCCAGTAACGACTAACGCGTTCCTGATTTTGGCACAATAACTAGTTACCGTGCTCGTTACCACAATAATAACGTAGTTACTGTAACGCGTTACTTAATAACGCGTTAGTCCCAACACTGGTCATATCCAGCTATACCTTAACGATAGATTAAGGTTAATGGTTATATTGACAAAACCGATAACTTTAGTTTGCTTTTCCTCACTTTGGCTAAATAAAGGTTGATTTAAGCCTGGATTATGCATCTTGTTCTTGTTGTATTTTTCCTGAAATTATCATTTTCTCTTTATTAAGAAAAAAAAAGACCCCTTTACACACGCCTGTGTTTAGTGATTGCTCCTACACTGCAAACACTGCCTCTTTTACGTGAGTGCACTTGGCTAGATTGGGACGACCTGAGCTAATATGTGTGTTAATGCTGACTGCGATTGCTGACATGAAGCCAGTTAAAGAGAAGATATCCTGAGTACCTTAAAGCTGCCGTGCAGCAGTGTCTACCATAAACTTTGCTGCATCTTGTTACAGAAGTTTTCTTTTCGCAGCAGTGGATTTACAGTTCATAAAATCTTTTGCTCTCTATTTGGCCTCTTTTGACCAGTGATCAGTGGTTCTTTTGGCTTTCAAAAGGATTACAGGGGGTTTCATTTCCACTTATTAGGAAAACCATTTTAGCAAATTCACGATACAGTGTTGAAGGGTTGGAGGTAGAAGCCAAATCTGAGTCTTTCAAGGCATGAATGAGTTCATGCTGTCAGTCAATAAATTAAGCAGTGATTAATGAACAGGAACTGTTAAATGAAGCAATAAAGGCGTGTGCTGCTGAACTTGGGGAGCCGCTACAACGAGTCTTCAACCTCAGTCTGCGACTGGGGAGAGTGCCCGCCCTATGGAAGACATCCTGCATCGTCCCGGTCCCCAAAAAGAACCGGCCCAATGAGCTGAATGACTTCCGACCGGTGGCACTGACGTCACATCTTATGAAGACTCTAGAGCGGCTCTTCCTCAACCTCCTCCGACCACAGGTACAACATGCCCAGGACCCACTACAGTTTGCATACAAGGCGGGTGTCGGAGTGGAGGATGCCATCCTGTACCTCCTACACAGAGCCCACTCACACCTGGATGGGGGAAAAGGCACGGTCAGGATCCTGTTTCTTGACTTTTCCAGTGCCTTTAATACCATCCGGCCCTGTATGCTTCAGGAAAAACTGAACAGGATGGAGGTGGACCCCTGCCTGGTCGCTTGGATCTCCGACTACCTCACCGACAGACCACAGTACGTCAGGCTGAAGGACATCACGTCTGACACAGTGGTCAGCAGCACAGGAGCACCACAGGGAACTGTGCTGTCCCCTCTTCTCTTCACCCTGTACACCTCTGACTTCGGCTACAACTCTGAATTATGCCACATTCAGAAGTTTGCAGACGACACAGCCATCATGGGGTGTATCTGGGATAATCAGGAAGAGGAGTACAGAAGTCTGGTGAGGAACTTTGTCGCATGGAGTCACACAAACCACCTGCAACTCAACACCTCAAAGACTAAGGAACTGGTTGTGGACTTCGGGAGGTCCAGAGCAGGTCCACTGCCGGTTCAGATAGAGGGGGAGGAGGTGGAGGTGGTCAACAAGTACAAGTACCTCGGGCTGTGGGTGGACAATAAACTGGACTGGTCATGCAACACAGAGCACCTGTATAAAAAAGCCCAAAGCCAACTGTACTTCCTCAGGAGGCTGAGGTCTTTTAACATCTGCAGGAAGCTCCTGAGGATGTTTTACCAGTCGGTGGTTGCTGGAGTACATTTCTATGCTGTGGTGTGCTGGGGGAGCAGCACAGCAAAGAAGGACTCATCCAGGCTGGAGAAACTGATCAGGAGGGCTAGCTCTGTGGTCGGCATGAAGCTGGACACTCTGGTGACAGTGGCAGAGAAAAGGACATTAAAGAAACTGATGGACATTATGGACAATGCCAGGCATCCTCTGCACACGGCCATTAACAACCAGAAGAGTCTGTTCAGTGACAGGTTGCTTCTCCCAAAGACAAGAACTAACAGACTTAAAAACTCCTTTGTCCCACACGCCATCAGACTGTTTAACTCCTCTCTGGAGGGGAGAGGGAGGGGAAACAGGAGGACAAAGGAGGGGGGAACAACTAAGCTGTAGTGCCTCTTCACCTCACTGTGCAATACCTTTTGTGCAATACTTTTGTAAATAGTCAACAGTGCAATAGACTCAATACTTGAAATGTGCAATTCACTTGTATTTTTATTTTTTATTCCTATTTATTCTATTTATCCCCTTCGTATATATTTTATTTATATTGTCTCTGTATTTATATATATATGTGTGTGTGTGTGTGTGTGTGTGTGTGTGCGTGTGTGTGTGCGTGTGTGTGTGTGTGTGTGTGTGTGTGTGTGTATATATAATATTCTGTAACTATGTAACTTCTGTCGGTGCTGTGCTTTTTTGGAAATCGAATTTCCCAGAGGAACCCACCCGAGGGATTAATAAAGTTCTATCTATCTATCTATCTATCTATCTATCTATCTATCTATCTATCTATCTATCTATCTATCTATCTATCTATGTCTAAATAAATAAAGTGGATAAAAGCAGCTTACCCACGCAGGCCCCATTCTCTGCTTTGGTCATTCCAGCTGGGCAGCTGTCGAAACACTGGTATCCTCCTTCTGTGTTACGGCACTGCTGGTGAGCCGGGCATACGTTCCTCGTGCATTCATTGATGTCTGCAAAAGTTAAACCGTCACATCGGAGCTGTTAGTAAATATTCTGAAGGGCCCGCATTACTGTGGATGCTGTATCAATGGAAAATACATCCAAGGGGAATAAACAGGCTTTTCAACATTATAAGTATAAGAAGCAGCGTTACAACAAAGAACACAAACTGAACACAAACTTCCTTATATTTTGTGCTAAGTTTGTATATAAAAAAATGCAGTTGGGTGTAGTCTTATCTTTTGAAATCTTCTGTAGCATAACTTAATAAGAATTCAAACAAGTTAAGGCAGGCAGGTAGTTTTTGTTCTTTTTATCTCAACTGACCAATGCAGTGACGTCCTGACAGCTGGTATCCAGGGTGGCAAACACAGCGGTAGGAACCCAGAGTATTGAGGCACTGGTGCTGGCACGGGGAGACAGCGGACTCTTGGCACTCATCTACATCTAAAAGACCAATTCGACACATACAGCAGGGCTTTATCGCTGATTAACACTTAAGTGATTGGCAAGAAATGAGATTTTTATTATTGTTGCAGGTGCAAATATAATAAAATATTACACGAACAGGAAAATAATGAGACGTTTATGCCTCCATATGAAATGCTGGACATTTTAACAGTGATTAACAGCTGCTTGCCTTCACAGCTGGTTCCTGTGATGCTGGCCTTAAATCCTGGTCCACACTTGGCCTGGCAGCGATACGTTCCCACTGTGTTGACACACTGCTGGTTGTAGTGGCACATGTGTGAGCCTTGGGAACATTCATCGATATCTGCATGAGGGAAACAGTTAGTGAGATCATTTTAGATTTACTTAAGTAGGACATTATCTCTGTGCACTGTGTATTGTAATATTGGATATTGCAAAAAAATCACCCAGCAACTTTTCTTTGTCTTACCTTGGCATACATTGGTGTCTGCAGAAATGGTGAAGCCAGACGGACAGGTACAGGAAAAGCCTCCCATAATGTTGTTACACGAATGAGAGCAGGGAGACTGGAGCGCACACTCATCTTCATCTAATAAGAATGCATTTGATGATAATAATAAAATAGAACAGTCACAAATGTTCAAATAAATGGTGTTAAAAATGATTGAGGTATTAAAAAATAAGCACAGCATACCAGCACAGTAGGAGGTGGTGTCAAGAGTGAAACCTTTAGGGCATGCGTCTTCATAACCATCTGCAAACACAGAGTACATGCAATGTTAGGCTTTCCAACAGATCCTGGATTTCATGTAAAATCGAGTTTAAATTGCTGGAATTTTTTAATATTTTTGCAGACCTGGTACGTGTAGGCTGGCAGTAACATGGAAGTCCAAAGTGAGCGTAAACATGTTGTAGGCACTATTCATCCCAGAAACCTTGAGCAGTTGAAGCACAGGACCCTGGCGCTCTTCCTGGCCCTCGTAAATAATTGTGTGATTACAACGCAGCACCATGGGGCTTCCTCCTCTCTGGTGGGTTTGCGTTGACCACGAGTACAGCTGCCCTTGGCCCGTCTGCACATATGACTCATCGAACTCCTACGGGGCAGGAGTGAAATCGGGTCACACAAACTAAAGAGGATCGGAGGTGTGAAACTAAAGTGTCATGTCTTTAAGTCAGGATTTGATCTGAATGATCTTTAAATACACATTGCGATGAAAGCTGTGAACACACCTGAAGGCTCATGTGAGATGATGATAATGAAGGAGGAACAAATCCGTTAATTACTATGTCAATTAGCAAAACACCCTCCGAATCCAGACCTCTGGCAACATGAGTCAAACGTAGGATTTCCCCTGTTAGAAGAGATTAAAAAACCAAAAAACATAACACTGTAAATCCACTTAAAACCACAAGGGGGCGTGCTGCTTAGAAGCACAAGCCTCCATGTTCAATGTATGTGACTGCTAGTAAGTGCTGCCATCTACTGACTGTTTTACAAAAGAGCGCATAATGGACATGAAAAACTCAACATTTGTTGTTGTTCCTGTAAAATCACACCACAGTTTAGAAGAAACTAAACAGAAATAAAAAGAGTTGAACAAAACTTATCTTAAGCCGAGTACTTTCATCGATTAAATATGCAGTGCATGACCTTAAATAAATGAATCAAAAGCTTTAAATATTAACTGGCATATGCACGGAAAACAAAGCAAAAATGTGTAGTAGGCAAAGCTCACCAGTCTCGAACTCCAGCTGAGACTCCTGTCTGAACTGGCCCTGAGTGAAAGCGTAGCCATTTCTGGCTGCTCCATTCTGCAGCACGGTGGTCCAATAGATGGGTGCAAACACAGACACCAGCACCCGCAGCAAGGGACCTACAACAAGACAGCATTAGCTCTGTGCCTCTGCTGCTCTGCTACACATCAACATGTGATTTGAACAAGATTGGGAATGCATCCCCAAGAATTCAACTCTTTCTAGTAAAATTCAGCGTGACCACTGTTTAATGAAGTGGTAACTGTTAGGTATGAGGCTGAGGTCAACAGCAACCAATGGTACACAATGGTACATGCCATCACTCACCCACAGTGGGAGGAATATTGTCAAGGCGTGCCTGCACAGTGCTGCTCCCCTCGTCATCATTGTCTGTAATGTTGGCCTCCAGGTAGGACACACCAAACTCTCTGTCATTGACCATTCCTATCAGGCTGCCTCTAGTCCTGCGTGGAACCTCACCTGGCAGCACCAAAATACGTTTAAATAAGCTACATTAACTGAAATTCATTAATATCAGGTTGTCCTAAACGCTCCCTGAAAGTGTTTAAAGTTACTGACGTGGACTGGAAAGAAAGAGCATACTTCTGTGTTAGACACCACTCCTCATTTAATTATTACTTATTATTAATCTCTGGCTTTCTTCCATATTGCGTCTCTTGTCCTGTCTTCCTCCCTTCACCCCCAACTGGTCACAACAGATGACTGCCCCTCCTTGAGCCTGGTTGTGCCGGAGGTTTCTTCCTGTTAAAAGGGAGTTTTTCCTTCCCACTGTCACCAAGCGCTTGGTTTTCTCTGTATTATTTTTAGTTCTTATGGTACTGAGCTAACTTGAGGGGACTGCTGTTGTGATTTGGCAGTGTATATATAAAATTGAATTGAAGGGTTGAATAATGAAATATTTTGTAGTTATTGGCAACGGCCAAGATTGCAAATACTGAGATAATATATTTTAATTTTCAAATTTCCTCATGCATTACACAGACATATTTTTTTGGAGGCATCAAAATGAATCGAAATGAATAACAAAGCCACTGGTACCTGGACACAAGCCGACCTGACATTTTCTAGAGTCGATACTGGGGCCGCTGCATGATCGGCCTCCATTAGCTGGTTCTGGGTTGTTGCATAGTCTGATTCGCTCTTGGAAGCCTTGGCCACAGGTGCTACTGCATGGTCCCCACTCCTGCCAGCTAGAGTAGCCTCCATTGACTAAGAGAGGAAGAGAAGAAAAGAATTTTCAACAGTGGGTCCTCAGGAAGTTCATTTGCACAGGTTATGTTGTGCAAACTTGCTGTTGTGCAAAGGAAAGGAGCACTTGCAACACATGAAAGCAACAGACATGAATAAGTGAACACGGGGGGAAACTAACATTTTAAAGTCGTTCTTAAAAGTGGATTGGAGGCAGTTTGGGAAGTACATTATGGTACAAACTTGTTTGAATTTTTTATTTCATAACCCGTTAAATAAATCATATAGACAGAACTCACTCTGAACCTTGAGCGTAATGGTCCTCTCAGCTGTTCCAGCCTCACTTTCAGCCACACACTGATACTCCCCTTCATCTGCAGCCTGTAGATCAACCAGGTTTAGCTGATTATCGAATTATCTAAGGAACAGTTATCCTTTAATAGGACTACAAACCTTCCAGACAAACATATCTCTGAATTGGGTACAGTTTTACAGTTTAGGGAAATTACCATACAAGCAAACAAAATCTGACATTTTCAATGGGGCAGTTGACTTTATTCCATTGAATTGTTTGTCATAATTAATATTACAGGGACAGAGAGAGGAAATTTCATAATAAGAGCACTCTGCTGGAAGGACAGTCATCTGTCTGTGAGAAAGTCTCAGCTGCAGGCTGTGCAATTACAGCAGCAGTTAGAGACCATAATAAGGTTAGAGGCTACGGAAAGAGGGGCAGAGTCTGGGAACATACAGCATTCTGTTTGTTTCTTCCCTCTGAGCCTAATGCTGTTAGCCTCTCCGGCTGAACTGAATCTGATTTAGATGGGAGCAGGACACTACAGGACAGTCACACGCTGTTCCTCTACCCAAGGGTATTGTAGATGAAGCTCAGATGGGATGAATAAAGCGCCGCTGTTCTACTCAGATTGCGTGATGGAGCCTTCTTGCGCAAACTACATCGGAAAATGTTTCATGCCAGAGTGAGCTAGGCTTGACAGAACTTGTTTAGAAGCAGGATTACTGCTCAAAAGAACAGAAATAGGAGGAGAAAAGAAAATGTTATATTTACAGTGGTGCTGTAAATGACCAGAGATCCGTTGTGGAGGGTTTGCATTCGGAGGAAGCGAGGTAGCGGTTTTCCATTTCTGAGCCAGCGGAGGACAGGGCTGGGGTCTCCGTGGACGGGACAGTCAAGCACAGCAGAGCCACCCTGAATGACTGTCTGAGACGTGTGGGCTTCACCCTTCAACACCGGAGGCTCTGGAAACACATAGCATGTGTATTTTCAGATAGAATGTGTCATAATGTAAATATCTATAGAAAGTTCAGTGAGCGGGAATCCTCGAGGATAAATCTCACCTCTGATACGGACGAACGAGAGCGCTCTAATGGAACCCACGCTGTTTGCTGCTATGCACACGTAGGTCCCAGCATCACTCCGAGTCACATTCTCAATGATGATGGAGCTTCTGCCTGCCTCATCTACAGTGGCACCTGCAACAGTTTTGCAGTTTTACACCACAGTTTTATTTTAAATTAGGCTTCTTTTTTTTTAAACTGAATGCATTACACATAATAACAAATACAGTAATCTGTGTGGCAATTATGAGCTGTTTAACTGAAGAAAAAAAGGAAAACACTACCTGCATAGGGACTGTTGTTGACAGTCCAGGAGATAGTAGGAGAAGGCGTTCCCTGAGCATGGCACGATAAGGCAAGAGTCTGCCCTTTGTTTAGCATTGCATCGCCTGGCAGCTCCTTGAATGCAGGCCTCATATTGATGGTCAGTCGGATGTCTTGCCTCGCAGAGCCTGCTGCATTGGTGGCTACGCATGTAAACACACCAGCGTCTCCTGACTGTTGAAGGAAAGAAGCAGCAGCTGAGTGTTGCACATGGAACTACAGAGAGATGCAGTTCATAATAAAGTGCAGAGAAAGCATGACATAGAGGCTAACCTCAGCCCTCTCTATGATCAGCTCTCCTGACCGTAAGACGGTGAATTTGCCAGGGAGGTTGGGCACCACGCTGCCGTCCTTCTCCCATGACACTTTAGGCTCTGGTGAACCCTGAGCAGCGCAGGGCAGCAGAGCCTGAAATCCTTGGATAACTGACAGTTGCGTCTGTGTAGGAGCAATCACGGGTGGGACTGAAAAGAGACACCACTATTAACACAAACATGTTACGACACAGCGCAGCTTGTAAAGTGCTTCACTCACCTTGAATGAGCAGCCTCATATCATGGCTGGCTCTGCCGGCGGGGTTTTTAGCGGTACACGTGTAAAGACCCGCGTCGCTGCGCTGGGTAGAAATAATTGCCAGAGTTCCATTGGAGAAGACGCGCACATGAGCGCCATCAAGCACAGGCCTCCTCTCTTTGTGCCAGGTGACTTCAGGCAGAGGCTGCCCATCAGCTATGCACTCCAGGCTGACTGGCTGGCCTAGCACAGCCATATACTCGACATGAGGCACGCTCAACACTGGTGGAACTGCGGAAACATAAGATGAGCAGATATTTATTTGCAAATTTCCTAAAATGTATGTAATGTTTCATAAGATTATGAAACATTACATAATGTTATTCCCATGGTGAGATAAAAAAATCGGCATTACCTTGAAGGACTAATTTTGTCCGGCCCACAGCTACACCAGCTTCATTCTTTGCCAGGCACTGATAGGTCCCTGCATCACCAAGCGTCACACGGGAAAACTTCAGAGCTCCGTTCGGGAGCACAGCCAGCCTGTGACCTAGACACAAAGTCACATGAAAATTACTGGTCCACATGAGACAGGTCAAATTAAAGCCCACAGCATGATGACATTGCTGTCTTATCTGTAAAACGTTAAAACAAAACAAAGAAAAGATTCTTGTTGGAGTATGACTTAGTTGCTGTTAAATGTGTTGGATTCTAATATATGAAAACTGTGCATAATTACAGCAATGTTCATCTGTCTGTCTCTTCATAAATAAGGATTTGGCTCATATTTTTTGTACCGTTACCTGTTGCTATGGGAACTCCCTCTCTTTGCCAGGTGATGGATGGTCTGGGGAAGCCCTGAACCTCACAGGGGAGAAGAGTCCCGTGATTCAGCACTACTTGTACCTCTTCTGCCATTGGTCTGATCTCTGGCAGCTCTGTGTGTGGAAGACAGAACACAGTGTCATATGGTTTCATACATTTTAACATAAACATAATAAGATAACATATGTCCTTGGAGGCCTACCATGCACTGAGAGAGAGATGTGTTTGTGAGCCACTCCAGCTGGGTTTCTGGCTGAGCATGTATATTTGCCAGTATGACTGGGCAAAGCAGCAGTTATCTCCAACTCTCCTGCATTAAAGTGAGTACAAAGAACATGTGTTTACAGAGGACCGTGATGTATGAAAATGTAAGGAAACAGCAACTGGTGTGCTGCTTTACCAGTGGGAAGGATGCGGTAGCTTCCTCCTCTGGAGCTCAGTTTGGCTCCACCCTTCGTCCAGGTGACAGTGGGCATTGGGCGTCCTTGTATGTGACAAGGCAACACGACAGGAGACATTTTCACAGCTTTAACTGCCGTAACATCATCTTCAATAGATGGAGGGACTACGGGAGAGAACAGCAAATTTGTGGGCTGAATTATCTGAAACAGCATTCTACAGCCGGCTGATTTTCACAACACTTTAAATCAATACCTTGCAGGATGACCTCGATGACTCTGCGCTCCTCTCCAACATCATTGACTGCAGTGCACTCAAAATAACCTTCATCCTCATTGGCTGGGGACAAAAGAACCAGAGACCCTGAGGACAGTAACCTGAACAGATAAGCAGAACTGCATCAGCTTTGAAGTTTTTATAGCTGTACGAGTTGTACTGCATACCAATTGTGTATTTGAAGCGTACAGGCATAGCTTTGTCTATACCTGTATGCACCAGGCTGCTGGCTGATATCCAGGGGAGTGCCATTCCTCTTCCAGGATACTTTAGGAGAAGGTATACCTGCAGCCTCACAGCTAAGCAGGGCTCTGATACCAGTGGTTACTGTCACGTTGAATGGACCCGGACTGATTGAGGGACCCACTAAAAGGACACAGAAGACCTTCAGCTAAGCTGTTATAACAATAAAAAATTGTGCTAAAAACTGAATCTGCTGGCATCCCCAAAATCTTCATAAGCTAAGTACTGCTTATACTGTCTTTACCAAACACACGAAGATCCACTCCTCGGTGATCTGAGCCAGCCTGGTTGGACGCGGTGCAGTAGTAGCGACCAGCGTTATTCAGCTGAGCTGCATGTACGCGCAACGAGCCCTCGGATAATATGGTGTATCTGAAATGCACGAAAGATGAATGAGTTGGGGATACACCGCGTCTGTGTTCGACAGATACAGTCGAGTGTGACGTATACAATTACAGACACCTGTGAGAAATCTCAGGACGTACTTATTGTTATCTTGACGCACGGGGAAGCCGTCTTTCCTCCACATGACCACAGGTGAGGAGTCGCCTTTGACTTCACAGGGTAAAACTGCATCCTGGCCAATATGTACAGTCACCACTGAGCTGCTCTCCTTTATTACAGGTGGTACTGGAAGTAAAGAGACAGAATCTTGTTGTGTTTAGCATATAAAACTCTTTTTTTCTCCCCAGACATGAATGTTGAACGACACACCAAACACTTATTTCCCTTAAAACCACCCTAAACGCACAAACAGTGGTTTCCCTTGAAACTTGCTTGAGTAGGTGGCTCTTTTTAAGCCTCTCTTCAAATGATGATGTTACATGTTACCACATGTTACTTCTAATTCTTTACTCAGCCTCCTAAATAAACTTCTTGAACTTTGCTCCAGCTACCCACCTACAGTCAACCTTTAATGGCAGCATTAAAAGTTGAAATACGACAGGGGAATTTCTCTTTCATCTCTATTAGTCCTCACACATATAAATATTTAGGAATCTGGATCACATGCAAGTACAAAGTTACTTACCACCTTTCTAAATTAATACAACACAGAGATTTGATTGGTTTCTCACAAAGTGATTGCACATGTCGCCCAAACTTTGTGCAAACAGTTGCAGTCTGTTGCAGACAGGTTGCCAACAGTCTGACTGAGTCTTTGTTAATGAGCAAAACTCAAGGGGACTCAACTCAACGGACTGCCAGTTGGTTGTATTTTAGTTTTATTCCTATACAGCAGGAATGCTGCTGAGGTCAAATATGTCATCTTTATCCCAGAGTTATCCCAGTTGATGTATTATCAGCTATAATAGTAAATATAACAGTATAGTAGAATAAAATAGAATAATAGTAGACTAACTCCATCTTATAGAAACATTTATGGCAGGTTTCAGTAGCAGTGTTGGTATATTTGACAACCTCATTATCCAGCAGGAAAAATGACTTGAGATAACTTTATCTTATTGGATAAAAAGTGTAACTTTGATAACATGATTAGCAGATGAAAAAGGGGATAAATCACAATATATGTGCAATATTCAGCACTCAGCACATCACACTAGTATTGCATTGTGAAGAACTGTGATAATATCATACTGTGGGGTGTCTGATCATTTCCACCTCGAACAATTAATTAGGCTTCTGTTCTATTGTACTGCAGAGCCTCAGCTACAACTAGCTACTCTTTGCATGTATCTATGACCTTCTTATGTAAGTTCAAAATAAGTCATGACAATGTATTAAAGTGACAGCTCTTTTAGCTCTTTTAAACATTTGTTTGTTTTTTCTAACAGGCATTTCAGAAACTAGTGGCTCCGTGGTGTAGTGGTTAACACATTTGCCTTACATGTAGGTCCCCGGTTTGACACCAGGAGGCGACAGAAACCCAGCCTCAGGGGCTCACGAGGTATCGTACTTGCATTTGTCTTATTCCAAGCCTGGATCAATTAGAGCAGGGGTCCCCAATCCCAGTCCACAAGGGCCGTTGTCCCTGCAGGTTTTAGATCTCACCCTGGGTCAACACACCTGAATCACATGATTAGTTCAATACCAGGCCTCTGAAGAACTTCAAGACATGTTGAGAAGGTAATGTATCCATTTAAATCAGCTGTGATGGATCAAGGACACATCTAAAACCTGCAGGGACACCAGCCCTCGTGGACTGGGATTGGGGACCCCTGAATTAGAGGGTTACACCACAAAGGTCATCCACTGTTTGGGGTTTTTTTCCATCTGTGGCAAGTCAAAGCATCCAGATGTATTCACTGTGGCAACCCCTTGATAAATAGCAGCTCAGTGTGCCATTCATTCATAGCTCACTAACACTTTTACTGCAAAACATTTTTAGAAGCAGCTCCATTGTCTGCAGTGTTTGGCATGACTCCAAAGAATGGAGTATACTTTGGTCTTTCACTCTCTCCTTGATAACTTGGACTGGTTACTAACTGCAGTAACTGGCAACTTGCTGAGTTAAATATTTGGTTGTCATGTGTTTATGTCTACGGTTCAAAAGTTCAACAGTTTAAAAACAAGATATGACAAGTATGCTTACAGAGAATTTCCACAGTGAAGAAGAGACTGCTGCTTCCAGCTATGTTGGTAACCACACAGCTATACTGGCCGCTATCCTCAGACCTGACTTCCTGTATCTCCAGGTACTGACCCCCTGCAAGCTGCTGGATACGACCACCCAGCTGATACAACAGAAGGAAAGGAAAGATAGAATACGCAAGTCAAAGAGGAGATCAATACTTTTAATAGTGGATGACTTATTTGAGTTCACATTCTGCACCTGCAGTTTGGTTTCACCCTTGTACCACTCTATGTGTGGAGGAGGGTCGCTGTCAGCCAGGCACTCCAGAGTGAGGTGACCGTTAACCGGCACTGTCAATGTCCTCACATCACCGGAGCCAAGGAGCGTTGGTGGTACTGCAACACAACCACTGACCATTAAGATTTATGTGATCCACAATAACAGCAACAAAAGGAAAGTAAAAGAAAAAAAAGTGCTGTGAGCCTGAAGTGCTCCTTCAGGAAGAGCTTGGTAAAGTTATGAGGCCGTGTGGAACAGATGAAGTCAGAATGTAGATCGGGGACAGGTATAAAAAGCATGTGTTTTCACTTAAAAAAAGACATTACTAAAAAAAGTGCTATAAAAATGTGTGCCACACAGTTTTGAATCTTCTAGAAGAGTCTTAATTATAGGAATGGGGAAAAGAAACACCATGAATTTGGGAAAACACTGATCTAAGCAGTCTGGCAGGTCTTAACTGCATTGTGTATGATTATATTTATAGAAGCATCATTTTACTCAAATATTAACAAGTGGAATAAATGGTGAGTAGTGCACACTCATAAATTAAAGTCAGGCCATCAATAAAAACCCAAGAAAATGCACCCTGCGCTGCATGCATGTCACATTGCGTGCAAAACAGCGAGACCGATATACAAGCAGCGCAAGTCTGTTTTTCACTTGTGTAAAAATCCAGACTTTTATTCCTGATCGCACACAGAGCTTTATTCATGCAGTACCAGGTGCAAAGAGAGGAGGAAGTTAAGGGAAAAGGGGGGCATGACATATTTCTTCCATGCTGAATAATATCCAAGAACAGCTTGTGTCACCTTGGACCCGGACCCAGTGGTTTTTTCCATCCTCTCCGGCTAGGCTGCTGGCCAAGCAGGTGTACAGACCTGCATCCTCGACCTTTAAAGAGACAATATCAATCAGCTTGAGTGGTTCTTGCATGACAATGCTTTATTTGAAAATTTACACTCAACTAAAGTGACGACTAAGGTTTAAAAAGAGTGGGTATGTTTTTCTGTTTGTTTTTTAACAGGAGTGATTGCTTAGAAAAAGTCTTAGCGACATACATTGTCTTAAATAAAGTTTTACACCTTAAATTGCCAATCTCAGGAGAACATGTGCTCGCACAGTCAGTAATTTATACCTGAACTTTGCTAATCCTGATAAAGTTTCCGTCCTGCTGAACGATATCAGATCTCTCCACGGGCCGACCATCCTTGAGCCAGCTGAGGGTAGGAGGTGGGACTCCCACAGCAGAGCACTCCAGCTCAAGTGGACTGTTAACTGCTATGGTCAGCTCTTCTGGTGAGTCGGAGCTGACTATCTTTGGAGGCTCTGCATTAGAAAGCAAAATGTGTTAGCTTATGTTCTTTTTCTTTATTGCAGATATAAATAAATAAAAAGAGGGTGATCGTACCAAGCACGGTGAGGTTGAAGCTCTTGGTACTGCTTCCAGCCTGGTTACTAGCCACGCAGCTGTAAAAGCCCGCATCTGAGGGGGCCACGTCAGGAAGCTGCAGTCTTGTCTCCTGTCCATCCAGCAGCAGGTTGCGGTGAAGGGACAGCGGCTGTCCATCTTTCATCCACGTTAGCGTCGGAGGGGGGACGCCACGTGCTTCACAGGATAAAGTCACCAAGGATCCCTGGATTACTGAAACTGGCTCCACCGGTTCGACGTGAGTCACACCGGGGGGCACTGCAGACCATAAACACAGAGTGTGAAACCCCACCGACCCAGCATGTTCTGTTTTCATGTTATCTACTGTTGGGATTGTACCTTGGACTTGGACATTATAGCTGAGCTCTGCAAGACCAGCTTGACTGCGTGCCACACACGTGTAAACTCCAGAATCAGACAGCTGCACAGGAGAAATCCTTTTTTTTTTAATGAAGAAAGAGAACATTTAGAATGACCTCATCCACCAACCTGTAATCTTTTTACAACACAGTCTGTAATCATCTTAACTGACCTCAGCAAAGAGTCACCGGAGAGGAGGCGAGCGCGGTGACTGAGGAGCAGCGGATGCCCATTCTTCAGCCAGCTGATCTGAGGCGGGGGGTTTCCTGCTGCCTGACACTCTAGCGTCACAGCGCTGTCCTGCGTGACCTGCACCTCTTTGGGGATGGTGGTCTCACCAGAAATAGATGGCGGTACTGCCACAGATGAAATAGACTGTGAAGAAATCGCTCAGAAACTTAACGCAGATAAACAAAGCTAAGGGGTGAAAAACCAACCTAGAGTAAAGACGGTGTAGATTTTGCTCTCCTGGCCGGCCGAATTCACAGCCAGGCAGGTGTACGTCCCAGAATCCTCAGGACTCAGGCGCAGCAAAGTCAGTGTGCTGCCATCAGATGTCACGCTGCCAGAGAACAAGCACGCTTTGTTTTCACATCCATTTTTCTCTATTATTTGTCCACATCTGAACCTCGGTGTAATTCTTTCATTATCACCCACATCCCACAGTTTTCTCACAGTCGCATGCAGATACATAAACACAGTCGCTTACTGTCTGATGACCACATAAGCTGGCGAACAGCTGTGAAGCAGCTGCTTTTACAGTTTTTCATGATCTAACTGGGCAAGACACTATAAACCATTTGTTCGTCGTGCACATCATTCTCTGTGTTTCTGATTAACGGTGACACTTTCCCAAACCCTTAATGAAGGCTGTTCATCGATTCAAATATTTACCATTGTTATGATTACTTCACACTTGACAGAGCGGGGCCTGAGAATGACTTACGCAATGTGACGGGCATCCGATCCCTCCAGAGTCACTCCATCTTTCAGCCAGCTGAGGCGAGGTGTGGGGATTCCATTTGCTCTGCACTCCAGGGTCAGCTCCTCTCCTCTGGGTGCACTCACTTCAGATGGGAGGTCAGAGTCCAGGATGGTTGGGGAGACTGAGTAGGGCAGAGATTACTGTTAAACACCTTTTGAAATCATTTCTCTCATAACACATGCTTTAAGAAACCTCGTTACCCTGCACGGTGACTGTGTACTCTTTTCGTGTTTCTCCCTCGCTGTTCTTGGCCACACACATGTATGTTCCGGCATGAGACAGGCTGAGAGGCCCCAGCTCCAGCCTGGTGCCTCGAACAGACCACTGCCACTGCAGGCTGCTTTCTGGAAACCACACAGATCCACTTAATCTAGCTGTGACACCCTTTGGCACGTCTGCATTTCTCCACATTTCCATGTCACTCCCTCCCACTTACCAATAGGAGTTCCATCTTTAAGCCAAGAGATGCTGGGAACGGGTACGCCTGTGGCCTCACACAGCAGAGCCACGTGGGAGCCCAGGCTATAATTTAGAGACTCTCGAAGAGGTCCATCCAGGACAGGTGGAACTGTCAATATATATTTATGAGAATTTAGTCCATTAAAGACATTTGTCTATAGCGATTTTGTTCCAAAATGCTACAGAGTGATTTTTACCATGAACCGTCAGCCTAAAGGTTCTGTCCGCCTGTCCAGCCACATTGGACACTTTGCAAGTGTACGTGCCACTATCTCCCATCTAGTAACCACAAAGGAAAAAATTGTGAGTTGTGTTTTCTTTACAAGTTATAATCCAAAGGGATTCATGATTTTTTTTTTTTTTTTTGGAACACCGGCTTCAAATGCTTTCAGATGGGTGATCTCAGCTCCAGCCTGTTAGAATTAGTCAGAATTATCTCAGGGGTTTTAAATGCACCAGATAAAGGAACAGTGAGTGCAGTGAAAATATGTATACATTACACATCAGCACGCTGTTGAAAACCCCTTAAAATCCTTTTTTATGTTTTGTTTGCAGTCATAAAAAATGTCTGATGAGTCTGACCTGGACTCCTATTATCTCCAGCTGGTACTGATCCATCTTTAGTCCGTTCCCTGCAGCCAACTGGAGCCCATTCTTGTACCACGTGACTTCAGGCTCGGGGAAGCCGTGGGCTTCGCATCGCAAGGTGACTGAGGAGCCAACCTGAGGGGTCACCGAGTCTGACTCAGCATCGTGCCGGGGCTTCAGGGTGGGCACGACTGTTGGTTTGCACATTTAGAGAGGATATGATCTCAGTTTGATTCATTCAGAATTCGAATGAGTCACTCCTGAACTCTTCTCAGTCACAGCTGGCTTGAGATAAACAGATTTTTTTTGCCAGGCAGTGTTTTGGGATTTGATCATCTGTATATGTGGCTGAATTGTGCAGATGGGTCACAGTGTGTTTGCTCACCATAAACACTGAGGAGAATACTCTTCTGGTCCTGCCCTGCTGAGTTGGTGGCTGTGCAAACATATTGCCCTGCATCTTCTAGTCTGGCCCGGGGCAACTGTAGCATCTGGCCACCTATTACATATATATAGGCAATATATCAAATAATGATATGAAATATCAGTGCAAGAATTAGATTCTACCCAATATAATGCTTCTGATTGAAGGATTTGGGTATTGAAGATGGCCCAGAGGCTAACCTGGCAGAATGTGAATGCTGGTGCTGAAATGGAGGACTTGTCCATCTTTGGTCCAGGTAATCTCTGGAGGAGGGTATGCTTGGACGTCACACAGCAAAGACACCATGTGGCCCTCAGTCACACTAACCTCCTCCTCTTTAGGGCCTGTTATTCTAGGAGGGACTGCAAAAAGAGAAGAGAGTTGCATATCACAGTAAAGACTTTTTTGGGGGTTTTTTGGGGGGGGGGGTTTACCTTGCACTGTCAGACTGAAGAGCTTCTCAATTGTTCCGACCTTGTTCTCCGCTACACACGAATACCCAGCCATGTCTGAAACCTGGACACTGAGAAGCTGTAAGTTAGGACACAAGCGTTATTCTTCACTATAGAACGTTACGGTTGGATCTGTCTATTTGCTGGCAACGGTGCACAAAGGTCAGAGATAACTAACTTGAAGCTGAGTCCCATCCTCACTGATGTGGTGCTGTGAGTCCATGTGCACCGGCTGCCCTTCTCTCAGCCAGGAGACGACTGGAGCTGGATGTCCAATCACGTCACAGTGTAGAACCACGGTGCTGTTAACCACTGCTCCTATCTCCTCCATAAACTCCTTTGATGCTCCAGTAATAACAGGAGGGACTATGGAAGTTAAACACAACTGAAATTATTAAGTTACATCTCTATAATCACAGATTTTATTATGCAAACATTTTAATTACATCTAACTTAGGTATATGTACTCACTTACCTAGAATCTCCAGATCAAAGTGCATGCGATCCTCCCCTGCCTCATTAACAGCCTGACACGTATACCTTCCAGCATCCTCCTTCTGCACTCGGGCAATTTGTAGCACTTGTCCCCCTGTCATACATTAAAAATGACTCCTCAGTTACATATAACAACTGCACTAGTGGTTTTACATGAGGTTTTACAGAGTTTTCCCTGACCTGGAAGAAGCACCACTCCATCTGCAGAGGTTAACTTTTTGCCGTCTTTATACCAGCTGAGCTTGGGAGGGGGAATGGCATTGCTCTCACAGGACAGGCTGATTTGATGGCCTAGCACAACTTCCCGCTTCTCCACCACGTTCTCATCATTAAGGTCGTCTTCGTGTCCCAAACCCCAGGATGCTTCCCTGTTATTCACCCGGTGGAAAATCGGAGGGACTAAAGAGACAGCGGCACATTAGAGCCAGATTGCTTTCTATACAAAGGTTTAAAATGAAGTGTTTTTCTAGCTGCTATACACTGAATTAACCGAACACACCTTGAATAGTTACACGAAAGTGTCTCTTGTCCTCTCCTGCAGAGTTGGTGACCACACAGGTGTACTGACCCTCATGGGACAGCATGGCATTCTCTATGTGAAGGAAGTGGCCGCTCTCTTTAATGCCAGCATGGATGTTTCCAGTCAGCAGCTAAAACACAAAGAAAATACACAGTTAATGTGAAGTATTGCTCGCAGGAATCTGTGGGTTGATGAATAAATAAAACAGACTGTCTCTGATACTTTGTTCAAAAGTGCTCTTTAAGCTCGATGGAGCCTCCTTAAGATTTGTTGCCTCTTTGAACTACTGTGTCAAGAAAATATTTAGCAGATCTTTAAATGTGGCTTTAAAACACCCAAGACATACAGAGCTTCCACCCACACTCAGAAAGAAAATCATATTTTACATCATCTTTAATCCAATTCCTGCTTCTCATATTGTAGGCCCTGCAGAATATTCATACACGTGCACTTGCATTCTGAACAGAATAAAGGACACAGTACATCAAAACACAGTAGGTCACGAAAAAAACAAAAAAAGAAATCGCACAGTGTTTTATGTCTTGAGGTTTAATCACTGGATTCTTCCTCTATGTCTATAATTAACTGGCTTACTCATCACACTAAATAAGGCGAGTGGAGGTGGGTTGTGCAAGAGGGTTGCTGTAATTCATACCAGTTGCCAATAGAGGCTGGCAGAGGTTAGAACTTGTTCCATTGAAAACACATTTTGATTTTAGGAAGCATAGCTTTTAACGGTGACACACACGGACCTGTCCGTCTTTGAACCACTGGACTTTGGGCTCGGGGAAACCTTTGGCGAGGCAGGACAGAGTTAAGCTCCCGTTGATCCGCACTTTCTGTTCCTGACCACCAAACGTTAGGGAGGTAGAGTCTCCTTCTATCTGCGGTGGGACTAAAGAGATGAAAACATTAAAAATCAAATCCCTCTTTTATTTTTCACCTTGTTAGAGATGCACATGTCTCTTACCCAGAACACTGAGTGAATAGTGCTTGATGGCAGTGCCAGCTGGATTTGTAGCCCTGCAAGTGTAGAGGCCGCTGCTGTCTCCCTGTGCCGAACCCAGCCGCAGGGCCAGCCCACCGCGGGTGTATGTCAGCTGGGGAGTGGATACGATGGGGTGATTGTCCTTGAGCCAGGTGATGCTGGGTGTGGGGAAGCCCTCGACGTTGCAGGGGAGGATTGCAGGGAAACCCAGCACCACTGACACCTCTGATGTCTCAGTAGTCCCCTTAATAGTGGGAGGGGCTGGAGTAAAAAACAGAGAACACGTTTATTTTTAACAGCCAAATCATTTTTTACTGGCACACAGTACAGAATAACCAGAGCAACAGGCGAATGCTTTGCTTTTGTGTAGGAAACCTTCTAAAAAAGAAATGCAGCGTGTGGTACTCTATTACTGCACCTGACAGAGAAATGTCCCCTTAAAGAGAATTCAATATGTGCACATCGACCACATGGCTAAATACAATGTTAACTTATGTTACTATAGAGGCTGGGCATTCACATGAATTATATATGATGCTTCGCAATTCTCTTTCTCAGAGTGTTGCCATAACAGCAGCAATTTAGGGAAAAATGTCAGAGTAATATCCTGAATCTATACAACTGTTTTGTTTTTTGCTTTGTTTTTTTCATAGGTGTTAAATCAATAACTGCTGTTAAATTCAGGTGAGTGTAGTTGGAGGTTTACATTTTGTTAAAAAAAATGCTCAAAACAACCTTGGACGTTGAGTCTAAATTGGCGCATCTGAGTTCCTGCGTCGTTACTGGCCAGACACCGGTAAAGACCCTGGTCTCTCGGCCTTACTGACTTCACCTTCAGCACCTGGCCATCTTCCAGAAACTCCACATGAGGGTCTCCATCGCGGGACAGAACCCTGGAGAAAGAACGGAAAGGATGATCGAATCAATTCAGTGAATCCTGCATCCTGTGTACGCTGCTGAATGTCACGTCGATAAAAGAGATTCTTACTCTCCGTCGCGGCTCCATTCCACTCTTGGCGCTGGTTTTCCACTAACCCGACACTGAAACTCCACCTCCTGGCCCAGTACCACAGTTAACTCCTGCATTCGAGACGTTCCTGAGATAACAGGTGGAGCTGGCGAAAAACACCACATGCTCAATGACTAGTTTGCATTAAGAATGAATGCTGAATGTGTATCTTATCACAGATCCCCAAACTGGTCTTTCTTGCTGCCTTATACCTTCCTCTTAAATATCCATGTGAAAGCAGGTTTATAATGAGCTCACCTTGCACCACTATGTTATATTGTCTTTGGGTCTCTCCAGCTGAGTTTTGAGCTGTGCAGACAAACTGTCCTGCATGTTCAGGCTGAACTCTGTAGATTCTGAGCAGCCTATTTCCATTCTCAAGATACACCCCAGGGTTGTCCACCTGCACACACAGAAATCAGCTTGAGTGCATCCACACTGTTTAAATGTTATTGAAATAATTGCCACTTGGTGGCATTGTACCGCTAGACATCGACAAGATAGCATTTACAGTAAAAACATGTAACCTGGCTTTTAGATTTTTCTGTAAATGGGAATCCAGGATGACACACTCACAGCTTTGCCATCTTTAGTCCAGGTGATTGTTGGAGAGGGGATCCCAAAGGCGTCACATCCCAGCGTGAGAGGCTGCTTCAAGGTGACAGTGAGGTTCAGCGGTTGGCCATTATCTTGAATTTCAGGGGGAACTAAGACAGCACAGAAAGAAAGGTTTATGGACCATCGTTATGTGTAAAATATACTTTTAACAGCAGGAAAACAGCCATGAGATAAGTTCTCACCATTCACTTTTAGCCTGGTCTTTCTCTCCACAGAGCCTGCCTCATTAACTGCCACACACTTGAAGTCCCCACTGTGGCTGGCAGACGCTGCGCTAATTACAAGAGCTCCATCCCTCGCCACGGAAAAGTCGGGTTGTTCGGGGTGTATCTCCAGGCCATTCTTGAACCAGCGTACTTTGGGATTAGGCGAACCTGCAGGTGCAGCGACAAGAAAAGCGAGTGAGGATAAAATGAGCTTTATTGATCATATCGGACAGAAAGAAGAGTTACTTCCATCTCTCTTCTTCTGTGCAGGATAACTTAACGGGCAAGCAGCCCAGACTACAAAAAAGCCAGCTCTCTACATTTATCAGACTGCAGGACAGCAGGGAGTGGATGCCAAAATGGTTAGAGTCCTTGTCGCCTGCAGGCTTAAGATTTCAAGGTCAAAGTCACATAAAAAAAGTAAAACACTGCATAGAGGAGTGACGGAGGATGTAATACTTAAAATGCAGACATAAAGATTTATTGCTAAACACTGGGATGAGAGTGAGTAGAGAGAGTAAGAGCTGTAAGAAAGATAGTGGTTGAACAAGTAGTTCAAAGGCACTGGCGTGTTTCCTCAGGAGCCTTAAAAACACATGTGTTTGGTGGATTATTGGGTGGAAATAGAGCTAGAAATGCCCGACAGAAGAAAACTGGATCAGGGACAAGGTGGAGAATTTAAAAAGCTTTGTAACCCTCCAAAAATCTCCACAACAGATTCCCTAACAGACTAACAGAGCAGCACAGAGCCACACTCCCTCGATTTACAGAGGTGACACATATACAAACACCACTTGAAAAATCAACCGCAGCACCCTTCCTTCTCCATCCCCCAAAAAGCAGGAGAAGACGCAGCACAACCAAAGGTGACGTTACTGTCTGTTTCCTCTCAGAACACGTGTTTACAGTTAAGGAGCTCTGAAGCAAATTCATTATCTCATTGCTGCGGGAAATGCATACAGATGTTGTGTTTTAGATGTTAACAGATCTCATTAGCAGGCTCTGAATTTATTTACCGGGGCTGACGAAGTCTGAGATTATCTCTTCCATGTGTTTCTCCAATAATTACCTCTATCAAATGCAATGTGCTTGTTGGTGAATTAATAATTTCCTTCTGGCAGAGACTGTGCTTGTTTCCCCTCGTGCAGATAGATCTCAAAGAAAACAAAAGGACCAAAGAAAGTGGGGATCCTCGTTTGGTGCTGCAGGCTGACTGCCTCTCCGGCCCGTCAAGAGCATCAAGCATTTCTGTATTTCTGTGCTTGGTACTGTCAACCCTTCCGTATGACTCAGAAGAAAGGTGAGGCCAGCGAGGCTTCGTCTTTCTCTTCCTGTGCTTCACGGCGCACCTCAGACATCTCTGTCCTTTATCTGCCAGAAGCAGCCTGTAATTAGGATTCCGCTCCCAGCAGGCCCGACACACAGGAAAGCAGATGTGGCTCACAGAGGCAGGAGGCAGACTGATGTTCCAGCTGTTGCTCCACATTATACACAGTGCTCACCTCCTCTCATTGAGCTGGTTACCATGACACAGCTCCACACAAACAATACCTGTTTGTGCGGGCTGCCACTGAGTAGCCATCAGTCCAGACGGAGACGCGACACCGACGCTTGCTGCGTTTTGATAAAACAGCAGGTCCTCCACATCCCTACAGAATGTCTCTCGTTCGCAAATGGATGTTAGGAAATAGAGACAATGGCATGCCTCCGGGTGCTGCAGTGAAAAGAAGTTTCTCCTTTTAAGATGGCAACTAGGAGTCTGTGGTGACAGTGAAACATTCTTTTGATTGCGCACAAAAACACATCACTGTCCTACATATAACATTGATTTCTCTCTTTTTTTTCTCCTTTCTGTGTTGCAGAAACAAACTGAAAGATGACAGAGTTCAGTTTTAGGCTCCCTAAAACTTGAATTACACCTTTTCAGTGTGTCCACGCTGACTCATCTGTGAATCATTCCATACCTTTAGCGGGGCAAGGGATGATGACCTTGCTGTTTGCCACTTTCTCCATGATAACATCTCCAGGTTCGGCAAAGGTCGGGGCCTCTGTGAGTACAGAAAAATATGTTAAGTGCTAGTTCAAAGTGCAAGGGCAGCTAATAAATAAGAGGTGCAATGACAATTAGTTTTAGGTTTCGGAGTAAGAAGAAGCCTCAATAGGATCTAAACATGATTTGAAAAACCGAACAGATTCTCCCCAATGACCAGAGCGTGCATCATGCTTTGACAGCCTGAGCCAGGCTGACTTCTTTTTCTTATCTCTTAAATCAGACAGTCATATTGAGATCGAGATCATTTTTTTAAGAGAGAGACCCCAAAAAATGCCACACAAAGTGACAGGACCACACAAACGGCACATGTAAGTCAAACTGAAACCAACAAGTCAAGCGTGAAATAGAGAGAATCAAAGCAATTACAGGGGTTGCTGCAAAAAGAAACAACAGCTGTTAAAGCCTGAACATCTGTAAGAAGAATGGGAAAATCCAGTTTTTTGCTTTTAAAAGATGAGTTTTGGTTTAGGAGAGGTTAGAATGTCCCTGTGCGCTTGATCCCCTTGATGTTGAAAATGAGTAAATGATTAAGTAGGGAAGCTGGGAAAGCATCAAAGGCAGACTGCAGATGAGTAAGAGCATGTGTCAGAGAGGAACAAGGGCATGGAAATATAAAAGGGGACTGATCGGGAAGAATAATATTATTTATATATCACGTAAATAACAACAAGAAAGCTTGATTCAGTACAAATGGACACGACTCTGAGTTCTTAACCCGAAGTCATCTCCCTTTGTGAATGTTTATCAGAAGGTCAAATAGCTCACTGTTTGCCAGTTTGTACGGTCAATGTGCGCCTAAAGTGAATGTGCCTCTAAACGCTGAGAGGGCCGAAAACAGATGCATCATTAGTGAACCTTCATATGACCAGTGATAGTGAATAGTTGTTCAGATATATCATAGAAAACAACCATGAGTCACAATTTAATAGTTCTGCAAGTGAACAAGCAGGTCTGAGGAATTGAACTCGTGACATTCACCAAGAATTTCCAGCTTGATCTCCAAGGTCTCCTGTCCTGCACTGTTCGAGGCCACACACCGGTAGGCGGCCTGGTCGGCGTGGCTGACCTGCTGGATCCTCAGGGGTGTAACATTCTTGTCCCCAACAGGTGATCCATTGCGAAACCAGCTGATCTCAGGGCTCGGCTCTCCCTGCGCTATACATGGCAGAGTCACTGTTTGGCCGAGCAGGGCTTTCAGGAGGGAGGGTGCTGGCAGAATCCTGGGTTTAGCTGAGGACAAAACAAATATCCTAAATATTAGATGCACATAGTTTTGAACATTGACACAAACTTTATCACATTAAAGTTACAGGCTGTCCATGCTGTAGCTTTGAATAATCTCCAGTTCCCTTTTCCTGCTAAATTTATGAAGAAATAACAAAGGGATGGCCCACAACTACCGATAACCAACTGATTTCGCATCAACTCTCAAACCTGAAATGAAAAAAAAACATAGAGAACTGTGCATAAAAATGAATGAAATTCCCCAGCTGTTAATGCAATATTGAAGCTCGACAGCAGCTTTAAGCCCATCATAAAACTGTAACTTGAGTATGTCATGGTAAATGGCTTTAAAGTAGCAAAAATCTATGTGCAAAAATATTTGGAACTGTATTCATACACACGTCTCACATATAAGTGATATATTCACACAGAGACTTAAAGATATTGGCTGAACAAACAAGTTTCCATAAACTTCAACTTTTACTGAAACCCTGTGGAGTTACCTTGAATGTGTAAATTGTAGCTTAGGGACGCGTTGCCTGCTGGGTTTTCTGCAGTGCAGGTGTACAGTTTACTATCAATCAGGCGCACATCAGTGATCTTCAGAGAGCCTGAAGGCAAAACAGTGAACCTGGGGAGTGGTTAGGGGTCAAGGGCAAAGACATGGAGAAAACACAGAACTTTATGAGTCACTGAAGATCTACAGCTACTGTGTTCTGATAAAATAGGTGTGTCTGTTTTCTTTTTCTCTCCTATATCTCCTATATTTTGAAGCATGCATATAAACCACCTCCTGCAGGCCAGAACTCCTTTAAAGCTGACTGAGGAAAAGTGGAAAACTGTTCAGTGTTCAGATGAATCAAGACTTTAACTTCTTTTTTGGAGAAAATGGACACAAAAATCTCTGCAGCAAAGAAGAGAGGGAGCGTCTGTGTTGTTATCAGCACTCATTTCAAAATCCTGCAGGGGGTGCAATAGCAAAAGTGGCAGCTTGCACATCTGCAAAGCTAGAAAGATTCCAGAGAAACTTTGTACCAGATGATGTCTTTTTCAGGGATGGTCTTGCACATTTCAGCAAAACAATGCTAAACTGCACACTGCATCTATTACAATGACTTCATAGCAGAAGAGTCTGGGTGTTGAACTGCAGTTCAAAACATTTACCAACTGGAAACATCTGGCATCATGAAGTGAAAAACATGACAAAGAAGATCTAGGACTGCTGAGCAGCTAGAATCCTATATCACATAAGAACGGGACAACATTCCAAGAAGTCCCACAGCTGGTCTCTTCAGCTCCCAGATGTTTATGGACTGCTGTTAAAAGAAGAGGGAATGCTACACAGTAGTAAACATGGCCCTGCCCCAATTTTTCTAGATTTGTTGCTGCCATCAAATTCAGAATTAGCTCATATTTTTTCAGAGTTTAAACATTTAATATCTTTTCTGTGCTGTATTGTAAATAAAATGTGGGCTTATGAGAGACGCAAATCATTACGTTCTGGTTGACATTTTATACAGCGTCCAAACTTTTTTTTTTTTTTTGGTATTTGGGTTGTACAACAAGTATCAGAGCATTTGACAGGTATACATAAATTGAATTATGCTGTCAAACACTTAGTGGTCCTTATTCAATTATGTTGTTTTGTTGAAATGGAAAAAGAAAATGTGTGAGGGTTAGAGTTCATAAAGAGCAAGCAATAGCCGGAGTCTGGACCTCATCCAGAGCTAAGTACGATTGTCTGGGATAATTACAATGTGAAAGGGTCAGCAGTGTTTGACCTGATAATATCACCATGGGAAAGGTTGTAGGTTCAAAAAGATCAATGCGGATTTTTCTGTTTGCGTGTGCAGCTATTGTGCGTTTACGACCGCGGGGTCAGGAAATAAAGATAAAGTGAAAATCAAAAGGTTGACTTAATGGTGGAGCTCGAATGAAAGGTCGCACAGGTCTCCAAAGTCAAAGCGTCATCCTTCCTGGGACCAACTAAGTTCAAAGCAACGTTTTGGCCCAACTTGCCATTTGTTTTTTTTTGATGTTTGTCAAAGTCAAACAAGTGGACAGATGGTGGTCATCACATACACTCCAGTACACAACCTCAGCTCCAAAGTCAGGCCTTGCTTGCTGTGGGTCAGCAACTTTAAAGGAGGGTGTGGTAACCTGAAATGCTACAGAAGCTATCCAGCTGTACAAATGTATAATATACAGCAATGTAAACACACCTCTGCGATTTATCTTTGATAAGTGTGTCTGCTAAGCAACCAAATTCTAACAATAACACGCCTGTCTAAGTGGAAACGAGCTAGAAGCACAAAGAGCTCTGTATTTTAGACGCACATATGGTGTAATGTCTTTCACCCACCCCCCCACCTCCCCAAACAGCCGTAGGAGAGACGACAGCATCCAGCTCGAAAACTGAAAGGCGGCCTCTGCAGTGGTTAATGTGAGCTCAGGCTACAGCGGTGCTGCTCCGCGTGACATGAACAGCCCCTCTCGCTCATCCATCACTCCCCACATTGGTGTCATCTGTGTACACAGTGCGACTGGCCAAAGACTAACTGGGACAAATTGGCCTCATCAGGATCAGGTCTCCTGTGACCAAATCTTCTGACTCAGTATTGAAAAAAGGAAAGAGAAAAACAAAAAACTCCCTGCCTGGTACTAGTCTGAATACATGGATATGAGATAAATATCATCTCCCACTGTTTAAGTTATTTTAAAAATCAGCACCCCTCAGTTATTTCCTCCGAACCTCAGAGTGTAGCTTAAAGGAGTTAATGTTCCTTTACAGAGCCCGCTCCTTCCATAGGTCCCTGCGTATGCAAAGCATGACGCTGGGTTTGTTCACAGGGATGTGTTATTCTCATCAGACAGGACTAGTAAAGAGTCAGCATGTTGTTTTACTGCCGAAACACCGCGGGGAATCTGAACATCAGACAGACACAACTTGTATCTCTTCCACTGTCAGTTCACTTTCCGCCCCTCTTCCTGGCACCCCCTCCCTCCAACGCCACCCCCCACCGTTTCCTTCTTCCTGACCCCACACAAGTCATACTGTATCTGAGTCACAACGGCTTTCAACTCCCTCTGTCATTCTTCTATCTGCACTAAATGATTCGGCCTGGTGTCTGGCCCAAAGAGTCTGCCTGTCATCCATCCAGCTCGTGTCTCGGGGCAGCCTGCCTGCCTGTCTGCGCCCAGAGTGACCACACATGAAAGCCAGGAATCAGGCAACCACGTGGGACCAGATGTTTTACCTCGGTTTAGCCAACTGGTGATGCCCACACACAGATCTCTAGTCTCTGCTGCCTCTGCCTGGCCGCTCTTCCAGAGGCATTACGGCATGTTAGCAGAAGCTTTGAACAACAGCCAGAGCTCTTTGTAAAAGCTGACTCAGGTGTTAGTTAAGTCAGAGGTAAAGTATGGTTAGTGCTTTTGGATTATGTCAGCTTATATTTGAGACATTTAACTGCATGATTGTCGGGGTGAGGTAAGGCTTCCTCTTACCCAGCTGTGACGGGGGGGATGGGATGCCCGTTTCGGCTCCACGTGACTAACGGAGAAGGACTCCCTTCAGCCTCACACGGGAGAACAACCTCTGCCCCCACCTCTGCAGCCATGTTTACTGTGTTGTCGTGACCAGTCACGCCCATTATCTTTGGCACAGCTTGAACACAACAAAAGAACTTGTTAGACGACCACATAGGCACTTCCTTTACAATTCCAAACGCAAACTGTTTGCCTCCGTTCGCCTTACTATTGACACTCAGCTGGATCTCGCGACTAGCATAGCCCACAGGACTGGTGGCAGTGCAGATGTAGATGCCTGCATCTTCGGCGGAGGGGTTGGGGATGTGGAGGTGTCCCTCAGAGTCAGACTGAAGAGCGGAGCTGTCCCTGGGCAGGGGCTGCCTCCCCTGGCAGAATAAGATCAGACAGAACATATTATATTAGAAAAGTCCTCCACACAAGCGTGCGCATGGATGCTAAGATTAGTTCAAGGTTTACAACCCAACCTTTGATGTCTAATGGAATTACTGGCCACCCCTTCGGATTGCTCTCTATCTGCAGCGTGCACACGCAAGAACCGAGGCAGCTGCGCATCCACTCGCTCTGAACATTAGAGCGCTTTAACAGATACACTTTTATCTGACAAGAAGGTAAATTTACTTGACTCTAGAGTAACATTTTGAAAATGTTAGGGGAAAGGCCGGGTGGAATATAAATCCGGCTCAGTTCAGCAACATGTAGACAACAACAGCATGCTGACCTCGTGCAGGGTAGTATTAGTACAGGGTACGTAATAGTGGCAGGGTATTTCATCGGCCATGTTTTTCTTGCCTTTAAAGAAAAGATGATATCACTGCAGTTCCTAATTTCAGTGGTGGAAGAGAAACAGATGCATTAACAGTATACAAACTGCCGCTTCTGCTTCACTACACGTCAAAGATAAATGTACACTTTTTACCAGGCAATATTTATCTCACAGCTTTAGCAACATTACAAATTATTAATCTGTTATATTGCAGCGGCTGTCAAAGGCAACGCTGCAGTACCACACAAGCTGTAATAAGATCTGTTTTTGCATCCTGGATGGATCGAGAGCATCGGCTTAGCACCGCCTGGTTGCACATAAACTTTTGTGTTTTCCTCTCGTGATATGATGAAGTGTTGTACTAGGAGGGGATGCGGGAAAGTCTTGAAATAGATTCCTAAGGTACGATAAAAACAGGGTGATTTGCACCAGTCAAGCAGCAATATAGTAAAGTTGCCATGGTTACTTCCCTCCCTGGCCAGGTTAATCAAGTCTTGATTGCAGTGGAAACTGTTTTTGTTGGTGGTGTTTTGTTTTGTTCTGTTTTTTTGTGTTCTGACAAATCAAAGAAAAGACCAGAGGGGAAAAAAAGAAAACTGTTTGAATAAGACAAAAAAAATGTAATTGTATTTATGTAAATGTAATCACAGTAAGTGAAGGCGATTTGAAGTGCTACAGATGTATGTGTAAAATAAAAAAAATATCCAGAGTAACTCAGTGTGCCTCAAAATGAATTCAGAATTAAAACCCTTTTTCATTATCAGTCATTTCACACTGATTTGATTCTGGTTTTATTAATATCGTTATGCTTGTATTGACTGGCACGGTCCAAGATTGCACTCTTAAGGATAATCTAGATCCCATCACCGCTGAGTATTGATTTTTGCTGTTGCCTGATTGTGATAATTATTTCCAAAGTGCTAATAATGACTCATTGTAAGCTGAACTGATACAAAGGGCTGACCTTGGACTAGACGGTGCTGTGGAAGTCACGCTTGATTTACTGAGCTGAAGCTGAAGGTTGCGAGTGTTACCTTGGACCAGACAACATCTGGTTTGGGAACGCCGGTGGTTTCGCATGATAGCCTGATGGCTACACCCTCGTTGGCTATGTAGTGGTACGGACCAGCGCTGATCTCTGGGGGCACTGTGGAAGAATAAGGTCATAAAACACAGCTGTCTGACTGAGCGTGAAGAAGCGATCTGCTGCTGCATTACCACCGGCCTCAGCTGACCAGCAACATCGGCGTTTGAGGCATTTCTTCATTACAAACTGATGATGAACCGTGATCCTGGCTGTCTGTCATTACATGCTCATGACTCCATTTATCAAAGCATGCAATAAAGCAGGCCCTCTCTCTGTGATGACAACAGGTGGTCGATTCATTCAAAAATTGTTTTCCATGCTGAGTTGGCACATTTTTGGCTTAATTGTCCAATTATATAGCCTGTGGTTGCAAACTTTGCACTGAGAAAGTGCATTCAGTGAGTGAAAGGGTCTGCTTTTAGATTAGGCTCATATATTTTCTTGCTGATATTTTATTAGTGCACATTAAATATGACGATAGAACCAGATGTAGGAGATGTAAGTTTAGTTTAGCTTGGATTATGGAAGCTTAGTATAAGTGGGAAACAACTAACCTGGCTGTGCCAAAAATGTAAATTACACACACAATTTGGGATTTTACAGCGGGTCATTTACTACAATAATTTGAGTCAGTTACTTTCTGGAGTATCTCCAAGACTATAAGCCTGTCTTAGCTGCTTGTGCTTATTGTTTGCTGGCTTTGATTTTATTGGTAATGTGAGTGTTACTATTCCTTTACTCTCCTACCGTGAACCTCCAGGCTGACTGTGATGTTCGCGGAGCCTGCCACATTAACCGCAGTGCACACATAAATCCCAGTGTCCTCTGGGATGGCTCTTTCGATGTACAAACTGCCATCGCTCCTCAAGAACATCCTTCTGTTCAGATGGAACTGTGCAAACGAAAAAAGTAAAAATATTCCTGTCATACACAAACACAGATATGATCCATGGGAGAGGCAGGTTTGAGTTTGATGTTTTTACCAGCCTTACAGGTTTTCCATTCTTGGACCAGTGTCTTTCTGGAAGAGGAATTCCATCCAACAACATGCAAGGAATACTAAGTGACTGACCGCTCCCGGTGGTGATCACTGGGGCAACTTGGGCCAATAGAGGTGGCTCTGCAAGAAAAAGGATTTGAAATGATTATTAAACAACAAGAGCAGGAATATATGTGTTATAGCCACAGTGTCCTTCTGTGTGTTTCTGCTACATGCATATATGGGATCACAAAAAGAGCCTACCCAGTCCAGTGACACTAACTCTGGCCTCAGATTTGATGGTTCCAAACTGGTTCTTGGCCTCGCAGATGTATAGACCTTCATCATCCAGCCAGACACCTACAGTCAAACACACATCATTGAAAAATGCACCCCGCCGCACATTACAATACATCTGAGAGTAGCAGCATCATCACACTTACCAAGAAAGAAAACAGTCTATCTAAAAAAACTAAATAAGTTCATGCTAATAGCAGCTAAGACCCCTACTCAGTAACAACTGGTATTATTGGCCTGACAGTGCTGTAATTAGGAGCTAAAAATAGAAAATAACAGGATTAATGGGTTTGGCTCAGCTGCTATCCTGCTGTCCCACTCAGTAAATTCTCTTGAGATCACATCTTGGAAGATCAACATATGTTTCAATTCTTCTGTCCTAGCAAATATTGAAGGATTCCAGGATAAAGCATTAAAGGTAACCCGTGAGGAGCACGATTCAAGGAGATAGTGGCGTTTGAGCACTACGCAATATGAACAGAGACATTTCTGAAACTGCAGGTAAAAAAAATAAAATAAAGCCATCTGTAGCAGATGGAGCCAATCAGGTCAGAGGGCAGCCGCAAATGGAAACAGTGACAGAAACGGCCCATGTAAATATGTCTGTTCCTGTCCAATATTATATTTCACACTATAAACATTTAGTCTCAGGAGCACAAAGCATCACGGTATGTGGCTAAGAATAGTCATGTTTCAGGCTGAAATATCTTCCAGAGTTCACAGCTTTGATCCCCCTGCCCTGATGAGGACAAAGACAGACGCCTTCTCTTGCCAAATAATTAACAACATTTTAAGGAGAGTCTTTTCACAGAGCAGAGATAATGCTTTTAGCAGGATGGATATTCGAGAGGCATCGGTTTACTGTAACTTTACCAATGGCAATGACATCCCGGCTCTCCCACCTCTTAAGAAAATGTTAGCTGGATTTAATATGATACTCTTCTATATATACTTGCACAATTTGAGTCAAGCCAGTTCGAGCAGGGAAACCGTGAGGCTGCCGCACAGCACACCAAAGCTCTTTGCTGTGATAACTCACTCTGGATTAGAAGATGTCCGTTCTCCAGCTGCATTGTTTTACTGTGGCTGTCTGAACGCATGAGAATCTGTCTGCCATCCTGTCTGCGCCAGGTCACCGTCGGCTGCGGGAATCCCCGGGCAGTGCAGGGGAGGGTGATATTCTCCCCGACATTGACTGTCACGTCAGCCGGTGCCTCGGAAAACAATGGACCCGCTGTGGAAGGAAGAGTGGTGCCAGATGGATGTTTTTTCCTTTGTATAAATGTGAGAGAAATACAAGTTTTATGTGGAAAACTGTAGTGTGGCCTCACCTCCAACCACCAGACTAACAGTGCCAGAGGAGGTTCCAGCAGAGCTGCTCGCCACACAGCTGTACTGACCAGCGTCGACCTCCTGCACGGCACGAATGTGCAGCGTCCCGCGATGTACGTCCTGCTCAACAAAAGGAGCAGAGCCCACCTCGAGTTCACCTGGAAGTACGAGCAATATAAGCTTGTCGTCCTCTAACAGAGACATCTCCACAGTCATTTTAATAAAAGCACTGTGTATGGCGTTAACTCACCTTTGAACCAGTGGACAAGAGGGGACGGAAAGCCTGTGGCCTGACACTCGAGAGTTGCATCACCACCAACAGTCACTAGCACAACCTGCTGTACCACTGTTATTCTTGGTGCCTCTGCAGAACAAAAAAAATCAGTGGGATGAACTTTTTATTCCAGGGATGTCCAAGTCATTTTACATCATAGGCCTCGGGACTTTGATTTTAAACGGACCAGTGAAAATCCCCTTTCTATCGGTGCAAAGGAGTTTAACTGCACATTTAAACCCTGCGATATCTCAATGTAAGAAAAAGAAGTGGAATTTCAAAGGTGCGTCTCAGTTTTTCCACGTGATAAAGAAACGCTGCTATAGTAAAATAAAGAAATTTGTCAGCATGACTCTGTGGACTTAAACTGTAACAAATAAATGTGTAAAGTTACAGAAGTACTGATAGTTCGTGGGCCAGATTCTCCTGTGGTTTTAAAGTGGGGCATTTTTGTTGTTCTATTTTATTCATTTATTTAATTGTTTAATTGCAAATTCTATTTCTGCATTACTTTGGTTTAGTATGAATGGCTGTTTTGGAGGTCTATCAGTAGGACAAGCTTACAGTTTAAAGTCCAAAATTTATGCTCTCCTTCACATTTTCTAAAGACATCTAGTGGGCCGGATTGGAGTTTTTGCTGGGCCAATTCTGCCCCCCGGGCCTTATGTTAGGCCCCCCTTTTTTTAGTTTATAGCAATGCACCGGTCTTTCATGCAGCGCTACTGTACGTGAACAGTAATGTGCTGTTTGTTTATACCAGCAAGGGCATGAGAAAAACCCTGATGTGAATGTAAAAATGATGCTTATACTTTAGACCCAGGCAGCTGAGCTGAAAGGATGAGATGATCTACTGTGTTATAAGGTTTTCCCTGATTTGACAGATCAGTGTTGTTAAAAATGACATTCAGAGACAAGTGCGTATAATACCAGCAAGCCCCAGGAAAATGCTGCCATAATCCATCAGTGTTACGGTTTCTGTCAAGCACTAACTGACAGCCGTGAGTGAAACTTCAGGCCCACAACTGTCAGCGCTCACCAAACAAGGAGAGAAACATCACGTCGTGTGAGACAGAGCTGTATGTGGCCATGTTCGCTTGCTGTATACTCTGCTCTATCCTGCTGGATATCATTAAAAGAAATGCGCCTTAAAAACAGTCAACACGGGCAAAAATGCTTCGTGTCACTGGAAGTTAAAAATGAAGTCAGAAGAGAAGCAATTATTCAGAACAGAAACTTTAACAACTCCGAATGACGAAAGGCTAATTCCAGCAACAATATATCTTCGCGCTGGCATCCTCAACCAGACATCTGTCGGGATGTGTTGACTTACCCGCATAACTAAGTGACACAGACTGAGAGGCAGTCCCAGCCTCGTTGCTTGCCAGACATGTGTAGTTCCCAGCATCCTCTGGGAGGGCCCCTTTAATGGTTAGAACTCCATGCTGGTTCAGACTGAACCTGTAGCATACAGTGGACAGGATTCATGTTTGTTGATACTTTTGTTGATTACAAGCGCAGATGTAAAACAGAGATCCATCTCTCTGAATCTTTATGCTGCTGTTTGGTGTCACGGGAGAAATTTGTGTGTGTGCGAATGTATATTTCACTGCTGACATATAAAATACTTGTGGTTTGGGGGGAAAAAAAGGGTTGACATGAGTAGATGTAAATTTCCAAAGCGATGCAAACAAGATGAGGCGATGGCGCATGTAGGTCAAGTGGAACGTAATGACTCTCTGAGTCCTTTGTGCCAGAGGTGCCGAGTGGGCTGAGAGTTCCCCTCTTACCTCGGCCGATTAGTTAGGAACACGTTGCCTTGGCTCCAGAAGAGCCGGGGAGGGGGGGAGCCGGACGCCGAGCAGACCAGGCGGATCTCATCGCCTTGGGAGAAAGCCAGGGACTGCGGGTGCACTACCACAGAAGGAGCCTCTGCAGTTGAAATCAAAGGAAGGCAAAAAAATGTAAAAAAAAATAAAAAGCAGACGATGACTCAGGGCCTTGTCACAGGCTGCATGATGTCATTTATAGCTATCACAAGCTTAACAAGAGCAAACTTGATGCTGTGGGCTGCAAAGCAATTACAAAAACACTCCATGTCTGACTTCATAACTACAGGATATTCTTGAAGACATATTTATTTGCCTGTTTGTTGAAGTCATTGCAAATATCTGAGTGCATTCCCTCAGTAGACGCCACACTTTTCAACACGCATAAGTCTTTGCTGATGAGAAAAGGAAGTGGCTTAATCTGATTGTAAGGAGGTCGAGGCAATAATGGAAAACAGATGACGGGGGCCCGCGAGGATCCGTTAAGCCCTGCCGCGTTAAATGTTTAAGCAGATGAGCCGCAGGGTATTGGGCTATCATACCTGGGACGTGGAGCCACACGGCGATTCTGCTGTCTCCGTAGGGGTTGGTTGCCACGCAGCGGTACTCCCCAGCATCCTGAGCCCGCACAGCGCTGATCTGCAGGTAAGAGTTGGGCAGCAGCTTCACCCTCCCTGCCCGTGCCTGGATAGCATAGCCCCCTCGATGCCAGGTCAAATTGTGGCGCATGTTTCCCTCCACCTGACAGGACAGCACAGCCACGCCTCCCACAGAAGATGTCACATTCACTGGGGGCTTCAAGACCGGAGGAGGATCTGTTTTAGTGGAAACATGAGTGCAGACAATGTTTAAAACAAATATTTGTGCAGACATGCTTTCTATCTAGTTTATGTCTAAACGATAAAGCAGAGGTTTGTATCTAAATGGCTGGAACGCACCCACGTCCAACTGAAGGGGAGTGTGCGCTTGCATTGTTGTTGTGTGACATACCTCTAACAGTTAACTGTGTTACAGCCCACCCCTGCCCTGCGCTGCTCTGCGCCATACACTCATACGGGCCTTCGTCCTCGGCTGATGCCTTCGGAATTTCCCATGATGCAACGGCAGAATACCTGAAGCAAAGACACGTTTGGTTTATTGGCCAGCACATATTCCTCTTATTTCATGTCACACCCAGTGGCTCTTTGGCACATCCACGCACTGGAAATAATTTTCATCAAAAGTCAGCTGCACTTCATGAAAGTAATTCAAGCCAGAGAGTCAACACCAAGACAAAATAGTTGCTTTGTTAAATTGAGTATGTGATGTTTAGAAAATCAACTGTGTATATATCCACTTGTTGACAGATGAACCAATAAAATGCAAGAGTGAGGCAGCACTAATGCTTTACAGGCGTGCCCACTGGTAAGATTAGGGAGTGACTTAATTAATGCTTTTAAATGAGGTAATAGGCGCGCGAAGCTTCGGGGATCTGAGGGAATCGGAAGGAAGGCGAGCCAAATGTTATGGAGTGCTGAGCAAATAGAGAAGAGACTCACTGAAAGAACCTCTCGCTTCCCAGTGTAATTCCACTTCTGGTGAATCTTAGTCTGTAGGGAATGTCACTCTTTACAGAGCAGCCAATCACAGCTGGCTGCATATAAACGCCCTTCACTACAGTCGACATGCTCACAGCTGGAGCATCTGCACAAGGGAGGAAACAAAGGTTAAAGGCTATAAAGAGATTGATGAGGTATGGGAGACACTGCAGTGTGGCTTTGGTGAAGAGGGATGCCTTGCCTGGAATGATGTTGGTGTAGGAGACGCTGGACAGCCTCTGGAAGCGGTAGCCCTCTTCGTCTTTGCCCGTTACCTTGATGAAGAAGCTCTGGGAAGGGGTGCGGAATTCCGGGAGACTCCACAGGCCTTGTTTTCCAAGGTCAGAGGGCAGCGGTACAGGGATCGTTCGCAAGGAGCGGCCTGAGCCTGACACAAGCTCCACATGGCTCAGATGACCTGGAGGCTTCAGGCCGGTGCATTTCAGTAAAACATGGGATGGGAGCCCTGAAGGACAAAGGAAGATCGGCATGAGGTAATTTTCTGCACATGGTCTCGGTCAAATAAAAGGCAAAGAGCTAACAGACACATGCCAGACACCTTTTATCGGCCTCTCTCTCGTGTGGTTGAACTCTGTAACAGGTACGCTGGAGAAGCCTGCGCGGAAGTCGAGACTGCTGACTCCTGTGACCCTCAGAGTGTGACGCCCACTACAGCTTATCTTTAGAGTGAAACGTGTGAAGTGAATTCAGCATCATAAAAAAGTCAGACAAAACACATTTGTGATTTATTCACCAAAATAAATACCTTCAGTTTCCAGGCACCGGGTCTAGGAAACTTGAGGTTTATCACACGAGCTGAGTTGGGAATATTCAAGAGTTCTTTAAGGCCCTCCTCTACACCAACTGCCCGACCTTGGAAAAGGAAACATAACAGATGTTATTTCAAAGAAAAACATGACTTTCTTTAAAAGCACTGATAATGCTAGGAGTAGATAAGAATAAATAGGAAAAGCAGGAATGAGTTACCCAAAGGATCGCTGAGCTCGATTTCTGGTGCTGGTCCACTGAGTGACACCGTGACCTCTCTGAGGCTTGGGTCAAAGGGAACTTCCCAGTTGTTTTCCTGGGCACTGTCATGATTGGAGGACAGAAGGTGGACCTTCATGGCCTGAACTGTTTCCTCTACCCACTTTAAAACCTGGCAGGAGGCAAAACACAGCATTTGCAGGAGCACAACCAAGCAAGATATTCCTGAGTGCATTAATCAAACTGTCAGAGAGGTAAACTTCAAAAGGCAGGAGAGGGACAGGAAGGACGCACTGGCCTTAACTCCGAAAGCCCCCACAAAGCCCTTGCTTTTCCCTGTTCTTCGTCTTTCGGACTATTCTTTCATCACAAAACTATTCATGAGACGGATTTTGCCTAAACAAAGGAAAAGTGAAGCAGCTCAGCTGTCAAACTGATAACATACAGTTTTCTGCACTTTCAAGCACGTATTCCCAGAAAAAGTGTCTCTCACAGTGGAAGCCTGTCAGGCAGCAGTCCCGCTGCAGCGGCGCAGGTTTTATTAATCATAAAGCTTGTTCCTCAGAAGACAAAGCGGAAGCGGTGGATCGGGTTGTGGGAACGGCCGTGGTTTTGAATTAAACCTAAGCATTAAACTGAATCAGGCAGGCATTTCACACTTTTCTGCTGAAAGGTTTAAGCTGAAGAAGTCTGATGAGGTCAGACAGTGACTCTCTTCTTAGTCATTCCACCACTTTGAGCAAAGATTACAGAAAGGTTGAACAAGCTGATTGTACATGATGGTAAAAACAGTCATTACTTAGACTTTAATTTCCCTCAGCAGCTCTCCACAGGAATCTGTGATGTTACAGGATTTCAGCTTTGACAGGTGCTTGACCCTCTGGGTGTAATCATCAGCGAGGTACTGATTAAAAATGCAGTTTCTCTTTTGTTTTCACTCAAATCAAAACAGAAGCACAGCAAAAGCCCACTGACTTTTCACAGAGTCCTATTTCAGCGGTCACAGCAAACTAAATGTCGTCCATCTTCCAAACGCTTAACAAGCAGCTGCTGTCTAATATTTGTTTTCACCTCGTATTGAGAGGCATCACGGTTTAACTGTGCCTGTAATGAAGCCAAATGAAAACATTTCCTCGGCAGGCCCTTCAGAGATGAGGCCAACACCAACACGTTTTACGACACAGACGTAAAAATGAAACAGGGAAAGCCTTTGATAATTTAATTATCAGCCCTCGACTTCTCCTCTATCGGGTCTGCAAGGTCCTGACAGCAGCTGGTTCCTCTTGCCATTTTACAACTGGAAACAGCTGTAATGTCTGCCACGTGTGCAGTCGTCACAGTCAGAGCAGGAAACTGCTTAGAAGTGACCCACATCTATGTCTGTGTCTTATGCGGTAGAGCAAAGAGGAGTGGGCATTTCTCTGCCCTCGGACCTCAGATGAAAGAGAAGAAGAGCCCAGAGGTGGGGCCAGTTCCCTGTCTGGGCTGGCCTGCAGGGTCTAGAAGAGCCGAGCGCCGTAGCCTCTCCCTGGCTCTACCACTGGGAATGCAAAGGACCTTAAGTCCCCGTGAAACCTCATCCAGCGTGTCTCAGATGATCAGGCTTACAGGGCTGTAACAGGAAAGACCCCCTGCTGCTATTCATAGAAGCATGACAGATGGGGCAGAGAAGAAGTGTTACCTAAAGCTGGGGTGATGGTGTATTCCCCACATCGATTCAGGTACATTACCTGAAGAAGAAAATGCGTGACCGCGCCACTGTAAGGTAGAACAGCTTGCCTCCAGACCTCCCAGCGGGCTAGAGGTCAGCTCTGTCTTTACGCAGGTATAAACACAGCATTTACTGGATATTTGCATGAAGATGGCCCGCTCCAAATCAAGGTTATTAAAGTAAACGAGACCCAGACAGATCCCCTGCTCCTTCTGAGTGGGAGTTTCCACATAGAGAGGCTCAGCTACAGGATAAGCAGTGCTTTTGTTTAGCCGGACTGTGGGTAAAAGGTACCTAGATTTTATGCCTGGCAACCATTACCATTGCCATTTCCCTTAACTCGCTGCAGCACCCATAATCAGAAAAGACCCCAAGGCTAATCTTATAAACAACTCATCAAGGTGCTCGAGTTATCCATGTATGCACCAACTAGAAACACAAAACTAATAAATCTCAGGTCTTTCTCTGAGCGAACATCACATCACCCAGTAAAACATCACATTCCTCATTGTTCTTCAGCACTTTAGGGCACTTAAGAACGCAGATATTTTTAAATGTTCAACACTTTAAAGACAGCGGTTCTCATTGCCTGTGTTCTGTGTTACCATTTTCACTCACTTATCATAACCAATTAAAATTTAAAGCGCGTAAAGAGCGTGTTACACACAGAGCTGACAATAAACTGTTGTGCGAGGACCTGGAGCCAATTCCACTGGGCAGCTGTGTTGGAAGAAGCGAAACCATGAAAGATCACATCCTGGGATTAGAGAGTAAAATAAGCAGTCTGTTTTCTCTGCGCTGGCCCCCCTGGAGACCACAAAAAGACACTGTATATTTCATTTGGCTGCACATTATTAAACTACTATTAATGGTGAATATTTGGTTAGATTTGTACTACTTCTGAGGATTTTTAAGGGATTAAAGGATTTGCATTAATTTGGTAAAAGCATGCCACCCAGGAGCTAAAAAAATCATACAGGTTAAAAAAAGAGAAGCGACTGACAGACAGCGTAAATCCAAGAGGGGAAAAAAAGCCTGTTTATATGAAAATGTACACAAAGACTATGTTCAAAATAATAGGGCTACATTAGCACAAAGCCATCTGGTGTTGAGGTATAAGGTCTAGCCCTTGTGTCATACTTTAAAAAACTTACGTTGATCACCCTGGGGACCAAAAAAGGTCCCGCCCCAAAAAGTGCAATAAAAATGTTATATACTAATATTTTTTACCACTTTAAATGAGTCAGTCTTTTAAGACTACTTCTGCCTGAAATATTCACATAAAGTTTTAATTATATTTTCGTTGTTTTAACCCTTTAAATCCCAGTTTTATTACATGAACGCCCTGTTTTTTTAGCCCCAAAAAACAAAAAAACTAAATATTTTCAAAAAAAAACATTTGAAGTAATATTTGATTGTTATTATAATTAGGCCTTTAGATTGACTAAAGATTGGCACCAAGAGTCATTTCGATCGCCTTTTATTTTTTTTCCAGGAGCGCATTTCATAAAATGCACACTATCGACCACGCCCAAAAAGTGCAATAAAAATATTAAATATTAATTTTTTTTTTCACTTTAAATTGGTCAGTCTTTTAAAACTACTTCTCCCTGAAATATTCATGTCAAGTTTTAATTACATTTCGCGGATTTTAACCCTTTATATCCCGGTTTCGTCACATGAGTGCACTGCTTTTTTTGCCCCAAAAACATAAAACATAAAACATAAAATATTTTCCAAAAAAAACATTTGAAGTAATATTTTATTGTTATTATAATTAGGCCTTTAGATGGACAAAAGATTGGCACGAACATTAATTTCGATCCGGTTTTAATTTTTTTTCCAGAAGCCAAAAATGTCCCCAGGCGGCGCTGCTGCTCCTGCTCCCCCGGGGAGGAGTGCCTCTGCCGCGGGTGTGTTTCGCGCAGCGCCGGAGCATATGGTTCGGTTCCCGTGTCTGCAGCACACACTTCCGCTACCACGTGAAAACAAATACGTCATTTCCTGTTGATTAAAAAAAAAAAAAAAAATCAAACGAACCTAAGGGTAGAAAATGGTCCGGAACGAGCAGCGGGCCAAGCTTCTGTTGTACGCGGGAAATTAGTCTGCCTTTTCCGGGTATCTGTCTCGAGCAGGCCGCTGGAGAACATGTGTATGTTCCAGCAGGCGTCACATGTGGAGCAAGGGCGCCACCCGGTGGACAAATAAAAAAATTACAACTCTAAGGCCTGTAGTCCAAAACAAAACCTAAGCTGGAGACCTGATGAGCGATTTGACCGTATTATTTCTGGCGTGAAAAATAGCGTTTATAATGGAAGTCAATGGGCCCAAAACGGTCCCGAGGGTGATCAGTGTGAGTATTTTTGCTGCTCAGCCGTGTTAGGCTGATTTAAGAAAATCAGACTGGAATTTTAAATATTTTACAAAAACGAAGCCGTTTGGCAAGTTTGGCTATGCTACACCCAACACAGTGAAAATGGCTTTCATGCAAACAAACAAAGGGACCCAAAAAGGGCCCAGTATGACACAAGGGCTAGACTACATTTGGTCCCCTGTTCCCTTAATACGACAACAGTAAAATGACTTTTAAGCACTCCTTAAACAGCTGGTAGGATTATGGAGTGATAATGAAACGAGCTGCCACACACACACACACAGGCATTGTATGTCTAGCTATATGCAAGCATGACTTGACAGGAAACAGACCCCCCCACACACACAAAGACCCACACAAACACATCTGAGTTCAGAGGTTCAGTGGGCCACCAGTGTGCAGAGCTGTTGGCTCCAGCTCAGCGCTGCCCAGCCATCTCCTGTGTTGACATGTAGGATACCAGTGTCTCTTCCAGAGGAAACTCTGGCTTCTTTTACGTCTGCTTGGGAAGTGAGCCCCGCTGTCTTTGGCTTCTGAGACTCAGCTCCTGTTACATGCTGCTTCCGATATAAAGGAACCACCGGCCCGTATCGTATGACCAGGAAGTTTAATATCAGCACTGGAATCATTTGATTAGGCTAAATGAATTCCTCATTATCATCTATTATCGGTGGGTCAAATGGGAGTTGATGTTGTTCTGCTCCTGCTCTCCTCTGTTATTAGAAAATATCACCGCTTTCATATTCAAATACACTAGAGAGTTCCAATTTAGGGGCTAATTCATTATGTGTGAGGGCTTAATGGGGGTTCGGTGGCCAGTCGTCAGAGCGCACGGTTACTCTGCGTTGCTCTCACCTCGTTGACCTGCTGCTTATCCAAGTGAAAGATTTGCCCAGAGGAGGTGGCGGCGATCTCCTCGTACGCCCTGTAACCAGGCTGAGAGCGGTCTCCACAGTCCCCGGTCAACACAAATACTACCTGGGAACGAAGAGGACAGAGGAGTTAAGAGGATTACATTTGTTGAGTGTTTGCTTTCTGCTGAGTCGCTTTCACTTTGCTCCAAATGCTCATTGTCATGCATCATGTAGGGGCTGAGACGAGCAACTTTCCTGCACTCAGCTGATCCCGGGAACTTCTTTGGAATGCAGATGGTTTTTCTTTTTTACAGCATTGCTGTTGTATCCCTTTTGTGACAGCGTGCAATAAATGCAGAGGCTCTAAAGACAGTGTGGGATGGGGCTCGTGTTTGTAGGTTCAACTGTGTTCCAGATAACATCAGTTAAATGGCATCTTGATCATTATGGGAGTATTCAGCACCAGTGAATACAAATGAGATGCTTGTGGGCATGTTTTTATTTTCTTTTAATCAGTTTACATACCATAGATTTGATCAAAGAGAAGCCTGCATCTATCGGATGTTTGACATTGAATAAAGAGCACACATTGGACTGATTAAGTATGTATCAGTTTTGTCCTGATGTATAAGAGGCCTGTTTAAATTCCCTGCCTTGTACCTGTGATTGACGGAGTTGCACCAGTTGCAGAACATCTCTCTTCAGGCGGTAGTCTTTGGCCCTGGCATCAGTAAACACATAGATAAAGGATCCAGGCAGGGAAACCTCCAGTGCTTTCTTTATGGCTCCGATACTCATTTCAGGGCAGTCGCCTCCACCCTGTGTGATAGAATCACATTTGCTTAAAAACTCCAGAAAAAAAAATCATATATTTATATTTTTTAAATGTTCATTCAGATATCGTGTTGTTGAACACATCCATTTTGTGGAGAGACACATCAAATGTTTCTTAAATACGTTTAAATCACTACCCATAAAAGCAGCACTAATTTACTTTTGAAAGAAGAAAGAACCGGTCCCATAAACGATGTGCCTTATATGAGTAAACATTTGAATAACTGTTCAATTCAGTACAATCTGGGGTTCTTAACATTCAACAGATGTGCTGCTTATCATGATTACAGTTTTAGGGGCTGGCAATCCACATACTGTTCACCATAATCTAAAGGTTTCATTCGTACAAAATTATTAATTTATGTAATCTGTGTCTGAACCTGGACAAACAGCTCTTGCAGATCCTGCTGGAACTTCTTTGGGTCGGTGGTGATGGACACGGGGCCGATATCTGTCAGATTAAAAATATACATCAGGAAAAAAAACCTTTCTGTGAAGAAAATCAAACCCAGTCAGCCGGTTCTGTTCTGATTTCTGAAGAGTGTATGCCTATACAGAACAGGATAATCATTGCAACCACAAAACGCCTATGGTCTGGAATTTTTAGAAGGGAGAGCGTTTGTTTGTTTCCTCTTAGCAGCTTTGCCCTTATGAGCAGAGGAAAAGCACATAGCATCAAAAACCCTATTAAGCCAAAGCACATTTTATCAAGGCCAGAATGATGCCCCACAGCCGTTGTGCACCACATGAATATCAATCACACATCACAGGGCACAAGAGAGGCCGTGCTGACAAAATTACAGCGTAACATTTTGTTTTACACAAATCACTAAAAATCTGGCGACAGTTTGCACGATGACGGAATAATCATTTTCCAGACCCAAGGATGATGGATAAAAGCCTGTCAGGGCCTGACACTTATTTGGATGTCTTCTGGGGCCAAACTACAGAACAGTAAACATTAACCAGTGCAGAGGGAATGCATTGTGTTGCTGCCCTCCATAAACACGAGCACTTCATCACAGTTATTACAGAAAAAGACCCTCATCCAGTCTTGTATACCTCATGATTTTGGTGTGTCATTGCTCTTTATTCCAACTGTCAAATATAATTTTGAAGTATCTTTGTGAGACTAATGATACAGAGTTTGCAGACATGTGTCAGGGCCATGACATTTCTAATTCATTCTCGGTGTTTTCTCCAGCTGCTTTCAAGTGCTTGTCGACCTCTCAAGAGTGCCTGAGAGGAAACACCGACGGCGCTGTCACGCCTCTTCGTCAGCCACAGAGGGCTTCTCTGGGATCTTGGAAGTTTACAAGGTCCCCAAGGGCATAGGCGCATTAAACACAGACAAAATGTGTGGCGTTAGGGTAGGCAACCCCCACAACTCCCCCCCCCCCGGGTGGCCAGTGGGGGGGCTGCGAGGCAGAAGAGGGAGGAGAGGCAGGAGTAGGGTGGGGTGAGTGTGGGGTGGCGATTGGGGTAATTACACACACAAGCAGACAGCATATGCTTCCCATCAGCGCACAAACACCCTCCCCCCATTGGAGCACTCTTATTTTCAAGCTGTAGCTTTCCCGTATAGAAAGGAAGATGCTGGGCTGGGATGAAGAGCCTTACCTGTCCCCAAGACCCACTGTGAGCTCGCATATCCTCCCCTGCTTGACGTCTTGCATCAGTTTCACTTCTCTCTACAAGTGGGCTTCCACTGAAGCCGCTATGCAGCAGCACACTCTGCTACACGTTCTGAGATGCGTTGCAAGTATAAGTGTGTAAATGGCAGATATAAATAGTAAATCAGTGCAAGGCGCGGAAACTATAAAAATACCACGCTCTCTTTGTAGTAATTCAAGAAAGTCTTTTCCTTTGAAGTCAATGCTCCAATAAATTATAATCATATTCATGAATTAACAAACATACGCATTCCATACATCCACTTTCACGAAAAAAAAGTTTCTTAAGTTGTGGCTCTTTAGTTAAAGAACAAACTTGTGTTAAAGGTAGAAAAAGTACCTGGGTCGTGGAAGGGGACCAGGACAAAGTTTTTAATGGGTCTGGTCCTCCGGCTGAGCGTCTTCTCCAGGATCCGTGAGGCGCCCTCTATCACCTGTTTCAGATCGTCGTACATGGAGCCGGTAACATCGAACACAAAGGCCAGGGTCGAGGCGCTGTCATCGGATTCATCACCCGTCTCAACGCGGGGGTCTGCCAAAAGTCTGTGCGCGCATACTGAGAGCGCCAAGACTAAGCACTTTAATAAGGCACCGGCCATTTTCCAAATTTACTGCATCTGTCTTTTGGAATAAGGCGAGTCATATATTTAAAAAAAAAGGATCACAAAGTTTTAAAAAGTTTTGATTTCGAAGCCGCCCAAATGACTCTGGCACTGCTTCTAGTAGATTTAGAACAACGCGGCTCAGCTGAAACACTTCAAAATCCAGTGCTGAATACTTCCACGGGAGTACATCCGTGCGTAAAGTTTGGAGGAGCATGTGGACTGGCCCCAGGAGAGCTGGTGCTCTGACGCTCCAAACGGGGGCGGAGATGGGTATTAAAAAGTTCCCGGGACCCAACCTGTTTTTTTCTCCTTTCCTTCGTGTGTTTGTGTGAAAGTGTGTGTGTGTGTAACTCGACCCCACTGTGACTTCCAGGCTTCTTTAACCCTATTCAACATTTCCCGTCAGTTTATTTTTCTCTACAATGGCGGTGGGCCCCTGGAGACGCACTTTTTAACAGCTTTCCCCTGTTACCAGCGGGGCCTGGCGTCTGTATTTTGGACGTGTCGAGAACATTGTCTCAGTAACAGCCTGGTTTTTATAAATAGCCATAGTTTATATTCAGCTGACACCAACCTAATTTTATACATAGCCCACGCTGACAAATATCTCCTTGACATATGAATGAAGAGCAATGTCACTGTGCTTCTTTTCTTTTCTGCTGATGTGGATGAAATGTTATTGATCATTAAAAATGTTATCCTCGTGGACTTGGTGCCCAGCTATGATATATCGTTTTTAATGTGATCAGACCTCACAGAGGAAGCCACCACCCACCCCCAGATCTTACAAACGCAAATATGTCAGCTAATTCCAAAGTAAGCTGCATAAAAGCAGAACATTTCTTTTAAGAAACTGATTATTCACATGAAAACACACTCGTGTTTTACTGTACTTAAGTTACACAAGCTACATTTGAAACTTATGCTGAATAAAAAAAAAACCCGTAAAGAAACAGTTTCAGGTCAAGGCCCCAGACCCTTCCTCCTCTTGAATACACCTGCATCTGTCCTTCATGAAAGGGGGGGGGGGGGGGGGGGGATAAGAGACAGGAGAAGAAAGAAAGCAGGTCTGAGCAGGCCCGGAGAGCCCAGCAACTTTAAAAGACACGAGCCCCACCCATTAAACCCATCAATGCCAAGACGTCAGAGTTTTATGTACTTCATTGTTCATCACATAACTACACAGTGCAGGCTTATACCACAGAGCAAGCTGGCATGTTAGATTCTGTGTTATAAAGCATTACAGGCACTAAAGCTTGACATGACACCTTCCCTTAACAGTGGTACAGCAGTGCAAAACTGGACTCATAATAAATTACATTTGAATCACAAAACATCAGGGTCTGTGCAAACTTGAGTTACTTCTTGAGAGTTGATTAAGATTCGTAAAGTTTAAAATATTGCAAATAAACACATGAGCAACAGTCATTCTACAAAGCAGCCCCTTAAAGTTATTAAAAGCTGTTAAAAAAAAATAAATAATAATAATATTTTTTTTTAATATTATATATATATATATATATATATATATATATATATATATATATATATATATATATATATATATATATATATATATATATATATATATATATATATATATATATATATATATATATATATATATATATATATATTTTTTTTTTTTTTTTTAAATGAAAGTTTTCTATCCATTACAAACTAAGGATACAGTAATAGAAAAGATAGCCACTTAAATGCATTTTATTCTGTGCTCTTATACTGTCAATCAACAGGAAAATGACATTTAGAATTTAGTAAATTTGCATAAGGCATAAAGATCAGTGAAGCTGAAAAACATCTTAATGCTCAAAATGAAACAATCCAATGGAGAAAAAAAAAAGGCATCAATACATGTGCAGGTCTCACACAGAACAAATACCAAGCAGACAACTGAAACCACAGAGCTCACAAAAGCTTCACAGTCAGAAATGATGTCCGTTTGTGGCTCTCAGTGACCACGGCTTTGTGTTGCTGAGGGTGCTCTCCAAAGAAATACTGAGCTTCAATTCGGCTGCTGTGAGAACTGGGCTGGGCTGCTTGGCCGGGCCATTCGAGAGGCGGGGGCAGCAGAGCGAACAACAGCAGGGAGACTGAACCACGATGGGATGCACGGGCTGCAAACACAGCAAAATAATCCATAGAAAACTCTGTGCTACTTCAAAATTCCTCCTCACATGAAAAAACAAAACAAAAACCCTGCTCTCTCGAGAAAAGGAAACCTCGGGGCGTGACAAAAATGAGAATCGGGCAACAATAATGAAAAATACAGTGCAATACATTTCAACAACCTTTGATTTAAAAATAAAACTTCATTCCATATTTATGAGGAAATTCCCATAAATGCAGCAAAAAAAAAAAAAAAAAAAAAAAAAAAAAAAGCAGAAAATAAATTACCATTATATTTACATTATATAATACACACTATACTGCTTTGTGTCTTTAAGTTAGTGTTCACATTATCACAAAAGTAACACTTTCTTCCCCCCCGACAGATTCTCCTGTGGTTTAGAGTCTCTCTGTGTGGTGATGAAGCAGCAGCACAGTTCCTCTGAGTGAGCAGTTCACTTTGCATCTGCCGCTTTACAGCATGTGAACAAGATGCACACGAACATCTCCACAGGAATTCAGTACCTCGCACTACACAATACTCCAAAGTCCAGAGTTACTCAAGGGTGTGATGCGATGCTGCGTAGCTGCAGAAGCACGCACAAACAACGGAGGGTTTTGCAGACAGGTTTGGATTCGCTATCACATCAGACGATATATTTGTTCACAGTCCGCTATTGGAAACGCAGATGGGCAGATACTTGGGAGTAGAAAAGTTTGCAATCTGCTTCTGGGTGATCGAGTTAAAATGTGGCTTCCTCCCATTATTAGTGTGATGGTGCTGTACTGGTGTGTAACGGACAGTGGGGGGAAGCTGAGTGGGATCCATCTGAGGTGTAAGAGGGATGTGAGTGGAGCAGTTGAGTTATGATACCTGGTTGTGTTCAGAGCATGCTGGGTAATCACTAACAGAGCTGCTGTGTTACTACAAAAAAAAAGAAAAAAAGTCTTCACAAGCTCACTTCACAGTTGACAAAACGCTGAGCAGGATGTCAGCAACAATTGGCAGCAGCCAGTGCATTACATTAGCCAGTGAGAGGAGGTCCTGTCTCGCTCTTCGTTCAGCGCTGCAAGAATATTTGATTGCCAGTAAACAAATGAGCCAGATGAATAATTCATAAGAACAAACTCAAGAGCAGAAAGTGGCTTCTTCACTTTGGTTTCAACCCGCAGACTGAAGTTCCTTTCTGTATTCTTTGCTCTGAAGAAATAGAAATTACACAGCATTACTGTGAGGCTGAAGCATGACCGGGAACTGAAAAATCACCCATGCGGGTAGGTATGCAGGTAGCAGCTGATTAATACCCCACTCACCTTACATTCCTACACAAGTCCATCATAGAGTGACAATGCCTGAACAATTGAGGGATCTGCCTTTGATCCTTCCTGAAACTCCTGCAGAGTCAGCTTCCCGTCTGCATTCTGCAACACGACACAAAAACAGAAAAATATATCGAGCTGAAGCCCTGTGATGCTTTTACACACACCTTCCAGCAGGGGGCAAAAAAGCATCTCAGGCCATGTCATGTTGCCCCTATTCTACGCTATTGGGACTGATGTTTGGTTCAGTGCACTTGGACAGTCACCACTCTCAGCTAATACAAATCACTAAGTGCTGCTGTGCTGCACAGTTACTCCTATGGGCTGATCTTGGCAGTAGTGAGCTGACAAACACGCCCATGCAGGCAGCATCTCATCTTTCACTAAAGCCGAGTAGATTCTTGGAGCTGACAGAGCGGGCACCAGCACTGAGCGCTAGAGGTGGAGGAGAATATATATATATGATGTTTATAGACTGCAGGCGGTGTTAGTGACACTGTGATGAATACAGCTAACAGCTCTAAACTTAACAGCGTCCATATCAAAGCCCCGAGGGTGGCAACAAAGGTAGACGAAAGCCCTAATAAAGTTAAACTCATGACTATATCAGTGTCAGTCTCAATGAATATCAGATATTGCTCTATCACTATTTACTAGGGGTGCAACGATACACAAAATTCACGGTTCGGTTCGGTTCGATACTTTGGTGTCACGGTTCGATATTTTTTCGATACAAAAAAATGTTCATGCCTTTTTAATTTGTCATTTATTAAAATTATAAATATATATTTTAACTCAAAAGTACAGTTTTTAAATTTAACCCTAACCCTTGTGCGCGTTTTTTATTTTGACAGCAAATGCGCACCTGCGGACCACTTATGTGCAGCCCTGGTTATTTAGCTCGTCATATTGCAGCCACAGAAATTCTTTTGTCCATGAAACCATAAAGCTGCACTTTCTTTTTGCCTTATAGTCTCATTTGTCATAACTTCTCCGTTTTGTGGTAAGCTTTTCTTTGGCTGTCACTTCTTCACCCTGACCTGTCTTATTTGGCTCAGCAGAACTAAAATATATATACTGCTACTTTTACACACGGACTCACATAAGCTCAGCGATTCTCTGCGCGATCAACCTCTCACATGTTTAAGCTTGCTGCGGGAGATTTCACTTGTCATGTTTGCATAGTAAGCTAACGATTAATAAGACGATGTCAGAGGAATTGGTGCACAAATTATCATCACTCACAGATCAGTGCTGTCATTGCAAAGTGAAAGCAAAAAAACAAGCGCAAATTCAAACGCGATTTCAATATGTCACATATTGACAGTGGCTCACCGATGCCAATGACATAATTACCCAGCTACATTTCTGAAAGAATGCAAAAGCATTGACATATATTTTTCCTTCCTACAATAGCCCGACGGGCAGAGTAGCCCGTCTGAAAAAAATCGCTAGCCCCAGGACGTCGGGCTAGCGATATTGCAAGCCCTGTATCTGATTGAGGAATCACTCATCTTTGGAAAAGAGAGTTTATTACAGAGAAATGTCTCTTTCCAAAATAAAAGCTATACTATCCGCTTCTTCTGGGCTATATTCTCAGCAGCATAAGGAGAATCACGTGCTAACAGCTGTCTAAATGACTCGGCTAAAGTTAGTAGCATGCTTGTTGTTTTTGTCTTTGCACTAGGATGATGTCGGCGTAAATGTGCAGTCATATTCGTTGTGTTCCCACTAGTGCTTTCAGGTTAATCTCGTTGAAATGACCTTAACGCCACAACACGGCAAATCTCCGTTAACGAGCTACCGCCGATCGCCCCGTGCATGGGGCTAGACGGCCAACACGTTAACGAGCTAACTGCGCTAACACACTAGTTCCCACCCATGTAATTGAGCATTGCATGGCACATCCAACATACTGTTTTACTTTAGTCCATGACTCGCTTACCTTCAGGGTCATACGTCACATGAAAACCAAAATAATTCCAAACGCCAGATCTGAATGAGGGTGGGGGAGGTCCATGTTGCAACTTCTGTCTTGCTAGCTTGCCCTGCGCTCTTCCTCCTGACTATGCTGTCTGTGTTGAGCGCTCAGTGGATCTGCGCTCGACAGTGCAGCCTAGGCGGAGTAGTCGAACGCAGATTCACTGAGCGCTCAACACAGACAGCATCGTCAGAAGGAAAGTTGATAAAATAAATTACAAATGTTGTATTGTTCGATACATATGCGTACCGAACCGAAAGCACTGTATCGAACGGTTCAATATCGATACGAATATCGTTGCACCCCTACTAATTACATCTCTAGTACTCAAACACTGACCTTATCCATCATTGCAAAAATGCGGTCCACACGCTTCTCTGGTGTGTTTTCTTCCTCAGGCAACTCCACAGTGTTCCCCTACGACATCAGCAACATCATAATGCTTCATATGGTGTTTGCATTAAAACGAGTCAGGATTAGATCTCTAATGTTTGGGAAAACTTACCACCATCTGATATATGGCATCTACAATGTTCAGCATCTCGTCTCGGGTTATGTAGCCATCATTGTCGAGATCATATAATTTAAAAGCCCCTGTACAAAGACAAGAAGTTAAAATATGTGGGCTTCATGTGGGTGAAAAAGGAGGATAAATATCGTCACACTTTGTCACAGGTTTAAAAATTAAGTCAAGGTTTTATTTGCCGTTTTTCTCTCTAGAAGTCTGTACTCCTGTCATTTAAATATTAACAACAAGAGAGGAGATTCCATCTTCTTACATCGCAGCTTTTCATCTAGAGTCCCCCGGGAAGTCACTGACAAGGCCTGGATGAACTCGGAGAACTCGATGCGTCCATCCTGCAGAGCGACCGAGAGAGGGGAGAGAAAGAGAGTGAAGAGAAATGGCCCAGAGACAAGACGAGGCTCTCACTTCACACTTGCAGTGGCTGTACTTTCACAAACTCTGTCCTGTTCTTTTCATGATGTCCTTGCTGGATTCTTCTGAAAATGGGGCCAGACGTTTGCTCCAAGTCAGATGCTATTTTTTGCCTCGCACCTGGCTCTCTCCTGAGGTAGAAATATGTCACCTCTGGTCATTAGTAAGAAGAATGCTACTGGCTCAAAGTCTAAAAATTACAGCAGGCAAACATACGACCACAACATACGGGGAGTAAAGACGACTCGCATTTTCCAGTCATTTCACATCACGAATGGACGCGAGTGATCATTCTGTCCAACGGGGCAGGAACCGTTCCACTCTGAAATTTAGTTTTCTCTAAGTGTTGTTAAAATGTGACTCGCTGAGCTAAAAAAACAAAACAAAACAAAAAACCCCACAAAAAAAGACGAATTACACTTTTAAATCCACACTTTGTGCATCAAAGAGTGGTCTACTGACTTGATTCTAAATCATAAAAACACAACTCAAAGTTTCTCAGACGCCATTAATTCAAACCAATCCATCATGTTATGACTTCCTGTTTCAAGCAGCTGACGGAGTCTGTCGTCTTCCTACATTCTGCTAAGTCAGCTGCCCACTGCAAGTTTAGCCACAGTATTCTTTAAAGCAGGGGAAAAAAGCCTGGTGTTTTTGTGCCCCTCAGGGTCAGCTAATGCTATCTCTACCAGACAGCTGACTAGACAGAAAATGCTAAAGTCATGTGTTGCAGATCGCACAAGTCCCAAAAACTGCTACGATCAATGCATTCTCTAACTACGGGGTGCGTAATGCTAATGAAGGTCACAGATAAACATCAGATGAAGGGGATTGTGTGATCTTCCTGACACAAAGCCTTTTAACTCAAGTCAATACACCTCCGGGGGGCTCAGCAGCTTTCTGCGAACTGCTCTTCTTCAGTTTGTGTCCCCAAACACAATCACAATGATCACGTACAGCTACAGTGAGGTGGATTTCTTCAGAAAAATGCATCTATCTTGTTGGCTTTGCCAGTACATCCTCCAACCCTCACCCCATAAAGAGAACAGCACATTCTCTGGGTTACAATTATAGGTTATTGTAGACACGAAGACTCCACTGCAGCTCGTTGCTCCTTTTTGAGCAAAAAGAAGGGGTACCTAGTGTAATATAATATCTTTAAGTGTAAAATATATCCAGGTTCTTTTTGTGCTAATGTTGCCAGAAATACATAATGTGAGCACTCAGTGTGCATCACAGAAAGAATATCTGCACTGGCACTGCTAGATTCTTCAGTTGTAGGTAATGTACACGTCCCAATGGGGAAATAGTTAATTACATTTTTGCCTATAATTTTTATGACAATGCCCAAAACAAACAGCTCTCATTCAAAAACTGTGTGTATACAGATGTGAGAGACTACAGCTCTGAGGGGGAAAAATACAACAATAATGGCACTGGAATAATAATTAAAATGAAAAAGATTACAACGCTTCTCTTTTATTCTGCTCAGTAGTCCCTAGATGTTCACAAAGAAAGAGATGCTGTTCTCACAAACTGACATGATCTGAACAAAAACCTCCAGATTAGCCCTCTCCTCAGACTCCTTTTATCTAACGGCAATGCCAGCCCCAAATGATCATATTACTGTGAACTAGCAAGGGTATTTTAATATTTCCCTACACACCCTAAAAGGCTAATAAAACATATGAATTTGTTTACAAACCTTATTTTCATCAAAAACATTGAAGACAAAGGAGGCAAACTTTGTGGGATCTCCAAAAGGGAAAAACTGCTTGTATATCTTCTGAAAACCCACAGCATCCAACTGCCCACTCGGGCAATCTTTGATGAAACCTTTGTACCTAAAAAGAAAAACAGAGCGCACTGTGAGATTATTTTAAAAAGTAATACAGCCTTATGCAATGCAACCATACGAAACGAGAATTCATAATCAAGACTAGAACGGACAGCAGCAGTAGACTGAAGTCACCTCCTCACTCTTACCATAGGCATTACTGATTCAGTCTGAAAGAGTGCGCTAGATCAAAAAGGTAAAGTGCAAAGCTATTTGTCTCATTCACAGATAAGACGATCGCCTTAATCCAATAGCAAGCCCAGGGTGGTTAACTCTAATCAAATTACTCTCTGCTCCTCTTTTGATAATATGCGTGGCTGGTAGATAAGTCTGAGAGCTTCCTCTTGCCCTCTGGAAATACCATATCTGGAGAGTGACTTAACATCTCTATTAGCCTAAATATAGAAGCATTTCATAAGCAATTTCAAGCGCAATCACTCAAAGGTAGGCAGTGTTCTTCTATGTCTTCATAAGGGAAGTCTGCATCCACAGAGTCTAACCACACAGGAACAGGTTAGGAAGCAAGTAAGCGAGATTTAGTCTTTACAAAAATAAATCTTAGATGAATAGTAGGAGGAGGAGGACATGACAGGGAAATAATAACACTCTAGTTATAAAAAGCATTGCAAAAAGCTTTTCCTCTTAATCAACAGCAAAAATGACACAAGTTCACACAAGGGAGCACTGCGTGTTCGTCTCTGCTTAAGCTCTGGCTGTTCGTAATAAGACTGGGCTATAATTAAGGCCAGAGAAAGCGCGTTCTGATGAAGAATGAAGGCCAGGGGCGATCTTTTCCACTCACACTCTGACTCTTCACTCCTCTTAAACTCTTTTACTTTTAATCTGCCCGGGAGATAATGAAGCCAGCTCCTTACAGTCAAAGAAATAGGCAAGGAGCTTTGAGGAGCAGCTGGGAAAAAGTTCAGCGAGAAGAAAAGCGAGAAGAGAGCAGAACCACAAAATTCTCATATATGAATTATCTGGAGATACATGCAGGGAAAAAAAAAAGAAAGCCTAGCTTAACTATGCAGGCTATAACCTGATTGGTATTCAAAGAACCGAACGCACAATGCATATCGTAATCCACAGCCGACCTATTTCACCTGAATTCTTTTGTCATTTTTAATGCTTGACGGGGGAATATCAAAGAAAAGACTGAAGACAATGAAATGTGCTCTATCATACTGTACATACAGTGCTCATGTTCAAGCACAGAACATTACAAGTACAAAAACTAGTACAATTAGTACAAAACCGTTAGTACAGTGCATTCAAATTCTCCGTTTACTGCTTTCAGGCACTGAAGACAGTACACCCACAGTGAGAGGAATATGAATTCATCGAATCACATCTAAAATAAATATTCTTATTCTGTCAATATCACATCTAGTTTGCTCTTTTTTTAAATAATGTCAGATCAGGAGGGTCAAATATCAGCAAATTTTAGCTCATTGCAGACAAGCAAAAATAAATTAGCACTCCCATATTGATGCATGCGCTTAAAGATGCACTGGCATCTGTTTTCTAATAAGTAACAAGACACTGCATGGCAAAAATCACAGTTTGGAAATGTGTTGAGAATCGTGGCAAAAATGCTGTTTTATATCCTTCTCTGTCCAGAGGATAAATGAATTCACTGAGATGAAGATCAGCAAAAATGATGTTGTCCAGACACTTTGTTGCTTTGCGTTTTGAGCCATTATGCATGGCAAAAAGAAGGCTTTTAGAAGGGCACCCATCAGGAGCATTTCTCGGGCTGTGAAAGCAAATCTTCTGTGGTTTAAAAGGAACTTTATAGAAAAAAAAACAAAAAACTGAGTGACTGTTGATGTAGTTTGGGTTTTCTCGACTTTAGCTCGAGCCTTAAAATTTAACAAAAAGCCTGTGTTGCAAGCAGGAGGTATGGCATTTAAGAGGAGAAAGCATCTGTTGCATTATGGGAAATGGATAAAAGGATAGGGCGGACTCGGCTGCTTTAATTTTGAACAGTTTTTTAATTTTTTGCTCTTTCAGAGGAACTCAATCTTTTTTTAATGCAATGCTAAAATCACTTGAGTACCTTAGAGCTGCGTAAATAAGGATTCCCCCCCCTTTTTGCAACTCATAAGGAATTACCATCTTAGAAAACATCTTCCAGTAATTTAGCACATCTACAACATTTTCAAGGTTTCAAAATGTGAGAACGCCTGACTACAGTGTCTATAGTAGTATTTCCTTAGACCTGTAAATATACTTGTATGCAAAACTAATCCAGTGACATTTAAGCAGTTAATAGCAACAGGCCAACAATTATAAAATAATTTCTTACACATGATAAAATAAAAGAGCTCTAATGACGCAGTAGTGCATTTCATCTTATGATTATTATTATTACAGCTCCACAGTGTTTCAGTTTTAATAGCTGAATATTTAAATAATTAACTATTTATTTCAAGTGAAATCAATTGTGCATCAACCAGACAGCCACTTAACTGTAACATTAAAAGAACAACGGCAAGAATAAGTCAGACTACTAAGCCTGCCCCTTTTTTGTTAAACATTTTGCTAGCATCAAATTTTAAAAAAAAAATTTAATTAAAAAATTAAAAAAAAAATAAAATCATAAAACAACTTGATACGCTGTCTTTGCACAATTTCCACAAAAAGCAGGGTTTAAACAGTGAAGTGCACCTTTACTGACATTTTGCACAGCATCCCAAACTTTGGGAAACACATCAACTATACAACAGCTAATTTACATATGCACTGTACACTCAAACTGTAGATATAGTGGATACAGTAAGCACTGCACCAACGTGTAAACATGTTTGCAGTGTCAGCTGCTCATAATACGAATCACTTTCATTTGCCAAGAACACGTCATGTACAAGAGATCCTACTTGGTGACATTAGTGCTAAGACACACACACGTTCAGCCTGTACTTGAAGCGGTGTAATAGTGCAACTACGTGCTGTACTTGTGGGGATGTGACATTGTGGATCAGACTACTCTCGGGTGCTGGGATGAAGATAAGATATTTATTTTCTGGCACTGGTTGTGTTCTTTGGCATCTACCACGGTGGCTTGGTACTGTGCAGGATGTTTCTTTTGCTCCTGCCTAGCTGGCAGGGAACATCACTGAGCTATGGCATTTAGTTATTGATTTCAGGTAGGCCGCGGGCATACTAATGATGTTCCCTTAGAGGAGAATTAGAAAGGAGAATAAATTTAATGCACAACACAGGCATTTATCTAACCCTGCTAATTCTTCTGTGTCTGTGCTTGTGCTCTAATTACACGCCATCTGGCATTCCCCCTGGTAAAATTCCCTCTCATCCCTCACACTCAGCCGTGTTGATTGCTACTGATCTTCAAGTGAGGGCTCGTGCAAACTTTCCTGTGAAAGACAGCGAGAGCGATGGCGAGCTAGCTGGCTGCACAGCCGGCGGGGTGGAGGTTTGGGGAGGGGAGGGTTTCCGCCCCAGTGCACTCAGGCAGCCCTAGAGACAGGCCAGCTCGAAGGCTCTGGACCTGCCAATGTCCAGTGATATCTAATGCTGCTGTACTACTGCTATGTGCCGTGGCTCCCTTTCCCCCTGCAAAAAAACTCCCCAACAGGAAACATGAAGAGCAACTAGTTCTAAAGGCAAAGCTCTTTTCACGCATGTGGAATTAGGTCATGAAATGCAAACGTCAAAAGGAGGAGAACTAAAATGTGAACATTGAAGAGTCATCACTTCATTACAGAGCTCTTTTTTCTGATTTATGGTCTACTTTGATTTGGATTTTCAAAGAAATAATAGCCCAATAGCACCACCCGGCAAACAAAAGAGATGACTGTGCTCACGCTTGAATCATCTCCGCTAATGAAGAAAGCATTGTTTCTTATCCATCTGCCAGAGGCTGTCAAATTGTCCCTTCACAAAAAGATCCATAAATTCACACCTTAACAATAAAAGCAGATTGCTCCGGGCCCACTTTTATGCAATATCCTGGCTTAAACTGTCTTTGTTTTATGAATTTGCTTCGTTTTGACACATTGACGTGCATGTTTTAACGCTGTTAACATAGACGGGGATCAGACAAAGGCTAGACCTCTATAAGCCCATCTTGGCTCAGGTCACAGTGACTAATAGGAACAGAATCTGACAGGAAGGATTACTAATGAGCAACCTTGTGTAGGTTTTGTGGCCAAGTAGTCATGACTGCCTGAAAGTGAAACAGCTTGCACCCCTGCCATTCCTCTGTTATCAGACATCCCTTTTGCAAACAGAGCAAAAAGGTTGTGGAGGAATGCATCATGGAAATGTTTGTATCAGTATTATCAGCCTTCAAAGTCATTCTGTCTCAGTTAGGCTTCAAAGTCATTCTATTTTCAGAACTCATCTGTCTTCAGGGAAGTGTGAAGGAGATGGCTCCAAATCGACTATCAAACCAAATCCAGCAACACTGTTTGCTGACTCAAGAAAACGAATCCTGAGAAGGGATACATCGAAAAGGGTTTTTTCCAGCTGGGTCAATGTAAAACTTCCTGACCCTTTTGAGACCTGGGACATGTAACGATGCTGACCTCGTCAATCTGTCAAGGTCACTGTGTTTACCTGATCGTGATGCACACCTTTCACTTTACGTGCCAAAGAATTGTTTTAATCGTGACGACGACAGCTCTCAACATCGATTCTAATTGAGTGTGACCGCATTTGTAAATATCTTTCTCGAGTGTGTATTTTTCCGTTTATGTATGCTGCACGTCACTGCCCCTCACACAAAGGCTGAGAGAGATAGAGAGCGCGATCTCCACCGGATGGTCTAAATCAGGAGTGCATCATAGGTAAATACCTTTTGTAAATTAGAAACACAGCCAGCAAGATGCTATTATTTCTCACATTATTGCAATTAAAGGCATTCTCCAAAGACAACCATGCTATCAGTGAGCCAAGCAATTCATGAAGAGACACTTTGAGTCAAACTTTTGTGCCTGCCAATCTGTTAATACAGCATGCAGTTTGGATTTGTGGTGTGTTAAAAATGACACAGTATCTTTTATATAAAAAAAACATGAAACCAGCACATTCAGATGCTGTCAGATTAATGCAAAGGAGTAAACCTGAAAGGAGCGTCTAACTCCAGCGAGCTTTGTCACTGAAGACGCTGCTAAATGCTAATATTTGACTAGCCCCACATGAACAAAGGAAAAAAAAAAAATCTCATTAAAAATGCATGCACACACTTACCACTGCTGCACCTCCTTCTCTGTAACTGTAAGAGAAATAAAGAGTGACATTAGCTAGATGCAAAACTTAGCATATCAGACACAATAGAGGAGCCTGGAAGCCAACCATATTGGTACTAGGCTTTCAAACATGTTTTATGCAACAACAACAAAAAAAACCCATTAAGTTTCAACATGCAATTATTGGAATTAGAGCAGGGCGATATGGCCAAAAATATTTATCACGATATATTTGAAAATTTGCGATAACGATTTAACTGACGATATAATTGATGTGAGACAAAATACAACTCCACAACATTACTAGCGCAAAAAGACAACCTTCCATTTATTTTCACTTAAACAAGAAGCTGGTTTTTATGTACATTAAAGCTTTATAAAAATGTAACAGTGCAAATGCAAATTCCTTGCTGAAAGTTTAACCAAAAGGCATTTCCAGTAGAAATGGGCTGACATATCCTGAGCATAACCATGTATAATATCCACTGAAGTTAAAAAGAGGTGCTTTGCAACATTAAACTGTAGTGTGCAGTACGTATTTTTCGGACCATAAGGTGCACGGGATTATAACGCACATTAAGTGAAACAAAACAGTCAGATAAATCAAACTTTATTAAACTCATTCTTCTTGCTTCCTCCACTTCTGTACCATTGATTCATTAATGTTGAATTCTCTGGCAGCTGCTCTATTCCCATGTTGTTGCAGTATATTAATGACTAACCTTGTATTGTGGATGGATTATCTCAGTTGTGGAAAAGTGTTAGTGTTTGTCCTCCAGCTTCACTGTTTATGTTATGCTAACGTAGCTGTGTCGCTAGCAGTCACGTAGCACATCATTATATACCAGCTAGCCCAACTTCAATAACCCTACAAACGTCACTGCTGTTTAGTTTCCTGTCTTCATTTATGTTGGAAGTGAAAGCAGAGCTGTACGTTTGAATTTTTTCAGAAATCTCTCAGTCAGAACATGCGGTTGTTCAGTGATGACACGACGAATCCTACTTCCGGGTCTAAAGTAGTCTGCGTTTAATATGGCTTTTGTGTTGTTAACATGTATTTTCTGATATTTGATCTCAAAAAGCTCCTAAAACAGTCAGTGATCCCTGTTGACCTCCCTCGGCTTTTATTACTGCTAATCATTTATTTAAGCTCAGTTTTTAAAACCTTAGGATGTAACTACAGCCCAGCCCATGCAGCAGTATATGAATGACTAACCTCGTATTATGGATGGATTATCTCAGTTGTTCTCCTGGCTGAAGTTTGGTCCTTTTACAGCATCCTGCCATGCGATTACATTTGTTCCTGACCACCGAGAAAACTCACGTTAACTTTTATCGAGTGGAAAAAAAGTTAGCTTGTTTATATTATGCTAACATAGCTGTGTCGCTAGCGGTCACGTAGCAAATCATTATATACCAGCTAGCCCAACTTCAGTAACCCTACAAACGTCACTGCTGTTTAGTTTTCTGTCTTCATTTATGCTGGAAGTGATAGCAGAGCTGTACGTTTTAATTTGTTTCCAAAACCCCGCAGTCAGGACATGCTATATTGTATTTAGATAGAAGCTAGCGAGCTAACACCCTGCTAACTTCTAACTCCGTTAAATGTCATAAATTCCGTTTTCATGGATGCCTGGATGTTAAACTCAATTGTTACACCTGGTAGAGCAGAACGCTGATCATTTTATTAAAGATGAAAGACTTTAGACAGTTTTTCAACTCTCAGTAATGCCATAGTGATCGTTTGATATATGGACCTGCAGTGGAGTTTAGACCCAGACACGGCTAGTGACGTCAGACTGAACAACCGGATATCATGCTTAGGTAACTAGCGAAACTAGCGAGCTAACTTCCGCTAGCTTCCTGCTAACTTCTAACTCAGTTAAATGTAATAAATTTTGTTTTCATGGATGCCTGGAAGTTAAACTTCATAGTTACACCTGGTAAAGCAGCAATGCTGATCGTTTTATTAAAGATGAAAGAATTTAGAGAGTTTTAAACTCTCAGTGATGCTGCAGTGTTGTTTGACCTGAAGCATACGGAGTTTAGGACCCAGATTACTCCCAGATTTAAGAGCATCTTAGTCTGACAAATACGACAATAACGACGGCCGCTTGCATGTTCTGCAAAAAAAAAAAAAGTGCTTTGTCGTGTATCTGACGGACAAACACCAAACCAGTTCCACATCACTGAAGTTGCACCATTTTTACAAACCAATTCTGGTTCATCTGTTTCACTCAACAATCGGCCATGTGCGTATGAAAACAAAGGCACTGCGCATGCGCGGTTTACTCATATTCTATCGCGATATTTCATTTTCCTATCGTTGCCTAACATTATACCGGTATTACCGTGAACGGTATAATATGGCCCAGCCCTAATTGGAATACAGCTTTTGTTTTGCTGAAAATAGAATTCATTAATTCTAGTATATCCTGTATAGCAGTAGACAAGTGGGAGTAAACCCTAGAGAGCCACAAAAAGACGAGGAAAGCAGAGGGAATGAAGGTCAGCCACTGATTTAAGAAAAAGAACTGTTTATGTGGCAGGATGTGTTATCATGCCCACACAAGCACTACTATCTGCCAGTATGTAATCAACCATTCCCACATGCCTTTCCCTTGTCTCTTTACTTTCTCTCAAGTAACCAAAGTAATTTTCAGCCTCTTGGCTCCTGGGATTACTAATGAAAAAAAAGGGCTGGAAATCAATAGCATTAGTTTAACCAGGTGGTCTTTTGAGAGGCTCTCTGAACTCATGTTGCTGCTGCTGCAGCAAGCTGACAATAGATGCTGTCTACCACCACTTCTGTTTGGCCCGGGGGAAAATAAAAGGCTTTTAAAGACAACAAAACGACAGTAACTTAATCACTAATTTCATCTACTGTAATGTTGAACCTTGAGCAGCTCATAGTCATGGTTACTAGCCAGGTAAAACACAGAGAGGGTAAAAAGTGTTGAGTAAGCAAGGCTACATTCTCCTGTAAAAAAATAAAAATAAAAATATAAAATTACATTATCCAGCAGTCTCGCATTGTAGGAGACAGACAAATTAAAAAAAAACAAAAAAAACCAAAAAAAAAACAACCTTCACAACAAATTTGGGAAAAAAGAAAATAAACACCTGAAACACAAAACATGATATTTACCAAATGTTTGTGATAATGCGACTACCTCAGATCAAGAGCAAAACAATACAGGGACTACGGATAAGGAGCTCTGCATATATCTCCATCTCAATTTGTTCTGCTCAGCATTTAAACCGAGAAACTCATCCTGTGACCATTTTCTGGTCAGTAAATGACAGGGTCAATCTCACTACTTTTAGCCAAGCCAAGCTAGCATTAAATTGGCCTCAAAAGCCATTGCTGCAGTCAGAAATTGAGGCAATTTACCATGGCTGCGATTTAATAAAAAACCGTGTTACATAACTCAGTCAGCGGCAATGGGCAATAATGCAATCAGCCAGTTGCAGGAGGGTGCGGGGCCCACTCAGTTGTTGGCCCTGCAGGGTCTAGCTAGAACACATTCAGCTTGTGCCTCCATCGCTATGAGTGTCATTGTCTCTTTTCACTTCAAAAAAAGAAAAAGAAAAAATCTTCATGCTGATACATGGGCCTATGCTACATCCTGCAGACATTTTAATAGGATTGCTGGTCCTTCCATGTAATGCCAGAACAGTCATTCAGGGAAGCATTTATGGGGAGGAGCGAGTTTGTAACTATTCCCTACTGTTTTCCACTAAAGACCAGAAAAATCACTCATTAGTGAGAGCTGTTGCACAGCCTACTGTTGTCTCTGAAGGTGTTTTACTGACGATAACAAAAAAAAAAAAATTCCAAAAATATGCTCATAAGAAATTTTCTAAAATACAATAAATCCAGATGTCAGCATTTATTCCTCGTAAATAAATGGGCCTCAATTCTGGCCTTGCTGTTTACCTTTTAACACACATTATTTTCTGTGCAAAACATCCTGCATCTTTTACCAGACACACACAAACACAAACAAACAGAGGGGCACAGGGAAATTTACTGAGTCCCCAATCTGTCAAGGACCAAAGGAAAGCATTGACTAAAATGGCAGACTACGCTTCTCATGGGAGCGCAAGAGAAAGAGGTAACAGGATGAAGGAAAGCAGAAACGATAGTCTCAAGTCAAGCAACAACAGTAGCAACAAGAGAACGATCACGCTGGGAGAGAAAAGCTCAGAGCCCCTCTCAGCGATGCTAACCAGATAAGATCCTAATTATACTATTCCATTCCCTGCTCAAAGAGGGCGGTTAGGGGGAAAAGCAAAAGAGACAGGGTGAAAGGTTAAGAGAGAATGAGAAAACCAGTCAGACAGGGGGAGAGAGCGAGAGAGAGAAAGGGACAGCAGCAAGCAGTCCAGCCCAGCATGAAGTCTAATCTTCCTCCACAGCAATTTCCTGCTACAACAGCCTTCCTTGGTTCTGCTGTGGAGAGACCAACCACACAAATAACACTGTCATTAAGCAGCCAGGGGATGTCAACTCCCACCCACACCTGCACACCACGGTGCTCAAATAATAATAATAATAATAATAGCAATGCTGTGCTCCAAAAATAACACACAAGTGGTTAATATAGTGGATACCAAGCAGACATTGCTGGTGGTAATTAGAAATGTGATCCAAAGTGATAGCTGAGCAGACGTTGATAAGCAACGGCTGGTAAGATGGTAGAAATACAGTCAATTTGCACCCTAATGCATCAACGGGAACAACAATCGAAGATATAATTACAAAGTCGCACCTTCGCTACAGTTCTTTATCGGAAGGTCAGTCCCCTTTCTGTGAGTCCACCCCATCCATCGATCTTGACGCAGGAATGCAATTTATAAGTGTGGCGGCACAAGCACAAGCACAATTGATTTACCCTTTCTACGTTTAAATTTATCAATGTCTGTCACATTAGAAGTAGAACATACAGCATGTTTACAAGCACAGCACATAAAACCACATTCTCATCGGTAAAGAAAAGCTATCATTACAGCTGCCACAAACTCTACTATGTCCTCAGCGTAACTTAAAGACCCCCGCTTGCAACTTTTTACTCAGCCTTAGCTGATTGCAGTCTGCGATACATTCAAGAATCTGAAATTTGAAACAAATGAGGAGATCATTCGCAACTGACATCTGCTCTGTCAGTGGTGAAAAATGTATAGCATCCCAAAGCATCCCAGCAGGCAGCGTTATTTACTCTTAAGCCTGTGTGGTGCACAGTGGGTGGAAAATGAGATTAGCAAACCGCAGCAATAAACTCTGTATTATGTATTCCTATTGCAAGCTGTATGTTCTTTAACCTCAGGCCAACAGGCTATGACAAGCTCACAGAAAAAGTTTCTGCAAAGTTTTTCTTTGTAAGAACAAGCAAAAAACAAACACACTTTCAGTTACTCACAGTAGGTTTTCCTTGTCAACTCCTCTACCACCTCTGGCTTGAGCTTGCTGTTGGATTTACCCATGATCTTCAGCTCTCTTCGACGCCCCCAAATCCACGCTGGCACGTATCACCTGTTACTACGTCCTCGCCAGTCTGCTCCTCTGCCAAAACACGCAAGAGAAGTGGGGCTAGTTTAGGTGCGAAGACACAGGTGAGATAGGAGAAAGACACTTTTATTTGAGTTTGCTTTGACAGAAAAGGAAATAAAACACTCCCATTCAGGCTAATCGTTCTGTATATATCACTCTAGCTGCGGTCATGATCTGCTCAGCCATCAGCACTCCACACAGACGAGTCAAACCCCAGGGGACCACGTGAAGAGGACCCAGCAGGCTATTGAGTCTATACGAGCGCTGCGGAGCGCCTATGTGTCCGCCTCATTTCTTTACAGCAGCCCGTGGGCGAAGAGTGGCGTTTGGACGCGTTGCTACCTTCGTCCTTGGATACAAGAGTCACTCAGTGGCTGGGTTAAGCACGCTCGCTCCCTCACAGTCATTCTCTGTTCTTCTCACTCCTCCCACCCCTCCTTTCCCACCACTATCTCTATTGCTCAGGGTAAGTTACTGTAGAAAAAGAGTCCTCCCTCTTGACAGCTGAGATAAGGAGGTGTGTAAACTAAAATACAATGAACAGAGCTCGACTTGGATGCCCCCCGCTGCACTTTGCGCTCGCTCTAAAACGTTAGCTCTAATCCTTGGAATTTACACAGACACCACAGTGTAAAGAAACAGTTTTAAAAAGCTTCAGTAATAATTTCTAGGGGGGAAAAAAAGAAGATACCAGAAAGACGCCAAGTCTGTTCATGGTTCTACAGCTCTGATGCCAACTGAACAGCACAAAAGAGATCCGGTGCTGCTCTTAAAATAAGCATGTGAGCTGTCTACCAAGTTTAGATGTGTATTTGAAGAGTGACAGTTTTCTTTTTTTTTTCTCCTCCATTCTGACTCATAATTCTCCCTCCTTTTCTGGCCTCATGACAACATGGCATGGTGGTTTCTTCCTCTCTGTCACAGAGATGGGGATAATGGAATTTCTTTGTACCGTGGGCCGGGCGTTGGCATGCACTGACGGTTAACCACAGCAGCTGTCTGAGCCACAGAATTAGAAGACTACTGTACGCACTATGCACCTTCACTGCAAACATCTGTACTCTGCGTCGACGGCCAGTGATGTCTTTGCGAGGGATGCCACGCTGGTAATCACCATTTTGCGTTTGCTCAAGCCTTCTGGTCCTGGATATTGCACAGACACTATGAAAATAAACAAACAGACAGCAGTTACAAAGGGAATGACAGGCATGTGCTGTATTTCATGAGAAATGGACTGGACTGTCACCTAGAGCCACAGACACATGGGCACTTAACTGGAAAAACACTCAAAACAAGACGACCTTTGTAGTGACTGCCTAAGCTGCTGAGTGTAGCCAGCAGGCATCACACAATATGCAGCTAGAAGAGTGCTGTCAATTTAACTGTAGAGGCTGCTATTAAAGTATTCTGCGTTAAATCAGCACAGCCTAAACGAGCAGAAAATGAAGTCACGTTGTGAAATGACTGATTCAAACAGCTGGCTAAGACAAAACAGCACAACTAAAATACATACATTCTCAACAAACGTATAGCCTGGTTAAAACCCTCGAAAAGCGCTTTGTTTTTATTAATTTCAACGTGTTTTGATTGACAGCAGCGAGAAATACATACAGTCGCGGCAGCAGCAGGTGGGATGTTGCCTGGCAGTACCATAGCAACCCTCAGTTTATGGCTACAGTGCGGGAAGCTAGTCATTGTACTCGAAACGTTTGGTACCCATGCTGTTCCGTGTAGCTAGTTGACAAGGAAAAAAACAGAAAACACACCTTTAAACGAATAAAGAAAAAAACGTTCCCATATAAAGCGGCTTCTGGTTACCTCAGCCACAAAAGCGGAAAGTCGCGGTGAAAAGAAAAAATTTGCCCCACAGCAGAAAGCCGCTGTCCGACGCCGTCTTCCTTCGCCGAGTTCCGGAGTGAGCGACTCGCTGCTGCGCGGATGGCCGTCCGTGCTGCTCTGATGCCGCCGTCAGGGAGTGACGTTGCTGCCTCTGCTGCATGGCCCCGACCAACTCAGCTCAGTGCCAGAGACACTGACGTCGCGGTACCACTGGACACACACTGACTCTTTGTGTGCTTTAAGAGCCTTTACACGTGTCACCGGGCATATAGCGAGAGGTTAACTTTTCGACTCACATTCACATTATATGTAACGTTGTTTACAGGTCAGTCTGCCTGCCCAGTTTTACACACAAAAAAAGAAAGAAAAAAAATGGTTGAAAGTGGTGGTGAGGTTTGTCTTTATAACACTCAAATTAGACACTTACCCTTTTTAATGTTTAATCACTGCACTGGATTCAAAGTTAGTGTTTGTAACTTGAGAATTCTGAGTTTGTTGTTCAAACGGACAAAAATTAATTGTGGCAAAGGGTTGAATTAAAATGCACTAAGTTACATTTTTAGCATAAATATCAAAGTTCCTTAAGTAAAGGGGCTAAAACGATTCAGAATAATCTAACTTTTAGTCCTTCGTCGGGGTCAGTCAAGGTTGAGCAACACTACAAGTCCCACAATGCCATTGAAGGCAGTCCTGCGTTTGAGGTAAAATTCCAAATTTACATGATATCTGATTTACAGCGTTTGGCCTAAATAACTACCGTTAATAACACTGGTTTGTACAAAGATCACTTTTTAAGTGTGAAGTAAAGAAAGGTTTATTTTTTTTCTATTCATTTATTTATTGCTATGTTTAAAAGCTACAAAGTAATCCACTTCCATATCTGCACTTGTTTAAACTTTTCAGTATTCTCACACCAAACCAAATAACACAGAAACGATTAGCATTTGTTAATGGCGTTTCTCATTAACACATCATACATATTCAATGACTTATTAAAAAAAACAAACACCTAAAATCAATGGCATTTTAAATACAAGCTATTTTCAATGATTTCAAATGTCAGCAGCAGAGCAGCCCATACTCAAAAAAAGATCACCTGCCTCTTTTGCTCTCTCTGTTCTCTCTCTTTCCTCCATTAATAGTGAATTATCACGCTTAATGTTAATGGTTGAAAACAAGGCAGGTAGCCAAGTTACACACTGAAATAGTTTTTGTGTTTCGTGATATGCTTGGTTTCGTTTTTTTAAAGCTTGGTTACAAAACGATAACATCAAGTCATGTTTGGAGAGACTGATCTGCTAGCTTGTTAAAAAGCCCATCTACAGTCTCAAAGCCTCCCTAGGGCAGCAAGCCGTTCAAACAATGGGGTGTGAATAAATGATGTGTGTAAGTGGGTCGTTACATTTTCAGCAAAAGGCTGCTGAATCACTGCTGAGTATGAACTTTAACACTCACAGGCCTTTGGTCAAAATTAAAATAACTTCACCAGAGGGCTTCAGGCATAATCTTCTCTCGCTTACCCAATTCAAGGTCGCAGTGGAGCCTTTCCCAGTGAGAAGTGGAGTACACCCTGTACTGATGCAGACTGGTATTGTTATTTATTCCTTTCATATCTTAACTGTGAAATGTGTTAAGGGCCACTTACGGAATATTATTCAACCTTTGCCAGGTTCTATAAGGACTTTGTAATGAGTTTCACATAAGCAGACACACACATACACACACTCGACCGTGGAGCTGGAATGCAAGGAGCTTGTCTGGCATCAGGGGCAAGTTAGTTCAGTGTCCTCCCCAAAAACACTACTAGTGTGGAGGGCTCAGGTATCAGAAGTTTATCAAAGCTTATACATAGCTGAATACATGTATATCACTTATGAGTGAGTTATTTTTAGTAACATAAAATGCTGACACTCTGATTCAACCATAGTAAACAAAATGTTGTGGTCAAAGAAAAATACTGTTACTACTGAAAATAGGCTTCGTAAGGTACTATATTAACTTTGTATGGTAGGGTCAAGTTTTTGACCTTCACAGAGAAAGCCTGGGTTCAAAATCCAGTGAATCATGCTTAATAAAGTTTGCTAAAAAATACAAATTTCCGGGCAAAAGGAAAACGTGTCTGCAGACTTGCCCGACTTGTCTGCTTTTCTTAGCAGCACAGTTTTGAAACTGAATACAGACTGGGATGTTTTTATGGCACATCTTCATATATGACTCTAATGATAGATTTGCAGGTCTTGTACACGTCCACAAAAATTAAATTCACAAATTTGACTAGAGAGAGATTGGGAGATATCTGTGTACAGGTTTGCAAATAAAGGTAAAAGCCTCATTATTCATCAAATATTTAGGGAGTAAAGTTTGTTAGCCTTGGGGGTAGGGATGTGCATGATTTTCTAATATTAGTCACTGAGCTACAAAAAAAAAAGAAAAGGTTATCTTTTTTTTTTGTGGTTATAATATGATGGATGATTTTGGAAGAATGCCCATCCCCTCTTGGCAACCACGCTATTGACTGTATTTAAAAAGTGGGCTTGGTTTCCGGGTCTGAAAAATGATACGTAAAAAGTGAAAGGGGGTTGGGGGTCGTTTTGTTACCAAAACAAGAAAGATTTCAGTAATCTCTGTGGGAAATACAAACCTTCAGTAGCTTGATCTATGAGCCCAGCAAATACTTTCCTAATGAGTTTTATGGTCTCAGTGGCTAGTTTGTTAAACACAGCATGATGTTCATTCTAGAAATGATGCTCTCTGTTAAAACACAGCAATAAAGCAGCATTTGCCTTGGGGCAGGCCTACCTTGTGATTGGTAATTTCTTACCCTACGAGGGGGCCTGTTTGTGGCCACACCCAACTACGGCTGGTTTCAAAATGCTAAGATGCAACTATCACCTCAGCCTTTGGGATGAAACGTTACTAACCAATGGGGGATTTTCTCAGTGGTTGCATACATCTCTTATGTACAGTCTGTGTGTGCAACTCATTTATGTTATTAAAACAAACTGCACAATCCACCCCATTTTTTTAAAGATTGTTCCTTCTTTTCCCAAAATTCATGAAACTCCATGCGTCTGACCAAAAGACAAAGAATCCACAATCGAAGGGCTGTGGCAGAAGTAAATAAAACTGAAAGCTTGAGAGTGGGATTGTAAATTGAGACACCATACCAGCAAATTTCAGGTAAGGTGTATCCAAACATAGGCTACTATAATTACTGATCTGGAGATTGCAGGGTCCTGCTGGGAAAGAGCACAAGATGGGAATAAGGGAAAATGATTTCAGATACATACTTGCTAAAAGATGGGGAAAGGAATTTTAATTGGTCTGAAGAAAAAGATTAATGCGCTGCAGTTTCGTGTATTGATTTTTATACTGAAGGACGTGAGGACGAGTCATGTAACCAGAAGGCTCATTTGTATTTTTGCTCTCGATTCCTCTTACTCATGCTCGAGTCCAAACTTTGCAGTCAGACATCTCCATGCGTAGCTTATTAAAATTCAACTCCCCCGAGCATCATGTAAACAGATGTTCAGCTATTGGATTTGTTCATTAACAACTGCCACGCCATCATCCTATAGCCCGATAGGAGCTTTCTGTTAATTCATGGGAGGATTGGATCAAAATGTAGGCTGTCTGACTTGGCCAGCTTAGTATTCAGTATCCTTCCCTGCAGTCCCTTATTGCAGTCAACTGCAGTTACAGTAGCCCCGTAGGAATAGAGAGAACAAGGCTGAGAAATAGAGAAAGAGGCCATGGCAAAAATGGGGCAAATTGCTCTAAGATTTTTTTTATCTTTCTGGATCGTTTAGAACTTTAGAAGCCTTGTTGAGTTTACTAAACTAAAGTCTGCATCTTGTATCAAGTTCAGTCTAAATGCTGTCTTATGTTTGTCTAATTTTAGATCACTATGTTGAAGTTAACTTCAGTAGGTATTGCAGCAGGTAAGGTTTGCATTGTCTGGATCTGTTTGAAAGGCAATTGCATTACCATTGCACCACCCAACTGTATGCTTATACATACAGTATCTGCTTTGTGATATCACAGACTTTTAAACTAGTGTTTTGCTGCTGCTGTCGGCCTTGTGTGATAATTCTTTTTTTGTGCATATCTGTGATGCCACACATTTTAGCTCATAAAACAGTCTCGGTGTAGAAAACTCGAACTCCAGAGCGAGACATGAAAATTCTGCTCCTATAGTCATTTAACTTCCAAACAGGACAACATTACAGAATAATGCATTGATCAAACACCGCTTTACCTCACATCACACCATTATTGAAACACATATTACAAAAGCGCCTCCCCTGAAAATGATTGTTCATAATCACTTGCAGATTATAGCTGTTTATCAGAAACCACACACCACGATCATTAAGGCATCACCATCAGCAGCACAGTGGCATCATTAAATGCATGCGCAACGTCGGCATCCCTGCGATATGCTGACATATGCTAAAACAGCTGGGGGGCTCCTGGAAGAAATGCCACGGCCAGGAAAATGACTGCACATTTCAAGTTTCAGCACCCTCCGTATTGCCTTGAAAACACTGGAAAGCTATCATATCAGGGCTGACAGTATAGCATCAACACAATATTTGTCTTAATTAGCAGATGGAACACTGAAAGGGAGGAGAAACTCCACCAGCAGGAGGAAATATTCTTAGGTTTACAGATTTTCCAGAGAGAGAGAGACACACCCATGCATAAATTGAGGAAATAAATGTTCAGAGGAACGTCAGTATGTTTGAAAAACAGATGTTACAGGGCCATTCTGCTGGTACTTTTATGCATGAAGGTAACTTTGATTCAGCATCTGATACATCACTGTGACAATTTTATAAATAGTCCAGTACTTAAGTCATGAAAGGTGTGCTATATTTATGCGAGGACTTCTGCTTATAGTTACAGCTGATAACTTGCAGAAAAAAGTCAGGTCAGAAGATTCTGTTCAATCATCCACTAAAACTAACATACTTGATCTGCCATCAGTGCTTTTCCCCAACATAAAGTTTTGGTGATGGACTGTCATAAAGAGGCAGGTGAACATTTCTGTTGTTTTTGTTGTTGTTGCACACACACAAATCTTTGCGACTCTGTGACAGATGGATGGAATGACAAAGAGCAGCAGATGAGCGACAATCCTTTTATGTACAAGCCAGAGCCACTCTACTTAAATGCATCTCAAAATTAAACACTGCGAGGCTGGACTTCACAGTGAAAAAAACCCAGTTTACCAAATGTCTTTCCAAAATGTCGTAATGCGTGACATGCAGTTTTACATGACTTTAATATAGTTTCTAGCAATAAGATAACTACAAATGGGGCACAAAGTGATCTAACAGAGATTACTTTCTATGAATATTTTTCAAGCCATAAACAGCTTCCTCCTTCCTCAGTAATTACAACCAAACAAAATTTTCCTGAGGCTTCATCTGCTGTGCCCACTTGTGTATCCCATATGGCTAGATATATATAATTTAGGACATCATGAATATACAATTCATGCCCTCCTCAGAGTGAGCAGGCATGAGACTCCGACGACGCTCATCACAGTCTGTTGTGCTCGGCAAATCTAGCATGGCATTGAGGTTTTAGTGGAGCAGCAACGCTGGTGTAATGCTTGTGACACCCAGCTGTTAATTCAGACTGACAACAGGCAGATATCTGGCCGACTAATGGCAGATGGGGCTTGAATCCTAGCTTTGCAGAGATAAACTATACCCCCAGAGGAAGGAAGGGGATGGAGAGGAACAGAGAGAGCGAGTGAGAGAGGAAGAGGGTCAAATGCTATTTCCACAACATTTCGGAGTTTATGTAAGGCGTGGAATACATTCTGGTTATACTTGAATCTTTTTCATAGCAGGATGAGAAACCAGCGTTGTGTTAAAAGTCAGATGGAATCTGATAAGTTCATTGCTACTGTATTCATGTCATCAAAGGAATATCAAAGCATAAAGTTATATTTAAAATGGCTTTCCTCCACCAAGTGTTAAAAAAAAGCACTAAAAATAGTTGGAGAGAAGAAAGTCTTTCTTCTGACCTAATTTAAACTGTAAAGGAAATTAATTATAGCCACAGACCAAAGTTATTAGATCGTCTAATGTTGCTTAAATTGAGCTGTTTTATTGCTTACACTCTGAATCTTCGGCCCTTACAAATAAGCAGCTTAACGCTGGTTTCATCTCTGTCGTGAACATGAGGGATGTTAGTTTGTTACACTCTTGTGGAGTAGCTCCTGCTCTCTCCCCCCGTTACTTTCATTTCATCCACAGGATCATGTGTGCCCTCTAATGGCTACAACGGGTAACAAACTTCACAATCACTTGTAACAAATTCAGCACAATTCATTTGTTGTCTGGGAAAGGCCTATAAATATGGTGGGGTGTCTAAAGTTGGACTTTTGGTTTCTAAATAAAGCAAGGAAGCTGCCATCACTGCAAATACAAAAACTCTCGGTGGGTCGTCATAGCTTTTATCACTCAGTGACAAAAGGCAAGAAATGACACATATTAATCATAGCACACGCTGAGAGAGCCAACCAATAAGAGCTGTCCTCTTGGTCTCCAACCCCCCAAAAAAACAGCAAATGACGCGTGACGCTCATCAACTTTGTCCCTACTGTTTACATAAACGCATACTCACAGACTCTTGGCTCTGTCCTGCCTGAGTAGGAGGATCACATATTGTCCTGGTGTTAAAGCGGAGCAGGTACACACACAGGAAGAAGGAGAAACATGGTTTTTATGACTCTGTTCTGTCTGCTGCTGCTGCGGCCTGGCTTAAGCGCACTAATGATTTCTCCATTGGAAAAGGTAGGTGGAAAGCTGCGGGTGAACAGGAGCACTGCGGTTAGTCATTCCACTGCTCGGAACTTCTGCAAAGTACATTGAACTCTTCAACTTTAAGCTGTTTATCATCCTGCGAAAAACCCACAAGTTACAGAGAGTCCTAACTTTGGTTATTGGATTTACATGCATACTGCTAACAAGCAATTAGCAGTATTTTCATGTTTTTTTTTTTGGTGTTTGACTCACATGTCTAAATCTAGTTACATAGCATTAATTTCACTACTAGATGTAAACAAAGTTTTGTTCCTTTCAAAAGCCTTTTCATCACTCGACCAGTCCAAGAGTACTTTCCTATCCAGGTTCTTCTCATTCCACAGGTATGTGTGTCAATGGAAGCTTGAAAATACAACAAAATGAGAAAAAAAGTATATACACAACCACTGGCACACAGACAGGTTATCATTCTGTGTCTGCACTGTTTTCTTCTTGGTCGCAGTAAGTGAGCGACTGCGTCGGTCAGCTGTGATGCCTGATATCACCCATCTGGAGCTACTGGTAGTGGTGGGGCCTGATGTCCAGCAGGTCCACAGGCAGGACACAGAAAGATACATCCTCACCAACCTCAACATTGTAAGCCTGATCGCACACATGCAAAAGAAGTTAGAACTAGTGGATGGGAATGTTTACTGGAACAATCCGTAAATGGAGCTTTGAGGATGATATAGGGAGGAATCAGCAGATAATGAAAGAGGTGTTAAAAGCAATAAGTCAGAGACAGTAATGTGTTCTGAAGTTGTACCGTGTCTGCTGAATTCTTTCCATAGTCTGGCCTGGTGTAAGTGCTCCGCAATTCTATAGTCCCAATACACTGAAAGTGATGAAATATAGTAATTGGACTTATATTTCAATTTCCACCCAGGCCTCAGAGCTGTTGAGAGACATTACCCTGGGTGCCAACATGAGGGTGCACCTGGTCCGCATGATCATCCTGTCAGAGCCAGAGGTAAGTGGCTTTCTGTTATGACTCCAGCTCATTATAGTTAAGTCACAAATGACCAAATATTAGATATAGCTTTTTAGCACAATAATCTGAAGTCCTACAGTGCTTGTGTAAGCTATTGTCACATCTATAGCTTATTAAGCTGCTGCTATCCATAGTGACTCTGAATGTGAGCAACATGATTAAAAGTTTCAGTGCAAAGTACTTTAATTCTCTTGTTACATTTGACCATGTTTTAGCCAGAGATCCAGCTGTCTACCAACATCACTTCTTCTCTCAGAAGTGTGTGTGACTGGGGCAGAAGGATTAACCCTTCAAATGACACGGACCCGCTACATGCAGATCTTCTACTGTACATTACAAGGTATGTTAACTGTCTGTATCTGGTTATAAGAGGATGTTTTATTATCTTGCAGATGAGCAAAATGATTTTTTTTTTTGCTTTACCATCACAATCAGGTATGACCTGGTGTTACCTGATGGAAACAAGCAGGTCAGGGGAGTAACACAGCTCGGTGGGGCTTGCTCCAGTGACTGGAGCTGTGTGATTACAGAGGACACTGGCTTTGACCTGGGAATCACCATCGCTCATGAAATTGGCCACAGGTAAAAGGGATAATCCACGGGACCTAAAATGTATACTTTAGTTTACAGCTGTGTCTAATTTGGGGCATTCCTTATTATTTCTGTCATTTTGAAATGATCAAACAGTATAATTCAGTTTAATTGCTTTTTTTTCCCCCCTTAAGTGAGTTTTTCTTTCTATTTTCAGTCAGAGATAAATTTTTGTCTATACAGGAAATGTTTTCAATGTTTCCAAGAAATTCTTCACAAATCACAGACCCATAAAAAAAAGCTTTAATTGTACTGTGCAGTTTAATTCAGCTCATAACACTCACTATAGTCACCATACTGGACCGTGATTGACAGTTTAAATGGTGCTTTACATGCTTCAAGACTGTTTTACCGTAATTGTTTGCTCTGGTATTCTTGGCAATTTAAAATACCTTTAAATGTCACCAGCCAGGGAATGTCATCTTTTAACAACCGCATGCTCACAGCATCCTACACTATGGTTACTTTAACATCTTTTATGCTTGATTGTATTTCACCCAGCTTTGGAATCAACCATGACGGAGTAGGAAACACCTGCAGCAGGAGTGGGTTCATGATGGCCTCTGACGGAGGCTACAACAGTGTGGATTTGACCTGGTCTCCCTGCAGCAGACAGCAGCTTCTTACTTTCTTCAGGTGGGCCAACCTGTTCACAGCAGCTGTGCAAGAAATGCCATTCATTTATCATGCACATCTGGCACTACTGAATATGGTATTTACTCTTAAGTCGTGTCTTCATATCTGCCACAGAGGTTGATCCTTAAAACGTAATTTATATTAAGTCTTCAGTCTTTCAGCGCAATATAATGTCAGCGCTTTGGGTTTTCTCATCTGTTGGTATTCTCAGTGAAGGGAAGGCGGAATGTGTAAAAGATCTCCCTGCAATGGAAGGATCCCTGCAAGACTGGAAGCCAGGGCTCTACTATGGCGTGGATGACCAGTGTCGTATAGCTTTTGGTAGCACTGCGAAAGCCTGCTCTTTCACCAATAATGACCTGGTATGTCACAGTCTTCATGGCACAGGATGGGAAATTGACATTACCACATTTTCAGTTTGTTAACAACCTTTTTCTCCTTTCCATCAGCCAGCTTGTCGTTTTCTGTCTTGCCACGTCAATCTAGACGACAATAGCTCCTGCAAACGCCTCCTAGTGCCACTTCTGGATGGGACAGAGTGTGGTCCTAATCAGGTACAGCTCTGCAGGCACCAGAGAGTCATCAAACAGTAGTGTGTTTTTCACGGGATGCAATCCTCTCTTCTAGTGGTGTCTAAAGGGGCGCTGTGTGTCTCCAGATGATCTCAGCTCCCCTGATGTGGTTCACGGCTCCTGGTCTGGCTGGTCTGAGTTTTCTTCCTGCTCGAGGACGTGTGGTGGCGGTGTCGCACTTCGTACGCGGCAATGTAACAACCCAAGGTTAACAAATGGATGCGTCAGTAAAAACATGTTGCTGAACTTCTTCTTAAGAACATGTGGGATTTTGGTGTGTCACCTCTAATTTTCAGACCTGCGTTTGGAGGGAATGATTGTGAAGGCCCAGATATCGAGGCTGAACTTTGTAACCAGCAAGTAAGTACTTACCGGCTATGTTTACATTGGGCCTCCATACAATAGGTCAATATTGTTTAATCAATGGAACATTGGACCCAAAATCATTCCCAGCTTTGAATGAGCTTTTCTTAGTAGTTTGCAGCCCATAATTTCAACAGAAATGATTAAATGTCTTAGAATTACGAGAAAATAAGTCATGCACATGTGAAAATAAGAGCATGGGACAAATCAGCTATTCTTCAAATTCAGTTTACTGCCAGAGTATCCTTACTGTAATTTGGGCTTGGCAGTGTAAACTTGACTTATTAGGAGAAAATAACACTTTTCTTACCATCTACCTTATTGCAGCCCTGTGAGCGCACTCAACTTAATTTCATGGCAGAGCAGTGCTCCCAAACAGATAACCACCCCCTCTACCTGCCACCAAACAGTGCTTCCTTCTACACATGGATTCCTGCATTAGGCTTTACACAGGGTAGGTCTAAGCAAACTTGATTTTTTTTTTTCTTTAGAGCAAAATGTGAAAAATGTGTACACCTAACATTTCTTATTCTTATCCTAACCAGGGGATGAACAGTGCAGATATATGTGCCAGTCAGATGGAGAAAACTTCATAGTGAGCCGTGGCTCTCAGTTTGTGGATGGTACTCGCTGTGAGACAGACAGCCCTCCTCCATTCGGCGCTACAGCAGCTTGTCTAAGAGGCAGATGCCAGGTAGGGATGGGTTAATGAGGCTAAATATATCAGGGATCAAATGCCATATCCCTCTTTCTGTGATCTTTCTTTTGTCTCTGATCAGCTGTTTGGCTGTGATGGTGTCCTGCACTCTGGAAAAGTACGGGATATCTGTGGGGTGTGTGGTGGAAATGGGTCTTCCTGCAGGTTGATATCTGACTCCTACAGTGGTGGTCAGGCCAGAGGTAACAAACTGAGTGCCATTAATTTAAGTTATTTGTAAAGCAAATATGATGTTTTCCTGCTTTTTTCCCTGTTGTACATAAGCAAATTTAATGCTTTTGGGGTGTGAAAGGTTTTTTTTCTTTACTAGTTTGAAAAGAATAATTGATGGCATTAATAACTGCTGTATTATCGTGCATCAGTTATAAATCAGTGATTTATTTTTGTTTCAGAGTACATCACCTTTGTCTCGGTGCCAGTGAATGCCACACAGGTTCATATTATCAACAGGGCACCTCTCTTCACTCATATGGGTGAGTGGCATAACTGGACAGGAGATTTACATTTCTATAAGACAACCTTAACAGGATTAAAACTTTGCATCCACAGCTGTAAAGACTGGGGAGACGTACATTGTGTCTGGAATGGGCAGCATGGCTCTGAATATGACCCACCCTTCCCCGCTGGATGAAAACCGCCTGGAGTACCGAATCCATCTAACACCTGACCTTTTGCCTGAGATGGAGGAGCTGCTCGTGCCTGGGCCTCTGCAAAAGGAGATAAAAGTACAGGTCAGGCGAGGAAATCTTACTAAACTGTTCACGTGGCTTTGTGCAACAGTTATAGTGATTTTGTTTTGTTTTTTCTCACTGTAGATCTATCGCAAATATGGAAAAGAATATGGAGAAAAAACAAATCCAAACATTAGCTACCAGTTCTATGTGCCTACCAGAAACAGCAGCCAAATGGATGTGTTACCCAAAGGCAAATGGTCTGTTTTCCCAACACCCTGCTCTGTATCTTGTGGATCAGGTAAGTAACTTAACGAAGAAAGTGACAAAAAAAATACTGTTGATGACGGGGATCATTTGAGACCTTGAGAGACCGTGTAGTGTTTGCTTTTTTGTTTGGGAAACAGATGTCTTTTGCAAGTAAAATGCCATATTGAAAGCATTTGTATAATAGTGTTTAGCAGTGGCTGTCAAACTCTGGTGTGCGCTGCCTACTGAGAGCTTAGATTATTGGGGAAAACAATGAAGTGGAACTAAGTTGAATGAAAATCATTTAGTTGGCAACATAAATAAAAAAGAAGCTAACACTATCATAGCAATCTTTACTTGACTAAAGTTCATATTTTGTTGCTAAAGAGTGACAAAAAGTGTACCAGTCTCTGGTGCAATGTTAACAGCACATCCCAATTCTTCTACATGATAAAGAGATTATGCTGTAGTAAATTAAAGAATACAGGCCCAGACTGTCTTGTTAATTTACAGATAATGTCCTACTTGTTTATTTTACTGTGAATTTTTCTGTCATTTAATTGTTTATCTGCTATTTCACTACTTTGGTGTAGCATGAAGGCTGTGGGGGAGGTCTTTATAAGTAGGAAAAGTTGTAAAATTCATGAAAATACAGTTAGAAGTCCATAATTTACACCCTTATGTTTGATACCTGATGTAGACTATAGGAGGCTACAACTGTTAAATCCAAGGTCTTGTAAACATTTGCGTCTTCCACCTTTCACCCCTCAACAGGTGTTCGGAGGCATGTTTATATTTGTGCAGATGAAGAGACCAGCAAACCTTTGGAGGAACATGACTGTTCAACACCCCGTCCAACCACACTGCTCTACACAACCTGTAATCTTGCACCCTGTCCCCCCAGGTTGGGTTCATACTCAGCTTCTTTTGACATACAGTGCTCAGCACAAACTAGCACATGTAAAATGTACTATTTTACAGATGGACTGCAGGGACGTTTGGGCCTTGTAGCGCCTCTTGTGGTGGGGGAGAAAGAGTGCGTCCTGTAAGATGTGTTCAGAAACATGGATCTGATGTGGTGAAGGTTCCAGATTCCAAATGTCCACCTGATACAGCTCCGCACGCTATTGAAAAATGTAACCTGCAGCACTGTCCTGCCAGGTATGACATCTGCAATGTAATGCTGATTATTAGATTCACAGAGTGTGAACAGTTAACATTGTAAATCTTCGGTCTGTGCGTTTATAGATGGCACGCATCAGAGCCAGGGGATTGTTCGGCAATCTGCGGGCCAGGAGAAGCAAAACAGATTGTATCGTGCATCCGACCTGAAGGTGGCGTGGATGTTGAAGTCGATCAAAGTTTTTGTTCAAAGCAGATTAAACCCCCCGATTCTGTGCCCTGTGTGGTAGACGTGTGTCCCATTGGGTGGGAATCAGACCGAGAGGTAAAATCAACGATAACTTGAACTCCAGTGTTCTTTAAGAATGTGAAACATCTCTACAATTGTTGTCTTTCTTGACCAGGAACAACCCAGTCTAAAGTCTGATTTGTTACCACGCTCTAGTCAGCCTCGTGTGTATGTGTGGAGCCCTGTTATTAGCCCGTGTTCAAAGACCTGCGGCAATGGTAAGTCCTCCCTTAGTCAGAAACAGTGCTGTCTACTCAGATGTAGTAACTCAAAGCCCACTGATTATGTGTTGTAGGAACTCTGCAGGTGTGGTTTTCTTGTGTGGACCATCAAACCACACTGGGAGTGCCTGACTTCCACTGTGATGCCTCTACTAAACCTCATCCCAAGTCTGAGATATGCAGCACTTTACCCTGCCCTCCTATGTGAGACACTGTAGTAACCATAGAGATGTGTAGAAAGTAGGATGCAGATTTGAAATAAATGTTTTAAAATTACAGGATATTTTTCTTGTAACAACCAGGTGGCGCTCTAAGCAAGGAGTCTGCAGTGTTACGTGTGGAGGAGGGGTAGCAAACAGGGTGCTGTACTGTGCTCGGGAAGCAGAAGGGGAGGAGGTGGTTGTGGAAGATTCGGAGTGCAGTAACTTTCCCAAGCCCACAGCAGTGGTATCATGTAACACTCACAGCTGCCCAGCAAGGTGAAGATCACACAAAATGCAAACCTGAAATCGATTTCTGCAACAGCAAAAAAAATAATGAACTCCCCACCACTGTCACTTGGCCAGGTGGAAGGTATTCAGGACGTTACCCTGCTCAGTCTCCTGTGACCTAGGTGTAGCTCAGAGGGTTGTGTCTTGTGTCCAGTTTATCCACGGCAAGGAGAGCATGGTGGCAGAGGAAAACTGCCATGCAGCTGTCAAACCAGCCATCACAGTGCCCTGCTTGGTGCAAGTCTGCACCTTTAGGTGGGAGGTGAAGCCGTGGAGCCAGGTACGTCACAACATGGGGATGGCTATTAGATAGAAATGGGATGAAATAATCTCTTTTGAACCTGTTTTTTTTCTCCCGTCCACTCCTTCGCTGAATACCGAAGCAGTGGACACTGATGTCTCATTAAGCATGATATTGCTAACATTGTGAAATTTCCTTGTCATAAGTGTTGTGTTTCTCTCAAGTGTTCAGTATCCTGTGGCTACGGTATCCAATCCAGAGCTGTGTCCTGCATGGGCCCCTCTAAGCCAGAGCCCCTCAGCCCCCTGATTTGCATGCACATGCCCAAGCCAATCACCATCCAGGGCTGCTACACGGGCAGCTGCAGAGATGTGCCATCCACATCAGATAAACCCACTCCTCTGCATTCCACTCTAAGCCCTAAAAACATATCACAGCCAAGCATACGCCAACTTTCTCCTAGTCCAACAGAGGCCTTCACCATCCCAGTGACCCCAGTGGCTGCCACAACACTCACTCCAACCCATAAATCAAGTCAGTAGACATAAATACTTTAAGAGCTCATGAAGAACCGAAGGAAAAGCATTATTATTAATATTATAACATCTGCTCCTGTCTAGGTGCATGTGGACAGCTACTGCTGGAGGAATCAGGCACAGTGGATTTAACTGATGTGACAGATCGCTGTGTGGTATCCATAGGCCGACCCTTGGATGAGGTCATTCACATTAAAGTGGTGTCCAGCTCCCTGGACTGCAGAAAAAGTTGGTTCTATTAATAACACTAATACTGCTACTTTCTGTGCGAAGGCTGCAGCAGCAAAATAAATGCAACTCTGCGTGCGTTTTTACAGAGGAATACGTGGCATTTTTCGACCGACTGGCATTTATGAGGAAGTGCGCGCATGTGGGAGGTACTGAACTGACCACCAGAACAAATGTCCTGCTGGTGCGTCAAAATCTGCTCACGCCAGGGAGCGGGGTTGTGTTTACGTACAGTTCACAGAAAAATAAGAAGAGGAGCCACCATCAAGGTAAGACGGTGCTTGAACAGAACTAGGAATTTTTTGCAGAAGGAATCTTTTTGCAGAAGGATTGTCAAATATCATGAAAGATAGGATTATGATTAATGAAAGAGCATCCTTCATTTGTTGTTTGAATGGATGCAGCAACAAGTGAATTGAAACTTATTCACTTAAACTGAATTAACAGAGATTTGCAAGCCTGTACACAAGTCTTAAGCCACCCCTCACTACTTGTGCAAAGAAGGTTGTTGTTCGGTAGCGTTTGCATGTGTGTCACTCTCTTTCTACAGGGGGGCACAGCGGGGTCATGTTAGCAATCCATTAGAATTTACGTTACATCCACCAAGATCATCAACTGAAGTTAAAGTTAATAATTTTATTGAAAATTGACAAAAGCCATACAAGTTAGAAAGTATGAGTCTTTGGTGGTGTGCATTGTCGACATATAGAAACTACCATACTAAGATTTAAAATATAATGTCACATTTGACCTCTGACCTCTCCTTAAAGCTTGATAGATTGATTTGAAGGTCAAAATGATTTAAAACTGCCTTTGTTTACATTGACAACATACGGGTAAATAGGGAAAGATATGTGGGAATTTTAAATATCATGTTACTTTGGACCGCTGACCTCTTCTTCAAGGTCAAATGAGGTCAAACTGTCCAGTCATTAACAAATCAATACCTATTATCCATTACCTACTCTTAAATAACAAAAGCCACTTTGCACTTGATTTTACTTGAATACATTTGTAGTGCAGTATGTTTAAAAAGAATAAAGAAAACTAATTAATACATACAAAATTCATTTACTATTTCCTTAAAAGAAAATACTGCCCAGAGAGTGAGCTGATTGAGGTTGGCACTCTTATTTTCCTTCCAAAGAGTTGGATGTATGTGTAATTTTCAAAAGTCATCATGAGGATAAACTGGAGGAAAGTGGAATCTACTGTTCACTGAAGCCTCATTAGAAATGCTCTCAGTGGAAGAGTGGCTTTCAAGAAGCCATTCTTAAGAAAGGGAAAGATGGAGACAATTTTGAGCTATGCCAGCTTAAACAAGAAATGGACTGATGATCAGTGGCAGCAGGTCTGAATCTAAACCAGAACTATTTAGTTCAACTTATTGTCAGCATGTCAGAGGTCAGCTGAGAGGTGCAACAGTGAATCGTGGATTCACCTCCCCAGAGCTGGGACCTCAACATTATTGAAGCAGTGTGGAATTATTTTGGCAGACAACAGATCAAAACTTCCAAAGAAAAGCTTTGAATTTCCTTCAAGAAGCCTGAAGAACTATTCCTGAAGACTACTTTAAATTAAAAGAAAGCTTGCCTAAGAGGGTTTAGGCTGTGTGGAAGAATAAAGGTAATAATACCAAACCTAATTAGAAATGTACAAGCACTGTTTTATACCTTATATAGTGTATATATTACACGCGTGCATGTTTGCACATCTTCAGTAAATTTTGACACCTATTTCCCCATTTTTCCTAACAAAATATCAAGGAGGTTTGGCTCAAGACTTTTGCACAGTACTGTATGACGCAGTGAGAATACTTCCACAGTCTAACGCAATCATAAACAAAAGCCCTGCAATACATAACGTCAGATGAAAATACTGTAAGTTTTTTACGCTTTTGCCTCGGATAGAGTGAGACTGTTTTAAGATTTCCAGCTATATGGGCTGTTTTGTTCATATCCTTTCCATCCACCATGCAGGTGGGAAGGACGTGATATTCTAGCTATGAACAATCAATTCACAGCTATAATATTCCTTGTAGACAACTGTAAATTTTATTGCAATTGCACTAAACTGCACACAGACTATAGTGATGATAACTTGTTAACCAACGATCCATATTTGCCCCTCAGATTGTGACATTCAGCTGTTCTCCCCCAGCGGTGTGTTTGAGAATCCAATAACGTCCAGCACTAACCACACCTGTCGAGTGCTCATCAACGCCCCTCCCTCAGTGAAGATCAGAATCCAAGCACTACACATAGGATTAGTATTCAACACCACAAACTCCCAGTCTACATACATTATGGTGCGAACAAGCTCTCTAACATGTGTTGGTTCAATATGCTGTATCTTACAAGGACAAAAAGCGCACGAGTATAACTACTGCAATATGCTTGTTGTGTTATTCAGATCCGGGACATGGATGTCTTAAAGACCAACGTGTTTAAAGGTAACCAGCTGTTTCAGTGGCATGCGTCGGGAAATATGGCTGAGGTTGAATTTCACGGAGACTACCTGCATTCTGAAGGAAGCTTCAGAGCTCGATATTCATTTGTGCGCCTTTGATACCAGATACTGTTTTTGACAATGTTCACTTGTGCTCTGTTGAGAAGAAAGAGTTAAAGGTATAATATGCAGCAGTCATCAGTTATGTGATTTCTATAAACTGAACACAACATTTATATTTGGCCCCTCCTCTCTGGCTCCACAAAGCGAAAGGGAGGAGCGGTGCTCACGCGAGCTGAAAAAGGTGAAAGATGAAAAGGAGCGGTGTTAACAAGAACGAAGCTGTGACTCAAATAGCTGTGAAATGAAATGTTATTTGTGATAACGTGATTGTTTCGCAGCACTTTTCATTCTAAATCACAACTGTGAAGGGAGGTGCTGCATTGCTGGGTTTTGTGGGAATACACCTGAAGCGCATGCTCCATGATGGCTGCTATTGCCTCTGGCTCCGCTCAGACCCCCCGAACAGAAGGACCTCTGCGACTTTTCATGACACGGACAGCGGAGAAGACAGACAGTGACAGTAATGCCCCTCGTTCTGTATTTTTACAGAGTCCTGCACTCACACTCTCAGTTGTTGGTCAGAGACTACACACCCTTTGTACAAAGGCAACACCCCTGAAAAAGGAAAATAAGAAATTACAAGAAGGCTGTTTCCCTGCAGATTTACTTACCACCATACAGTTCTTGTGGTTCATAACTGCATATTATATCTTCAAGTGAAAGTGAAATGAAAAAGGATCTTACTGAAAGATCCTTTTTCATTAACTGTTATAACTATATGCAATTATTTTGACCTTAAATAAACAATAAACAAACCAAAGCACTCAAAATCTTTAACTTAAGCAAGGACAAAGTCATTTGGAAGATAGCACACAGAACTGCTGAAGTATAAAAATGGAGGGCGTACTTATACTATTACAGTTAGTAAATAATGCTCATCTAAAGTTCACACGCACACACACACCTATATATAGCTCTATCTCAATACTGATAGTCACACGGTAAATTTCCCATAATTCCTTTAAAAACTGGTTTCCCCATAGCTCCAACACACTCAGTCCATTGCAGGTCTGTGTCAGTGTGGCATTGTTCCAGGTTCAGCTACAGCCACAGCCCGGCGGGGGCACAAAAACACCGTGCCAGGTTCCTGTGTGGAATCACTGCTTGGCTGTAGCTGTGTCTTCCAAGAGAGCTCTCATGTCCAACAGTGCTTCCTCTACAGCCTGGGCAAAGTTGGCAGCATTTGTCTCCTCGCAGCTGTTAAAGGCTGTGATGGCGATGTTGATGTGCTCATCCATGGGATTGTAACACACTCCATAGCCATCTGGCACCATTGGACCAAAGCACATCACACAGTCTGTCTTGGAGCCAACCTGGACATCGAGACGGGAGGGATGAGGGCAAACATGCAAGTAAACAAATATTACAACACATTATCCTTTGCTCAGCAGTAACACACTGGGGCTTTTCTTAGATGCAAATATACCTGGCTGGTGGAGAGATTAAAATGATTAGCCACAGCATAAGAGGTGTCCATAAATATCTCAGGTATAGAGGTCAGGTCTTCTATGCTCTGCCTCTTGAGCCCAAGGAGGTGTCTGTCAATGGCCTGCCCATGAATTGCCTGAAAAAGCAATGGTGAGCATGTTAAAGTGATATTTATCAAGTAGTTAAAAAGTGGTTGTTTTGGGGATTTCAGCACTCACGTTGTACGTGTTTTCTTTATGCGTCTGAATGGCCTTCTGCAGCAGTGCCAGCTTCTCTGCGCTCTGTTTGAACATTTACTGCTCAGTTTTTACGATCACATTTAAAATGTTACATCGCTTGTGAGAGCCCATCATTTTTACTAGTACCTGTTTAGCTGGGTCTTGCATTGCCTGGACAAATTCAAGTGAGTCTGCAGTAGTTGACCGGATTGCATCTGTTCGCCCATATTTGAACATTCTTAAGGAAGCACTCTCATAGGTAGAGCAGCAAATATTATAGATCCTGGATTGAAAACAAAAAAAGTATATCATGCGGTGCACTCAGTGTCTGCATCCCACGGGACCTTTCCCCCCTTTCAAGAGAGCGGACTTCTCACCTGAAGTACGCCAGCTGAAGAGCCATTTGCACAAAGGCATCTGGACTGAGCTTATGCTTCTTTGGCACATTTTTTCCAAAGTGAGAAAACACAAGCACTTTCACATCCAAGTCGTGTACCATTCTGACAAAAATGAGAAAAGAGGGAGTCAAAGAAAATGTCTGACATCAAAGCCCAAATGACAACAGCAACAAGAAAACTACATTCTGACTGCACAGCATGACATACATGTTCATATTTTGTTTGGCCTTCTCAATATCTCTCTTGACCTCAGGTGTAATGTTAAAACGCAGCTTCTGGGGCATGGGCAGGGGAATCATGGGAGCGCGACGGAATTGAGTCCTCTGCCTGTTGAGAAAAACGTGACCCGCCGAGTCAGTGTGAGCTCATCATAAACCCGAAGAAACACTAGTCTAAAATCTGAAATAAACTTACATGTATTTAACAACGTAATCGATGAGAAACACAATGGGTGGACCCTCAGCAGGTGCATGTTCATACACCAGTCCACATGCACCGTCTTCACCAACAATGAACTGAGGACGATTTGCAGGTACATTCAAATTCTCAACCATTGCCAGAATCCTGTTTATTACTTTGGATCTGTGAGTCATTGCGCTCTTTTAAACTGACCTGTAGCGTCTTATCAAACCAGCGGTTGCCACTGTTCCAACGAGCACCTCCTCCATGCAGAATCTGGGCAGCTACGCGGCTCAGATACAAGTCATCAGACACCCGCAGCATTGGAGCATCCAAACAAACTGTAAAAATACTTTTCTGGATGGCACGAACTGAGTCTTTATTCGTCCTATCTGAGAAGAAAAAAAAAAGGGGGAAATGGAACTTGTGAATCACAAGATTCTAACAAAAAATGCTTTCTATCTATAGAATACATCTGGCTGATACTGTGGCTTGTCCTCACCCTTAATCAGGTTATTATAGGCTTTTCCCCAAGTGTTGCGGTGCTGTGATGTGAGGATGCCAATCGGTTCTTTGTTAGTCTGCAAAGAGGAGTTCCAGATCTTCTCCAGCTGCATATACATCTGATCCACTGTTAGTGGAGTGCCATCACTGTTGTACACATCTAGGACAAAAAACTAGAAGAGAAGCCGGGTTGATTCAGTAACAGATTTAGTTTATTACTCCTTTTCTTCATAATGACTATAAAAAAAAAAATCAGGATCTTTATAATTGAAGAAAGAACAGCAGTGCCATCTAGAGTACCTGAAAGTTGTGGACCACAGTGATGTGAGTCGGAGGTGTTTTTCCACTGGCGTGATTTACAACGATATCTCTCTTTGGTCCAGGAATACGACAAGAAGACAGGATCTGGTAATACTGGTCCATACAAAGAGGCTTCCCACTCAAATACTCTACAGGCAGAGTCTGACTACAACACAGTAACTAATATTATTCATTTGCAGTTTTGAAAAAAAACAAAAAAAAACAAATAAAAAACAGCTGCAGGCCATGGTGATAATGAGCTTATTGCTACAGCAGTACAATGTTTGTATTGATTTCAGACAAACTCACGTGTCAATCATTTTTTTAAAGTCCAAAACTCCTGCAATTAATTTGGCAGCAAACCTGCAAAAAATAAAAAATAACAAGTCAGATTATAGATTACTACACATAATGGTCAGTGTATGCTTTGTTTTGCATCAATGCTCCAAAAGCTAGCGCTCATATATAGTGTTCACAGATGGAACAAAATCAGTCATGAACTATGGAGAGGAATGGAGAGGAACGCAGTTAAATTTTTAGAAGCTAAAAGTAAAAACAAAACAAAAACAAGCACTGGCTTGTTTACCACAGTCTCATATGTTTGGCACATATATTCTTATCATCTTCATTGTTATTTTTGCATTACATCTCCATGGTGCCCCTATGTTCACTGCATATCCTATGGGTCACAGCATTCAAAAACAGCTGAGCAATGGTATGAGAAGCCCTGGGGCTTTAAATAGCCAGCATGTGGAGGGAAGACTGTGCAAAGGTCAGCTTTAAATGAGCTTGTACTGTAACTTCAACACAAAGTAAATCACTTTTTAAAACAGCTTAATGGCTGCACTTATATTCAGACAATTAAACTTTATAACTTTTCGTTCGTAAATTAAAATTTACTGCACGCATTACAAGTGCTGGGGTTTTTTTTAGTGTTTGTGGGCCTGTGATTATTAAGATAAGCAGTTTGGATACTGTAAGGGCATGCTGGTTTCTCACCTCATTTGACCTTGACGATCATGAAAGTGCATCTGGGGCAGGACTACTCCAGGGCTGGTGTAAACTGCCACCGGCATACGGCAATCCAGGTAGGCCGACTGCATCCACCATTCTGTTAACTACACAAACACAGCTGTAGTCAGACCAGGGCGAAAAAAGAATTACTTTAATTTCTTAAACAGCCAAATTAAACATGTATTTAGTGTATGTAATTACAAAAGACAGATTCTTCTGTCAAAAGACTGCTTTTACACTCATCATGTCTACGGTGACACATAAAGTTAAATAAATCCATTTATCTACCCAGTTGTCCGTCTTGCGTGCCCGCCTTTCCAGTCCCTTTTGAAGCCTTTCTCCTACACCACCCTTAAGGAACTCCTGTACCACCTTTCTGGTGTGATCCATCTCTTCATCACTGATGAGGGGTTCCAAAGCTGCGAGGTAGCGCTCACACGTTTGATTCAAGGGTGGCACAGGTAGCTTAGGCAGACCCTCTTGGTGTGTCAGGGGCCTTGCAAGGATCTGCGTTACAGGTCTGACTAGGTGACATGGCTTCACCATACCTGGCCGCATCTATAAGATAATATCTTGTTAAGTTAAAAACTCTTCTGTTTTTTCTGCTATTACACATTAAATTGGAGTATTACAAATGGATTTAGAAAGTTGAAGGTGTCATTGCTATTTGAAGCCCAACAGACAGTTAAATATATAAATAGCCCAGTACATTCATACATGAGTGTGAATACTGAAATGTAATCTTATTGACAATCTCACTGGGGCTCGTTAACCCTGCAGATTAATTGAATCTCTTTAACCTCAAGTGTCAACATGTTGTTTAGTGCATGCAATCTAAGACTGCAGACATTAATGAGTCGCTGCAAACTGGTTTAAGCAAGAACTAGCTTCGGGCGTTGCGAACAACGGTAAATAACTTAGACAGGCTCGTGCTTTACAGTGAGATGATGATTTGGTGCATGAAAACGGACACCAAAACAACCGACAGAAGCAGCTATACTATTCGGACTAACTGTTGTTAGTCTCTGCCAGCTTATAAATAGGTTGACACAGTTGAACCTTCGGATGGGAGCTACAACAAAAACACATCAATATAAAGTCGTTATACGATTTATTGACAAAAAATAAGAAGATACATTCATATGATATCCCATTTGATTTAATATTACTCCAAATAAGGTTGAATTAAATACGTAACGGTTAGAAAAAATGTAGGGATATTTATGTCAAGCTGGAACACAACAATTAACTTCCGGTTAGCGATATCAACATAAAGTTATTGCTAAATATTTTGTGTATTTATTGCACGCCACGACAGAAAAGATGCAAGAATGTGGATAATACTGGGGGATGACTCCGAGTCACATTGCTGTTTCCCATGTCACGAACTAAGCTAACGCTAAGTTACTCTATGCTACGCTAAGCTAACGCTATGCAAAATGTTAGCTAACCCCCTCCCCGAAAAAAAGAAAAATACTCCGTTATATTCCTTAACGCACAATTTAAATGCACACGTTGGGTGAACGTAAGTTACATTTTAACCTACTGTTGCCACATTGTTGCTATTCTGCACAGCGCCCCTCCCTCTTCACTCACTCACTTGACCTGATGTCGCAAAATCAAACGTAACGTTACTGCGCTTTTTTAACACGCACTTAAAACACACGCAAAGGGGGAAAAAGGAGGACTCACCGCGGCTCTGACAAAAACACCCAGCATCTTGTCAGACGGACGCGCTAAAAACTTGGACTGTCCCGGGAATATAGATGGGGAAACCCTCGGGCAGTCATGTCTCAAGGACAAGCACTCTGCGCTCAGCTGTCCGCCCCCCGTCGGATACAGCAAACAAAACAAGCGCTCTCTCTCCTTGAAAAGTGTTTTTCTAGGTGGAGTTTGGCACACGTGAGACTGCTGTTTCAAAACAAATAATTACACTAAACCTCTACCCGCATGAAAGCTTCCTCAGCTCATTGTTTTATTCATTTTAGGAAAAATGGATTCAAATGTTCCACAAGAGCTGCTAATAAGCATTTGTCTTTTACTACTTCTGGTTATTGTGTTCAGAAATTGCATATTAAAACCTCCAAGTTCAGTGAAATGATGGCACATTTACTACTAATAATAATAATAACTGTAATAATAATAATAAGAAGAAGAACAAAAACACAAAATCTGTCTGTATTTCTAAGTTGACCGCTGCGCCCTCTTTCCAAGTAATTTGAAGTCAATGCATTTGTGTTTTTAGACTGTTTGTTTTATTGATTAATCAAAGCAGGCCCTGATATAAATATATATTTACATAATAAGAATAAGAATAAGAATTCTCGTTGAACTGTTGCACAAAGCTGCACAGATCTTCTCTGGCCACATGGTGGTAGTCGTCCAACATCTTTCCAAGGAGAAAACAGCATTCACTTATTTCTCCAGGAAATACAAACCAGTGACTCCGGTTTTCCCGCAGAAAAAAATAATTTAACAAAAAATCACCACCACAAAATAATATTTAAATAAAGGTTACAGTTTAGTCATGCTGTGTAGAAATTATTCGCACTAGCACAGGAAATGTCAATGTGCAAAAAGTAATGGAAATGCATATGACCATTCTGTATAATTTCAGCACTGTTTTTGTATAAAAAGTCCAAGAGAGAACTGCAGTCGTGTCATGATTTATTTAAAAGCAGCAAAATAAAACGATACAAAGAAATTAAAAACACATAGTCATACATATCAAAATGCTTCGATTGCTCTGGTCCAGCCGCTGCCTGTTAACAGCGTGTGTTTTAAACAAATTGTTTGAGTGGCGAATATTTGCTCAAGGTCCGTTTGCTGCCAACTCACAAACTCAGATAGCCCACCTGAGCCCAGCACCGAGATCAGGTTGGAGATGTTTGTGCTGTCCAACTGGTCAGAGTCTGAATGTGAATCATCATCACTCCTCATTCTTTTACACGGCACTGGCGCAAAGTCTGGCAAATAAAACTCTGGATCAACGATATGATAACTTATGTCAATCTTTCGCTTTTTTGTGTAGCACTGCGCGCCCTGCGGCTGTTTGGGCTGCGCGCAACAGTCTGTGTGGAAGTATCCGTTCGTGACAGTAGTCACCACATGGGTGTCCAAGTCCAGGACAGTCTTTTGGTTGGCTTGCGTGTTCGGGATAGATAACTCCCAGGAGGATTTGTCCGCACAGCTCCAACAGGCGTCCGAAACCATGAGGTCAGAGTCACTCGGTGAATCCATTGCGCAGGCAGATGCGCCTTGGTGCGCCACCTCTGCAGGCTGACCGTTGGGCTGGTGCGCTCCGCAGTGCCAAGTGTCCGACTCAACCCCAGTAAAGTTGCAGTAGAAGTCATCAGCCAACTCCGTGAAGCTCCCCGTCCATTCGAGGTATTCTTGCCTTTCTCGGACTACGGTTACATCCTCGTACGGATTCGTCCTCTGCATCTGCGACAAGTTTTTGCTCATGTAGAACTGCCTGGCGTTTCTCAGTACGTACGTTACCAGTAAGTTCTTGTGGAGCTTGATGCCTCCTCTCTGCGTCCTGGAGCTTTGGATTTTCCTCAAAGAAATGGAGATCAGATTCTGTGCTTCAAATGCACACTCCATCCTCAGTCGGGCCACCCTTTCTTTGCTCTCGGTCTCTCAAATCGTTTGTTTCCAAACTGGTGAAATAGTGATGCCTTTAGTTGAGATTCCTATCAGATTCGTGTAGACTGTGTCCATAGCGCTCCATGTCTTCCCAGTAAGGGCATGGATTTGCAACTCTCATCTTTCCTTGCCACGCCCTCACGTACACATTGTCCAATGGGAGGGAGGAGGTGCTTCTGTTATACGCAAATATCACTACTAGCCTCATTCAAAATGCACGTAGGAGCAGGCAAGCTGTATTTCACTAAATATGATCTTTTTAAATCTCAGTGCAGACAAATAGGAGACTTTGGAGTCCGCACTAAAACAGAAAGCAATGGAAGGTGGAAGAACAAGCAGAGGCGAATGTAGCGGGGTAGTACAATAGAGTGAAATAGTGTAATGGGATGTAATTTATAAATATAACATGTACTAACATGTAATAACAAATAAGAAAAATATTAGATGATGTGGATGTAGAATATAAGTAGAGAGGATGAACATTAAAACAGGGTTAAGTTGCATTTTATAATATCAACATTATCTACTTTACTCAGTTTCTTGACTGTTCCAATCATGTATCTTATTATTTTCCAAAACAGTTTATTACTTTATCATTTTATATACTGAGGATTCTTTCTCTACTATATTGTTACATTTTATATTACAATGTGCTACCACAGTACAAGACTATACTATACTACATTTTATGGCTGCTTGATGGCAAAAATCACAATTACACTTAACAGGATCAAAGCCGAGATTATAATGATTGAATCTAAAAGATAAAAAACTGATTCTATTATTTATTTAATTGTCTTTTAAACAGTTATGAGAACTTAATTAAAAAAAAAAGCCCTAATTCCCCAAAATCAACTAAATAAATACATTTTAAGCAAATAATAAGGTGAACTAAAGAAGTTTGGGAGAGAACAATATCACTATATTATATGGTATATTGCAATATAATATGATATGACACTATAAAACATGGTACTATGCCACGTTATTCTACATTATACTATAGTAATCCAAAGTTAGGTCCAAAGATTGTTGGATAAAGATGCTATTTTTTTTTTAAATTTTACCTCTGTACACCACCATGATGAATTTTAAATTAAACAATCAAGATGCAGATTTTCAGCTTTGATTCCAGACGTTTAACAAAAGTATTACATTAACTGTTAAGGAATTAAAACCATTTTCATATATACATATATTTAGTCCCCCATTTTTAGATGTGCAAAAGTAAATCGACAAACCAAGATTTGTTTTAATACTTGGATGAAAATCATTTGCAATCAATGACTGCCCGAATCCTAGAACTCATGGATACACCCAAAATGCTGTGTTTCCTCCTTTGAGATGTTCTGCCAGGTCTTTACTGAAGCTGCCATCAGTTGCTACTTGTTTGTGGTTCTTTTTGACTTCAGTTTTATATTTAACAACTGAAAAGCATGCTCTACTGGGTCCGGATCAAGTGACTGACTTGCTCAGTGAAGTATATCCCATTTTTTTGTCTTGAGAAACTCTTTTGCAGTTTCCTTTGGCTCATTATGTGTGTGTTGTCTGATCAGTTTTTAAGCATTTAGTTGTACCCAGCAGTAAGTATAGCCCTGTACCCTTCAGAGTACTTCAGTACACTTCATAATACTACTTTTATAAGCAGTCTACTTCAATCAATAAACACTAGTTACTCGGTGCAATTGGCAGCCATGTCCATGGCATAATAATGCTTTTCCTAACCTTTCCACTTTCATATTTTTCTTTCCCCATCATTCTGGTACAAGTTAATCTTGGGTCATTTTTAAAATAACTTATTTTTTCCAGAACTGTGCAAGTTTTTTTTAAATGTCTTCTGGTAAAGTCTGCCCCTCTTGTTCTTGAGTGTAACCAGTGGTTTGCATCTTCTTGTAAATCCTTTGTATTCGTATTCACGAAGGTCTGCCTTGATTGTAGACACTGAGAATGAAACACTTACCTTCTCAAGACTATTCTCGATGAGGTTAGATGGTTGTAATTCTTAAACAGTTAATGTAAAATGTTTGTTAAATCCTTTGAATTAAAGTTGAAAATCGGTGTAGAGTATGGTTTCTCTCTATTTATGCTCTATAAAAATCACCTCTACAGCTTATCTATTTATTTATTTATTTTATTCTGACATTTTCCCCACTAGCATTTCACTCATATTGCCATTTAGCTATGTTACTGTATTGAGTTTACTTGTCTCATTTTTCCTGTGATTGTAACAAATAAAGCCCCTCTGCACATTTAGTTTGGCTGCTTTTTGTGTTGGTATATTAATTACAAATGTGCTCGGTGATTTTTTTTAAAGTACTTTCTTTGTTAGAGACTCACAGTTACAGTTACAGATATCCGATCTCCCAGTTTTCCCTAAAGCCACTTTTACTCTGTCTTTCAATACACTAGAATATGCTGCCCATAAGCTGTAGTTTACTGGATTATTCTTATTTCACATTAATATAATAAACCTATTATCTGTGCTCTGATTAAACCAAGGCACCTTAACAGTCTAGGATCTATGTTTTATATTCTATGTTACTTGATGATGATGAAAAGGTTGGGTATGGGAACATGACTATATTCTATGTAACAGTATGAAGAACGTAATGTAACCAAATTCAAGAATTATATAAATATGTTGTTACTTGTGTTACAAGTTTCTTCACTTATCTGTGCACATGGCAGAAAGAAAGAAAAGAAAGAAACAAATCATTTTTTTTGATTTGGTTTCAGTTTCTGTGCAGGAGGAGGGCCATGGGGGAGTGGTACAGCAATACAGGTTGTGATCAGTGGAGCTATGGACATTAATTTTATGTTTTTTTGCTCAAAAGGATGAAACCATGATGATAAAGTGGAAACTGCATTAAGGACATAAACAATCACATTATATTGCTTACAAAACTTCGGCTCTTTGCATGCATCTGCACAGACAGCATGCAAACACAAAGACAGCCAAGAAGCCAGATTGATATTAATGCTGAGTGCATGCTGACCCCAGCCCAGCAGCCAGAGCCTGATCTTCAACAGGTAACAAAAGCAGTGATGAGCAGTCCAGCTTGAAGTCTCTGTTTTTATCAGTTCATGTTTCTAAAATAGGACCACTCTCTTTGGGCTGTTTTTTACCTTTTCTTTCTGTTGTTACCTTTTTGATGAAACATAAGCCTAAAAGAAAGATGTTATGTCTGTCCTCGTTAGGGTAGGGGTTTGTGTTGGTGTGTGGGACTGGAGCCTCGGGTTTAAGCTGTAAACTGACTATGTCATTATGAGACATTTATGTGACCTTTCACGGAGTAATGAGAAAGTCTTGTAACGAGCAGTCTAACTACTTTAATTAAATTTTTTTTAAAGTAACGTGTAATACGTTACTTTTGCTTCCGCTTCCAAAGGGTCTGCTCCATTTTTTCCTCCTGCCACATCTCTGCCACTTGAGCTTTTTTTTGCCATTCTGTTGTGATACTAGATCCCACCTGCAAATAATTTCAGTGATATGGATGGGTGGCTCCTTCAAGTCTAAGCCCCATCTAACACTACCAGTCTTGCTTTGTTTTAATCAGGTCACTCATTCCCTTCACAGTCTTATAGATTTCAGTGCCAAGTAAACTTAATGCACATAGAAGTAGCCAAACAACTAGCTGTCCCATTCATTCCACTGCAACCTCCCATTCCTGCCACTGCTCTCAATAAACAAGTTTTTGCTCTGATCACTCATGAGACAGAACCAGTCCACTCAATCTAATCCGGTAATCATTTGAAGACTCTCTCATTCTACATTTTTGATTCCCCAGAGACCCCTCTGATCCTTGGTTATCCATGGCTAAAGAAACACAAGCCCCATATAGACTGGTCTGGTGATAAGATCGCAAGCTTTTCTGTCTTGCCAACTGCCTAAAATCGCTACTACCTTCCGGTTCACACAAACCTCCCTCACCAATCTTCCACCCCCCATATCTGTCCTCCAACCCTAAAGAGTACCACAACCTCCAAGAAGTTTTTAATAAAGACAAAGCCTTGTCGCTTCCCTCTCTCAGGCCCTACGATTGTGCCACTGACCTTCTCCCCGGGGCTCTGTTACCCTCTAGCTGCCTCAACAACCTGTCTCAGCGAGGCAATGGAAAAATATATTTGTGCGTCATTGGCTGCCGGCATCATCCATCCTTCCTCCTCCCCAGTAGGTGCTGACTTCTTCTTCATTGCCAAGAAAAGTAAGACGCCTGCATTTATTATAGGGGATTAAACAACATTACAGTTAAAAACAAGTGTCCATTACCACTCATCAACTCCGCTTTTGAACGCATCCACAGGGCCACTATTTTCGCCAAACTAGACCTCTGAAACACTTATCACCTCGTTCATATGAGGGAAGAGGATACATGAAAGACTGCATTTAATATGCCATTGGGATATTTTGAGTACTTGGCGATGCATTTGTAAATGATGTGTTGAGGTATTTTTTTGAACATTTTTGTCTTTGTATATTTAAATGATGTTTTTTATTTCTTCCATGTCCCTTGAGGAATATCAGATCCATGTTCATAGTATCCTACAACGTCTCCTGGAGAACTGCCTGTACGTCGTGGCAGAGAAATGTGAGTTTCACTCTTCCTTGATCTCTTTTCCGGGTTATATTTTGGCAGGAGGACAGACCCCTGAAGGTGCGGGCGGGAAAAAAAAGTCCCACTCCCACATCTCTAAACCATCTTCAGCGTTTTCTACTTCTACCGCCATTTTATCAGGAACTACAGTCTGGTAGCCACAGCTCTTACTCATCTTGGTCCCCAGAAGCTGAGGCAGCGGACTTCCGGTTTTGGCGCGGTAGCAAATGGCTGCCTGAAAGTTTCGGCTCCCCGCCGGGTGGAAATAATCCCCTTGGAAGATTATTCAGACACAAAGAACAGTACCTAAACTTGACATGGATGGGGATAAACAAAAAAAGCCTAAAGGCAAACCAAGCTCGGGACGGGAAAAGGGAGAGTTAGCCGAGGAAACTCGCAGCGGAGAGGTGAATAATGGCGAAGCTAGTCCCTCCATGCTAGCTATCTACGATGAGATCCGGGCTCTGAGATCGGGCCTTAAAAGTGAAATGAGTGAGTTTCGACTTTCTTTCCACAATGATATGAAAAAGGAACTGAATGAGTTTAAAGGAGAAATTAACAAGAAACTTCAAGAAACTACAAAGGAGCTAGCGGCTACCACGGCAAGGGTAGAGGAGGCAGAACAGAGGATAGCCGAGATTGAAGAATGGGACACGGAGGTTAAGGAGGCACTCGCACTCATGATGGAGAGCCAGGAGACCCTGAGAGCAAAGCTGACCGAACTAGAAGCACGCTCACGCCGGAATAATCTCTGCATACATGGAGTACCGGAGGGATCAGAGGGCCCGGATCTGATAGAGTTTGTAACGAAGCTGATAAGGGCTCAAATCGGCCCGCCGGTTGCGGAAACAAACCTCGGAATCCAGCGCTGCCACCGGGCGCTCGCCCCAAAGCCCCAAGAAGGCGCTCCGCCTAGATCACTGGTGCTGTGCTTTCTGGAGTACAGAATAAAAGAGATGGTACTGCATTCAGCGTGGAGAAAGAAGGATGTCCGCTATGACAGGAAAAGGCTTTACTTTGATCAAGATTACCCCCCAGACATCCTTAGGAAAAGAAAGGCGTACGTGGGGATCCTGAGAGTGCTCGAAGCCAAGGGACTCTGCTTCCAAATGCCAGATCCAGCGAAGCTGAGGGTGTTTTTCGATAGCGGCACCAAACTCTACGAGAACGCGACAGAGGCAGCCGAAGACCTGAAGAAGAGAGGATTCTTCCTGGATGAAATCAAGGAACCAGGCCCCATGGCGCCGAAACAGCAGAGACCAGCAACGTGGGAGAGGGCCGGCGCAGATCGCAGCAGAAAGGCGGTGGATCGGCGGAGGATAAGAGAGAAACTACGGAGCTTCCACCGGGCCCCTCCGGGAACATCCGACTCCTGCGAGTGAAAACAAGAGGGTCTCCACATCCCCTCTGGAGCTTTGCAGTGAGGTATCCTGCTCTCATGCAGAGAGGAGGTTGAAATATTACTCCTCAGCAAATCTACCAATAACTCGAAATCTCTTCTGCACATGACAGTTTAAGCTGAACTCTATATCTAAGAGTTTCTACCAGTTCATCTCGTATCCCATATATGACGCTAACTACAGTGATTATTTTACTTTTATTATTATCTGGGTTGAATATATTCAGGCTTTTGGATGTTCAAATCACATCTGTAGCTCTGCTCTCCGCATATCCTGTGAAGAGTCTTTTTTTGTAGTTACTCCCTAAGCTTGTTAAAGAAGGAACTTTGTACCGGTTGGGCAATTCGGACGTAATAAAACAATGATACTGGTGCTGGGTATTTTCCCTGACACTGGAGGGAGGCCCTCGTCTGGACCGAGGATTTCCTCTCAACTCGAGGCTCCACCTGAACTTCGGACTTGGAAGTCTTTGATTTTGTTTTTTGGGATTACTTGTTTGTTGTTCTTGTTTATGTTCTGGTCGGCATGGGTGATGTTGCACAAGGGACCACAGCCTGAAAAAGTCGTATGCATCACCCGGAAAGTAAAATAATCACGTTGAACGTAAATGGGCTACATAATCCGATTAAAAGGGGCAAAATAATAGCCAAAATGAAACGTGAGAATCTGCATGTAATTTTTTGGCAGGAGACACATTTATCTTCTTTAGAACATGAAAAATTGAAAAAACTTGGATTCCAGCATACCTACTACTTGTCTCATAAATCAGGCCGCAAAAGAGGAGTAGCCATATTGATCCCCAATGCTGTTAATTTTGAATTGTATTCAGAGATAAAGGACAAAGACGGGAGGTTCGTTTTGGTAAAGGGTAAATTAGAAGAGGAGGAAGTAACATTATTTAATGTATATGCCCCGCCAGGAAGCACCAAATCCTTCTATAAGAAGCTACTTGATTTAGCGGTCTTGGAAACACGGGGAGTTTTGATTTTTGGTGGAGACCTTAATGTTCAACTCCAGCCAAAACTAGACTCATCCAACCACCGGCAAAAGAAAAATTCAAATGCTATCATGGTCCAACACATGCTTACAGAATTGGGTCTGATTGATGTGTGGAGAGCCTCTCATCCAGGGGATAAACAGTTTACCTGTTACTCTGCGTGCCATTCAGTATATACTCGTATTGACTATTTTTTTATGTACAAATCAGACTGGCATAAGGTCGAGGAATGTAAAATTGGGGTCAGAGATTTATCTGTTCATTCAGGTGTGTATCTAACCCTGCGCTGCGCTAAACAGCGGACAAATACACTTTGGAGACTCAATACCAGTATTCTGAATGAGAAATCAGCACAAACACAAATCCAGCAGGAATTTGAAACTTATCTACTAAATAATGACAATGGCGAGGTATCTCCAAATACTCTATGGGACGCAGCAAAAGTTGTCATTAGAGGTAAGATTATTGCCCTCACAGCACACAGGAAAAAAGAAAAGCAGAAAAGACTTGAGAAGCTACAGGGGGAGTTGAAATCGTTAGAGTCTAGACATATTGCCCAAAAAGACCCCCAGATATTGGTGAGGATGAACAAAATTAAACAAGATTTAAACAGCATTTACGACGAGGAAATTGAAAAAAAGCTCAAATTTACAAAACAAAAGTATTATGAGACGGGACCTAGGGCGCTGAAACTTCTGTCGTGGAGGCTGCGAAAACAACAGGAAAAGAATAGAATTCATAAAATCAGGAACCCTGAGTCACAAATTATTTGCAGTAAACAGGAGGACATTCAACGGGCATTTGAACAGTATTACAAAGACCTATATACCCAACCTCCCCTAGTAGAGAATACAATGATGGAAGCCTTTCTAAACTCATTAGACCTACCATCTATAGGAGAATTGCAGGATAAAAAACTCATGGCTGAGATAACTGCTGAAGAGCTGCATAAAGCCATTTCCAGGCTGAAGGCGAATAAGGCACCGGGCACAGACGGTTATCTGTCCGAATGGTATAAAGCATTTAGGACACAACTAACACCAGTGCTGCTTAATTGCTTTAATCATACACTAAGAACAGGAGTAGCCCCACAATCTTGGAGAGAAGCAGTTATCTCAATTATCCCAAAAGACGGCAAAGATAAAAAAGAATGCAGCTCGTACATGCCAATCTCTATCCTTAACGTGGACTATAAATTATTTGCTTCAATATTAGCTAAGAGACTGGAATCAATTATCCCGGAGCTGATAGACTTAGATCAGACAGGCTTTGTCTCAAATAGACAGACCCAGGACAACCTGAGGAGAACGCTACAAGTGATGGATCATATAACATCAGGAAATATTAGTGCAATGTTGGTCAGCCTAGACGCCGAAAAGGCATTCGACTCGGCGGGTTGGGAATATCTATTTAGGGTACTAGCAAGATTCGGATTCAAAGATGGCTTCATTTAATGTATCGAAGCACTGTATCACTCCCCAACAGCCAGGATCAGGATTAATGGGCACCTGTCTCAAAATATTGCTTTGAAGCGAGGGACACGCCAGGGCTGTCCCTTGAGCCCGTCCCTGTTTGCCTTGTACATTGAGCCTTTGGCTCAGGCTATTAGAGAAAACTCTGAAATACAAGGAATAATGATCAGGGGTGAAGAACACAAGACTTGTATGTTCGCAGATGATGTTCTTTTTATTACAAATCCTGAATCTAGTTTGTTCCAATTGATGACCTTACTAAAAGCCTACAATCACTACTCTGGCTATAAACTAAATATTCAAAAAACTCAATCCCTTACGTTCAATTATACACCTCGACCGGAAACTGTAAAGAAATTTAACTTCAAATGGGACTCTCCCACAATAAAATACTTGGGAGTAAACCTAATGAAAGACATGTCTAGACTCTATGAAATTAATTATTGCCCCCTCAACAAAGAGATCAAATCTGACCTAACTCGGTGGTCTCTCTCCTCCCATTGGATATGAGTAATAGAATAGAAATAATTAAAATGAACGTTCTGCCTCGAATCCTCTATCTCTTCCAGTCACTACCCCTGGAGATACCCCAAAAACAATTTGACGAGTGGGACAGATGGATCTCACGGTTCATCTGGAACGGCAGATGACCGAGGGTCCAGTACAAAACGCTGCAACTAAAAAAAGAGAAGGGAGGGAGAGCTTTGCCGTGCTTACAAGATTACTACTACGCCGCACAACTGAAGCCCCTGGTAAACTGGTGCTCCCCAAACTTTGAAGCTAAATGGAAAAATATGGAAATTACACAATTAGACTTCCCACTACAGTCACTTTTAGGAAATAAGAACCAAGCTGAAAAATTTTACAAAGATTTGAACCATTTGACCCGGTTCACCCTGAAACTATGGTTCAGGGTAGTGGGGAAACTACAAATAGAAAAACAGGCTAGGACCTTGAATTGGATAGCTTATGACCCGGAGTTTGTGCCTGCCAGGCTGGATGGGACCTTTAAACAGTGGTCTCAGAGAGGAATTACTTCTTTTTGTTCACTAGCAACAAATGGGGGATTCCAAAGCTATGAAACCATCTCAGATACATATGGACTGGCAAAGCATGACTTCTTTAGATACTTGCAGGTTAGAGACTATTACAACAAGACGTTACTAATCAGAGATGAAAACGAATACGACCTAATTCATATCTTCCAAGAGGCATACAAGAGAAAGGACTCTAAAAAGATGGTCTCAAAAATATACGGTAGTATACAAGCCTCTAAAAATCACTCTACGTTGTACATTAAGCAGAAATGGGAGAGGGAATCAGGCTCACTAATTTCAGAGGACAGCTGGTGGGGAATATGTGACTCTCAGGCTACCACTGCAAATTCAAGGTCCTTAAGAGAGTTTGGTTGGAAGAATGTAGTGAGATTCTTTATCACTCCTAAACTCACAGCTCGGCAAACAGGCTCACAGAGCCAGGGCCTATGTTGGAGAGGTTGTCTTCTGGGCCTGCCCAAGGACCCAGCCATATTGGGGGGAGGTGGCCCTTGAGATATACAAAATAATTGGGATTAAAATAGTCTATTCATTTGATACGTTGTATCTTGGCAAATTGCCTACGGCACTCCCACATAAAGATAATTATTTATTGAAAATACTTTTGGCTGGCTGCAGGAAGGCCATAACCCGAAGATGGCAAAAGGCAGACCCTCCAACTAGGGCCCAATGGCGTGGGATAGTGGAAGAAATTTTTGGAATGGAAAGACTTACCTTTGCCCTTAGACTCGAGCTTGAGAAATTCAAGAAGCTCTGGGAAAAATGGGTTGTGTACTCCCTTTGTACTGAATAATTGAATATTACCATGATGTAAGAAGATGCTATTACTGGAATTGTGTATGTCTCCTATGCTGACCGTAAGTTTTGTATTCTCATACTGTAAACTGACAAATAAAAAGTTATAAAAAAAAAGAAAGAAGCTGAGGCAGCTTTGTCAAACCGAAACAACTCTTCAGCTCTTCTGTACCCGTCCTTGTCCACCCAGATATTGTGAAGCAGTTTATTGTGAAAGTGGATGTCTGTGATTCAGTTCCTGGGGCTGTGCTCGCTCAGCAGTCTGGACCTCAAGGTAAGCTGCAGCCTTGTGCTTTTTTCTCTCACTGACTAACACCCCCAGAACAAAATTATGATGTGCGGGATTATGAGTTACTCACTGTCAAGTTAGCCTTAGAGGAATTGTCACGTTGGCTAGGAGGAACCGAATAACCGTTTATTATTTGGACCAACCACAACTTACCCTAAAGCCACCAAGAGGCTCAATGCTCACCAGGCTCATTGGTCTTTGTTTTCTGGCCGCTTCAATTTCTTCATTTCTTATCATCCAGGTTCCAGAAATATAAAATCCACTGATTCTCTTCCAACAACAACCAGATTCTCTTCCAATTCTCTTCCAACACCGACCAGTCAGAACCTGAGAACATCCTCCCATCACCATGTAGACTGGGCTCCCTCACCCGGGGAATCAAGGAGACAATTCACCAGGCTCTTCTGGATGAACCAGACCTGGTTTCCAGCACTCCCAATAGACACTATGTTTCCAGTCTGCCCGATCCGCCATCATTAATTGGATCAACGACCCTCTGGCCTTCTTCAACCATTAGCCATCCCTTGGATTGGCAGCATCACAATGCTGACCACTGCCAGATGCCTGCTTCCAGGTATGAACCCAGACAGAAGGCATGGTTCACCACATACTCCCGTCTCACCATTGTTTATTCTTGTGTTTACAATAAAACTTGTGAAAACCTTACGCTGCTGCCACATACTTTTTCCTCGGTTCTCAGGAGGATATAACAGGAGAGTTAAAGACCCAAAAAGCTCATGTCATGGGCTTTCTTGCTTCCGCTTGCAAAGACCATAAAACGGTTTAAAAAAGAAGAAGCAATGCAACATGATTAAAATACAAATGAAGTAGAATACAAATACACATAAAGTGTCTGATCATTACCAAATCAGTGGCTAATATGAAACCAAATATATAATAATTTATGTAAGGTACTGCCATTTCATTTTTATTTATTTTCTTTAAAGTGGAACAGAAATCTGGGGTTAGGGACTCTTTATACTTTGACACTGTCACCAGTGTTATAAACAATTTTTTGTAACCCCAAATCCATGCAGAGAGGTGGCAAACGTAACATGTATAACCATTAATAATATTTCTATGTGCAAAATGGGGATAATTGTTTATGAAAAAAGACACGTGAATCAAACTCGGTATTGTAAAATACAACATAATACTCTTCTGTTAAACTACATTCCTGAGCCTGCACACGTGCCAATTTGCACTTTACAGTATTAACAGAGCATGATACCCATAATAGTGACTGTCATCCCGATCCACCTATTTGGCAGGAAATCAAAGTCACATCCAGGTGTTGATGTAAGCCATCTGTGTCTATGTGTACATACAAACAGATGTGGGGCACAGATGTCAGATAATTTCTCCACAAAGAGCTTTTAGACACATGAGAGTTCATTCACACTAGATCTGCTGTTAGAGGCAATCCTAATAATATAACCGTTAGTGTCAGACTGTACATTCATAATTTACTGAGAGCAAAGCCACTCTAAATCCACGGTGTATCTAGTCACACTAAGTTGGCTTTTAAAGAATTGTATTAGCTCAAGCACAGCATAGTAACCCAAATGTACCCAGTTCACATATCTTCGTTATTTATTCTGTTAAGTTGAATTACTGCAAGTAGAGAAATTTCTTGAATTAAATTCAAGGAATGCCACTGATAAAAGTTCACTGAGCAATTGGGTTCAATTATTGTTCTTTCAGTTCTGACCATAATAATTATTATTGTTATATTTGCCATAATCAGACAGCCACAAAGTATAATAAAGTATAGCTTTAGGGAATATATGGTGACTGTGGCTCAGGAGGTAGAGAAGGTCATCTAGTCATAAGAAGGCTGGTGGTTTGATTCTTGGCTGGTCCAGTCAGCATGCCAAAGTATCCTTGGGCAGGATGCAGAACTCCAAGATGCTTCCGATGTGTGCATTGGAGTGTGAATGCAAGACAGAAAGCACTTAGATGCAGAAAAGAAATTAAATGGGTCAATTTACCAAATTTACAATATACAGTTAGCTCCATGAGGTTTCCCCACATTGGAATTTAAATCAAACAATCAATATGTGACTAAAGTACAGACTTTCCATTAATTTAAGGGCTTAAACAAAAATTTGGCATAAACTGATTAGAAATTGCAGCTATCAGTGTAGACAATCCCTCAGTCTGAGAGGCTGAAAAGAAACTGGATAATTGACTGACAGTTTCATGGTCCCTTGTTATTTCATGACAAATAAAGCAAATATAATATTTGAAGATAATTCAGAGTTTGTATTTCATAGCTTTGCAGTGAAGGTAAAACTTAAGAAGTGTTCAAATAACCAATCTAGTACATTCTTAAAAAAGAAGGAATGCACTGGAAAGCTCAGCAACACCAAAAGTCCGGAAAGACCACAGAAGACATTGAAAGTGCATGATGACAGACTTATGTCCACACTTTAGAAAGACAACTTTTCATCAGTTAACCAAGTCAAGAACACTCAGTGCTTATATTTAAACTTCTGTTTGTTTTTGCAATTACCTTTGAGCCTTAAATAAGGGACTGTTTTTAAAAATAGGCATAATTGCTAAGCAGTTAATGCTAAGTTTTTGTAAAACCCTTTGAATTAAAGCTGAAACGCTGCACTTCAATCACATTTAATTGTCTGAATTAAAATCCATTGTGGCAGGGTCCAAAGGCAAAACTGTAAAACGTCTGTCTTCTGTGTCTTTGTCCAACATTTTTATATGTATACGTTATATGTTATATGTACAATATAGGCATAGTGATATTGGAACTAACTGCAGAATATAACTACATAATTTATAAATCAGATCCCATAGTTGATAAAATGTCATTGCTATGCAGTAGGATAAATAGTTGAAAACTGAGCTACCGAATTTCATTCAAAAGTGTGAAAGAGAAGGCACACATTTATGTTTGGAAATTTTTAATCAAAGTAAATATTCCTGGACATTTTCAAACAATTTCTAGTGAAATTGTGAGTCTCTTTTATTTATCAGCAGTTGTTACTTCATACAGCTACAGTTTGACTACCACTGAGACCAAAAGATAGATATGAGTTCATCTTGTTTTTACAAAATAATTCGTAATTGGGATTTAAATTACACTGATGCTTTAGCAGCCTAAAGTTATTGAATAAATATGTAAAATCCGTGCAGATGTAACAGAGTCATAAATCACATTGTTATAATTACACAAAATGTGTTCCCAAACTACTCCTTTTATACCTGACTTTTAGGACCTCCAAGCCTGTAGTTGTGTTCATTATCAGTTAGAGCCCCTCCTCATTCTTTTCTTCTTCTTCTTTGGTGCAATACTATAAATACAGTGTACCCCTTTTGCCTCTCCCCTTTTCCTACAATTCCCCTGTGGGAGAGGTGGGTGTCATTTCTTTCCAACACCCTGAAACACACATAATTCATATTTAGCCACCCTGATGTTTATGATTGCGATGTTAGTTCAGTTATTGTCATTATTAAGCCTGTTTTTGTAAGATGTTATAAGTGTGTAGTATGTGTGTATCATAAATGTGTTTTAGGCGCCATAAATGCTAGCATGAATATATACTCCTTGCTAGCTTGGGAGCTGTGGTGGGTTGAGCTAACCCTCTTCCCCACTGTTTGTATTTGGTCTAGGAGCTGGAGTGGGCAAATTATTTACTTGGAGGTCTTTCTTTCTTTTACCTTTTTTATCAGGTATGTCGGATTTCATGTTCATGTTCTCCCCGTGTTTGCGTGGGTTCTCTCCGGGTACTCCGGCTTCCTCCCACCGTCCAAAGACATGCAGCTTGTGGGGATAGGTTAATTGGATAATCCAAATTGTCACTAGGTGTGAATGTGCGAATGAATGTGAGTGTGAATGGTTGTTTGTCCCTGTGTGTTGGCCCTGGGACAGACTGGCGACCTGTCCAGGGTGTACCCCGCCTCTCGCCCTATGACAGCTGGGATAGGCTCCAGCGCCCCCCGCAACCCTGAAAAGGATAAGCGGTAGCAAATGGATGGATGGATGGATGGATGTCGGATTTCATGTTGTTGTTTTTGTTTTATCTTATGTCAAATATGTTACGTGTAAATGCATATTTTATGTTTAATGTAAAAATATATGCCAGCCCTTTTCCTACAATTCCCCTGTGGGAGAGGAGCTGGAGTGGGCAAATTATTTACTTGGAGGTCTTTCTTTCTTTTACCTTTTTTATCAGACACAACGCAGAATCACACCGGTTACACAGATACTTTGAACATTGATTTTTTTTGTTTGGACATGTAACATTAACAATCTGATATTTTTATTCCAGATTTCCCCTTAATGTTGACAAAGTACTAGAAACACTGGCTATACAGTGTCAGGTAACACAGACACACTACGAATTACCGCTTGGAAAGCTCACAGAGCTGAGTTGACATGAATACAGTAAACATAAACAAACCTTTAAAAGTAAGGAAAACCAAAGTTTAAAAAGTGCTGTAAGCATTACTTCCAGCTTTCAATTAGACAAGCATTTTTGTGTGTTTCCAGTTAATACTTAAAAAAATAACTAATAATGCATTATTATAGTGCACACTTTAAGTGATAAATCTTAAATAATATTCAGTATGTTCCTGAATGAAGTAGTAAACCTCACTCAAACATTTTGTTGACGGGCCCTTCTGATGTTAGGGTTATATGGATTCATTTAATTTTTCACTTCAAGATTCTACCAAAAACAATACGCTATAATCAGGAAAGTGAAAAGAAATTGCTTGATATTCTTGCAAATTTATTAAAAGTGAAAAACAGAAATATAACATGTACACAAGTATTTACTGCCTTTGCCATGAAACTTAAAATTGAGCTGTTTCCTGTTTTAAATGATAAATTGTCAGGTGTTTGATTGGAGTTCACCAGGCACCACACATCTCCTGGCCAATGCCATCCCTACAGAAATGGTGGTGGTAGCATCATGCTATGCTTTAGGAACTGGGAGTCAAGTCAGGGTTGAGGGATGAACGCAGCAATGTACAGGGACATCAGAGCGCTCCGGACCTCGGACTGGGAAGAAGCTTCATCTACCAGCAGGACAATGACCCTGAGGACACAGCCAAGACATCCAAGGAGTGGCTTTGGGACCACTATGTTTATGTGCTTGAGTGGCCCAGCCAGAGCCCAGACTTGAACCCAACTGAACATCTCTGGCGAGATCTGAAAATGGCTGCGCACCGACGAAGAAACTGACCCAAAATAGGTGTTGCAAGCTTGTAGCATTATACTCAAAAAGACTCGAGACTGTAATTGTCCCCAAAGCTGCTTCAAAGTAATTAGCAAACATCTTTGAATTGTCATGTACACGTCATATTTTTTATCGTTATTAAATTTGCAAACTTTTTCCACTTTGTCATTAAGGGGATATTGTGTGTAGAATTTTGAGGTGAAAAATAAATTTAGTCCATTTTTGAATAAGGCTATAATATGGAACAAGTGAAGCACTGCAAACACACAGAAGATGGAAGTTCTTGGTGAAATTGTTATGGCTTAATTCTCTATTCTCTTAAAAGATTATTTTAAATTTCACAAACTGTGGACTCCACGCCCCACACATACCTAATCTTAAAATGAGACAGATATAGGAGTGAGCTTAAAGTGCTTTGCTTATCGATAAACAGTTAGTTGTTGAGTTGGGCTCAAACAGAAAAGAATCACTAGTAAACAAAGAGAATTCACTCTGTCCTCAGTGCTTCTTCTTAAACTCTAAGCTGAGATGTGCAGCTCTGTAGAAGATGCACACAATTACTTCAGAGGCGGGGTGCTTTATTTACATATGCAATATGCATAAGCAAGGTTACTGTGAGGGTGAAATAACCGCGAGATAGAGGGAGGGAAACGAGGAGGGGTTTTGTGTGTGTGTGCACTTGCTTGTGTGGGGTGGTGATGGAGAGAAGGTGTGTGGGGTAAGGGGGGGGGGAGGCAGAAAATTGGTGTTATCAATATTTAACCAAGCCTTCCAGCATATTTATGGCAGACAATAGAGCAGACATGCAACTGTCTCATATGAGTGGAAGTATATTTATTACAGACTGAAATAGAGGCTGTAAATAGGATGTTCATTGATATAAATCCTTTGCCACACTTTTGTGAAACCAACGAGGATCCCATCACTTGGTACACAAGGCTTACAGTAGATTTTTACTAAAACTATTAATGCACTACTGTGAAAAAGTATTTGCGCCCTTCCTAATTTATTTTTTTGTTATGTTTCAGACCATAAAACATATCTAAATATTAGTCAAAGAAAGCCGGTGTAGATATAAAATCTAGTTTTTAAATGGTGATGTCATTCATTGAAGAATAAAAGTTATCCAAACCTAGCTGGCCTTATCTGAAAAAGGAATTGCCCCCTAAATCTAATAACTGGTTCTGCAACCACTGACAGCAAGAATTGCAACCAAGCTTGGCAATGAGTCTTTCACATTGCTGTGGAGGAATTTTAGCAAATTTCCTTTGCAGAATTGTTTCAATTCAGACACATTAGAGGGTTTTCAAGCAAGAACAACAATGTTTAAGGTTATGCCTAAGGTAATGTTTAAGGTTAAAGCATCTTAATTGGATTTAAGTCGTTTTGAGCCATTCAGAGGTGGACTTGCTGGTGTGTTTTGGATCATTGTCCTGCTGCATAACCCCAAGTGTGCTTAAGCTTCAGGGCATGAACTGAAGGCTCGACCTTCTCTAGTAAAGAGCAGAATTCATGGTTCCATCAATAATGGCAAGGCATCGAGATCCTGGAGCAGCAAAGCAGCTTCAGTCCATCACACTACCACTTACATGGTGTGGTAGTTTTTCTCCAGATGTAACAGGATTCAAACCCTCCAAAAAGTTCAACTTGTGTTTCATCAGTCCAGAGAATATTTTCCCCAAAGTCTCGAGGATCATCAAGATGTTTTTTGGCAAATGTAAGACGAGCCTTTGTGGGGGTTTTGGTCAGCAGTGCTTTCACATAGCAGCTCTCCCATTGATGCCATTTTTGCTCAGTTTTCTTTCTTATTATTCAACTCTGACCTTAACCAGGACAAGTGAGGTTTGTAATTCTTTAGATGCTGTTCTGTGTCCTGTTGTGACCTCCTGGATGAGTCGATGCACTCTTTGAGTTCTTTTGGTAGCCCTGCAACTCTTGGGAACCACTGTTCCAAGTTTTCTCCATTTGTGTATAATGGGTCTCTCCACAGTTGACTAGAGTCCAAAAGCCTTAGAAATGGCTTCACAACCGTTTCCAGACTGATAGATGTCACTGACTTTGTTTCTCAGGGGTTTTTTTAGATCATGGTATGATGATTGCTTTTTGAGATCTTTTAGCCTGCTTCACTTTGTCAGACTGATTTTATTTCAGTGATTTCTTGATTCAGCAGGTCTGGCAGTAATCAGGCGTCGGTGTGGCTAGCTTTAAAGAAAAAGTGGTTAATTGCAGTTAATTTATGATTTAAGGGGAGTAGCTACTTTTTCACTTAGGCTCAGATGGTTTTAGATAACTTAATCCTTAATCCATCATTTAAAAACTGCATCTGTATTTCTTTGGGTTATCTTTGTCTAATATTAAAACATGTAAGAGTGACAAATATTGCAAAAAAAAAAAAAATCAATAACTAATTGCACATCGTGATTATCAAATGCAATACAAATATTCATTAGGGAGTTTCTTTCTACATGTGGCAAACAGATGTATGTAATTCAATCAGTTTGAGGGAGAAAAAAGTTCTAAAAAAGCTATGAAAAGAGGGAGAAGAAATAAAATGTCTGGAGCTCTTTTTTTTTCACAGACCCATGGCCTCTCAGAAAATGTTTCCATGTGTTGTGTCTGAGCACACTGAGAGCAAAGAAGGAAAACATTCTCTCCTCCAAACCACATGCAACAGATTCTTTCTGAAGCCAAATAAATCAACCCTTCGCTTCAGATCATGTGACACTTTTTGTGCTTTGTGTTATTCCCAACATATCCTGTTTCACCCCCCCACCCCCACCCCCACCCCCACGCACCCACCCACCTCAAGCAGCACACACACATACACAATCAGAGTTTCCATTTCCTGTGCGTAAGATCACCTGTACAGACAGAATGGCGTGCTTCAATGCGACATGCTCAGGCAGGAAAACAGGAAAGGGAGTTCAAGGGTGTCCAACATGAAATACTCGCAGAGTTAGGGGAAACCCAGCGCTCATGGCAGCACTCCAGTTTCTGGAGACAGTAAGTAAAGTTTCATCAGTTTTTTTTGTTTTTTGTTTTTTTTGCTTTAGCACTGCCATCATGTGCTCTACTTCTGCTTGTGCAAGAGTGCTGTAGAAGCATGATCTGCCTGCTCCAAAACAATACATACTGTATATTTCAGTGTAAGTTAATGGGATCACAAGGCAATACAGAATACAGTCTGACATTTTACATTTTGCCCTTTCCATTACTTACATGTAAGATCTCTATCACTCTATAATGTGAATGATAAATATGTATGTTCCTCTGCCTAACAGATGGTTTGCTTAGCTTAGCATAAATTTTAGAAATAAATGAAAAGTGGCTGTCTAAATGTAAAGATTGTTACTTTTTTGTGAGACTGTACTGAAGCACAGCTGTAATCCTGCTCTAATGCTAACAGAGATGATGCTACATTTTTGTCTAGGAAGTGTGATAGCTCTTTCTCCACCTGATTTTTAATTAATTGACTGATTAATACCACCTGCATATTATTGCGTAAGGTTCCCGTGACACATAAACGACTGTGTTATGTTTGAGCATAAATCCACAGTGGATCATTTTGGATACTGTGGGTTGTGAATTTAATTTTATCTATAATTCAGTATTATTTATATAGTGCCAAATTTCTACAACAGTCACCACATGGCACTTTAAATTGTAAGGTAAAAACCCTACAATAACAGAGAGTAAACTCAGACAACTCAGCAACTATCAGACAACCCCTTTTGAGCAAGCACTTGGTGACAGTGGGAAGGAAAAACTCCCTTTTAAGATGAAGAAACCTCCAACAAAACCAGGCTCAGGACGGGGCAGTCATCTGCTGTTTTGGGGTGACAGAGTAGAAATATTGGAGATAAAATACAGTGGAAGAGAGACAAGGATTAATAATAACTATTGATTAAATTCAAAGTGGGTCATAAACACAGCGAGTGAAAACAGGGGAGTGAAGAAGAAATGCTCAGTGGATCATGGGAACCCTCCAGCAGCAGGCCGATTGCAGAATAACTCAAGGAAGGTTCAGGGTCATCTGATACAGCCTAACTATATCTGTTATCAAAAAGGAAAGCTTTAAGTCTAATCCTAAAAGCATAGTCTGTCTCCTGAATCCAAACTGGGAGCTGGTTCCACAGAAGAGGGGCCTGAAACTGAAGGGTCTGTGTCCCATTCTGCTTTTAAATACACTAGGAACCACAAGTAAGCCTGTAGTCTGAGAGTGAAGTGGTCTTTTGGTTTATTAATAAAGACTGTCTAGATGAGGAGGAGGACTTTAAATTTGATTCTGGATTTAACAGGGAGCCAGTGAAGAGAAGCTAATATGGGGGAACTACACTCTGTCTTTCTGTGAATGGCTCATGGGATCTGTTGGGTTTGGAAACCGAGACAATGTCTTCAGGTCTTTTTCATGATCCTTGAACCATTCCTGAGCAGGTTTTACAGTATTGCAGGGCATGTTGCCCAATGCTGCCAGAAACTAATGCTGTCAGAGTGTGCTTGTTCTGTAACAATGTTAAAGTCAATACCAGGAACCAAAGTTTCCCAGCAGAACATTGTAAAGTAATTTTCATATTATGAATGATTACGATTACTGTCACCTGTTTGAATTCTGACTTTGAACCTGCATATTGTGCTCTCAAAAATTCCCCAATGGAATTTTTTTTTAAAATTCCAAGTTATGAATACGTCAGTGGGACACGCTTCTGTGAGGTACTAATATGGTGTATGATGATTCAAAGTACAAACGATTTTTGGAACCACAAAGCTCAAACTGAAACCACCAATACATTTAAAATGTCCAACCAACAGCCCTGTCACAGGGTAACCCGGTATGCCTCTGGAGGACTAAGGCTACATATAGCCCACAACATGCTAGAATGGCAATTTCCATTGTTTTATTACATCTTGTTGGCAAAATAGAGTTGTTGTTTTAGTTGTGAATGTGATGCTAATGCGGCTGTAGACCATTCCTTCTTCAGGTTTGTTTGAAGTCCTAAGTGAGTGAAATAAAATGCATATTTCTGGTAATCCTAAGCATTTCCCAAGTTATAATTTCATACCATAAAATAATTACACAATGGGCCCATGTATTCTGAATCATTTATTGCAAAGTTGGCTTATCAGTATTACCAGAATGCTTGAAGGTTGCTCTGTTTTATGTTGCTACCATCTTTGAGGTCCAGACTGCCGTACAGGAAATAGTCTCTTTATACTATAGGAGGGAATTAGGATCTTACCAAGTAGTTAGAAACACAGGAGAGTTTGACAGTCTTTTGTTTAAACAGTCTTTTAATTACTGTCAGTAAAGTTCTGTATTTGTGATTTTTGTATAGAAGTCTCAGAAGTGATAAACGCAATATCTTTGTCATGTTTTGGGTAAGAGTGTATAGTATAAGCTAATTGATTAATGCTTACATGATTTGTTTTGGGGAGAAGCTTAAGCTTTATGAGTTTAGTTGATTTCTTTTTTTTAAACGGTTTTAAGTTTGTTTGTTCAAGTTCCTTTTAGGTTTGTCGTACCACCAACCTGTGCTGCCTGGCTATCAGTATTTCTTTTTTTGTAAATAAATTGCATGCGTGTGAAGAGAATCCATGACTCCAAGTGTGCTTCCTCCACCGCATTTGCAACCCAAAGCTCTAAATTTAAAAAAAATTATGACATTTAAAAAATTGAAATAAGAAAAAAGTAAAAAGGTTGAATGATACACAAACAACAAAGTAATCAATTGCAAACTTTCTCAAAATCTTGTCATATTTTTCCATGTCTAAATCTATCCAAATTCAATGTAGTAACATCTTTTTTTTCCCTTTTTAAGTATGTAATATACAAATATACAAATATATATATATATATAAAACAGGTCGTATGGCAATGAGAGTCATAAAACCTGTCCAGGTCCTCGACATTTAGGAGAGCTGGACTTCGATAAACCTGCTTCTTGAGCAGTGAAAATGTACCCCCTTGCAAAGTCTGCCTTTGTCTGCCTTTAGATGTGTTTGGCTGTTTAGTCAGTCAGAGTTAAAAACTTAATAATCAACCACAACAGAGCACAATGCGTCAACCAATCACAGTGTCCCTCCGTTTTATCCAGTCTAGCACCAACAAATGGATGTTCACTTCAGCGGTTCTAAAATGCAATGTTCCATGTTTTGTAGAATCAAAAGGGGCTGAGGGTAATGACACACAGTGACAATGATGTTGTTTTCTTGCTAAGTTTTTGCTGAAGCTCTGCACAATCTCTAAAATGGCATGGTTAGCTTAGCATAAAAAATTATCCTAGCCATATTCTGATTAAATATCAAAAAGTAAATGTGATTACAAGCAAGTCTAAATTTCACTAATTAATACATTTTATTTAGTTTAGTGAATGTTGAAATATTTTTAAACTCCCCCACCCCCCCAAATCCCATTTATAAGTTTAACTTAGCGTGCAAAATTGTAACCTTGTAGTTCTTGCTATCTGCGATATGCCATACTGATCAATGGTCCCTGTTCTTTGTACGGTAGCACACAGCTCCCCTGTGAATCTGACAGCCATCCCTAGCCCATTTACTGTCAAATGGGGTCTGCTCGCATTGCCTGAGCTCAGATGCAGATTTATGCCAGAGCAATGCCGGTTCTTGCATATTAGATGAAAGCCTTGTTTGCATATACCCGCTCTCGCCCTCCCCTCTCCTCCTACCCTCATCCCCCCCTCTTTCTCTCTCTTCCTTTTTTCTGAGGCGTCACTTTAATATGTATGCAAATGGGCTGCGCTCCACGGGCAGATATGTGTGGAGTCCTGTCCTGCAGTCAGGAGGTGTAGGAGAGATTGTGTTTGTATTTATGAGGCATGGGCCCTGCCGCTCTTGGGAGAGAAAACGTTGCGAGTAGCGTGGTGGAGGCTCTGCAGTGCAGGCAGAATGCAGATATGCCAATAACAGAGGTCATGGTTGTCACTAATGATAAGAAGAGACAATTAGACAATAGCATAGCTGTAATGCAACCTCCCCTTACACACTCTTATATGCACACACAAACAAACAAACACCTAAGCTTAGACATTGCCTTCTCTGATAGGAGGCAAGCTCGCAGACTCTTCTTGAATGTTCGGTACATTGCAGCAGCTCTCCTCCTCAGCGTTGCCGGAGCTGGATTGGGGAGAGATCTGGGTATTTGGTGTGGGTAAAAGATCAATCTATTGATCATGTGCATCCCTCACTGTTGGGGGCTGAGGCATAGGGAGACAAGGTCAGGTCACCTGTGAGGGAGGCACCTCTGACCATTTCATCAGCCCCATGCTTCTCAGACAGGCCTCAACAGAAGACGATCAATAAAGTCTCAGCAGACGCGGAAATAAGTGTGTGCTGTGTAAAATTTCCTGTTGCACGTGTGCACCGCGAAATTAGAACAAAGATCTGGTTTCAAAGAAAAAGAATCTCATTTCAGACAAGAGTTGTAAATTGCAGGAAAAAACCCTGAATGAAAATAACAGTGAATGCCCAGTGTTGAAGACATAATAATATCTTGGCTTGGTGCCAATCAGTGATCTACTAAGGCAACACAAACACACACACACACACACACACACACACACACACACACACACACACACACACACACACACACACACACACACACACACGACTGTGTGCAAATCAAATGTCGGTTTCCCCTCTCTCTCTCTCCCTCACACACACACTCTCTCTCTCACACACACACCCTTCCTCCATCATGAATAAACCATACTGTGTCTATGAGTCATATACCACCCCCACATCCCTCTCTAACCCACTCCCCCTATTCGCTGCTGCAAAAGTAAAAAACGCTAATTAACGTGATGGCTAGCTCCAGCTCCTGTCAGCAGCTTGTGGGGGCCTCTCAACCAGCAGCCAGGCTCTGCTGGTCTCTGGTTTTAGCTGCTCTCTCCCCAGCCACCATCTCTGGAGAACCAGGGGCCCCTCATTCATATTCAGACCCAGTCTCAGGCACCTGGAAGCTGCCAGCACCACCACCACCAGCACCGCACAACCAACCCCCATAGTGTCTATCACCAGCCCCCTCTAGCCCAGCTCCTGTCAATACTGGATCCCCCCCCCCCCCCCCCATACTGCTGTTAGAAGGCACCCACAAAATCCAGCTCCACCCTTCACAGATATATAGGCACACAATTTATTATTATTATTATTATTATTATTATTATATATATGCATTTTTTTTTGCTTTTATATTAAAGTACAATCAAACTGGAACAGGAGCACAAACCGACCAACTCCCATTTAGGAGAAGTGAGAGCTACAAACTCCATCTAGGAGATGACACAACCCAACTGATGGGTTGAATCACCCAACAGTGGAGAGAAAGAGAGAGAGAGAGAGAACAGTGGCGAACGAGCTCGGTTACCATGACAACGCAGCCGGGAGAGCAAGAAACAGGAACATACATAATCTGTTTCTGCTGAGACTTGCACATGTGGCACAGAGCTGCCTTTCCTCTGAGAAGAAGTGAAGGGGAGGTGTGTGTGTGTGTGTGTGTGTGTGTGTGCCCTTATGAAACATGCATGCCTGCCTCTCTGCAACTAAACTCACTTTTCTGCCCTAGTCACAGAGTGAGTCACAAAATACAAGCCATTATGGCGAAACTGAAGCACACAACCCAGTGTTTAGTGGCAGGTTTTTCTTTTTTTATTTATTCCCATCTGCTGAACGGTGCGAGGAAAAAAGCTGCTAAGCAGTTAAGATACGACATAAAATATATACAGGCAAGTAAGGGCAACATTTTCCCCTCTATTTTCCCTTCCCTGTGCCTCTCCGCCGCTCCCCTTCTGCCTTTCTTTTCTCTTTCCCTCTTGCTCCCTCTTTCTACAGGCTCAGTCTAACCTCCCCCTCCCCTTTCCTCAAGGGAATAAAGGTCGTAACGCAAATGATTACTCAAACCCGAGTTGCCATAGAAACGCAGTCATGTGACTGGAGCAGGCATGCATAGACCACAACAAAGAGGTGGATCAGGAACCAAGCGCTGGAAAGAGCTGGAGCTCGCCTTACTGGTGCCTCAGTGCATTTCACTCAAATTCGAACCCCTTTAAAAATAATAATTACAATAAATAAATAAATAAAAATGGGAGAAAAACGGCACTGAAAAGAGCTAAAGGCTGCAGTGAATCTGGGCTGTAACACCGCAGTGTGCCATATATCGTACCATTCACTAGAATACCAAGGGTGTGTCCTATTCATCATGTCCTTCTTGGAGGCTGAGCTCAGGCGCCAGTAGTCTGGAATTTCTGTGAAATGGCGTCAGTTGTTGTAGAAATGCAGAGGGTGGTGGACTGGAGAGCTTCTAAAATAGGAGCTGGATTGTGAGGCTGAAAAGTTGTCCGCATTATACACTTTCAGTAACGGCTCTCCCTCAAAGAGGAAAACAAGTTTTGTGTCAGTGCTGCTCTGGTTACTTGCCTGAGTTACTCTGTTTCCAAAGTCGAGGCTTTAAAAACCCTACTGGTGCACAAACAGATTTTGGAACAGTATCTATGAAAAAAAAGGGGGGGGGGGGTAAATGGTAAAAGCTGTAAACAGATAAAATATTTGTTCATGATGGAAGGACACAAGTCAGAGTGTGCCGCTCTAAAGCAGGAACCAGCACCTGGAGCACAATGAGGAAGGTGGCTTGCCCCAACAGGATTCAGCTGTCCTACATCCAATCAAGCCCCATTGAGATTAAGTCCCACCAGCTCGATATGAACCCCATGGCCTGCAACCATCTCTCTCTCTCTCGCTCTGACCAACCAGCAGTCCCCTCCCCTCCATAAGAGGATGTGCACATACACACGCACACAATATCCCAGCACCGAGTCAAAGCTACACGTTCAAGAGTCTTGTGTGGAGGCAACAGATAAAGTATATACAGTCTGGAATGCAGCACGATTGCAAGAAATACGTTGGTATCCAAATTCATCTTGGTGTTAGCAGCCATTAATTTCAGTGCACTTCAGCAGAGCGAGAGGAAGGGGTACATGTTTGTCTGATGAAGTCACCACATCTGTGGGTATGAGCGCTGTGTGTTTCGATGTCTACGCTCTCTTTCCCTCTCCCACACTCTTCTTCTCACCAATCAAACACACACAATATAAAGATACCTGGGCAAAAAGATAAGTGAAGCCAAAACAAAACACACAAACACACAATCTAAAGGGGTGTGACTGCACGGTGTGGAACCCCCTCCAGCTCCCAACCCCTTCACTGACTGCTGGCCATTTCCCTCCAAAGTCCACCTCAACTCCCATGAGGCTTCAGGCAGCAGCTGAGTGTTCAGTGATGTCTGCAATTATCCCGCGTCTAGACATTGTCTAGTGGAAGACAAGGAGATCCTGCACAGGCTGCTCTCCACAGAGGAAAAGGCCCCGGCTAGACCGGAACGTCTCTCAGCTGGTGAAGTAGTGGTTAATGAAAAGGTTAAGGGCAAGCTGGGAACTCAGCCAGGGAGCACAGACATGAAGGGAAATATAAAGTCATATATGTAATTTTGATCACAGTACGTGGTTCTTGCATGCAAAAAAGTATTTGTTTGGAAAATGTGGATTTATATCAATAAAATGAATTTCTTGAAGATTTCTGATATTTCCTTTCCTGGCATCAGATATTTCAGGTATTCCTGTGTCCTTTAGTGTGTTCTGCTAAAGGAATTGCAAAAGCAATTAGCAAAAATAATTATCTTTGAATAAATATGTCAACATCCCAAGCATGAAATAAGAGATTTCATATTTTTCTTTATTTCAACATTCTATAAGTCACTTTTTTCATTTATAAAACATGCAGCTCTAATGGCACCTGCCCCTCATAAATCCATTCTGATATTGAACTCTGTAGAATTGTTTTGGAAGCTCTTGTCTCTCAGACAGAGTGGTCTGAAGTGAATAAAGGAACTACAAAACAAGCAAAAACACACAGCAGTTCGCAGCAGAGGTTGAAGGATATAACGAGCCGTGGTGAAAGAAGGCTATGAGAGAATGAGCAGGTGCGGTGGGGAAAGACCCATGGGCTTCAGGGAGAGAATAGATCAATAACTAATTTCAGTACAGAGCTTCACTCGCACCGTTTTCCAATAAATGCTGGATGGAGAATGCTGCCTTAGACCTCTCCCTCCCCGCCCCCTACTATCTCTATTCTATCACCTTCTACAAGCAAAAGGATTGGACTTTATGGAAGAAGCCTGTTCCTTTTTTTTTTTTAAAACTCCCCCCACCACCACTGTTGTCATTTTTGGTCGGGCGGATTATGTTCCTGTTGCCAATGTATAGTATAAATTCAGCCCAATATTACCATTTCCATGTGTCCTCCATGACGACCGCTCTCACAACCATTCCACATATGGCATCTCTGTATCTTTAATGTCTTTTTTTTTCCCCTCCACTGTTCTGCCTCCTGCATCTCCCTCCCACTCTTCCCCTCATTCGACCAGGGCCAGTGTTGAGGTTTTGTCAAGAGTGTGCAGGGAGATTCAGACAGACAGGAGAGTGAAGCGTGTGTCATGCAGGGCTGCTGCTGCTGCTGCGGCTCTTCTCCTCAGAGGCTGTGACCTAGATAACCAAGAGGAGCTGGAGCGCCTGCAAGCCTTGGAGCCACTCCAGCTTCAGCAATGTCAGGAAGGGGTTAGTTGTATAACACAATGTCCTATTTAGTTTGCTACTCACACACGCATGGATGCATACACATATGTAAGCAACGGTTCCCTGTACCATCATCGCTTGCTTCTTTACAGACTGTTTGCCTGTTACCAAAGGCATGGGTGGAAAGAATGGGTTTAGCACAAGTGCGAGAGTGTAAAGGGGGGTATACTGGGCCCTCAATTCATCAGAATTTAACCATAAGCATTAAAAAAAAAAAAAAAAAGCCAGGTAAAACTTTCCACCTCAGCAGCCACCAAAGCTACATTATGTCACATACACATCTAGGGGCGCGCTCCTTCTGCTGTGCCTTATTTTAGCAACCACTCGAATGATGCTTGTGGTTTGAGCGCATCCATGAGGAAAACGTGTACCACCAATTATCCTGTTATTTACCGGTACACTGTCACAGTCACATTCAGCACTGCACTGCCACTACCTGGGAAATTATAAGCACTAATGTGTAAACAAACGCAAAACAAAAACTGCTACACAAAGCAATGAGGTCACAGGTGGTGGAAGTTTTTATTAATTGTTATTATTGTTGTCATTACATCTTCATATTAAGCTTGAAGTTACACAAATTCTACAGTATATCACCGTCACGTTGAGGATCTAAAATATAGATGGACCCTACTGTGCTGGAACAACTTCAATAGGTTGCACTGTGAATAGTTAAGTCTTCCAAAGTCTGAGCTACCTTTGAAAATGCAGGAGCAACACTGCCATCTGGTGGCTTTCATATTGTGCTGCATTTTTTATTTTATTTTTTAAATAAACGTGTCCATATGTTTCACCTCTACAGCATTTCACTGTGGCAGTGACAACTCAAAGACTAATCTGTACTTACAATGTTGTATTTGTAAAGTAAACATATACACAATTTTGTCTGTAAATTTGGCACAGGCAACACAGATTTGGAAATTAAACAAAGGCCTCAATGATATGTTAGACTTCGCTTCACTTATCACATCCTCAAATATTTTACACAAATTATTACAGAGTTTGTTCAGTCTTTCACTTCAGATTTTAAGCAACACAAATAGTAGTAAGCAGTTTATATCGTCAGCGCTGGCTCTGCTGGGGCTTGAAGCAGTCCCAGCCAGACTTTGGAGTGTACGTGTGCTCGGGAAGAAGAAAGTATTTGAGTCTGTCTGGTAGTGGTAAGGCTTTGACTCTGTCTTCCAGTGGCCAGGGCTTCAGGCGGTTCCTTATAAACGCCCTACAGAGGCATCGCAGCGCAGGGGGGCTTGCTTCACGCTCTGCTACGTGCTTGTGCAGGTTTAGTAGAGCCTGAGCGTACGGGTGAGACTCCTGACCAGGCATGGGGAGCTGCAGCCCGCAAGAGAGATGCAGCCTGGGGCTGTGAACCTTTACCAGGTCAAGCAACATCTCTGCCTGCTCCAAGAGCTCGGCTGCGTGAGTTTGATCAGAGCACTGCTGCAGGGCTGTTTGGAGCCTCTGGAAGAGAAGGCTATAACCTGACCAACAGGAGTCACTGTGATTGGAGCAAACCAAAGACGCGCCGCTCTGAATTAAGAGCACAGCCAAGGGGAAGAGCAGGTCAAAGTACTCCAGGCTCGTCTGCGTCAGGGAAGGCTCGCCATCCTCATTCAGACAGCAGCTGGGGTCCACGCCGTGAGCCAGCAGTAGCTGTGTGGTTTTCAGGCAGAAGTTACCAATCTGAGCAGCATCCTCCACCGAAGCCCCCAGCGCCTCCTTCACCAGAAACACCAACGACGACTCGACTGTTTCACCGTCTACAGTCGCAGCATGAACGTCAGCACCTTTGGAAAAGGAAGCATCTCTCAGCACTTATCCAGATTACAACACAGGCTTAAATTTGTAACACTTTTGAAACTGAGACAACTCAGTATTTACTGGTTAATTTAGGGGTTATTTGAACAGTCTTAGTAGAGTACGTCCTGTTATATCTATTTGCGTGTTTAAAAAAAAAAAAAACCTATTCTCATTTTTAGGCTTAGGCTCCAAAAACTAATCCCACATCTATTATCATGCAAATTGCTAGCATCAGATACAGGCCCTCCCTGGTGTTCAGAACGGTTTCAGATAACTTGAGTCAAACTAAAAACATGAGCTGGCCTCTTTTGCTGTGTGTATTTGCACAGTTTCTCTTGCTGTGCAAATACCGTTTGGCTTTTGATCTTTATCCCTCCATTATTTCCAAATACACTTTGCTCTTCCAGTGTTTAATAAGTGACAGCAGGGCTTATGTTAACCTTGTGCAGCCAAAAAACTGACATCCTAATTTAGATCTTTTTCATGTGACTCTTCCAAAGTAACGGTTGATCTTTTAAATTAGCAACATTTTTAATAAAGGCTGAATACATTCTTAATTCAACTACATGCAAATAAATAAATCTACTCAGCATGATTCTATAAGAACAATAATCTAATAATATATTATCATCATCATATTTTGATGTAAAATAAAAACCAATGCGTGTTGAGTTTCCTAGTAACATTTACTGTTTACACACATTTTGATATGAAGGTTGTTTTATGATGACCCAGAGCTATATAGGGGACTGTGGTTAGATAAAAGATGAACAATGACTGCAGGGCTGAACAGGCCAGGGTGGGATACTGAGATGTGGAGCAGCAGAGAATGGTAGCTGAGTGAACAGAGTCCAGAGTGTGGAGAACTAATCAAATAAAAAGTGAAATCTGGAGCAGAGCAGCTGAAACGTGTGGGTATCATGGCCCGGAGAGCAGAGCTGATGAGGTGAAAGGCTGCAGAGTTGAGACGGAGCAGTGTGGACGATGGATGAGAGAGAGACCGCAGGACGGATGCAAGAGGAGGCTGAGGTGGACGGTGTGATAAACTTTGTACTACTTTTACAATTATTAAAATAAAAATGACTCTTATTTTGTTCTGGACAACTGTATGGTTAATTTGAAAATGTAGGCAATCCATTTCACAGTGAGCGGTCTGTCTTTTATACCTTCTTTATTTTAAGCATATAATACTAATACAGCCCATATGGAAAAGATATATATAAATCCTATAAAGTTGGTATCTGTCTTGTGTGGAACTTGTATGAAAAGCATACAAGAGTGAAAACAGATATAAGATCCCTTGAAAAATTATATAAATGAAACTTGTATGTTTTGGATATTTACTAAAACTATATATGAAAGTGGCCACTTTCATGAGTAAATCATATAAGCCTTATATGATTCACTATATGAAGTAGGCCACATCTTATGCAAGTCTTTTATAAGTTTTTTCTATTTCTTTTTCCATATGAGTGTATCTGAAATTAATTTTTAACTTTTCCATATCGTTTAACCCTGCGACAGAATGGAGTCCTGCCCACGGATCTGCCCCTTTCCCCTATAACAGCTGCGATTTAAACACACCGCAACTCTGAATTGGACAAGTGGAAGAAAACGGACGGATGCTTGGATAATGTTCTTCTTCTATAGTCAATTATTTAGATGTCATAGGTATTGTTGTATCCTTTGTTTACTACATTATATGTATTTTATCCTTACAATCTTTCGAAGAGCTAATAAATGTAATCTTAAATAAATTTGTGAAATGTTATAATTAGAAAAATTAGATGGAAAATAACAATTTCAACTTTTCAAGAAATTACCACTTTTCCAATACTGATATTATTGCATAACAAAGAGACATGAAAAGCACAGGCAGAGGCTAAACACTCTGTTTCACGTGCAACACTTTGTATGTTAGAACTTCGCTCTTCTCTGCAGCTGACTGATGGACCAGTAACATCACCAGCAAGAGTGGCTCACTGCAGGCAGATGGACCGTGTCTGGACTGGAGCGGACAGACAATTAGCTACCCCTGCTGGACCATAAAAAAAATCTTTAGTGTTGATGTTGATGACTACGCATCCTGTAATGCTGGAAATCCCCATTTGTCTTTGAGAAGTAGAAAACTAAAATACACTCTGGAATTACACTTAAAGGAAAAAAAACGCTAAACCAGAATTGGCCACAGTGAAAATGTCAGTAACAGCTGGGGGCCACTTTTGAGCACAAATAAAAAATACAAAACATTGTCATGTGCAGGGTTTTTTATGCAATGTAAAATTCATTGGTTTACACAAAAATGTCCAAGCCTTGTTTGGCCTTTTGAAGGACAAACTTAAGTTTGTCTAAACTTATTACACTTGTTTAAAAAAAAAAAAAACCTGAACCAGACGAGATCAAAAAAGAAAAAAGTCCCAACCCTATAGTCACCCTCTGCACATGAAAATACTTGTGTGAGAAGTTTAATGATAAATTTAAGCTTCTGCCTACAGAAGATGAAACCTTTTATGGTTAAAAAAAAAAAGTCACTAGTGAGTCGCTTCATGCTGGGATCTCAGCACTAGCTCTGCTCCACTTTCAATTTTCTGTTAAGAATCAGATCCATGGTTTATTCCAGGTTCAAAATGAGCACAGGTGGCAAAAAGCCTGTGTGCAGCATTTTAGCTGTGATGCCGCTTGAGGAAGAATTTGAATGACCAAAAGCAGATGAGAAGGAAAAGTGCCTGGAGTGCCGTTTTAGAGTCAGTACCTCTCTCAAGTAGCAGCTGGATGTTCTCCGTGTTGTGCACGGTGATTCCATCGCTGCTCGCCAAGGCATGGAGCAAAGGTGTTTTTCCTTTGAAGACAACATCAAAGCAATCGCCTTTCAGAATGACTGAATAAGGGTATGAATGGAAATTTTACAATTAAGCTTGGCCATCGTAAACTCACCGTGTTTATCCCTTGCATTCACATCAGCACCCAGGTCCAGCAAGGCGATCAGGCAGGGCAGTCTCTCTGACTCCTCACTGGCAAGGTCCAAGGGACTGCTCTCATGAATCTACAGAAATAACAGATTTACATAGAATCCCTCTACTGATTAAAAAAAAAAAAAAAAAAAAAAGACAGAATCAATCAAAAGAGAAGTCATGGATTCCTCTTTACTCACTCTGTCCCTCTTTTCAATGTCTGCTCCGTGCCCGGCCAGCAGCTTCACCATGTTTGGCCTGTTCCTCAAAACTGCTATGTGTAGTGGATTGTAGTATGAAACTGGGTCTTGAGAAATGAAAACAAATATTTTGTGTATAAAACAAAGTCTTCATTAAAGAGATGAAAAGCAACAGACAGGCGAGGATTTGACAATATAGCATTGTTCCTAAATGAGTGTGGGCAAAGCTATAAAAGTTACTGTACACTTACATGCAGAGTATAAAACCAAACAGAGAACATGAGCAATAAAAGAAAAACTGTAAAAGACAAGCAAAAGGAGAGATCATGAAAAGACATGAAGACACAGGAAGTAAACACGTACTGCATGGTATGTGGGGAGCATTTGTTTCTCGCCAGAGGACTTTATGAAATGTGAGAGGTGAATGAAGCAGCCTCTGCAAGAAATCCCTAATCATACCCTTGGGAAAAACACATGCCTGAAACCAGCAGAGGTCACCACAGCATAGTTAGGCTTAGTCTGGAAGGTTTAATCACAGTAGAAAAACATGCTGCACTTCCCACTAGTATATACAGACGATAACTGGCTCGTTATGCATGTGCAACTACTTGTTACATGTAGAAAAATGGCAGTGGTCTCCTGTTTGTATCAGTCATTAAAAACAATCTGTGTATTAAGAGAAAATGGACTATTGCAGGAGGGAATGAGGTGAATGCTAGAAAGCCAAAAACACTCTTCAGCACTTTGAAGATCATTTGCAACAGCTTGCAAAATTTCAGTTACAAGAAACAAATGTGCTATTGGGCCAGGGGGGCACTGGCCACCCCCCAAAATTTGCTTATTTGGTTTTCACATGCACCCATTTTCAGTGATATCAACTTTAATAGCATGAAATTAACTAGGCATATAATTCTTTTCTTTATCTATTTTTTGCCATATTTTTCAAGTATCCAATATTTAACAACAGCATAATAAAAACTAGAAATTCTGTGTTTAGTGTGCCACCAATATGGCCACTCCTGTGAAAGAATTCTTAAAGCAGCCCTGTCATTAATAACGTGATGCAAATATGTTTGAAGGCAAATAACTGGCTATAGTTCATTGCCTAACCAACATTTCTGTTGCTTACCGGCATACTGGGAGTGTTGGATTTGGTTTTGTGTCAGCAACCAAATCAGTAGCACAGAAATGACACACACACATTGTTTTTTCAGCTTTTGAAAACAGAAGGTAAACTATCCAGAGCAGTGGAGACTCCTGTAAAAATGTGGTGCTGCCAGCATCGTGACCTGGAGCTTGAACCACAGAAGCTGCTGCTAATGACATCTGCCATCTCCTAGTGATGTCCCTTCCTGCAGTCTGGGCCTACATCAGTTCACTTATGATGCTTGAACACACATTTTAGGCTACGTCCACACTGAAGGTCTTAATGCTCAATTAAGATTTTTTGATCAAATCCGATTTTTTTTGTCTGCTTGTTCACACTACAAATAAAACGTGACAGCAAACGCGCTCTAGTGTGAACCCTCAAAGCGGCCCGCATGCGCAAAAGAAGACGTCACACACAACGCGCTCTGTTTAGATCCAGACCAAACAGTATTGTTTGACTGATGGCTCTTAATATAAAGACTTGTTTTGGACTTTACGTTTCCCAATTTTGCTTTAAGTTATAAAGTTATTTTGTTATTTACATATGGCCTAATAAATATCCTTATTGCTGTTTTAGAGAGGAGCGGTGCTTCAAAGGATAGTTGGAAATGTCTGTCAGAATCTGCAGATTATACAGTACAAAGAAAATGTTCATGTTTCTCCAACACTGTCTTCCCAACAGTTTCACTGACATCTACATGGGATGGCCAGGAAGCTTTCATGATGTCTTATCGGGCGCTTCTCCGGCACGGATAATTGGCGTCTGTCTTGTGTCAGTTACGTAAAAGATGGATTTAATGCGACATGACCATTCAAACAGCAGTTGCTTTCTAAAACATCAGATATGTATCGGATTCAGTACCACTTACGAAAGTGACCCAGATCGGATTGGAAAATATCGGATTTGTGCCGTTCACACTGTCATACCATGATCGGATATGGGTCGCATAGGGTCAAAAAAGTCGGATTTGATACGCTTTCGCCTGCAATGTGAACGTAGCCTAAGTAATACGCTCACTGACAAAAGACTGAGTGGACCTGAATCTGATGTTCTGAAGTACACGTATCATGATATGACATATCGTGATCACTGAATGACACAGGAAATCAATCCTGCCCTCGGCCATCTCCCTGTACAACTCTTCCATCTAATACACTGTAAACACTGCAATAGTTGCATCCTTTTTGCACACGCTCTTTCTACTCTGTAACATTCCTGTCAGCACTGGTGATATTTATTTATAATCACCTCTGTCAATCCTTGATTTGTATTATTTAGTGATTTGTATATATTGTGCTATTTCTTAAATCTGTAACATACTGTATTGTTAAATAGTCTAGTCCGTTTCTGTTATTTATACTAGAGCAACTGTAACCCACATAATTTCCTTAGGGATTAATAAAGTATGCTGATTGTGATTCTGATATTGGAACTGCTGCTGAAAATTTTGCTAGTATGGCAAGACACTGAATGAACTCCAAACTGCCAGGAAAACTATTCTAATTTGTTTTCTCATCCTACAGATTTTGTATTGTAGCAGCTTGCTTGCGCTTGTTGGTACATACGCTTGATTTGAATCGGACCAACATAGGATTTTTAAGACCGATATTGATATATGATGATTTAAAAATCAGATATACCTTCTACGTCCTTTTTAAGATAAGACAATGCACTCATTGTTGTGTCTGTAGTGCTCTAAACATGAAGTTGCAGAGTGCCCTCTGGTGGACAAATGATTCAAAATCAACAATCACACCTTAGCTGAAGAGTGTTTCTTTCTTCTCTGCTTTTTTAAATTTCAAAAATGACATTAAGCACAGTCACAAAATGATCTCTCTCTCTCTCTTTAGCAAGGTTTCATAAACAAATGTGTATACAGTGTCAAGTTAAAAACATTCACATCATCTAAAACACACTCCAAACTGTTATTAACCTTCAAAGTTGAGATCTGCTCCATAGCGTAGGAGGATTTTTGCTGGCTGCACCAGACCTCGCTCTGCCATTTTGAACAGGGCATAGCTGATCCCCTCCACAAACACCTCTGACTGGGATTCTTGCTCCAGGAGCTCCACCAGAGACCTAGAAATTGCGGATTCTTCCTCAGAACTCCTGACAGGAGAAGAAAGAAGCACCTTGTATGTAATGTTTGTCTGTTATCTGATACATGTTCAATTAATTACGGCAGTGTAGTACTGCCAAAAGAGGACTGTAACTGAATAGCCAGCTTTACCTTTCCTCGCCAATGTCATGTCGTTCTTCCAGTCCAATAACACACATGACAGCATCTACCAGCGGCTGATACTCATAAATTATCCTGCGAAATCCATGGAGGAAAGGCATGGCTCTGCCTCGGCGATCCTAGGTTAGCTCCTAAAAAGCATAAAAGAAATGCTGTGTGCTGAGGGTGTGTCAGTCTAACAGAGAACGCAACGCAGACATCAAAGCTTATCTCTTGAGTACAGCTGACAAAAGTATTCATATCGTAGGTGACACGTCACAGTAACAGGCTAACGCAGTGGTTTTAAAATCCTTCATACAAAATAATATGTACTCCTAATACTGATTAGTTAGCTGGACCCATTCAGCTGACCGTTTGTCTAACTTACGCTAACCGCAACGATATTTATGTTATAAAAATGGCGACAAGTGTCGCAATCAATGGCAGCATGACTTACCAAATGTATCACTTCTTGACCTGCTAAATTATAAATAAATGTCTTAGCGAAATTACTTTTAAAAGAGAGGAAAGTCACTCAGAGCAGACTCCCTTTAAAACAGGAAGCTTTCCTCACGCCCGCATCGGTCCGACGCTGTTTTCATTCCCATTTAAAATACAAGCCTAAACAAGGTTCCTCTTTCGAGTCCGTGTCCTTCAATCAAAAATGAGTAAGTAAGCAAACACACTGCACCACTTCAGTTGTTGAAACATAGACATTTACTGAAAATTTAAATGCCAAATAGTGATTTCGGGTATTTAAAGGATATAAATTAAAGGATAATAGAATAAATATAAATACTGCATTAATTAGCGTATAATCAGGCCTTCCAGCAATCTGAGGCGTTTTCATTATAGTCCATTATAACTACATAGGAGCAGGGGCTGGTTTCTGGAAACCATCCATCTTTAATACAGCTGCAGAGACGGACATGGCTTTTTCACCTAATAGCTTTTTATGTAAGTGGATAAAGATCAACCACATACATAGTACGTCTTATAAGTCAGCTCTTTCCAACTGTGTATGATCATTCAACATTTGTGCATATTTTCCTCACCTCCTTGTTATTGTCATTGTTTCTTCGACCATGCACCCTAATTTTTAATTCATACGTTTCCTCCTCACCTCAAGCCTCATCTCCTGATATGGTTGCAATTATGTATTGTCAGCAGACAATACATAATTGTATGCCCTGTCTCAGGACAAGCTGACTAAAAAGTAAGAACAGCTGGTTAGCATTGTTCGAGTTATGGTTAGGCTTGAGTGTACTAAAAATCACAACTTTCCCTCTGATTAACAGCTTGATTAAATACTGACAGTATATACTCACTATAGATGTAACTGTAGCAAGTATTAAGCACTTGAACTTTGAGGGGTAAGAAAACATAATTCAGTTGACTGCAGTCTCCAACATACTGACATCTATTGGTGATGATTTACACACTGTAGCTTTAAGTAAAATGCTTTTGTAGTTGACTTATGATCTGTCAAATATATTTTTCAAGAATGATATTTAGTTATTTTGTGGTAGAAATTACATTCCTGTCACAAGGTAGAAACTGTAGACTTTTTTTATGCTAATTTATCTGTTGATATTAAAAATATCCTTTTTAAAAGATATCTCATAAAGAGTGTAACAAAATTGCAACAAATACAACCAGTTACCACCAGTGGTATAAAACAATCAGCAAGTGCTGGCTTGTTTAGTGCAAAAAATAAAAACATACAAGTATGACTGTAAGGAAGTCTGCTGGAAAACTAACAGAGATATTGGAAGGGAAAGACATGCCGCTCAGTCCTAAAGCGAAAACTCTTGCAACAACAGCCATTGTGACTGAAGCAGAACTTCCAAGGGGGACCTTCTTACTCTGGGTCAATATTAGCAACATTTTTTAATTAACTGTAACGAATCCAAAAATGTTTTTGTATCCCAGTGACTATTGTAATTATTTTGAATAAGTCTTCAAAACTTTAGGGTCACTGCCAAGTAATGAGACTTTAAAACTACCTCATCTATGAGCTCTGATAAGCCACAGGCTCAGTTTCTGATTGTAGATTTAATTGATTGCAGCATGATGTTGATTTCTATTGTCATTATTATTACTGTTATTTTCAATTATGGCTCCAAGTAGAATCAAAATGAGGATAAAGCATGCTGTGTTTTGGTGCAGACCTACCTTGTGATTGACAAGCCTGTATCATACGGACATGCACTTTTCCTGCAATTTCTCAGTCAGTTAAAACCCTGCTTTTTAAAACACAACACTGGCAGTGCCCAAAATGCTCAGTTCATTAATTAATGAGTGATGGTGCATGGTGACTGTGTACATTTTTTTTATACACACCCTTAAGAGTCTGATAATAAACTTTAACTTTAACAAAGGTTTACTTAGAAAGCTGCACAATTTCCTTTTTTAAACTCCTTTCCAAACAGACAATACTATCAGGAAAGATTCCAGGATTTTCCTCAAACATGTGTGTCCAGTTCAGTCTATTTGTTTATTATTTTATGTCACAAATCAATCTTTGTTTCTGATGGTAACTGTCATGTATTTATCAAACCATGCCAACTTCCATGCAACGATCAAGTGCCTGATTAGCATTTGGCATGTTTCCTTTGATATTCTTACTGACCAACAAAATATTTCTCCCACCAACACGAGCAGTTCTAAAACACTTTCTTTTGTCCATATGGCACATTATTCTGGGACGGCAGCTTTCGCATTTGTGACAATTTCTCCATTATGCCGACAGCATCTGGTTGTTAACAGTTGCTTTTGTCCTGTTTAGCAAACAACCCCCTGCTGAGTCGGAGTTTGTTGACAGATGGCTCACTTTGAGAACCACAGAGGAAGGCCTTCTCTCTCACAGGATGTCATCTTTAGCGCATGTGTTTGTGTGACTGACTTTAAACATCACCCGTCCCAACGACTGCACGCATGTTAATCCAGTTTTTGTTGCTGACACACTGTCTCAAATTAAAAAATGAGCGAAATCATCACAGGAAGACAAATTAGCTAGACAAGCATATTCTTTTTTTAGTTTTAAATTTAAAAAAGCAAACAAAAAAAACGGAGTAAATTTTTTTTATTAATATGTTAAAATTAGTGAACAAATACACAGCTAAAAAAAATTAAATGACCAGTTTGAAATCACATTAGATCTCAGTGGGAAACAAATCATGCTGGATAGCTATACTGACATTGACTGGGTAATCTGTTAGGAACGAAAGGGTTCTGCATCGTTTGATGGAAATGAAAATGTTCAACTTACAGAGGGCTGAACTCAAACACAACCCAAAAGCCCAAGTAAAAATTTTAATTTTACTGAATTTCATTGCAGCAACTCAAAATGGTACTAAGTAGTTTTTATGGCCCTCACATGCTTGCATGCTTGGCAACATCTGAGCATGCTCCTAATGAGATGGTTAATTGTGTCCTGGGGGATCTCCTCCCAGATCTGAACCAGATCATCACTGAGCTCCTGAACAGTCTGAGGTTCAACTTGGCAGTGTCAGATGGATGAGAGTACGAGAAGTGTTGTATGAGAGATGTTAGGGCCAGTCAGTGGTATCAGTTCCTTCATCCTCCAGAAAATGCCTGCATACTCTTGTCACATGAGTCTGGGCATTGTCATGCACCAGGAGGAACCCAAGGCGCACTGCACCAATGCAGGGTCTGACAATGAGCCCAGTCATGCTGAACAATGTCACAGGCAGCATAATGTTTTCCACAGCTTTTCCAGACCCTTACACATCTGTCACATGTGCTTAGGATGACACCGGTGGACCTGCCAGTTGGGCTCCAGAGTTCCAGAAAGTGAGCACAGGGCCCACCAGAGGATGTCGAGATCTCAGGCCAACCTACATAAAATCTGTTTTTGATTGTCTGGTAAGAGACATTCATAACACTGGACTTTTGGAGGTCATTTTGTAGCTCTGGCAGTGCTCTTCCTGCTCCTCCCTGCACAAAGAAGCACATACCGCTCCCGCTGATGGGTTAAGGACCTTCTATGACCCTGTCCCGCGCTCCCAGAGTAATAGCCTGTCTCCTGGAATGTTCACCACGCTCTCAATACTGTGCTGGGAGACACAGCAAACATTCTGGCAGTGGCATGAATTGATGTGCCACCCTGGATGAGTTGGACCTCTGTAGGGTCCAGGTATCGTCTTGTGTTATCAATAGTGACACTGATCCTCACCAAATGAAAAATTAGTGAAAAAACAGGCAGAAAAGATGAGAAGAGAAAAATTGTCCCTAACATCATCAGTAAAACTACTAATTTTTGGGGGGATGGTTCATTGTTGTCCCTCTAGTGCACCTGGTATTAATTTCATTAACACTAAAACGGCTGAAACTAATTAACAACCCCCTCTGCTACTCAACTGTCCAGATCAACATCCCAGCAGTTTAACTGACTTGATGCTTTACTCTGATTAAAAAGCGTTCCTTTCATTTTTTGAGCATGATTGCTGTCTAAATAACCTTTGATACAAATTCTGCCTTTAGGTGGCAGTAGAGCAGCATCGGCACACAAACGACATCCTAGACCTGTTACTATACATCACACCCATGAGTGAATGGTTTTAAATGTGCATGAACGCAAACACAACCTATCATGTAGATGTGGACTTGAGCGGAATCTCAAACAAGCATCACAGGGAGACTCTCTCTGGCATCCCGCGGGCTTGTCCTCTGGAGCGGAAACAGGATGCAATAGTTTAATCAAAGTTTGATTAATTCTAATTTTGTCACTTTCAAGACAATTACTGTTTTCACATCCAAGTAACCCGATCAATAAGGCGTTGTTCCCTGAACGGATGGCAGCCTGTTCATAATCTCTCTAATGAGGGTGAAGTCTCTTTTGCTGTTTTCCAGCCACACTTAATTTACTCTGGATTTTCAAGGCGTGTGCTCATGAATAAACTTCCTTACCTTTCCTTTCACAAAACTGCCGCTGACAAGTTCTTAAGTCTTTGTGCGCACACCTGTCAGAGCCCCCCGGTGAAGTAGACAAGCTATTTTTCCAACTCTCACCATGTGGTCACGGGAGCATACTGCTGCTTGTTAGACGACAGTAGAGGCAGGTGGCACAACGCACATCACGCATTAGACCGTGAAAAAAAAGTGTTTTTCAAACGCAGGACCCCCCTCCCAGGTATCAGGCTCAGCATTAATGGATGTTCTTGAGGAAGTTTACAAACCTCACTACGGCATCACCAATGTCACTGTTGTTCTCAAAGCACGGCGTGTCAGGTCCCTGCGGGTATCAACGCATGACACTTGAAATAGCTTTAGGAGAACAGCTCTAAGCCACTTTCACAAGAACGCCGTAGGAGAAAAAATGAATTTGCAAAACACTCATTCACAGTGATACAGTCATTTAAGCGCCCACGGTCCCGTGTGTGATGAAACGCCTCGGTGGGATTCCAGGTACTGAAGAGTAATGGTCGTAGTTAAGAGCAAAGCTTTGTCAAAAATATCATCCTTTGTGCTGTTTGTCCTTTTCTTGACGTCTAATTTTGAGCTGGATTGGAGGGCGTGAGGCAAACCGGGAGGAAGAAAAGAGGGGAGATAACTGCAGTTCCATTCCTATACGAGTAAATTGGCTCTATATTAAATTTTGGCCTCATCTATCAAAACAAAGAACGGTATCGAAATTACTTTGTTGGCCACAAATCGTTGGCAGCAGATTGAGCCTCTCTTGAAACAAGGCCATCATTTATCTGGTTCACATTTCCTCTTGAGGTGAAAGGAAGCGGGACACAATAAGACTTTTATTTGTTCCCCGGGTGATAGATGTGACCCCCCTTGAACCCGTGATTACGAGATTACCGAGAGTAGAATAAGAATCTATTAAACATTTAGACCTGTTGGTTCCCTTTTAGGTACACTCTCTTTTCATCAAATAGTGCTGTCAGGGGAGCTGTAGGCAGGGGAGTCTCCCAACACGGAGGAGATTTACACAGCTACAGCATTCTGGGCTACGCCAGGCATTGTAATTTTTCCCCAGAGGGTGATACATAAAGGAAAAGTTAATTAGCATGGATGCAAAGTACTTTTAAGATGTAATAAAACCGAGCGCGCACAGAATTCCTCCAGAAAAAGTTGCACGCTCTGAGTTGAAAGGTGAGAGAATACCAGAGGTGAAGGTGACGATGAAGGCAGTGAAATGATAATAGAGTGGCAAAGCATTGTGGGTTTGGTTCCCTCAGTGCTACCGTGAGAGCTGGAATTATCAGACCAGCAGGTCTGGGCCTAATATCCTTTTGTGCTGGCAGCGTATTGCTGAGTGAAGATTGTGGGTGGAAATAATCAGCCCTTTTAAAGGTCAGAGGAAGTTAAGCGCACCCAAAGTAGACCATGACACATTCTGGCTGATAAGAAATGACTGTGTGTTAAGAAGAATGAGAAGAGTTCACCTTGTCTCATTTATGCTATCGTGATTGCTCAGCTGTCAGTCAAATATAATGGCACATTTGCAGCTAACCCAACAGCAACAATAGGAACTGCTTAGCTCGGGCCAATGTACTTTGAAGCAAACAGTGTAATTCACTGAGGTATTAACGATGGTGGTCACTACAGTTCAAAAGAACTGTAACTTTTGTCTTTTAGGTGTTACAGCATGACATTTAAAAACTTCAAAGCTGGTGGCGATAACGGCAACACTTCATTTAAAGGTACAGTGTGTAAAATATCACCACTAGATGTCACTAAATTGGAACTTGCAGTCAGATGAATTCTGTATTCTTACCCAGATTCAATTTAATTCAATTTAGTGTAATTTTTATAGCACCAAATCGCAACGGCAGCCTTTACTGTAAAGTAAAGGCCTTGCAATAATACAGAGAAAACCCCAATAATCAAATGCCTCCCTATCAGCGAACACTTGGCACTTGAAAAAGTCCTTTTAACAGGATGAAACCACCAGCAGAACTAGGCTCACTGAGGGGTTGGCCATCTGTTGTGACCTGTTGGAGGTGAGGGGAGGAAGACAGGACAAAAGATGCTGTGGAGCAGAGCCAGACATTAAAAACAAGAAAATATTAAATACAGACTCGTATATAAACGCATAGTGAGTGACAAAAGTAAGTGAAGAAGAAACACTCAGTGCATCACTGGAAGACCCCAGCAGCCTAGACCTGCAGCAGAAAAACTCAAGGGACAATTCAGGGACACCTGATCCAGCCAGACTATAAGCTTTATCAAAAAGGAAAATTTCAAGCCTAATCTTAAAAGTAGAGAGGGTGTCTGCCTCCCAGATCCAAACAGGAAGCTGGTTCCACAGAGTATTTAGTTTTAAATACTCTACAAACCAAAGGTAAGCCAGCGGTCTGAGAGTGATGTGCTCAGTCTGGGTGACATGCTACTATGAGTTCTTTAAGATAAGACTGAGCGTGGTTTTTCAAGACCTTATATCTGAGGAGAAAGATTTTAAATTTGATTCTGGGTTTAACAGTGAGACAGTGAAGAATGCCAAAATGGGGGAAATATGATCTCTCTTTCTAGTTCCTGTCAGTACTCTCACTGCAGCATTTTAGATTGAATGAAGGCTTTTTGGGGAGCTTTTAGGACAACCCGATAATAATGAATTACAAAATTCAAGTGCATAATCCTTCCTACGGTGGCTGCTGTAGGACAAACAACTCATTCATCTGTAGTGAGTGTATGCTCTCAGAATGTAATCAAACTGTTTATTGGAAGGAAAGTGTGATTTTTAGGACACTTGAGCCTAATATTAGCTGGCACAGTGTTAGCTTATAACCAGCTGTTGTTGTTTAGCTGGCTCATTGTCAGCTGCAGAGACGGGAGGGTTGGATGTCTAATTTTCTGACAGTTGCAACAGTATCAGATATAAATACACATGTTTATGCAAGTTTTCATGTGTTAAGGTCTTGACTTCAGTTCAGGAGGAAGAGGATAAGGTGGAAATGAGGAAGCAGTCATGGAGAAGGAGAATGACAATAAGAAAGAAATGCTGAAAAACACAGAAATGTCAGATATTCACATATTGTTTGAAAGAGCTAATTGTGATTATTAAATTAAAAGTTACTTATAAGGCATAGTACATATGCTGCTGGTTTCTTGGCAATTAGGAAGAAACGCAATTAGGTGGAATGACGATGCTCATTTTGGCTGCTGTATTCAAAATAACGGGAAACATGGCAGCTTGCACAAACCTGCTCCTATGCATTTGTAAAGGATAAACCCAGCACACTGAACTCCTATATGATGACTTGGTAGGACAGAGCATAGCCTGTTTTCCTGTTTTGTTGTGTTTTTTTTAATACCAATTGGCCTTTACAAAAAGAATACTGCGTTATATTAAATAAAACTTTAAACTAATGATTGAGACAGTAAAGTGCTTGGATAACTATTTACTGAGGCTTTAAATGAAGTGAGAGGTTAGACAGACTTCTGTTCAGTCTCTGGAATATATATATATTAATATTTTTCTGTGAATTCAAGGTTTTCAATGGAAAAAAACCCCAAAATGAGATGCACTGAGCCAAAACAGTAAAGTTCTGGCCCCCCAAATCAAATCATGCATTCATAGAAATAATTAAAATAAATGCTGTGACATTTTTGACAGCCGGTCACCCAGACTTAAACTACTTTCCAGGAACCAGTGTGGCACATAAACCCTGTAGTTTTTTAGTTTTTACACGTTCAACATTCAACATTAGTCAGCGAGCTTTGAAGCTAATTGCAGGTAGATTTCTGAAGACACGACCATGCTTGCTGTATATCCATTTTTTCCCATTCTTTGCAATCAGCAAGCCGGTAGAGCATGCACATATGAGAGTGGGATCAATAATGCTTCATTAGAAAGCAAATATGTCTATTGCCTAAGAGTACAAGTGTAAAACTACTATAAAAAAATGAATATAGGAAGCATAAGGTTTTGTCTTCTTTGTTCTATTTCCAGTTACTGAATTCTTGATTTGTGTTATTGTGAGGCACAAACATTGCTTTCAGGAGAGTTTAGGCAGCAAATAAAGGACAAATGAGGCTAGTGACCTGTTCAGGACTGAAGGTCACTCTTTGGGCATCAGTCTTGAAAACAGAGTGACAGCCCCAGAGAGGCTGATAAGTAAATACAGTTTTAATGGTCTCTGAATGGCTGGTGGTAATCTGTGCAGGCCACGAGTGGGCAAGGCACAGAGGGTGACGGGGCATTCTGCAGCAGTTATTATAAATGCTATCATAGATCAGATAGGCCAGAGAATGAGAATGAAAGGTGGTGATGAATTTGGGCCTTCTGTCGACCAAATGACTAGAGGACAAGCTGCTGAGGCAGGTTAAGGTCATGAATGAAGGATACCACCCAAAAAGAAGACACAACGGACAATTCATTATGGATAATGCAGAGGACAGAATAGTCCATATCTCAGGGGACCGGCTGCAGGTCGCAGGGTGACAATGTCAAAAAAAGAAAAGAAGAAAAGGATACAGTCTGCTTCAACTTCTCTGTTTGGTACAGTCTGGAAAAGTTTTAAGCACTGAAAGCAAAATGAGTCTACTATAATTAGTTTTATGTGTCAATTAAGTTAAAAGGAAGTGCTGCGGATAGAAAAAAACTGAAGGCAACCATTTGCCTTTAAAGCAGTTCTAGGTAAAGGTTTATGGTACTTGGCAGGAAGGTTTTTCTGCAGTTCTTCTGTGGATTTTGAGCTGTTTAATTTGCTTCTTTTTTTGGGTGATTCCAGACTGACTTTATGACGTCATGGAGGTCATGCAATCTGTAATAGGCTTTTCCTTCTGCTTCTTGCCTCACAACGATGATTGTTTATGAATCTGGTGGTATTTTTGGGCCGTCATGCTGCAGAATGAATCTTATAGTGAGACTTGAATTGTATTGCGTGATGGATTAGAATATAAAATGTTTGCACAGTGCTGTATATTATATAGCCGCAAGTATTTTTCCCCTTCTTCTTGGCAGAAAAGCCGTGCCATTACAGGAAACAAAACTGCTTAACATTCCAAAGTCAAATGCGTTGACAGGTAACTGAAAGTGGAAATATAGTTTGTTGTATCTAAACGTGTCTGGCATTTCAGTCTTGGGTCTATTTCCAAGGCATGAAAGCTTACAGATCTTTTTCAAGGCATCAAAGGGTTGAGACCTTTTTGCAGACATCAAAGTCTTAAGACCTGTCCTCAGAGAGGTCTAAACGGCACATCTGTCAAGACAAAATCGCTCGTATTTTTCCCTCTTAGACATCTCTTTAAACAATGCCTGCAATAGCGCTGCCTCTTTTGAAAACTCCGGTTTTCCAAATCAAATGTGCCTTATCAACCTTTGGAAAGAGATGGATAGTATGTGAGCTTTCACAGCAGTCAATGTTTTGGTCATTTTAGCTCAGGAAATGGACTTACCATGTGCAGAACCGACAGGGGCTCTGCTTATTTAATGACTTGCACAGCTATATACGATGTAACCGAAGCCACTCGGGGTCTGTCTGGTGCACCCTGTGATTTCCAGCCGTCGAACAGACCTCAGTATATCGTGGTCTTCAAGGGATTTAAGTGAATGTCAGGTCCTAGAAGGGGGTTACTTTTGGACAGCTACCAGCATTTGTGTGAGTGCTTTTCCAGCCCACCATTACAGCTACAGCTAGGGAAGTGACTGTTCTACATCAACACTTTTGTTCCCTGTACCTCTAATGCTTTTTGCAGCTGTACCAGAGTGAATTTTTTTCCAGCATCAAATTGCACGCATTAAGAAGGAAGTAAAGTCTCAGTTCCATAAGCAAAAATGGAATTTGAAGTGAACCAGAACGGGCGACTTAACACAAAAGCTTTAACAATGATTTAGTGCTGAAAGATGTTTCAAACTCTCTGGTACCTGCACAGAACACTCACAGCACCAAACCAGAATAACCAGGACTACAATAGCTATATGCTGTGTGTGAATGAAAGTATTGTAGTTTTCTTTGAGAATGATTTCTTGTGCATTTAGACCTTGCACTGTAGACCTCAACTTAGTAGTTAACCTGAAATAAGTGGAGCTGAGATACAATGTCATAAACTTTAAAATAAACTGCACCCGAGTAATGTTAGAGTTGACTGAATAATAAGTGTTGCTTCTCTTTGTTTCTTAAAAAAATGCCACAACTACACTTTTCCCACACTCAAAATGAAAATCAGTGATATAGGTATTACTTTACAGCGATCACAGCACTTACAGGCAGGGACAGTGATGAAACGCATCTTGTGGAAACGAATGACTGCACTGTTGGTGAGTCATCTCATACATCTCTATTTAGTCTTCATGGATTTTTCTTTATCTTTCCTTCACAACACCGTCTAATCTGCTTAGAGAGGGAGGGGAAAAAACTGCTGTGGGGTTCATGGTTTAATCAATTACCAGATTACAGTAATAATCCATATTTTAGTTCATTTTCTGGGTTGCAATTATAATGAATTCACTGGCAGCCGCAATTATGTTCCCATCAATGGAAGTGGAACAAAAGCAATGTCAAACTAGAAAGTGCATTTTCTGAAGAAACTGCAGTGTGAATGCTTGAATCTGAATGTATGCACTGAAATGAATTAATTGCTGAATTTTGAGTTAAAAATATTGAATGAGATAAAAAAAAGTCCGAATTTAACCTGAAAACAAAAGTGCTGAACTGCTAAAAGCTGAAGGTTACACAGAAGAAGAAGTTGGAAAAAAGCTGAAAATGTTTTAATTGTAAATTAGAAAAACCTAAGAAATGAGAAAAGAACATTTAGAGTCAGAAAACATCTGAATGAATATTAAAAGGTCATATTCTTTGAATCACTGAATGACTAAAATGTGATCCCTCCACTTGGACCCACACAGTTTAAAAAGTTTACATCTCTGAGCTTTGAAAGACAAGATGTTGGAAAAAGAACAACGATGGCGACGTTTTGAGGGTAAAATGATGGCTTTAACACTGTGGACACAGCAGCAGTTGAAAGAGAAGTGCTAAAGATGAATCTTGGCAGAGTGGCAGAGAGAGCTCGTTAAGCAGGCAGGTGTGAGCCTGGTTGCTATAGTGACCGCACCCAGTGGCTCCATACACACGTACACAGACATGCACCTCACTTTTGCTGCTTAAAATGAACAGAAAAGTCAGGGCGAAACAAATCGTTCCCAAATGAAAAGTAAAAGTCGTATTGACAAAATTCTTTCACTGTGAGCGACAGCAATGTCTAGTCTACCAAATTCTCAGTTTTCATGTCTGTGGAGTTTATTATATGGACGTGGTGACAGTGGAAAGACACCGTGCTCTTCTGATTTTCAAACGAACCTTCTGAGCCATTTTAACATTAGAGTCTATGGAAGAGTTGGAGGGAGGAGGCTGTGCATTGGTGACATTTATGAAAGAACCATAACACCTAGTACAATAGTAAACACATTGGATGAAAGAGGACAGCGATGGCTACGTTTTGAGGGTAAAATCATACCTGTAGAGCAAACGCTGCAGACACAGCAGCAGTTTTAAAAAAGATTTTAAGATTAATTTTTTTGCTCCTCTCACTCTAGCAGTTGAGCTGTCTCACTCTAGCCCCAACATTCCGTCCCATACACACCCATTATAAATTTTGAAATGGGTGAAAAAACATCATGAAACTTAAACTGGAACTGAAGAAAAAGTATAATAGATATTGAAAAGATAAATACAAGTTGAATAGTTGAATGTCTTGTCTTCGTTTTAAAGTTTGAATGGTGGCTCTATGTCAATGTATGTGGAAGTAGTAAGAGTTTAAAAATGAGTAAGTTGAATGAGAATTTGAAGGGTCTCCCCATTGAAATACATGGGAAATTTTTGTTGAATAAAGTTGAATAAAATTAAAAATATAAATGTTAAAAATGAGAAAAATAGAAGCAGTCATGTCCAAAATAATAGGAATCTAACGATGTTTGAATGGTTTTTCTAAGTTGAACGGTTTTGAAGGAGTTAGATGCCAAAAAACGTACGGAATATGGAATAATAATAAAGATTTGAAGAACAATACTGTGAATGCTTTTCAAGCATTCACACTAATAACACCAGCACTGTATACTGCTAAGTCAAATTGCATTGGAACTGATATGTCAACACATGCTTGTTTGCTGGACTGCTTGCAGGGAAATATATATATATATATATATATATATATATATATATATATATATATATATATATATATATATATATATATATATATATATATATATATATATATATATTTCTAATCTTTATTATATTAGATGGCTCTGCAGAAAAGGGCCATTTGTGGTGGAGCTGAATATATGTTCCTCGTGGCCCTGAATGGGAATAAGTATGGAAAATTGAATGAATAAATGAATGGAGATGGCTCACTGGAAATTGTGTGAAAATACAACAAAGGAGCGAGAAACTCGGTGAGCACTGCAGCCATATCTGAGCCTACTGCGGTGATTGAGTGCATCTCTCTCAGGATGCAGACACCATACGGCGAATGATGTCATCAGACTGGTGCTTTTTACTTTTCTATACCCACTGTCATTTCTTTTTTTCGTAATTGTATTTTAATATTAATTACCCGAAGCGTTAAAGGTTTGCGTTATCAAACACGAGCGGCGCAAGTTTTTCAGTTCACTCTTCGTGCCGCACAGGGTCGCTGGTGCCTGACAAGTGGCGCAATCATCCAATAAATTCGAAATGTCCGATGACAACTTTTAAAATCATTGTTTTTGCACGCAAAGGGCAGCGACGTCACCAGACGTGTTGGTTATTTAACACACGTGCAACTGTCTGATTTTGATTTAAAACTGACAGGGTGAACATATTAGTTTTTTTCGGTGTTGTTGTTTTAGGAAGATGCTTTAATGCAAACTCAGCTGGTCAAAAGTGATGAATTAAAATATGTTTACTCCCGGCATCAATGATATGATGTTCCTGGAGCGCCAAACGCCCCCGCTCTGTGTCTGTTATGTCTTTCCTTCTGGTCCCCTCGACGCGCATTGGACGGGGTGACAATGCGTAAGCTCCACAAACTGCAGTCTGTCTGCATAAACATAGAAGAACGATGACTTGAATCCGGACTTTCGCTGAATATATGAATCACCTGGTGCCAAAGTGTCATTAGAAGTGGAAGCTGAACGCTGAATACGGACCTCTTGCGCGCTCTCCTCTGGCTCAGGACTTCACGAAAAGCTGTCTGGGTGTGGATGTACGCTGATCTATGCCGGGACTTGAACTTTTCTACTTTTAGATAATTCGCCTTAACACGAGGATGGACGGAAAGTATCGGACTTTACGCACTACAGCCAGCTTCAGGAGCCCGGTGATGCAGAAAGAAGGGAGCTGGAAAAACTGACCGTCTGAGGACAGAGGATTTCTGCGCTTCTTGGGATAAAAAACCCCCCGCTATAAAACAAACACAAAATCGTTGTGAAAATGTGTCATAACTGGTCTTTCGCCAGTAATCTAAGCGTTATCTCTTCTAAAAAGAAAAATGCTGGAGAGACCGAAGCAAAGCTGAAGTTCTTTCTCTTCAGTTCTTGAATTTTCCTGACAAAAACAAGTAGATCAGACTTTCAAAACTGCTCACTCGAACTATGATTGTTCAGCGTTTGGAAACTAACGATTGCAGCATGAAAAGACGTGTTTTCATTCTTCATTTTTAGAAACCACACTGCACGTAGGATGCTCTTCTTTGAACTAACACGCATCGGCTTGCGCACTAATTTTTGGGGGAATTCGTGTTTTTTAACGGCTCAGAGAAACATGTTGCACATCCTTGCGCTTCAGTCGGTGGTGTTACTTTTGGGAGGTAAGCATTTTAAACCTTTTAGCCTATGTGTCTTTACGCCCACTGTGCCGACTGAGGAGCCAGGCTTTTGTTAAACAAAGATTTCAAGTAAGTTTAATACGAACTGGAGCCAAGTAGCGTGATTTTTGTCACACAGGGGACCGCGTGAGATACACGGTGATGCAGGGTAGCGAACATCCTGCTTGTCTCATCTGCGTGTACGCTTACATTCCCTAACAAGAATTCAGTTCAGATGTGTTCAGTCATATATTATGGATTCCGAAGACCTCGCTGCAGTGGCTCTGCACCTGTACGATGAACCCAGAGCAGCTCTGGCTTTAAATAACACTTATCTCATCAATATTTCAACATGACAAGGATTATCTTGTGCAACAGAAGCACTGGGGTTGTATCGACTCTTGACTTAAGTTATTACATAAAATTCATCTCCAAGCCCATATTTATTTCATGGGAAAACTTAGGAGAGTTGCATTGATGAGAGCTCTTCATATAGCTTCACAACATCAGTCCCAATCTCTTTGAGGTGTCACTTAATATGTTTTTAGTAGGAATTTCTGCGTTTTATATGGATTCTTGGTGGGGGGAGAAAAAGATGATTTAAATGTCATTTTCCACATTGCATCAGTCAATTAGTGCCACTGGGAGGAGAACAGCAACATCCTTTTTGACTGCCTGGCGGCCAGGATATATAGATCTGAAGGCAGCTGGTGGTCTGGCTAATGAATCCCTTCTGTCTTGTGGGAAAAGGGTTTAAACTAAAATGCAATCTGGAAATTTTAACCGGTCCTCCAATGGGACTTTTTCTCCAGATGATGCCTGGCTCTAGCAGCTTTCCAGCATACCCAAAAGAAGAGTTTTTCACGACATGTCTTTAATTAAAAGCAAAACTTTTTTTCCTCCCTTTTTTCTTGTGCAAATGAAAGAAACAACAACACATTTTTCAGTGAATGAATATGCAATCCTTGTTCACTGCAGTAAGACCTAGAATCACAATCTTATTGTAATTACATAGAATCTGCAGCCGGCAGTGTATCTGTTATGGTCTAAGAAACACTTGCGCTGGTTTCCTGCAGAATTAAAGGTCATAGTTTCCAGAAACAATCTTTCCAAAATTGCATCTTAGAGGTCCATTGTGCATGTGCGCCTCGGTGATACATCTTGGAGCTCATGAGGATTATTCTTATGTAACAGCACCTCTCTTTCCAGTGCTGGCTCACTGGCTTGAAGTATACTGTAATAATATTTGCCATGTGCTAAGGCCTTACACAGTGTGATCCTAATTGAGGATTGTGTGTCATAAACCTGCAGGACACAGCTTCTTACTGTGAATAGTGATGAAAATTGATAACACACTCCAGGAAATGAGAGGATCAGATCCGTGCTAGAAAAATGTCTGCGCAGCATAATAAGCCACGATTAGGGATGGAAACCTGGTGTTCTAGTGTGACTGTGATAAAAACCCTTTGTTTCAACAACTGCAAATTATATCAGGGTGTTGAGTTTCCTGGCCCTAGAATATTCAAAGCAAATCTGCAGAATAAAATGTTATTATGATAAAAGGATGGAGACTTAACATTTTTTGTATGTTTTGTTAATAAAAAACATACAAAACAAGTGTCCCATCCTTTAATTGAAGCCACCAGGTGCGTTCCAGTGGGACACCTCAGTGGGATTCCTGAGAAGAATTTTCAATCTTCCCTCCTTTAGTTTTATCCTTGAGCTTAACAAGATCCAAAGGAGATCAAGCAAGGATAGCCTTTGGTCTACATCTTTAAGCACTAAGCACACAGCCCATGCTGTCTCTTGTTGCTGCCATGTGTCTGTCCTCATGCCTCGGCATCTCCATCAAGACGATTGAAGTCGTTCTGTAGAAATTTTATTTCAGAACATTTACTTACCCAGCCGAGATTCTTAAACCCTCTCTCAGTGGAGAGGTTTTATCTGTGATTGTCTTCAGAAACATCCACTGCTGTGGTTCCTCGCCCCAGTGCTGTGGCACACATCCAGCTCTACTTCTTTTGCCCCTGGCAGTCCTGTAAACCCTGCAATTCATGTCCTCGGTCAAGAAAAAAAAATGAGCCAGAGAGGTGAAATACAGTCTTTATGGAGAACAATTTTTAGCATTCGCGGCTTGATTGATGGACTGATTATGTTTGTCTTTAAGCTGTGCTGCTAAATTGTGAGTGGCATGTGTTTGTCTGGATCCTTTCATGTGTCTGTGTCTCATTTCGTTAGGCTCAACACTGTCTGATTGAAATTCAGCTGGAGTTTTGACGTGGAATTGAACACATTGTCCACTCAAGCAAAAGGATTGATTTCATCAACAGTCGGGTGGATATTTTCATGTCAGCTTCGATTCCACTGCACTGAAAAGATTTTTGTTTTAGATCTTTGACAGCTTTTTAATTATATTTGTAACCAATGCATATTGAAGTAAATGAGTATGTCTTAAGTGGCCATGCGCTGGATAAACCCCCTAATGTCATTTCTTTTTCTTTTTTTGCTGCCATTCATCAGTTGTGGTGTTGATTTAGAGATCAGAAAGAAATGAAAGGAACAGTAGTGGCTTTTTTAATTTCTAATTTTTTGTATTTATTCTTCATCAAGGCTATCTGTGCATCGCTCTTGCTGTGGTGCACAAAGTCGCTTGAATTTTACAACAGAGGACACTGATAAAAAGAGCCGTCACCCCCCCCCCCCCCCCCCCCTTCTCTCAAATCTAATTTGGCGTGGCTTGGGTGGTTTCCGTGGTTTCCCTTCATGGAAGGAGAAAGGAAAAGAAAATCACAGTAGTAGTTTGACATGAGCTGTGTTTAAACTCCCCGTGGTTTTCAGTTCCAACACTCGCGAGTGATTTATGCCATACGTTTGTGTGTCAAAATCTGCACCTTTGTTTGCTTAATGACCATTTTTTGAAGCGCGCTGAGTAGGTGGACTGTCATCTAAATCCCTCGTACTGTTCTTTTACGCTCATTATACTTAAAGTGCGTGTGGGAGGCATGCAGCTTTCCAATCACTGAGTCGAAAGAGGGTTTTTGCCCCTGCAAGTTCAAAAACATCAGACTAATGTCCTGTAATATTTCCACAAAGCACATCTGCCCTGCTTAATTGGCTCTTTGTAACTGCTGTGATCTCGCATTCAATCAATTTTCATAATTTGGGGAGGCGAATGGTGGAAACCTGTGTAAAAGCTTTTAAAAAGAGGGGATGTGAATGTGCGATGAACATGCTGATGCTGTGTTTGTTTTCTTTCATCGGTGAATAGTTGAATAGTGTCTCTGTTGGCTAAGGTCACGGTGAGACCGTGTGCTCGACACTAAGAGTGGTGAAAACGAGGGGAAACTACAAACTGTTGCACTTATTTTTATTGTCAATAAAAGAATTTGTCATTATTGACGGGCTAAAGCTGCATCGGTAACTAATTTAGGATTGAGCTCGTTGACATGCACATGACCTCGCTGACCCTTTGATAGTTCGCAGTGACAACAACAACATGTGTGAATTCCTGGTTGTCATTTTGCACCAGTATATCAATGTGGATGTTGAGATATTTAGCTGGAAAAGTATAAACTTTGTCCTCTTGCTAAAGGCGTTCTTGTATACTACTAAATCCAGAGGGTCATCAAATTCATCAGGATTCCTCCACTCGGATGTATTGTCATGCATTTGTTTACAGAATGCGGCTGTAATCCATCCTCTAGACATAACAATCAAAGGGATTACGACCAATTCATTAAGTACACCTATTCACCTTAATCGGCTAATCATATGAAAGCAACTCAGTGCGTTAAGGCATGTAGATATGCGAAAGAGGACCTGCTGAAGTTCAAACTGAGCATCGGAATCGGGGAAGAAAAGTAATTTAAGTGGTTAGTCTGAGTATTTCAGAAACTGCTGATCTACAGGGATTTTCCTATACAACCGTGTCTAGGGGTTTATAGAAAATGGTCTTGAAAAGAGAAAACGTCTAGCATTTCTCTGGGTGAAAATGCCTTCTTGATGCCTGAGGTCAGAGGGGAATAGCCAGACTGCTTCGAGCAGATAGTGAGGCACAGGAACTCAAACAGCCACTCATTAGAAGCAGGGCATACAGAAGAGCATCTCTGAACACAGATAGGCTACAGCAACAGAAGAATGCACCAGGTGTCGGTCATGACGGCTAAGAATAGAAAACTGAGGCTACAGTTCACACAAGATCACCGAAGTTGGACAGTAGAAGATTTAAAAACATTATCTGGTCCAACAGGTCCTTTTCTATTGCAATGTTTGGATGGCAGGGTCAGAATTTGGTGTAAATATCCCAAACGCCTGGATCTGTCTTGTTTTCTATCAGCAGTTCAAGCTGTAATGGTGTGGGGGATATTTTTGTTGCACACATCGGATCTCTTAATACCAACTGATCATTGTTTAAATGCCACAGCCTTACCCAAGTATTGTTGTTGACCATTTATGACCGCAGTGTACCTGTCTTCTGGTAATGGCAATGAGCAATATCGCAAAAATCAAACAATCTGAAATTGGTTTCTTGAACTTGACACTGAGTTTAAGAGCACTCAGATAGCCTCCACAGTCACCAGATCACAATCCGATAGAGCACCTTTGGGATGTGGTGGAACAGGAGACTCTTACCATGGAATCTGCAGCAACTGTGTGATGCTTTCACCTCAATATGAACCAAAATCTCTGAGGAATGTTTCCAGCACCTCGTTGAATCTGTGTCGTTAAGAAATAAGGCAGCTATGAAGGCAAAAGGGAGTCCAACCTGGCATTAGCAAGGTGTAACTAAGAGGCTGGTGAGTGTAGTCTCTAAGCTCCAAGAAGATACTTAACACATCCTCTAAAAATCTTCATTCATTCGCTTGGAAAAAAAAGTATTCAGTTCCTCTGTTCTCTAAAACGTTGTAAACAACAGCAAACATATGCCTCGATGTTGTAGGTTTACTCAGTGGGCTTTAATGCAAAGCCAACAGGGTAATGTTACAAGACATTTTTAAACAATTTATGACTCTAAGGGTGCGAAGAAACTACCCCACAAGGTCTGCTCAAGTGTCTAAATGCTATCATGATTGGACGTTTTATTCCTTGCAGATACCATCCCTTAGAATTCACAATGCATTTTCATTTTTCTACCGTAGCCCTGTCTCCTTACTGCAAATGTTGTTGCATCCTATCATTGTAGGTGCATATTTTTATTCTACATGAAAGGGAAGGGGGAGAAAAAAAATTTTTTTGCACTATGTACGGTTATGTGAAAGCTCCTGAATCATGAGATATTCCGACACACCAGACCAAGAAGCTGATTATGTTATTATATTCAATGCATTAATAAAATTCCATCAGCCCAGGAGCATTTGGGGGGAGACAGCATCACACAATATTAGATATCTGTGTAATATATCCTGCATTAAGGCTTACACAATATGGACATGTTCAACAACTTCTTTGCAAGTGCAAATAGGAAATTGGGGAAAAAAGCAGAGATTTGTTCAGTCACAAACTCAATATATATATATATATATATATATATATATATATATATATATATATATATATATATATATATATATATATATATATATATATATATATATATATATGTATATACTTGCGATCCTCTGTTCCAAAGGCGTGTAGTCTAACCACTATGCTATCCAGCTGCTACTGGCACCCCTAGATAGATATCTATATATATATATATATATATATATATATATATATATATCTATCTATATATATCTATATATCCACCAGACATTTATTATATGTACTTTTTACTGTATTTTTTTTTCTTTGTTTGTATAAAAACACTTCTCTAACTCTGGTTGGTTATTCATATTTGATTTGAATGCTCTCGGGCAGGTGGCGGGACAAAAGCCTGTCACCATATCTGAGAGACTCTGGCTCTCGGTTGTACGCTGGGATGTCGCCGCCTATCAGATGCACCAGACCTTAATGCATTAGAGGCAATGATCTGACAGGTACATATTGTCAAGGCCCATTGACTTCTTTGTGGCGTAGCTGATTGATTGCTGAGATTATGTTAAAATAGGAGCCTGTGCGACTCTTTGTGATTCAGAGCGGTGCGCTCATGCAGCAGAATGCCGAACGGCGCTTTCCAAACTACCACAGAATTTTAATTTTAAAACATATTAGTTTTGTCCCTTGAGCAGTTCGTTCTGTTTTTGTATAATCACCGTAGTCTGTGGATGGAACAACACACGCCAGCAAGTTTGTTGTGCGCTCTCATCTGTGACACAAAACCAATATGAAGCTGCATGATGAATGAATTATGGTGGGTGACAGCACCTTTCATAATTTCAAACAAAAAGCCTGATATGAGCCTTTCTTTGGATAAATAAATAATAATAAATTTTTTTTTATCAGCATATTTATTATCTGTAAAGTTGTTCATGTTCCTCCTTTTCTCTTTAGCTTGACATTAGACAGTGCAGCGCCACGGTGACTAACTTTGACTAAAATTTAGTCAAATTTCAAAATAATGATACCGACAGCATGGATGTGACTAAAAGTCGCACATATTTTCCTGTTTTTCGTTCTCATTACTGACAGCAGTGACTTATAGTTGCTAAATGATTATTTATTGGCACAAAGGTGCTGTCGAGGGACTAAAAATGAGAAAATGCAGTTCAGAAATGTTAGATACAGTAGCTCAATTACAAAGTCACCCACTAGAGAAATATTACATAAACAGTGTTCACAGTGTGCATTCAAATTGGGGCAACTGGGGTGAAATAGAGTTTAAAGTCACTTTCAAATGTGTGGTGCTCATTAAATAAGTTGAATTTTTATTTTTATTTTTATTTTTTTTGTGATGCTTTTGATTTTGAAGACAATCCTTCTACACACCAAAAAAAAAGGAAAATTGCTCCACAGAATGATCATTTGTTCATGCACTGCAACTCAGTTAAATGCAAATGACCTGAAGTACACTTTGACCATTTTCTAGATGGTACTTGGTGTAATTGGAATGCCAACGTATGTGTGCGTCCCCAATCAGTCTTGACACAATCACTGCTTCCTAATCAGTGTGAAAGTAATGGCCACCTCGGAGTACAATCAGTGTAGTTAGTCTGGCAGGAGTGGCTGTAACTTAATGAAGCCCCTTGAGTGAACGGAGTCAGTGGAAGACAAGGAAAAGAAAAATTCCTTGACTTTATGGCTCTGGCAAAGATATTGATGTTCGGTGGCAGATGCAGCAAAGATGTATTTTCACGTGACGCTTTTCTCTTGCTGTCCAGAAGCCTGAGGTCTTCATGAAAGCCTAGGGCGTTCATGAGAGTGGACAGTGAGCTGATGACGGGTGAGGGTTAGAGATGTCCAGTCACGGCGTAGAATTTGTGGCAATACTGAGTCATTGTTCCTTGTGGCACTCTGTGATGTCACCGCGGCCAACAGGGGCAAGGCTGGCGGTTGGCACATCCTGCAACGTGCTATCTGTGCCTGCAGATTCTCCTCTTAACCCCAAAGCCCTCAATTTCACACAAATTGGAAAGAGCCACACCAAGTGGAGACAGAATGACCCCAATGATAACGAAGGATTAGCCTATTTTTTTTTCAGTTTAATTCAAATTGGGAATAAAACTGTATAGATTTATTAACGGACGACTGAATGCTGACTTTTCCAGCCGCTCGGAATTTTGATTAGTTGTCATATCTTTTTATTAACCCTGCATTGCTTTATGGATGGCAGTGTTGGTTGAATTGAAATATCTCACCGCATTGTTGAACAAACATTTATGTCGTGCTTATGACTGGACTTTCCACCCACAGCAGGTCACGCTCTTTTCTTGTTTGGTGAAACACAATTAGGTCCATAAGTATTTGGACAGCTTTATGATTAAATCAAGATGTGATTGAGGTGCAGAGGGGTTAAACAAAACTGTTCAGGAATTACAGACATTTTTCTCTATAATATAGATTTTTTAGAGACGCAAAACTAATTGGACGATTGCATGGTGTTGCAGTTTCATGCCCATCCATGTGAGGCTTGTTCCCTTCAGTGAAACAACAAATTAAGGTGTTGTTTTGATTTGCAGATGTTTACTGGAATTTTATAAGCTGCAACTACATTGGGAGAGATTTTCTTGCAAGCTAACAGCTATAGGTAACCCTTACTACCAGGTCGTATGCCAAGCCCTGGTATTTTTCTAGAAGTTACACAATGCCATTAAGTGAGTGAAGCAAGAATAACTTAAAGTTTCCTCCATAAGAGACTTAGAGGTGAATTATGGTATGTGTAATGGGTTAGAAGTTTAAAAATGTAAGCTGGAGGCGCATTATTGACTGTGCTGAAGGTGAATAAAACTGTAGAATTGACCCTAAACTTTATTGGCAGGCCATGTAGAGAGGCTAATATTAGCTGTCTTTACCTCCTTTAAAAGCCCAGCAGCACTTTCTTTCTTTTTCTTTTTTTACAGCAGTATAAGGATAAGTGTAACATGGATTTTAATTTATAACACCATCATCCCACCACAAATTTCCCCACTGTTATGTGTGATCATTTTACAATGATCTTGTCAATTCCTTGTGTTACAACAGTAGCAAGCAGCTGCCTTCTCACTTCAACCTCCTCCACTTCCTGGCTCTGATCCACTGACAATGATGCAGGCCTTGATATGATTCATTCTGAGGACATGCTCACTATTGCTTTGTATAAGCCAGAGATAAGTGTAAGCAATAAGCACTTTGCAAGTGTTCTTTTTTTCCTCTGCTGGGCTGACTTTGATTACTATTGCCGCCTTGTTTCATGCTGTTTTTGTGCATTCTCGCTGAACCTTGAAGATTGTAGTGTGAAGGCCCTGTAATTAGATGTTCTGGGAGCATGGCAACTGCTAAAATTCAGAGTGATGTAATCTGCACTCCATACTTAATTGCTCATGCCATGTGTAGGATGGTTTGTTTAACCTGCAATAGTAAAGGAACCGCATGTTTTCTTTGCCAACGGATGCTTTCCAGAATAAGTCTAAATATGGAATTTCACTGTCTGGTTGTATTTCTTACAGAATGTCTGTACCTAACACTTATATTGCTGTTACAGAATAAGTCTATTTTATCCTACAAACTGTGTTAGCCTGCATACTGGAAGCAACATTGCCTCTTCAATTATATGCATGCCAAAAAATTTATTGTAGATGATGTGGGCTCCCTTTAATTAAGAGGTGGGAGTCTCTCATTGTGCTTTAACATGTGCACCATCAACTTATAGCAGAGAAAACTTATATTACAAGTACTCTTTGTTTAAAATAGCAAAGGGGTCTTGTTGACAAGTTGCGGGACAGTGGAGCAGGAGATTTACAGACAGATTGGTGCTGGTCTGTTGTGTTGAAGAGAGAGCTGAGTGTAAAGGTAAGCTTCAGATTTACTTCTGGATTTATGTTCCTATCTTCACCTATGTGCAACAGCTGTGGGTAGTGACCGAAAGAAGAAGATTGGGAATTAGAGTAGCAGAAATGAGCTTTTTTCAAAGGGTATGTCGGTCAGTTATAGAGATAGGGTGAGGAGTCCGACCTTTCGGGATCGGCTTGGAGTAGAGTCGCTGCTCCTCAGCATCAAAAGGAGCGAGGTGATGTGGCTCGGGAATCTGTCTACAAAGCCTCTTGGATACATCCAAAACACCTAGTAGCTGAGGTCCATTTACTACTGGGAGAGACCATACCTCTGGGCTACCTTGTGAATACCTTGGTATTCCCCCCCGGATGAGCTGGAGGAAGTGGTTGGGGAAAGGGAAATGACATGGGTTTCAAATGGAAACACCATAGCTAGAAGTAGCCATCAGATGATGGGTAGACTGTGGTCATTAAGGGATGGACATGGCCAGCAACAATACTCAGATACTGGTGGTTAATCAATACTCAGTTGGTAGTAAAAAGAGCCCAAAATGTGCCAAGAAAATATTTTTCACTCCAATACCAGCATGAAGCATTGATACAAGATAGATCCATGCTTTTATGTCGCTCATCCTATCATCATTGATCATCATCAATGTCGCAACAAAACTCGAGACTCATCACAGCAGGCAGATTTTCTAATCTTCTACTGTCCAGTTTTGGTGAGCTGACGTGGATTGGAACCTTAGTTTCCTAACAGGAAAGTGACACCCAGTGTGTACTTCTGCCGCTTCAAGGTTTCACATGTTGTGCATCCAGAGACGCTTTGCTACCTCGGTTGTAACGAGTGTTTGTTTTTTTCCTGTCAGGTGAAAGTCTAACCAGTCTCCTCTGATCTCTGGTATCAACAAGGCCTTCCGCTTACTCGATATTTTGTCTTTTTGGACCATTCCCTGTAAACCGTAGAGATGGTTTTGTGGGAAGATCCCAGCAGATCGATAGTTTCTGAAATACTTAGACCAGCCTGGCCTCTTGCAAAACCACTTACTGTAAATCACTTTTCTGTCAGCTTCTCATGCTTGAGTTGATCTTCAGCAGGTAGTCTTGGCCATGTCTATTTGCCTGATGCATTGAGCTGCTGCCATATGATTGGTTGATTATTTCATTACACCAATGAGGAGTTGAAAAGGTGTACCTAATGAAGGTACATCTGGGTGTATGTGCCATGATGGTTCGCCATCTTGACGACAACCAGGTAGTTTTGAAACAAAAGTAAAAAGTAGCAGGAAAAGTACAACATAAGTAGAACGCACAAAACAATTGCACACGGCAAGTCTTGTACTATCTAGCTTTTTTTTTTCATAGCTGGAAACCAATGTCAAAAGAAATTTTCAGGATATGGCCTGCAGATCGACAAAGGCAAGTCGAGTGAGAAATATGTCAGAAAGTATATGGTGAGCTGACCAGCAGATAGGTGGGCTGATCTCTGAGACATAAGCCTCTTGCGAATAAAAACAGATGAGAACTGAAGAATCATTTGGTCTTGCTGCAATATAACACAGTAAACTAAGCCCTAAGACAAACACTAAGAAAGTGAAAAGTTGAGCTCCTTTCTCACTCAAAAGCATACACAGGACATAAAACCTGAAAGCATAAGGAGAATTCCATCAATTATTTGATAAGGGATCTAGAGTCGCAGACAATTTCACAGAAGAAACTGGGAAGTGAACTTGTGATTTATTTTTGCTATACCGCTTCATGTTCTGAGAAATAGAGCCATGCTCTAACGACTGGGCGGCGGCAATACATAAAGCTCCAGGAACCCAGTGCAGAAGCTGAGTTTAATCATATTAATGGCATTGGTATGACCAAATCAAGTGTGCACGTTTACACGCATTCTCCTACATGTCTGCTTTTATCTGCTGATAGCACTTTTTCCTGAATCCACAAATAAAAGCAGCGACATTCCAGCCTGCTCTGAGGCTGCCGTCTATTTAATTAGGTAATAATCATTTTGTTTGAACGAGACCCAGCGTAAACAATTACAGCTACAGGTAGAATCAAGTCTTGATTCATTATTCGGCAAACTGAGTCATGATGTACAGTATGAACAACTAAATGAAAAACAACACAAAACCTTAAAAAAGGGCCACGGCACGCCGGCAAAACACCATTGTTCCAAAAGCAATATTTGCTTGTGGTGTTTTGAATGCCCAGATTGTTTTACTCCTATAGTGATCTGGCAACTGCGAAAGCCAGAAAATAACCCAGTCAGTTTGTTAGCCAGGGGACTGTTGCTTATGTTCCATTCGGGGCTGTTTTGCTTTGTTTTCTTTCCTTTGCGTTCGCTCTGTGCTTGTTGCTCAAGAAAGGTTTGTGGTTAGGGGTAAAATATACCCCTTCACAACCTTAAACCTGCAAGTTAAAAAAAATTACACTCACCTAGGGGATTTAAATTCAATGCCAAGGGACTCTTTACTTCCTGATAAAACCTGTGCACAGCAGCACTGCTAAATAGCATGTTTTTTTGCTGTTTTTTTTAAGTGAACCACTTAATTCATGAAGGGGAAACAGGCGTGTCAAAAAGGATGCAGTTAGACAGCCTGTTTTAGCCCTGCAAGTGCTCTAACCTCAACTGTCTTATAGATGAGCGACTCAGGAGAAGTAACCCAGAAAGTTGATAAGGAATAGGTGATAACATGCTCCTCTACTTCCAAAGAGGATGCAGCTTGTGAAATGCTTTTTATGCATTTTCTATGTCACAATGAATCACAGGTATGATATTTCTGTTTATATATATACAAATGCGTCCTGGTTAGTTCTGAGCTTAATGAGTCAGCCAGCTGTCCAAAGCCAAAGGACAAAACGTTCAGAGCACATGTTGGCTTAATGACAAATCTAAATGGCACAGAAAGGTCTCTTTAGAGAATATGGTCACATTGTAGATGACTGCCATTCTCATGCATTATTCATCACCCCAAAAGAATAGCTTGGATGAACTAGATAAGTAAAGTATGTGTAATAATTTCGAGGATTAATTGAATATGCTGAGGGGCACCTTTTGCTTTACGTTCCTTTTTTCAGTAACAGTGTTTCATAATGCTGGCTGCCTAACAATGAAAAAAACCCATAAAATAAAATAAATAACAACAACAAAAAGCGGCACTTTTGCTCAGACCATTGAGGATTAATTCAAAGCGACTTTCAGTTTTGCCTCTAGAACAACTCTGCTTCCGAGAAATGTTTGTAGAATTAAAATTATAATTAGTTTCTATTTCTCCAACACATTAGAAAGCCCACTTTTTTTTGTAGCTGGCTTAAGAGGAATCGTCTAGTCTTCCTGGATTCCTGCACACTAGCCGGGAGTGCAGACTGGGTTGATGTCAATCACTGAAATAAAGTTTAGCTTGGCAGCTCTACGGGGAGGCTTTGAAACAAAATGTACCCCGTGTTGCTGATTTCGAAATATTTCTTTAAAACAAACAGATTTTTTTTCCAGTGGTGTGAAAACCCTCTGCTTTTCCCTCTGATCTTGTCTGAAATAGAAACATTTCTCTCTCCCCCCCAGTCACTTTAATGGCTTTCTTTCCCTGGTCCCAAATAGAGCAATTTGTTCATGGAGTTAGTTCCTGCTTTGACAGGTTTTAGGTTAAACTGCAGATTTAAAGCCAGTCCATCTGAGGCGGCAATAAAAGCTCTTTTGAAAAGGGAATGAGGCAGTTTGGGGTGAATGGACACTTCTTATAAAGAAAAAAAGAGAACATGGATTAACAGTTTCAGAGTTAATGCAATATAACACACTCTAGCACTGACCTTGCTGTATGTATAGTACAGCAATTTGCATACTTCACTGCATAGGAAAAAAAGTGATATTCAGAGAAATATAACAGAGGTGTAAATGAAGGAAGTGTACTTACTGCCATAATTCAATGTGTTATTTGGTTGGCTTTATCTATGACCCTCCGTATAGCTTAACATAACTTGTGCAGCACTGAGATAGGCAGAAACGAGGGACCTTGAGCAGTTGCCAGAGGTGGAAAGGCAAAGATAGAGAGTCACATGGCATCTGTGCAGAGTGGAGCATGAACCACTGCTGCAGCTGTGAGATCCTGAACTAATCAGGACAGATGATTAGTCATCACTACATTGCATACGTTTCTCTGCATTAAACACTCACAAGCCAGAATTAATATGTAGAGTAACTGTTCAGTACACACTGTCTACAAACTGTCAGATCTCTGTGACGGAGGTTGACAGCAACACTCGAACAAACAGGACAGATGGTTCAGCGCAGTCCGTGGTGCGACGTGAGATTTCTGTCTTTCAAAAGATGCACTTTGACTTAAAGTTTGCAGTTGTTTTCCCTCAGTTCACACACAGTTTAACTCTAATTGAAATGGAAACCATTGGATTTTTCTGTGCATGTATCTGTGTATTCGTTTAATTGACAGCGACGTGACGTTGAGAGCTAGGCTGTGTTTTCAGCATAGCATTAGTTCTTGGCCTCGGGATCAGTTTCAGGCAGCAATCTAAGCAGATCAGCTGATCTCAAAGCCAGCCCGCATCATTTGAGGGCTCAGCTGATATACCTTTGCTCATCCTGCCACATGGTCGGATGAACTGCTTCTGCCTCGGTGTTTTGGCCAGCACCCATGCTGGTTTTTGAAGGCAAAGTCATCATATTTGGAAGAGAGTGGAGTTAAGCATGGTTAGTTAGCTGAATTCACAAACTGTACAGGTGCAACACACAATGCTGCTAATTAATATTAAGATAAAAATGATAGATAAAAGATAAAGTAATCAAATTTCACTAAAACAGAAGCAAAACTTTCTTGGTTAGACGTCCAGTTAAGTTGCTTGAATTAGCTGAAGTGACGTCCAAGAGAAAGTAATTGGTTTTAGTATCCCAGCAGCTGGACACTTATTTTAAATCTTACTAGTGTGCAAATGAGAGCCAGTACTGTGCAAAAGTCTTGACTCACACTTCATTTCTTTATGTTTTGATAGGAAATTTGGAAGGAGATGTAGGGATTTATTGAAGCGTGCAAACATACATGGAAATACAGTAAACAAAGCAACAAAAAAAAATGTTTGTTGAGTTCTAACAAGCTCAAAAGTCAGTATTTGTCATGACCACATTCCTTATTCAACACAGCCTGAAGTCTCTTAGGCAGCTTTTTTGTCATTTCTTTAGGTAGTGTTCAGGAATAGTCCTCCTGGCTTCTTGAAGGACATTCAAAGCTATTCTTTAGATGTTTCTGCTTTTTGTTCCATTCTGTTAGCATTACCTGGTTTGGTAGAAAAAAACCTGTTTTCTATATTCAAACAAATTTGGAGTGTTTCATTGTGGCTGGATTTTCTTTTAAAATAAATGCAACCTTGTCAGAAAATCTAAATGTACTACTTTTCAAGTTTGAGAGGAAGCAGTGTTGTATGAGGAGAAACCTAAACATTCAGAGACGCTAGGCTACAAAACTCTTTCAGTGAATGGATTTTGGAAGAAAACCTTCTGTCTGTACTGATTTAATTAACTTGTGGATTTTCATATCATCTTAAGGTTCCGAGCAAACACCCATTTAAAGCCCTGAGGTTTTGGCTTGAACAAATTTTAAGTATCAACAGTTCACCGTGAGATCTTTTTGAGTGGATTGTGGTTGAGCTTTAAAGTTATATTTGCTGGATTTTTAAAACTTTTTATTGATATATCTTAACCCTGAGAGGTGAAAAGCGTGTTTTGGCTTGATTCTCACCAACTATCATTTTCCTTTTTTTTTTATTTTTTTTTTTAACAGAGGCAGCCTCTCATTCCTCCCACTCATCAAAGAGGCATAGTACTTCATTTTCATACTGCAGTATCACAGACAGGCGTCAACACCCATAATCAATCACCATTGCTTGTGTGGAAAATTCCATTAATTGGCTTTTCTTTGGTCGCCTGATTTGGTGCAGTGTTAACATGATCACACTTTGAGAGGAAATTCTGCCTGGAGTAAAAAAATCACTCGGCTAATTGTGCCCAGTCCTATTTGCTGTGTAATTGCTGTATCACTTTTACCCTCGCTGTGCTATCTTCAGTTGCTGGCCAGAAAGTCTTTGTTGGATTTGTGTCCGCTTGTTTTTCTACCTCAACATTAGATGTTCCTCCCCACTCACAAAGAAGCCGACTGACTCTTCCCTGTGAGTGCCTCTGTAGTTAGCCTGATTTACGATATCGCTCCGCAATAAAGGCCCGTGTGAGGGGGAAAGATTCATTAAGGACCCCAGTTTATGTTTCGGAGAACTCCGGAGGGAATACTGATTGGCACACAGATGTGCACTTGTCTCATCCCCCCAACCAAAGCCAAAAGCTCTCAGCCCCTTTCCCCTTGCACCATGTGCACTGGATTGCACAAAGGAGGTGCTGTTTGCTGCCTGCCGGATGCCTGGGATACTCAGAGTTCTTGCCACTCAAATTTGCACTCTCCTGCTGTGATAGGACTATTCCAGACGTATCAGACCTGCTCGCAGCACCTGGAGGCCCTTCTCAGCATCCTTTAATGACATCCCCACTGACCTTCCCAGCCACTAGCAGCACGACCTATTTGGGTTCATCTCTTCCATCCACAACTTTACCAAATAGGCCAGCGGGCACGGCATTGCAGTGTTTACTCTTCATCGGTCAATACTCTTTAATCCCCAAGATGAGGCTTTCTCTCATGAACTCAAAATAGCTCATCCTCCTCCCCAGTGAAGCCACAGGCCCATTACTCTTTATTAGCTCTTAGCGTCTTAAATGTGGCCATCCATTAGAGGAGTGGCAACAAACATCCCCAACTGATCAAGCTCAGTAAGCTGGCAGGACACACACAATACGCATTCGCTAATTTAAACTGACCCTTAATCAGGAATAATTATTGTGGAATGAAACAGCTTGTGTCCGAGATAAAGAAGACTCACCTGCACAGCATCGTCCCTGTGAAGATTCCCAAACTTTCCGCGGTCTCCATACCTCCCTACCCCATGTCTCTTGCTTACCAGCTCAGTAGTCTCCACAGACCTCTGCCTGAATGATTTCTTTTCTATGGAGGCTGACATGGAGTAATACCATACTGTGTCATATATTGATTCTTCTTCCAGTCCCTCTTTCTTGAATTTCGTAGCGGCTCAAAAGCATAAATCATCTGCAAATGATCCTCGAAGGAAATATTGTATTTATTATTCTTGACGCATGGTCACAAATTCAATAAGCCTTATTAATTGAACATGGTGAGAAATATGATGTGGGTAATTCAATGGGACTAGAGAGCTTTCTCTCATCCCTCATATTTAAGACTGTCCTGTTTGGCATTCAGGGCAAAGTCCAGGAATGATTCAGGGTCACAGCGAGGGTCAGGGAGAGTGTAATCTTAAGCCTCGACAACCGCTCGTTTTTGTGATGTGATTTACTGTTTTTTGTTCATTTGTTTTTTTGTGGAAAACCACATGAAGGCCACCAGCACCAGAAACCCTTTTGTATTTCACTCTTGTGTGAGGGATGATTAAAACGCAAGCACAGTAACACCAACTTCTCTGTTGCTCTATTCACTGTTGTTCAGTATTTCTGAAGCTTTCTGTCCTTGCTTCTTATTTCTTTTTCTTCTTGACATGTTTGACGAAGCCGAAATACAAGCAAGGCCAGGCATCCAGGCAGCCATTCACTGCTATGTCCACCCATATTATTACAGCCAGAAGTGGGCAGCAGGGACATGGCCTCACCTTTTCTGGTGCCCTCTATTGTGGCTCTTCATTTTCTCAGTCTCTGCGAGTGTGAAAGCTGCTCTCCGCTCCGCTACTCCTATTCCGGCTCTACATATCCTAGCATGAGCCCCAGTGGAAGGATGAGTGAGTTTGTATGAGGCGAGGTATAGGCAGGGTGCTGCTTGGCTAGTTAGAGCTCATCTGGGACCTGGTTTCTTACCTCTGCACAGCCATGCAGAGAGAAAAACCCTTTCCACTGGTCACCTTAGAAACTAGGAACGTAAGGTGACTGTAAGTGCAAGAGTGGCATCAGATAAGTGACAGCCAAAGCAACTGGAACTAAAGGTTTTTTGGAAAGCTACCACATGCCGTGTGTCGCTCACTGCCTCAGAAACTAGATTGTACAGGAAGTAGACCAGTTCAAAGATGATTAATCATTTTCCTATGAGTGAATTAAGGATTTTTGTCCAACATTAAGTTTATACCAAGCCTTGAGGATTCATTAATTGAATAAATAAATCTTCAATTTGATGGATTTTTAGTCGCATTTTGCTCAAAATTATTGCTAAAGTTTTGGTTTATTTTTTAAAATCCAGGCAGGATGAAAGAGGTTAACTAACTCGCGTACAGAGGAGGATTGTCATCACCAAAGCTATGCGTACCTAGAACCTGATCACCTACTCACGAGCAGACAAAAGGTGCTTTTATAATTTCCAATTAAAAACTCGAAGAGAAAAAAGGGATTCAGACATTAGAATTTAGAAGGCACTCTGTCTCAGCATAATGTGGGCAATCCTTTTACAATTTAATGCCACACAATGGGGAAATTTAATTATAAATGATGTGGATCATGAAGTGTGTGCTGAAATAGACATTTTTCTCAGTTGAATTATCATGATTTTTCTTTGTCTTTGCATTTTTTCCACCCACTGAAACTTGTGCGTATCTCTCTTACCCCCAACCTGGAGAAAGAAGAAAGAAAGATGATTTGCAAATTTTATGTCTTTCTGCATCAACATAACAATTCCAGGAGCGCAGTCACAGTACTGATACTCTAATAGCGAGAGCACGCTGTAATTAATGTGTGAAGCTTTTACTGTAATGTTTTACAACATTATTTCCATTCAGTTTTTTTTTTCTTCTGACCAAAAGCTGGAAAATGTGGAAATTACTCTTTCTGTGGCCTACTCACCGAGTCAGGGTTATAGTATTACTCCACTTCATGACATAAAAACCATTAAAGAAGACCTTACTGGAGTCTTCTTTTTTTAAAGGTTTATTAAAGTTCATTTGTAGTGCTTCCTGTGACTGTCACAAAATAGAGGAAGAATAATAGAAGTTTTAAAAGCTGAAGCCAAAATCCAGCGGGGGGATTAAACTTCTAAAAAATAAAAACCCTAAGATATTAATCCTGCTGTCACGTCAACACTGATTGCCTGTCCTTAATAGAGGGAGAATTGAGTTTTCTGATGCTGCTTAAGGGTTTATTTCCATCAGCAAAACTCATCAAAACAGTGAGAGAAACCAATCATTTTTTTTTAAAGTTACTTGAGAATGATTGCGCGTGATAAGCATCTTAAAATTGTAATATTGTGCAATTCTTGTATTGCGTAGCGTTGAAAATAATGGTTGCACTTTATGAGCTCGGCTTGTCTGAAATGTTGATGATGAACCTCCAATTCATGGTTAGCATTTACTAGCAAGCTAAATGGTTACGCTGGTCCGTTAGAAGCGACTCTTTTAAACGAATTGATTGAATTGACGAAGTTAGCCCGACATCCTCACAATCAACATCAGTGTAGTTTGACACTTATGGACTGTTTTCATCTGTGTGACTGCAAAAGTGGACTGAGCCATTAACCTTTGAAAGGCGGCAGGCTGTTAGATACAACCAGCTCAGTTATGCAGTTGTCTTTCCAGAAAAAGTTGGCATGCTGTGCTAATAATTATGAATGATTTTTTTTTTTAAATTAAAGGTTTTTTGAAGTTCCTGCTTTTGTTGGGTTCTCAGAGATTTAGCTGATAAAAAGTTCGCTAAAAGATTTCCTCTGAATTTTGAATGTGGAACGTTTACTCCACTGGAACTGCAGTACCTGCTACACTATATATTGCTGTATCAAGTCTAGCCTCTGTTGCAAAGTGGGGAAATAGTGGGTGGAAAGTTGGTGACAGAAGGAGCTGCAGCTTGGAGAGGGCCCACACAGACTCCAAAAGAATTACTTTGTTTAAAAGGCAGTGCCTTAAGCAATGTTCTCTCAGGGTCCAGATATCTGAGTCAAATCCCTGCTGCACAAAAAAACAAAGCACTACTAGAGTTTGAGTAGGGTTGTACTGTTCAATTTCTCCTCCCTGGAACAAAGGAGTGAGTGATTCATCTTAAAATAGCTTTGTATGATTTATTAATTCCGATCCATGACACAGGCTTGCTGATTCTCATTATTTTGGATTTGGGTTAGAGATTTACAGACTTTATTTGGCTTGAGGTAGAATTATTTTCCAGTTTATGAATTCATTGTCAGTTTTCAGGCACCGGTCCTAAACAAGGTTTGCATGCTTATGTTTACACAGGGTGACATAGCATAAGCACTGCAAACAGTCGTGGTTTAACAAAGATGTTACCCTACATGTGGCACGCGACTGATCTCGAGTGTTTGATGCAGATATACAAAGGTCCTAGATTTTATTTCATTTCCATAATTTTATGTCCTATTTCATCCTCTCCACCAGACTAACTAATTTAGTTAATGCAGAAGTCTTTGTTTTTAATCATACAGAAGTCTTGGTAAGCTTGCTCAGTTGTTTAAAGCTTTCTTTTTTTAACGCGTTATATCATTTTATTCAGAGGCTCTTCTACTTGTAATTTGCTTGTAATAATGATCCATCTTGTCTGGCATTACCAAGAGCAGCCTTACTGAAGATTAACTGAATCACTTAACCTTTAGTACCCTTTTCCCCAAAAGACCTGCAGTGCTATATTAAATGTAAATAAAACCAAATTCAATATTGTTCAAATGAAACCCTGTATTTAACACAAAAAAAAGAACAGAGAAAATAGATCAATATTTGAAACTGGGACATTTTATTGTCATGCTTTAAAGAAAGTCGACCCTTTTTCAAATTTCTTTTTTATGTATGAGGATATAAAAAAAAAACTAAACAAAGAAAAAGAACAAGCTGGTGCTTTTTTGAAATAGGTAAAGACAATCTCAGAAGAACAACACACACTTACTGCTTCCATATGATTTAAGGGGGGAAATAGCATCCAGATTCTGATAAAGGCACTTAATTAACAAGCATGATTATCTCTATCAAAGTTGAAGTTTTGACATTTTGCTGCTCTGAAGCGTTCAGGTGTGTGTTAAAACAATGCCAAGACGGAGCGACGTCAGCAGCAATTGTTGCTGCCAATCAATCTGGGAAGTGTTTTAAGGCCATTTCCAAACAATTTAAAGTCCATCATCCTACAGTGATAAAGATTATTCACAAGTGGAAAGAATTCAAGACACCTGCCAATCTGTCCCAGGAGGGGACATCCCAGCAAATTCACCCCAAGGTCAGACTGTGCAATACTCAGAGAAACTGTCAAAAAAACCAAGAGGCTCTACATGTAAATGTTACATTTATCAGAGTGCGATTAGAAAAAAACTGACCAATTATAGCTTGTTTGTAAGGGTTACAGAATGGTAAATGCCCTGTATTTATATAGCGCTTTACTAGTCCCTAAGGACCCAAAACACTTTACATATCCAGTCATCCACCCATTCACACACTGGTGATGGTAAGCTACATTGTAGCCACAGCCACCCTGGGGCGCACTGACAGAGGCGAGGCTGCCAGACACTGGCGCCACCGGGCCCTCTGACCACCTCCAGTAGGCAACAGGTGAAGTGTCTTGCCCAAGGACACAACGTCCAAGCCGGGGCTCGAACCAGCAACCTCAACAAGGCGAACGCCCAACTCTTGAGCCACGATCACCCCACAGAAGAGAGCCCAGCAGCATGGTTTAGGCTAACAAAGCTGCATCTGATCTAACCATTAGACAATGTCCTTTGGACAGACAAGATGAAAATGGAGTCTTGAAAATGTAATCCTGTGTATACCAAAGTATTGTAGAGCCAAATGTGAGGCCATATGTTTGACAACTAACATTTGAGGAGATTTGAATGCTATTGTAGAAACACAATAAAGATTTCTGGCTTCTTCACCTACCTCCAAGGTGCTTAGAGAAGAGTCAAAGTCTAAAGAGGCTGAAGCTCCAGAAGAACAAGGTTATTACTTGATAAATTAGTTTTAACCAACAGTCTTGATCAGAGCCATCACCCTAATCGGACATGAGACAGAACAACGATCCCAAGCACAGCAGCAAATCTAGACCAAGATGACTGAAAAATAAAATAATTAAAGTTAGACGTCAACACAGCTGAAATGCTGTTGGAGGACTTTAAGAGAGCTGTGTATAAATGCCTGCAAACGTCACTGAGCTGAAGTAAGGTTGTAAAGAAGAGCGGACGGAGACGTCTGTATAATCATATGAGAGACTGACTGAGGCCAACGCTTCAAGTGAAGTTTCTAAATGTAGTTCTACGATTAATTGAATCATGGGGTGTACAGTCATGGCCAAGGGTAATTTTTTTTATTTATATGGCAGTAAAGGTTTGGAAGCATATGAAATCCTTATCATTGCTCTTCACTGATAGAAGTAAAAATGTATAATTTAATTAAAAACTAAAGTGCATGAAAAACAAACACTGTCATGGCTGTGCTTAGGTTTTCACTGCCTCTGCATTTTGACTTAGATTTAAGGTAATATTGTTGTTCATCTGGGCTTGTATGTAATATTTTTATTATGTCATGGAAACCCATGTTTAACAGAACCACGGCAGACCCGATGGCATTACAATGCTTTTCAGCATATTTTATTTACACTTATCACACAGTTGCTGTATACACAACTCAGTCGTCTGCAGCTCACAGCCCAACAGGACAGGACCCAGTACAGATTTTAAAGCCGGCGGGGCATGATTGCAGACCACACCCCGCCACACCACGTAAACCTTGAATCTAACAGGTATACCTTCTTTTGACTATGACTGAGTGGCTGTTGCAGAATAACATATGCTGCTATTAAGATGATGACTTTTCCAGAGAACGCTGTTCTTATTTCAGCATTCAAAAATTAAAAGGGGGTTAGGGGGACTACCTAGCTCCTAAACCTCTTAAAAGAAGAAATAATGCAAGACATGATTATAAAATGATCATTTTAAAAAATGAAGGGAACATTTAAAATAAATAAAATAAAAATAAAATATTTTAAATAATAAAAAAATGTAAAATACTAAAATAAAAACATCAAATCTTTCCACATTTGAGGATTGATTGTGTATTTAATACAGTTTGTACAGCATGTTTTGGAAAATTTTAAATGAAATTTAAATTTCTTGGCTGGAAATAGTTTTTTCCAGATTGTTTTTTCTTCATTCGTATATAAAAGCACACAGATGAGTCGCCTACATGTCTTTGTACCAGCAGTGAAAGCATTAAGTCACATTTCAACATGGTGCGAGGAGAGGTGCTCAATGCAGAGAGCTCTTTGCTCTCACCTTCTCTGACACATGAGGGCTCAGTCAGGAGAGTGAGAGTAATGTTGCTTCCCAGGAACCAGAGAATGAATCGGTCACTGACTGGGCTATAAAGCTTTTCTTCTGCCAGCAGTGTGATGGCACGTATACAACAACGCTTCATGCCAGCAGTTGACACAAAGCTCCTGCTTGGTCAGGAAAAACACAAATTGCCCAGTGTTGTTCTGCAGCTCAGAAATCTGTGTTTCCTGCTGTAAAGACCGAGTCTTTACAAAGTGATTCTTTAAGTGGGACCATTTCTGCATGGTTTGAGGTTTGGACACTGACTGCTTCTCTCCATCCAACGGTAGGAGAGCAACATTAAGGCCGGCAGGAGCACCGTGAAGTCCAAATCCTTGTCTGATTTGTAACCTGCTGGGACGTTTGATTTACAAGGGTGATCAGAGGAAAGAAATCCTCCAGCAGCCAGCATGAGGATGAAAGTGTACTAAGGAAGTGTAATCATGTAGCCGATTGCTCTGGAGAAGAAGGTCAAAGCACACGCTTGTTGTCATTAAAACCTTCTTTATGTGTTCTGTGAAGTTCCTCGGGTTATAAGAACAGTATTGTCAGTCTCTATGGACTTCTTGTGATTTAGAAAGCTGGTTTTAATTGTAATTATAATTACATTTTAACTGATTTTATATTGAACCTCATAGGCTATGTTATACTGATAAATGGATAATTCGATGCTGCACATTTCTAATTAAAGCGCACAGATAATGTGGGGTTTCTAGTGGTATAATTGCAGCAAAATTCAGGAATATAAATATATAAATTTAGTGCATACATTTAGAGCTTGGGGGCCAGAAGGGTATACTTATTAATTAACTGCAAAAATTCTGCCTCATTATTATTTCTCATTACTGGTTAATTGCTTCATTGTTTCAGCACTAGTTCTAACATGTTGCAGAGAAAATCTCTGTCTCGATAATCTTCTCAGATGTCTAAATCTCCTTGTCCTTTTTCAGGCTTTTTAAAATACAATTACAGCACACAAGCATTTCATTCTTACAGCAATCTAAAGTCATTCCACTGCCAAATGCCAACAATACACACTATGGAGAAGACTAAGAGACTTTAAATGGCACAAAAGCTCACGCTCTGTCATACAAAAAATACGGCACTGTAAATTCAATGAAGTCATCTTTTTGTATTAATCTAAATCTGTTTTTATTCATATAAAAGATCACAGGATTCAGACCCTTTAAAACACATGAATATGAACCACCTACTAGTCTTTAGAGTCAAAATAATGACTTTGTTGAAATAAATGTGAAGATTTCTTACACCTCATTAAATGAACAGTACTCCTAGTGTCCATTTTTTCTATTAAAACTTTCCTGAGACATCCTTCCTTTATAGTCTGAAGAAAATATTTAGAGTCTTGGCTTACAGTGAGGATTTTATACGTATTAACCGTACTAAAAAAAAAAGGAAAAGAAACATGTAAGGAGGTAACTGATGTCCTTTTACAATAAATGCATTCATTCAGTGTCTGCTGCCTGTGATACATGCTCTTTGTGTCAGTCGAACAATTAACAGCTCTGACTTATTTAGTAGAAAGAAACACATCTTTTTTTAATTTACTGAAATTCACTTATTCAGCTGATTCATGTTGTCAGAAGTCAAATAACAATACTGGACTAATGAGTCGATCAAGCTTTCATTCGTTCAGAAGACCTTGAATCCTTACTTGACTTAGTGTATGTGATCCATCAGAGATATGTGTAGTTACAACACTTTTCTTGCACGTTCAAAATGCTCCTTCTAGTTTCTGTTTTGGCTTTATTTGTGTCTTTCTACATCATCTTGGTGAAATAGGTTATAAAAGCACTTCTATTATAAGACTACACTGACTGGCTTTTCTCTTCTGTGTTTTAGTAACCGACTGTCGAGTCTTAGAGGGGTTGCAGAGATATTCCTCTATCCCCACGTACCTGCCTGTCAACTATCAGCTCCTCAATGCTGACTTGGGATTTTTCCTGAAGGAGGCCAACCAGGACTTCATGAGGAACTCTACCCTGGTGTCGCGGACCGAGCCCTTCTTCATCTACCAGGCCAGAAGTTTGCCCTCTGTGAACGCCAGCTATGGGCCCCTCTCTGTGGAGCAGCCTGTCCCCTTAGAGCTCCTGCAGAGCCCGGGGACCTTTCCTGCCTCTTCTCTTTTTACCTTTAACTGGAAGGTGCAGACCTTTATCATGAATTCCCGAATTCACTTGACCAAGCCCAAAGTCCAGGTGTTGTTCTATGTTGCAGGCAGGGACTGGGATGACTACAGTGCCATCGACAAGCTGCCCTGTGTGCACATGTTTGCTTTCCATGAAACCCAGGAGGTACGTGGTACTTGCCAGCTGAGGGGGGAGCTGGGACTGTGTGTGGCTGAGCTGGAGCCACTGGCCAGCTGGTTCAGCCCACCTAGCGTCGTGCCAGGACGCCAGAGGAATCACGAAGTGTCCGAGGGCACCCCAGTGGAGCTCTACTACGTGCTGCAGTCCACAGACGCAGGGTGCCACTCAGATGAATCCAGAAAGGACAATTTCATCCGCACAAGTCAGGAAGGGCTGTTTGGTTCCTATACTTCAACGCCTTTGAGGAGGATTGGCGGTGTAAGGCTCTACCAGAACCCCACTGAGCCACCTCTTGCTGAACACAGGCTGGATAATAACTTTATGGTCTTGGTGCCAGCCACACCCATGAGGCAGAGGGAAACTGGCTCTGCTTTTATCACTGTGTCAGCCTACTCTCCTGTGGAGATGTTTACTCTCAGGTAAGAACATATTTCTTTCTGTTGTTCAATAAAATGTCTTACTGAAGAGTTTTTCTGTCAGTCTCACATAGTGAGGTTCTGCAGCCAGTGTCTCTTGACTCCCGTGTTATCCTTTCAGTATATTCCATCTTAAAAATCTGGACATTATTCTTAAAAAACATTAATAAGGCCTGGTGTCACCTCACTGAAACACTGGAACAGCTGGAACATAGCAGAATCGGTTTTCCTTTCTCCTCGCTCCCTGCTCGTTCCATCTGTTCTTCTCGCCCTCCACAGTCACCCGTGTTGGGTTTCACTTCAATATAGCTGTTCTCCATTTTCTGTAATTTTCTTAAGTCAAAAATAAAATAATGATTGATTTCAGCTTATCAACGCCACCTGTTAACCGAGGTAAGCAGTAATTGCTCTGCTTCTGTACTCAACTGATCAAATCATTATTGATTGCGAAGTCAGCTGGCAACATTAATGTAGCAGACAGTCTAACGACGACGACTTCATTTTGTGATTGGCTGCACTGGGATACAGAATAAATGACTGGAAAGAGTTTGAGGAGAGTCGTCCTCTTTCATGACGGTATTTCTACAAGAAAAGGTGCCATGTAGCTAACAGCTCCTTGACATTTGTGGTCAAATTAATTCATTGATCGTTTTTTGTGGCCATGTGAGAAATGTAATGTGATTTAACCCTTTTGTGGGTGAAACCTTTCACCAATAGAACCAAAGGAGTTTGTGGTTCAGGCCAAGAAACAAGCTATACCAGGCTTTACAGTTACAGTTTTTTGTTGTTGTTGTTGTTGTTCTTTTACAGTGACTAGAAGAATTCATGCTTACATTGTTACTCACAATTAATGTCATCATTACACATTGTTCATTATTTTTCCTTAAAAGAAACCATTACATTGATTAATTCAATCCCAGAGCAGCTCACTACACTACTCGTTGTATTTTGCATTGCTCTGTAAAATGACCTGAAATGCAGTCACATAATTGTAACAGTATAAACCTGAGGCTACAGTCCCAAATGCCGACACATAATCCTATCCTAATGAGGGCATACATACAGTCTTTTTTATGTTTATGCATGAACACAAAAAACAACGTACAGTAAAGATGAAATCAGGACCAAAGAGACTTTAAGGTCATCGCACAATGATTGCACTGCAGTGCTGCAAGTCAGACTGCTCATCATAGCTTTTGTTAGCTGCTGAAGATCAGGATCTGGGTGCTGGGTTGGGGTCAGCTTTAGCATCACTCTGGGTTGTTGGCTAGCTTTGTGTTAGCATGTTGTCTAACGCAAGTTAGCAGTATATAGTTGTTTCTGTCTTGGATTCAGGACTTTATCGTCATGCTCTTGTGCTTTCGTGCATTAAAAATAAAAGTAATGACCTAGTAAAAATAATACAAGAATTGAAATCAGCTAAAGATGTAAAGTGATTACAATAAGACATTTTGTTGGAACGCATCACTTTCAACATTGTTATCACCATATCCATAAAAAACTTTTTAAGAATGATTTCAGTCAAACATGAGCCTCGTTTGTGTTTTGTCTCATTTTAGGCAAATCAGTTTAAAACTATACAAAAGTAATAAAAAGTTGAAAAGGTTCCTCTAAGGTTCCTTCACTTCCTCTAAGGATCAGTTTAGTATTTGGGACATTATCTTCAGCATTAATGTGTGTTTGTCTGATGAATATTGTCAGGATCAGTATATTGTCTTGTCCATAATTTTTGTTGCCTTTTCTTTTTCTTTTGAAGGATTAAACAGTAAAATATCATCTGTAAACCTCAGAAATAATATAATATTAACAGAAGTAGATTTACAGAATTCTCAGTTCCTTTGTTAAAAAGTTGTTTTAACTCACCGACATGCTGTTTATTAAAAATGTTTACATTTAATTTTGTCGAGAGCTCACAGACTAAAATGTTAGAAGGGTTGTTGATTGCACATTACTGTTAATATGAGGCATAAGGTTCATTTGTGCTAGTATTTTTGCAATGTTAGTCATTACAAACTTTTTTGCCCATGAAACATGGCTGATTTTTTGGCAGTGCCAGCTTTCACAAAAAAAGTATATTTTTAGGTACCATGTACTTTAGGACAGAATGAGGTGGATAATTTATGACGATATTGCTTCACGAAGAACAGATCTGGATGCTGGTCTTTTAGGTGCTTTGCTGAATTTAATCCCTTGGTCTGAAAATCACGACATAATCGCTTAAATATCACCTCATTTTATCAATTATCATCCCTTGGTCACCCACATCATCCCTCCATGCCTGACTCTACCTTTCTTACCCACGTCAAGGACAGAGCTACTGCGAGAGTTGCATTTGTGGCCATAAGACTAGAAAACTTGTAGGTGTATGCTGCCTCCGCCTGTTCAGAAGAGCTGTAACCTTCACTGCCTACAGTATTAAAAAATACAAGTGCCATTGTGTTTTCAGAATTTCTATTGAAAAAAGTTAAAGGAAGGTAAATACCAGTTCTGGTGACATCCCAATTCATCGTGGTGTCATCGAAATTTCTTCAAGAAAGCAAAAAAAAGTTTATTTCCTAAAATGTTTTCCACATTTGTTGTGAGTCTGTGTGAGTAAACTGACATGTTGCTGCAACACAATACCAGACTTGTTATATACAGTGCCCTTCCAGAGCAGACTGAAATTTTAGCTGCGGGAAGCTTTGAGATCAAAACGAGACAATGAGCCCCTCTCTGAGCTATCGTTTCAAGATATTTATATGACAACAGCACATAAACCGAACTGAAAAGAAAGCGAGCAAAAACAGTTGTGTGTTAACGAACCTTTAGACGGTACACTTCATAGCCTATACAAGGTATGAATTATATGCTGTGTAAAATGAACTTCTATGTTATAATAGATATATTATAGTTGTTTTTATTTCATCTTACCACAACCTCATAACTTATTTTCTAGCTAACCACATATATCTTCAGTAAGTGCAGGAAGAGCCGGGTTATCTCTCAGAAATGCAGTGACTCAGTGAAGCTGCTGATAGGTACTAATTACAATGAACAGATGAGACAAAATGATTTAGATAATTAACATGTGATGCAAATGAGGATGCCATTAATTAAAATGCATGTCCATTAGTGTAATGACTGAAGGCGATCTTAATCACACTGGTTTAGAACATTTATAAACCTCCAGAGATGCTCTAACAAGGGGTCAAACCAATTCATCAAACTATGTAAAAAGGAAAACAAACTAGGTGGAACGCAATATTAAGATGAAGCGTACCGATACTTATATCAAGCTGTAGCACTCTTATTGTGCACTAATAAAAACAACAATTTCCCGAGTTTACAACAAATATGCACAGAAGATGTTTTAGGGCCAGAATTGGAGCTGAGGTAAACAAGTTAACGGCAGCTTGCATTGTTTAGTTTTAACAAGCCAAAGAAAATTTCCAGACTTGCCCTTCTCGTGCTTGATTTAATCGCCTACTACTTGTCCTGAAGTGATAAGCATTAAACTTTCTTTTTCCGAACTGCGAAAGTCTGAATGAGTTCTTTGATCAGTCAAATGAACAGGCCAGGCTGCCCGCAGAGGCAGTGCCTGTGGTGTTTTTTTTTTTTTATTTGGCAGCGTTACGCATGCCAGGCCCAGGTTGGCCATCTGAGAGCGACAGATATGAAAAGGCCTCTGTGTGGTCCTAGGTGATAAGGCTGTCCTCATACATGCATTTGTTAGGACACTTAATCGCCAGAGCGAGAAGACTTTGATCTCTATATTCACAACATCATTATCATTTGTGTACTACGCACTTCTATGTCAGCCATTGTTGGCTGTATCCACGAATGCAGAATGAGCTTATGATCGTGTGAAATTAGTCAAACAGACCCTCGGCTCTATGTTAGTTTAAAATGTTTATTAGATCCCCGCTCTTTAAAACCAAAATCCGGGGGTTAGTTCTGCATGCTCATAAATTTATACGCACTATTTGCACAAAAATCCTCTTCTTCTCAATGGACATGATGAAAAAGGTCAGATTTAAATGAAAGTTGAAATGGTCATTGAGCCTTCAGTCATTCTTTCCTCTTCTCCAATTCAGTTTTCACCTTACTTTGCTCCATTATGCTGAAAGGTTCACACTGTGATAGATATTATGCAAAGAAAGCTAATTTGGAATATTCTTAATAGCCAATCATCCGGCCAATTTGTTGCATTGTGAATTCACAGCAGGGTATGGCTTGCTGGGGCATTTCTCTGTTGACATGCTACTTTTAATTTGACGGGTTCTGATTTGATTTGACCTCCTCTGTGTTAATAGGCTCTGTCACTCAGGAACTGGAAAGTTTTGCTTATTTTTATTGTAGCTTACTTTCCTCAAACGCAGACAGATTTCGATGTGGAGCATATCGTCGCTACTTGTAGTTACTATCATCAGTCATCCTGGCATGAACACATTTCTATTTCCTGTCTCCTCTCCCTTTGATAAGCCATCATCCACTGGAAAAAAAATAAAAAGGTTTAAATGTCAAATGAAAGAGAAAATTGCCTGAATTATTCTAGAAAAAGACCATTATGGCTAACATTTTAAAATCCATTATCACCATCTTACATGCACAAGGTGGAGGTATCTAGTTTGGAGGCCACCATGTTTAAATAATATTCCAGGGGCAGTGCAATTTACTCTGGAATAGAAGAGTCTTTACCAAATTCTCCTTTTAATTTGATGAACTGTTGAATTAATAAAAACATGCATCATCCTTGAAAAAAAAGAAATGTAAAAATTGGAAACTACCCATCCTTGGACAGCTGACATTTTTGTGAAAATATTTAACCACTTAAGGTTCAGTTAGTACCATACAAGTGCTCCTTTTAAAATTTTGATTAATGTACAAGAGACTTGAAAAAAGGAAGTTAAAGCAGAGCAAGCACAAAACTGCAGTTCCTGTTGTGGCCACTTGAAGCAGGCTCCCAATGCATGTCAATGCCCATAGACTCCCATGTTACAATGCACAAATTTAGTGCCTTACAATCATTTTTACAGTCTATTGTTTCCATCACTATGAATAGTTCATGATATTTACGAGGGATGAATTTTTAATTTATAGCTCATCCACCTGGATACTAGAGGTAGGGGCATGGCCACTTTAATTAACAGTTCCTCTAGATGTCTGCTAGACCCCAACTGTCATGTAATGCAGAGATTGGGAACTCAAATGTGTGCAGGCACGCTTAAAGAACAACAAAACCCCAAACTACAATAGCAAAAAAAACAGCCCTTTATTAGATGTCCAAAACATAAATCAGCCTGTAAAATCCATCTATTAAAAAAACAAACATGAGGTGAAGCAACAGGATGAAAGATTAACATACGCTGAGGTACTGAACAGAGGAACAACAGGACTATATGAACTCACACACTGAGGGCTAATTGGGTTTACACACAGCCGGGGGAAACAAGACACCGTGGCATCATCTCAATCACAGGGGAGGAAAGAAAAGCAGATACAAGACACAGAAGACAACTAACCAGCAGTTAGTTTAACAGGAATCAAGAAATGATAACTAGCAAACTCAGACAGAAAAGTCAACTTAAAAAGGGACAAAAACATAAAGAAAACACAGATGGGGAAAAACAAAATGAAGGAACTATTAAACTGTAAAATAAAAGGAACTAACACACAAAGGTAAGCAAGCAGAAATGTAACTCTGAAAACTCAAAACTCTCTCTGAGTGTAACCCCACGACCACCACAGGACAGGACCCCCAATAAATGAAGGTAATGAACATAATATTTCTGACATATTTGTAATGTTGATGCATTTTTATTTGAGTCATCCAACAAACATATTTAACTGTGGGCTGTGTATGTATGTTATCAAGCAGTTATTTAGCTCTAATGTGTGTTAGCAGATATGTTCGTCTCTGCTGAGCACCAATATGGTTTATGGATGCAATTTGCAAGCTAAGTGTGCTCATCCAAATGTTGTAAACTGTGGCACGGAACAGCTAACATGACAGCGGTAAAAATGCTGGTGCTAACGCATTAAAATGTTGGGTCCAAAACCAAAGGGTGGCATCACAGTGGCTACAATCTCTTCTTAAAAGTTTATATAGTGTACACAAATTTAAATGAAATTTTAAAATCTCAAACCACATCAGTTCTCCCAGCTCGGTTTCAAAATATTGAAATACTCCCTGGTGAGATTTGTCCCAATTTGCGGGAGAATGATAAAGAAGAAGAAGAAGCAACAGCGGCTGAAACAAAGACTACCTACTTAATTGTTAACATGCTTCAAAAAACATTTTGAATGTCAATATTTTAGAGGTGCTTTAATATAGATAAATGCCATAAGACATGCAGCTGACACAGCATTAACTTTATTGTGTTCAAACAAAGATTGAGGTAAAAAAAAAAATGTAATTGAAAGTAATAGGCAGTAATTAGAGACTGCGGAAAGAAATCTGAAAAAAAAGTAGAAGCACTATAAACACAATTACAGGGAGACGGGTCTGACTGCTGCTGAACAGTTTTCTGGGTGAAACTCTAAGTGGCAGTCATGCTGCTGTATCTCATCAGACGTTGTAAGTCGTCATCCAGCAGAAACCTATTATTCCACAAACCCATTTGAGTAAATGCTAGATTGCTTTTTCATTACACCATAAGCCATTATTTACACCAAGCTTAAAAGTTTACTCTACATGCAGCTACTTCATTACCAGATGATATAAAGGTAGAGATTTTAACTCCTCAACGGGGTTTAAGATGTATTGTGGATGTTAATTGATATAATCAAAGAATAGGTTGTTGTGAACAAAGATGGATTAAGCAGGATTAACTATTTGATTGCTATGGATTGCATAGCTGTACGCCTGCTTTAGCGTGCCCCCACTTTGTTAGGTTTGGGAGAGAAACTGTTTCAAATCATATTCCTTTCTCGCGAGGCTGTTTTATCATGAACAGCAGTCGCTCTTTGCAGTGTCTTAAAGACATTTGTGCACACTAGCAGCCTTTTGCAAAGGAGAGCCAAATGAAAGAAAAGACATTGAAAAGGCACTTTAAACTCATTAAATTTAACATGCCAGTAATGTATAAGATGAAGTCATTATCATAATATGTTTTCTGCCATCACTGTGCAAGCTACTTAGTTTGTTAGGTGTCAGTGATAATTCATCATTATCTCCTAGTATTATATGCTTCATATGCAAATCAAATGCAATGAAGGAAATTATTTTAAAGGATATTTTCCTGCTGCAATCTCCAGCGATATAAAGTGAGAACCCAGAGCACAAAAGGAAATTGCTCTATTTTCTGGCTTGGTGCAATGCTGCCGTGCAGCACGAGTCACTGTATGGTGAGGGCTATTACATGTACATCGTCCTCCCTGCTGGACTCTGCCATTATTTTACAAAAAAAGATTTTGTCGATTTAAGTGACACTTTTCCTGAGAGCAAAGCTTCTTCGGTACACAAACACTCATTCTCATTTCTTTCCATGTAACATACTGCTGTAATTCAGGAACAAAGGATCACACACAGACACAACTGGTGATGGATTGGGGATGTATTATTAACACTGGAGTGGAGACTGGGGCTTGTCTGCTCTTTTCGTGCAGCGTTTACTGCAAAGTAAGCAACAACTGAGCGTGACTGCATGTTGACCAATGCAAGACGTAGCCTCACTTCTTCCGAAAGTAACAGCTGCTATTATTCTTCTCCTTCTCAAACTTGCAGTCTTCAACCTCCACTGACATTGAGTCAAGCGAATCGAGGCACTCACTTGAGGCAATTATAAAATTTTTAGTGCACCTTTCTCCGGGCTTTGTACAACTTTTTTTCAAACAGGCACTAGTACTTCAGAACACGTGTAAGATGTGTAACATGGGAAGAAGTTCCCATTTAATACAAAGAGAAAAACACCTATTGCATGAATATCTAAAAATAAAACAGCAGTGGTACAATGTGGTTTGAAATTAATATTTAAAGGAGGAAAAGAGTTCAGAAGGGCGTGCCTCACATAAAATCTTAGCTTGATGGATGAACTATATTTTTCATGGAGACACCATAGAAGAAATCAGACAGGAATTGGTGTGATAGCAAATTTATTAGACACCAAGCATACAACTGACGCTGAGTGCAGACTTTAAATAATCAAAGATAAGCAAATGTTACTAGTTTGTTCTAAGAGAATTGCATCATTATTACAGTTTTGTCCAATCAAGAACTTATATCTGTCAAAGTTAATATGAAATGCTTCAACTTGAGGAAGAGGTTTCCCTAAAAGCTGATACCCAAAAACCTTCTTTGGGTATCAGTGCTGTTAAATTGGCAGAGACTTGTGCAAAACCAGTAGCAGAGACACGAATTGTCATCTGTGCAACCACAAATATTGTTGCATTTGTTACATTTGTTACCTGCGCTTTCTCTGTGTGGCAGCTGGATTACAAAAGGGTGTTGTGACTGCTTCGTGTGCGCCTGTGCGTGTTGCACAGATGTGCAGGTGTGTACACTGAGTACACACGGCTGAATGTCTCAGCTGTGTGCCAGGCAGATAAACACCGCTGATCTTCTGCATGCAGTTTGTTTAATAGTGTGCCTCCTGTGGAGAACATCCTACCAAACATTTGTTTTCGAACAGATTTCAATAAAGCTGTCAGCGATTTTGCAATAACACTGGGCATCCATTTGTGCGTCTGTGTGTGAACAGGAGTGCCTCCGTGCGCGTTTGTGCTAGTAGGCGAGTGCTCGTGCCTGCAGAGACGTGTTTGCGTGCGAGCACCCTGCTATGCTCGCACCGTTAATACCGAAAGCTCCACGAGTGGCTGCGATGGAATCAATTTGCATCTTCTTTAAAAGGCAGTGCATCAGTGAACAAATTACCTACCATCACGCTTCATTATGTGTACTGATGGACAACGGCGACTAATGTATGCAAGAACCAGTGGCCTAAAATATCAGCTGTGGTGGGATTGAGTGTACAAAATCATTATGCCGAAAAGAGTTAAAAACCTGATCTGAGGTAGGCTATTATCCAAAATACTATCTTTGAAAGAGTGGAAGGTAGGATTTAATTTTCCAAAAGGCACAATTTCCTTGTATTACATTTTCTACTACAAAATTTTAAGAGTAAATGCAACCTTTCTGGAAATAAAAGACAAACATCCAGTACTCCAAAGTGGCATTGACCAAGTCCAGTAAGTCGCACACAACTCAGTCAGAAATAAGGCCCCAAAACAGCCCATGAGATACACAAACATAATGCTAGGAAGCTTTGAAGAAGTGATAAGAACAAAGACAATATGACAAAAGACAGTCACATATTACACATATTATTACGGTATTATGCATATTATTATTATTTGGTCAATATGACTGGAGAACAGCTATGGTATTAATAAAGGTTAGACTATTTGAAACATTTGAAAGCTGGAAAAATGTCCACTGTGCCATTAAGATATAGGAGAATGTGATGGATTATTCTGCAATGAGTGCTTTTTCTTCGCTCTCCTCTTTTCACTCTCTGTGTTTACTCTGCATTTAATAATTAGTTATTAATCTCTGGCTTTGTTCCACAGTGTGTCTTTTGACCCATCTCCCTCCACTCACACCCTACCAGTCGTGGCTGATGACTTGCTGAGTGTGGTTCTGCTGGAGGTTTCTTCCTGTGAAAAGGGAGTTTTTCCTTCCCACTGTTGCCAAGTGCTTGTTCATAGGGGCTTATCTGATTGTTGGGGTTTTCTCCGTATTATTATATTACAATATAAAGCACCTTGAGGCGACTGTTGTTGTAACTTATATAAATAACATTGAATTGAAATCATTCATTCTTTAATGATCTGAGAGCAAGTACAAAAGAAAAATGAAAATAGAATTCAAACACAGGCTTAAATTAGGCTCAGTGTGAATTTGATATGAAGCCCACAAGTACAAAAATTTGATCTGTTTTAGGATCATATTAAAGCTTGAAAGACAATCAAACTGTTATAAAACTGTAAATAACAGGAAACAAGAAATCAAAGAATGAGGTCATGTACTGGAGTCTGCCTTTATTACTGATGCTCACTGGGGGAAACACAAGGACTTTAGATGTTATTGAAAACTTTATGCCCTCTTACTTATCTTCCAGGAATAGTGACACTGTTGAGATGTGATGCTCACAGTGTTGTCTGTAATGTGATTTGCGATGACCCCAATGGAGGTCGCGGGCTAAAACGAGTGTCTTTGAGGAATAAAGTTGTTCTTTATAATACAAGCATTGCTGTAGCTTTAACCTCCCTGGGGCCACAACTGTCAGAACTAAGACGCAAAGCATTGTTTCTAATTTTGATTTTGTATTTCAAAAACATCACAATTTCTGAAATTCCAAGGTTTGTATCTAAGAAAAACTGTCTCATATTAATTTACAAGGATATAAAAAGTGAAAAAAGAAGCAGTTGCTCATACTTGAGGGGCCGGGACCATGGAAATTAATTTACTGTAAGCTCGTCTTCACTTTATCAAGCGGTTCGCATGGGACAAAAGTGTCAGGATATTTGCTTCTAAATGTCTCTGTATATTAATTTGCACATTAACAGAGTCACTGATTCTCTTAAATCTTCATACTACAAACAATACACTCTGGAGTAAAGACAGATAGAATCGCAAGTCAGGTCCTCTTAAATCATGCTGCATCAGCTCCAGGCTTGTAGCTGCAGAACACTAATGGCTGAAGAGAAAAGTCTCAATAAAACAGAAATAAATGAGCCTTCACTGGGGTTGAGAAATAAAAAAGCAGCGGGAGGCCTCCCTCTTTTTGCGTAAGACCCCAGCGTGCAGACCAAGGTACTGGTCACATGCTCATATCAGATTCATTATAGTCCAATCTCATTTGAAAGCCATCATCCCCAGCTATAAACAGGCACTGAATCAGCAGCTGCTGGGGTGCTTCTGCAGGGGAGAGCATGTGATGAAAGAATAAGAAAATGCCTTGTCATTTGTTGGCAGGCATTGAAGCCATAAGCCATTTTCCTAAAACAGCTTATCCATTTGAAAGTGGAAGAAAGAATTACTCTGGGGAACAGATATAGATGATTAAGACGAAACGCATCTGAGAAAAGGACTTCAAACATGCATTAAATAAATCTTGTCAGACGTCTCTGCGTTGTTATGAGTAATTTCTTTGTAGTTTGTTTATATTTAGCCTGTGAGTGTTTTGGTGTTATTTGGCAGCCGACTACAGGTAACGTTCGCGTTTCCAGTCGGGTAATAGCATCAGCAGCAGAGTCCTCTTTGGAGGCGATGATACGCGAAAAAAGTAGAAATAAAATAAAGAAAGAATGTTAACAAAGAAAGAATAAACTACCCCGGTGTACAGCTCTTGTGAATTTAAAAGAGCTGATTTATTTTCATGTAGTAAAGAGTCTCCTCGTGTGTTCAGTATGCGTCGCAGCGGGTGCTACAAGGTGTCAAACATCGCCCCATCTTGTGCTGAGTTTGCTGATTTAAAATTTGGCTCATTAAGTTTTCTAGATTTTTATTAGCTTGTAGAGAGTCTGGCCTTGGCTTGGTGAGGTTCTGTTAACAAACACAGCTGCCAAAAGCTGGGCACACCGAGAGGCAGCAGCAGAGCAGAGGGATATTAAACTCTAGCATATACACCCCATTGTTCCCACACTGCTCCATGGGGGGGGCTCCTATTATCTGTCTGGGATCCTTGTGACGGCTCCCTTACTGAAAATACAGGGTTGTAAACCCACGAATGGCTTTCATATATTGACCATATACCACTGGATGTGTGATGGGATTACATCATATAGTTTTGGTTTTTTTTACACTGCATGTGTTTATTGCCCAGTAAAACTTGTTTAGAAGGAAACATAAATGTATAGTAAAGAAACAGCAGCTTTTTTAAAGACACAGTATTTATAAAGCTCCAAGATATAGAAATCTCTACAGCATCTTCTCTGCCGGTGTGCGCACAGTTCCACTTTCAACCTTATAGTGTCCTCTGTGGACAAATCCATGGCCAGCGCAGGTCCGGATGGAAGAAAGGAGTTTCTCTCGATTTATCATCATCTGATTGTTGGTATATTTTGCAAGGAGGTAGCAGTTATTGGGTTGGGAGTCACATAATCCAACAACCTGTTTTTTCCACAGGGAGCATCAATCCTGTGTAGCTGCGTGTGGCCAGACAAATACTCTGAGATTGCGTAATTGCAGGGCTTTGCTGGTTGCCTCGGGTGTTTGTGGAGCCCATGCAAGAATCATATAATGGGCTTTGAGATGTCTCTCCGGTGTGCATTCAAGATCCTATCACAACATGTGCCTCGATATGCTACTGCCTGTACTATAGACAGTCATTGGCGGCTATAAAATAAGCAAATTTGTCTTGTTTAGTTACATTTGTCCCAGTAAAAGCAGGGCAAATGTAGCGAATAAACAGAAGAAAGAACCAAAGGATTCAGGAAATAGCCTCCTGACAATTAAGACATAAATATCACACCCTAGACTTTATGTTAGACTCTGTTAGCGAATAAATTTATGCTTGTGTCTCTTTCTGTTCAAATCACTGGTTACATTTGTAACCGCCTTGTCCAAATGTTACTTGTAAGACTAGCATGTTATTTGGATGTCGATGAATACGAAATACATTAAAGCTCACAATAAAATATCCTGCTGGAAGGCTAATAGAGGCCAAGCTCTCACTACTGATGAATATATTGACAAGAACAGAGCCTCAGAGATCACAATACATTTCCCGCTCCCTACATTATACATGCAGCGGTAATTATGTCTTTGTAGAATGACTGAATTAAATTACAATTATTCCTTCTATCTGTTATTCAGTCCTAATTAACTGGTAGGTTTTATTCAATCCACTGTCTTTTACTTAGACTTTCCTTTGCCCCTCACAATTTTATTCCCTTCTAAGCGCAAACATGATCAAAGCAGTTTTCTTATAATTAATTACAGTCTCTAAGCTAGGGCCCCACTTTAGCCTGTAGTTTCATGTTTAATTTAGGGTCAGTAACTCGTAGATTCTTCCAAGCGCACAGTAACAGTTATCTATATTCAATTCTAACTTTAATCTTGTAAACTAAATTATATTGGTATTATTAAGAAGGATTTAAATGGCATCGAGAGGCACACTCACCTCTGACCACATCCGTTATATAGCACACTTATTGTAATAAGATTCGACTAAAAGATCGTGCATTCATTACCCTGATGATGACCCCAGAAATATAGCATATAACACCCAAACCTTATCTCTTTGGCTCAGTTTGACTGTATTGTCCATTAAATTGCGAATGATGCTCAGCCTATTAGCGGTCGGGAAGTACAGAGATATGATTTAATGCTGTTTCTTGGAGGGAACACAATAAGACTAAATTGAATGGTTTCCTTATTCACTTTCACGGACTTTAATGTGCCCTTAAAACTCTATAATTGGCACTGTAACTGGTCATATTATATCCTCCCTGACACTTGTAGCCACTTGTTCGTTGACAATGGCTAATTATCTCACATAGTTGCATTCTGGAGGTTGTGGGATGTAAATAAAAAGTAGTCAGCAGTTAAAAACATGGTGATTCTCAAGGACTGTTTCACTCCTCTGTACTTCAAACTTCCAGATAAGAAGAGACACTAGTAAAAATTATAGGACTATCCTTCCACTTTGTATAAGGAGTAATTTAATCACTATTAGTAGTCAGAAATTTAAAAGACTTAAGGCCATATTATTGTGTGTGGATGCTTTAATAAATTATTTAGAAGCCTTAATTCGAAATAGCCCCCATGACAGTATTTTCTTAAAGGATTTTTTAAAGTAAGTGAGATGAGAAGATCAATGAGACTTTCATGTCTTTACACCAAATCTGATGCTAGATATCTTAGCTTAGCTCAGCACGGGTGGAAAGTGCTAGCTCATCTCTGCTCAGAGATAACAAAACACTTGAGCTCATTAATTAGGAGAGTATCCTGTTCATGTAATCCTCATAAAAACAACACATTGTGTTTCAAGCATCTTCCTGTATATCACTATATCCATGGCCTGCATCGAGTCTTGCTTTGGGCTTTTATTTAATCATTATCTTCACAGATGACCTTGAGTTCAGGTTCAGTGGTTTAAGCATTGAACTGATGACACTTTACGACAGATTTATGTATTGCAATGGTGTTACTCCTCAAGCCACAAACTGAGCATTTTGTACACACTAATGTGCAAAACTGTCCTAAGAAAAACACAGAACCAAATGTCCCAAACAATGCAAGTAATTTTAAAGCTAACTCTTAGAATCAGTCAGCTAAAGAGACAAATGTGCCCAATTGCACAGCTTAGATTTCTTTGCCATGGATGGCCTGTTGTATAAATTGTTAGTGATTTGGCCTTTCGGGAGGCATCATGCTGTGCAATGTATGAAAAGCCCAAGGACACTAGCTCTTCTGGGACTGAAATAATCACCGTCTGCTGTTTTTTTTGATGTGTTAATTTAATTCCAAAAAGCACTTGAAGTCCAGCCAAAAGGCAAACAGGGACACTTTACATTTATTTTGTGTTGATTTTTCTATACTTGTGACAGTAAAACCTGCACCGTTTTTGCTGTCTGCTGCACTTTATTGTAAAACTTTGCATGACTTACCTGGTTTTATCTAGCCCGGGCAGAAGCGTTGCAGTTTTTAGGGTGGATGTGCCTCCATTACCCTTTTTTATGATCTTCATATTGGATTTCTATAGGTCAAAAAAAATAAATAAACGGTTTGCACATAATGTCTGTCCCAATTCCAATGACTACTGTGCAAAATCGTGCTGCCGGAAAGCACTTCATATGTATTATTTACACAGTTCGCCCCCACAATGTGCCGCAATTAGTGTGTATCTGGTTGATCCAGAGATCAGGAAAGTCAAATGTAGCAGCAGCTCTGCTCTGTACAGATAGAAGCGCAGCCCCCTGTGATCACAGCCCCCTGTCACAGGGGCACGGGCCCTCCTCCTCAGATCCGCATCAAATCAGTTGTGTCAGACACAGTGCCATTATGCTTCCATACAGTAGACAGATTTTCCCCTCTTCCTTTCTTGCTTATAGCTGCTTTGCAGTGGGAGTACCAAGCATGTTCTGAATGCCTAATACTAATCTGTCCTGACATTCAAATTATAAGATCAGTTTCTACACGTATGTGTGTGCTATACAGCACCATGCAGTTGTTCTGACACCATGCACTCAAACCACCACTCAGACTCATGCACTGTAGTCCTGTCTTAATTAGGATGCCAGAAACCCTTTGTGTTAAAATGCAGTTCACATGTTTTAATTAAAAATGAATCAGAAACACTTGCAAATCCTGACTTATTGTCTAGTTTTTCCATGTTTCCATAGCTACCAAGTCATCTCCAACCAGGAAGTAAAATGGGATTCAGAGCTATTCTTTTTTTGTGACCACAGACTAACCCATTTGTTCAAAAAGCAGCTCCAAGCCTGACTTGAAAGAATCTGGAGTATCAAATGTCAGGAGGGGGGCACGAACATCTGAATAAAATGTCATAACAATCTTTCTAAATCTTGTTGAGATGTTTCAGTGTAGTATCCCTCCGTAGAGCCATGACTGTACTGTAGAATGACTTAAAATTGTTTCCTCTGCTCCATTATTAGTGAAGGAATTGGTCCCCATCATGGGAAGCTCCGTGCTGACTTATTTAAAACGTGACAAAGCTCCTGCTCAGAGGGCCACATCGGCTGCATGATAAAGGAAATCTGCAATACGTCTTTACCTCCTCAAATCAACAGCGGTGTTGCTGGAGAGCAGCGGTGACTTGAGGAAAAAATATGTCATCAAGGAAGACGAGTGTTCATACAAGCTGCCTCAGTGATTAAAATGACAATCTGTTTGTGCTCACAGCTTGATTGCTGGCAGTCTGTAGCTTCAGGGAGCTTCGCCCAATCTTTAGTTATCTGTGAATTCTCCACAGTGAAATTTGTCGAGTCTATATTTCATTAGAACAGCTCAGGTCCTTAAAAAAGGCCTTACAACAAGGCATTCTTGTTTTGCTGTTGTTGATTTGTCAGGCAGAGCTGGGTTTGCGATCTTGCATTATGTGCTTAATATGCTTAATTTACTATAAAGCTTGGTAACATTTACCATAACAATTCTTAATAAATGGTAGGTGCATAGTTAACAACATTTTATTTTTAACAATCAATTTGCTATAGAAGTTAGCTGTTTGTAAGCCACTCTATAAAATTACTTAGTTGTTATTATAAACTTAAAACTGATATTTTTAAGACTTTGCAAATGGTTAATAAATTGATGCAGTGCATCTATAAGAAGGATGTGAACAATAAGTTTTATGGGTGTTTGGGTATGTGTTTTATCTCACATATCTCCTGGAATTATGCTCACATGCCTCCTGTATGTTTGGCTTTGTTGATTAATTTAATATATCATCAACCTGCCAGGGATTCCAGATGAAATTTAGTCTCTGTGACTAAATTTACATGCAGCATCCCTTTTAAATCAGCATAAATATAGAATGATCAGTAATCTCTGACAAGTAATTACCAAATATGTTATATAAGATGTGAAGTGCGATATAGTTCAGAAACATTAGCATTAATATAAATTATTTAGTAAACATTGGCAAAATTGCTTAGAATAAAATAACTATTTAATAGTTTATCTAACGGTGATTTGTAGGAGGCAGATTGCATGTCATCCAGTAACGGGGGGTGGAGCTCAAGAGGTAGAGCAGGCCATCTACTGATCTGAAGGTTGATGGTTCGATTCCTGGAGCCAGTGTAAATACATCCCAAATATCCCTGAGAAAGATACTAACCCCAAGTTACTCTCTGAGTAACTACTTTCTTCTATGCTTTTTAAAAAAGCATAGAAGAAAGTGTGAAAGAAAGAATAGGTAATAAGGTAATGATAAGGTAATAAGAATCAGTTCGTTTACCATACGCCAGCTACAATACCAGTGAGAGGTGGGATACACCCTGGACACGTTGCCAGTCTATCACGGGGCTACCACAGAGAGACAGACAACAATTCACACTCACATTCACACCTATGGGCAATTTAGAATCAGCAGTTAACCTAATCCCACCAATAGCATGTTTTTGGACTGTGGGAGAGAGCCAGAGTGTCTGGAGAGCACCCACGCAAACACAGGGAACACATGCAAACTCCTCACAGAAAGCCCGGCCAGTTGATGGAGTCGAACTCAGGACCTTCTTGCATTGAGGCAAACCACTAGTGCCAACCACCGTGATAAATTGCATTGCCACAAAACTGTTGCTTCACATCCTGCTTACTTGACTAACTTCTAATCTGAGTTTATATAGAGGCGGTTATTATAAAGTCTTATCCACTTACAAAGGAGTTGTAAGTGTGTGTGTGTGTATGTGTGTATCAAGTGTACTATTTTAATCAGCCATTTCCTCATTCGTTCACTCCCCTGATGGAAATGGAGCAGAAATCTACATTATCAAAATGCAAGCTGCCTTCCTTACATTTCATCCTCTTCCTCCTGTAATAACCTTTGGAAGAAACTGTTATTAACCTGAAGAGACCCTGTTCTTGTAAAAGGAATATGGAGGTAGAATGTGAAATGACTTAAAGATTAGATATGCCAGGAAGTCACACAGGGATAATGTAATATTTGGCTTGAACTTGCAGTGTAGTGCTTGGGCTTCTTGTTTAAATGAGTGATTTGATGGAGACGTTGTGCCTCGCCTTTGCTGAACAGTATATCTTGATAATGCAAACATGCTTCCCGAGTATAAATTAAATGCTCCTCTTCTTGCATCTTACTGCGCTGGATCTACGTCTGCCTCGGTGTTTACAGCTCGCCTCTACCCCAACACCTCGGGATTTGACCACTCAGATGCTGAACTCTGGCATTTTACATGCACTTCTAGATTTGGTTATGTTATTCAACTGTCTGGCATTTCCAAAGGTCACAACCTTTACTTGTTCATTTGGTGCTTTTGATGTCAGTGTTTCTGTGTTCAACATGAGTTTTCCCAGGACAGATGTCAGAGGTATGGGCCTTGTTAGGGCAGCAGAAGGGGCTGATCGGTACGACTGATCAATCCTCAGCAGGTCCTGTGTGATCTTTTCTGCCTCTCACTCCCTCCTTTAACTGCCAAGCCTAATCAATGCACCAGTGGTTCATCCAAGACAGAAGTAGAGAATTAAAGGTCCAATTGTGGCAAGATGTGCAAATCAGGGGCCATAAGAAGAGAAAACACCAAATCGCTGATCCCAGTCTTCTCCCTCAAAAATTCTAAATTCTGCACCTCGGACCTTTACACCGTACTCTACAATGTGCGCCTTTCCTATAGAGAGCAGACCTGTCCTGTATGGTGTGTATTTTCCATGGAGAGACACTGAGAATATGACAGGTCCTCCTGTAGCATTAGGCATTATCTGACAGTGGGGAAAGAAAAGCAGAGCAAAGTGGTTGGTCTGAGTGGCTAAAGACTGAGTGATGAACCGCGGTGGCCTCTTTCTCTCCTGTGAAAGAAGGCTGGGCTCATCCTGCAGCAGGAAGGTTAAGGATTTATCATTGACCAGAAAATTCAAGTGTGTGTGTGATCAGGGTGGCTGGCCCAGCTCTGGGCTAAATGGAAGACTAATGGATAGAGGGAGCGAGCCTGACGGGCTCTGAGGAGCCCTGTTCGCTCCCCCTCCACCTGTCATCCATCACATTTCCAGCTGATACTGGGAGATAGCTGTGCCACACTGGTGGGAGGGGGACAAAAAGAGCAGGCGGAATGAGGGACAGCACCAGCTGGACGAGGACAGGGACACAGATGTGACTACTACATGTCTTTAGGAGCAGTCGGTGTTTAGCAGCCATTTTCATCCCCAGATGGAGGAAAAGAGAAGCCTGTCTGTTTGGGGAAGGATGATACCACAGGCTGTGCTCAAACTACAAGTACTCTAACAAGACTAAGTTGACAATCAGTGCACTCAAACAGCATTCAGAGTACATCTTCAGGGCTAATTAGATTTTTCAAAATATCAATGAGCTGTTTGTATTATCCCGCAACACCTAAATGGATGAAAGAGGCTAAAATGAATGGGAGAGAACGAGGCGAATGGCTTAGTGACTATTAGTATTGAAGCCTATGTAAGTAAATTAGAGCTCTTTGTGTTTTTATCAGTAAAAAGGATATAGTGCCATTTATACAACAGGGTTGTCCTTCCAGCGAGGAAGCTTTATGGGAACCTTTTCACATATCACTGGCTGTCCTTTCTCTTTGGGAGACAGTGACACACACGTGCCCACACACACACACACACATGCACAAAAGCCAGTGAAATGGCTTTTTAAAGTCCTTTTATATCAGCTCAGATTAGAGTTCTTTTAAAACAGATGTCACCGTGAGGGCAAAGAAAAGAGATTATAAATTATTTGATCACCTCTCTACCACGAATCTTTTACCATGGTCATGCCACAGTCCTTAGATTTAACGTCAGAAATAGTATCCCTTCAAAGTTAATGCTTAGCTTGGCTTTTCAAATAAAACAGGGAACAAGTGATTAAAAATCTAGATCAAAAGGAAAGGATTTGATCATGAATTGCAGTCCCATTGTGCAGTGGATGGGAAACTAAAGCATTCTGTTGTTTGGTAATTTAAGAGAATGGTATCTGCCACCGAGCACAAATCAGGGAATATCCATCCATACATGCATCCATTTTCTTCCACTTATCCGATTCTGGGTCGTAGGGAGGCTGAAGCCTAGCCTAGCTGCTGTCGGGCCATGGGCAGGATATACCCTCGATAGGTCACACTCACATTCACACCTACGGGCAATTTAGAATAATCAGTTAACGTACATCAGAGTACACAAAAAGAACAAGCTCACACAGAAATGCTTTGGCTAGATGGTAGATTCATGCCAGTGACCTTCTTGCTGTAATACAACTGTGCAACCCTACCATGGCATGTGCTGATTTTTATTGTATAATATATTTTAGTTAGTGGGGATAGGTTAATTGGATAATCCAAATTGCCACTAGGTGTGAATGTGCGAGTGAATGTGAGTGTGAATGGTTGTCTGTCCCTATGTGTTAGCCCTGCGACAGACTGGCGACCTGTCCAGGGTGTACCCCGCCTCTCGCCCTATGACAGCTGGGATAGGCTCCAGCGCCCCCCGCGACCCTGAAAAGGATAAGCGGAAGCGAATGGATGGATCTAGCTGTCCATAAAAGATTCTAAAGCTATGGCAGAATTACTATAGGCAATCCAGATGATTTTGTATATCTTTACCTGCTTCTTAAAATACAGTTTTTTCCTCTCCTTAAAAACAGAAACTTTGCTCCTCCTCCTTGTGAGTCTTTTGGGAATTTAATCAAGCCTGATTAATTTGGAGGAGCAGGTCTAACTGCTTCTTCATCCAATCAGAAAATCTACATATTTTCACATCAAAGGGTGCTATGACAACACACAAGTGTCAGGTTAATTAGGTTAATTAGCCTAACACTTCAGGTTGATCATTGGTCTCACCTTTGATACCTTGACTAGGCAATCAAAGGAGAATCCGAAAACCTCAAAATGAAGCAATTTCTATATGCAGTCTGAATATAAATCCAGACTAATGCTTGTAATTTAGTGACTGACATTTATCAAGTCTTCTGTGCACTTTCAGCTTATTGCACAATTAAAAAAAACATTTCAGAAAATCTGTGGGGGAAAAAACAAAACATAATTACCGTCTATTTTTGGTTTTGCTTCCAGTACAGCTTCAGCAGACTCTGATGAGAAAAGGAAGTTGCAGAGCTGATGTAAAACTGCCAACTCAGATATTAAAAATGTTTCTTCATGTAATTTCTGCCGCCCACCGGTTTGGACCAAAGTCAGTCTCCCTTCGAGTATTCTCTCCTTCACCTTTTCTGGTTTTCAGTGTATCATCTTGTATGGCGGTGGCTCTTGACACTTTTGTATACTGCGGCTGTTAAAATGCAAATTTCACAGGATTCAGCTTTCCTGTTCTGTCGGCAATTTACAGTATGACGTCCCCATCTCCTTGCCGCTGAGCAGAGATGTGAGTGTCAGCTATATCCATCCTCCTGAGCCTCTGTAAAATACCTTTTTGCACAGACTGCAGCACTGTTCCTTTCAGGCTCTGAGGCACGGCGACCAGCGCTTGTTACAAGCACCTTACTCTTGGGTCTCGAATGTTTTAGGCCCTGACATTGTTTGCACATCTGCTGTATGTGTTTTAAGGTGATGGTAGTTCAGGGAAAACCTTAAGCTGTGCTGTTTCCTAGATGCATTCAGATAGCTGTGATAGCTCATCCCCTGTGTAAACATCGGAGGCTTCAAGACCCTTTACAGCAAGAATAAATCTCAGACAAAACAAGCCCATGAAAGACAGTGGCATGATAGTATATTCATGTCACACTCTATTGTAATGCCAAAATGAACATTATGCAGGGCACCTTGCCACCTTTAGATTGCATACAACAAGGGCAGAGCGCTATCTGGCTGATGTAAAGTTTTTAATGCGGACCTGCTGCATTTATTAGACGTGTGGTGATCGGAGACATGTCTGCCCATTGCAGATGTTCTGATAGAATTGGTCCTTTCCCAAGAGGAAAGTGTCTCCTCAGTGGTAGTTTGTTATTTGCGGCACTAAAATATGCACAGAAGCACTAAGAATACATCTCTTTCTTTGTGGAGTTCCCTGTTGCCGCTGTGTAGAGTTTCATCAAAGATGCTGGAACAACATTGGCATTTTGTAAACACGTGGGATTAATTGTCACAGTCTCATTAACTCACAGTATGTAGAGTAAACAGCCTTAGCTAAGGTGAAATGAAGCGTACTGCAAATAATGTGCACTTAGCAAGTGGAAACACTGTGCATCTGTGTGTGTGTGGGTGGGGGTGCGCCGGCTGGCTCAAGGTTGCTTACAGATAATAAGTGGAAATGACAATTGAATGTCAGGAACAGGACAGGATTAACAATTTAGAGACTGAGAGGAACACTTCCTTTTCTCTCCTTTCAGCCCTATCGTGACACCGATTCATACAGATGAAAGAATGAAATAACTAACCATGAAATAAATATCAATGCATGTGCATCATAGAGTATCAGGTTGTTACACATTCTTAACAACCTTGTGCATTAAATCCTCTCTTCAGTAAGTACAAGAAGGTGTAACTGTGTTTCAGCATATGCAGCTTATCTGGATAATTTTTTTTGGTTATCTCTCCCACATGCTCCACCCTTTTCTGTCCTCTGCCACGTCGGACTACAGATTGTGTCTTTAATATGAGCCGAGCAAAGGCACTGAATAATTCATGCTTCATATTGTCACCTCATACTAATGTGTGTATGGTGTAGTAATGAGAAGGGAAAATGTAGCACTTACAAGTCGATAAACACGGCTTCTTTTTAAGTACTTCTAAGTGTAGCCCAGCATTGCAATAGCCACTTCTTTTTAACTTCCGCTTGTTGAGGTCTTCAGAGCCACTGAAGCTGTGTTGTACCATTCATTTTTATTCAAAGCCATAGAAGATCCATTTATTTCCATCAGAGAGTTAGATAAGAAAACCCAAGATTGGAGACCGATCCATTGTGATCAGCGCTGCTTGTCCCGAGTGGTCGTTGTTGTTGTCAGTGTTACATCGCTGAGGTTCTTACAATGCTACTCGGGCTTCTCTCAGGCTCGTGGATGAACAATCGCCATGCCACTTTTTGATGTGCATAGGGATTTCATTGTGAGTTATGCTGACATGCTTTGACATGTAATTTACTTCAACCTGCAATAACTGATTGTATTTTAGCCAACTGGGGGCTGTGAAAATAAGCTGAGTAGAACACTGATGTATTACCCTAGAAAGTTAATATGGCAAAATTGTTAGCAAATAGCTGTTTAGTTACACATTCAGCAGATACAGAGCAGCATTAGCATTTATTCAGAATTCCCGTTCCTGGTCACCGGAAAAATCCTATTATTCGCTGTCTGTCTGTTTTCCATCTCCTGTTGCTCCTGAGAAATGCCTGATACTTAAACTTCTACTGGTCCATGAGCTACACACCAAATTTGACTGTCTGCTGTTTTCAAGCAGACACAGTTCCTCTTTAGTAAGAAAACTAAGACTGATCCAACGTAGTAATGCTAATGCCCATATAACCAAATCAGTGAGCTGAAAGATGGTGAAAGACTGCGCAGAGATGAGAGGAGCTGTAGAGGCTGGCGATAATTATCCACGGGTTCATTACTGCAAGCAGCGCCTCATTAGAGTCTGTGCTTATGCAAAAATATTGATTATAGCGGCTTTAACAATAAGTACTTTGATGTAGTCTGTGTATTATCTGTCATGATGATTTGTGTGGAGTCTTTTCAGACAGTGTTGCCAAAATGCCTTGCAAAAAAACAGACAACAACCCTCTAATCTCCTAAGAAAAGAAGAGCACGTGCACATTCCTGAAAAGTGTTCCAGAGCCTCTGCTGTTGGAAAAGAAACTGGTCTAAGTCTGTCTCAACCCCTTTCATGGTGAAATTCTCTGTGTACAGGCCTAGCAGAAGCTCTTGTTCTTTGATTCTGTCAGGCTTTTATGTAAAATATGTGAGATCTTAAATGCTTGGGGGAAGATGTTCCTTTTTAAGGCATTCAAAAACCAGGAAACCGTTATTATCTTTGTCTCAGCTGTAGCTTTCAAGACTTGTGCTGTGTGCTTCAGTCAGTTCAAACAAAGCCGGTGTGGATGCGCGTCAGCAGTGCTGATTTTGATGTCAAAACCTGATGTTTGCACGCGCAGGTGAAACACACCAGTAAACACGAGAGGTTCCTTGCCTATCTCTCGGTATCATTGCGTGTGTGTTTGTCTGCATGTGTGTGTCAGAGTGAGAATCCTGAAGGACACTCATCTGCCCAGGTGGGGTGGGAGAGAGCTTTTGTGCCTTAAGCACTTCAAGGGCTGCTGCTCTGTCAGGTGAGTCTATCGGGTGTCCTCAGCTGTCGACCACATACACAGGACAAGGACACAACCGTTGCTGCCCACTTCAACGCAGCTCCTCCTGGGTTTGTCATAGGCTGTGTCACCTGTCAGTCACAGCTGTGTAATATATTGTCAAGTGCACAGGGCAAGGGCACAGCAAGCTGTGCTTATAATTAACTCTGCAGAAGACCTTTGAGTCATATAATGGGGGTCAGCACACCCCACTGTAGTTTTGGCATTGGTGAAGAATTGTCCTCCATGTGGAGCCGTGTGATTAAAATGACATACTGTGGGTTTCCAGGCAGCAGTGGTGGAGGGGGTGGAGCGAGGTGTTCCATCACCGCTTATTAGGAAAGGTCATCTAGAATAGCTGTTTGTGATTTGGGAAAATAGCCCAAAATTGCAAACTGAGAGGACGTTTTGGATGTCCCATTTAGAAAGCTTTGTGGTCCTGGTGTTGACCCAACGCGCCTGCACAGTCAGAATCACATGTGCTACAATAAAGTCGGAAAAATTGAATGGTTATCGCTAGGCGACTAAGTGGGACACATTGGGACCGTATTAGTGTGCATACGTCTCCATGGCATTTTTATTTTTGTTAGTCATCATGTGTAGAAAAGTCTAAGCTACGACTAGGATGAAGACAACAGTGAAAACTAGAAAGGACACAGTATTGGGGTTCCTTCTGAAGCCAGAAGTGAATACAATCTCCTTCACTTCTTCAAATACAGCTCACGTGGCCGAAGTGATTATGATTACTTTGATACCCCGGGGCACAAGTGGGTAATATTTCAGCATTAGGCTATATTCCTCTCCATGACAACTGATCAAGTGTCCACTGATAATAACCACAATATGTGATTACAAGCTTCAGGAATAATTAATAAATGGGGCAAATAAGCATAAAAATGAATTGAAGTGAGTTATATCAACTACATATGATGTGGCACTGTAGTGTCACTCTTAAATAAAAGAGAATTATCACTGAACTTGGAACATTTTCCTGATTTTTTTTTTGCCTTGTCGCTGTTTTGGCTTCATGGCCGGTGACTTTATTACAGCTTTATTACAGCAGGTAGCTACTTAAATTCATAGAAAAGAAAGAAAAATTCAGTTTAACCCAATGTATGGTATAAGGGCTATGGGGGCATTAAAGCGATATTTTTTTTATTACTGTTGAGGTGAGAATATTTAGTAGCCTCTTTCTTTATGTTTTAAGCCTTTTTCAGCTTTGATGATTATGGCTCATAGCTTATGAAAGTCAGAAACCCATATTTCCTTAGATTAATGTTTTTAATAAAGGGGTTTACAGTACAGAAAAGTATGTTCATTTCTATACTCAGTACTTGGTTGGAGCTCCTTTACCATGAACTACCTACGCCATCACAGTGGTGTGGCTGCAATTAGGTCATGGCACTCCTGAGGTGTTGCTGAAGCCCAGGTTGTGCTCATAGTGGCCTTCAGCTCATGTGTGTTGTTGGGTCAGGTGATTCTCATCTTCTTATTGACAGTCCCCGTGGATTCTCCTTCTGGATGAAATCAGGCGAGCTGGCTGTCCAATCAAGTACTGCAATAACATGGTCAGCAAACCAGTTGCTTTTGGCGCTGTGGGCAGGTGCTAAGTCCTGTTAGAAACTGATGAAGTGCATTAAAACCTCCTGGTGTACAGCTGTGTTGACTTTGGACCTGATAAAACACACTGAACCAACCAGCACCACCACAACCAGCAGATGACAGGGCAGCCCAAATCCTCATAGACTGAGCCAGCCTCACACTGGACTTCAAACACCTTGGATTATGTACTTGTCTGCTCTAGGACTTTGATTTCCCAGTGCAGTAAAAAATGTACTTTCATATGAAAAGTATGGACTTGAACTGCGTGACAGTCCAGCTCTTTTTTTCTTTCCTGAGCCCAGGTAAGACACGTCTGACATTGTCTCTGGCTCAGGAGTGGTTGATATTAGGAATGTGGCAGCTGCAGCCCTTTTCCTGAAGACGTCTGTGAGCGGTGATTCTTGATGCACTGACACCAGCCTTGGTCCTTTCCTTTGAAGCTCTCTCCCTTTTCCTATCACACTTTTCCCTTCCAGCCAACTTTCTATTAATATGCTTCAATAGAGCACTCGGCGAACAGCCGGCCTTTGCAGCCCTGACCTTCTGTGGCTTATATATCAACAATGCATCCTTGTGAATGGCTGATCGTCACCTGGACAACTGTCAAGTCAGCAGTGCTCCCTGTGATTGTGGTTGCCTGTACTGTTCTAGACTGAGAGATAAACAGCATTTATACTGTTTGAATTATAGTTACATAACTCAAATTTGAAATGACATTGTCTAATAAATTAAGATATTGAATTTTTGATCTTCTTGAGCTAAAAGCCATAATCATTAAAATTATAACAAAAAAGCCTGGAAATATTTCAGTTTGCATGTCATGAAGGTCTACATACCCATTTGGCAAAGAAAGAAAAAAATATAGCATTTTTAAAAAACCTTCCTAGACATTTTTCTCATGCGACATTAATCAATTAAGTATATACATTATATATAACAGAAAATAAATAATGAACGAAAACTTTTAAAAAATAAATGTAAAAAATATGGATATAATGGATATAGAGATCTGACAGCAAAATGTGATGTTGTGTCTAAAGTGTTTTGCTCACACAGGTAATTTCTAGGTGGCAAGAGTCAGCTTACACTGCATGGACTAGTAGCAGTTGGATGACAGCGATACAGCAGCTTAGGTGCCAACTGTGCAGTATGAACTGAGTCTTTAATTGACTGCAATGCCTTCCCTCCATGGTGTAGTATGCTGTTAGTGGCTCTGTCGTTTTGCATGATTTGAAAAGTTCTGTCGTTACATTAGTGGCCAGTGTCTCCTTCTAATCCCATCTGCATGGTGGTAACAAACAAGGCGCCGGCAGAGCTGCTCAGCTGAAAGAACAGGGAACCCATGCTTTATACGAAGCACCCCTAATTCAATTGACATTACTGGCTGGCTTTAATGGATTTTACCTGGTGAGCCTGAAAATTGAATATTTTAAAGCATATCAACTCCTTTGGAGTAACTGAAGAGAAGAAGTGCAATTTTCATTTCGTGAGCATTCGGTAATGAGAGGGCAACATAACTGAGATTGTAATCTATTCCTCAGGTTTGATTTGATTCATATGATTTGTCTTCTGTAGTGTGGTGTCCCTCTCACCTGCAGTTTGGGCTTTTATCTCCCTCAAGTCATTTGATGTTTTTCACCACTGCGTTTTATCCCCGGAGCACAGACTGCGCAGACACAAAGATAAATACTTACTGCACGCACAGCACTCCAACCTTTTGTACACCTCAGCTCTAGCTTCAGTCACGTCTTTCCGTGGTGAGTCAAACTTTTTTTTTCCGGTGTCATCTCATTGAGCGTCTGAGGTTGTTATTGTTTTGTCTCTCACTGTGTTGATCTCTGTGTGAGGTGGGCGGACGTCCTTCCCCTGCTCTCTCTGTAAAGGTCAGTGAGCTGTAGATGAAGTTGTGTCGATCGGATGAGTGTCATAGGCTGACAGCTAATTTTCATCAAAGCAACTCTGGGTGAGGCGGGTGAATCACAAAGTCTGTTGTCTCTCTCTAAGGATTCTCCACTACTTATCAGGCTTACTGACTCACTGTGTGGTCCTGCATCTGCTCACATCTTCAGTTTATTGCCCCTATAAAAGGTTGTAATGCACCTGTAACACCACTTTATAGGTGATAGAGGCGAGAGAGGAAGCAGGAAAGGAAATGTAAATTTTTCATTTCTAGAGCAACCTTGTCTGATAATCTGCACACTCCAGCCTTTGTTCCTCTCTGCGTTTTTTGGGGGGGTTTTTGCCCTCTTTCCCATTCTCTTCCTCTTTGCTTGTTCTCCAAACATAGTTTGCATTGATTTATTCCCTTCCACCAATTAAAAGCAATTTTGCAAGCATTAGAGTAAGCCATGCCGGGGGCCGTTTACTGCGGCAGGCTGTTCATTACCTCATTGTGTGTGTGCCTGTCTGCTCCTCTGTGAAAACTCCCGGGTGCCTCTGTTATGCTTTTTCACTCGCTGAATGTGTCTGCACAAGCATTAGCCTACGAGTGTGTGAGTGCAAACATGTGCACTTCCATGCGTGTTTAACTCTACATGAGCAGATGGGTGCAGGTTTGTATCAGAGATTCCCTGCACGCGCGGGGCATTAGCTTTCTGCTTGCAGGCTAAATCCTTGTGTTGTTGAAGCGGTGTCAGTTGCCTCTGCCGCAACACAGCTTATCTTTTACCAACTCCCGTACCCCTTGGGAAGGGGAGACCTGGCGACAGGGTGGGGAATCAGGGAATATGAGAAAGCGGGCAGGAAGTCACGGGTTGGTGTAAATAACCCCGGGCTCTAGGGGAAGGTTAAGGAGCTGACTCTATGCTGAATACTAAGCATTAGCCCTAAAGGACTGAGTGCCCCTGCACCTCTCCTGTCTTCTTCACGCTGACAGAGCTCTGTACCACCATGCCAGTCATCAAATCACTGTGTCACTGCGCACAGGTTTCATTTGAAGTGCCGCACAATCTGGTGTCACTGCCTTGATGGTGTTCCTGCTGCATAATAAGTGGTGCTGCTCCAGGGTCATCATGCAACTGATCAATTACATTTTAGTGATGTCATAGCTTTGTGACCCCATTCAGGTGAATTCTGCTCTCATTCCCCTTCCTCCAGTTAATATTCTTTGCCTAGTCGTTCACACACGCACGGTTGGCTTTTTTGGAGGACAACATGCGAGTGTGTTTTCATACACTCTACATTAGCTGTATTCCTCCCTCTGCAAAGCCAACGAGCTATGCAAATGGACATCAATGACTCCCACATTACCCCTGTGAGGATTTTGTTTCTCTACCCTGTAACTACCCTCCCCGATTTTCTCCCAGAACGGCTGCCAAAGGCCAGCAAACTTCTCCTGCTACTCTTTGTATTTTCCCTCAAGTCACAAAGCTGTCACGTCACAGCTACATAATTGTCAGCTGCAGTGTCGGTCCTGGAGCGACATCAATGCTGGTGTTGTTGAAATAACTCCAGCATGGCAATATCAGATCAACTGCCAGTAACCCTTTTGGAGGGCACTTGCAATTTTACCACATTGGTGTACCTGTGTTTTTTGTTTGTGTTTTTGAACAAAATTCGATTGCTGCAATTGCGTTTCTCAGTGTGCTCGTCCAGTTGTGAAGACGAAACAAATTTTTGGACCAATTCCGTTAATTGAGCCTGAGCCACGGGCGGCCGTGGCTCAGAGGGTTGGGAATCACATCTGTAACCGGAAGGTCGCCGGTTCGATCCCTGGGCTCTCTGTCCTGGTCGTTGTGTCCTTGGGCAAGACATTTTACCCTACTTGCCTACTGGTGTTGACCAGAGGGGCCGATGGCGCGATATGGCAGCCTCGCTTCTGTCAGTCTGCCCCAGGGCAGCTGTGGCTACAACTGTAGCTTGCCTCCACCAGTGTATGAATGTGAGAGTGAATGAATAGTGGTATTGTAAAGCGCTTTGGGTGCCTTGAAAAGCGCTATATAAATCCAATCCATTATTATTATTATTATTATTTTGTCGCTCTTTGGCTTTAGATATACTTTGCTTTGTTCAGTACTTGATCATTTGCAGGATGAAAAAATTAGTAGCACTTGCAAAATAAATGGTTGCTACACTAAAATAGGACACATGCACACACACACAAAAAATGCAGTGCCAAGATATGATACTAATTTCTGTTCTTAATCACAGTCTTAATGTTCTCAACCAGACTTCAGCAGCTGGAGTTCATAAGAGCTGCTTGACTTTACTTATCATGCTCTTAGGTGTGCACACATACTTGGAAATAAAGTATGCTTATCTAGTTTGAAATTACCTTTTAGTAGTCGGTACAATGCTGGAGCCAAGTAACAAGTCTGAGTGATAAACTATGAGCTTTTCTAAGGTACCTTTGGAAGTCTGCCATGTTTTCTTGTATTTAGCACTGACATAAATGTGCCCCTACAGTTGCAGCTTGTTTAGGGCTATTGTCCAAAAAGACAGAAGTAATTTTCTTGACGACTCGCACACTTTGCGTAGTGAGTTTTAGTTTCTACCTTCATTCTGGTCCCAAAGTATAGAACAACAAGATTTAAAAACAACTCCAGCGGCCATTACTCAGATGAACAAATTACAGCTTTGTTACATTGTGGGTTTTATGACGCTCAAAATTATTACTTGTTCTTCTTTATTTTGTACTGTCAGAGTGAGAATGTGAGGATCACGACTGTAGAAGGCGTGACTGCTGTATCTACAGGTACAAATAATTGGAGATAAAGTATCTGAATTTCACGACCTTGCCTCCAAACGTGCTCCTTCCAGTTTTTTTCTATATATGATCCCCCAGTTCTACAAGCTCTTCATTCCCGTTTATATGCCCCACCCTCCCTTGCCTTTTCAGTTCTTTCGCTTCTTCACTTCTGTTTAGGACATGGGGATCTGCCAGGCTCGGGATCCGCCGCCAGTGCCCTTTAAGGCCTTTCCCAAACCGTAGCTCAATTCAATTCATTGTTAAGACGTCTGAGAAGGGATCTCAAAACTGGACTGTAGGTGGAAGACAGCTGGTGCCATAAGCTGCCACCTACAGTCCAAGGATGGTCGTTCACAGCAACATAGATGGCTTTTTTCACTCCTCTTTCAAACCATCAGTCTTCTCTGTCTGAAAAGTGAACACTGGCATCCTCGAAAGAGTGACCTTGATCCTATAGATGCAGATGTACAGCTGAGTCTTGTCCTCTCAAGTTTTTCCACTTCTTCAGACATTCCCTTATGTCCATTTTGTTAGTTACAACAATCTCCCTCAAGATAACTGCTGACATTTGAATTTATATTATAATTGGTATTCTTTATGCTGAGACGATGAATTCAAAAACTGAGGTGAAAAAGTTGCTGGAAACACGCAGGAGGAATCAACTGGCCAATCACAATAGTTGCGGGCTCCTACGATATGACGTGTAGTTACATTTCTCAGTTATGTGAAAGGTTACGGCTTAGGGTTAAAAGGGGTTTATCCCACAACTTAGACATTCACATTACTCACACTCTCATTACACATACATATAGGATCTTGGGGGTGGGCACAATACACGGAATCCAAAGTACCATCAGGGTGTACACCCCACCCCTGGCGTCGTTGCCCACCTCTCAATGTTAAATACACGTAGACATTGAGGGCTAGCAGGAGGGACCATGCGCTTACCTGCTGCTTTCTGGCAGGTAGCTCCATGCCCTCCTGGGTTTTAAATGCACCTTAGAACACACATGCATCAACACTACAATGAGCGGGTGGAGGGAGGTTTGGAGTCTTCTCTCACCCCCATTCTCTGCGACCTGCTGGAGCGGGGGGGCTAGGAGGAGGAGTTGGCCGTCCGACTGCGGTCTGGAGTGTGGGGCCTCCCTGCTGCTGCGGAGTCGGGGCGGTCTGCCTCCCCCCACCGCAGGGAAAAGGGTAACACCACCTGGGTCTGGGTGCAGTTCCCCCTCCAGGGGCAAGGGTACCTAAACCCGGTTTGTAGAGTACGCTTGGGGAGTGTGATCGTGTGTACAGCGTCTCTTTATGTCTGTCTCCACGTTGGTTGAGTGTGGAGTAAGTGCATATGAGAGCATGAGGGGGGGAATGGATGTTTGTATCTGTGTGTGCCTGTATTTCTGTGTCTATATGTCAGGTTGGGTGTCAGGCGCCACCTCTCTGGGGACATCTTAGGCCCTCCAAGGTTTAAGATAAGATAAGATAACCTTTATTAGTCCCACACGTGGGAAATTTGTTTTGTCACAGCAGGAAGTGGACAGTGCAAAAGTTATGAGGCAAAAATTAGAATACAATAAGAATAAATACAGTACACAACTGTACAGAATAGAATAAAATAAAATACTATATACAGTAGAATAAAATAAAATAAATATACAATAAGATAAAAATAGAATACAAATACAAATACTATATACAACTGAGTAAAAATACAACGATGACAGAAAGGATTATTGCACTTAGTATTATTGCATATGTATGGATGTGTGTGCTTGATCAGTTAAAGTCTTTATTATGGAGTCTGACAGCAGTGGGGAGGAAAGACCTGCGAAATCTCTCCGTCCCACACCGTGGGTGCCGCAGTCTCCCACTGAAGGAGCTGCTCAGTGCTGTCACAGTCTGCTGCATGGGGTGGGAGATGTTGTCCATCAGGGATGACAGCTTAGCCGCCGTTCTCCTGTCACTCACCACCTCCACTGGGTCCAGAGGGCATCCTAGAACAGAGCTGGCCCTTCAGATCACCCTGTTCAGTCTCTTCCTGTCCCCAGCAGAAATGCTGCCGCCCCAGCAGACCACGCCATAAAAGATAGCAGAAGCCACAACAGAGTCATAGAATTTCTTCAGGAGTGGGCCCTCCACTCCAAACGACCTGAGTCTCCGCAGCAGGTACAGCCTGCTCTGCCCTTTCCTGTAGAGGGCGTCTGAGTTATGAGTCCAGTCCAGTCTATTGTTCAGATGAACACCAAGGTACCTGTAGCTGTCCACAGCCTCAATGTCCATACCTTGGATGTTCAGTGGTTGCAGTGGAGAATGCTTGTGCCTGCGGAAGTCTACCACCAGTTCCTTGGTTTTACTGGCGTTGATCTGGAGGTAGTTCAGCTGGCACCAGTCCACAAAGTCTTGGGTCAGACCTCTGTACTCCTTGTCGTCCCCATCAGTGATGAGACCGACTATTGCAGAGTCATCAGAGAACTTCTGCAGGAAGCACTGGGTGGAATTGTGGGAGAAGTCTGCAGTGTAGATGGTGAAGAGGAACGGAGCCAGAACCGTTCCCTGTGGGGCCCCCGTACTGCAGACGACCCTGTCCGACACACAGCCCTGAGTCCTCACATACTGTGGTCGGTCGGTGAGGTAGTCCAGGATCCAGGTAGTGAGGTGATGGTCCACTCCAGAGTTCACCAGCTTGTCCTTTAGAACCGAGGGAAGAATGGTGTTGAAGGCACTGGAGAAATCAAAGAACATGATTCTCACAGTGCTTCCAGCGGTCTCCAGGTGAGCGAGGGAACGATGTAGGAGGTGAATGACGGCATCATCCGCTCCAATGCCAGGCTGGTAGGCAAACTGAAGTGGGTCCAGTGATGAGCTTATTAGGCGCCGAAGCTGAGCCAGGACCAACCGCTCCAGGGTCTTCATCAGGTGGGATGTCAGAGCCACCGGCCTGTAGCTGTTGAGGTCCTTGGGGCGTGAAGTCTTTGGCACTGGTACAACACAGGAGGTTTTCCAGAGCTGTGGGACTCTTCCCAACCTCAGGCTCAGGTTGAAGAGGTGCTCCATCACCCCACACAGTTGGTCCGCGCAGGACCTGACGATCCTCGAGCTGATGCCATCTGGACCCGCTGCCTTCTTGCCATTAATCCTCCTCAGTTCCCTCCTAACCTGGGTGGTTGAGAGAGACAGGCTGGAGCCTTGTGTTGAGTGTGTATTGGATGCTGTTGTTGGGGGTGGGGGGGAGTGAGCAGGGTGAATAGAGGAGGTGTGAAGTGTCTGAGGTGGTACAGCGGCAGTGGGGGTGGGTGAGTCTGCAGCCGATGTTGCAGACTGCCTCATGGCTGAGTCAAATCTGTTGAAGAAATGATTCAGTTCATTTGCCCATCTCACATCCCTCCCAGGCAGAGAGTTCTGCTGTTTGTGGCCCGAGATGGTTCTGAGGCCTCTCCAGACTTCACCAACGTTGTTTTGTTGAAGCTGGTTCTCTGGTTGTTGAAGCTGATTTGGAGGCCTATCTCCACCTACCACCACTTCCCCTGCCAGTGGCGGACTCCCTCAGATATCGGTGCGTTGGTGGTTTTTTGTGTCCGGGGATGGGCATCCAGGTACACACCGGCTCACTCCTTGGCGGCCGCTTATCGGGGCCTGGAGCCTGGGACTCGCTCGGGCCACTTCAGAGGTGGGGTGCCCCTGGCCTCTCGGCCTGGGGCTCGGTCACTCAGGCACGGCTGGCTGCCGGCGGAGCTCACGGGCGCGTCACTGCAACTCCCCCTGGCTTCTGCTCCGCGGCTGCTGAGTGAGCCCTCATCTGGGACTCTCCTCAGCTCTTACTGGGACAGTGGCGCGGCTGCCCCTCTGTTGGTCTTCCTTGGTCTCTTGTGTTCTGGGGGCCTCTGGATGTCTGGAGTTTTGATCTCCTCCATACCTGCTTCATGCCCTGGAGGACGGGGCTGTGGCCCCCCCACACCCTCTAGCAGATCATTACATGAAGGAACCTTTAAAAAAAAAAAAAAAAAAAAAAAAAGGGTTAAAAGGGTTAAAAGGGGTTTTGGGTTACATCATAAGTTACAGCGCAGATTTCATTACTCATCCTTTGGACTGTTTGGCTCTCTCCCATCTGCTGCATGAAGCCAGAGGTGAGACATCAATATGTGAGCAACAGAGCCCAAAACCATCAGTACTGCTTCCCATTTACTAGTCGTGTGTGGGCATGGTTCTTTTTATTTCCCCAATTTTTTAAAACTGGAAATAAAATGAAAATGAGCTAAAAAGGTGAAAACTGTGCAATTCAGTCTCTTGCCAAGGGTACCACTGTGACATTATCTCTTTGTCACAGGCCCGGGCCTGTTAGTGTGCACACGTTCAAGCCATACACGCATGAGTACATGTGTGCCCATGTGCACGCACGTTTTCAGTGCCAATCTTGCTTTTTTGCTCAAAATGAAAGGCATCATGTTTGTCTACACGCGTTCATCTGCAGATTAGCCCCTGACTGCCTGCTTGGCCCCATGCAGGAGAGAGTGGAAACACACACTTTCCAGCAGCCTTTGTTGTGCCACACTACCGGCTCGCAAAAACATCAACGCCTCGACCTTAATATTTTTCAACAAGGGGATGATACTCCAATTCACAGAACTGTTTCACAAGCTTTCAGGCTGAGTCAAGCAATATTATTGAATGAGATTAGTTCCAATTTATTCTGGCTTTATAGAAAACCTTGTATCCAATGAAACCGGAGGAAAATGTGTGCAAATATAAGTTCTAAAGTATCTGAGTAAACACATCCAAGTATTTTTGAATCTATTCGTTCCGTTCTGCTTGTCCCCCCCCTGCATGTTTTTTTTCTCTCTTGCTGTGCACTTGGATGTCATGAAAATCCAATTAGGTGGACTCATTCTGTGAGAACACCACAAAACCACACTCCATGATGGCAATCATATGAATTCTTCATATGGGATTTTAGATGCTCCCCTCTCTTTGCACACACCTCTTTGCACACACCGTGTCTACACAAAAGATAGAGTAATTGGCAAACAGATCTCCATACAAAATGCTTTTCCCGTCTCCTTTATGGGCTCTCAGCATAACAATGGGCACTTCTGTAATCTCTGCTGTGTGATTCTGAAATGAAAAACCAATCAAATGTGTCTCCTGTTGGGCGAATACTACCGTATGTAGAGCAGGTTGCCAGCATTTAGTGGCTCCCCCATTGATACATGAGCCAAAGAAACATAATAGTCTAATGTATTTGATTGTTTTAGACTTTTTTACAGGGTTTTTTTCAGCCTTTTGGTCACAGTCCTTTTGCAAATCAAATAAAAGCTCAAATATTTCTTATACGCTCATTGGCCACTTTATTATGTATGCCCATTCAACAGTGATTATTTCAGCCAATCACATGGCAGCAAATCAGTGCATTTCTGCATGTAGACATGTTCACGACAACCTGCTGAAGTGAGCATCAAACTAAGCATCAGAAAAAGGGTGATTTAAGTTTTGGTACTAGATGGGCTGATCTCAGTATTTCAAAAACTAGTGATTTACTCTGACTAGAGTTTACAGAGAATGGTTCGAAAAGGGGAAAATAATCCAGTGAACGGCAGATCTCTGGACGAAAAGGTCTTGTTGATGTAACTACTCATTACAACAAAGGTGTGCAGAAGAGCATCATGGGCAATGGAAGCAGAAGACCACACCATGTGTAACATTGAGGCTACAATGAAAGCACTGATCCATCCAGGCTTGTATCAACACTCCAGGTAATGGTGCGGGGGTTATATTCTTGGCCCACTTTGAAGCCCTTAGTATTAGTTGAGCATTGTTTAACCACCACAGTCTACCTGGGTACTGTGGTTGGTCATGTCCATCGCTTTATGTTAGCTAGATAGCAAACAGAAAAAAGTGCTTGTATGAATGTGTGTGTGAATGGATGACTGAGACATGTTGTATAAAGTACTTTAAGTGCTTTAACCACAGTTTTCCCATCTTCTGATGGCTGCTTCAAGCAAACTGGTTTCTTGAACGTGACATTGGGTTGCGGTCAAAAGACCTCCACAGTCACCAGATCTCAACCCAGTAGTGCACCTTTTGGGATACAGTGCATCATGGATGTGGTGCTATCAAATCTGCAGCAACTGTGATGCTATCGTGTCAATATGGACCAAAATGTCTGAGCACAGCACATTGTTGTGCCAATGCCGTGAAGAATTTTGGAGTTCTGAAGCCAATCCAGGTGTAACTAATGTGTGTGTGTGTGTGTGTGTGTGTGTGTGTGTGTGTGTGTGTGTGTGTGTTTTAAGTATAGGTGAGGAATCCTTAAATTTTATGCTGACATTATGGTGCTCTCAAGAAGAGCAAAGTAATTGTTCTTATTATATTTTTATTGACTTAAAAAAAAAAGGTTGAACAGTGACAGTCAAGGTCTGTGTCATTAAATCAGTTATGAACATTTTGATTTTATCACTGTTAATCTTTGAGTCTGTGTACATCGCAGGACATTTTCAATAACGCGTATTAGGATTATTTGTAATCCATGCCATCAGAAGATCTTTTTTCCTTTGCTGTTGAGAAGCCAGGAGCAGCACCACGGGATTGTGCAGTCATGCTCTGTGGCTTCTGATGTATTGACTCAGTCGCTCTGCTGCTTCTTTTACCCTTTATCTTTGTCACTGTTTTTGTACTTACCCAAACAGTGTTTCTTTCCTTGAAGAGTGAATTAAAAGAAACAAGACTTAAAGTCTATACAACAAAACTCTGTGATGTCGCACAGCAGCACTTTGACCTTAAAAGAACCAGTCCATCCTCCTGAACACCCCTGCCTGACGCCCCCTTTTCAAAGATCTGGGAGAACTCATCTAAAAATGTGAAAACATTTCTACTTAAAGATGATTGTACAAATTGTTTAAAAAAAATAAAGACAAATTTCTATTTTTCTCTTAAATATATCCAACTCTTTGAAGGAAGCAGCTAACATTAGCATGCTAAAATGCTAAAAATCACAGTATTATCATAAAGATGCTAACCAGAGCCCTGTAATACAAAGCAAGTTCAGCACACCCAGAATATCTTTCTATTACCTTGCTTCTCTGACCCTAACACTGACAGTCAGGATATGCAGTCACACAAAGCTTGTTATCAACTTCCTAAGTTCACCTAGGATGCAGCACGTGTCCATGAAAAAAAGAAGAGCCGGCAGCACCTGACCATCACAATTACTGGTAACAGAGTGACTGATTTTATACAGGAACAATACACCAGGTCTAACAACGAGTTCACCTGAAACCTTGGCTAATTGTGACCCTCACCTGTTTTCACACCTTGGCTCATGTGATTAGGCAGAGGATCAGTAGGAGGTCCACGATACTCTTAGGGAAACTCCTAATAGGGCTTAAAAATCTGGGACTCTTCACCAGTTGCTCTTAGAACTGAAGAAGCTTCTCAGATGGGAAGTGAAACTTAAAGAAGTCCAGATGCTGTTCTTTCCAAGCTCTTTAGACAAGTTTTGTCATGATGTTACCAGTTTTTGGACCCAAGCAGCAGACTCAGACCCCTACAAACAAAATGTAAAAGATTTATTACAGTGACAAATGATTAAAGCCAATGATTAAAGTTATTAATGTCAGGGAATCTGACTTGGGAGGGGTAGCTGGTGGGCAGGCTGGGGGTGGTGGCAACCAGAAGTGATTCAGTGGAAAGTTGGCAGGTGGGTGAGGTACAGACAAGTCTGTAGATCCCCAGAGAATGATTCGTTGCATGAATAGCGAAGCCTGGTGATTGGCCGTCAGCGCTTGACTCGTCACAGAAACATAGATAGCCTACAGAGTGAGCTCCAGATGAAGAACTTAGAGACAAACCGGGGCCCAAGGTCACTGGACAAATTGCTTAGCAATAAGCACTAGACCACAGTGGATGGCGGAGAATTGTAGCCACAGACTGGCCCACCTCTCCATCTAAGAGAATAGAAATCGAAAGAGAGAGATAGAGATAGAAAGCAAAGGCAAAACGCCCCCATGCATGCCCAGACCCTGAAAGGTTAAATATGTAATACATACTTAAAGAAACACTGCTGCTACAGACAAAGCAGGGGGATGTGTGTGTGTGAGAGAGGAAAAGTACTGTAGACTAGAGCAGCACTACAAGTGTGCAGCTTTAACAGCTTTGGTCAGTGAAATTGGGAACGAGCTACCATATTAATAAAGTTTAGCCTGTTTGAAGCCTGGAAAGAAAAAAGTGCAGACTGTGTAAGTTAACAGTATCAAACTATCACAACTCTATCATTAAGCAACAGGAGAATGTGCTGTACTGTAATCAAGTAATTCATTAATTTAACATTAAAAACAAAAACTGTTGTTTAAAACTCTCAGCCGCAGCCTCGGTGATGTTTAACAGTCAGAAGGCACCTGCTGATCTCTAACCTGGAAGTTACCATAGCAATATACCCAGGTAAGAAGTGAACCACATTGGTAGTACAGACAACCCAGAGGTAACCCTGAAGTTACCTGGATAAGACAACGATGAGTGCCGTCCCTGAGCCTGGTTGTGATGGAGATTTGTTCTTTAAAAAGGGGAGTCTTTCTTGCCACTGTTGCCAGGTGTTTGCTCAAAGGGGGTCATTTGATTGTTGGGATTTTCTCTGTATTTCTCTTTAGAGTCTTTACCTTATGATATAAAGCACATTTAGGCATCTGCTGTTGTGATTTGGAGTTATATAAATATCATTTAATTAAATTGATACTTGGACTTGGTTTGCTGTGTTTGCTGAGATAGACAAATATAACCTGTGTCCTCTTCTCCATGCTAACAATAAAGTTCTCAACAAACACAGGACAGGGTCTTTCCTCAGAGCAACTTGGGCATGTTGCACAGCAAACATGAATTTGCAAGGCAGTCTATCTGCTAGCTGCTAAGATATTTTGCAGAATAAGTAAAAACTCTGACCTGATGGGTAAACAAAAGGCCTCTGGGTGTCTTGGTAATCTTGAGCAATCCATTCAGTGGATGCCAAGCTAGCTATTATGACATAAAAGGACGGTAGCTAACATCAATAAGCAAAGCAAACTAACAGAGGGAGAGGTGCTGATGTTAATTCCACTATATGAGCATTTACACTACATGACCCCTACATGAACTCTGTGTCACACATGCAAACAAAAATCAGCAAAAAGTATAAAAATAAAAACCATGTTTTATTTTTTTAAGAATCAGCAAAAGTTTTAAAGCCTTATTGTGCCTTTGTGAAACAAAATCCGTGTGTTTCGATATGTCGCTTTGGGATTTAAGTGTGGGTGTTTGGCCTGATTTTTTTTTAATTTTTACATTATTATTATCATTGTTTTAGTTTTGGTTTTTCAATTTCTTGGCATGTTGTATATGTGTGTGTGTTCGTTCCGATCTCTGCTCTTGCAGCAGTTATGTTCTATGAAGCAGCACACTCATAGATGAGGCGACGCTTTTTACTGTTCAACCATTACAAAGTACTGTCCTCCTGCTGTTTCTCTGCCATTCCCTCACACTGCAGCTTCCCTCTTTTCTTCATTTCCCACTGAGCTCTTGCATTCCCTTCACACTGTTTATGTAGGCGGGATGGCACAATAAAACAGGAAAAGCTTCCTTGGGAGCTGCTGATTGCAGATGCATATGGTTCTCAGAGGAGTCAGTGGAGTGAAATGGTCAGAATAGGTCACCAAGCCCTGTGATGCAAGTGAGCCAAGAGCAGCCCAACAGAGACTGATGGAAACAGGCCACGGAGGTAAGGGGAGTGCAGCCTCAGTTGCGGGATACAGAATGCTGCATAGGGACTATCGTCAGTCTCAGCCTTATTGGATTTCCCCCAGAAATGTTTATTTCTCTCACTGCCCTGCTGAGAAGTAGCTCTCCTACTTAGCTCATCACTATTTATTAAAGGAGCCCCTGAGGAGTCTGAGCATATAATCAGGTCTGAGGGAAAATGGCTGGCGGAGAGAGCAACGGATTCTAGGGAGAAATAAGAGGCTAGAATTTACAGTACTTGCACTGCCAGCTCCTTCGCTTTATCTGAGAAAGAGTGATGATTGTATGTGTGTCGGAAAGGAATGATCACAACTTACAGCGTTAACTAATGAGATTACAGGTTAAATGTAAACTTTAATCCTTTATAATGTTTACAAAGAAGTTACATCAAACATTGTTTGGTGAAAAAAAAAAAAAAAAAAAATTATATATATATATATATATATATATATATATATATATATATATATATATATATATATATATATATGGGGTGCAACGATACACAAAATTCACGGTTCGGTTCGATACTTTGGTGTCACGGTTCGATATTTTTTCGATACAAAAAAATGTTCATGCCTTTTTAATTTGTCATTTATTAAAATTATAAATATATATTTTAACTCAAAAGTACAGTTTTTAAATTTAACCCTAACCCTTGTGCGCGTTTTTTATTTTGACAGCGAATGCGCACCTGCGGACCACTTATGTGCACCCCTGGTTATTTAGCTCGTCATATTGCAGCCACAGAAATTCTTTTGTCCATGAAACCATAAAGCTGCACTTTCTTTTTGCCTTATAGTCTGATTTGTCATAACTTCTCCGTTTTGTGGTAAGCTTTTCTTTGGCTGTCACTTCTTCACCCCGACCTGTCTTATTTGGCTCAGCAGAACTAAAATATATATACTGCTACTTTTACACACGGACTCACATAAGCTCAGCGATTCTCTGCGTGATCAACCTCTCACATGTTTAAGCTGCGGGAGATTTCACTTGTCATGTTTGCATAGTAAGCTAACGATTAATAAGACGATGTCAGAGGAATTGGTGCACAAATTATCATCACTCACAGATCAGTGCTGTCATTGCAAAGTGAAAGCAAAAAAACAAGCGCAAATTCAAACGCGATTTCAATATGTCACATATTGACAGTGGCTCACCGATGCCAATGACATAATTACCCAGCTACATTTCTGAAAGAATGCAAAAGCATTGACATATATTTTTCCTACAATAGCCCGACGGGCAGGGAAGAGATAGATTTTTGTAGCCCGACTGGAAAGATCGCTAGCTCCAGGACGTCAGGCTAGCGATTTTGCAAGCCCTGTATCTGATTGAGGAATCACTCATCTTTGGAAAAGAGAGTTTATTACAGAGAAATGTCTCTTTCCAAAATAAAAGCTATACTATCCGCTTCTTCTGGGCTATATTCTCAGCAGCATAAGGAGAATCACGTGCTAACAGCTGTCTAAATGACTCGGCTAAAGTTAGTAGCATGCTTGTTGTTTTTGTCTTTGCACTAGGATGATGTCGGCGTAAATGTGCAGTCATATTCGTTGTGTTCCCACTAGTGCTTTCAGGTTAATCTCGTTGAAATGACCTTAACGCCACAACACGGCAAATCTCCGTTAACGAGCTACCGCCGATCGCCCCGTGCATGGGGCTAGACGGCCAACACGTTAACGAGCTAACTGCGCTAACACACTAGTTCACACCAATGTAATTAAGCATTGCATGGCACATCCAACATACTGTTTTACTTTAGTCCATGACTCGCTTACCTTCAGGGTCATACGTCACATGAAAACCAAAATAATTCCAAACGCCAGATCTGAATGAGAGTGGGGGAGGTCCATCTTGCAAGGAGAGCTTAACTTCTGTCTCGCTAGCTTGCCCTGCGCTTAGGGTTGCCAACTCCCTGAAAAATAAATAAGGGAGACCTCGTGGCCAGGGCCGGGCGACCCAGTTGTCTTCACCCTTCCCAGTGTGGTGAATTTTCTAGCTCTTTTTTTGTGTGTGAAATTATTTTTTTAACCATTTGACTTGAAGTTGATTTAAGTACGTGCATATTCTATTCTTTGTGATATGAACACATGTGAAACAAATGATCATTTAGCCATTTATTTTTAGCTCAAAATGACAACATTAACACAGTAAAACAGGTCTCTTTCTTAAACAGAAGCCTGTCATGCTTAACTTTTGAGAATATAAGTAAATCTTTCTTTAAAAGCACTCTGTCCTGCTTAACTTAAAATAATAGAAAACAATAGAAAGAAAAATATTCTTGTAACAGTGCACATTTAGTGCATTTAGTACAATTGGCTTCAGTTGAGGTATTATTTCAGCTTTTCTAATGCTAATCAGCTGCTCCTGTTTGTAAACCCGCTTGTTCCCATGATTACGCATCATAACTCATCATCATTATTCATCTATGTATTGTCGTGTTATTCAATTATACGCGGGTCCTCTGTACGATTCATAACCACACTTTATTTTCTTGTTCTTGCTCTGCCCCCACATAACATAACATTCTATACAGAAACACACCGGTCTCGCCCTCTAGCTGCCATCAGCCTAACTACACTGACCGGCTGCATTAACATCTACTGTACAATGCAATTACACCACATCTCCCCTTTCTAGAATCAATGGGTAGACTACCATTGACTCACCAGACCTTAGAGGGTTATTCTGCCTCTGTGGCTGGAAGGTCTGGTCCTGCGCTTACCTGTAAGGAATACTATATAATGAAAATCTTAACTCTAATTAACCCGTTAAGTAACACAAATTCTTACATGCTAACTTGTCACACCCCCTGCATTTCCCAACTTCTGAACATGCATATTTCAAAATGACAACCTTTTAGCTTTTACACTTTTACCCATATTGTGCAAACAATACTACGAAAGAGGGGTATTCTTGTATAAAACAGTCCTTTCCATCTTATCCGTTATAAGTCCAATCTGGTTGGTCTCACAACCACTCTTCCGGATCTGGTTCTGGGTGTAGATGGAAGCTCTGGAGAAACTGTCTCTGGCATGTCCGTGGAGCACTGCTCCCCGGCTTCTGCAGATTCTGGCTCCCCATTATTGCTCTCAGTTTGGTCTGGAGAGTGTTTCATGGGAACAAGATGCCGACGATTCCGCCTAATTGTCCCACGAGGTCCCTCCACGAGATATGATCGTGGTGTGGAGTGGCTGCCAATAACTGTGCCGCTGGCTCTCTGGTCTGTTATCCACACTTCTTGGCCTGGAGTGAGCCTGTCGAGGCTGCGTGCGCGATGACGAAGGTTATATGACTGTGCCTCTTTAGTCCTCCTCTCCTTTTCCCTCCGGGTGACAACCACACTATCAGGAAGTGCGGGGTCTAGCAGAGATGGCAGTATTGGCACTGTGGTGCGAAGCCGTCTCCCCATCAAGAGTTGGGCTGGACTATAGCCATTCTGCAGTGGGGTGGCTCTGTAAGCGAGCAGAGCCAAGTGTGGATCAACAGCTTTCCGCAATAGATTCTTGACAGTCTTAACTGCTCGTTCGGCTTCGCCATTGCTTTGGGGATATTTCGGGCTGCTTGTAATGTGACAGAAGCCATACACTTTTGCAAATGTCTCAAAAGCTGCCCCTGAAAACTGTGGCCCATTATCTGTTACCAGCTGCTCGGGGATCCCATGTCGTGCAAAAATCCCTTTGAGATGATGGATCGCGTCCTCTGACCTTGAAGGTGTGAGAGGGGCAATCTCAACAAATCTTGAGGCATAATCCACGACAAGAAGGTAGGTTTTCCCTCTCAGCATAAACAGATCGGCTCCTAGCTTTTGCCACGGCCGCCCCGGATACTGTGATGGCATCAGCGGTTCTGTGTGGTTTTCTCTCACTTGGCAACATGTCCGACAGTTAAGGACAAGCTCATTTATCTGCTGGCTTAGCCCTGGCCACCATACCGACTGTCGTGCTCGCTGTCTGCACTTAACCACTCCCTGGTGACCTTCGTGCAGTCTGGTGAGCACATCAATTCTCATAGTTGCAGGTATAACCAACCTGTCCCCTTTGATTAGCAGACCATCATGTACGGTGAGGAACACCCGTTCTGCCCAGTACAGTCTTAGCGCTGGTTCGCTGTTGAAATGTGTGGGCCATCCTTCCTCACACAGCTGCATCACGCGAGCACATACGCTGTCCCTCTCCAGCTCTTCTCTCAGCTGCTCCAAGAAATTGTTGCTAGCTGGCAGATTGTCCATCAACATGTCCACGTAAATATTTGTGCTCTCCAACAACTCCTTGTCTTGAAGTGTTTCTTTTGCTTTCACTGGAGATCGTGAGAGCGTGTCAGCTGTCCACAGGTGTTTGCCTGGTACATGCGAAATCGAGTAGGAATATCGCATGAGGCGCATCCTAAAGCGTTGAATTCTGGGAGGGAGCGCATCCAGAGTTTGTGCCCCCAGCAGACTTAGCAGCGGCTTATGGTCTGTCTCCATTTGAAAGTGTTTGCCAATAAGAAAGTTGCGGAACCGCTCACAAGCCCAGGTCAGACCTAAAGCCTCCTTTTCAACCTGAGCGTATCTCTGTTCTGTTGCAGTGAGGGAGCGTGACGCGTAGGCAACGGGTCTCCACTCCTCGTCCCATCTTTGAAGCAGCACACCCCCTAAGCCATACGATGATGCGTCCGCTGACACCTTGCAGTCACGGCTTGGGTCATACATGGCCAACACTGGCGGTGATGTGAGCGCATCTTTCAGGTTCTGAAATGCTCTAGCCTGGTCAATGTCCCATCTCCAGCAGTTTTTCTTAGACAATAAGTCTCTTAGAGGTTTGTCCTTCTCTGCGAGCTGTGGGATAAACTTTCCAAGCTGGTTAACCATTCCCAGAAAGCTCCTTAACTCACTCACACTTTGTGGCTCCTTCATCTCCCTCACAGCCTGGGTCTTGCTTGGGTCAGGGCTGATACCGCTGGCTGAGAGAACATGCCCTAAAAACGTCACCTGCTGTTTCGCGATGTCGCACTTGTTAATGTTCAGGGTGATGCCAGCTTTTTGGATCCTGCCCAGCACAGCGTGTAGGCGAGAGTCATGCTCTTCCTGCGTTCTGCCCCAGACCAGCACGTCGTCCATGTGGCAAACCACCCCTTCCATACCATCTGTGACCTCTGTGACCATCCTGTTCTGGAAATGCTCCGGTGCTGAAGCAATCCCGAAGGGCAGTCTCTTGAAGTAATAACGCCCAAACGGTGTGATGAAAGTGGTGTATTTGGCTGAGTTTTCCGTCAGAGGTATCTGCCAAAACCCCATGTTAGCGTCCAGCTTGCTGAATATGCTGGCACCAGCCAATCTGCCCAATGTTTCCTCCACCGATGGCAGTATGTACTTCTCTCGACACACCGACTCATTGAGGTGTGTAAGGTCGACACATATGCGTACATCTTCTGTCTTCTTCGGTACCACCACCATGCCTGAGCACCAATCAGTTGGCTCCTCAATCCTGCTGATCACCCCTAGTTCTTCCATACGGGCCAGCTCCTGCTTAACTTTGTCCATCAGAGGCAACGGGATTCTCCGTGGCGTCTTCAAGGAAAAAGGTTGAGCTCCAGGTTTCAGTTTGATGTCGTACGGCTGACGTACTTCACCGAGACCACTGCACAGCTTTGGGTAGCACTTTTTAAGCGTCTCTATAGTTATGCTCTCCAGACGAGCCACAAGCTCCAGCTTGCTAATAGCAGGTCTCCCCAGCAAAGCAGTGTGCAGGTGTCTGATGACAAAGACATCCTCAAGTATTTCTTTGTCTCCCTTCCTCAGTGCAAGCTCACTGACACCAACGACATCCAAACGACTCCTCCCGGGACCCAGCAGAGCCTTGGTTGATTTGTGGAGACTGGGGGGGTGGTTGTGTCTGTAGAGCTCCTTAAACACCTTAAGGGGTAGGACTGTCACATCGGCACCTGTATCAATTTTAAATGACACGTTTTTGTTGTTTATGCTTAAGTCGACAGTCCACGGCTCACCCTCACACTTAACACTGCCCAGGAACAAACCGTGTTCATCCTCTTCAAGCTCATGCACTGTTTTTGGTGCCCTGCATACACGCCTGTAATGTCCTTTTTTCCCACATGCATGGCATTTCACTTCATTCGCTGGACAATCCTGCTTTGAATGGGATGGAGCGCCACCACATTTCTGACAGGTTGGCCCTTTTTTGCCGTCTTCTCGGAATCTACATGTTTTAGCTTGACGACTATTAGTCTGGAGTAGTTTGGTTCTAACAGGCTTACGACTGGTTTTATGCACTCTATCTACCGACTTAGCATCGCTAGCCTCACCTCTAGAGTCACCTCGCAAGGAGGATTGTTGTCGCTTTACCTCTTCACTTTGCCTCGCCATGTTGATAGCCCTCTGCAAAGTCAAATCTGGGTCAAGCTGCATGCGTTCTGACAGCCGTTTGTCCGTGAGACCGACAACGAGCCTATCCCGTATCAGCTCATCATGTAGCACTCCATAGTTGCAATGTTCTGCTAGTGCATACAGTGCTGTCACAAAAGCATCCACTGTCTCATTGTCTCCCTGTCGGCGCATATTGAATTTGGCGCGCTCATAGATCACATTTTTCTTCACAATGAAAAAAGCCTGGAAACCATCACATACCCCCTCGTACGTTGTCCTTTGCTCCGCTGTTAAACTCAGACCGCGAAGCACATCGTCCGCCTCATCTCCCATGCAGTAAATCAACGTGTTGACTTGGTTTTCCTCCGAGCTGACGTTCAAATTACTGGCGAGACGGAATCTCTCGAACCTCCGTATCCATTTGGACCACTCCTGCGGTTTTGAAAAGTCGAAGGATTCCGGTGGCTGGATGCTGAATGTCGCGCTCGGCCCCGCCGGTGCTCTCTGTGCAGTCTCATCCGCCATATTCTCCCCTCGTTATCCCGCGAGCTCCGCCAGACACAGGTTCGTTCAGTCGAGGTTATATGGATCAGTACAGGACTTCTGACACCATGTCGTGTTATTCAATTATACGCGGGTCCTCTGTACGATTCATAACCACACTTTATTTTCTTGTTCTTGCTCTGCCCCCACATAACATAACATTCTATACAGAAACACACCGGTCTCGCCCTCTAGCTGCCATCAGCCTAACTACACTGACCGGCTGCATTAACATCTACTGTACAATGCAATTACACCACATGTATTACTTTTATGTATTAGTCATCAATTTGTTGTAATCATCTATTCTTGCAGTTGTTTATTACACAAAATAAATTATATTATCACACTTCTGGCCACATAGCGCTGATATTCACTGCACATGCCCATATTAACGTTTTCCAGCCAGGTGTTTTCCTTTTCCCATTCTTCCCTTTCTCTGAGGGGAACAAACATTGCTGCTCTAATGCTGGGCTCACACTGTGCGATTTTTGGCCCATTTTGAGCCGATTTTTGAGTGATCGGACCGATTTTGGCCTTCATCGTGCGTCGTGTAGTATACGTGGGGTAAAGAGAAGTGATTAACACCTCGCGACCAGCTCTCGATCATCAATCGCTCGTGAGGGTGTCACCACAGGCGCTCACACTGCTCACGCGCAAACGTAAACGTTGGTGAAAAAGACGGCGCAGCACGGCTGTGCAGCGTGTGATCTGGACACAAGCGACGGAGGCACAACTTGTAGAACTTTGGAAAGCTCATCCGAGCCTTTTCGATGTGGCATCACAAAATTATCACGACCACAACAACCGTGAAAATAGTTGGATTTACACTGCTGCTCAATCACAGCTGCCTGATCAATGTTTTTCATTAGCAATTTAGCAAAGTTGATGGTGGTGGTGTGTCTGTGTGAGTGAAAGACAGAGAGAGCGAGCGACAGATTTTCTGTTATAACCTTCATGTTATGGAGGCACAGTGTGAGCACTCAGGTCGCATCAGAGCATCGGGCGGTATAGTGTGAGAGTACATCGTGACATACGAACTTCTAACCCCTGCGAGTCAATCGTGCAGTTTGAGCAGGAGCTGAATAACGTGACTGAAAAAAATCGCACAGTGTTTGCCCAGCTTTAGGTGTACTGTCATCCGAGACTTGCACCGCAGAGTCGGCGTTTGTTCCCCTGTTGGCCATGCTTCTTGTTGTGGTCATCTGTTGTCTTCCGGTATTTTCTCCGCAAGCGACCTTTCCTCGACCAATGAGATGAGCGGTAATCTGAATTGTCATACTCGAATTGTCATAAGTGTGCTGTCAGCTCATTGGTCACAAAGCAGGAGAGGGGCTGGGAATTATGTTTTCAAACAAAGTGTTAATTCCATAAACATTTATAGACTACTTTTGATTCTCACTGTATTACGGGACAAAGTGTGTCCCTTATTAGCTCAATACGGGACGTGTACTTTTGTTTCGAAATACGGGACGATTCCGTATTTTAAGGGACGGTTGGCAACCCTACCTGCGCTCTTCCTCCTGACTATGCTGTCTGTGTTGAGCGCTCAGTGGATCTGCGCTCGACAGTGCAGCCTAGGCGGAGTAGTCGAACGCAGATTCACTGAGCGCTCAACACAGACAGCATCGTCAGAAGGAAAATTGATAAAATAAATTACAAATGTTGTATTGTTTGATACATATGCGTACTGAACCGAAAGCACTGTATCGAACGGTTCAATATCGATACGAATATCGTTGCACCCCTAATATATATATATATATATATATATATATATATATATATATATATATATATATATATATATATATATATATATGTATATATTAGGGGTGCAACGATACACAAAATTCACGGTTCGGTTCGGTTCGATACTTTGGTGTCACGGTTCGATATTTTTTAAAAAAAAATGTTCATGCCTTTTTAATTTGTCATTTATTAAAATTATAAATATATATTTTAACTCAAAAGTACAGTTTTTAAATTTAACCCTAACCCTTGTGCGCGTTTTTTATTTTGACAGCGAATGCGCACCTGCGGACCACTTATGTGCACCCCTGGTTATTTAGCTCGTCATATTGCAGCCACAGAAATTCTTTTGTCCATGAAACCATAAAGCTGCACTTTCTTTTTGCCTTATAGTCTGATTTGTCATAACTTCTCCGTTTTGTGGTAAGCTTTTCTTTGGCTGTCACTTCTTCACCCTGACCTGTCTTATTTGGCTCAGCAGAACTAAAATATATATCCTGCTGCTTTTACACACGGACTCACATAAGCTCAGCGATTCTCTGCGCGATCAACCTCTCACATGTTTAAGCTTGCTGCGGGAGATTTCACTTGTCATGTTTGCATAGTAAGCTAACGATTAATAAGACGATGTCAGAGGAATTGGTGCACAAATTATCATCACTCACAGATCAGTGCTGTCATTGCAAAGTGAAAGCAAAAAAACAAGCGCAAATTCAAACGCGATTTCAATATGTCACATATTGACAGTGGCTCACCGATGCCAATGACATAATTACCCAGCTACATTTCTGAAAGAATGCAAAAGCATTGACATATATTTTTCCTACAATAGCCCGACGGGCAGGGTAGCCCGTCTGAAAAAAATCGCTAGCCCCAGGACGTCGGGCTAGCGATTTTGCGAGCCCTGTATCTGATTGAGGAATCACTCATCATGTATATGTATATATATATATATATATATATATATATATATATATATATATATGTATATGTATGTATATATGTATATATGTATATATATATATACACACAAGCACAAATAGTTTGAATAGTTCTCTGTTCTCTCGCTTTCTTTGTCCGATCATAAAGTTATTGAAATAACTGAGAGACAGACAACATTTTCAAAGCCCTCGTCTTTTTCTCCTTCTGCCAGTCTACCATAGTCAGGTGAATGATTGAACCACAGACAGTATTAAGCATAGGCGTGGCTTTCGAGTCATAAAAATTAAGCAAATGTGGAAGTACCTTAAAAAATAAATTAAAAATGGGCTCAGTGACTCATTTTAGCTCATACTGAACAAAAAATAAAAAATAATAAGTATTTTTTGGAAACCTTGGCCATGCGTTTCAAATGTGAGGATTATTTGTGCCATGACATGTGTTGTTAGCCAATGAGTGTGTGGATGTCTTGCAGCCAAAATGGTCATGGTGGAAAGGTCTGTAAAACATGACTTCAGAAACCAGTGGGTGGTGTCAAGCTAGCTACATCCATCTTCTATGCTGTGTGTTGACAGATATAGCTAACAACATAATAACCTCTTAGGTCAGTATGTCCCTCTGCTTGATCAAATCTAGCCTCAAACTTGTCATATATTCTCATATTTCCTGACAGTGCCAATCAGCAAAGCCCTTGGGATGAGGCTTGGGTAGACAGCGCCTCTTAGCTGATTTTTGTTTTTCTTCCTTTTTTGAATTTGAACTCACTCATCTGCCATTTAAATCAGTGCCTACAACCAACTGACTACCAAATGCTGTGTGACTGCTTGACTCTCAGCTGTATTTTTGGCTTTTTCTGGTTTAACCCTCAAGGCAGGCGTTGCAGATTTGCAACAAGTAAAAGCTAACAACCTGATTACCCCACATACATATTTTATGAGGTTTTTTTTACTTAGAAGTACCACTGCAGGTATTCTTTTGTGCATTAGCAACAAAAACTTAATTTGAGCCTGAGAGGGTTAAATGTGTGTTTTAGGACTTTTCAGCTTTACTGCCCATTTCAAAAGTAGTCAAAACATAATAAATTACAATCATCTTTTCATCATTAGCTTGATGAAAAAATGTAAATACCTTACTTATAGCTATGTTACTTATTTCTTTTTTACAGCATAAATAGCAAGCTGTGATTTGAAAACTACAACTGGGAGTACAAACCATGTACTCCCTGCATCCATTACTCAAATTACTCAGTCCTTTTTGTCTCTGTCTTACAGTACTGTGGTATAAATTAGGCTTGTCAGGGTCTCTTAGAGTCGCTGACACTTTAAAGAAGTTGCATCTTACGTCACTTTACACTGCCAGCTAAACGCTCTTTTCCTGTTCTCTTTCTTCCCACTGTGGGCTGTTGTCTCTTTCCTCCCCCTGTAGTTGTGTAATATTTAATATTCAGAACATTCAGACACAGTTCAGTGCTGTGGCTGCACAGGAGACATATTTAGTGACTGAGGAGAGCCCAGATGCATTGATATAAAGTGTTCTCTCCTTCACTTTTGAGAGGAGTGTCAGCTTGTCAAGCTTTGAGAAGGATTACTTTCTGACTTGTACTTCATTCTTTACCGGAGTCCTGTCATAGAGCTGTGTGATTAAGTTTAGCTTGAAATTTGTAAGGCAAGCAAAAAAAACACATAAAAATAATGCAAGCATAAAGATGACTCATGCATTTGTACAGCAGCCTATATATATATTAGTGTTTATTTTCAACTATGTATATGTCACCGCTCTGTAGGGATGGGAATATTGCTGCATAGATTTTTAAACCCTTTTCATGCCAACTTATGTTGCAATTTCCTGACTGTTCCTCTAATATCCACTGCAGAGTCACGCTCTGGGCTTTTCTGAGATGACTTGACAAGTATTGAATGGATTAACATAGCATTTTAGTATTGATTTCCATGCATTTTTATTTTAATTTTATTTCCTGAATTACAATTAGCAGATTAGAACACCCACACCTAGTAAACAATGAACTGGCACCAATTCTTCACACCACATCTGACTTTGGCTGTAGCATAAGTTTGGCATGTTTATAATTGTCCTGCTATAATGAAACTATCCTGTACTGTTCTTTCTTTTAGTTTAAATTAGTAATGTTAGCATTATGTAAAAAAAAAAAAGTGCATTTTGATGAGGATTATTTACATGGAGAATGCCTGACTGAGGTTTCAGCATAAATCCAGAAGTCACTGAGATTGAATGTGAGCTATTTAACCTGCAGGTGACTCTTACACTGTCTGGTTCAAGCCCAAAGTGATCATTAAGTCAATAAAAGACACTTCAACTGCACTCCAACAACTGCTCTGTGAGCTCGGAGATGGTCTGTGGAGTAATGACTGGTTCCCCTCTGGGACTAAAAACATTGTGAGACCTCACTAGAAGCCACTGATAGACATCCTGATCACTCAAGTGTAAAGAAACCAGATACAAGACCCTGCTGCATCCACTGGGACCTGTGGAGGACTGTACACGAGCTTTTTGTGTTGTTTTGCCACTGCTTGAAAGTTTTACCACAGCATTGTCTTTCTCTCTGGTTTAAACAGTGAATCTAGTTTTAATAGAAAAAAAACCTAGTGTGTGATTAATCCTTTAAGAGCGGCATCAAGCTTTTATTTTGGGATGTTCTCTGTGATTGCATAACAACATGCAGTGGTAAATCTTTTTTTTTTTTTTTGATGTAGCTACTTTCCCTCTATCTGTGATTTCACACTGTTTTCAAGTATTTCAACAACCGGGATCTTTTTGTATTCCCTCAAAGGAAATACATAATAGCCTTGTAGCCAACATTGTGGACAAATATATTGTATCATGGCCACTTTTTGTTATGAGCTATTACTCACTCTTACTGCAGTGGTACACAAACATGAGTATGAATTTTATTATTCTACAAAAGCCTGATGATAATATAACAAGCAGCAGAGCTGGTACCGTAGGGCCAGTTCAGTTTGTATTTATCTCTTTTTTGCGCAGTTTGTAGCTTGAACACCTGCAAGTAAAAGAAATACTGTGAGAATTACATTCCTCACTGGATTTCTGAGAAGAGCAGCACTTTTCATGGGCACCTTGGTGATTTTTAGTGCTGAATCGATCTCTGCCAGTTTACAGATTTAACAAATACTGTTCAAATCAATTAGGGGCAAAAATATCCAAAAGGATTCTTAGGCTTTTCTTCCTTGTCAGTGTTGCCAGTTTCTCACAAAGGATGCCACACAACTGCTGTAAACAGGCTGATTATTAAAGTTTCACTAATTTTCCTTTAAGTGTAAGTGCATTAGAGTAGCCTTATGCTACTATTTAGACTATTTGTATTTCTGTAGTGTTAATTCACTAATCTTCAGTTGTGTTTCCTTTGCTTGATAAAGGCTGCAGAGCATCAGCTGAATAATGGCGTGACACCAACACATGCATTTTTTCAACATGTTGCATTCTATTAAGATGACCCACAGGAGACTGCTCTTCATGTATGGATGCTCACTAAAATGCTACACAACAATCACTAAAACAATGGAGAAGTTGAAATCACAAAACAATAAGAGAAAATAATTAAAAAATATAGAACATGATTAAAACATAATTCTAAATATCTAAAGCTAACATCTTATACTGTTCACAGAATGACACTCGTGAAAAGGCTAAAGAGCAAAGGTGAGCTTTGAAAGCTATTAGAGAAGCAAACAACCTGACCTGAAGTGTTTTAGTGTTTCAGAGCTGCAGCTGCGAGGCTGTAGAAACCAGTCTGGGACTATTAACAGCTGCTGATCAGCTGGTCTAAGCATTCAACAAGGGGTATAAAACTGTAATATCTCTGCAAATACTCAAGGAAAAGCCCATGCAAGCATTTATATGTGAACTAAAGGTATTTAAAGTGAATCCTTTACCTCACAGGTAGCCAAAATAGGCAAAATATATGTTTACCAGATACTTAGGCGTTCACTCTGTTGCAGCTGACTGTGCGAAGACTGCCTGTTATTCACAGACCTGCAATTTGTCAGCGGATCTCACGATTCACTGTACTCTGAGCATGGTCTGAAAGATGGCAACCTATCACTGCATCGTCCAAAAATTGGATACTCTGATCGAGACTAAACATGCGGCTTTGTAGAAAACTCTATAAATGTTCTATATGATCTCATCTATATGTGCACATCTCAAAAGGGAAGCAGCTGGCAGAAAGACATCAAATTATCTCGGAAACACAGCAACACAAAGAAATATTATTTCACACGCGCGCGCACAAACACACGGAGTATGCGCACTCTCACAGAGCTGCCTTAAGTGTGTTTATCTTTGTTCCTATAGAGAGATGAAGAATACCATCTGTCATATTACCCATTTCACTTCTCACATATAACCGCCCTCACAACATGAGACGATATTACATCAAAGAAAGAGGCTTGACTGGGGAGGGCCGCTATATTCATTGGCATGGAGACATGCAATTGCATTTTAAAGTGCAGTAACAAATTCAGGATGAAAGCAAAGCCTTATCTTTGGTCTCATCTGCCAACCTGGTATGGATTGGATGGGGAAAGTGATTGGGCCTTCTGTTATAATTTAGTCTTCTCTTCAATCTTGGAACTTTGCTGCCACTCTCCGATAAAATCGTACGGGGCTGGGACCATGTTATTGATTGAAACATTAGCCTAAACATATTTTATGTCAGCACTTTTACCTTTAAATCAGTCTCTGTTCAGAGGATGTGCTTTATAATCTGGGTTATGTTCATCAAAGATTTTGATTTATTTTATGTTCTTTTATTTCCTTGGGACTTTTTTTTTTGTTCTTTGTAGCCTGCTAAGCCAAGGACATTGATGCTGTTATTTTGCCACAGTCAAAGAAACCTTTTTATAAATTTTCTTTCAGACTGCAAGGGAGTGAATCTATTACTGATGGAGGCGAGGAACGGAGAGGAATAGCATAATGATACGGTCACATCCCACTTGATGTCATGGCAAACAGCACATTTACCACACATGGCACATCCCGGCGAGGCTTTGCTTTGTTCGTTTTGATACATTTTCAATCAAATCCTGGTGAGAGTGTAGAGAAACGCGCACATAAAGGATGCGCAAATATGAAATGACACGCATTTTTACAACCAGCTGAAGGCACGCTAGTGATGAACAGAACAGAATGACCAAAAAAAGGATCCATCCTGTAACTCGTAGATGTACAACAACATATGCAATCATTGGGCACGTTTTCTTTGCTTTCTCCGCAGAGTGAAGTTAAAAGAAGGCGTGACGTTCCTCGGCGCTCGCCCCAGCAACCCCACCCAGTGGATAGTTAGTCAAGATGTGAGGAGCGAAGGCCACCGAGTGGTGACTCTCCACTGCCGCAGGAAGGAGTCCAGCTATGATCAGCAAAGGTCAGCCCATAAAGTGCTTTTCTTTGAATGACTATATCGAGTTTGGGAGAATGGCCTCTTAGTGACTTGTAAACATCTTCATGACCTTCAATTATAAGACATTAAAGTAAGTTCCTCACTGATGACAGCTTTTTAGTATGTGTATTTATTTTTTTAATGTGTTCATAACTACTGAACTCAACAGCCTGACTTCACATTAGCCGCTAAAAAAGTAGTTGTCACTTTTCGGATGTGCACAATTTGAGTTAGTAGCATCAGTTAGATGGCTTCAGTAGGCTTATCTCCAGAGTGATTTTTACTGTTGAATTAAAAAGTTGCTGATCATTCACATTTGGAAGGAGACACACACACACACTCACAGGCACCGTGTGAATGGTTATTTAAGCGATGTTCTCTTTGCTCAAATGACACACTTGACTTGACATAAAGGCCACGTCTGTTGACACAACTGTGGAGAGAGAAAAGTTAATCGACTATTGCAGCATCCCCTCTTCCGTCTCTCTCTCTTTCCCTCGTGCTGTCGTTTTTATTTGCGTACTTACTCTCTCCACTAGCAGGCCTCAAAGTTGTTTTGGTCATTTCCCATCTGCATTCACATCCTTAAACTAATCTGGCAGATAGGAACGTGATTGCCAGCGCAAGAGGAGGAGGGGGGTAGAAAAAAGGTTGCCGCGTTAATTAAGTGCTGATTGAAGGCCTTTGTGCGTTTTAATAGTTTTTCCTTCTCGGATAAGGAAATAGTTTTAATAAATCTAACTTTCTAGTGACAGGTGTAATTTTATGGATTAGAGGCAGATGTGAAGCTGGGGAAGGCTTACTTATTCGCTCTTAAGCTTTCGTTCCACTTAGCAAATTCTAAACCACTCCCTTAAGAAAACAAGACTCCTGACATTGCAACTGCAACTTTATAATCAAAGTTGTGCAGGGGTTATTTAAGTGTAGAGCAGCCTGTGAAACATGTGTAATTTAAAGCTGCTGGTCCAGTGATTTATTTAGACATGTTACTATTAGTGGATCATCACAAGGAGTGATTGTAGGCTAACTGCAGTGTTACAGCACATAAAACAAAGACAGCTGCGCGTGCCGTTGAATAGTTGCGCGTCTAAAATTAATAGATTTTAATAGATGTGTCATTGTGAATCTGCACAGCTACATATAAGCCAGGAGCTGAGTCATGCTGTGTCTGTTGCAGATGCTTATGCTCAGATTTCAGTGGCCTTTTTATGTGAGGATTTAATATTCTTGCTTCTCAGAACAGGCAGTACATTTTTGGACTTTATTAACAGCCAGTTTCATACATGAACTGCCCCAAGAACTCAAAGTCGCCTCCGCACTGAAAAAACTTTTCAGACGCTCCATTCAGTCGCATAATAAGGTTTGACAGCTCAGTCTTATCATTATGTTTGCGTCTGTCTGTTCCAGCCTATTTTTACTCACATAGAAATAATGGTGAGAATATCTTAGGCTAACATGTTTGTTATCATGACCGAATAAGATATTAAATGCACTCTGAGGCCGCTGAAAGCTGAAATTGATTTCTGTTTGGGAAGTTTTTTGTTGCTTTAAAGCAGGGTTCCCCAATCCCAGTCCACGAGGCCCGGTGTCCCTGCAGGTTTTAGATCTCACCCTGGGTCAACACACCTGAATCACATGATTAGTTCATTGCCAGGCCTCTGGAGAACTTCAAGACAGTTGTTTATCTATTTAAATCAGCTGTGATGGATCAAGGACACATCTAAAACCTGCAGGGACACTGGCCCTCGTGGACTGGGATTGGGGACCCCTGCTTTAAAGCTTGTGAGATTTTAAAGGTGTTGGACTAGAGTTGATCTTACATCATATTTTGTTACAAACCTGAATACTAAAATGCATTTTAGATCTCTGTAGTACAGTTGTGATCAGGCTCATCACAGGCATGAGTGCTTTGCTAATTTGGGGATTTTAATGATTTTTTTGAACTGAATGGAGCGACTTCACCAGTGGTCAGTATAAGAAAAGCAAAGATTATTCTGAACTTTGAGTCATACAAAGCTACTTTAGAAGTGTCCAAGAATAAGGAAGCTTTTAAAGGTAGCATGGGTACCAGATGAAACTCGGAGGTCATGTTTCATTTGTTCTGGCAGAATTCATCTGGACTCCTTCCGGTTTACACAAATGTTCTCACAGCTCTGCCTACAGTGCACAATGCCACACGTTTTTAAGATGACTTTTTATAGGTCTAATTATTGTAGGTCCAATAAGTATTTTGGTCTAAGGCTGTTACGGCGAGTGAGATGAGCCGTGTGGAAGAAATAAAGGAGGATCCAAATGCAGGCACTTGCAAAGGTGTGAGGGTGGTTTATTAAAAACAAAATAAAAATGGGCAAACGGCAAAGGAACAGAAGGCTATCTAAACTGAGAACAACTAAACTAGTGAACACAAACCCGGACATGAACATGAAGGAGGATGAGCAGCCGAGAATGACGACGGACAGCAGGGAAAACACACGAGTGAGACATGGTGGATATACAGACGGACCAGCAACTACAATGACAGAAGACACAACTTAAATACACACAAAGAAACACAGGGAGATTACACACAGGTGGTGGACACAGCTGGGAGTAATTAATGAGACGAGACAAGGGAGGTAAACTGAACACACCCACATGAGACGCAGACCTTCACAAAAAAACAGGAAACAAGAAAACACTGCACGAAGACGCAGACACGACACTGAGACAGACTAGACACTGAACTAAACCTGCAATAAACATGAGAACACAAAACCTACGAACTAATCCCTAAACAAGAATAACTAAAACATAGATTCATAATCACCATCATCATCATCATCATCATCATAATAAGAAGAAAAGAATCCAAAATGCAAAAACACACCAAAACACAACAACTCATAATACTGGGTCAAACTGACCCAGAACTGTGACAAAGGCTGTGGATGACACCCTTTAGAAGTCAAAACTGACCTGAGAGCTGGCACACTAATCTGCATTTGTGCATTTGTCCGGTTATATGAGGCTAGCTTAAAGGTGTTTTTCTTCAAGGTCACTTCTCAACTTGAATTTCAGTTTTAAGTTTTTCAAAGTTTATCCAACTGCATGCTTCGCCTTAGAAACTCATATATTCATGCACCATATACACTTTGCTTTACTTATAGGTCTAAGCAGAGCTACAGCAACAGCCTAAGTAGGACTGAGCAGCAACACTTGGCAGCTGGCTCCTCCTTGCCTCTGGAGCTATTTTCCTCCTTTAAGCAGGTTTTATTCTCTCCACGCTATTCCGCGACCTCACCGTCTCTCTCACCCACACATACACATTCTCCATTACAGTAGTAAAATCATGTTTTATTGATTTACTAAGTGAAGAAGCCAGAGACAAGAGTGAGCATATCTAGTCTAATCCCAGCTGTTTGGGCCATGTACATTGGGCTGCTCCTTAATCTCCACAGCTGTCAAAGTCACTTCACAGAGAAGACCAAAGAGGCCCCATGATGGCTATACAATGCACAATGCTCCAATTTTTCTTTCGTCTGGTCCTCCCCGCTCAGAGTGTTTTCAATGAAGCTCTTTTAAAAGGGGATTAAACATTGCTATCTCATCTGTTGAGCTGTCATTCAGTCTGCTTTGGTCTCTCCTCCGCTGCTTCCATGCAGAGGGGAGGATGAGGGATGTGAATGGTATAGGTCAAACAAGTGAGGATCCCATTTGCATTTTAAAGTTGTTTTTGAACAACAGGATGTATACACGATTATCTAAATATGAGTTAAGCACTCACTTGAGGATTTAGTTATTTACTTCTTCACTGCGACTCTGGAAAGCCATTCTTCTGTAAGAATAGAGTCTGTTTTCAATTGAAAATTTTCCTCATCTTTTAAAAGAAAATGTCCATAACCCTGCATAGGTTACAGTTAACGATGGAGCAAATTAGACCCACACTAATCAAAAATATGTTCCATTTACTCCTAAAGTGTTTAGACCAGTCTTACATCTCAAAAGTGTGGATTTCCTTGTACCCACAAGTTCACTGTACATATACAATTACAATAAAGGGTCATTCTATTCTCTTTTATTCTATTCTATTCCTGTTTGCTACTATGTTATACTGCTGCACACTCAAAAGTCAGCAGAACATTGTCCTGTGCAATTTCCTGGACATTTTGAGTCATTCCTCTTTCCTGTACTGTGTGTCTGATTACACGTTGTTTTTACCATTAGGATGCAGCCCTGAAGTCACATTCCTCATGACGGCGTGTGGAAAACAGAATCATTTCTGAATAGGAGATAAATCTGAAAAGAATCTAATGGTTGACCAATTACTATGTTTGTGCATTCTCAAACATTTATGACAAGCATTCAAATTTTCAATTGAATTTAAAGGATTTTTTTTTTAAATTTAGAAGAGTGTGCTCACCTGGCTCTGCAGCTCTTATTTAAATCAGAATCAGAATCAGAATCAGAATACTTTATTGATCCCTGGGGGAAATTATTTTTTGTTACAGTGCTCCATTTTAAACCAACATTAAGACAAGACAGACAATACGCTAACTAAGAATAGTACAATATATACATATATATACATACATACATACATAAGTCACTTATAAATAAATATTTGGAAAAGAAACATGTGTAGTTGTAGCAGCAAACAGTGTGTTAAGTGGATGCGTTGTACAGGGAGATGGCCACAGATGGCATCAGTGCATTATGCTAACAAATACACAAGTTGTTAGTAAAATGCTCTCATGATTTTACCAATGTCGGGTTGTTGACTTCACAAACAGGCTGCAAAGGGACAAGGCAGGAACACAGACTTTTAATCATCGTTTTACATGCCATTTGTACAAATGAATAATTTGCACTGTCACTCTACCTTGGACTGCTTCCTAGACTTAAGTGTCTTTGAATAACGTCTGTGGAGCTGCTAATTGAAGCCTGTATGTATGTTTGCCGTGACGGTTGTCCAGATCCGATGTGTGCATGAAAGCACGACATTACAGACGGTGTGTCAGGTGTACACTATGTGCCGGTTCAGCCACTCGCTTTAAGCGGCTCGCCCTGGCCAGCTGAGTCCCTACTTTGTACACGTTCACACCTGATGCTCTGACCACACCTGACTCCCTGTGACTACACATGTAGGAAATACATGAAAAAAAACTGCTTTCGCTCAACCCTCATTTTTTTTGTATCATCATCTAATTGTTGTAAATCAAAAAATAGATAATATGATTTTTGAACTTCTTTTCCTAAGCTCAGACATGGGTCTACTGGTTTACACACTAATAAGACCAATAAATTATCCCTAGTTTGATCCCGGGAGGAGGCGTAAATCCCTTCGGGGGTTGTGTCAAGAAGGGCATCTGGTGCAAAAATCTGCCAAATCAAATCTGCAGGGTTACCTGCTGTGGTGAACCCTTGTGAATAAGGGAGCAGCTGAAAGTAGCTATTCTTCTTAGAAGTTGTTGAATTTGATCAAGATGAACAGCTGAATCTGTTCCTCAGCTCTGCAGACTGAATTTTCCTATGGAAATGCAAACCTGTGCACTTTTCCCTGACCGACAGCATCTCTACCAATAACAGCAATAGCGAGGTGACAGCTTTTCATCAAGGGTTGCTACAGTGAGAAGATGCGGTGTGCTTTTAACTGGAAACAACAGAGCTGAATTCTCCCTAAAGCCACCAAAGGAAAAGCTGACGGCAGGTCTTTCCGATTCAATGCAACGAAACAACAACAACACCACAGTGAGATAAGAGCTGTTCACATTGTTGTTATGAAAAAAGTCAAATCAGATCTGCCCCAGTTGTGCTGTGTCACATAACACATTACCTTATAGCTCAGTTCCTAAAGAGTTTGTAAGTTAGTGGTTTTCTATTTCTATGGTCGCTATTTTGAAGCCAACAATAAAGCAAAGGGGTAAAAAAAAAAAGAAAAAAGAATGAACTCACCTTGTCATAGTCAAGACTTAAGCTATCAAAACCAATGTATTTTGACCTGAAATGAGAAGCGTGCTTTTTCCCTCTGTTCAAAAACAAAGATGCAAATTTTTGGGGTAGAAAAATATGTCACTTTTCTCTCTGCATACCTTCGATGTGCCACGCAGCAGCACCAAGGAGAAGACGCTTGGCCCCTTTTCCATATTTCTCTGCTCTTTGTTATTTGTCATCCTGTGTTCTTAATGAATAATTGATATATTGTAAGAAGAATGATTTTTCTCTAGGCACTTCCTGTTGTGTTTATGGGCCTGTGTGATGGGAGATGACAGTCTTGGATCTTAAGTGAGCATTTATGGCCTCATTTATATGTAAATTATTATTTAACCTTATATCCACCGCCCTTTCTTTGACAGGTTGAGATTCTTAGCAATGGGGCTACAAAGACAAAAATGCCCGTGTGGAGTGCACATGTTATTGGGTGAAATGCACTAGATTGAAAGCTTTCCTTTGTCTTCATTAAAGGTGAGCTCATTCAAAACGAAAGCAGTCCTGCTTCTTCAGCATGTCACAAGGCATAAGTGGAGACCTCGGTAAAAGTGCCATGTCCAGCCCTTGGTTGTTCATTATGTCTGTCTGGGTGCAGATGTAGCTCTCTTGAGAGCCACCACTTCATTAATCGCCCACACCACACCCAGTTGAGGGTCGGCAGGCAGTTCACTCATTACAGCCATTTCACGAGGGAGCCAGTCCAAGTAGGAGCAGGGGGGGAGGGAAGATATAGTATATATCTAAAAATCTTGCTTAATTTAATAACGGTCTCATCGCAGCCTGTTTTATATTGTCTGAATCACATTTGCATAGAGTTCGGATTAATATAATTAAATTCGGCATTCATCCATTTTGCTATAAAGACACGTGACTTTTCCACTAAAGCAGCAGCTTGTAAATCTCATCAGTGTGAATACTTAGGATCCCAGATGGAAAGAAATCACACAGCTGTGTAATAACGGGTGAGATTTTGTAGCGACCCCACAATATATCTCCATTTCAAAGTTTAGAAAACCTTTAAAACAGGATTATTTATTGTTTGTGTCATTTATTGCAAACCTGAAATGAAACAAAGGCCTCAAGATAGCTGTTATAGTCTTCTAAGCCCCCTGGAAGAACATTAGGCATGTGTGGTCCTTGTCATTCTTGGGGCTTCAGAGAAATTCATAATTATATGTGAGTGTTTCTACAGACAGACAGACAGACAGACAGATAGATATAGATATAGTCTATCTATCTATCTATCTATCTATCTATCTATCTATCTATCTATCTATCTATCTATCTATCTGTCGATCTATCTATCTATCTATCTATCTATCTGTCGATCTGTCGATCTGTCTGTCTTTCTGACTTACATGTGAAAGAATTGTCTGAACAAATGAAGTTTTGTTAGGGTTCAGTAGTCCTGAGAATGAGCCACATGTTGTAGGCTTTATGCTGTATAATACTGCATAAATCGAGGCTGAAATGAAATTGCCTAATTACATTAGGGCCAAACAGGAACTTGACAGTCCTTATGCTAACACCCTTAATAATGACTCAGCCCCGTTCTCAGTGGCTTCCATCTACCGTAAATATACTCCGTCACTGAAGCCTCATTGATAGCATTTACCAAAATACACTAGTCCAAATTTTGGTTAATCTCTTAATTATATAATTGGCATGTGATCAGTACTCATCTGTGTCAGCCAAACTGTCATTTTTTTAACGAGTCCTTTTTTTTATTTTACTGTAAGGCTGGCGGAGAAACATTCAAAATGCTTTTAGCGGGAGACGTGGTTTCCTTTATCAGTACTGGAGCAGAGATTTGGCATATACTATGCCCCCTCCCTCCCCACACACACACACACACACACTCACACACACACACCAGGACAGCCAGATGATTACAATAGACAGCCTAGATTACATTTGACTGTTCGTGCTGGCCCCCTGCTCAACTGCCAGGGAAACAATATTGGGAAAATATGCCCCAATGTGCCTCATTGCACTTTCTCCTAGTTCACCAATAGCCAGTAATAAAACTCAGCGGAGAACATTATCAGTGCTGCATACATCTGCACCAAATGGCCATGAAACTTTTCAAGTAAGCTTTGTGAAAATATGGAACTTCTTCATACAGTACATTTCACTGGCTTTAAGTGGAATCCTGAAAAGCTTTTGAGAGGTGTGGGAATGCGGCTTGGTAGTTCAGATTCACTCATGTCATGCCACAGTGCATGCCACCTATCAAAAGTGTACATGCAGACAAGAGACAGATTGAGGTTTGTATTTGAGAATTATGAAGGTTTATCAGTGGATATCCCTCTCTTAGAGATTAATCCCCTGGAGGATTAGAACATGGTCTCTAGTATTTGGAGGGTTGCATCACTTTTTTTTCTTGCTGTGGTTATGTGGATTAAAGCTATTAATAATGCTTTCTTGATATAACAAGCAAAAGTACCTTTTTAATGGAGATAAACACATTTTTATTATTTTCACTTTTTAATTGTGTGTTTCCCTATTAAAATAAACAGCTGCACGTTGCCTGATTACTTTCAGATTTCCATTATTCCTTTATTTTGTTCAAAAGATTTGGCTAAGCCAGAAAATAGGGTTTTTTATTTTTTAAGGTTGAAAAAAAATCAGGCAGCGTGCGATTGCTTATAAAAATGCATCGTTGTTGTTGTCGTTGTTGTTGTCGTTAATAAAATGTATACAGCTCTATGATTCTTTTTATTTACCAGTGATTCACGCGGTTGGTCAACATGACAATCAAAAAGAATAGGGATTATTCTAATTGTGATAAATGAAAGTATGTGTGACAATGTTCATGCAAAGTTTCAGATTCACCCACCCGTTAATGAGATTAGATTAGATTAGATAGAACTTTATTAATCCCTCGGGTGGGTTCCTCTGGGAAATTCGATTTCCAAAAAAGCGCAGCACCGACAGAAGTTAGAGTTACAGAATATTATATATATATATATATATATATATATATATATATATATATATATATATATATATATATATATATATATATATATATATATATATATATATATATATATATATAATACACACACACACACACACACACACACACACACATATATATATATAAATACAGAGACAATATAAATAAATAGATAAATAGAATAAATAGGAATAAAAATAAAAATACAAGTGAATTGCACATTTCAAGTATTGAGTCTATTGCACTGTTGACTATTTACAAAAGTATTGCACAAAAGGTATTGCACAGTGAGGTGAAGAGGCACTACAGCTTAGTTGTTCCCCCCTCCTTTGTCCTCCTGTTTCCCCTCCCTCTCCCCTCCAGAGAGGAGTTAAACAGTCTGATGGCGTGTGGGACAAAGGAGTTTTTAAGTCTGTTAGTTCTTGTCTTTGGGAGAAGCAACCTGTCACTGAACAGACTCTTCTGGTTGTTTATGGCCGTGTGCAGAGGATGCCTGGCATTGTCCATAATGTCCATCAGTTTCTTTAATGTCCTTTTCTCTGCCACTGTCACCAGAGTGTCCAGCTTCATGCCGACCACAGAGCTAGCCCTCCTGATCAGTTTCTCCAGCCTGGATGAGTCCTTCTTTGCTGTGCTGCTCCCCCAGCACACCACAGCATAGAAGAGATAGTAGCTACAGACCTTATAGTAAGATTCACTCAAGATACAACACTATGCGGTATTCCACCTTAATTTGCGTACTTTATTCTAAAGACTATATGACAATAAATCACATTTTATTAATAAATCATTTTAAAGCCATAAATAAACAGAGATCTTCCTCACATATGAAGTTTATACCATAGATGGTAAAAAAAAAAACCAAAAAAAAAAAAACAGATAGCTTCTAGGCCGGAAAAATTAGGGCAATGGACAAGTGTTTAATATACTAAAGACCACTAGATGGCGATCTAAATCGCTCATTTTGGTCATGAATTAAAACGTTTGTATAAATCTTGATCATACCGTGTTTCCAAATAGAAGATTATCTGTGTGCATGAAACCAAATATTTAACAGGTTGTCAGTGTGTCATCAGCCACAGTCGCCCCTCCTCCCCACATCCATTGTTTTGCTCCCTTTTTGCAGCGACAGTAGAAATCCTCAACTCAAGGCTTTAAAATAGGGCAAATCGCCTGCTTTGCATTTAAACCTCCCCTATAATCTATTAAGACCTTTCATCTTTGTTTTCAGCGTGAAACAAAGGCCAGAAACGACCACACTTTTATTGTGTACGTGATGATGCTTTTCATTCATTTGCATATGACTTTAAAATGATTTAGTAATTAGATTTGACAAAATATCTTAAAGTCTAAAGTCCCCAAATTCCACTCAGATTCAGGAAAGATAATCTGTGGGAGGAAGGCCGAATGGCTAGTCTAGTGTAATCAGATTGTGGTCTGTAAAACATTGTCCCTGATCTAAGAGCAGTTGTAATGGCATCCCCCTCCTAGCTATTAATGCACTTCAAAGCTGAAGAGCATCACTTTGGAGAATAGAAAGTATATCATTATGCATGGCTCTGGTGTTTGAGCATTTAAATAGTACCCAATCTCAGAGCATTTCTTACTTTTTTAACCCAAAAGCAGCCTTTGCCTGTCGAGAAGACGGCTGGCTTATGCAGACGTAACCTTGTGGAGGGGAAAGTCAGCCATCATGGGAACTTGCAGCCTGATAAAGATGCTGGTGGTAGGCCTCTCACCTACAGGGGATCCAGCATTTGCATCGTATCCCAGAAAAGACCCTTTCGGGACAAGATGATGTAGCTGTTCATCAAAGTCTTAAATATTCAATAATATGAATAAATAATTTGCATCCAGCACAACTGGGTGCATGGGCTCCAGACCAGGTTGGATACTGTGGTGTGGGCGGCAGCATACATAGAAGAGATCATCTATCCAGTTGAATTCAACATTGAGTACAGCGGTGGAATCAGATGTTCTTCCTCCATAAACATATTTATGCTGATTACATTTTCTGGGCACGCCAGCACAGTTTTGGCAAAATTAAACCTGTGGTGAGACTGAAACTGTTGCTGGTGTTGCAGTGCTCACTTCAGTAGCACTCAGCCAGGGAGACAAAGTGAGCTAAGGTGTAAACATGTAATTGTCTACAAACTCACTAACAAACACACTGCTTGCTTCTCTTCTAATTACATCTCTGTAGTGTCTGCTGAAGAAGTACTAAGTTTGGACTGAATTGCAATGAGATTTAGCTCATTCAGCACTCCGACTCTGATGAACAGCAGCTGAGTGCGGAGAATAAGTCCACTTGTCTTTAATATTTCCGTTCAGATTTAACTCGAAAACTCCCTCCCTACAAACGTGTCTAACTGAACGGGCAAAAGAAACCCTGGCCCACAGTTGGCTCTAATTAACCTCAGTTTATCTTGGCTTTCAAAATGATTGGCTTTATACTGAAACCCATTTCATTTAAAGAAATGCCTGGCCTGGCACCAGCACTGTCTCATTTATCTAACCTGCACAGGAAAAATATTTAAATGAGCCTATTAAAAGAGGCCCTGGGCTGTTGAGAAAGGTATAGAAATGGTATTTGAAAAAACAATGACCGAAGGACTTCAGACAGGGAAGAGAAATGGGCAGCGAAACAAACAGAAAAGGTACCAGTCACATCCTCTCATCTGCACTACAGCACTTGCAGTGCTAACACTGACAAGCAATCTTTTGCTGTCCTCTGTTATCATTCCCGGTTTAACAGGTTGAAAGCAGAGCTCTGTCTTAAGGATAACATGCAGGGAAAAGTAAAATGTCACTAAAGGCACTCTCTTCCTGCAGCCTTAGTGCTAGTTTAGCAGGACTGACCACCCCTGACATGTAATCAGGCAGTGTGTACAACTGACTGCTAGTGCTGAACAACAGATACATTTGGAATTGAAGCTGTAATTTATTTAACTCGGCACAGTTATTTCTTTTAAAATAGCTGATCTGGAATTTGTATCTCAGTATTTTGACGAGATCTCGCGTGGTAAAGATTTGTCATGACTGCACGTGACATTAATCTTAGAAAATGACAACACAAATAAAATTTGCCACAAAAACAATCAAAATGTGACTTTTTTTTAACCAAACTGTTCATTCTTAATCAGTGAGCAAGTCAAAGCAGGACCAGCGGACACGTTCATGTGCATGTCACCTCTTCCCACATAAACACTCAGCACAGGTTTAGTAGTGCACATTTTCCCACTTTCTCACAAAGGCAGACTCACGAGTGTTGTTGGAGTGATTCGAGTTGTAACCTCGGGTGATGGTGAAGCATCTAAAGCGGTCCTTGACTTGTGTGAAGAGACACTGAAAAGACACCCACAAAAGCTCCTCGGCAAAGCGATGATTTCACTATATAACTTCACTACATCGACGGCCACTTGTGCTCATAACAAATGCATAATTCACAATTATTAGAACACCTTGACGGGTGTCTGCACGCCTTTCATTGATGCGCCTGTTAGCGGTGGCAAAAAACCCACACAATCTCAGTCTGGTGCCGATGCAGTCAGATGTTTCCTGTGCGATCTAACTCAACTCTTCACAGCCACTGGATCAGTCCCCCATCTCTCACAGGCCATAAGTCAGCGAGGAGCACTGAATCACTATGTTGAATATGTAAATGGATGCCATTAAAGCTCTCTTTCTTTAATTAGTCTTTTGATTTCATGACTGAGTGCTTCCAATTATGGATCAATGTCTCATTTCTGCGCACGGACCCCTGAGTGTGCGGAGGCACTTTTTTCCGTTACAAAATGCTTTATAATTTCTCCTCTGCCAACACGGCCGTTCACATCACACTTCCCGATCAATGAAAAATCTTCCTGCTGTAAGCCCGCTGATATATGTGCACCAGTAATATATTTTTATAAACAGGATCAAATTTCAACATATTAATGTAATGGCCAAAATTTGTGCTGTGAGTGGGAAATGTAGGGGGAACGTCGGTGTACTTATTCTGGTAGAAATTTTGCACCGAGCACTTTAAGTGGTACATAAGAGGGGCCTGAATAGAGCGTAATATCGAATTTCACTCCTGACTGGGAGCCGCGAGTATGCTCAGGAAGAGGTGCTGACGTAGCGCTTTCAAACGGTATCGTGCTACTCGTGTTCTGCAAAAATAGCGTATAGGTGAATGGATTGGAGCAGATGTTAGCTACTCAGGGGTTTTATCAATCTAAAAAGATAGACATCTCACAGTATGTGTGCAATACTAATGCTTGTGTATGCTGGGAACATTATTTCTGATATAGGTTGGTTCTTGAGAGTCTTTCTGCTAAAGCCTAAAGCATACAAGATCATTTTTTCCTTTTCTTTTCTTTTTTTATATACAGAATGAAATATAGAAAGGCATCCTCTTCATTTAGTCTGCATTAGTTAGGTGGGAAGTAACAAAATTACCTTAAAATACTTACTTTTATTTATTTTTCTGACAACCTTTTACTTTTAACACAAATATCGGTATTTTCCACTCCTCACATTTTCAGTCTCGTTAGGGAAATTATTAAATCCCAGCAATGCACAGCTTGTGACATCAAAGTGAGATGAGCCTAAATGGAGAGAAGAACAACACACAACACAGGCTTTTTGCATACAAAGAGATGGAAAAGGCAAAAAACATAGAATTTATGTAGCATTATATGTACCTTCATAGTATTATACTTAAGTAGGAGGAGCAGGAGTTAAAGTGGGATGGAATCATCCACAACATTCTTTTTTTTTCTGGTGCAGATGTCCATAAGTTGTGGTTTCAGTTATTAGTTGGTGATGCTGCAAATTTTGGTACTGATCCAATATTAAGTATATATAGGGCTGGTATTGCCAATGCCAATATTAATACTTTTAACTTATAAAGGCAGCTTGTGTCATGATTCATCAAAAGAATCATCACCAATCTGCAATTTCTGAACACATTTAAATGACAACTAAATTACTCTTATTTTTACTTTCAACAATAATTAGTTAATCCAACAATGCACACCACCTAGTTTTTCATTTAAATAGAAATTGGGTTTTTTGGAGACTTGAAATGTAAATGTGTGTGTCTTTAAAGTTTTTTGGGTGACTTTCTGTTTGTTAACCCTTATCCACCTGCCTAGTCACACTTTAGTCATAAACTGTACTCCTTTTTCTTTTTAGGTGTGAAGGCAAAGTAAAAACAAAATACAGTTTGTATTTTCATGTACTAATATTTTGTTATTATCATATTAATATAGTGCAAGGTTCAGCTAGCTTTGCGACTTTTCAAACCCTCTACTGCAGACCTTCTCAAAGTGTGGGGCAGAGCCATTGCTGGGGGGGGCGGCATGAAAAGGGAAAAAACAAAACAATGCTTGGACACTGCTAGCCCACACAAACGCAAAGCAGGAGATGAAGCATCACTGAATATGTTTCCAAACCAACTTCATTCTAAGCCAAAGACTAGAAAATATGGTGAAGCATATCTTCCCTTTGGCTTCACCTGCACAAGTGCCGAGGTAGCTCTCCCCTGCAGAATTGGTTTTCCCTGCGCGCTGGGCTCTTCAAATCACGGACAAACAGTATCCCACCAGGGTTTTAATAGTTTTGCAATTTTCATTAGTTTTTTTTTTATTTAGTTTTGACTTCAGATTTTCAATTTTATATCAGTTTTAATTAGTTTTTACCAATTGTTTGCTAATTTAGTTTATTTTTTATTTTTTTGAAAATCCTTAGTTTTAGTTTAGTTTTGATTAGTTTCAGTTATAGTTTTAGTTGTGTTTGCAATAATTAAGTGTAACAAAATCCCACTTTCATCATATCAGTCATGCTCTTCTGCTTATCCTTGGGTATGTTGCTATTCCAGCTACCATACCCTGCACCCTGGACAGGTCGCCTGTCTGTCGCAGGGCTAACACGCAGAGACAGACAACTCACATTCCCACCTATGGGTTCCTTAAATAAATAAATAAATAAAGGCAGATGAACAACCATTGATACCAGGCAACTATAAAATGTATATCTTGGCCCCAATGAGACTATTAACTCTTGCAACACCGGGTGTTCGTAATTTTGGTTCAAGTGAATTGATAAACTTTTTGAAGGCAATTGACTCACACGGTTATGTAGATATCCCCGTCCTGTTGTCTCGGGATGCATCACGCTGCCTTGCCTGGGGTTAGCTTCTGTTTTCTGGGGATGAGGGTTGAGTGTGCTCCCTTACCTTCTCAAGGTAAGCTAGGTTAGCCTTCTTGTGTGAGCTTTTCAAGAGCACTTTAAGGTTTGTGGGATTTTTTTTCCCCCTTTAGAAATGTCCCTCATAATTTGTCTCTTTCCACTACAAGACACTTGCTTTATCCAAAACACAGTCATATTCAAAGTAATCCCAAATTGGACTCTGGCGCTTTCTCTCGACTTTTCCTGACATGATTCTGCGCGTGGACGGAGCAGCAACACAGACGACTCGACTAACGTACTGCCACCTGCTGGCATAATGAGACACAGCAAGACAAAAATCTGGAAACTAAACTTCATTTTCTCCCTTGACTATTGTATGACACGCACACATCTACGAAAACTAAACACATTTTTGCTATAAATTCAGTTAATTTTAGTTAGTTTTGTGAAAACTCATTAGTTTTCCTTTTTTTGTTTTTATTTTTATTTCCGTTAACGAAAATGTTTTTTCACTTCTAGTTTTCGTTATTTCGTTAGTTTTCGTTAACGATAATAGCCTTGTATCCCACATTCTTGATTTTTAGTTCACAAACAATTGTTGTAATAAATAACTACTTCTGACATTTTGGAGATATTAGCTCTTTATACAGTAAAGTTACAGTGGGATACGAATAATATCAGGCTGATCCTGCCAGGATTTATTCCCTAGGTTCAAATAACGGACAAACAGCTGTTTATGTTTTTGAACCCATTTTGCACAGAGAGGCATTTTTTTGAAAAATGTATTGATAGCAATGTTGAATATTATTACACAGGGGAAAAAACAACTACATGTAAAATAATTACACCGTGATGCCTCTGCCTTTCTAAATAGAGGGACAGTAACTGCGTGTGTAAATGTAAGCGTGTAAAACCTGAAGATAGAGACAAAATTAAAGAGATTAAAGTTATTAATTAAAGATTAAAGTTAATCTGACTATCTGCCATTCTGCAATTCCTCTCCTGTAAACAATAACGTGGCGCACAGCTTGACGTAGAAAAAGGCACATACCTTTGACGTTGCATGATGAACTCTGTATTCCTCGTCCACACATAAACCCAAAAAAGGAGTTTTAAAAAGTCTTTTCGGTGATTCCTAACGCCGTTTACGTGTGGACGAAACAGCTGCGTTTTCAAAATCACCCGTGTACGTGCGGACGCAGCGTAAAAGAGTTAGTAGTTTATTTTCTTACTACCTGCAGATTACTTGTATTTGCTTAATTGTTTACTAAATGTTTGAGGTGTGAAATAAACCGCAATGGAGCAAAATATGGGTGTGTGTGGTTGAAGGATGTGTTTGTGCGTGCGTGCGCGCGCGCGCGAGAGTGGGGCGAATATTTTTCTTGTAAAACAAAGGGGGGCCCAGCAAAAAAGTTCGGGAACCAATGCTCTACTGTATCACTTTTACTTCAGTACAGAAGTTGAATCAGTACTTTTGCTTTTGCCACCTCTGGTTATAACAATTAAACATAGGAATTTCATTTTTTATTGAAATCCTTGTTACATCCTTGAAAGTAGGCTCAAACTGACCTTTTTTGATCAGTGGGGGAACCTGTCCACACGCACAACACAGATTTATTGATGTACATAATCAATTATTGATTTGCAGTAAAAATCTGAGGGGAGCATTTGTTTGAAACTCGTGTTTGAGCACCAGTCCGAATGCCATATGTACACAGAAGCTAATGTATGCTAAAAGGAAATTGATTTTAGTTTAACAAGAACAATCTGTCCTTTGCAGGTAGAGTAACAATTTGTTTCCTTCCTGTGTTTCCTCGACATTCCCTTTATCCCTACTACCTCTGATTCTCTGATTCTGAAGCCCAGCTAATATCCACTGCTTTTATACTAAGGCTCACTTGATCTCTCTTGAGACTCTCTTCCTATCCCCAAAATAAATTTTCCTCTACATTTCACATTTAAGTCACAGAAAACATTAAAATTAAGTCCCATACCCCGATCCCTGCTGGCAAAAAACTTTCACCTGTTAGCACATGGACATGCGACCTGAGCCTAATCTCATATTAACGAATAATTAGACTGATGATTTATATAGTTTTTCATTTGTATATGTGACTGTGCTTCAAAAATAAGGTTTTCCTATTCTAGTAGTAGGATGTGAAACAGTGCAGTCAGTAAGTGGGTGTCAAAATTATACGAGCCTCTGAATTAAAATTGAGCTCTCGTGGACTTTTGAGACGGGAGGCTATGCACAGAACTTGACTCTTCATCACTAACTTTGACCTCCCAGATCCATTAGACACTACATTAAGACTTGAAGGCAATCACGCTCACGCAGCCTCCGCATCACTTCCTCAGCGACACTGTAATCATCGCAAACAAAGGGGTTCAGTTTACACATTTATGTTTGTCTTTCTGCATCTTATACATTTAAGCAAGCATGTCCTTGTGCACACAAATATTTGCTGTTCACAGATTAGTTAATGCGACTAGGCCTGCGTGTTTTCGATGTTGTTTGTCCACATGCATAATTCTTTGCATAGATTTTAAAGGTTGAAATCCCTTCCATTTGGATCTATTTTTTTCATAAGATACTGGCACTTATCTCACTCTGCTGTTACAGCAAATTCAACATCTGGCCCTGCTGTCCTTATCTACAGCTGACCTGTTTGCAAAACACATGCTGCGATATGATATTGAGCCGATTCTTTCAGGGGCTCTTTTCTGACACACTTTTTCATGTTTCACAGAGTGGGAGCTTAACCTTGCGCAGACAAGCCTCGGGGCTGCAGGGCTAGGGGGTGAGCCTGTTTGTGTGTCTGCCTGTGTGTGTGTGTGTGCGTGTGTGTGTGTGTGTGTGTGTGTCTGTGTGTGTGAGTGGAGGGGGGTTGATGCCTAGGTTGCAATAGGGTATCATTGATCTGATAGTCTGGGCCTCTCTGGTCAATGACTCTTGTGTGCTCTCCAGGTTCTGTTGCCATGCCAACAGTGGCAGAGCTAAAAGGTTTGGTGGGTTTTTAAGGACTTTCCCGAGAAGGACAGGCACTATCAGTGTCGGAGCACCTGCAGGTGCTGGTGCAGGCCTGCACGGTCACAGATCAACCAGGGGAGGCCTGTAAGGAGGGAGAGGTTTCAGTTTATCTGCACAAACACTTGTATCATCACCCCAGGGCACAGTGTCTGCTGCCCCCTAGTGTGTTAATGTGTGTGTGTGTATGTATGCGTGTGCTTGTGTGTTTCTAAGCGCTGTCAGGAGTTTTGGTGGTCGTTCCCAGTGGCTAATCTCTGTTGAGACGAGTGTTTAGATGTGGGGAAAATTGAGTTTGACTATCAGGACAAGTAGCAATTTATTATATTGCAATTTAACATTTAGATAGCTTTCCCACGAATTAGACAGATATAGAGTGTAACTGACTGAGAACTGATGCCTGATGCAATAAGGTCTGAGGTCACCGGTGGTGATGACTGCCATCATTAGGGATCCATTACACTACGGAGCCTACTTCAGCTGATGGACTCTAATGATGCTGCAGTGCAGAAAAGCATTTGGTTTTGATTAGACATCGGTGGAATGGTGCATTTCATTAACTCCAGGATGAGCTTTTGTTGTCTGGGAGTTGTTATGCCACTGTTTGAGCTCAGGCTAATGCGTCGACTGTGCTCATGGAGCAATTTTAGAAACAAATGTAATGAAAGAGTATTTCCCTCCTAACAGTCTAAAGCCTTTTACATACACTGTCCTTCCCCTCTTTATGCCACCCAAAACAAACTGATTAGGCACCACCTGGCCCTAACTTTCTTGACACAATATATTATTGCGCTATTAAAATGCTTATGTGTAAAATGTGTCTCTGTACCTTTGGAATCTATTTTTTTTGTGTGTGTGTGTGTGTAAAATGTGTCTCTGTACCTTTGGAATCTAAAAGACAAATGTTCCCACATGATTTAAGCAACCAAAAAACCCTCGTGTGTCCAAATAAAGGCCACATATGGCAGTTAGGTACGGTGCAAGCCGAATCCCTAATTTTTACATCTTGTGTCTCACAGTTTGCATGACTTACAGACACAGCTTAGCAAGCAGAGAAAGAAAGCGTTGAGTGAGTGTGTGTGTGTGGGAGTTGAATTTTTTAGCAGCTGAATTCAGCAGAACACTGTTAAGATAATTAGAAATATGATCCACTTATTGGGTTTGATGCACACAAGCCAGAAGCCCTCAGTTTGCGTCTATGCTTCATTATAATTGTATAATTAATAGTACTCAGCCCTTTTGTCTGTGTCGATGTTAGAAAGGGCTAAATAATAAGCGATTAAATTAAAGGGAATCTGATGCTTAGTAAAAGTGGGCTTTAATTTAAGCACTGTAGGTTGTTTGAAATATAACAACCCGATCTTTTTGTATGAGAATACAATCAATGGAAAGTACATTTCCAGAAGTATTTCTTTTCTGTTGGCTAGAACAACATGAGTATACATGTAGTACTTTCGGTTAGCTTTTTAAGTCTTTACTGGATAGCTCAAGGAAGAGCGGGAAGTGGCATGCAAGCGTTGCAGACAGATGTGAACCAGCGACACTGGACTTCATGGTTAGTGGCCTCAATCCGAGGCCATCTGGACAACCCACTGAACACTAAGCAGTCGAGAACCAGTATTAAGAAAATTGAAAATGGAAATACTTGCAAAATGCAAAAAAATGAAACACTTAAGTGTGCTTACTTAACTTGTATGCATTTATATGTTTACAGAGAGTGGTGGGGGATTCATAAATTTGACCAACAACCTAAACCATGTCATTTGGATGAGCATGCACTCACAAGTCTGAAAGTAAAAATCTTGCATGTGTAGTTTGTTTTTTGCTGCTAACATGACCCACTGAATGCCTGAATCTCAGGTGCACTGTGGTGAAACAGTGGGCCAAAGATGCAGTATAAAAAAAATATATCTTTGATCCTTTTGCCTGTGTGTTCTTTGTAAAAGCAAACCGAGAATACAATTTTTAAAAAATGAAGGAAAAAGTGGTTGTATTGAGATTGGTCACTATGCATTGAAGTCATTGATTCCTTCTGCTGGGCAGATCATGTAGATTCTAACTTTTGCCTTTCTTAGCGCGCGGGCTTTCATTGAAGTAAGATTAATTAAAGACTGGTAATGCAGCAACACTTAAATAAGGACACAGCTAATGCAGCAAGGTTAACCTCGCCGTGATTATCCATGGTTGTCACGTAGATAATTCCAGGTCACTTCATTTAGTTAAGGACCTTCCTAAGCAAAAGGAGACTATTGAGCCTTTACCGCAGAGGAAACTAACAGCAGGAGTGTTCAAAAGTGTGTTTAATAAGACAGTAACTCTGGCTGTACATTGAAGAAAGAAGCCAGCATATTCACAGTGAGACTGCCAATTTTTACAGGATTTAATTCAAAAAGATGTGAAAAAGCTGAATGTGTGGGTGCATTTACCTCTTTTTTTAATGTTTTTTGTTTTAATTTCCAGGTTCATTTCCTAAAAATAATTATCAAACAGATAAGATGGTTGTTTTTTACCATAGAGGAAAAGCTTTCTGTAATTTATTTTAGCATCCATGTCTTCTTAGCAAAGGAAATTATTTTATGGCATGACTGTGTGGATTGTACTCAAGAGGAATTCGTGTGCCAAAATAGAGACGTGTTAAAGGATTTATGCTTCCTGCCGTCAATTTTTATAAGACTATTACCAGCATGTTTTATTTATTCCATATCCCCTAACAACCCTTAAAACAGAGACTTTCTTATAACAGCCCCAGCTCGGTATTTCCTCTATTTTTGTTCTGCCAGTATAGAGAGGTATAAATGAATGTCAGTTGACGCACCATAAATCAAAGCTATTGGTTTAGTATCTTGGAGGAAATTATAGCAACATGAGTGATGCTCCGACTCATGTGATTGTATCGCCAACCATTCATTGCAGTCTTGGTGTAGGAGGCAGTTCGACATGGTTGAGACGGAGGAATCTCGGCGGCACGCACATGCAAACACGCGCACGAGCGCATCCTTACGCAGGCGCAAGTGTCCCGCAGATATCCAAACATTCAGTGGAGCTCGGTGTTAAAAAATATTTTGAATGTCATATTGACGAGTTAATGTTGGGTACCAGGGGTTCCTGTTAGCAGGCACTCCGTACAGATGGATTTTTATAGCTGATGATGGAACGAGCACTCGCCAACTGGAGAAAAGTTTCCGTCAGGTAAAAGGAAAGAAAGGCTCTTTGAATTTGATGTTCTTTTCTTGATTTTTTTTTAAATGACTCACAGCAAACGTGACAGTTTGTTCACTTTTTCACACATAAACCACTTTTCACTTTCATGCAATGTGCAGATTTCCCCAAAAAATACATCAGAGGAAGCGATAAAGTATGTTTATTGGGTTTTTTTCCTGCACATTTGCATTAAATCATCACATAAATGCACTTCTTTTGGTACTCTATATCTTCTATCGTCTATATTCTGGTACTATTATTTCCTCTTCTGACTGAATTTAATGCTCTTGTGGCCACCGCATACAATAAGTCACTGCATAACCATGAACCTCCAAAGCCAGAGAGGCAGCTACACCTTGGTGACATTTATCACTATTATAGTCATTCTTATCTTCCCTTTATTTGACAGTGTTTTGGGGGGAGTTTACACCTTTTTCTCCTCCTGTCACTATCTCTCTTTTCTAGTCTGGACGAGGCTGAATTGAAAAGGTCTCCTGGGTATTGGCGTCTGAGGATGCTTTCTCCTACACCTCTTCCCCTCTTCCTGCCCTCAAACACATCTTGTATTTGACTAGGGAGGGAATAAAAGATATATCTGTATTATAGAATTCAAAACTTTAGAATTCTTTGTATTTGTTGTTATTAGTAAACCTTTAGTAAGTATTTATGTTGCATCCAGTATATGCTACCCGATTTATTATCAGTAGCCAAGCTGTGCCACACTGTGTACTCTAGTTATCTGGTCTGTTATGTTATTGGTGTTCTTCTGTGTAACTATTATTTCAGTCATTTAGCCATTATATACTGACATAAGGTGTCTGACCAGAAGATGAATTGCTAAATATTTCTTAAAGTCAACTGGGTTGAATTAAAAACAAATCTAGAAATACTGTGGGTTTGTCCAAAAATTTGAATGAAAAACCCATGAGAGGATCATTATTTTGTAACCAGACTCTGTATACATTCTCCCAGCTAGTCTGGAAGCACCTGAGGGAGCAATTTGAGCAAGTTGCTCTGGAAATGTCATCTGGTCTGCTCAGCTCTCTCTTTTCATACCCCAGCAGTATGGTATGGTTCGTGGTATGAAACTATTTACTGTCGAGATTGCACACATTTACTAAATGGGGATTATAAAAATGAGCATCTTTCTTGCAAGAAATGTTATTAAAAGCCATTTTAGCACTAAAGTTATTGCATTTTCCAATGAGAATAAGACATTTTTCCCATTTTCACAGAAAGAAGCGTGACCATCGTGTGACATGGACACAATTTAATCAGAAAAAGAAAAAAAAATCTAGACCGTTATTTTCGAGGTCTCATTTTGGAAAAAAAAAAAAAATTTACACCGTGGTCCAGTTTTGCCTTAGCACGTGTTTAATGTGAGACTGAGCTGTTCCTTCAGCGTAGCCTTCTAGCTCTACGCTCAAACTCTAATAATAAATATTACATTAATAATAAGTATCCATGGAGACTCCGGTCCATAGACACTGTTTGTTCTCTTAACTTCCCAAATTGAAGCTGCGTAGTTTTAAGCTTTTGTCTGCGCTGACATTTTGCCTTTTGAATGTATCCATGACTACAGTACATTCAGGCACGGAGTAATTTGCTTTGATTGCAGAGAGGCTAATCAGAGGGCAGCGAAAATGTGACTGGGCTCCGGTTAGGGCTCCCTCGGCAGAGAGATTGCGCTTCATGCTGGGATCATCGGAGTCCTTTCTCAGAAATCAGGCCTTAAAAGAGGCTCTGACCTCTGAGGTGAATTCTCGTTGGAATTAGCCTGCGGTAAATCACTTCTAATGGGCTTCCCGCAGACTAATAAATTCAATTCACCTACAGCTTAAAGAAATTAGACCGTTGTGTGTCTTCCTATTTATGTGCTATTATCGCTGGAAAGCCAAATATTTGTGCGCCTTTCCATTGTTTTTACTCCTATGTGTTTTGCATATTTTATGCAGCCAGTGTAATGCACAAAATGGCCAACTTAATACAAAATAAATGTTGAAAACAATGATTTTAAAGCATTTTTTGGATACATAGGCAACCTACAGTTAAGTGAAAAAGAAAGTTTTCACAGGACTCTGTGCAGTTATGTAAAAAACTACTTGAAACGCCTTTTGATTCAGTAGCACGCAGAGCCACCTTTAGAAGCAATAACTTGAAGTAGTCATTTCCTGCAGGACCTTTCAATTTTTCAAATAGTTGAGGAGGAATTTTGGCCTGCTCTTCTTTACAACGTTGCTTCAATTCATTGAGGTTTGTGGCTATTCGTCCATGCACAGCTCTCTTAAGATTCCACCAAAGCATTTCAGTCAGGCTGAGGTCTGGACTTTGACTGGGTCATTGGAGAGCCTTGACTCTTTCCTTTTTTGCTGTTGAAGATTTGCTAGTGTGTCTTTTCACGTGACTGTATATATATTCTTCAACAACAGCAACAGTTTTACATGCATAAATAACAATTGTACTACATGCATCATAATAATGCACAAAATCAAGCAATCCACAAAATCTGGTAGTAGCAATTTGATTAATCAATCGACAGAAAAATAATCTGTTTGAATTTGGCTCCTTTTCCCTTTCTTCTCATGGGCTAGCCCTCACAGAGAGATGATTTTAAGAGCAGGTAGGTGGTGTTTCTGGACTTACAGCCAGAGCTGTGTGCCGAAAATGACCGTGTTAGGGATACCCACTCTCTCTCTCTGACATCATGAAGGGCTTAGAGAAGATAAGTCTGAAAGGATTACTTGTACGTTCCCTCATCTAATCATTTGAAACACTTTAATATGAGCATCAACAAATGATAGACAATAAGAAAATCCAAAATCAGTGATTTGGGTGCACAGTGGTGCAGTGTGCAGTGTTCTCTGGTTGGGTGCAGGACCAGAGAGGCCTCCTTGGGATGTCCTCAGAGTGCTCGAGTTTCCTCCCACAGTCCATGGTTGGAGTATTAGCGTACAGTAGTTTAACTGTTATCTCTGAACTGGATATAGATGTGGATGTGAGATTGTGTTGTTGTTGTCTGTCTCTCTCTGTTAGCCCTGTGAGCAACTGGTGACCAGTTTAGGGTTTACTCTTGCTCTCCAGCAGTTAGACAGACTCCTGCTCCCTGCAACCCTAATATGGGTAAGGACAGCAGGGTGTATGCTTAAGCCCCCTTGAATCAACAAATTTTGCACTCCCAGCTTCTCATTTGGGTGTTTTTTATTTGTAAAGACTAAATTTTACATTTGCACTAATCTTGTATCATTGATCTTCATCTATCTTGATTATCTTGATCACATAAATAAGATATCTGAAGACACGTCACAGTTTCATTAATAATGGCTAGAACTTGTAAGTTACAGCACTGAAGTCAAGCTCTGTTAAAAGACATTAATTTTTAACTATATTTTTTGCCTTTTAAAGAGGCAAGGGACTCCTTGGAGCAGACAGTCATAAATATTATTTCTATTTTTTTGTTAATTCAGTAGTGTTTAAAATAAACAGATAAATGCAGTCTTCAGTGAACACACTGTTTTTGCTTGTTGCAGAAGCATTTGTGAAAATGTAAACATGTAGCAGTGATTATTAAATAATAGATCCTGGGCCAATAGTAAAGAATGTGTGCTGCATACTGTTGTTGTATACTGTATGTTTAGATTTAGATGTTTGACTTTAGAAAACGTTAACAGCATGAGCGATTAGGTGTACAGTATTTGTCTGTGTGTGTGTGTGTGTGTGTGTGTGTGTGTGTGTGTGTGTGTGTGTGTGTGTGTGTGTGTGTGTGTGTGTGTGTGTGTGTGTGTCATTAATAACTTTTCTGTGTGGAACTTCAGAAAACAGTTGCTGTTAAATGTGAGGAGGCCATCATATTTCTGACTTTTGGAGTACCATTGAATCATGGTAGTCCTTTCTATGTTACCAACACACATACACCAAGACACCAGGGTTTTAATAGTTTTGCAATTTTCATTAGTTTTTATTTTTATTTAGTTTTGACTTCAGATTTTCAATTTTATATCAGTTTTAATTAGTTTTTACCAATTGTTTGCTAGTTTAGTTTAGTTTTTATTCCTTAGTTTCAGTTTAGTTTTGATTAGTTTCAGTTATAGTTTTAGTTGTGTTTGCAAAAATTAAGTGCAACAAAATCCCACTTTCATCATATCAGTCATGCTCTTCTGCTTATCCTTGGGTATGTTGCTATTCCAGCTTCCACACCCTGCACCCTGGACAGGTCGCCTGTCTGTCGCAGAGCTAACATGCAGAGACAGACAACTCACATTTCCACCTATGGGTTCCTTAAATAAATAAATAAATACATAAATACATAAATAAAGGCAGATGAACAACCACTGATACCAGGCAACTATAAAATGTATATCTTGGCCCCAATGAGACTATTAACTCTTGCAGCACCGGGTGTTCGTAATTTTGGTTCAAGTGAATTGATAAACTTTTTGAAGGCAATTGACTCACACGGTTATGTAGATATCCCCGTCCTGTTGTCTCGGGATGCATCACGCTGCCTTGCCTGGGGTTAGCTTCTGTTTTCTGGGGATGAGGGTTGAGTGTGCTCCCTTACCTTCCCAAGGTAAGCTAGGTTAGCCTTCTTGTGTGAGCTTTTCAAGAGCACTATAAGGTTTGTGGGATTTTTTCCCTTTAGAAATGTCCCTCATAATGTGTCTCTTTCCACTACAAGACACTTGCTTTATCCAAAACACAGTCATATTCAAAGTAATCCCAAATTGGACTCTGGCGCTTTCTCCCGACTTTTCCTGACATGATTCTGCGCGTGGACGGAGCAGCAACACAGACGACTCGACTAACGTACTGCCACCTGCTGGCATAATGAGACAGCAAGAAATAAATCTGGAAACTAAACTTCGTTTTCACCCTCGACTATTGTATGACACGCACACATCAGTGAAAACTGAACACATTTTTGCTATAAATTCAGTTAATTTTAGTTAGTTTTGTGAACGCTCATTACAGTTTTAGTTAGTTTTCCTTTTTTTGTTTTTATTTTTATTTCCGTTAACGAAAATGTTTTTTCACTTCTAGTTTTCGTTATTTCGTTAGTTTTCGTTAACGATAATAACCTTGCAACATTTTGGGGTGCAATTTTGTCCTTTCCATACACACATGATTGTTTACCCACACACATCACATGAGGCTTATTCTGAAATCGCCCCTGACCTCCTAACTGTACATTAAAATTCTTTCCACTCTTCCTCACTGTCATCATCATCAAGTTGACTGCCCTCAGTGAGTGCATGGTCCTCACAGGGATAGAAAACATGCAAACATGTGTATGCTTGACTCACCATTCTAGTCTGACATTCTTTACTATACTTAGCTAACCTGTCAAATGTAGAAATCTATGTGATTGTGGATTCGTATAAAATATTTGTAGATGTAATTCAGATATATTTTATTTTTGCAAACTTTCATCAAGATTGGTCTTCTCACGTTGGAGGAAATGGGGAACACACATATAATCTTTATAGTATGATGATTACCCTTAGAAAAGTGGTCCAAAGGCATAATGTTGCACGTTGATATTTTAATTCAAACAACTAAAAAAGGGAATTAATCTCATGCAGATTGGTAGTTGAACTAGAGCAATGATGCTGGAGTGGACAAGTGCAGTCTCTGTGTTTACCTCTACTGTTAGACAAGCAGAAGGAGAATAATCTCAAGAATAAACTGGGTCAGATTTCATTTTAAGCACACTACCACACTTCCTGTATGCTTTGTGTGTACATCAGAGTTAGCTAGTCACCCCACATTGTTTAGGATTGAATAACTATTTCCCAGTGGTTTTTCTATATTTGGCTTTGGTTATATGAAAAGCAGGGAAAGCACTTTGAAATAAAAATGCTAAAACACATTTTTGAGATACATGCACTACCCGTCAAAAGTTTTAGGACACCACAATTTTTCTTTTTTAAAAATAAAATGATGCAGTCTTTCTCTTTGCACTCTGAAATGAAAGCTTAGTACAAATAAGTAATTGGAGTTAAAAAAAACAAGAAGTCCCAGAATTAATTTATAGACCAAAATGTATTCTACATTTTTGACTCATCAAATTAGCCACCTTTGGCAGATATAACAGCTGAACCCACACGTGGCTTTCTTTCTAAAATCGAAATCACTGTTGTTCCCATATCTGTTGCAAAAGTTCCAATAAATGTGTAGCACTTGTAGTTTGCTTTACTTTCACTCTTCTGTCCTGTGCATCCCAAACCAGCTCGATGGAGTTTACGTCTGGAGACGGTGGCCACTCTATGTTTTCAAGTAAACCATTTTGTTCTTTTTCCCTGAGGTAGTTCTGGCATAGCTTGGACTTGTGTTTTGGGTCATTATCTTGCTGTAGGATGAACCCCTGACCAACTAGGCGCATACCAGAGGGTACTGCATGGTGCTGCAGAATGCTGTTCTAGCTGTTTCGGTCCATAATACCTTTTCCCAGTCTTCAGTAGTCCAGTGGCTGTGTTTCATGGCCCAGGCAAGCCTCTTTTGTCTCATCCTGTCAAACCTGTAGCTCTAAGTCTTCTCTTCACAGTTGAAATTGAGACTTGCTTCCTACGAACACTATGAAGCTGTAGCCTACAGCACAAGATAAAAGAGTCTATTCAGGAAAGAAGGATTACCACTCGGAAAGCGTATTTTAATTTCACTGAGACTTGAGCAAATAAGAAAATGCTTAAACTACGATTCTAAATAGGTAAAAATCAGAAGTTAAATCAAAATAATATTTAGAATAGACCTTTTCAAATTGCCAAATATGCACTAGATGACAAGCTCTCTTTTCATTGTTCTTGCTTGAATTGTACCAAATAGACATTATACCTGAATTAATTTAGCATAGCGCTAGTAAAACTTTCCGAAGATCATGAAATGATGAAATGATGAGGCACAAAGTCCATACTCCTTGTTTTGTGAAATTCTGTAACTTATTTGAAACAATTATGTGTCTGAGTTTGACAAACACAGTGAAAATCTTCTGAAATCTTAGTGTTCCCCTGTGTGTTGACACAGACCATGTGTCCCTACTGAGCTGCAGCAGAGGATCAGTAACACATGAATTGTAGTATGTACCTTATATGCAGTATTTTATTTATTTCTGTTTGTTTGTTTTGTTTTGGCACTACATTAGGTAAAATCAAAATAGTGTTGTCAAAATGGACAGTAGTCATAGCTGGACTGGCCATCGGGCATACTGGGCATTTGCCCGGTGGGCCAATGGTGATTTTTCGTTTTTATGGGCCGATGATTTTTTTTATTTTTTATAACAGTATAAACAATGAGAGGTGGTGGATTGGCCAGATGCTGGCAGATGTGTAAAAATAACTCAGTTGTTTGGTGGTGGCTATGGTGGAGCTGCCACAAGAGGCCAGGTGGATGAGGGAAAGGGGAGGCAGGAGGAGCAGACCCGCCCGTCCGAGTGTCAGGTGAACTGAACTTCAGGTAAGAAGTTATGACCTGCAGTCTATCTGGGTCAGATATAAACCAAGTTTAGGTGGAGTTTATTTTCGTTGTGCTGAGTTTTTATCGTCAGTTACAATAACTCGTACTGCGTACTGGCTAGCATGACGGAGTTTCTACAGCTAGGTGAGCGCTATGTTACTGATAGTGAACTTTATTTTACTCATAAGGTTAGTTAGTAGAGTTGCCAACCATCCCCTAAAAAACTGAATCGTCCTGCATTCAGAGAAAATATTACGTGTTTCGTATTGAGGTGAAAAGGAACACAGTTTGTCCCGTACTTCAGCTAGGATGGAAAAAGACACAAAGCTAGAGTTTTTCTCTGTCTTTACGCTGTCAGCTGTCTCTTCTTCTCTCATTCAATGGTGAAACTGATCAATGATCAGCTGATCAGCTTTTCTCTCTTGCTTGTTTATCGCCCACTATGTGCCAGAAAGAGGAAACCAGCGGATGTCGCGCTAAACAACAGCAGCACGTTTAAGCTTGATCAGCTTTTGTTAGAATTTATTTAATATTAATTTCTAGTATCAGCTGATGTTTGCTGGAGCCACAGCTGTAAAAGCTACTGGTCATTATATCGGTTTGGTTATCTGGTGAGAGGGAAACATGAAGATGAAACCAGGAGATGTCCTTACTGAATCATCAGAGCTGTGACGGAGAAACAGGTTTACCTTTTAGGTGACATGAATGATTGAAGGGAAGTTAAGAACTGTTTCTGAGAGACAAATAACACCAGGATCCTTTTCTAAATAGTTGACAGCTGGTAACTGTGCAGGGACGGGTCTAGCAAAGCTTTGCCAGGGGGGCCAGGTAGGGCATTAACAGGGAAAGGGGGGCACAAATAAAATACTTTTCTTTCTTATTCTCATTTAAAATATCTAGCTTTTATTAAATAATTATCTGAATCTTACAACCAAAGTTTTTATCTGATGTACAACGTATAGAAATCATACATATACCAACAAGACAGTGTACATCACTGTCACAACAGCGTTTGTTTTCATTCAAAGGCTTTATGGTTTTTCCTATAATACCTGGTGGGCCGGTCTCTAGTCAAAATGCCCGGGCCGATTTTTTGTCCCAGTCCAGCCCTGACAGTAGTGTGGTTATTTTTGCTATTTGTGTTGTAATCTTTAATTAAAAACAAACAACAACCACAAAGTGTGGAGACCCAAGTTTTGTGAATACAACAACTCCAGAATGAGGCAACGTACAATTTTCAAATCAATACCGTGGTTGCATCTACTAAAACTCTCAGTTACCCATATGGAAAAGAAATAGAAAAAACCTATAAGACAGATACAAACTTTATAAGATTTATATATATCTTTTCCATATGGGTAAGTTTAAATCTCAGTGACCTTGACTTCAAGGTCAGAGGTCAACTTTTCTGAAAATCAGAGGATCTTCACATTTATACCACAGGTGTGTCTACTAGGAGGCTGAAGAGAAAAAAGAACTGTATTTTTGAAGAATTACAAACAACAATCAGTTGATGATTAAAGCTGGTTTATTTAATTCATTTGTATCCAATTTTACCTATGTTAAGGTGTTTGAGGTCTGATTGAAGGATTGGTGTGATGGTAAGGTGTCCGCTGCTCCGCTTTGAATATTGATATAAACTTGACACAGTGATTACTAAATGGATATTCACCAAAATTGTGCCCAACAACCAACACTATATTTGTTGGTTGTTGTTGTTGTTGCTTTTAAGGCTTGTTGCTTTTAAGGCTTTTTTTTTTTTTTCGTTTTCACAAGAATTGCTAGCTCCCCTAGAGCAGGGCTCTCTAACTCCAATCCTCGAGAGCTACTGTATCGCAGATGTCCTGCAAGCATTTGTTTCAGCTGTGTTGAAGTAGATTGAGACCCCTGCCCTACAGCATTGGCCACCCCAACAATCAAGGATTCCCTATGAGCAAGCATTTAGCAACAGTGGGGAGAAAAATCTCCCTTGTAAGAGGAAGAAATCTCCGACAGAACCAGGCTCAGAACCAGGCTCAGGAAGGGACAGCCACCATCTGCCTGGTTGACTGGTTAGGGTGGGAGGAGTGAAAATTAAAAAAAAAAAAAAAAAGCCAAAGTGATAATTATTGGAGCAACTTATTAATTTTTTGTTAAAATATTAAGCTAGTTTTGTCAGATTTAAAGGAATATTGGTTTTGCGTTGTGGATAAGCGTTTGCAGTGTAATTAGGCTGGAAATAGCCTTTTCCAACCCCTGCTTGTGGTTTTGTCACATTTGTCTGGAGTCAAAGAAATACTGCTAGAGATTTTTGTGCCCCTCTGCTTCTCACGTCAATGCAGGGGGAACCATTAGAAAGGTCAGGCTCAAAAAAGAGATGCTGGAGAACCTCTGAGGGGTTGATGCGCCGGTTTGGATCCAAGGCCAACATCTCCTTAATCAGGCTGACCAATAAATTTGTGCCACTTTAAGGTCCTTTGCTAACCATGATTAGTTGTTCAAGCTCATCAAGATGCTGAGGTGTTTCCTTGGACTGGTCTCCTGTCTCGTACTGAAATTGTTTGTCCATCTTAAATGTCCAGCGTTGTTCGCCGTAGTCGTCTTTTCTGAAATAATATTCTGTGGCCGTGCCACAGTCTAGAATACAATCTGGTGGCTGGCCCTGAGTGTGTATGATGAATTTTAAAACGTGATAATCCTCATTCCCAGGGTAGAGTGGCACCCCTGTAGCAAGCTCCACAGCTACCTCTCCCATGCTCCCAGGGTGTGAGTGTGAATGCCAGAGCACTCTGAAATGCACACAAAGTCTTTGCAGACTCCTAAGGATCACACATCCTATCACTACACAATCGATTATACACCTCTAAGCACATATGGTTAAATATTTCTAAGCATAAATGACAATCAACAATATAAACCTGACAGCTACCAGCCCCAGCGACCACATTTCAATTGCTTCATTATATGGAATATGAAGCATAACTTCAGGTGCCCTACTAAATGGTCTGCACACAGGTACCACAAATCACTGCAGACACAGGACATGCGAGGCCAAATTCAATAACTTTGACAGGAGACTGATGGCGGTTCACAACCACTATGTTTCCAAGTTTGAGATCAGCATGCACTATTCCCAGGGAACTCAGATGGAAAAGAGCATTTGCTAGTTGTTGTAAAATTGGCCTCAGTTCTCTTATGGGGAGACCCTGGTGATTCCGATCTTTCATGTAGTCCCACAGGTTTTGATCAAGCAGTTCAAAATTTAAGCAGATACGCTTTCCATCTAGGAAATAGCCATTCCACTTAACAATATTGCAGGTATCCCCATCCAAACATTGCAGTTTCTCTAGGATGAAAATTTCTAATTTTGCCTGTTGCAAAATTTCAGGTTTGCTCTTATTGATTTTGATAGCCATGGCTTTTTTGTTTTTTGTTTTTTGACATTTGGTTACGACACCAAAGGGGCCTTCTCCAAGGAAAGCCTCTACCTTGTGGTCTTTTCCCAAATTTTTTTTACTCATTATGAAACTGACAATTATTTAACTGTGTGTGTGTGTGTGTGTGTGTGTGTGTGTGTGTGTGTGTGTGTGTGTGTGTGTGTGTGTGTGTGTGTGTGTGTGTGTGTGTGTGTGTTCAGCGACAGATTCCCACACTGATGCACCGGTGCAGAGCATGTATTGTGTTTGCACATACTTACACGGACAACTATTTGTGTGTGTGTGTATGTGTGTGTGTCTGTGTGGGGGTACGTGTGTGTCCTAGCTCCATTCTGCTGACTGGTTTATTGCTGTTCCAGGTGACGGAGCATGAGAACAGCAGAGATTCAGGGTGCTGTTTTCAAGCACCACTGAAGCTACAAATTTCATTATTTTCACCCACAAGAAGTTTGGTGTTCCATGCATGAGGCCCCATGCCACACACACACAGACGCTGTCTGAGAGTGTTCTGGACAGCATCTCCTCTGGTCCCATCAGCTTGCATTATGCATATTCATTCTGACATTCTGTTCAACAGCCCTTGTTGCATGTATCAGCAATGTTTCTTCAGTTTCTCTGCTGGTGTTTATTGTGAGCCTTTGTAGTGTCGCTTACACTTTACACTGTGCATCCCATGGCATACAGTTAGAAAAGACGAGTCTTGCTTTAACTACAGATGTGCAGCTGGGCGTGAGGATGTTATTCTACTGTAACTATAATATGACAGGATGTCTAAGAATACTTGACCTACAAGTTGAAGAAATGAAGAAATTGGACCTGAAAATGTCACTTTACTTATTCCACAAAAGCTCCCTGTCTATCTCTCTCTCTTATTCTCCAAATCCCACGAGGCAGTGGACACAATGATCCTATCACATCAGAGGGAGATTAAACAAGGAGTGTCACAATGACACAGGGAGTTTGATAATGGCACAATAGAAGCACTTTCAATTATAGCTCCTTCTCTGGAGATGTCTGCTAAAAAGGAAATTCTTCCAATAACTTTGTCCTGTGTCTTTTTATTCATTTTGACATTTAAATCTATCTTTCTTTAACCTTCTCGCAGCATCAATTCAATAGCTCTCTAGTATGCTGCTAACAAGATAAGATTGAGCTGAATAACCTGTGCAAGGTGCTTTTTAGACTGTGTAATTAGTGAAGACAGAAGTTTGAGTTTGTTGATAACGTGCTTTTGAAAGGGCATATGGAAGAATATTAGCTAAATATACTAGGGTATTTGTTATAACCTTAAACCTATGTGCTGCACCTTTGGTAATTTGTTCCTTTTATTTTTGCAAAACAGAGCTGACAATACGACCTAATTAACTTATTTCACTGGCAAAAAAAACCAAGAATCAGGTACTTTTGGATTCATGCTTTTTGCCATCCAAAGCATCTTTTTAAAGAAATAAAAAACAATTCTCAGTCGTGCTTCCTTTTTAGTGTGATACATGGCAGTAAGCTGAACACACTCTTTTAAGAGTGTTTACAGGCCATTTTAGATGCTTGTTGCTTTTTAGATTGCAGGATGTGCATGAGAATGTGAAAAAAATGCTTTTTATCTTAGAGTTATGTGAAGGCTGATATTACTCCTTTGTTTGTCTGTTAAATGTAATGGAATAGACAGCAGCTCTTTGTCTAGACTCAGCAGTGAGTCACCAAACTTCACCAACCCACATTCCTAATGTGCTTAAATAATACAGAAAATAAAGAGGTATTTTTTTCTTTTTTACAGTTGGCTTCTAACTCTAACTGGGAGTTAACCGTCTAGCCGAATGTGTTCAGCTACTGGATACTGTGGATTTAGGCATTTATAAAACATTTTTAAAAGTCCCCTCCTAAGACATGCAAGCCTGTGTCTTAGGAGGGGGTTTGCAGGTGTGAACGTGAGCATGAGTTGCTGTCTTTAAGTGTCAGCTCAGTGAGTGACTGGTGATGAGCCTGCCTGAGGTGTACCCTGCCTCTAACCCAATGTAAGCTGGAATCAGTTCTAGCACTCCATGACAGTCTAAAGGATAAGCCGATATATGGGTGGGTACAACGGAGCTGATGGATGGTATATAGCACACGGCAGTGGAAAACTTTAGAAAGGTAAAGGCAATCTGTATTTCTTTAACCTGTAGGGATACCAGCGCGCATGCAAATCCGGTGAAAAGGTGCCGTTATCATAATCACATCCGTTAACGGCAATGATTGACTTTACATTGTCATTTTGATGCATTCCTAAGCTTCATATAGCATTTTAAACACATTATGATGCTAGGGTGTTCACTTATGTTTCATTGTGCGTGTCTGACAGATCTGCTGGTGTCATTGTGATTTATGGGCAACCTGAATGGGCCCAAACACCATCCTCTCAGAGATCTCTGTGCTATTCTCAGTGCATTGGTTGTCAGCCGTCACCGACAGCACCTTGTCAAGTCTGATTTCCTCTCCAGTCCGGTCCCTAGAACCAAAGGGCCAGCTGCTTCCAACTTTTGGGCCTGTTATCTCTCTCTTGCCTTTGGCTGCCCTCTGGTCGTTTGTCTGCTCTCAGATTTAGTCAAACCGTGGCTAGCTTACAGATAATTATCAGACCGAGGCCAGCTGTGTTGCAAGCATCTACAGCCCCCTTTTGTTGCTAATTGAATTAGACCCCATGCTGGAAGTGACAGAGAAATGAACAGTTTCCCCCAGCGAGCCATGTGATTAGCAGACTTGCAGAAAAAAGGTCAACTCAGGATGGCATGCTGGTGTATATGGTTGATGTCACTGACTCAACAACTGTGACCACAGTCAGCCTCACACCGATGTTTCTGTCAGGTTTCATTTTATTTGATGTGTGTCAATGGAGGTCAAGTACAGAGGACAGTCAGTGGAGTGGTGCCAGGGCTGCTATGTGACTTTAGGAGGCAGGAACGTGTCGTTGTATTTCTTCTTTTTGCCATCTGTTTTTCACTTTATTGGTTAGCAATTCATGTGAGCAGGAGCTTTGGTTTTTAAGTATCATTATTTAAAAAAAGACATTTGGTCAGACACGGGCAATTACACATGTTTGATTTTTGCAATCGCATGCACAACTGCGTTATAAATTAGCCATTTGTCAAATCACATATTAATGTAAATATTTTTTACCCATTCTTTCTCGCAGGTCACTTTATTCATGTAAGCATAAGCATACCACTTCTCAGAGATATTCAGCAATGCCCAGGAGACAGTGAGAGCTACTCTTAAAGCTTTTAGTTTATTCTTGAGGTGTCCTTTGGATCATTGTTGCCTATTGTTGTACAAACTTTTTTCAGTGTCACTTAAGCATCCATTCTTCCTTTAATGTAAGGGGACAACAGATGTTAGGGTGTGCAGGTCCACACATTTTTAATATTGCTGATATTTTCCGTTAAATATTGTTGGATATAAGCGACAGTTCATTTTATTGCATACATATATGCATTATATGCAATTAATGATTTTTCCAGTTGCAGGTATTCATAAGCAACCCTTAAGTAGTTTTGAATCTGCAGTACATTTAGATATGGAATGCAAAGCTTCTGCCATAAGGTGGTGCTAAGTGCGGCACGTTTTTACACAGAAGTGGTAGAAGAAGAATTGAGTTTAATATATGCTGTCAGCACAAGCTAGGTTTTCGGGGCCCCAGAGGAAGCTCTGGGCAGATTAGGAGCCAGTAATGTTGCTTTAATGTGCGGATTTAAATGATGATGGAAAATTAACAATAATCCATATACAGCCTCACAGCAGTACATATTGATCCCCACAGAGCTTTTGACATTCTTATTTTTGTCAAGGCAAAATCTTCTAAAAAAATATGTGTGTAGTCAAAAACTCAGTTTAACTTTTTAATTCACTTGTTTATGTCATTGTTTCCAAAGTGAGTGCATCAAAATGTCTCCTAGCATACGTTAGATATTGTAATTTCTGTAACGTCTCCTTAAGATGACTCTTCCCTGCAGATGCTGCCTGGGCATCAACGCTGTTAATAGGACTAGCACATTATTTGTCCCTCGTTAATCTTTCCTGTAGGTCTCAAACGACAAACTCTGGAGCTGAAAAATGAATTGAGTGAATAAAAATGTATTTCCTTGCATCCAAAAGTCGATCCCTGTGGACTCGCACGTAAAAAGGTTGGACGTTTCCAACAAAGAGCAGACAATTTACAGCCTCGTGCAACAAAATGATTGTGATCCCTGCAGCTATATTTGTCCATTATAACAACTCTCTGGGCTGAATTTTCTTTATAACTAAGCCTCTCAGGGTGTTTTTAAACCTTAAAGTTTCCGTTTTTAAGGATATCGCATTAACTGATAGCTGGTTGCTAACTAGGCTGATAGATTTGTGTTAGGACTTACCTCGATGTTCCGAATCACTGAACTAGATCACTCCCCCATGTTTGTTTCATTTATGTTTTTTTATTTTTATAGCACGTTTAATTACAACAGCAACATTGACCAAAGTGCTGTGCAGAAACACAAAATAACTTGTATTAAATAACTTATAATATTAGTAAGAAATACCAAATAACTCTCATACTGTATTAAAAGCCTGTGAATACAAATGTGTTTTAGATGAGATTTTAAAAGGAGCCTGTCTGATGTGTAGATTATTCCACAGTTTAGGCGCTACGACTCCAAATGCTCGATCACCTCTGTGAACCAGCCTAGACCTTGGTGTGGCTGAAATCAAAAGATCATTTGATCTAAGAGATCTAGAGAGCGCATAAGGCTGCAAGAGGTCAGACAAATACCCGGGAGCCTGTCCATCCAGGGCTTTGTAAGTCAACAATAAAATTTTAAAACCAATTCTGAAGTGAACAGGGAGCCAGTGAAGAGAGACAAGCACCGGGGAAATATGTTCAGAAGACGAGCTGCAGCATTCTTGACCAACTGCAGTCTTGCAAGGCAGGTCCGACTAACCCCAACATTTAAGGAGTTACGATAGTCCAGCTGGGAAAGCATGGAAATGATTTCACCTTGGATAAAAGCCTCAGTTTGAAAAAAGACCACTGTAGAACTGAGCTAATCCGTTTTTCAAAGGTGAAATTTGTGTCAAATTTAACCGCTGAATTTTTGCGTGTGACTTAATAAAAGGCTCAGGACTAGGGATGGGTATTGTTCTGTTTTCAATATGTTCATATGCTAATGACACAAATAAGTGTAAAGTGTATTTCTATTGTTATACATCGGAAAATTGTGAATCTTTTATTTTGACATCTGGATAGACAGGAAGGCTTTTATTTTGACATGCGCATAGACAGGAAGCAGGAAATGCAGAGAACAGTGGGAAAAGCATGGCTACAACTTTGTAATCATTCATGTGGAATCCAAAGCAATCCTTCAAAGGAGTCCTTCAGAAAGCAATAGTCGTAAGTTCTGTCAGTTCTTTGTATATTAAGCAATTAATAATAGGGTGTTTTGAGACATTATTTTGTACCTTCTTTGAAGTGTAGTTATAGGGTGTAGCTTCTGAGCTAATGATACAAGTGTACGCTCACCTACTACCTGCTTGTTTTCTTTGTAGTAATATCAGTTTGGATATCTACAGTATACTTATTTCATGGTCTCCTGTGTAAGTGCCTGAATATATTTACCTGCTGATTATATGTCAATCGATTAAGAGTTTCGTATTATGTGTTTTTCTAGTTTCACTCCAATTCAATGATGTCAGTGCAAGATGATTGCTATGTTTGGAGTCATTAAAGGAGCAAGTACGCTCACCTTCCTGGCTCTTGAAAAGGAGTTTGGCTGGCTGTTTATCTATGTTCACACTCAGGGAGTTCAACACATAGAGAGAACAGTACAGTGAAAGACTATATTTGTCAGAGGGATTCTCCAGCATAGTAATGGATACCAAAATGGACGACAAAGTGTCATCGGTCTCCAGCTCCAAGCGCACCTCTTCTTCAAAGCATTCAGTAGCCAGCGCCGCTGCAAAAGCCAGAGCTATCGCTGAAGCTGCACGCACCAGGGCCACATTTGCACAGAGGGAGCTTGAAATAAAAAAACAAAAGGCCAAGTTGGATTTAGAAAAGGCTACTCTTGAAGCAGATCTAGAAGCATTGGAACTTGAAAAAGCAGCTGCCGTTGCTGTTGCTGAGGCTGAGGTTTTAGAAGCAGCAGCAGCCATAGACTGTGATGATATACACAGCAACAGGAGTGGCATCTCACCTTTGTCCATAAAACAGCAAACCGAGGCATACCTCGAAGATCAAGCTCGAATCAGTTTTAAACCTGCCATAGATTCTCAAGCCACACTGAGTCCCATCTATGTTAAGAAAGCATCGTTGTCAACAAAACAAGAACTCCCAGAATCCAACGTAGAATATAACACTTTATCTGCAAACCCTGGTTACTCACAGCTAAGTGAGCACCAGCCAACTACAGGACAGCAGCCATTCTCGCCTCAGCCCACTCCATTGAGCCCTCGCTATTTTTGTAAGGCATCTTTAGAACGCAGTCCACACATCAGGCATCCAGATACTTCTCAAAGGAACAGCATACAGCAAAACTCTCAGACTCCATCTACAGGCATGTTAGACTTTGCAAAGTATCTGGCACGCAGGGAATTAGTAACCACAGGTCTCACTAAATTTGATGATCAGCCAGAAGGCTACAGAGCTTGGCGGTCATCCTTCCTCAGCACCATTCAGGATTTGGAGCTGACAGCCAGTGAAGAGTTAGATCTACTAGTAAAATGGCTCGGCAAGGAATCATCAGAACATGTAAAAAGGATCCGTGCTGCTCATATCACTAACCCTGAAGCTGCGCTTAATTTGTCATGGTTGAGACTTCAAGAATGTTATGCAACCCCAGAAGTGATAGAGTGTGCTCTCTTTAAGCGACTGGACTGCTTCCCTCGCCTCACGTTGAGAGAAAACTTAAAACTAAGGGAATTGAGTGACCTACTGATGGAGCTTTTGGCAGCCAAGGAAGATGGTTATCTACCAGGTCTTAGTTACTTGGATACTCCAAGAGGCATTAACCCCATTGTCGAAAAGCTGCCAGTGAACCTGCAAGAGAAATGGCTCTCCACTGGTTCAAGGTATAAAGAACAGCATAGAGTATGCTTTCCCCCATTTGCCTTTTTTGTGGATTTTGTCAACAGTGAAGCCAAGGCTAGAAACGATCCCAGTTTTGTTTTGACAAACAGCAGCCGTTATTATAATCGAAATGAAAAACCCATGGCAAATCATGATGGTGGGAGAACTGCCATAGCCGTTCGAAAGACAAATGTGTCCACAGTAGCTAATCCAAGCTCCAGACATAGAGAAGAAACAGATGGGAGAGGCGCAAATGATCCTGCTAAGTACTGTCCACTTCACAACAAACCCCACCCTCTGGAAAAATGTAGGGTCTTTAAAGCAAAACCACTCATGGAACGGAAGAAATTATTAAAGGACCACAGACGGTGCTTTAGGTGCTGCTCAGTTACTCATGTTGCAAGGGAATGTCACATGAACCTACAGTGCAATGAATGTCAGAGTGATAAGCACTGCACTGCTCTTCATCCGGAGACTACTCTTCCAGAAGCGTCGCCTCCTGCATCAGTGTCAGATATAGACCAGCGAAACAACTCCACAACAGAGGTAACCTCAAAGTGCACTGAAGTCTGTGGAGACGGTCTCCTTGAACGATCTTGTGCTAAGATCTGCCTGGTGCGAGTTTTTCCAAAGGGACAACGAGAGCGCTCAGTCAAGATGTACGTCATCCTGGATGACCAGAGCAATCGCTCGCTGGCCAAATCTGAGTTTTTCCAACTCTTTGGGATCAGTAGCAACCTTTCCCCGTACTTGCTGAAGACATGCGCTGGTACTACTGAGATGACAGGGAGAAAGGCAGTCGGTTTCCAGATTGAGGCTTTAGACGGTGAAGTGTGCTTAGACTTACCTCCACTCATTGAATGTGATGACATCATGACCAACAGGTCTGAAATCCCCTCACCAGAGGTAGCACGTTCCCATGCCCACTTGATGCCCATAGCGCCTTACATTCCTGAGATAGATCCCGAAGCACAGATTTTGATGTTACTGGGAAGAGATCTCATACGTGTGCACAAAGTAAGGCAACAAATTAACGGCCCCCACAATGCTCCCTTTGCCCAGCAGTTGGATTTGGGATGGGTGATAGTTGGGGAAGTTTGCATCAACAGGACACACAAGCCTACTGTAGCTGTCTATAAGACTAGTGTCCTGCCGAATGGACGTCCATCTTTCATGGTGCCATGTCAGAATGAAATATCTGTGAAAGAAAAGTTGGCGTATGGCGGGGAGCAAAGACCCGATATTTACCCCTGTCTGTCCAGTTATGGCTCCACCAACATGCCTGCTGAGGAAAAACTTGGGGTAAGCGTATTCACAAGACAGACATGTGATAACGAACCGGCTTTGTCGTTTGAAGATGAGAGCTTTCTGAACATCATGCAGAAGGAGTTCCGTCAGAATGAACAAAACAGCTGGGTTGCTCCTCTACCATTCAGGTTGCCCAGACCACGCCTACCAAACAACCGTGCTCAAGCCTTGTCTCGTCTCCACTCTCTGGATCGCACATTGGGCAAAAATCCTAAAATGAAAGAGCAGTTCATTGCGTTCATGAAGAAGCTCTTCGAAAATGGGCACGCTGAGAAGGCACCTTCTCTCCAAGAACATGAAGAATGTTGGTATTTACCCATTTTTGGGGTCTACCACCCCCAAAAACCCGATCAAATACGTGTGGTATTTGACTCAAGCGCACAAGAAAGTGGCATTTCTCTTAATGGCGTCCTGCTCTCAGGCCCTGACCTAAATAACTCCCTGTTAGGAGTGCTGCTCAGGTTCAGAAAGGACATTGTTGCTGTGACAGCCGACATCCAACAGATGTTCTATGGTTTCATGGTGAGAGAGGACCACAGAAATTATCTAAGATTTCTTTGGCACAAAGATCATGACCTGACAAAGGAAGTAGGGGAATACCGCATGTGCGTGCATGTGTTTGGGAATAGCCCGTCACCTGCAGTCGCTATATATGGACTTCGAAGAGCTTCCCAAGAGGGTGAGCACAAATACGGACCTGACACACGCCAGTTTGTGGAGAGACACTTTTATGTGGACGACGGACTGATCTCTCTCTCGACAGAAGCAGAGGCTATTGACCTTCTCAAGCGCACTCAAGCATCACTGGCAGAATCTAATCTTAAACTGCATAAGATTGCCTCCAACAGTATCAAAGTGATGCAGGCTTTCACCCCTGAAGATCTGGCTACAGGTTTAAAAGACTTGGCGCTAAATGAGGAAGTTCTCCCAGCACAAAGAAGCCTTGGTCTGTGCTGGAGGATAGATTCTGACACCTTCACATTCAAGGTTGCAGCTGACGACAAACCCTTCACTCGCCGAGGAGTGCTATCGACAGTTAACAGCCTCTTCGACCCGCTGGGCTTGGCTGCTCCAGTGACCATCCGAGGACGAGCACTATTAAGGGAACTTTCAGCTGACATATGCGACTGGGATACAGAACTTCCCACAAACAAGTTAAATGAATGGGAAACATGGAGAAGATCACTACAGGATTTAAGTAATCTTCAGCTTCCTCGTGCCTACATACAACAGTCGCTCTCCACTGCCATGTCTACTGAGCTGTGTGTATTTTCTGATGCCTCAAACTGGGCCATAGGAGCAGTAGCTTACCTGAAAGTCATCACTACAGATGGACAGTGTCGAGTCGGCTTTGTACTTGGGAAAGCCAAGCTAGCTCCTAAACCAGAGCCCACAATCCCTCGCCTGGAACTCTGTGGGGCAGTGCTGGCCGTCGAAGTGGCAGAACTAATCCTTAGGGAACTCGATCTTAAACCTGATACTGTGAAGTTTTTCTGTGACAGCAAGGTGGTTCTCGGATACATCCACAACGATTCTAAACGATTCTATGTGTATGTGCACAATCGTGTTCACCGAATTCGACAGACAACTTCTCCTCAGCAGTGGCACTACGTGCCAACAGATCAGAATCCAGCTGACCTAGCCACCAGATCGGTCCCAGCATCTCGGCTTGGAGAGACTATGTGGTTTACAGGTCCAGATTTTCTTCACAAGCCTCCTGTGGCTGAAACACATGAGCCCTTTGAGCTGGTGGAACCAGATGCAGATGTGGAGGTAAGACCACAGCTGACATCCTGTGCTACCCATATAACCGAGGGTAAGTCGACTTCAAATAGGTTCCAACGCTTCTCCACCTGGAGGTCTTTGCTGAGAGCAGTTGCTTTCTTGAGCCACCAGACTCAATCATTCAGTACCAACCCCCCAAATACATGTAGAGGATGGCATATGTGCAACAAACTTCATACTCCAGAAGAACTGGAGGCAGCAAAGCTGACCATACTTAGGTTGGTCCAAAGGGACGCTTATCCAGAAGAGTATGTTGCACTGCAAGAGAATAGAGCAATTTCAAAGACAAGCACAATCCTCAAGCTAGACCCTTTCATGTGCAACGGTCTTTTACGGGTTGGTGGACGTCTGAAACACTCCACTGTTAGTCTTGGGATGAAAAATCCAATCATTCTCCCAAAACAGAATCATGTGACCAAATTGGTAGTGACCCATTACCATGAAAAGATAAAACATCAAGGACGACAGTTTACAGAAGGGGCAATCAGAGCGGAAGGCCTGTGGATTGTTGCCGGCAAAAGGTTGATTAGCTCTGTAATCCATTCCTGTATTGTCTGCCGAAAGCTGAGAGGAAAACTGGAAGTCCAGAAAATGGCCGACCTTCCCCCAGAACGTCTGAGCATGTCTCCTCCCTTTACATATGTAGGGTTGGATGTTTTTGGTCCGTGGGAGGTAATCACCCGAAGAACTCGAGGTGGAGCAGCTCAGAGTAAGCGATGGGCGATCCTTTTCACGTGCATGAGTACCAGGGCTGTGCATATAGAAGTCATTGAGTCCATGGACTCAAGCAGCTGCATCAATGCACTACGAAGACTTTTTGCCTTAAGAGGGCCTGTGAAGCAGCTGAGGTCAGACTGTGGTACAAACTTTGTTGGAGCATGTTCTGAACTAGGAATAAGACAAGATGATCAGAGTCAAGACAAGATCCTGAGTTACCTCTACGGACACGGCTGTACATGGGAGTTCAACCCTCCACATGCCTCGCATATGGGAGGTGTGTGGGAGCGCATGATTGGTGTAACCAGGAGGATACTGGACTCCATGTTGTCTCACGGTAAACACAGTTCCCTGACTCATGAAGTGCTCTGTACATTGATGGCAGAGGTGTCTGCTATAATCAATGCAAGGCCATTGATCCCAGTCTCCTCCGATCCTTCTTCACCACTGCTGCTGACTCCCGCTATGATAGTAACGCAGAAACCTGGTGTACCACCTCCAGCTGGCGAGTTTGTTGGAAAGGAACTTTTGAAGTGCCAGTGGAGACGAGTACAGGTACTTGCTGATGAATTCTGGACCCGATGGAGGAATGAATATCTACACACTCTGCAGCCAAGACGCAAGTGGCAAGTAGCATGTCGCAACTTACAAGTGGGTGATGTAGTGTTGCTCAAACAGAAGCAGTCATCTCGTAACGAGTGGCCGATGGGGTTGGTCACTACCACCTTTCCAAGTAGTGATGGGAAGGTGCGCAAAGTGGAAGTCAGAACAGCATCACAAGGCAAAGTAAAGACTTTCTCAAGGCCTATAAGTGATGTTATTTTGCTCTTATCAATAGAGAGTCAGACCTCAACCAAAGACAGTTAAGCATGAAGTGGCATATTTGGGAATGCCAGACGGGGAGTGTTCTGTTTTCAATATGTTCATATGCTAATGACACAAATAAGTGTAAAGTGTATTTCTATTGTTATACATCGGAAAATTGTGAATCTTTTATTTTGACATCTGGATAGACAGGAAGGCTTTTATTTTGACATGCGCATAGACAGGAAGCAGGAAATGCAGAGAACAGTGGGAAAAGCATGGCTACAACTTTGTAATCATTCATGTGGAATCCAAAGCAATCCTTCAAAGGAGTCCTTCAGAAAGCAATAGTCGTAAGTTCTGTCAGTTCTTTGTATATTAAGCAATTAATAATAGGGTGTTTTGAGACATTATTTTGTACCTTCTTTGAAGTGTAGTTATAGGGTGTAGCTTCTGAGCTAATGATACAAGTGTACGCTCACCTACTACCTGCTTGTTTTCTTTGTAGTAATATCAGTTTGGATATCTACAGTATACTTATTTCATGGTCTCCTGTGTAAGTGCCTGAATATATTTACCTGCTGATTATATGTCAATCGATTAAGAGTTTCGTATTATGTGTTTTTCTAGTTTCACTCCAATTCAATGATGTCAGTGCAAGATGATTGCTATGTTTGGAGTCATTAAAGGAGCAAGTACGCTCACCTTCCTGGCTCTTGAAAAGGAGTTTGGCTGGCTGTTTATCTATGTTCACACTCAGGGAGTTCAACACATAGAGAGAACAGTACAGGTATCGTTTAGGTTTTATCCGATACCGGTGCCAAATCGGTACTTTTGAAACGGTGCCGGTGCTTAAACGGTGCTCGAACCGGTGCTTAAAGAATGGAGAACACAAACTTTGTCCAAAAACCTCTCATGTTCAGCTGGTTTTTTTTTTTGTAAAAAGATAACAATGTGTGCCTTTTCTGCAGCTATGTGGCATATATGGTATCACTCTTGGCTGGAAGCAGTGCTTAAACAATGGAAAAAACACAAACTTTGTCCAAAAACCTCTCATGTTTAACTGTTTCCCACTTTTTCTTTGGTCATTTTAGCCTTTTTTGGCCAGGGTGAAGGGAGTATCTGCCATCAAACAAGAAGATAGCCGCATGTAGCTATGATGATGGTTGCTAGTTCACCTTACATGCATTAATGTAATAACGTGGTTAGCCTACTCAACGTAAATTACACACGAACAACATTAAGCTACTCACGCAGAGAAGAACGGCTGCTGCTGCATCATCATCCTCATCATTTCTGCTACACTGGCAGGGCTAGGGGCCAGGACTCTATTCTTCGGGTTTTTGGGGGATGTTGCTCCGGGTCCGATAACTGGCAACCCACCCAACGTGCACAGTGTGAGATCTCGCAGCAAGCTATCAAATACGGCGCATTTCTCGGCTTTTAAAAAAAACGCTATGCGTCGCCAGGTGTTTCATCGGATTCTTGGTGTTACCTCCTTTGACAGTATCACAGTATCAGCTTAAAGCACTTGTTGCTGCTGAGTTTGCATATTTTGCTGTGAAGTACAGCCAGACTTTTGACCGCTTCGCCTTGGACATTTTTAATCTGGAGCTCTGCTCTAACAGAACGTACGTACCTGGCCCCGCCTACTATCCTCGGAAACGTAAAATGATTGGCTAGAAGTGTATCACAGCTCAGGAAAAAAAAGCACCGAAATAAAGCACCGAAATGTGCGCTGCTTTTCGGTCTGGTTACTACCGTTTATGTCAGAACCGGTGCCATCATGGCACCGGACACCGGTACCCATCCCTACTCAGGACTATGCAGGTTAAAATGAGAAGTGCTGGGATTGCCACTTGGTCCAAACATTATCACGTCAGTTTTGTTCTCATTATAGTTAAGGAAGTTAGAGGCCATCCAGGCTTTATCTTCACCGAGACACTGAAGTAAGAGTTCTAGTGGAGCAGAACAGCTTCTCTTCAGTTTCTGCTGTCGGACGACTATTTTAGTCCAATTACTTGACAAAAGAGATGACCAGTGTGATTATTTGTACTAACAGCTTAACTAAAAAGCTGGTGCTCAGGTGTGTTTGATTGATATTGAAGCTTGTTACTTAGGATTAATTAGCAGGCATCAGTGTCTTTGTGATGTACTGCTATTGTCTATGGACACAGCTTCTAGCAAAATTTAGTGGCATTAGCTGGCAGCTTTGCAGTCCACTCTCTTGCATATGGTCACTTCTGGCTCAAGGAAAACCATCATGGCAGTGGCCAGAATGCTAAAACAATGGCTTCAAATGTGACTTCCACAATTTCATTAAACTTCAAAAGGAAACTGTCCTTTAAAATTCAGGAAACTGAACAAGTGGAGGACAAAGAAGAAATGGCTGTGCTAAAAGTGAACTATAGCAAGTGAGTATCTGAAAGTCATGTCCTCAAGAAATAGGGGGGGAAATCCAGCAAAGATCTGACACAGGACCTGAGAGAGGCACCTGCCCCTTCAGTTTATCCATCTACTGTTCACTGAAGCCTCATCAGAAATGGTCTCAGTGGAAAGGTGGCTGTCAAGAAGCCACTCTTAAAGAAGGGAAATAGAGGGGAAAGCCTGAGCTATGCCAAATTACACAAGATCTCTACTGAAAGTCAGTGACAACATGTGTTCATAAGTGATGTATCCAAATTAGAAATTTTTCGTTTAAGTAGTCATTATTGTGTATGGGGAAAGTCAACAATGAATGTCTACAGCCATCTGCAAACATTTTGGAGGCTGTGTCATGGTTTAGGGTTGTATTTCAGCTAGTGGTGTTGGTCTTGTCAAAATTTATGGCATTATGAATGCACCAAAGTACAGTCAGATTGTGACCAACCATGTATTACCATCTGAAAAGCATCTGATTGTCAACAGCTTCTTTTTTCCCAATGGCAATGATCCCAAACCATGAAACTGTGAAAACCATACCCAGATAGGAAACATACAATGAAACAGTCATGGACTGGCCTCCTCAGATTTCAACCCTCAACATTATTGAAGCAGTGCAGGATCATCCTGACAGAGAACAGACCAAAAAGCAGCCAACATCCAAAGAAGATCTTTGAATGTCTCTCAAGAATCCTGGGGAACTATTCCTTAAAACTACTGAAAGAAATGACAAGAAAGTTTGATTAAGAGAGTTCAGGCTGTGCTGAAGAATAAAAGTGATCAAACCAAATACTGACTTTTAAGCTCATTAGAATTATACAGATCTTATATACTCTATTCCCATGCGTGTTTTGCACAAGTTTCAAATTTCACTGGTAAAATATTGGGTAATATTATAGCTCAAAATTTTTTTGTACCGTACTGAATTCCAGACCTTTGCATAGAGCTGTGTTTTTCACACTCTAACTTATTTCCATTAGTCCCCAGCAAAGGTGAGGTCAAATAAACACCAAGCTATGGACTAACAGTGTGCATTCTCATGTCTGTGCTTATCCTTCTCTTGCACTTGTTTTTATATTGCTGTCATATGCTGTCTGCTTTTGAAGGAAATGTATTTCTCTCACAAAACTGCCAAATTAGCAGCATGTCTGCATCCTAAAAAGAAAGACCTGTTTGTCCAATGTACAATCTCATAACCTCAACATTTTGTTGACACTGTTATTATAAGGAGAAATACAGTAACCTCATAAAAGTTGCAGCATTTACAGCAGCTATTAAACTCTGCCAAGTGGATCACGCAAGGAGGGAAATAATTGACATGTTTCAAGGAGAGAGGGGGGGGAAAAAACTAATAATACATTGTGTCTGTCTTTTCTGGAGGCCCTTTGACTTTGTGAGTGTGTGCGCTCTTTTCCCATACCTGGCAGTGTATGTAAAGTATAATCAAACCTTTCTGCTGTGCAGTCGCTTTCATTCTTTTGCCTGTCTTCCTTGTTGGCTGCCTAAAATGTGAGATGTTTTTTCCAGAACAACCTTTTAAAAAAGAAGAAAAAAAGCCTGTTCTAAGAAAAGTAGGCCACTTGGACAGATGACTGACACGGGTTTTGTGTGACACTGAAGCACTTTATTTCGGGACGTTTAGTGCATCATCTGTTGAAATTCTTCACCTGCTGAAATTTGCGACTTTGCTCGTCTTTATACAGATATTGGTATCTGTGGTTTTTTCCACAGCAATGTGGAGCGGTTACGTAAGTCCACGCTGTCGTTCTGTGTTTTCAGCGAGTCGTACACTCTGATTAGAACGATAATATGAAATGTGACACAAGTTGTTCGGTTGTCATCTTAATTATTTATACACACCTCTGTTGGATGTGAAAATTGGGTTGTTGTGCTCTGCTGCGTGACAAATCTTTCATTCTTTCAGTGTCAGATGCAAGAATATAAGAACGATGTGAAAGATGTGTCCTCTCTGAATATTTCTATTATTTATTTTGCCACTGTTTTTAGTCTCCTATTTATAATTTAGGATGTTATACATTTGCGTGTGCTGTCTTTCCACGAGTTAAATGTATCGTCTCTCCTCATGGCGTTGTATTATTTGCTTTTTTTTCTGCTTCATGTTTGACACTATTCCCCACAGGCTCTTCTCTCCAAACAAAAAAAACATGTGAATTTCTTCACCCCTGCTTTTCTCTGTCTCTCCCCCACACCATGCTCAAATTACATGATGCTGTTTTGCGCCGGTGTGCCACAGAGACCGTGCATGAAATTTATTGGGCCCGAGTCCTGCCATTTGACACGCACGATGTGGCTAACAGATCTTGTGCCATTTCCCATCTCCTCCAGCTCCCGTGTAATGCTGACCTTTCCTGCCTCAGGGCTATATTTAAACCGTGAGCACCGGAGACTTATGGCGGCATGGGAAATTTTGTTATCGACGCTCTCCATTTGTCTGACTTAATTCAGGCCTACTGTAGATCGAGCTGAAGCATGCCGTATATTTATACTCCTGCAAGGCAAACAAGGGCAGCGGTGACAAACCCAGCCATCAACAACTTAGTGGGGGTTACTCTTGATGAAATATTCCTTTGAATTGCTCTTTGGAGTGTCGGGGAGATTGTGCCGTAGGTTGTGTTTACATTGCACATCACCTACTGTAAAGTGTGAGAGGAATATAGAGCGGGCGGGATGATATTCCATAAAGCAGAGAGTTCAACAGAGAGTCATACACAAAGGGACTTGGCATTTTGGAGAATCTCAGCTGGTAAAATGTCATAGATATCAACCTCAGACACATTCATCAGCCTTTACCATTTGTCGTCATTAGACCAGAAACCGGGTTGAATGAACTCACCAACACACATAAGTCACGACATCCGCACACGCTCTTTTTTTTTTCAAGCCACCTGCTTAACTATTCACTCACGCTCTCTTTTTTTTCCTGCACGCTGATAGGCCTGAGATGGGAGTTCAGAGGGTGCTCCAGGTGGATCTGAAAATGGAAAGCTTCCCAGAGCCGATGGGCAGCCGCTGGATGGCCTGGCAGGTGGAATACCCGGCCAGTCGCGCTGCCACTCAAGAGGTGGAGACAGAGATCCGCCTGGCTCAGGAGGACGTGGCGGGCATCGTGCCCCTGGCCATGGTGAGTGATGCCACTTCCAGCTCAGTGCAGTGCCCAAAACATATAAATGGCTGGACTCATTACCCTGAATGCGTGTAGAAGATGCTGGTAATATGGAGCACCATATTGTAAATTCACACCAAGAATCAACATTTGCATATGTGTTTGCACGACAAGAAAGAAATGCATTGCAAAGACTTTTTGCCCTATTAATTATAAGCAGGATATCAGTATATTTATGGCTGGTCAGATTTTTAAAAAAACAACAACAAAAAAGATTAGATTCAAAGTATTAATAAACGAGCAAGGAGAATGCATTCGTGGTATACGGAGTGACATTAATTTAGCTGAAGCTGAATAATCTTTGATAATAGTATGTTTATATCAGTGATGCCATTCCAGGGGGAAGAGCATGTCAAATTATTCAAAATCTTTTCTCTGTCCAGTCTGTTGCTCTCAGACATGACAGAATTTAAGTTTAACATGAGAGTTTGCTTAAATTCAGCTTTTGAGGAATGGCCTTCCTCTCATCCTACTGCGATCCCTATTTAAGATCCTAAAAAATGCTCATTTTCTCTCACTGCTCCCTCACTCTTTATTTGACTGTAACAATCAGCTTTTGAGATAACGGTGAGAACAAAAGGAAAACTTGATTGGTTTATAAATGGGCTTGTGAAATGTAAGAACGTTGTTTCATTGATCAAAATGAGGCTTTGTCTCCTTGTTTTTCTTGTGCTTCTCCTGTTTTTTCCATCAAACTGGACAGGATGATTAATCCTAGACTGATTTCATTCGTTTTGCTCTTTATTTGTCCAAAGGGGAAGCTTGGGAGAAACAGCTTAGAAATGAGTAATCTCCATATATATCAAGATGATTTGTTTTGTAATGAGACAGAAAAAATAGGCTATAGTGAGCAGGATTTTTTTCTTTTTCCTCTGGGATGCTTCAAATAATGCGTCACAGACAGTTGCTCCTCAGCTGGGCTGGAAATTAACAGTATTATTGAAGCATTTTATTTTCCTTTTCCAGCTTTATATTTGATGCTTCATTACATTTCACAGAGAATTATTACACTTTCTAATCAATTGCATGTATCCGACAACAGGTTTTTGTATATACAAAAAGTTAAACCCATGTTTCAATAACAAACCTTTATATTTAACTAAGCTATTAAGCTATTCTGCATAATAGGCATTTTAACTTTTAATTCTTTAAATATATTTTAGTGATAATACAGATAACTGCATTTACTCGATTCTATTTTTTAACTTGTTTCTTTGTAGTGTATCTGCTTTAACTTTGCTAAAGGACTTCTAAACGTCTTCCATGACTGTTGTTTTGACAGCGAAAGCAGAGGCAATGATGTTTGCTCTGTGCTCACAAAGTGTGTTTAGGAGCAGGGCAAGAAGAGAGCATCTGTAGCTCCCAACAGGCCACAGTTGGAGTCTCAAGGCTGGCTCTGGCTTGAGGGTTTGCCCGGAGCTGTGTGTCTCCCTCAGCGAGGCGCAGGTAGTCGGTTGTGTTGCTCATCCCTCGTCGAGGTTCATGCAAGGAGCATTTCATGCATCTTTGTAGCTTTGTTCAGCGACCCGGAGAACACGGTTTCTGATTTAGATCAAGAGCGTTCAAGTGAATAAATGAGTGAAATGAGTTGTGTTGACAAAAGGGAAAGACATAGTGTCACAGTGGTGCTGATTACTAAAGCAGAGATTGCGTTTGTTTCTGATTCGGTGCTTCTGATCTGCGTGATACAGACCTGACTGCTTAGTCATTGTTATTCTGTAAGTATTGCCTGTAGCTGCGTAGATGATAGATGCCTGTGGGTGGCTGTTCCAAAATTCAGAGGAATTTGAGGCATCCTCACTCCCAGATCCAGTCTTGGGATAATTGAAGTTATGTTTTTAATGCTTCAGTATTGCTCGAGTTCCCTCTCTCACGCCCTTTTTTCATGTCGCTGATGCATGAACAGTGCATCTTCCTTACTCTAGGAAAACATGACTTCTAGTGGCATAAACTACAAAGATGATTTGCATGATTACTTTGCAAAAGCCTGTGCTTGTAAAAAAAGAGACCCCAGCAGAGATTTTTCACCCGCTCGCTCAGTGAACACACTGTAAATAAAATCTTTATTTGTATTATCTGATTGTATTTAGCTGTTGTGCAGGTCGTATTCTTGGCAGTATTGCCTTTATTGTTTTTGTAAAATGAAGTCTGTGAATGAGTGCACAAGCCTGCAGACACGTCCCTGCATTTTCACTCCACCCATTGTGCACAGAGGAAGGTTTTCACTGCTAAGTATAAATCACACATTTTATCACTGCGACAAAATGCATCTCAATTAACTAAATATTGCAATTATTTGCTGAACTTATAGACCGAAGCCTTAAAGATCGCTAAGATGTTATGTGTCCCATAAAAAAGACGATGCACTGTCTCTTCATTTGTGTGTCTGTGCCCTGTATGCACTGAAAGTTTTGATTTTTGTTTTCCTTACCTTGATTTTCTAATCTGTTCAGAGGGCTTGTCAGTGAGTCAGTGAAGCAGCTGCTATCACGTGTGAGTGTGTGGATAAAGTATATAAAAAAGGACTGGTTTCACTGATCAGCCTATACCTTTGATACTAACATTTCTGACATTTTCATCATCAGAAATTAAGTTTAAAATTTCTTTTGGGGACTTCTTTTTTCAAAATTTCATTTTATTTGGGTTCAGCACAAGACTGCACACATATTCTCTTTGCTTTGCTATTTCATTTTTCTCCATGGCCATCTCCCACACAGACAACAGCCAAAGGTGCACATCGACTCCAGCCACCCCAGTGGTGCAGTACTTAACACATAACGTAAATAGATGGAGATACATCCAGAACTCATTAACTCTCATTAACTGTATTTCTCTGTCGTCGTCCCCCCCCCCCCTTTTTTTTCCCACCTGCACACCCACAAATACACACAGGCACGTAAGGCTTTTTGCAATCTGCATGCACCAGTATGAGAAAAGCACACAAGCGAGAAAGAGGAAGGCTGAATTAGATTACTTGGGATCACTGTGGCATGAAAAAGCCCAGAGATAAGTTCCTCACCCTCCTCCCTGCTACACTCTTCGCTGATAGAAAAGAGGAAGTAAGGTAATGTAAGAGCAATGCCATCAAACCCCCTTTACACACGCACACACCTGCAGGTGTGTCGCCATCACCATCTTGCCTCCGAAAGGGAAAGCAAAATCTAACATCAAAACAAAACTGGTCTCTGCACATGGAACTGAAGTTGCCATTTTCACAAAAATGGAAAACGTGGAGCAGAAGTAGTCTTTAATGGTATGTGGGTTGCCCTAATGCTGCCAAAGCAGCATGGGCAAGGAATATCTGAGAGGGTATTATGATGTTCAGGAGGCCTCTATGGATTATGCCTAATGCTGGGGCTTTCCGCTCCTTTCCAATCTACTGCCCACTAGCCCCCTGCTTGATCCCGAGTTTTCAGCTGCTAGCCGGCTGCCTGCTACCTTGCTCTCTAATCTAGCCAACCAACACCCCATGTGTTAGGTTCGGTCTGCTTCATCTTTAGCCAAGTACTCCTAAGCTACTCTTAGTACTAGCCGCATCCACCCTTCCACGGACACTTTTATTCTGTGCCTTGAAGTTTGTGTTTGTGTGTGTTTTTCCTAACACGCACTCACACTCTGATGAATGCATCTGGGGCAATTTGAGGTTCAGTATTTGACTGGTAGATGACCTCCTCTACCTCCTGAGCCACATCTGGGCCTTACTTTTTCATCTCAGATTCCCGGGAGTCATATATTTTGAGACTGAGCTTACTTTCAAGATGATTTCTCAATAAAAAGTAAATGTCAGAACTCTCTCTGTCATTCCGCTTCCTGGTCAGTTGATGTGACCACTCAGAAACACAGAACAGTTTGTTTGGTCACCTTTATGGATGACATTCCTAGATCAGCTGATGCCAAGTCGAGCCTGAGTTACTCACTTCTATCCCTGTTGCTAATCTTCTTCCTGGTTCAGTCAATGTCTCTTCTGTTCTTTCCTTTTCTTCTTGGGTTGGGTGAAACCTCCTGTTTTTTGACTGATGTCACATATAGTCCCAAGTCTTTATTCAGGTCAATCCTGCCTTCTTTAGGCTCATGTTAAAACTGTCCTGTGGCAGTGTACAGGTCTGTTGGCCCTGCCAGTCTCACCTCTTCGGTTGCTTCTTACTATGATAGTGATACAGAAGCTCTTCTAAGAATTTGGACCACACGGTGCAGTCTTTGCTCGACAAGAACATCCATAATCCCACCAGTTATCCTTCTTTTGACTGCTTTTGTTAAGCCGCAGCATCTCAGGAACATCACACTGTTTTGCAGATGTTCTGATCCAGTCACTTAGCCATCACAATTTGTAACTTGTCCTATTTGCAACCTTTCCAAGTCACTTTAATCTCTATTGGCTTGCCCGGTTTACTTCCTTCCAAGAACTGACTGTTATTGTCTAAAATATCCCATGAACTGTCTTCTGTTCTGACATTAAATTGTTCTTTTCTCCTTCTCTGAGCACACAGCATCAACTAAAGGATACTTGGGTGAATGTATCAAGGAGTTTAACAGTTTAAATTATCTAACAGTCAGAAAGATTATGGTTATTCAGTTTCTCATTTGTCTCAAAACTAATTGTTAATGTTTATACACTTACATGCTCTTACATCTATCAGAAACACTGATACTCCTTCACAGTACAAACCTGACGGCTGACCAAATTTAATATATAGTTGCGTTTTTAAAGGCACAGCCAGTAATTTTTTAGGTTATTTAATAGAAAATGTATATGCTCTACAAAAATATACATAGAATAGTGTTTCATTACATCTTCCAATAAACTGATGCATTCTCATAAACCCATAATTAATCTATTAAAAATACACAGAAGATTGTTTGCTGCTTGTGCAAGCTGCCATGATCCCCCACCATATTTGAGTACAGGACTTCTCCGTAATCACATTTATAGTACGTCAAAGGAAAAGACGTGCTGCAAAGGGATGTTTATATTCTTAACATATGAAGGATCATACTGTACCTTTGTTTTATCATCACAGAAGGGGTTCGCTTCACCAAAGAAGCTAAAATCCGAAGGAATGCGACAGTGCCACTGACATCTTATTAAAATATCATTCACTTCCTCCCCATGACTCTAACATACATAAACATCCTCATTTATTCCTGTTATTGCCACAGTTACCTGTCGTGTCCCTGTCACCACAAAAAGAGCTGGCTATGCAACAACACCTGAATATAAGCTAGCATTATGCTAGCTAATGTAAAAAAATCTGACTTTTTCTCTAACAAACAGTACGATTACATTCTCACATTGTATGAGAGTTTATTTGCTAAGCATCGCAGCCTAGCGCTAGACTGTGGGTGCATAATGGCCTACTTTAAAGAAAGTTTTACTAATGCTGGCAAACAGAGGCTAACAGAGGCTAACAGTAGGTAACGGCACAAAAACAGCAGCATTTGCCGACAGTTGAGCATCTCCTCAGCTGAACTGAAATGAGCGTCTCTTACTCACTGACTCATATCAGACTCCTTTCACAGAGTCTTACAGTCTCTTCCAGAGTAAATAAAAGTGGGTGCTTTTCACCTGGCATTGACAGCTGGCATAAACAGTGGACTGACAGCCATCCACTGATAGGGAAAAGCTCCGGGACAGATCCAGATCCCAGCCAACTTATAAACTACATTCTAAAATTAGCTTTTCTTATACTCTTCGGTGACTTAAACATGTTTTTCCTATAACAGCCATTGTTGCTATGGTATGCACTTGATAGCAAACAACTCAGTTGACCGCAGTGAAAATTTTACACCCTGCAAATTTAGGGTATATAAAATTTTGTGTCACAGAAATATAAAAATGTGACTTGCTGGAGCTCCAGGTAGCCAAACCACTAGCTTTTTTTTTGCGTATTTATTTGCATTTGTCTTTCTCTATTATGGATATTGTTGTAATTTTTTTAAGGTAACCGTGCTTAAAAATCAGTAATGTTGACATCACATTGAAGTTATAGATAATATGGAAAAAATGGAAAAACAAGCGCATAGAAGAGCAGAAGCAGCGGATGGCAGACAAACGCAATCACAGAGGGCAATTTTCCAAACTTCATAAAGCATGCTGAAGGCATCTGTTGACACAACAGCTTCTCTAGAAAGTGTTTTTCATCTGTAATTAGCTCTAATTAGTCTAATAAGCTGGAGTGAATTTTGTCACTCGTACTTTAAAAACTGCTCTAATTGTTTTTAGAGCAGAAATCTCATAAACTCAACGCAGATCCATAACTGACCACGTCTCTAAAGGTTATAACGTAATAAAGCTAATGAGTATTAGTAATGGGAAGCTGATTTTTGGTTTGATCACATTTATGGTCTATTACTCCAGCGGCTCCTCAGACCCATTCCCTCCCCATTTACGGCATGTTCTAAATTATTGCGCCCTTGCTTGAAGTGATTATTATAAAAAGCTCCTTTTATTTCATTACCCATGCCAAGTGAATGGCTCTGCTATGGGTGACGCTTCTGGGAAAGCACTGACATCGTTTTGAAAGATGAGCGCTCCTTTTTCTGCTCTCTTTGAAGAGGGCTCCTCCTGTGTGTTGTCACAGATCCACCTGCACTGGGAGGGCTTAGAGCGCTGCTCTCCACTTTGTCACCAATTTCAAACTGTGAAGCAGGAGTTCTGCAAATGCAGCAATTATTTCAAAAGACGAAAATGAAAAGAGTACTCAAAAGTTTCCGTCAGTTTAGAGCGAGGGAAGGCTTCTGAACTCCCTCTGTCGACTGTAATACCACTGTGGCTGTCCTAGCTTGTCTCCTCTTCCCCCTACTTTTTAGATGCTTTCTTCTTTTTTGAGACCTTTTTCCACTCTGTATTTTTCTCCTGTTTGCTCCAGATGAGCATAAATTTATTTAATAACAATGCAGATTAATTGCCTCCCTTCTCAACCTCCGCCTCCTTAATGCGGGCATCCTCCATTTCAGTAAAAGTGTGAAAAAGCTTTGTGGGTTTTTTTCTGTCATCTTGAGATGGATTTTAAGGGCAGTAATTGGATGCCTGAGCAGATTCCCCTGCACAGTAGGAGGCTGGTCCATTATCTTTTACCATCGTAAAGTAATGTGCTCCTGTCCAGGCTACCCTCATCATCATTACCCATGCTGTGGATGCCCGGTGATGGAGAGGGAGCGGGAGGACAGGGCATACATCATATCTTGACTCATCAGTCTTCCTATTCCAGCCGAGACACCAAACTGTGCTCACTCACACGAGCATTCTCAGGCATAGAGATGAGGAGAAATGAAAGAAGCCGTTAGCTTTCACGTACTGCTTCAATGTATTGTTAACCAATACATCATCACCCCGGCCCTCTCTGGCCACTTCTGCTCTCGCATGATAAAGTCATCTATCAGCATCTTCCAACCAATGTTTTATTTTACTCCTTTCTATTCCATTCCCTCTGTTGCAATGCATATCTTTTCTCTACCAGGCAAGTGAAATCTGGAGTGCCATTCATCAAACATATAGTCAAACATAGAGATGAGCACTTACATCCCAGCTAATCCTGCAGAAAACCCATCAAGGGCACTGGTAAAATCATGCAAGCTGTGTATTACACAATCATGCATTGTACAGTTTTCACAACCACCTTCCCCCAAAACCCATCCCACCTCCCAAAAACCTGATTTTGGTCTTCTGAAAAGCTTAGCCACTTTATTCCACTACGGCCAAGCCTGTGTTGGATACCCCTGCTGTTTTAATGAAACATTGCATTTTCCCCCTTCTCATGAGTCATGCAGTTTACAATAAAGAGCTGATGGATGCATCCCAAGAAAACAGTCCATTAGCATCTACTACAGCTTAGAGGCTGATGATGAAGTGGTAGCACTAATTGAGGAGCTGCCGTATGCACGTGGCACACTACATGTAATGCTAACTAGGACGGACGATTGTGACAAATGCTTTTCTAAACCATGATCTGAGTACTCGAGACTGCGTGCCTAAACATTTTCTACGTGCCTTTGCTCCTTTGTCATCGCAGGATGTAAAAATGCTCTCGATAGGGACTGACACCCCATAACTGCACTTACGGCGAGAACAACCATCTTTTCACTGCACCACTGCACACAAACGAGCACACACACTGAGGTTTTTATGGCAAAGCCATTGTCACTTGGATAGACTTTAAAGTCATTTTATTAAACAGAGAACAAACATTATAGGTGAGCAGGATGATACCTCTCAAAGCTTGCTCATTACAGTGACATTTGCAAATTAGCGGGTCACCATTAAGACAGCTAACCTTTCCGCTGCGGTTTGGAAAGCTTCTCTACAAGTCAGGTCAGAGGACTTGTTTACTGTGCCACTGCAGATCTCGGAAGATGGTCTCCGAAGCGTTGCATAATTCATGCATAAAACACCGTATTTGTGCACAGCCTTATTTTCCAGCACCTACAGAAAATGCCCAGGACCTGCACCGCCCTGTGGAACCACTTATAGTTTTGTTTTTCTAATACATTGCGCTGAACCTAAATCGCTTTCGCTGCAGACCTCTCTATCCTGACTTTGCCAAGTTGAGCTGAAAAAAAAGTTTGTTCAGCTCAAAAAAGAAGAAAAAAGCAGGGATGACGCAAAGGGCGGGATGCAGACTGACAGATCAATTTCAGAGTGACATGTGTCCATATCTCACATCTCCCCATGATTGTTAACATCCTACTTCACATTCCGGTCCAGTTCTATTCACTCTGACTTTAAATCCTTACCCACTGAGGTTTGAAAGGAATGTGTGTATTTTTTTAGCAGTAATGGACTCTCCAATAGAGCTGACCTTTGTGCCTGTTGAGAGAGGTCTGTGTCCAGAGGGCAGCTAAGCCAGGCTAAGCCAAGCTAAGCTGGCAGTATGGATCTCGATCAGAGACGGGTGAAGAAATCAGACAGAGATCAAGAGGTCATTCCCCTACAGGCATTGCTGGCTGTTGCTGAAGAACTCTTCATCGATCGGCTGTGTGTGATAGATATCGGGCTGAAATTGAGCAGACTGGCACAGGCGGGGTTGTTTCCCTGCCTTCTGGCCTCTGGGCTCTTACACAATGGGCGAACAGCAGGGGCACGCACGAGGTGTACAGGAGCCAGCATCACTCAAAGCACCGACCGGCTACCTCCCCTGAGCCCCCGCAGCTTTCGCGCTCATCTCTAGGCGAGCTCAGAGCTGATTGTGTCCATGGTGGCTGACCTTGATTCTGGGTTCTGACTGTTATGGAAATTCGCCAGGGACGTCTTCGCCTCCCTTCTGACCCACTGATCTAGATGTATTATAGGTATAGTATTCATGAGAACTGCAAGAGGATTCGTCCCATAAACTTAAAATGCAGAGCTTCCGCAGGCAGCCATGTTTTATTCACAAGCTCCCTTTCTCAGCAAGGGTGGCAATTCAGGGCCAACGGGCTCTTGAGGATGGCTCTGTCCTTTTAGGAGCAGTCCTCAATTATCCACGTATATTTAATTTTGCCAGCACAGACACTAATAAGTCTGTTAATGTATTTTCATGGACAGGCAGGTTTACAGATTGCCTGAAGATGAATAGATGCAGCAGGGTTTTATAATTGAATGCCCGTTCACAATGTCATATTAAACTAAATATGTCTCCCTTTGCAATGCATTTGTGTAATTTTTTTTCCAAACTTATTTAGATCTTACGACATTAACCAGAGCCCACAATAATAATAATAATCCACACAGGCTAAGGAATGAGGCACAAATAAAGCAATTACCTGTGGAGAGATTTGGCCTGTCTACAGCATGTCGTTGTGACACTTCCACATAGTCAGAGTTTACCCATAACTTATGTGCACTCATAAATAATTAACATTTGAGAGCAAGTCAGCGTGACTAAAAGATCAATACTGTCCATAAATAGTTGTGCGAATCCTCTTGCATAACTGTGCAAGCAGATTAAATGAGAGGAGTTCTTCATACATCACTGGTTGCCCTTCTTTTGAAGGGTGTGAGGGCAAGAAGACAATAAAGAACAGAAGGAAGATGATTTATTCTTTTACTTCACTAAGAGGCACCTCAGTCAAGGACCCAACTATCTAAATGGTTATATAGTCAGATTTAGACGGAAGAGGCTCAGAGGGACTTCAAAGAGTCGAAGCAGCAACAAGGATTCAGCTAAAGTATTCACCAAATAATGAATATTTGAATAACTTGAAATGGCTTCATTCGCTGTATAGCCAATCGTCACAATCAGTTTATTTTTTTTGACAGTGCATATGAAACATAAGAAACTGCAGGCATTAAAGGCTCAGCTCAGTATAAAAAGTGTAATAGTGGGAAACAAGTATCCATCCATCCATCCATCTTCATCCGCTTTATCCGAGGCTGGGTCGCGAGGGCAGCAGCCTAAGCAAACAGGCCCAGACCTCCCTCTCCCCAGCCACCTCCTCCAGCTTATGCGGGGGAACACCAAGGCGTTCCCAGGCCAGCCGAGAGATATAATCTCTCCAGCGTGTCCTGGGTCTGCCCCGGGGCCTCCTCCCGGTGGGACATGCCTGGAACACCTCACCCAGGAGGCGCCCAGGGGGCATCCTTGTCAGATGCCCGAACCAACTCAGCTGGCTCCTTTCGATGTGGAGCAGCAGCTGCTCTACTCTGAGCCCCTCCCGGATGGCCGAACTTCTCACCCTATCTCTAAGGGAGAGGCCAGCCACCCTTCGGAGGAAGCTCATTTCTGCCGCTTGTATCCGCGATCTCGTTCTTTCGGTCACTAACCACAGTTCGTGGCCATAGGTGAGGGTAGGGACGTAGATCGACCGGTAAATTGAGAGCTTCGCTTTTACACTCAGCTCCCTCTTCACCACGACGGACCGGTGCAGCGTCTGCATTACTGCAGCTGCAGCCCCAATCTGTCTGTCGATCTCCGGTTCCCTTCTCCCATCATTCGCGAACAAGACCCCGAGATACTTGAACTCCTCCACTTGGGGCAGGAACTCATCCCCGACCCAGAGTGGGCACTCCACCATTTTCCAGCTGAGAACCATGGCCTCAGATTTGGAGGTGCTGATCCTTATTCCCGCTGCTTCACACTCGGCTGCGAACTGTTCCAGTGCGAGCTGGAGGCCCTCACCCGATGAAGCCAACAGAACCACATCATTCACAAAAATCAGAGATGAGATTCTGAGGCCACCAAAGCGAAAGCCCTCCGCCACTTGGCTGCGCCTAGAAATCCTGTCCATAAAAATTATGAACAGAACCTGAGACAAAGGGCAGCCCTGGCGGAGCCCATCACCCACTGGGAACGAGTCCGACTTATTGCCGGCAATGCGAACCAAGCTCTTGCAATTCAATTCAATTCAATTCAATTCAATTTTATTTATATAGCGCCAAATCACAACAAAAGTCGCCTCAAGGCGCTTCATAGATACAGAGAAAAACCCAACAATCATATGACCCCCTATGAGCAAGCACTTTGGCGACAGTGGGAAGGAAAAACTCCCTTTTAACAGGAAGAAACCTCCGGCAGAACCAGGCTCAGGGAGGGGCGGCCATCTGCTGCGACCGGTTGGGGTGAGAGAAGGAAGACAGGATAAAGACATGCTGTGGAAGAGAGACAGAGGTTAATAACAGATATGATTCAATGCAGAGAGGTCTATTAATACATAGTGAGTGAGAAAGGTGACTGGAAAGGAAAAACTCAATGCATCATGGGAATCCCCCGGCAGCCTACATCTATTGCAGCATAACAAAGGGAGGATTCAGGGTCACCTGGTCCAGCCCTAACTATATGCTTTAGAAAAAAGGAAAGTTTTAAGCCTAATCTTAAAAGTAGAGATAGTGTCTGTCTCCCGAATCCAAACTGGAAGCTGGTTCCACAGAAGAGGGGCCTGAAAACTGAAGGCTCTCCCTCCCATTCTACTTTTAAATACTCTAGGAACAACAAGTAGGCCTGCAGAGCGAGAGCGGAGCGCTCTAATAGGGTGATATGGTACTACAAGGTCATTAAGATAAGATGGGGCCTGATTATTTAAGACCTTGTATGTGAGGAGCAGGATTTTGAATTCAATTCTGGATTTAACAGGAAGCCAATGAAGGGAAGCCAAAACAGGAGAAATATGCTCTCTCTTTCTAGTCCCTGTCAGGACTCTTGCTGCAGCATTTTGGATTAGCTGAAGGCTTTTCAGTGAGTTTTTTGGACATCCTGATAATAATGAATTACAGTAGTCCAGCCTGGAAGTAATAAATGCATGAACTAGTTTTTCCGCGTCACTCTGAGACAGGATATTTCTAATTTTAGAGATGTTGCGCAAATGGAAGAAAGCAGTCTTACATATTTGTTTAATATGTGCGTTGAAGGACATGTCCTGGTCAAAAATGACTCCAAGGTTCCTCACCGCGTTACTGGAGGCCAAGGTAATGCCATCCAGAGTAAGAATCTGATTAGATACCATATTTCTAAGATTTTCAGGGCCGAGTACAATAACCTCAGTTTTATCTGAATTAAGAAGCAGAAAGTTAGCGGCCATCCAGGTCTTTATGTCTTTAAGACATTCCTGCAGTTTAACTAATTGGTGTGTGTTATCTGGCTTCATGGACAGATAGAGCTGGGTGTCATCTGCATAGCAGTGAAAATGTATGCTATGTCTTCTAATGATACTGCCTAAGGGAAGCATGTATAATGTAAACAGAATTGGTCCTAGCACTGAACCCTGTGGAACTCCATAATTAACCTCAGTGTGTGAAGAGGACTCTCCATTTACATGCACGAATTGGAGTCTATTAGATAGATATGATACAAACCACTGCAGCGCAGTACTTGTAATACCTACAGCATGTTCTAATCGCTCTAATAGGATATTATGATCAACAGTATCGAACGCTGCACTGAGGTCTAGCAGGACAAGCACAGAGATGAGTCCACTGTCAGAGGCCATAAGAAGATCATTTGTAACCTTCACTAAAGCTGTTTCTGTGCTGTGCTGAGCTCTGAAACCTGACTGAAACTCTTCAAATAAACCATTCCTCTGCAGATGATCTGTTAGCTGTTTGACAACTACTCTTTCAAGGATTTTTGATATGAAAGGAAGGTTGGAGATTGGCCTATAATTAGCTAAGACTGCTGGGTCTAGAGATGGCTTTTTGAGTAAAGGTTTAACTACAGCCAGCTTGAAGGCCTGTGGTACATAGCCGATTATTAGAGATAGGTTGATCATATTTAAGATCGAAGAATTAATTAATGGCAGGACTTCTCTGAGCAGTTTTGTAGGAATGGGGTCTAAAAGACACGTTGATGGTTTGGAGGAAGTAATTATTGAAGTTAACTCAGAAAGATCAATTGGAGAAAAAGAGTCTAACTTAATATCAATGGTACTAAGAGTAGCTGTAGATAATATTACATCTGTGGGATGATTATTGGTAATTTTTTCTCTAATGATAAAAATTTTATTTGTGAAGAAGTTCATGAAGTCATTACTAGTTAACGTTAAAGGGATGGTTGGCTCAAAAGAGCTCTGACTTTTTGTCAGCCTGGCTACAGTGCTGAAGAGAAACCTAGGGTTGTTCTTATTTTCTTCAATCAGTGATGAATAGTAAGATGTTCTGGCTTTGCGGAGGGCTTTCTTATAAAGCAGCAAACTATTTCTCCAGGCTAAATGATGATCCTCTAGATTTGTGACACGCCATTTCCTCTCCAGATTACGAGTCATCTGCTTTAGGGTACGTGTTTCAGAATTATACCACGGAGTCAGGTACTTCTGATTTGAGGCCTTAGTTTTCACAGGAGCTACAGTATCCAGAGTCGTACGTGGTGAGGAGGTTGTATATGGATCGAATGGCCCATAGCAATGGGCCAGACACCCCATACTCCCGCAACACCTCCCACAGGACACCCCGAGGGACATGGTCGAATGCCTTCTCCAAGTCCACAAAACACATGTAGACTGGTTGGGCAAACTCCCATGCACCCTCAAGTATCCTCGAGAGGATAAAGAGCTGGTCCAGTGTTCCGCGACCAGGACGAAAACCGCATTGTTCCTCCTGTATCCGAGGTTCGACTAGCGGACGAACTCTCCTTTCCAGCATCCTGGCATAGACTTTCCCAGGGAGGCTGAGGAGTGTGATCCCCCTGTAGTTGGAACACACCCTCCGGTCCCCCTTCTTAAAGATGGGGACCACCATCTTTAAGAAGGGGGACCCCGTGGACTGGCACCCTGGTCTGCCAGTCCACGGGTACTGCCCCTGACCTCCACGCAACATTGCAGAGGCGTGTCAACCAGGACAGCCCTACATCGTCCAGAGCCTTCAGGAACTCGGGGCGGACCTCATCAACACCAGGGGCTCTGCCACCAAGGAGTTGTTTAACTGCCTCAGTGACCTCACCCCCGGAAATTGGCGGGTCATTCCCCTCATCTCCAGACTCTGCTTCCTCCTCAGAAGAAGTGTCAGTGGGATTAAGGAGGTCCTCAAAGTATTCCTTCCACCGCCTGACAATTTTCTCAGTCGACGTCAGCAGCGCTCCACCAGCACTATACACAGTGCAGGTAGAGCACCGCTTTCCCCTCCTGAGACGCCTGACGGTTTGCCAGAATCTCTTCGAGGCAGTCCGAAAGTCTTTTTCCATGGCCTCTCCGAACTCCTCCCACACCCGAGTTTTTGCTTCAGCCACTGCCCGAGCCGCATTCCGCTTGGCCTGTCGATACCTGTCGGCTGCCTCCGGAGTCCCACAGGCTAACCAAGCCCGATAGGACTCCTTCTTCAGCCTGGTGGCTCCCTTCACCTCTGGTATCCACCATTTGGCTCGGGAATTACCACCACGGCAGGCACCAACCACCTTGTGGCCGCTGCTCAATGCAACAGCTTCGGCAATGGAGATGCTGAACATGGTCCATTTGGACTCAATGTCCCTAGTCTCCCTCGGAATGCTGTTGAAGCTCTGCCGGAGGTGTGCGTTGAAGATCTCACAGACTGGGGCCTCTGCTAGACATTCCCAGCACACCCTCACTACGCGTTTAGGTGCACCAGGTCTGTCCAGCGTCCTCCCCCACCACCTGATCCAACTCACCACCAGGTGGTGATCAGTTGACAGCTCAACCCCTCTCTTTACCCGAATGTCCAGAACATATGGTCGCAGGTCTGGTGATACGATTACAAAATCGATCATCGACCTACGGCCTAGAGCGTCCTGGTGCCACGTGCACTTATGGACACTCTTATGTTCGAACAAGGTGTTCGTTATGGCCAAACTGTGATTAGCACAGAAGTACAATAACAAAGCACCGCTCGGGTTCAGATCAGGGAGGCCGTTCCTCCCAATCACGCCTCTCCAGGTCTCGCTGTCGTTACCCACGTGAGCATTGAAGTCTCCCAGCAGGACAACAGAGTCTCCAGGTGGAGCACCTTCCAGCACCTTCCGACTCCTATGGCGCCTCCTACGGGTGGTGGGCCTGCGGGAGGATGGGCCCATGTCTCCTCTTCGGGCTGTGCCCGGCCGGGCCCCATGGACTAAGGCCCGGCCACCAGACGCTCGCCCTTGGGCACCCTCCCCGGGCCTGGCTCCAGGGCAGGGCCCCGGTAACCCTATCCCGGGCAGGGTAAACTGTTCCCTCGATGTTCTTTTCATAAGGGTCTTCTGAATCGCTCTTTGTCTGGTCCCTCACCCAGGAAACAAGTAGCATTATTTATTTATTTTTCGAAAATGGCCACAACAGACCAGAACTTAAGTTCTTATTTTCCTGATTTTCAGTTTTTAAATGATTAAACCAACATGCATGTAACTTGTTTTCATTGTGGTATTTGATAAATGGTAAACTTTTGCTGTAATCACTGCATACAGCACATCTTAGTTCTCCCATGATGTTGTGAAGGGGGTAGACATGGAATGGATGTACTGTATATAAGCAGAATAAAGCTGTTACCTTACCAAAGCTGCATATGAAAATGCAAAAATGCATTCAGACACCCTACTAGGTCCCTACTAGGTACCAGTTTTCAGCTGTATCTATGTTAGAATATCCCCGGTAAGCCTATGGAGTATTGTATTTCCACTAGTGAGAATGTACTGTTGTGTGTTACATTGTGCAGAGAGCAACAGCAGACAGTGTCCTGACTCGATTCTGGAGACGTAGTTCAGAGTTCATGCGTGAAAACAGCTTAAAAGCTTAAAAACACTGGACCGTAATTTCTATATTGTACAAGTGTTTGAATATTACTAGGCAGCTGCTAGAGAAACAGCTGACTAATTATGGATGTTCACAGTGATTATGAAGTACATATGAAACAGCTGATGCTAATCAGTTGCCTCTTTTCCTACCGAGGCAGTGACGGTGCATTTTAAAGGGGAAAAAACGGCACAAAACCCAATATACACTCTTTCACGCATTGACACCTTTCATGGCTTATTTTTATTCTGTACTTTAATAGGGAAAAAAGGTACCCTTTCTTTGATGTCTCTTAATTACTGAGGTATCTACAAAAGTGGCCCCCTTAACAATACATTTTATTTTATTTTATTCTGAGGTGCCAGTTCATCCATGTCCATGTCCTCATTACATCTCCTTTTAAGCTGAACAGATCAAGTATCAAAGCAGCCATCAAGTTAATCTTCTCTCTGCCAGCCACAGCCCACAGTAATGAGCAGATCAGATCTCTGACCGGCATGTACCCCAGACAGGGCACTGCTACTGAAAGGCGGTTAGATGTCTTTTAGGAGGCAGTGAGGGTTGACTGCCAAGCGGAGATGGGCCGCGTACCGCAGCCACCTTTATCCCATCAGCTGGGAGGAGACAAGGAAGAGGGGGAAATGAAGGCAGGAGAGTAACCTGTTCTTACTTGGAGAAGTAAAAGTGGGATGAAAAGAGAACGACGCAAGGGAGAAAGAAAGAGAGAGAGAGAGACCCTCATTAAAAGGCACTGTGTTGGCTTCACAATCATCCCACCACTTCAATGTGCTGTCATGCAGTGATGTATCGCTCTGCATGGCGCTACCAAGGCCTTTATTCCCACTCTCCTCCATGTTTCTCTCTTCTAGCCAATTAAACGCCCACTAGAATCGAGGGGAGGAAGTGCCACATTGAGCATTGCACAATGTGGAGAGAGAAAGCTGATGAAAGGACATGTCTCTTTTAGTCTGCTTAATAGCTCCAGGACACTGTCTGAGTGGCGTTTAATGTCTACAGCATATTCGCCGTTCCTGTTGTCCCATTTCAGTTTCTTCACACGTACATATACTTTATCACCAAGGGATGAAAATGTTTATCACAACTATGAATATTTCATTCACTGTAGTTAAGCTGACTATTGGCAGGCATCACGGCTGTCTTAATGCACCTGCTCTTGAAATGACATGAAAGATCATAAAGAGGCTCACATCCAATGATGAGTCATCAGTCAAACCAAAACACTCGTAGAATTTTTCAACGCTGATGTCTTTTTCTTTCTCTTTTTTTACATTTTTGTTTTATCTTGGCATCCTGCTGGCTTCAGGACAGCCACATTGACGTGGGGGTTGACACAAACAGGTGCACACGCTAAGCATTTACACTGTATTTACCACACTCTCCTCTGTCTGCCGCGCTATGAATAATGCAGGCCCTAAAATCCTCAACTCGACAATGTGTTTGACCTGTTCATTTGTAGCTGCAGCGCCGATGGCGGGGTCAGAATATGGATGTGTTAACGCCGGGCTGAAGCAGAAGTTAATCGCAACAGCGGGACGGGACAGGCTTTGCTGCTTCTCATGCTGCCTGTGTCACTCAGGCTGACACCATAAATCTCACTTATTTTCAGATCCAAGTGAGACACGGGCAGAAATTATGGCCCAGAGCACATTACCAGCCTCAGCAGCGTGCTGAATGCTAACAGAGAGATCCTTGATAAAGCAGACAGGCAGTTCTCCTGCACCTTATTGGACAAAAAGAATCCCATGTATTAGACTTGAGGGGCCAGACCGGCTCGTAAGTAAAGCACAAACACCGGCGTCAACAGGTGAGATGCAAACTAACATTCAACCCACATACTTAGAGGTGTCTCTAAAGGTATCGGCTAAAAATCTATATAATGCATGCAGAGGTGAAGGACACCACCGTTCAAACCTGAGAACATCTTGATTGGTACAATACAGTTTCGGGCCAGTTCTCATTTTTATTGCTGCTTCGCATGAAGGAATAAAAAGTACTCCGTTTTTATTAAATGTGTGTGTCATTTTCAGATGCATGCTGCACATCACTGTTCTAAATCAATGCTCACTGGAGATGGTGTTTCAGGTGTGACTAAGCTATAGCATCTTTGCCTGGCTGTCATCATGAGGATCTGTTTTGTTAAGGGTCTTTATAAGAAAGCCTAGTATCTTTTTTTCCTCCCTGCAAGGCCTCCTAAAGAAATAATATTATCTGATAAAGATAATCCCTACTCCCCATTTAAAGGCGACATTGACACATGACATAAACACAGAATATCCTTAACTGTACGTTTTGCTCATAAGTCAGTAGCCATGCTGCCGACGTTCGCAGTTACTGTATGTCGCATATCGTTCTCGTCATTTCTCCTGATGAAAACATTGTTTGTCACCGCTCATCTTAGGCCTTGTTATTCTTGTAACAACAGATCATAAATCATAAATAATTTAAAAGATAACATAGTGGCAATACTGCATTTTGACGTGATGTGTTAATTTGTTAGAGTTGTAATCTGCTGCATTCAGTACAAAGGAAGCTCGCTTCGTAACACGACACAGAAACCAATTATTTTATAGCGTGTCTTATCTCCTGTTCAGCCAATTTCACATTAAATGCAATACGTATTTGGTCCTATCAAAGGCTGCTGTTTTCTCCCGCTGTTTCTGATACGACGCAGAGGAGGCCTTCAGAGAAATCTTTACATGTTAAAAGTAGCACTGGTATTATAAATGGCACATTCAGAACTATCAAAATAAAGCTTGCATCTCAAAGACCAGCCTGATCTATAGTAAGAACACGTGCATTTCTTTTAGTTTCGCAGGCCCATATTTCATTGTCTCTTCATTCACACTTTTTTAACCTGCTGATGTTCGCCACTGGTCTCTATTATGTGTTTAATTGCGCTGTCTATGTCCGAGCTTGCGGACCGCTGATGCATCACCGTGCGATCCCGCTGTGGCTTATTACTGCAAGGCTTCGCTCTCTACAGCTCTCGGGTCATATCCAGCTGCTGTAATCTAACATTAGCGCCAGCTTTCACCAGGTCCCCACCATTTACCCTATCATATATTATAGATGACCCTCTGAAAATGGAGGAATCCCAGCAGACGTGGAATTAATTTACAGCATTCCTCGGTTTTAAGACGAATTGAATCAAAGTCAGTGGCACAGCAAGAGAAGGGTTTATATTGCTATATAACACTGTCACAGTCTATAAAATTGTAATGAAACGCCATTTGAAGATTAAGTGGGTTTTTTTGTGATTCATCGGTATCTCTTGGCTCAGCTAATAATCATTTCACTCCAAAGCTGAATGATGCTACAAATGACCAGCCTTACAAACGACGAGCTTTCTTTCAATCAAACTTAATCCTCCTTTTCTTTTTTTTCTTTCTCTTTGAATGAGCTCCATTGGAAAGCTCACAAACAAGTCTTTGGAAAGCGAGTGCATGGCTCTTGTGTACTTCCCCGGTGACTGTGGGATATATATGAATATGGACAGGAAGTCAGCCACTGTAGATTGGTCCTGTCTGTGCCTGTCAGGTTTAGCAATAAAACACTAAACAAATGAGACGTTTAATTCAACAGGCATCACTCAAGAGGAAGATTTCTCTGTTAAAAGGGGGGAAAAAATAGTAGGAACACATCTTCAGTGCTGGCAAAGCTTCAATACAGTGGGGACAGAAAAAGATGCCTTCGGGTTCTCGCCTATTGAAATCAAGGAAATCTGAGCTTTTGTGAGACTGTCTCTTTAGCAGAATGAAAACATCTTGAAAATAGAGACTTTTGTCATGCCTTACAATTAGCTGAAGTCCCTTAAGTTCACCAGGCGCAATATATGCGTGCTCTACACTGTAACTATTGAAAAGTACACTTTGACCTTAGTAGCGACTATTTACTGTGGCGCTCAGGGTTCTGTAGCAGTTTGTGTAATTGAAGTGCAATTTCTTTGGGCTGAATAGGCAGAAGAGACAATCCAATGTGCTTTGGTGACTTCAGAGAGAAAAAAGTTAACTCAGACTTATCTTAATTGGTTCCGATTATCTTCTGTGACAATGCTGGTGTGTGTATGTGTGACTGCGTGCGTGCGTGCGTGTGTGTGTGTGTGTGTCTGTAATGAAAGGTTAAGATTTCTGTTCAGAGTAATGAAGCTGTGCCAGTGGACTTAAAGGACCGGGGCTGTCTGATCACTGATGTCATTTACTGGAACGATCTCTACTGCAGTCCAGGGGCAAATTGGAGCATTTGGTTCTTCTGTTTCTTTCACAGAGCCTAGTTAAGTGTGATTGGGCAGCAAGTGCCAATTTATACATAATGGAACTGACTAGTGTTGGCAGGTTAAGTTTGACTTTTATGAAAAACATTGTAGGTAAGGTATGGGAAAGATAAAGGATAAGATAAGATATCTATCAGTTATTAGTCTGAAGGTTTATCCACAAACGATTAACTTTCATTTCTAAGCTGTTACTTTCTAACTGTTTCTTTGCTTTGATCTCTGTCTTCTTTTTATATCTTCAGGACTCTGAGATTCTGAACACCGCTGTATTGACTGGAAAGACGGTGGCTGTTCCTGTAAAGGTGGTGACTGTTGGAACTGACGCCTCTGTTACTGACGTCTCTGAAGCGGCGACATGTCGCTCAACAGATGAAGACGTGGTCAAGGTCAGTAAGATCAACTTCTGAAAAGAGGGGGGGGAAAGACTCCCGCAATCTCTGCTCTCGCATAAACACCATGCCATCGCAGGCTTCAGATTAGTTTCTGTTGGTGTTTTTCAAAGAGTGACATTTTATTTATTTATTTTTACATGAGCTGCTACAGCTCAGTGCAGTACCAAGGTGATGCCCTGTGCAAATATGACTTCAGATATATAGACAGGTGCAGTACTAGTATGTAAAGGGTTTGCATTCTTAAGTAATGTTGTGTATGTGTCTACTCTTCGGTTTTAGTTCAGTTTGGTTTTATTTAGTTTCCAGAGTGGGTTTTATTGATTCAGTTTGATTTTTATTGTTTGAAAAAGTGTAGTTTTCTTTAGTTTTCATTATTTTCTGTGTTAATTTTACTATTTTAATTATTATTGTATGAAAGGCATATGTCAAGATTTAGGAAACTCTATACAGGTATAACAATAAAAACACAGAACTTGTTGAAAGCAGTTGACTCCCGGTCTTGCAGACATCCATCAAAGTCTCATTAGACAATTTGGGCATATTTTATTTTATTTTATTTTTGATAGGTTTTCAACTTAACAACATCATTTTTTTGTAGTTCTTTACTTTTAAGACTAGTTTTTATTTTTATATTAGTTAACAAGATTTTGGTTTTCAAATTTTATTTTATTTTAGTTATCTATAATATAACCTTTATGTGTGGATATACCTGCAAAATATGTTTAAATGCTTAATAGTAAATCTGTTAAATGTGAACAACATGTAATCTAAAATGTCTGTAGTCCATTTAAGTTAATCAAATGCAATTTGCAATGGAAACTCAAATTGCCATTATAATTAACCCACATATGAGCCCATGTAATTATATTAAAGATTAGGTAGGTAGTGCATTTTTTATAGAAAGTGTTGAAATGATGTTTAGTACATTTAGCACACATGCACCCTGAAGAAAATGAAAACAAACACTGGAAAACAACATGAAAGAGCATGTTTGATATGCAGTGACAACTGACAACTTTTTCTTTATACGGTCCCTTTTAAACCTGCAGCATGAAACCAAAAAACAAAAAAGTGTAAAAGTGGCTTTGCTATGCAAACAAAGGAAGTCACACTGAGACGGGATCCAAGAGACTCAATGCAAACCCAAAGAAGAAACAGTCACATCAGTCAGCACCCCCACGGCTCATTTGGATGAGTGTGCAGGCCCGTGGACAGAAGGTTTGGCCCTTCCTGCAGTGTCTTGGTTAGATTCTGCCTGAGGCTCTTTGCTGCATGTCATCTCTCCTTTAATTGTCCCACTATTTTTTCTGCCTCTACTGGCTCTATCCAAAAAGCCCTACAATGAAAATGCCTTTGGTCTGTTTCCATTTCCAAATGGCTGTGATGTCAAAAATTAAAAGCTATAGTAGACGAGAACATTTACCATAATTGATCACCTTAAATTGTCTTAAGTGTGTTCTGGAGGACGATTAAGTGAAGAAGGATGCTTCTGCTTTAAAAACAAAAAGCCCCACCTGCAGCATACTTACTGTTGCTCACTCAGGAGGGGTTTTTTTGATAATCATAGCCTGTGATCGTATACATAAAGGTGACAGATTGTGACCTGGACGATTAGGATTAAATAAACACAGAGTGACTTTAACATAGAACAGTGAATCACATCACATGAAATGGTGCTTCCACTTACTTCAGCCTCCTAAATTACAGTAAATTATAAAGAAATACCAGGTTACATGATTTTTCTTTAAAGCTCTTTGGGAATTTGTGCAGTTTACACAAATTTGTTCTGTGTAGGAAGAAATAAGGCTATGTCTGTGCTTATTCTGGGTTATCATGTTGACAGCTACGTGTAAGGCTCATGCAAAGCTCACCATATGAGCTGCATTTACTGTGTGTGAATCTATGGAAATGTTTTTTCAAGCTCTTCTATTGGCTGTGTTGTCAGATTGAGGCAATTTTGATATCTCATTTGTGTCATTGTCCTCTTTTTTTTTCACTTAGCTTGCCTACATCACCTTATACATGTTCACACAATCCAAAATAAGTGTTACCTCTGGCTCAGATCCAGCACTCTTTCAAAGAAAGCCACGTTTCTTTTAGAAGGCATATTTTTGTTTTCCAGGTGCCTCCTTAGCACAGTCTAACCAAAGCCATAGGAGTGATAGCTTTTGCTGTAATGTTGATTAACAAGTTATTCTTTCTTCAGGTTGCCTCCACTGGCTGTGGTTACCCATGGTTTGCTTCATAAATCCATATCCATGTAACAGATTTAATTTTTCTCCTCCTGGGCAACACTGACAAAAGCCTTTTAAGTGTATAGAACTTGCCTCTGTGTGAAGAAAGTACTGATACTGCAAAATAACAATTCATTCATAACATTTGCAGCATTAATAACTTGGAGCTCTGTCTTCACGCTCAGCATTAAACAATTTCTTGTTTCAGAACTGAACTGTGAATTCTAGTCAGAAAAGATGTGCGGTATTTCAGCAGCTCGCACAAATAAAAGAATCATTGAAATAACAACAGCAACACACACATTCATGAAATTGCAGGGATAATCTTCCATCTTCACATTAGCCATGAAGGTCGTGTTATGAGCGAGCTCCTGCAACTCCTGCTATCGTCGCGCAGCATAATCATTAGAAACCTTGCTATGTGCAAACCTTTTCCTTGCACTGAAGTGAGCGCTGAATCTTATGCAGAGATGTCTGAGCAGCTTAATTGCTTCTGTCAAACCGGCTCTGTGTACAAGCCAGAGACAGACTCATCCTACCTTCATACTCCCTACTCCCATCGCTCATATCTGCCTTGGATTGTGACTGTCTGGTGAGTAGTTAATTTCCTGGGCTAGATCCAGAGACAGCCTTAATGTCCTCTGTAAGTATTCTCCCGTTAGCTGCCTAATGCGCCTGATTAATGTGGCGGTGGATCCTCCTGGACGTTTACGATACTTTGTAAAGAAGAATGACGGAGAGCGTGTAACTCGCAGAGGCAGTTCCACCCTCGGCGTGGCGCGCCACATACCCAGTGGTGAGGGTGGAGGAGGGGTTAAAGGGCCTGCTGATTAAGTGGCAGTGTCCCCTTATGTCGCAATATTGATTTAAGTCTATTCTGGCCAATCAGAGCGCACAGCAGGGCGGTATAAGCACGCCTGTGTAATTGGTCGGGACAGCACGATGTCAGCTGCCATGTTTTCCGTAATTGTTTCTCCCTAGATTAGTGGGGTGTTGATCAAATTCCTAGCAGGCAGTTACAGTAATTTCCTTGTCATTAAGAATACCGTAGCAGAGCTGTACGTTAATAAATACCAGATGTTTACAATTTTTTTATTAATTTAAATTTTGTAGGCTTTTTTTTGTAGTTTTTTCATTTAGCTACTAGATATGGTGAGTGAGCCCTGCACGTTTTTCGGTCAGGCATCGCATAGCCTGCAATTCGCTGCTCATGCAGCTCAGTTGCTTCACACCAACTAAGTAGAGTCAGAGATGAAGAGACTGTCAAAGCACTTCAGTCTCAGCAGACTGAGTGTGGTGAGAGAAAAAGAGGCTAACAATGAGAGCTGATAAAGAGCAGGGACTCCTCTGACATCTTTATCTGTTCAAACACACTCCCGCATCGGGAGCACTGAGTCCTATCTGCTCCATGACTGACTGTAACCAGGGGAAGGACACCGCGCTCGTACAGACGTTTAAAAGCTTCTTTAAGCCGTCGGTCTGTGTTTCATTGCACTGTATTACAAGGTACCACTTTGTATGTTCTCCGTACTTGGCGTAATAACACAGAGGAAATATCCACTCATCCTTCATGTGTCCACTTGAAAATGCAAGGCCTGTGCAGTTCTTAACAGAAGTTCTCTGATGGTTAGATGTAGCCTTGAAGGATGCCCTACAGCGTGCTTTTCATCTTTCTCACAGGGGCTTTCAGAACTTTTTGGTCTCTGGTCATAGAGTCCACTGCTATTGATAGCTCGCTGCTGTGCAGGAGACTTTTTAAAAGTTTAAGAATGGCTGGTGTAATAACAAATGTTATAAATAGGGGGTAGCAATTCAAGTTTGTACAAAGAAAAAAACAAATAATTATACCATGAGTAATTTTAAGTAGTGTGCAATCGGTTCAGTTACAATCAGAAACTGTTCACAATGTTTGTGGATCTGCACCAAAAATGTTAAAATTACTATTGTTTATCACTTGTCCCTCCTTTTCTGTAAAATACCTATAAATGTGCATTACTTAAAGTTACTTACAGTATAATTATTTCTTCTTCTGTATTTTACTCAAGTGTATCTATTAGTAGATGTTTGTAAGTAAGTGTAACTACATTGTAATGCCAGATAAATTACACTGAAATTCCTTTTAATTCTAGCAGAATTACACCCTTAGTGACAGGCCGTATTCATACATGCCAACCCTCCCGATTTTTCCGGGAGAATCCTGAATTTCAGTGCCCCTCCCGAAAATCTCCCAGAGCCATCATTCTCCTGAATTTCTCCCGATTTTCCACCCGGACAACAAAATTGAAAAACCATATCGCAGAATTCATAGTGCGGCCCAGCCAATTCCAGTTTCCAACAATGACGGCAGCTACTTAGTTTAATATTACTCTTATTTCTCTTACTGGGTCGCAAAATAAACTTTTAACATATTTTCAGGCGAGAATGTAGCTGTGTAAACTTCAAATATCTGAGCTGGCGAGAACACCAAACACCCGACACATCGTTTTCAAACCCCCGCAGTCTTTCGCTACTCGGGTTAAACATGATATATAAGTCACTTTGATAACTTAAAAATGTTATTGTTTGGCTTTTTCAGTGTTTTATTTGTTTGTGAGTAAAATGGTTTGGCTGAGATTAAAGTTATTAGATTAGGTTAATTTTAACTTTATTAATCCCTCGGGTGGGTTCCTCCGGGGTTTTCACACAGCTGAATAAAAGTCAAACAGAAAACTGATTAAACAGAAGTGTGAGACGGTCAAGAATTTACGCCAGTGCCCGGTTATATTTTAGATAGCAAGGAGCAGACGGCAGAGTTTCACTCCACCGAGAGAGCTCGTGACGTACTACCCGGCTTTCTTTAGACCGCGAAGGCCGGGTCCTCAGGTGGAAGCAGCCTCTGAATTTGGACACCCAGCCGTTTCTGGCCAGCCAATAATAACAGTGACATTTAACTTATTTTATCCAATAAATAAACACTGTAAAATTTATTTATCAACCCCCCAACAGCCCTTTTGAATGTTTCCCCAATTCTGAGGTCTCAAGGTTGGCAAGTATGACTGTATTCTAAAGTGCTACTGAAGTTCCCAATGATTTGGCTAGTTAGATTCCATCCATCCATTCGCTTCCGCTTATCCTTTTCAGGGTCGCGGGGGGCGCTGGAGCCTATCCCAGCTGTCATAGGGCGAGAGGCAGGGTACACCCTGGACAGGTCGCCAGTCTGTCGCAGGGCTAACACACAGGGACAGACAACCATTCACACTCACATTCATTTGCACATTCACACTTAGTGGCATTTGGATTATCCAATTAACCTATCCCCACAAGCTGCATGTCTTTGGACGGTGGGAGGAAGCCAGAGTACCCGGAGAGAACCCACGCAAACACGGGGAGAACATGCAAACTTCACACAGAAAGACCCCGGCCTGATGGTGGAATTGAACTCAGGACCTTCTTGCTGTGCGGCAACAGTGCTAACCACCGTGCCACCGTGAGTTAGATTCCATTCCTGCGTAAATTAGAGTAAAATTCAAGCATAACATAAAGCCTGATTCTTCCAACCAGTGAATTCCATAGTACGTGCTTCAGAAACACTTAAAATAAGATAAAAACTTTTTAATTTAGCTGATGTTGGCTGATGTTGTCCCCTTCAAGATCCTCTCCTTTTGCAGTTCTGGACTCTTTCCAGTGCTGTTACTCTTACAAATGTGTGAGTTTGTGATGCATGCTGAATTTCATGCACTGCATCCAAAAAGTGATTTTGAGGTGTAGGACAAAGAGAGGTGCTAAGTGACAGTTGTGTTCATACAGCCAAAATATTTTGTACACAATGCCCTGCTCCACAGTTCAGGCCATTTGTTCTGAATATTCATAAATATAAAAACAATCATAAGTGCTTATGATGCTCACCGCATGTGCCGCCTCTTGGCTTGGTCACTGCGAGGTCTTCCACTAAAGACTGCTGTTGTAGACCCGGCTCACCTCTGGTCCCTGATATGAAGGTTTGGTCAGTTTGACTCTGAAGTTTTCTGCACAAATGTACAAGCAGTCAGAGGGATAAGCGGTTTACCAGTGGAGAAGGAGACAACCTTACAGAGAAAAGCAGCTTAATTCAGATCAGATCAGATATGGGGCAACTTTGTGAAAAAGTATAAACTTGTATCATAATCACTACCATGTCGTCTGGTTGACAAAAAGAAAGAAAGAATCACCTCTCTCCACTGCCGACCTGCTGTCAAACTCGGGAAGGCAAAGAGAAAAGAAACAAATGTGCACATGTGGACTACAGATATGTCCAAAATAGTTTTATACAAAAACTGAATAAGAAAACAAAGTACCGAAATAGTGTTGAAGGTATGTATTTTATTGCACAAAAACACTACTATGCATTTCATTTCAAAGCAGATTTTGCATGTACATGTTATTGCATTAAATTGTTCTTTCACTTCTTTCCTGACTTTGAAGCTGCGTGTTTATATCCATATGTCAAGATGAATGGGAGCAAAAGAAATCAGCTGGAAGGTCTCTCATGATGCTGTTTTGATGTTCTGTTGTTTTGATCAAGCGTACACCAAGTGGGGCTATTCTTGCAATCCACATACCAGATCTTGAGGAATGCCACTAGTTCAGCCTGCAAGCTCAGTGGGGCAGACAGAAAAAAAGAAATAAACAAAATTTTAAAAATCGATGCGGCAACTCTCCAAATATCTGCTTTTATTTATACAAAACAGCCACATTTACTTTCCACGGTCCCGCACAAACTCCACAGCTAGCTTCATGCTGAAGGTGAAGTGAACAGAACACATTCTGTCACACACAATTTTTTTTTCCTCCTTTGGTCTCAGAGGATATCCTGCCACAGCTTCATGATAAATGGTTGTTTATGGTTTTATCTCACTGTAGAGAAATAACTTGGAAGAAGAAGAAGCAAGGGAAAAAAAAGATTTTTTTCCCAGACCGTCGAATTCCATCTGGTACCAGCCATGGCAGTCTGTTCCAAGATGAGATTAATATGTAAGATTGAGAAAACGCCCAGAGGAATAAAAAATGTGTTCCTACATTCAAGGTATACTAAATAATTACCCATTAAGTGCTTAGACTTAAAGAGGTAATTGTATGTGTCTGTAAATCCTCATAATCAATAATCAAGGAATAACCTTCTGACGGTTACATGTTTCTAAAGCACAAAACTGGCTCACTAATTCTTTCTATGACATAATTTACAAAACCACTAGCTTCAACTTTGGTCATTTTTATCAGCTGTCATCTTACTAGTGTCCATCTGCTGGTTCCTCTTTCAGCTGCAGGCTGAACAACAATAAAACAGCAGACCATGCTGTGCTTTCCCTCAGGTTCAAAGATGTCCTTGCTGTCCTCCCCCCTCTTCTCCTGAGAGTCGAGCAGATCGAGGACCTTTCATCTTGTTCAAAGTAGTTACAGGAATGCTATATCAGAGGAGTGCTCAGAAGTGTAAAGCCTTATAATCAACTCGCAGGGCCGGGGCCAACATGGTACTCTGTACAGTATATTGCACTGTGTAATTTGCTGTGTAGTCATCTAGTGCAGCCGTCAGAAGAGCTCAACTTAAATGCTGTCTTTTTTAATCCTCCCCCCTCCTCACATGCAGGTGTCTGACAGGTGTGACTACGTTTTTGTGAACGGCAAGGAGATGAAGGGCAAGGTGAAGATGATGGTGAACTTCACCCACGGATACCTAAGTGCTCAGCTGGAGCTCAACGTGTGGATCCCCCGTCTCCCCCTCCAGATTGAGGTGTCAGACACGGAGCTGAGCCAGATCAAAGGGTGGAGGGTGCCAATAATGGCCACCAATCAGAGGTACTGCAGCGCGTGCATCTGTTGCTAAAGGGCCTTTGCGACTGTGTGTTCTGCTCTCTTATTTTTTCAGGGAGACATTTGTTTTACTAATTGGATGGAATATAACGTGATCTTTATAATTAACGTTTAGTCATTTTCTCACTTTCGTGTCAGCTCCTGCGCAGCCATTTCCAGGCATAATTTACAGTTATCCAAGAAAGAACACCAAGGTTACATCACAAACTTTAGTACAAGTTGTTAAGTTTAATAAAAATAAATTGGTAATTTGTTGACTTTTGCAGCCCCAGTTTCAAGAAAGTACAAGTTCAAGAATAGCCTTTCTCCTCGGTGATGTATTTGATTTCAGTAATGGCAAAGATAAGGTAATGATGTGACATGTGACGAACACCACTCCACCTGTCTCTTCCTGACTTCAGTCCTACTGACAGGTCTTGGCTGATAACAAAATGGCTGACCTGTGCATTACAGCTTGTCATTACGACTGGCTTAGGGTGGCCTGCCATTGCGCCTTGTGCCTGTCAGTTGGAAAGAACATTATTAGAGCTGTCTGGAGGTCAGACTTCTCCCCTGGGGCCTCATCACTACACAGCACCTCTGCTAACGCTGCTGCGCAGTGTTACTCTGCAACTGTTGAAATCCATCAATTGATGGAGCAGTTATCAGCCACCTACGGTAATTACTTCAGGAAAAGCGTTGAAGTTAGACTTTAAGTCATCCCATGCACCAGTGTGGCTACTCTAATTATCCCTGCTCCTATCTTATTTTGAGTGACAGCATTCAACTAATACTGTGGCTTGTCCAGGTTGTTGCTTTTCCAGCTGTGTGCTGCTATGCCTTTATCAGCGGAGACAGCCAAGCCATGTTGTCACTGTTGACGCCAGCACCGGAGCTTTGTTTTTCCCCATCTTCGGCACGTCTTTGTTTATCGGGGGATAACAGGCGTGACCTTGCAAAGAAGCACTATACCTGTTGATGAGAATAAGCTTTGGTCCACGGTCCGTAAGCACACGGAGAAGTAAGCCAGCGAGCAACAATAGCAAGCGGCACGCCATTCCTCTATCGGGAAAGCTGGCAAGTTGTGGCCACGCTGGGAGGAGAGAGACAGAAATATAAAAAATAAAATAAAGACACATTAGGCCTGTTAGTGGGAGAACTGCAAATGTACTCCTCACACAGTTTTGACTGACACTGCCTGTATGGCTCACCTCTTCCCTCCCTAAGCCCTGTCAAAGCACAGACAAGATAAGCCTTTGCAGACAGCAAACCTAAGTGTAGGCGTAGCACTCGAGCATCCACCATCCTTTACCGCTTCTCTCAGGATATGTATGTTGAGATTTTACTTGTTTAATCAAGGTGATCATTTAATATTGAAAAAGAAAAGAAAAAGCGGCCCTCAGTTATCCTATAGAGTGCATACCGAGTGTTTTCTTGCTGCTGTAAAACAAATAGCTGTACTGACATGCCTGCAGCATTCAAATTCGAAAAATATCCACCAGTGTTCTTTCATATAGAAACAACATTCCTGCTATAACGACCTTCATCGTGTCACTGTAGTAGTTGAATGCCAACACAAACGCAGCACATGATCCACAGGCACAACAAAAATAAGCATGGCACACGCATTAATATGCAGCACCTCCTCTGAAGTCAGAGCTGGGCTTGAAAGCGAACGGAGCAGAAAGAAAAATTGCTTTGTGAAGCGGGTTGTTCTCAGCACTGAGTGTGATTTGTTTATTAGATTAACCTTAGATTAGATTTTGAGATGGTTGCACAAGTATTGGCATATAAGATTTATGCCGAGGCTAAAATGGTCAGACTTCACCATCAGCTTGTTTACTCCTGAATGTGTTACACCTAACTAATAATCACATTTATTAGGTGTAACAATTACATGCCGGTTCAGTCTATGTCAGCGCATGCTCTCGAACATCAGAGCTATTTGTCAATTCATTGGCTGTGAATTTCAAGCGTTTACACTCAAAATGATTCAAAAAACGCAGTTATTGATGAGAAACTTTCAATTACTGCATTGGAAAAATAATATGGCGATTGTTACTATGGGCCTGGACTTGAACAGGTAATAAAGGCAGGGATGAGGAGTCAGGCTTGTAGTATTTCAAGTTTCATTTCTACCTCTTTGTCTCTTTGAGCTGGTTTCCATCTTTGCTTTGTGTTGCTGATTTGTGATGGTGTGTGGAACAGTAGCCTAAGGTTTATATAGTCAACTGGCAATTATGTGACGGTGCATTTCAGGTCATTTCTGAAGTAACGTAAGAGTATTGTTACGAGTAGTGTAACCTCACAATGGACAAGGGACCAGTTCAGTACGTCTCTAGATGCTGAATGACTCTGAGTGTATCTCACGCTCCACTTTTCTCTCACTCTGAACACGCTAAAGCTGTTCTCCACTTGAAGCAGCAACTCCTACTCAATCTGGAGCAAGCAAACCATATCTTTCGGGGACAGAACTGTGACCTCTGACTTGTAAACTCATACCTGTCAGTTTGCACTTAACTGAGCACTGAGACACCAATGGTTGGTGCTGCAGTAGGCATTCAAAACCAGGTGTGCCAGGTCTACCCAGAATCCTCCCCGACCACCTGGGGGGGCGATCGTTTGAGTGCTGAGCTACTCTGCTCACCCAGGAGTCTTAAGACTCATGCAAAGCTGACGACATGATTACAAAATCGATCCCCTAATTAGACTTAGCTGGTGCCAAGTGTAATTAAGCTTAAAAGTGTTATTCATAATGCAAAACCAGTGATTAGCACAGACATTTAATAGCAAAACTGTCACGGGTTGCTCTGAGGATCCACTCGCAGGTCTGTGGATGAAAACCTAATGAGAGACTGACCTGGGCCCCTAAGGAGGTGCAGAACTCCCTCCAAACACGCGACGTGAACTGTGGGCCTCGGTCCGAGACCACTTCAGCGGGGATCCCGTGGAGGCGAAATACATGAGTCGACAGAAGCCGGGCGGTCTCCAGGGCAGTGGGGAGCTTGGGGAGAGCAACAAAGTGGGCAGCTTTAGAAAAACGGTCGACAATGGTGAGGATGACTGTGTTACCTGATGACGGCGGAAGACCAGTGACAAAGTCAACCGCAATGTGGGACCAGGGGCGGCTTGGCGTAGGTAAGGGATGAAGTAGGCCAGCAGCGGGCTGGTTGACAGGTTTATTCTGGGCACAGGTTGGACAGGCGGCGATGAATTCTTGGACGTCCTTGGCCAGTGTAGGCCACCAGGCGAACCGCTTGATGAAGGTGACGGTGCGATGAATGCCCGGATGACAGGTGAGTTTTCCGCCGTGGGCCCATTGTAGCACTCGTGAGCGAACGGACGTGGGAACAAAGAGCAATCCCAGTGGACCAGTCCCCGGATCTGGTTCTGCCCGCTGGGCCTCCCGTATGGCGGACTCGATCTCCCACGACAGGGCTCCGATAACGCATGTGGGAGGGAGAATGGGAGCCTCACGGGTGGGGTCCTCTGAGGCGGTGAATTGGCGGGAAAGGGCATCGGGTTTCACGTTCTGGGAGCCGGGCCTGTAGGTGATGGTGAAGCAGAATCTGGTAAAGAACAGAGCCCACCTGGCTTGTCGGGCGTTTAGTCGCTTAGCCGACCGGATGTATTCGAGGTTCCTGTGGTCAGTCCATACCACAAAGGGTTCTGTTGCGCCCTCTAGCCAGAGGCGCCACTCCTCCAGGGCGAGTTTGATTGCCAACAGCTCCCTGTCCCCGATGTCGTAGTTCTGCTCTGCAGGAGAGAGACGACGGGAGAAGTAAGCACAAGGGTGGAGCTTACCCTCTAGTTGCTGGGAGAGAACTGCTCCGACCCCTACATCCGAGGTGTCCACCTCCACGATGAACTGCCGCTTGAGATCCGGTTGCCGGAGGATGGGCACCGACGCGAAGCGTTTCTTTAGTCGGGAGAAAGCCTCCTGAGCCAGATCATCCCAGCAGAAGGGTACCTTAGGGGAAGTTAAACTGGTTAGTGGCAAAGCAATCTTGCTGTAGTCACGAATGAACCTCCGATAAAAGTTTGCAAAACCGAGGAACCGTTGAAGCTGCTTACGGTTAGGCGGAGTGGGCCAGTCTAAGACTGCAGGGCGATTTAAGAACCGACCCAGCTAAGGTACTTAGCTGGGTCGGTTCTTAAATCGCCCTGTTCGATGATGTAGCCCAAAAATGACACAGTACTCACATGAAACTCGCACTTCTCCCCTTTAACAAACAGCCGATTCTCCAGGAGGCGTTGCAGGACTTGTCTGACGTGGTGTACATGATCCGAGAGAGAGTGGGAGAAGATGAGGATGTCGTCAAGGTACACAAACACAAAACGATCGATGAAATCTCAGAGAACATCATTGACTAGACCCTGAAAGACAGCTGGAGCATTAGTCAGTCCAAACGGCATGACCAAGTATTCAAAATGGCCCAGGTGCGTGTTGAAGGCCGTTTTCCACTCGTCACCCTCTCTCATCCTGACTAAGTGGTAAGCATTCCGCAGATCGAGCTTAGTAAAAACGGTCGCCCCCTGCAGGAGTTCAAAGGCGGAGGATAAGAGTGGCAGAGGGTATTTATTCTTAATAGTAATGTTATTAAGGCCCCGGAAATCAATACATGGCCGAAGGCTTTTATCCTTCTTAGTGACGAAAAAGAACCCGGCAGCCACAGGGGATGAAGAGGGGCGAATCAGTCCATCAGCCAAGGATTCATTAATATACTTCTCCATGCATTCACGTTCAGGTTGAGAGAGACTGTATAAGCGACTAGTGGGAAGAGGTGCACCCGGGAGCAAATCAATACTGTCATGGTCCTGGGTCGTTGACCCAGCATTTTGTGTTTTGTGATTATTTCCCTCTGTTCTAGTTATTCTGTGTCCTCCCCCCTTGTGTTCGGTTCGGGTTCTAGATTTCCTGTTTTGTTCTGAAAGTCTGTGTCTGTTGTCATTGTGTTCAGCTTGTGTCCTCCAGTCATCATGTGTATTCAGATCAGCTGTTCTTCCCTCCTGTGTGCGATTACCCGATTACCTTGTGTGTGTGTGTGTGTATATATAGTGGGTGTCGGTCTGTGTTCGTTGTCGGCTCGTCTGTGTTTCTTGGTATCCTGGTCCTTGGTCTGCGTCTCTCTGCTCCGCTCTCCGTTTTGTAAGATTTCAGGTTTGCTCTTTAGTTTCTCCCAGTTTAGGTTTGTCATTACTCATGCTTCATTGCCTGTTTTTGCCACTGCCACCGTGTAAATAAACTTCACTCGTATCATCAGTTTGCTGCATTTTGGGTCCTCCTTTTCCTCCACTCCACACGGCTCACTCCGCCAGCCGTGACAAATACTGCAGTCGTACGGGCGATGAGGAGGAAGAGAGCGGGCTCGGTCCTTACAAAATACTTGCTTGAGATCATGATACTCTGACGGGATAGCTGAAAGGTCAGGGGGCTCGTGTGGTAGTGGGTTAGCTGCTGTAACGGGAGTAGCTGCTGTCAAACAGGTCATGTGACACTCCTCCCCCCACTCCTGAACCCTCTCCTCCTTCCAGTCGAGCACGGGGTTATGCTGGCGTAACCATGGAAATCCTAGCACCAGGGGCGTGAGAGGGGCTTCAAAGACGTAAAACTGCAACAGTTCAGTGTGATTCCCAGACAGCGTTAGGGACACGGGTTCTGTAACATTTGTTAAGTCGGGAAGACGTTGACCGTTTAAAGCGGTGACCCGCAACAAGTGGGGTAATGCCCGTGTGTAAATCTTAAGTTTGAGAGCCAGGGAAGCATCCATGAAGCTCTGCTCTGCCCCAGAGTCAATCAGCGCCTGAAGAGAGTGAGAGGCAGAGTGGACAGTCACTTTAGCGGCTAGCATGAAGCGTGGAGGAGAATGTGAGAAGGAGACCTCGCCCACCCGTTTCCTCCTTTCTACCGGCGGGCGGGGTCTTTTGGCCGAGCAGGACAGACCTTGGCGTGATGGCCCTTGCGGCCGCAGTAAAAGTAAATGGTAAATGGCCTGTATTTATATAGCGCTTTACTAGTCCCTAAGGACCCCAAAGCGCTTTACATATCCAGTCATCCACCCATTCACGCACACATTCACACACTGGTGATGGCAAGCTACATTGTAGCCACAGCCACCCTGGGGCGCACTGACAGAGGCGAGGCTGCCGGACACTGGCGCCACCGGGCCCTCTGACCACCACCAGTAGGCAACGGGTGAAGTGTCTTGCCCAAGGACACAACGACCAAGACTGTCCAAGCCGGGGCTCGAACCGGCAACCTTCCGATTACAAGGCGAACTCCCAACTCTTGAGCCATGATCGGACTGCCATCTGCGTGCCCTCTCCTCCGGGGAGACTTGGGAGCGTCCGATCTGCATGGGTTGCTCCTGCTCGTCGCCGCGGTCCACTTCCCGATCGCTACCTCCGCTTCCGCCGGAAGCTGACTCCGCTCGCCCCAGAGGCCTCTGGGAACTGTAGTTGCTGGCGCGGCGACGCGCCCTCAAATGTTCATCAACCTTAACACATAAGGTGATCACTTCCGACAGAGTCTTGGGCAGCTCCCTCATTAACAGTTCGCCCTTAAGTTCATCACAAACATTGTTCAATAAGGTACTTATCAGCGCAGGCTGCCCCCATCCAGTCTCCTCAGCCAGTGTCCAAAACTCCACAGAGAAGCCCGCCATACACCGTCTTCCTTGTTTTAAGTTCAGCAAACGGTGGCCCGCTGCCTCAGCTCCGGTGCCCCTTTCGAACACACTTTTGAACTTCGAGAGAAAATCAGCATAGGTAATCTCCGGGCTAGTTCGTAACACAGCTTGAGCCCAGTTCAAGGCTTGACCGCGGAGTAACTGAACGAAAAAGGCTATCTTAGCTCCATCACTCTCATACGTTCGCCGCAGCTGCCTAAACTGCAACGTAATCTGTGTTAGGAAACCAGCACACTTGTGGAACTCACCAGCGAATGGCTCCGGTGACGGTAAAGCTCGTTCCGGGGGTTCCGCGGAAGCGGGGGCTGGTGGCGTGGAGAGTTCCGGGGCTGGCGGCTGTGCGGGAGCAGACGAGGGGGGCATAGCGGGACCTGGCAGCGGAATGTGCTGAGCGAGAGCCTGAGTGAGTGCGAGCAACTGATGGTTAATGTGTTGTAGCATCTGCTCGTGTCGCTCCAACACGGCTTCTGGAGGAGGGGTGGGTTGCAGAGCTGAGTCCGCTGGATCCATAGTATGGCTGGATTGTTACCGTCACGGGTTGCTCTGAGGATCCACTCGCAGGACTCCGGAGTTGTGTTTTAACAGAGACGGTTTATTCACAAAGTCTTCACCAAGTGTATTTACAGACAGTGCGAGGACAGTGCTATACACAAGATGTGAGAGGCAGGGTTCCAGGGCTCCAGGGAAAACAAGGGAATCACACACGCGCTCACGCCAGCCTCTCTCCGCTAGTGACCAGTCACCTCTTACACACTCCACACGGGGAAACACGGGGACGGGTCCGGGGAATCTAGAACAGAGAGACAAATGTTAACTTTCTGAGACGGAAGAGTGGGAAACTAGGGCTCGACGTGTACTGACTAGAGTCTTCACAACAATCCAGCGTTGAACAGCTGATCTCCTCCTTCTGATATACCAGCTGGTCTGATGAGGCCCAGGTGTGCATGATCCGGGAGGGCGTGGACCGAGGGCGTGAACCCGCCATGAGTTCCGCCCCGGCAAAACAGGGGAGGGGGAGAGAGATGCTGATCAGTGCCTTGCCGATCCCGCAGGCCGTGACAAAAACACTACTCAGATTCAGATCATGCCCCTCTAGTTTCCAATGCCATGTGCTAACGCCAGGCTAAACAGTGTTTCCAAAAAGCCTCTACCTCTCACCTTGGGTCAACACACCTGAATCACATGATTATTTTGTACCAGGGCTCTGGAGAACTGCAGGAGCTAATTTAGCCATTTAAATCAGCTGTGTTGGTTCAAGGACACATCTAGAACCTGCAGGGACACCGGCCCTCGAGGCCTGGAGTTGCCCAACCCTGCTCTACCACAACCTTAGTTTTAAGGTGGGGCGTAGTGTTCCTGAACCAGACAATCTTTTTTTTTTCTGTCTTTCTTTTTTTTAAGTCTAGCCCATCACCTGAAACTAGTTTACTAGTTTTCAGCTGTCACTGTGCGAATGGCAGGGTGTATCCTGGACAGGTCACCAGACTTTCAGCAGTGTTGGAGACATTATTCAAATAAAAAAAAAAAAGCCAAATCAAGTGAATTATTTATATAGCGCATTTTCAAAACAGCTGACAGTCACCCAAAGTGCTTTTTAGGCACTTATTTTGCAATCTCCAAGAACCCGTTAACAAAGCCTGGAATTCACATAAAAGACAAATATAACAACTAACTTCAAAAAATAGTAAAGACATGTAGTAATGTATTACATTTCGTTTTAAAGCTCCTTGCATTACTTTTATATTACTCCATAACAAGGTCTGAAATCACTGTCACATCATTAGCAGCTGATAATACAGACCTTGAGCTTATGTCCCACACGCTGACATTTAATGAGGACACATAAGAAATCTTTGTTTTTGTGTTTGCACCCTGAGACAACTGTTTTTGTGATATGGCGCTATATAAAATTTAATTAAATTAAATTGAAGTTTTGATATGAACTCAAACCTAACAACACAAAGAAATGTTTAAAATCAACCCAAATAGACTTTAAAGAGATCTCCACTGAGATTCTGCTGTAGGAACATGTACTGGTAGAAATGGAGGCTCATTACTGCCTTTGTTACCCGCTGAAGCGCAGGCCCCCGCTCGCTTTGTTGTAAACATGCTGTCTGTGCAGATGCTCGCAAAGCATCCATGTTGTGTGAGCAGTATAATGCAGTTGTTTCAGGACATACCTGACATGACAGTGAGATAACCATAACTTTAATGTGATTCTTCAAGTTAATAGAACAGAATAGAATAGAATAGAATAAACCTTTATTATCCCACGGATGAGAAATTTTGGTGTTACAGAGCTCTTACAGCAAGGGAAAATAAAATATAAAAGGAAGACACAAGGTGGTCCCATAAACATAAGCAACCGAAGTTTGTATATACAGGTAACAATGCACAGAATATGTATAGAAAAATTGAAGAATTGTACGGAGATATGTATAAAATGCAGTAAACCTTTACAATACTGTGTTAATTAAAAATGCAATGTGATTATGTGTTACCTTGTAGCACTTGTATACACAATACTTAACTACACAGGGCACATCATGAAAAAAAATTGTATTTGAAAACCAAAATGCAGTGAAATTGCAAATGTACTTTTCATAACTGTATGCTGTGACTTAGCTGGACAAATTGTTTCTTTTCAGTGTTACAATATTGACTCCACAGTAATAAAGGCGGTCTTTCACTTGCGAATATGAAATCAGTCCCTCCAGCAAAGCTTTTAAGCCCTTATCTTCAAATCTCTCTCTACCCTTGGCTTTCCTCTGGAGAATGCAGCTGACATCTTTATTCCCACAGCTTCGCATGCAGTCCGATTTCTCAGGGGATTCAGACAGAAAGAGACAAGCAGAGCGGATAATCGCAAGAAAAAGAGTTTAAGAGATTAATTTCGTTTTTTTTCTCCCCTTCATCATGATTGCAACCTTTACTAGAGTTTATGTGTGTGAGAGAGAGAAATAGCAACACAGGAACAAATGAAGATGATTAGATGAAAAGGAAGGCGCAAGTCTGTACAGTAAGATATATGATTAGTAGTTGTGTTGACAAAGTGCTTTTTTTTTCCTTTGGAAGAATCCCAACCGTGCCCCAGTGTAAGCCTGAAGAGCTGTAACAGCATTTATTTCCCCAGAATAACCATTCAAACAATGCTTTGTCAACATTCAAGGCTGATTGTTTTCTTCAAAGGTGTTTGTTAATGCGAAAATGTAAAAAAAAAATACAGTTATAAGTAAACTAATGATATTGCGGCTGTATTGTAACCATTTAAACCTAGTTTGTCACACTCAAAGCAATTTTCCTAGTGAGAGATAGTTGTGCCTCTGTTGGCTGATTTGTTACCGAAAGTAATAAAATTAGATTTTCTTGCAACAGAGCGATCTGGGAGGCTATTAAGTAAAGCCGTAAGGAGGTGTATGCACATTTACAATCCAGGCCGGGTGCTCCAAAATAGTAAAGGAGAGACATTTAGACAGAGAAATGATGGCCATTCGCTGGATTGATCCCCCTCTTACTGGTTTAATCAACAACATTGCATCATAGCTTGAGTTTTGTCGGGTGAACATCCCGGTATGAGTTACACCCGTCTGTGTGTTTGTTGTTTACTCCAATTTAAAATGCTACTCAAAATACCACAAACCATACATCAGTACAAAATGAGTGTTTTAAATTCTGCCTTTTCTAGATTGTTGATACCGATAAACACAAAGTACGCAGCAGCGTTTTGTTTTTTAACATCATTATGCATGCTACAGTTGTTATGCATGCTCATTGTGTGTTATCTTGATTAAAACATTACACAGTACAGTAAATCAAAGTTATATGACATATAACTCTGATTTACTGTACTGTGTAATGTTTTAATCAAGATAACACACAATGAGCATGCATAACAACTGTAGCATGCATATGCATAGCTCATATAATGTTAAGCACCAGATACAAAAGTAACAAATTAGCAACACATGTTGCTAAATGCACTTGTCAGTGCATTTTGGATGTAGGCAAAGTTCTGCAAGAAATCCTGTTTCAGCCTCAATTGTACCAAATTTCATGGCAGCTTATCCAATATTTTTTTCTTTTAGTCTGTAAAACAGCCAACACTGCTGTCTCTAAAGGCATGCCACTCTCACTGCTAAGAAAAGAAATTCTTTCCACTTTGCACATCAGACTGTTTTATTTTTTATTTTCTTTCTTTCTTTTTAAACAGGTCGACACGGGACAGCGAGGATGAAGACGACGAAGACAGGCGAGGGCGAAGCTGCACTCTGCAGTACCAGCATGCCATGGTCAAAGTCCTGACTCATTTTATAGCCGAGTCAGCTGATCCTCGAGGCCAGACCAGCTACATGCTGGGCACCGATTGGCAGGTGGACATTACGGAGCTTGTTTGGGACTTCCTCAAAGTAGAGAATACACAGGTTGCACAGCTATTGGACAAGAAGATACTAGTGGGCCTTGACACAGGCATGACCACTATTCAGGTATACGAAGAATCTGTATCTGTATCAGAATTTGTTACAACAACAGCTTACAGGTGCTGTCTAAAATTACATTTGCTGCAATGAGACAAAATCTGAATGTTAGTCAGGCAGTTTATTAACACATAATAATCATAAAATTTTTATCTTTAGTACACATGCAACCACAATACAATTTGTACACCGGCTGTTTTGATTAAGTTTAATTTCAAAGCACAGTTAAAATCTTAGTGGGCACGACTGTAACATGCTTGGTGCAATCCCCTGAAGCTTGGCACAGTGTTATCATGATAAATAGAAAGAAAAAAAACTGTTAAAAGTGGTGGTTCCTAAAAACTAATACTCAGTAGGCTTCTTTCAAGTTGCATTTTATAATTTTTAAAAATGCAATTTTACTGTAATGCTCCACTTTGGTCAGTTCTTCCCTGATTTGAACCATATGTTCTCTGAACAATGTTGCCTCTGATTCCAAATAGGTATTTGCCATTGATTCTTGTTCTTCCCTGAATACCTGCTTTGTTAACAGCAAAAGAGATCCAGAAACTACTCGAGTGAAATGCTGTCATTCAGTGTGCAATTATTCTGCCGTTGCTAGAATCTTTCAAAACTCCAGCAATGTTTGTGTTGGAAGATCAGTGCTTCCTTTTAATCCTCTTTACTCAAGTAATTGTGCAAATCTCAAAATCTGTTGTATAGATGCGCACACACACACACACACACAGTAGTGTAGAAGCTATTTGAGGTTGGCAAAGATTTGTTTTAATATAGAACACTATAATATTGTGGTTGTTCTAATGAGTCAAAAAAAATAAGACTGTAGTGATTTTATTAGTGATTTAACTACAACCACTTGGGAAATACAGTTCTATGCCTCTGCACTCATCACGGGCGTAGCAGTCATGGTAATTTGGGGCTTTTTATGATTTCTCTGAACTGGACTGGAATGATTTACATCCTTAATGACATTAAAAACAATCATTTGGTGCACAGCTTTGAATCAATTTAGGATTTTCTCTAAACCACACAGGGTCATAATTCTACGTACAGGTTCAAATATATACGTACAATCACTTAAATCTTCGGTTAAGGTGCTGAAGGTGAGATGAGAAACCACTTTGTCGAGGTCTGGAAGAAAGAAACCCCAAACTGTCACCCTTAGATGAGAGTACCATCTAATTAGTGGTACTGGTACATTGCACAAAGTGGGTGGAGTAATGAAGAAGTATTTCTACCTCTAAATTCTTCAACTTTAGGTCAGTTCAACAGGTAGTTGGACACAACAGAGAGTATCAGCAGGACAATGATCCCAAACAACCATGGAAACTAGTTTTGGAATGAATGAAGCAGGCGAACACTAAGCTTCTAGAAAGTCCTTCACAAACCCCAAAATTGTGGACTTTCCATAAGAACTTTGTCCATGCCAGAAAACAAACAGATTTGAATGAACTCTACCAATTCTGCCAAGAAGAGTGTTTAAAAATATCCAATTGGAAGCTTGTTGATGTCTACCAAAAACATCTGGCCGAGGTGCAACTTGCTAAAATACATTTAATCATATATTAGTGTGATGTGTGTATGTATTTGAGCCTGTAGGTACACTTTATCCCTTTGTTGGTTAGACAAAATCCCAATAGGCTTCAAACTGGTGCACCCAATTTGTTTTTTTTTTAATCATTTAAGATATATTCAGTATAATCATTCCACCCTGGAAGCTGAACAGTTCTAAGAAATCATTAAAAGCCCCAAATTACCATGACATTCATTCCTGTAATGAGCTTAAACTTCTGACCACAACTGTGTGAGTTTGGGTGTAGCATTCATCCATCCCATCAGCATAAACGCAACATCTTAGGGATACTTCTTTTTATAACTTTGTGGTCAACTCTGAAGTCTCTTTGCCTGGCCAGAACTCGAGAGTTTATGCACTAATTAGGCAAAACATTGCAATAAATTTCAGAATAAATGTTAAATTTGTAACCTTTTATATTTAACAATTCAATGGTGAAATTTGGTGCCATAACTCAGGAACTGGTGAGCATTGGTGGTGCTTTGGTGGTTCTGTCAATCTGCCAGGCTAAAAATGTGCTTGAAGCATTCATGTTTTAACGTTTTTTGCTTCTCTGTAGCAACAGCCATGACTGCTGTCATGGTTACAGCTCTGTACTCTGTCAGAATCTTTAAAAATAATTACATTTATTATGTTGTACTACAAATCCTTGGATGTGAATGTGTTCACAGCCAGACAACAACATGGTTGTAATTCTAGGTATATCTTAAACTCTAATTAGAGTTTACCTAGCTTAACATTACATTATTCTCTCTAGAGAAAAACATGTCAGAATAACATGCTGTGGAAACATGTTGCTTATCCCGGGGACAGTAACAATTGTGAATGTTGCTGTTGTAGTTTGACTAGTACCTCCCTTTGACCAGAGCAGACAGGTGATTACTGGTGTGTCACAGCCTGTACTTCAGGCTCTCTGTAGTGAGTGGGTCCTCTCCCCTCAGCCCTATGCTTTGTCAAGCTCTTCACACTAACTGGATGAATATCAGCCTCCTAATGACATCTGTGAGAGTGGGATCTGTTTCCTGGCTCAGAGTACTCATCCGTCTGTTTCTGTGCAGAGATGTGTTCAATCCCCAAACACCACAAACCTGAAAATATAAGCACCAACCGGAAAACACGGCAAGTACGAGGGTCTGACAGCTGACTGCCTGTGCCATGCATCATGCTGATGAAAGATACGGCACACGGATGAGGATAAGCATGCGGAGGAAGTCTTCCTCTGCATGCTTCGTTCTTCTGTTTTGGGGTTAAAGTGTGCCTCTTTTTTAGATTACCAGTATTAGTCAAAGGGAATGGATTCATACCTACATGAGGTACAAGGGTTGGATGGCATCCAAGTTGAGTTGTTTTTTGATCCACCCAGCCTGAGTAGCGACAGATAAAATTAAAAAAAAAGTGTGTTTTGTGTATCGTTTTGCATATTGCGGAGGAGCATGCAAGTCTTTTATGTTAGATGAAAACCCTTGGAAAGACATTTTCTCAGCTTCACCTGTAACTCACAGTAATCCCTCCCTTTTTTTTCTAAAATCAGTGGCATCTTCACAGCCAGATGCTCATTGATGTGTTGTTTTTGCATTTCACTTGCCAGAAATCACTTGTCAGTCAAACAATGTGACCAGTGTGTATTTTCCGTTAATGAAGTTTTTTGCTGTTTTCTTTCTGCTCCATCCGTTTCTGTTTGCTGTTGCTGCTGATTTCTCTTGGGAAAGACCTCCCAGGCCTCAGTGTTTAGAGCAGGAAATCATAAAGCCTTCATCAACAGGCTATACACTAGGTTGAGTCACTGCTGTTGAGTAGCATCTATAATTGTTCGTACCAAATGTGACAGGTTACTGCGTGTATTCGTGAAGAATACCGTCAAAGAAAAATGTAATTATTTGCCTTTTTTACTTTAATGTCTCCATGGTAATCTGTCATCTCTCTCCTTGTTTTTCTTCACTTTTTCAGGTGTTGTCTCCTTTATCAGACTCAATCCTGGCAGAGAAGACTATCACAGTGGTGGATGACAAAGTGACCATCACAGAGTTGGGAGTCCAGTTGGTGACAGGCCTTTCCATGAGCCTGCAGCTCAGTCCGGGAAGTAACCGGGCCATCCTGGCTACTACAACCACACAGGAAGTCTTGCAGAGCTCCAAACAGGTCAGAATGCTTTAAGAAATTAAAAACCACAAAACTACATTTAATATGCGTAAGGGTTATTGGCTCACAAGTTTGAAAACATATTGTCTAATTGAATGAGCAAATTCATATAAATTTATACACTCACCTGCCATTTTATTAGGTATATCTTGTTAATACTGGGCTGGACCTCCTTTTTGTCTTTGGAACTGCACAATTTTTCATGGCATGAATTCAGTAAGGTGCTAGGAAACATTCCTCTGAGATTGTGGTCCATATTAACATGACAGCATCACACAGTCGCTGCAGATTTGTCAGCTGCACATCTTTGATCCAAATCTGCCGTTCCATCAAATCCCAAAAAAGCTCTCTTAGATTGAGATCTGGAGACTGTGAAGAGCATGAGAGTACAGTGAACTCGCCGTCATGTTCAAGAACAAGTTTGGATTTATTTGACTTTTGGTGTGTTATTCTGAGGGAAGCAGCCATCAGAAGATGGACACTTTGTGGTCATAAATGGACATGGTCAGCAGCAATACTCAAGTAGGCTGCTGTGTTTAAGTGATGCTCAGTTGGTACTAAGGAGCCCAAAATGTGCCCAGAAAATATCCCCCATTTGAATATAACACCGGCAGGCTGAATTGTTAACAAAAGGCATGATGGAGTAATTCGCTCATATTGTTTATTCAAATTCTGACACTAACAGCAGAAATTGAGACTCATCAGTACAGGCAACATTTTTCCACTTTTGGCAAGCCAGAGTGAATTATGTGAAAAATGTTCAGATGGCTCTACAGGGAAAGGAGAAAATCTGAAAACCTGATTGTAAAACGTCGTAAAGATAGGAAAAGATATTTTAGTTGACTGATGACCAAAGAAAACATCGCTTGAAACACATTCTGCTGCAATCAGGGGGAACATAAAGAGCCACATGCAACTCATCAGATCTGCAGAGGCCACTGTCTTAAAATGACACAGTGGGCATTGCAATACTTGCACAAAAAACAGACAAGTGCTTCAAAGATTGTGGTTGGGGTGGGGTTATCAACTGGAATCTGAGTTTCTGTGGCAGCTCAGACAGTGTGAAATAGATTGCATAATGTCAACAGGTATGGAAAGAGTCCAGTTTAAAAATCATTGTTCCTTGGCACAAAATATTATATGCAGTTACAATTATATTCATTTAAACTGCTTAAATACCCTACTATTCAACTTAGACGTAATGTAGTTACTGGAAGTGATTCAGTTTTGACACTTACAGTGCCTTTGTTGCATACAGAAAGTGGAGGTGTTTTAATAAGATAAAAAGTAAAACCAACGAATAATCGTTAATCAACTGTGATTTTCTATTAATCATGTTATCAGTTATCCATCAAAATCAAATATTTGATAGTCGATGCTCCTCAAATCTAATTTTCTTTGTCATACCTAATATCTTATTATCATCTTTCCATTTCCTTAAGCTGCAGAAAATTATAGTCAACACTTTCATGTGTTTTAATAGATAAAATGATTAATGGATAAAATGAGTGGATAATTAGCAGGTTAGCAGAAAAAGAAGATAATAATTTGGTGCAGACCCACGTATAAGAGACTTCTATGTGATTTTACTTAACAGCTCATTTCTCCTCAGAGCCTCCTTTACAAAAGTGAGCGCTGATTCTTCTCTACTAGATGAAAATTATTCACAGACCATTTAGACAGATCTGATTAAGGCAGATAATTATGTTCATTTGTTTTACATTGGCAATTATTATCACCTAGAATATTAAATTACTCTTAATTAGATGAAATAATTTTTTTATATAAATATCAGCTGAAGCCAAAAGTGCTCAATCGCCAACTCAAATACTTTTAGGGTCTCTATAAAGTTATTTTTTGTTTGCATTACACTATCCTTAACTGTCTAAATGTGCAAAAGAAAAAGAAAATAAGTGAGAGATTATAAAAAGTTATCTACATGAGGAGCGCTGCTTTGAGACAAGCTGGATGTCTTAGGACAGCAGCCCCAACCTTTTTTGGGCCACAGACCGGTTTATGTCCAACAATATTTTCACGGAACGGCCTTGTGTCGTGGATAAATAAACAAAAAAAACCACTACCGTACCAAAGAAAAAGAAGATTTATTCTTAACACAAGAGAAAAGACCCTGGGAAACCAAGTTAATGATCAAAACAATTAAAAAATAACAATAAAAACCTATAAAACCCCTGAAAACCATACATTTCACACCCGAGCCTCAACTCTCGCGGCCTGGTACCAAACGACTTGGCCGTGAGAGTTGGGGACCGCTGTTTTAGGATTATCAGAAACTTCAGCAGAGTCTTATTGTCATGGCTTCCAAAGCTTGTGAGCATAGTGCAGCCTGAGGGCTGGCAGTCCATTGGCATAGCCTCTCTTAACATTTAAGCTGGTGGGCAAGCCCATAGCTTCAGCCTGGCAGCTTGATTCTTTAATGAATAGCAAAAACAATACAAAAATAGAAAAATGCTAAGCTTTTTCATTTACTTCTATTTGTAGTTCCTCTTTTTTAATTAATTTTGTTATATTATTTACTTTCCTGAATAGATGTACATTTTTTTCTTCTATGTCTTGGCTAGTCTGTTCTTTTTACGGCACTCATATATTAACTCAAAGGCTTGAAAGCATGTAACGCAGCGCTTCTCTTTGGTTATCTAATGGAAACAGAAGTTTAATCTCAGAGCAAGCTCAAGCAACACCACAGTACTGTACAAAATTTCGACTTAAAATCTGAACTTTGCAATTCTGTCATGTTTGCTTTTCTTTATAATTTGCTGCAGCTACTCTCGCTGTGGCTTCTTTGATCAAGCTCTCCAGTGAGCTCTCCGAGCTGCCCCGAACTATTCCACTTCACCCTTTTTTCTGACTGAGGGCATGAAGGCTATTTATCAGCTCTATCTTCTTACATAGAGTGTGGGGATAAGCAGACAGCACTGCGCTTGCAAGACCTCTGGTGTTACTAATATAAGGAGCATTGACAGACCACTGTGGGAATCTATATACTTGTGCGCCTTTGGGGGATTTGTCTCTTGGTGATATTAAAATGCAAATTGTGAAACTGCAGTAGTAGGCGGCTTCACGACACCCATGTATGGCGAAGCCTCAGTGGCATGAACAATATTTAAAGTAACTGTTTGATCTTTTCTGCCCCTTGGCTGAGAGAAAATAGCTGCTGAGGTAGCTTAACCACAACTTAGTGAGCTTGACTAAAGGAACACTGAATCCAAATAATCATTATGCAGCTCATTTGAACAATTCACTATACTCCCATAAGTTAAAGCCGGCGGAACAAGCAAGGGGAGTTTCAGAGCTAACCTGTTGAAAATGATCTGTTTCCATGAAATTATGCTCTATGCAGTATTTTTACAGCATCATTTCAATCCTTTGTAATGTCTGACAATCCTGCCTCTCTCTCTCTACCTCTTTTGTAGGAGGCCTTGATTAGTGCCTGGCTACAGTTCAGTGACGGCTCTGTGGCTCCACTAGACCTCTACAATCCGGACTTTTTTGTCCTGACAGCCACTTCACTAGACGAGGAAGTCGTGACAGTGCAGCAGGACCCTTCCTGGAAATGGCCTGTCATTGTGACGGAGGCAGAGGGTCAAGGCCTGCTGGTCAGGATGGAAATGACTGTTAGTGAAGTGTGCCAGAAGTTCAAGCGACGCAGCATTATAGCTGCGGGGAACTGCAACATCAGGGTGAAGTTTGGCCATAGTGACAGCTCAAGGGGAGGGAGCAGCGACTATGGTCCTGATGGAGATGATATGGAGAACAGGGGCAGGCTCTCCTCCCAGGACAGGACTGGCCTTGACACACACTATTACGGTAGTTCGATCTCTGACATGGAGGATGGTGTGCTGAAGAGAGCCACCACAACGAGAAGCGCAATAATCCGCAGACCCAATGGGGATAAACTTTCAGTGGATGGTAGCCAGAGCATACCAATTGACTTTGCTGACTTCCCCGCACAAGTAGATCTACCCCGTGGTCGCAATGTGGACGACGAGCTCATTCAGACTGCCCGAGGGCTCACAGACCTAGAAATTGGCATGTACGCCTTGCTCGGGGTCTTCTGCCTCGCCATCCTGGTCTTTCTTATTAACTGCATTTCCTATACGCTCAAATACCGTCACAAGGAGCTCTCCATCGAGGGCCAGGAAAACATGAACCATGCTCACGACTGGGTGTGGCTGGGGAACGAGGCCGAGCTGCTGGAGAGCCAAATCAGCCTTTCGCCTCAGCAGGAAGAACAGACCTCCATGATAGACTCAAGCAGCGGCCTCGAGGAGGGCAGCCACTTACTGAACGGAGGCTCTTCCCAGAAGAGCGTGCCGAGCCAAGTGCATCGGGCGGCGGACACAGGCTGCATAGCCAAGGACAGCAAAGGAGACTCCCCCACCACCAAGAGAAAGCGAGTTAAGTTTACCACGTTCACCACTATCCCCTTGGACAATAGCTACCCCACTGTTAGCACACTGACTGGAAGCCACAGCCATGACATTAAGTGGGTGTGTCAAGACGTGCAGCTTGGAGACTCCAAGGAGTTGCGCAGTTACATGGAAAGGTTAAATGACAGTGCTTTAAAAGAGGTGGCATAATGTACTGTGTGCACTTGTGACAAACTCACCCATATGCCTTCCAGCCAGCGGAGAGTGGGTCTCAACAGAAACCAGATCCACAGTTGGTGATCGAGGAGTAAATTTACTTCAGAATCAACCCAAACTGCCAAAGGGTCATTAAACTTTGCGAGAAATGTCATGATTCCACATATGACTGATGATAAATCACTGACAAAAAACATGAGGTGGTTCTTTTGTTTGTCAGATGGTTGCCACTTAAACATTGTTTTATTATTACACGATTTAGAATCGTGCAAGGATCCCAGAACTGATCTGCAGCAAAGCATATAGAGTTTAAAACGAACAGTGACGTGACTAGATAGATATTCCGAGTGTGTGTGTGTGCACATTAAATGGCTTTGGAAGTTCTGTATCAATTTTGGATTTCTTACATGAGAGTTCTGGAAAGGCCAAAGCAAGTCAAGACAAATCTGCATGTTGTTCGGGGGGGGGGGGGGGGGAAGAAAAGAAAAACAAGAATGGCACAACTTTCCAGTTCATTGTCATCCTCCTTAGCAAGGCATACGACCTGTTATGTATATACTGAACAATCTCCAAAGCATTGTACTGTTGCTCTGTATATTGTATTTTCATAACATTTAAGGAATACACAGTAATGTCAAGAGTGTGCATCAGCTTTTATTGACTGCAGCATTGTGAGGCATTGAGTCTTTAGATTGGAGAAGGTGAAGCCAATTACACACTGATCTTTGTATCAAAGACTATTTATAAGATGTAATTTACCTACAAGCAACAACACAATCTAATCTCGTTTAATGCTGGCCAGTGAAAAAAAGCATCAATACTCTCATCTTGTCCATTACAATCCAGTACCCTGACACCACAGCCAGTATATGTGAAGGAGCTTTTAAACCAAATGGCTGACCATCATGATAATGTGACATTTCCCAATACCGCCCTCTCAGTTAAAAGTTTTTCAAGGTTTGAAGAAAATACCAATTAACACCTCTGTCCCATAATTACACGCAAGGTAGGAAATATTACCTTTTTTTGGAAGTGGATCTTTTATTATTCAGATAATTGCACAAATAATAATCTTCTCTGAAAACTTCCTAAACAAGGGCAGTCGGCTGAAAAATTGCATTTTGCTCAGTGAACGTTATTATCATCACAGTGGTGTTGGGGAATTGTGTGTGCGTGAGTGTGTTATTATTTTCCATCAAGCAGAGAAATGTTCACATTATGTTAACTGTTGCCGCAGTATGAATCAGGTTGTTAATCAGGGGCATTGTCAATATTATTCGTTTCAGCAAATAGTGGCGCTACCTTGAGTAGAATTGGGGATGTCGTATAGAATAGCTTACTTCTGTCAGCATTCGGCACTAAATGGAGCCCCACCAGATACCTACACAGAGGTTTAGCAGCTTTTCCGGCTATTTTTCTGCCTATTTCCCTTATCGTGTGTCAGCTGAGAAGGTTTATACCATTTTCATGTCCGCACATTAGCTTAAACATCATACTACAGAGGCCCCAGTCACAGAAGACCCCCAAGCAATCTTTAGTTGCTAAGGGAAATGTGTTTCCCCCAACTGGTTGGTCAGTCATTGCTGACTGTTGGACCGAAAACCTATTCATGATTACTTTGGTCGCTAGCAAATTGCCCCAATCAACTGTAGTTTGCACGGAAGACACCAGCTTGTCTGTAAAGACTTGCTAACTTCTACAGGAGCAGTAGTAGACTTAGGTTGTGCCTGCTGCATCTGACACATTTCAAAAGGTCAAATTTTTACTTTGAAGACTAACACTCTCTGTTTCACTACCATTTAGCGAGTAGTTGGTGAGCGTTAGCAGACAAGTTAGCCTCTTTCATGCAAACTATAAGTAATAGTAGCAATCTGCTGGCAAAAAAGTTTTTGCTGCGGCTAACTGGCAGTAAATGCTACTACAAAAACATACAGGTAACATAATTTTCTTAGCTAACCCTTATCAAAGAAGAATATGTAATAATATGCATTATTTTTTAAATGTATAACTAATGTTTTCTGGTGTTGCAGTGTTTTAAGTGCTGATATTTCTAAACTGGGGTAATTCAAGTAGAAAAAAATTAAGACATCTATGAGCAATGTAACACGCACACACACCGTGATACACACAAACAATTATGTTCTGTCACCATGTCGTGATCCGCTTCATTTTGTGGGGTTTTCCCGCTTCTGTGGCTTTAGCGTTATCTCCAGGGGACTGAAGCGGGGGTCACAGCTGCTGCGCTCAGTCGGTGGACCGTGAAGGGCGAGGAATGCCTGTGTAGATATGGGAGGGATTTAACTGCCAGCCACAAGGGTAATGATTGATGGAGGACCCCGGTTAATTAAAACACCACTGCAACTCTCTTTCTGCAACCACTGTTGGTGGCTTCAGCCTCTTCAAGTAAAAGCAATACAACCCATTAAAGGCACACCACATTCACCCCCTTGGGCTCCAGTTGTGGATGTGCTCATACCTGCTGGGATGTAGCACACGAAATATAATGGCTGTATTCACTTCGGTTCATGGAGCATGTTAACTCAAGTCTCATTTTTGTTGGCCTTGAAGTCTTGACTTCATGAAAAGGGAAAGGAGAAAAAAAAAAGCTTCCCCAGGCCTCCATCTTAAATGGATTTTTAATTAAATTGATGATGTGAGACCAACAAACTCTCACTAATGGTTGGCTGTGCTCCCTGTGGTCCTAATGTGCCGAGCCCGTATTTGCAATTTCCAAATGATTATTCGCTGTTTGATTTATGTTGCTTCATCTGAATTCATTTTACCGTCAGTTCACAGCAGGTTCACGACAGCTAAATGTACACAACCACCCCGCTGGAGAGGAGCGAAGAAACAGCCAACGAGGTCGGCTTGACATTCCGGTCCGACCGATTCTTACAGATGGAGTCGCAGGGAACTAGAGGCAACATTGTTTACAACGCCCCTGTGCCAAATCTGTCTCCTGTAAACACAATCTCCCACCTGACCAGCAGACCACATTGGGAAGATAAACACCACAGCACACATGAACAAATGTTCCCTTGTCTTACCATCTTTGTAAGGTCTCTCAGGCAAAGTCCCTACCCACAAGATGTAAAGCTCTAAAAGAAAAAAAAAAAAGGTCACAAATATGTTTTTTCCAAATAAAAGTAAGTAAATTGTACATCTGTTAGAGACTGATTCAACTGCACACTTAGTAAACGAATGAGTGAGTACATCATGAAATAATTTGTGTCGGAGTGCTTCAAAACAACCAAGAGTGCGCATGTTTCTTATAATGAAGACATCACCCAGTGCAGCAGCGAGTGTTTATCCTTTTGGACAAAAGAGGGTCTCTGTGGCACAGAAAAAATGTGCTAGTGTGTTAGTTGTGGAGATTATTCATTTGTAGTCAGTTAATTAGTTTTTGTCTTTTTTTATGGGATTTCTTGAAAGTAAGAAATAAACAACCCTGTGCAGGTATTTTTGGCCTCCAGAACCAACAAAGTGATCTCAGCACAAGCTCACAGGTACAGAGTATCAGCGATAACTCAGAACTCCAGCAGCTATAAACAACTACAGTAGCTGGCGAAAGGCTCAGCAGCATGACTCGAGCACCCAGCCATGTCATTTAGATGTATTGGCCCACTAGTAAGGGCAACATGCACAGGGGAGCGACATATCAGGCAGTGCTCTCAGGGAGGCTGAGGAATTTTTCTTCCTGCTGAAGAACAACAGAAGGTCAGAGGGCTACCAAGATACACCTGGCACAAATGGTACTCCTCAGAGTGGCTAAAAAGATTTATCTTGATACCTGTACTGTTTTATGGGAGTCAAGTCCCATTCTGCACAAATAGGATACTCTAAACCACGGGGCATGCACATAATAACTAAGGCTGATGCCGTAAATCCAGATGGATGTACGCTGTTAAAGCGTTTTTACGGTTGCTTATTTCACACATCATCTGTCTGAATGAACATCCTCACCTGCCGCCTCGCTCGGTCCTACAGAAATCAGTCTTACAAGCGACAAGACAAGCACATTTTCTGGAACAAGAGATTGGGAGAGGTTATGTTATCCTCAGCACGACTTCTTCGTTGGTGTGGCATTTCAGAAACATATCAGACACGAGTTTAACAACCCGCCCCTTGTCCCACTTAGATTCCCCGGACTCCAGGATGCCGCGTGATTAGTTCGAGGTAAATGCTGATGATGAGTACTTAGAGATGAGTGATTTGTCTGCTTGGCTGTTTTCTTAAACGTTGTGTGTGCATTAGCTTATCCTAATTAACATGCAGCGATACCTCCTAATCCTCCAATTACTGGAGCAACATCTTAGGGAGCATCTGATGGCCGCTCATTACACAGGTAAGACTCAGTAATACAATTAAAAGCAGCTTAACATTCTGTAGATTAGCCCGCCGCGCGCCCCTGAAAAATCATTGACATACAGCACGCACAGTGGTCTTAATTGAGAAGTATGGAGACGCACAGACCAGAATTCACAAATGAAAACTCTTTATGGGATTAAACCTTTTTTCTTTTTTTTCGCAAGGAAATACTGTTTGATACATGTCTGCTTAGTACTAAAGATACTTGGAGTAATAGTGCCTCTAATTAAAAATTACAGTCATAATTTAATCTTCAGTTTCTGGAAGTCTTTCGTCTTTTACTTGATCTTTTATCACAACTGTGTCGCACAGACTGCAGACAGAACAGGGATTCAGCTACATCCATATTGTTTGTAAAGTCCTGTTTTAAAGCCTTAATTTTAGTGTCTTGGCCAACTGTTGCCAGTTTGAGTTTTTTTGGGGCCACATATTATCATTTGGTGTTGTTGTAAGCTAGCGCTAACTTTTGTCCTTTAATTCAAAGGGGTGAGTTCAAAGGAAATCTAATCCCATGGAGCCGTCCTACAGGTGGAGAGAGATGGCAGAGATCAACACTCCACTTTGTCCCAGAATATATAGTAAAGTGAGGCATTGCATCACATCTCGAATCAGAACATTTTCTGGACAACCATCTCTAAGATACATAAACATTTTATGGCCCAAAGTTTGAACACTTATTATGGTTACTGTGAGATTTTAGCTTGAGATATAGAGTACTTTTCAAAATATATACATTCAGCTACATTCAGACCATTTTTTGGGACATTGAAATCTGAAGCAAGGTAGGATCCTGAATATCTCATTAACTATTAAAGATGATAATACTGAATGAAAACGTGGATGAAAGAAAATGGATCAACGCATCATTTTCAAAAAACTATATCTTGCAAAGTATTTAATATATGAAGCTAGAATTTCACAGGAATCATTATATATTTCCAAACTTTGTACCATGTATTTTTTATGCAAATCAGATCCAGTCGAGCAGAAGGCCCGCACTGATTTTAAATGGAATGACCCATATGGGAGTCTGACTCTAACATTTGGACCCAGTCTCAAGTGTACCCCGAAGGGTTTTGGCGCTTCTGTTTGGTAGTTTCAAAACCAAGACAGAGTTTAAAAAAAAGACAACACCTAGAACTAAGTACTCATCCAATCATGTAATACAGCAATGACTTGTGAGCAGGTAAAGTATTTTTGTATTAGCTGTATCTGATGTGAAACCATTGGAAGACTCTCACTTTAACATAATGATCGCTAAAGGCAGAAAACAAATTGAGTTTCCATTATAGACTGCATATAAAAGATGGTTGTAGCCAAGCTGCAATTTGTGACACCACCCCAGAGAAAAAAGAGAGGCCTTAAATATTTATTATGTTACTGCTGTGAATGTAATGTAATGTTAAGAAAATATTCTGAACTTGAACATATAACCAGAACATTTACAAGAATAGTGGGGTTTTTTTTGTTGTTGTTGTTTTTTAATGACTTGAATATTTTCAGTCTTCTTGGTCTAAAGTGATCCATCCACCTACTATCAAAGACAATACAAATGGTTTACGATGCCAGAATTAAATGCCCCTGCCCTTCCCAGCAACCTGGACATAGGCTCACTCTCGTTCCACTTATGAAGCCTCAATCTCAGCATTTTGGTCGTTGCCATTTTGATAGTTTGCAACCACAAGTGAGCAGCTGACTGAAAACAGAGACACTGCACGCTCACGTGGCAGAAAATTGTCAGTCACAAAGAAGCATTTGATTTGCAGGAAGAACTACTGACTTAGGAATTGTATAAATGCTGGAGGCTATGAATTCAATGAAAGATAAAGAGCATTCAGAAGGTTCTCAGAGGAACTTTTGTTTACTCGCACCATCATCTTAAAATACGAGGAGGCCAGCGTCAAAACTACATCTATGTGTTTTTTTCCCCAGTTCTGCTTCCACAACCGCTATGATGTGTCAGAAATTCCTCTGTACATGTGAAACAAGCCACCACGCTAGAATTATGACCTCAAGGCATTGTGTTGGTTTTGAAACATCAAGCTGTCTGCTCAGTCACTGCTTCATGGGCGCTCTGACCAAATTAAACAGGAAACGGCCCTCCCCGAGCCTCACGGCTGGCAGGCCTTACCATTAAAAACTGATCTGTGATGACGCTGATTTCAATGATGAAACTAAGAAGAAATATGGTGCTTCCACCCCCAACAGGAATGCAAAATGAGGCTTTACACCTCTGTGTTAGCAACCTTTTCCCCCTACAGCAAGCTACAGGGCGTGTTTGTTGTAATATAAATAATTCAGGCATTCCACTTTGAGTTTGCCTTAGGACCAACAAACCATGACCCTAATCATGAAAGCAGGCTGTTAAAAGCACGATCCGTGATTCACATGTCAACAACGGTGTCGCCATGCTGCCTGAATTTAAAACACAGGATTGGAACATGTCCTTCCTGTCTTATCAATAAAACATTTGTGTCTCGTGTAATAAACTTACAGATCTGGAAGTTGTGCAACAAAGCTGTGATTGCATGAGTGGAAACTAACCAGTACAGTGATGTGACAGACAACTTTGTTAGCTTCAAAAGTTCTTCTTTATTTAGGCACTGGCTGAAAATGACAAAGAAAAGTCACAAAATAATACACTTTATTAATGGGAACACATAACACTACAAAACATTATCACAGTTCTGTACCATACTGAAATGTAACAGGACTTTTTTTTGATGTGACTGAGATGACAACATAATTACACATACAGTAAGCAATAGAACAAGAACACATAATTATCTGATCAAATAAACGCAAACAGAAAAAAATAATCACTTGAAGAGGTGTTTCATACTGTCAGTGAGATAGAATCTAGCTTTTTTTTCTTCTTTTAAATATACAACAACACAAACGTAACTTCATTTAGTTCGGATCATAAATGACGACGACTGTTCTGAGCTCCCGAAGGCAGGTTTACATTTCCAGGAGCTTTATGTCACATGACACGATTCCTAGAGAGCCCTGAGTTTTCTTCCTTCATGTGTTCGGCTTAATTCTGAGGATTGAAAACGCACAGACGATGGTGCACACACACACACTTAATAGTATAAAAGTAAAACAAATGAATCACAGTCTTATAAATATAACAAAACAAAACAGAATTTCTGGTAAAGCTGCAAAGCCGTAAACGTTTCTGACAGCAAATGATTCGAAATAATGTAAATAATGTCACAAATGTTATGAATTTCTCAGTACTGAGATGGCATCACTGTGAATGCGTTACATTTTTTAACTGTTATGCATCCATTTCACTGTGATCCGAGCATTAATGCCACAAGTCTAAATACAGAGATTTTTTTGTTGGGTTCTGTTAATCTAACATTGAAGATATTCGATTTTGCAGCTTGACCAGAAATGTAAAACCGAAGCGTCACAGGAGTTGTGGAGTATTTCTGACATGAGGAGGCATGTATGTATTTATGTATGTATGTATGTATGAGTCATGTAGAGTGCTATCTGAGCATTTACAGGGTAGATTAAAGTGGCTTTACAGTGACTGATCAAACAAAAAATGTGTTTGTTTGAAATCTTCTCCAACAATCGGCATCTTGAACAGCAATAATTTAAGGGACTGTTTCAAAATTACCATCGAAACCAATTCCCCTTTTGGTGCGATCTCTTCCAAGATACTGCGTGAATGGGAATGAAATGGTGCTGATTCTCGAGAACATTTAATGCACGAATACCCGAGATTAAGCTTAAGGACCTAAATGATTTAAATACTGATGTGTCGTACCAGAATAAGTGAAATGAACTGTCTCTGTTAGATAACACAAACACAAATATCTGTAAAACAACTTTGAAAATATTCAAAGGGATCACATTTTATGGCACCGTTTCCTAAGTGCAAATGATCAAAGAAAGGCAACAGGGGCAGACACGCGCACAGAAGTAAGCAAGTACAGTATGAATAGTTAATCTCTGTACTGAAAGTGGTATTGCTGCAGTCACCCAGTGATTTCAAACCCATTACCAGGAAATCTGGAAATTACTGGATATCCAAAGCACTTTAAAACTAAATCTTACATAAAAAAGGGTGTAGTTATGACAGTTACAACTTCTTCGCTCAAACTGCTGTATTATAATTAATAAGGGGTTCTTAGAGCACTGAGTGATCTGACGAGGGGGTGACCTTAGTGGGCTGCAAGTTTATGAATGTGCAGCCGTGTTGGGTCAAGAGGAAGCGCGTCTCTGCTGCTGAAGCCCTGCTCTGGCTTTCTGCTTGTCGTACTTGACCGAGATAATAAGGAACACCAGCAATGTGACGCCCTGGATCCCCGCCAAGAGGAAGAAGTAGTAATGCAGAGAGCAGTCATTGATATTACCTGCAAGAGAACAAAATAAGGACATGTTATTAATAGAATATGTGAGAGTTTAGCTGAGAATGTGCACGATGAAACTGGCATTCATGTAACTCTTAAAAAGTTGGGAGCTGCATGAAGGAAAAAAAAAAAAGAAGACAAATATGGAAATCTGGAGAACAAAAGCATTGCAACATATTCGGAGGGTGACAGCAGGAGGGTTCTTTGTCACAAAGTACTTCTCCACGTTAAAAGAATACCAAAGGCAAAGGTAAATGGCCACGAGCTTGCAACTGTGTCAGGTTGCTGTGTGTTCAGCAGACATAAAAGGGGTGCTTGAAGTGAGCATGTTAAGGAAACACGATTCTGTCAGGAATTAGGATGGAGCGAGTGAGTGGGGGGGCTGAGGGCTTGTTACTTCTCATTTCACCATTGTGAAATCTTGTGAAAGTGAAGACAATTGACCCCACACTTCAGCGCTGATAAAGGAAAGCGGTATTGAAGCAACAGAGCAATGCAAGCCCTCAGCTATGATTCCAGCCCAGGAGTCTTTCATCGGCATTAAAGCGATTTTTGTTCCTGGTGGGACTGGGATGTGATTAAAGAAAAGAGAAAAAAAAGAAAGGTGGAAAAAATAAACTGATGCTTCCACTGTGATCTGTGGGACTTTCTTTTCTATTTTGGAGCCAGGAAGAGAAGACAAAAAGACAAAGCAGAGGGTTGCAGAAGACAAAGAGGAAGCAGTGATGGTATTTGCCGACATTCCCTGCACATTTATTCCTAATGGATTTGGCAAATCCAGCCCGACATCGGCCAACTTTGACTGTCTTAGCATTTGCTACACTGTTGGCTGAAGTGGCCATTCTCATTCAGCGACAAAGCTCGAGAGGACAGCTTAAAACAAATCCTGTTTTGGTCATGCTAGGGGTTTACATGAAGGGCAAAGCCGATACAGTTGGTTTCGCTGGTCAAGTATGGTGACAATTGGATTGGCATTAAAGCAGCTTTTTGTACAAATGACCGTGCGAGACAGATCAATTGACTTTCAGCCAACAGCATGAGACGATGCTGTGAACTACTCTGCTGGACACGGAGGGATTTTTAGGCTATTATTATTATTATTATTATTATCTATAAATGTGGAAATGTGAAGCCCAGAGTAATCTGACGGAGAAGCAGGCTTGATTTTAATTAGATAAGCGTCTGAATTAAGTCAAGTTCTGTGTACTCACGTGGAGTCTAATTATGCCTGTCAGTTTAAAGTTAACAGGCCCCTAGGTTAAGGTAGTATATGGTATACAGCATATGGTCTAAGATTTTTCATTTATTTCATTCTTTTACTTTTCTAATGATTTTACTGAGCAATTAAGAAACATGAACAGTGTGCTGCAGGCATGCACTCACTTACTGAATCACTGAGATTACGTTTAAAGTCAGCAGTTCTAACACACAGTGAGGTTGAGTCTTTAGTCTAAACACAAAACACAACACAAACATACACAGAGAATACAGAATGTGTAGTTCACAGTATGTTGCTTTAAACTGTCTTTTTTGTACAATATTAGGATGATGACTGAAAATAAGAAGAAATATAACAAGGACCTTTAATCACATGAGGTTCATTAGAATATTAAACACAGACATATTAAACAAAATCAGGTAAATCTAATTTTAATACCACAAAAATATTTGACTTTTTAATCAATTATTGAAGATGTCATTCTCCTTCTCTACCTTAGCTATCATAAATGTTAGGAACTTTGGCCATAACCACTTGCATGTGTGCTCTGGGATATTACCACGGACCTCAAATATCAACGTGTGTCAAACGGACCAGACCTCTGTATTGAAAATCATATGAGAGCTGGGTTTAAGACTGTGACCCAGACACCAAAGCAGAGTTTTCACTTGAAGAGTTAACAATTTCCACGGCTGTCACAGTCAGAGCCTTTTCCTTTTCTCTATCACTCATATCGTTGCCCCATGAATTCAGCCGCCACGTTGAGGTTGGCGTACTGTGGCATCTGAGGGAAGATATTAAGCGGAAAGAAACCTAACTGTGGTGCATGCCAATGTAAGACAGCTCACAATGCTTTGTTTACCCATTCTACTTGCTAGATTCACAGACTCCCTGTGACTCCACTCCACAAACTGAAATTCAAGTTGAAGGTTGCACTGGAGGAGATCCAGCGCACATTACCAAAGCACAAGTGCAAGACGACAGAACAGAACTTACAGTGATCTCCAAAGAACAGCTACACTGAAGGCAGTCCAGAGACACTCGGCGAGTGAGCTGCCAAATTTAAATCAGGTGAGGTTTTAAGGGTGGATCGCACAGTGCGTTCCAGGCAACTGAGTGACTGCTGAATGTTCTGCACCAACTAAAATGCTGTCGTGCTTACACAGCCAGTTAAATGTCTGTGTAACTTAACTTTTCTAGAAATTATTGAAAATTAGCCCTCTTCCTTTAAGGATGTTCATTGATTTCAGCCTGGCCTCAAGTCTTAGATCAACTGCCGTCGGTCCTTACTGCTCACTAAAAATATAAAAAAAAATAGAAATAAATCAAAGAAGGGATTATGGAGGACAGGCAGTCAAACATATGGGTGCTTTGAGAAAACTGGAGGGCAAGATGACTTAACAAATGCATACATAAATCTGTCCATCTGACCCGCCATAATTTATAAATAATAATGAACAAATGAACAGCTGTGACTTACAAAACAATGCCAGTTTTACATAAAAAGGTTTTTACAGAAAAGCCACAACTCACTGCAGAGGTGCGATCCACAGCTTCAAGTTCCTTCTAATCAAAGAGCAGAATTTGTGGCAGAGCTCATCAGATAACACCGTGCACATTGTGCAAATACAGATGGCCATATTCCCACTCGCTGTGCTGTACGCACGTTCTTGTGGATAATTAGACATTAAGGCGAACAAAGCAGCGCTGCTACGATAGGATACATCCCTCAGGAGCGACTCCTCGTCAATGCCCTGTGCACTGGGCTGTTTCTATAGCTTGAAACCTTTGATCAAGGAACAAAGACGCAGCTGATGACTTTGACCCGGGCTGAAGTTTTAGCTTATTTTGTGATGTCATCTTAATCTGGTCAAGGGTGTAAATTGTGAGAAATAGATCAAAAACCAAGACAGTGTTTAAATAATTCATGAAGATGAAAAAACAATGTGTTTGACAGCAGGGCATGAAAGGAGAGGGGTTAGCGCGGTGAAGGTACTTAGATTTTCAATCGATAATTCACAGATGGTAAACAAAGAAGAGTCTGCTGCGGTAGTCTTAATTCACAAAGCAGTATTGCATAAAGTAATATAGCATACAAATGATGTATGGGAACACATATACATGCTCAATAGTAATAACAAGAGTGTTTACTAAAATATGACCCATTTAATGTAGGATATAGACCATAGAAAAATAAGTGCAAGGTCTACAGAAACATATTCAACAACCTCTGAGTTTGCTCCCGGGTGCTCGGCCTGCAACAAACCAAGATTTTACTAAAGTTTCCTTCAATTTAAAGTAAAAAAAAAAAATCAAAAAACCAAAACCTTAAAGTAGCTTTAATAATATTCTAACAGATGACTGGATCACAAACTTTGTTCTAGTTTTGCAAATCTACCAGAATGAAAACTGCTGCTGGTAAAAAAAGTAACATCCAATTTTTTGGAGCAGTACTGAAAACAGTGCAAGGTTTTGATGCAACCTATTGTTTTCGAACATATGTTTACGGTTTTCAAAGTATTTAATCAATTGTTGGGAGAAAAAATATGCCCAAAAGTTCTCCCATTGAAATGGATGGGAGGGCTAGAATGTGCCAACTGAATGACAGCTTGGAAGAAGCTGCAAAATTCTTAAAATGTGCTTTAACCATCAATTTATCACCAAATTGAGGTGAACTCAGTTTTCTTTTAAATGATATCTTCTTTATACCCAATACAGTATTTTTATCTGTAGGCATCTAAGAGGATTGCCATCTACTTGCCCACTAAAGGTCAATCATAATTTTTCATCTTTTGTCTCACTCCTCTGAGCACATTTTTAACACTAATCAAAAAATCAAGCACAACTTCGTCCAAGGAGATTGCTATCCTATTTTTACCCTAGTGTGACTGAACCAAAGCACGAGGGCACAGGTGTGTGTTGGCTTTTAAAATTAAAGCCCTTGGATTATTACTGGAAATGCAGTATGCTTTAAAATCTGCTAAGTTTTCAATATAAAAGCACTCACTGGCCAACAAGCACTTTGCTACTGGGATTTTTTCATGTTTACTTCAACAAATTTCACTTGCTGACTCCAAATCTGAAAAATGCTTTGATCTCAAACATCACGTTTTTTAAGTTATAGTATTCCAAATGTTGGACAAATAAGATGAACGGACAGAAACAGCGATGCATTTCAGCATTTAAGAACAAACTCTGATCTCCCGAAAAGTGAAGCCAAAATTAAGGAAGGTGTTTTTGTTGGTCCTGAAATCCCTGAACTTATAATTGACAATAACTTCCAAAGGACACTGACGCTAACTGAAGCAGCACATTGGGAATCATTCACACAGGTTATCCAGAGTTTTCTTGGAAATCAAAGAGCAGAAAATTATGCTGAGGTTGTGGAAACATGCTGAAAGTCCACCAGCTAAAAAAAATGTCACTGAAGATGCACTTTTCACATTCTCATCTCAACTTTTTTCACCACAAAATCTGGGAGATGTCAGCGATGAAAACAGGGAAAGATTTTATCAAGATATAAAAAGTGACGGAAAATTGGTATCAAGGAAAATTTAATCTAAGCATCACGTGTCACCACTGTTGTTTCTTGGATGTGCAGTACAAGTGCAAAAGCAAGTGCCTCAAACACTTTTGAGCTGGTCTTGTTTTATTTGAGCTGCCAGAAATATGCTTAGACACAGATCTCATATAATATCAGTGTAATAAATAGATAAACTGGTATAAAGTTCCTAGTAGCAAACAAAAAATGTGTTATGTAGTATTTATAGCCTGAGTTTCAAAAGTCTTATGGTAATTATAGGCATAAAAACATCCAATTACTTACTGGCAAATGCTTTGACCCTTCAGCTTTTTTTTTGCCAATCTTTTAAGCTACAAGCAACAATCAGCAAAGTCCAACAGCCAGCAACACTAAAGACTCTAGAGGCGTCTAACGGGAACCATCAGTTTCTTAATAGAGGGAGGAAAAAAAACCCTTAAACCCTAACCTGCACCACACAATGCAACAGAACAGGCAGGAGCAACAACCCCACTTCATAAAAATCCCATCGTTTAGCTAAATCTTAAATTACATTCAAGCTCCACCCCTCTCCAGGGCCCACTTGGCTGCAAAGCACTTTTGAAAAATATAAAAAACTAATTACAGCAGCACAAGACCAAACAAGGACATACTTAGAAAAAGCACGCATTAATAAAGCTGATAAACATTTGACAGATGTATGAAAATTAAATTCAAAGCGAGGTAGTGAGGGGAGAAAAAGAGTACCGTAAATGTCGGGCTATAAGCCGCTACTTTTTGCACAAGCTTTGAACCCTGCGGCTTTTAGTCAGGTGCGGCTTTTCTATGGATTGTCCGTGATTTTTGTCATATCGTAAGACGATTTGTTTTGTGTGTTCCGCTGTTGTACGGCACTACGTTGCCTGGCGGAAGGATCGGGGTTCAAGAGTGGTATGTTAGTCACATGTCCGTCCGCCAGGCAACGTAGTGCCGTACGAAGTAGCGCGAAAAACAAACTTCAAAGTAGCGCTACGCATTCAGCGGGAGGGGTGGATGATGAGCGGCGATAAACTTGCAAGTTATGCCCAAAAAGCAAGTTATGCCCAACTCCACCGGTGGATTCTGACAGCGTGGAAAAGTGTGAAAACATCCACGATCACCAACGGATTTTGAAGGGCTGGACTGCTGCATGATGGAGAGGAGGACACCGCCACGGCCCTTCTGAGGGTGTTCGACTCTGACACTGACAATGAGGATTTCTTTGGTTTTGAAAGTGACAACGAAGGAGAGAAGAAGAGTGGATGACGAAGCCATCCTGAGCCTGTTTGTATCCGACACTGGAGAAGAGGACTTTGGTGGTTTTAGTGCGCAGGAAGAAGAGAAAGATGGTGGTGAATGACTGACTTTTCTTCTTGTTAAAGCTGTGTCACTGCACCTGAGCCTAAAAGGTAGTCCGAATCTATTTTTCTGGTGTGCTGTAGGCTACTGTTATGTACTACATGTGCAAATATGTACCCATAACTTGTTTTTCAAAATATTAATAAAAGTGATGTCTCCAAACAGCCATCTCTTTCCTGACAATTCCCTTTGTGCATATTCTCTTACATATGATAAGTCAACATTGAAACACCTGCGGCTTTTGGTCAGGTGCGGCTAATGTATGTACAAAACAGGATTTTCCCCTGATTTTAGCTTGTGCGGCTAATATTTAGGTGCGCTTTGTAGTCCGGGAAATACGGTAGTACTGCTGATACACTTGTTACTAAAATGTTGCCATGTTTAGAGGATCTGTTTGGCAGCTCTGAGTTAGTAAATTTCAAGGTTGTGATTAGACTGAATGCCGCAAACAGGAGGGGTCACCCATCCAATACTGGAGCGTTGTAAACTTGTGGGATAATTTACCTGCAAGTGGGCTTGAGGAGACCATGTGAGTCGAAATGAAATGGGTCAATATCAATTTAATGTTTGAAAATGGATCAATTGATCCAGACCTTCGGTATTATAACCCAACATTTTAATGCTCCAGTGACTTCAATGCCATCTTCAGCCTGAGAATGAAATCGGGGGAAAGAATCGATGCATGTTTGCTTCAGCAATAAATATTATTTTCTGCAGCTCTCTGCCAGCTTGGAAGACTTCATGATTGATCCTGAGGTTTTTAAATTGCTACAACAGGCTAACCATATGTATGCGCCCCCTATTACTTCTGGCGTGTATACAGACCTGCACAGTCCTTTCAGACAGAGTTTATGTTAAATTCTACAGATCTGACACTAGAGGCTTCTATTAACACCCTGACATTTCACGAAGCCCGGCCCAACAGGATGTGCGAACGTCAGCTCGCTGTGAATATCGGAACATGTGCCAGACATCTGACATAACATCAGCCAGGACTTGAATGCTGGTAAAAGAAAAGGCCATTTCCTGTCACGTGACTACAGAAATTCACAAAAACCATTCACTAACAGTGAATAAAACCTACACAAAAGGGAAGGGGAATTAAATGCAAGCGCCATTATCTAAAGACAAAAGCCTTCTCTTGTGTAAAGGATAATATTGCATAGAGCGTAAAGGCTGATGCTTGACTGACTTAGCCTGAGAATAAAAGTAGCTGCAGTGTTTTTATACCAGACCTATAAAAATACCAATGAGAGAATGTGATGGATGACTACTCAACCAGATGTAACTACGGTGGAATACAATTTGTTGTGAGATTTAAGGGATCAATAATTTCAACACGAGCTTGAAAGGTTTCAAGTTTGAGAGCTAAAATGTTGCATAAAGCACTCTGCGGACCACTGCCGTGTCCTTCAGTTGCACACACACAGGGTCATTCACCCCAAGAACAAGAGCAGGTTTTAAGGATTATCACACACAGAAAACAAACAAAGAAGAACATCTAAAAACTAAAGACTCATCTGCAGTGGCATTGACGTTTGAGCTGCACAAGTGAAGAGAAGCTCACTCAGCAAAATAGGTCATAACTGGGCAGAAAATTAAAAAGATAATAGAAAATTTTCAATGACTGGCTCTTTGCTGACTCTGTCCAAATGAGGCAGGCTCCGTGAGGAAAAATGTTGCCCATCCCAGGGTTGGAGCATGCACGAGACTGCAGATTCCTTCTTAAGATGAGCAATAGAATGACTTGCATATCATTTAAGCCATTTAAATCTTGGACGAGTGCTATAACTATCTCTGTGATGCAGAAAATTACTGGAAATAAAAAGGGAACTACACTACTATTCAAAAAACAAATATAATTTAAAATTTTAAAACCAAACGCTTACAGTGTTGTCAGAAAGTCCTTTGTAAACACATTTTACTTGCTAATTGTATTTTAGTGATGAAAAAGAGGCTTATTTGCTCCCTTAGTTTCTAAGACTTTTAAACAATAACTGACCAGTAAATGGACTGGTTTATATATAGTGCCTTTCTACTCAAGTTGTCCCCTTCCCACTACAAATCTTATTTACCCTTAAACATTTATTCATACAGTGCTATGGCGAGGTGCACTGTTCCATCATTCACACTCAGGCATCAGGTGCAAGTTGGGGGTCAATATCTTGCGTGAGAATATTCCGATCGGTGAGTGGTAGTCAACCCCTTCTAACATCTGAGCCACGGGCACCTCTGGTAACGCTAGTAGCTGGGCTAAACACACTCTGGCCTGATGACCACCATCCATGTTCAGTGCAATTACCGCTTAAACAAAACATTTTCGGGATCACAGCTTACACACATTTACTTTGTAGCACACTGCCAAATCATAAGAAGTCCCTGATGAGATAAAGAAGGGACATAAAAGACAATCATCTGGAAAGGGTTACAAAGCTATTTAGGAGGCTCTCAAACTCCACAGCTCAACGACCCACAGCAACAAAGATTACTGGAACAAGAGCGAACAGCAGGAATAGCCAAACCTCTTAAAACTTCCCAAGAGCAAGTCTCAACAGATGCAAGGAATGACAAGTCTCTGTCACCTCAACACGTGTCTATTTTTGACTCCACTAACCAAAACACTGGGCAAAAATGATGCTCTTGTGCTTGCAGAAATATTGTGATGGCGCATCACAACCAAAAGCAATAATTGGATTTCACAAGTTCTTCTATAATATGTTTCAAACCTATTTCAATGTGAGAATTAAGGAGTTGCAAATAGATATATCCTTTAACCACAGTTACAAGTAATATTCTGAGTACCACAGTCTTTCTGTTTCAGTCTGCTGATGGTAACAGGGGTGCACAATGAGATTTAGGTGCAAGTTTGCGAACCTTTTGTCACAATGCAAATGTGTCCACACATTCATACTGGATACACTATTTTTCTGGCATGCTTTCTCACATAAGAAGCTGTGTTTACGCAGGTTTAACCTTTAGTTTTCAAAAAAAAATACGTGACACAGTTTAGTTTAGGGGGAAAAAAGAAGTAAATATGAGGTTGAATACTTTGTTATGCTACTGCCGTGTGCAGTTATATTACAGCCACTGTACCTTCTTAGTTAAACCTTTAAGTGTCTAATTAATGGTCATCTAAGGTTTTGGTACCTTCTTTGATCTTGTCTTTTAAAAATATGAAAACACAAATCAGCCATGATCGTCCCTGACTTCTTTACCAAACCGAAAGTTTGAATCTGCAAAACAAGGAGAAAGCTGAATTCTCTCTGTGACATTTTACCTACACTGACTAACAGAGGCTTGTGCAGAGAAGGGGGATGATAGAGCTACAGCATGACAGGAGGGCTGAGCATCTACCAGTGTGATGCCAAACTAGCAGCGCCATCTCCATGTAATGCTCGAGGGACAGCTTTACTTAAGAGGAACAGGCCTATGTAATCAGACCCCCAGCCTGTGATTAATGCTGCTGTCTGTCTTCAGGCCTGTGCAGGTCAGTACAGCTCGGCACAGCTCACCCAAGACGCTGTTTACCGCACGCCATGTTGCCTGCAGCCATGGAAATAAGCTGAATCTTTTCCACATAGAGAGCCAGGAGATGTGGAAAAAAGCTAGCATCCAACAAAATGTGAAAAACAGCCACAATAACAAACAGCATAAACCCTGACTGTACGTAATGCCTAAGCTTTGTGCCGTATGTCTTTAATCAGTGGCCAGGAGGGTGTTTTGTTCCATTTCTGCAGTTCACCTTCTTTTTTTGGAAAGCAAAGGGAGTCTTACGGGCAGAACAACTTTAGCTTACCTTCCCCTCAAGTTATGCACGGCTGAGCTGGATATATGAGGCATGCAAAGCATTTTCTAGTGCTAACATCATCAGAAGTACCACCCTACCTGTCGGTACACTGTATTAATGAGCTATTAGGTGTTTGTGGATAAACAATTTACAGTGTTGGCTTATTTACTGAATGCTCAGGGAAAAGTGCATCTGGGTGGGGAGCCTCTACTCACTGGGAGTCCATCCATCTGCTGCCACCACCACGCTATTCATTCTAGCACTCGGACAGATTTACACAAACCTTTTGTCGTTAGTCTGACATGTCTATTTATAATGTGAAACACTCTTAAAACAAGAGACCTGTGCAGGGTGTTGTCCCCCTCCTTTCTGTGTATAATTTACAAAGTCTTTAAGTGGATTTTAAATTAGCTCAAGCTTTTGAACATTCTTAAGCTATGTTCCTGGAAGATTAATTTCAGGCAGTCTGAATCGATGCCTCTCTTGTGGTTTTATACCTAAAGTCGATGTGGGAATACAATAGTATGTGGTCTAGCACTGGGTACCTAACAGGATGCTTGGCAAAAGAGGTGACAGGTGACTTACAGATAGCGCTGAGAATCACGTCACTACTGTGTGTTTTGATAATGATGAAGTGATGAGAACAGGTTGAAAAGAAAACCAGCTTTTATTTCAAGTTTAAGCACAAGTGCTTGAAGTCTTCGCCTTTGTGGTAGCTTCACCTACACCAAATGGTTCCAGGACCACATTTTTCAATAATACAAAAACACGCACAGACATATGTGTGCGCTTACACTTCCACAAACATACAGGTGCACGCACACACGTGCTATCTGCTTCAGTCGAGTTTTCTACCTCTTGATCACGGTACGTGCGACGTACCTGCCAAATTGGAATTATCATGAGCTAAAATATCTCTTACCGAAGTCTCTATGGGATGACATCCAGCCAATTGACTTGAGGGAGACAATAGCCAGCAATCCGGAGCCCACAAAGGATCCAATCCCAGAAAAGAAAAAGAAAAGCCCCATGATGGCACTCTGCATGGACTTGGGGGCTGCAGAATAGGCAAACTCCAGGCCTGCAATAAAGATGAAAACACATACGTAGAAATATATATGATTAAATGTTAATGTAACGCAGCTTTATAGTTTATATGGTACAACATGTAATGAAATATGACAAAAGCTGCCACTGATGATGTAATGTAACTTGGAATTCAGTGCTACTTAGACACAGGATTTAACCTAAACACGTTCTGAATAAATCCAAGTCTGAGATACTGGAGCAACAAGGTAACATAATTTACTTGGATACGAGCGGTGTGATAAATAATAATATGTGGAAATCTAAGTCTTTCCTGACTAAGATTAATGCTTCTTCACTTTCAATGTCATCTTCCGATGCATCTCTGGACCACTTTAAATTACATTTGGGGAAATGGGAAAACTTGCACGGAAGCAAATATGGCAAGCAGGATTGGTAGAGAAAACAATATTGTGTTGGTATGTCTAACAAAAAACTGTTCTTTTTAAAAGATAGTCCCCCAGATTTCAGATCATTTCAATTGAATGTCCTTCCTCAGAGACCCCAGAATATTACACAGTTTGTGCAAAACCCAGAGACAGCCTCTTGGTTTTAGACACACGGTTTTCTGGATTGTAAACTGTGGTAACGCCACTGATATAACAGCTTATCTGACTCATGATCTATTACAATTTACATGTTATTGCCCATAAAAGTAACCAGTACCCACTAGGTGATCAATGCGTTTAGGTTTAATCAAAGATCAATACTGTAGGAAGAGTAGTGATTTTTGTTACTTCTAGTGGACAGACAACTAAAAACATCAGGCATGCTGGTGTACATTTTATGGGCGGAGTAACATTTCAATCCCAACTCTTCGCGTATTTATCCATCTGTGTAAAATAATTTTGTTTTTGTTTTTTGGGTGGGTTTTGTTGACTGTTCACTTGTTAATTGCAAAATAATTCCTTGGCAGCTCATTTCCTATTGTGGCACTGGACTGTGGTGTTTGTAAGTACTAAATAATTTGTGGAAGACAAATTATTCAGTATTTACTGTGTGATGGAAAAAAAACAGACTGGAGGGGGGGGAAAAAAGAGCAAGAAACTTTCGAGAAAGAGAGAGGAGTATGGGGAGAAATCTGTGTGTCCTCTGCCTAAAACATTCTGTCTTGCTGCAAGCTGACATTGATAATTTCATGGCACCTCAAACATAGGAGCCCCTATAGCTACAGCTGTTCATCACGTAGCTATAGCTACGTGATGAACAGTTTCTTGACAGATACCTGCGATAGTTCTGAGAAAGAAAGAAAGAAAGAAAGAAAGAAAGAAAGAAAGAAAGAAAGAAAGAAAGAAAGAAAGAAAGAAAGAAAGAAAGAAAGAAAGAAAGAAAGAAAGAAAGAAAGAAAGAAAGAAAGAAAGAAAGAAAGAAAGAAAGAAAGAAAGAAAGAGGGATCCTTTTAGAATAAAAAGGCACAGATAGATGTGGCAAATATTATCACTGGGTATGCATGAAAATAACCTATATAACCTAAATGCCTCACCTGCTTTCAGGGAGTGTTGAATGACAAGTTTAATTTTAATAAGGAACACAAAAACACTCAGAAGGGGAATACATATGTACATATCTGATGTATATATTGTTTTCTATTCCCAAGGTCAGAGGTTTTTTTATGGTTTAGAAAGTAACATAAGCCTTCTACTTTTTTCATAAGAAAAAAAACATGTTTAAAAATACTGCGGGCACTATTTTCTTTTCTTTTACGAGAGGGTTTTGCATTTTCTTGCCACCTTAAAGCAGACGAACTTGAGTGGCATATGTGGAAAGCATTACCCATTGCCGTACAAGACTGGGGACTGCAGTCAGAAAGTTTGATAGCACCAGAGGTTTTACACAGATTTATTCAAACAGAAGATGACTAAGGGGAAATATTCCTCTTTACCAGACACATGCCACAATTCTGTCAGACATTTTGTCTTGAACTAAGCCCTGTGGGATGGAGAGAGAGAGGGGAGAGCAAGTTTATTTTAAGGATCCCTATAGCTTTGTCAAATCCCGGATTTGACTTTCATAGGGACTCTCTTTACGCAAGTTCCAGTGTTTTATAGAAGCCTTATGCATTTCTGCTCAAGGGTTGTATAATACCCAAGCTCATTAAACAGATTTCAGTTTCCAAAGATTTTTAAAGATGACAAATGTTTTCTGAGGGAACTGGGCTGACCAGATATTCCTTCAAGTCCTAAATATTAATGGTCTCATTTTCACTCTTAAGTAAGAAATAAAGAATGTACTACACCGAGACCACACAATATGTTGTAGGACATTTCATAGTAGTGGGAGAATGACTCAATCATGCCTAGAGGGATTAACAAAGTTGAATCACTAAGGCAATGACTGCAAGAGAAAGTAAGCAAAAAAATACAGATTCCAATTAGATAGATAAGCAGAATGCGAGGTATATTGCCCTATTTTGTATGTCTGCATGCTAAAGGATAAAAATGGCCCACAGCTGCTACTCCGTTCAACGCAAAACAACTTCATAAAGAATTTCACATTTAGTGCATTTCTTACAAACACAAACAGCATTAAAGCAAATCCCCACATTATTGTATTACTGGGGCAATATGCTCTCCCCAAAGCTGTTAATGAAAAGGCATTTACTCTTCACACCAGGGCTCGCAAGAAATGAAATGACTCTCATTTCTCGCGAGTTTCTTACCGAGCAGTTTTGAGCCGATACCTGGAAAATGATCACAAACAGGACTGTAGCTGTTGTTTGAACTAAGAGCTACTCTGACCCGCCTTGATCCAATGCAATTCTTTTCTTTTTCATTGCTTTTGCAAAAATGACAGGAAATGTATTTCTCTGAGAAAAATAAATAAATAAATAAATAAATGAAACACTTGAAATTTGAAGCAAAAAAATTTTGTGGGGAGAAAAAAATACGGTTGAATTGCCTTCTTAGAATCGTCTTGTCTCGACTAAATAATGTTCACAAACAATCTCAGCCATTGTAACATTTTCTACGCTGACAAAGAGGAATGTAATTACAAAGCCTTACCAGTATTAGTTTAACGTATTTGCTGCTTCTTACTGGACAAATGATAGAGATGGATGAAAAATTATGAGCCTATTTAAAATATTACAAATTAGAGGTGCAAATAACCTGTTATACTATGTCATCTTAAATGTAAATGAATGTAAATCTGCAGTACAATCCTTTTAAAAGTGCAATTTGATAAGAAGAAATCTTAATAGGATGTTTAAGAGCCGTTTTCTGCTTCTTTGGTGTATGTACGCAGATGTAAATGTCAGATCTATCAAACTGCTGGACTGATAATTAAACTTTCATTTGCTATGGTGTAACACGTCCTTATTAACAGCGTGTCAGCTGTGAAAGCTAACTAAGTGAATATGTGTCAGTGCAATTTGTTAGTATTATCTCTGAGCCGTCCCTTGTTTGTAGAAGGAAAAAGGCCCAATGTAAGAGTCATTGCATATGATGGCGCATATCTAAAAATGTCAGCTTACCACACTATTAAACATTAAAGGTGAAAGCTTTATATCACGCTCCACCTTGCACTGCAATTATAAATATAACCTATATATAACCTATCTGTACCTTTATGCATCTCGCCATCTCCTCTATCTGTTTCAAGAGCACTGGACGTAAAATGAAAGCTTTGCTTTTTCCTCCCTGTTTGTTAAAAAGCAGTTACTGTAACGGAGCATTTTCCTTATTTGGAAAATGCTCCGTTACTTAACAATGTCTTGCAGTAGTGTGATAAAATCGGGATAATCAATTATCAATTGATGTTGTGGGCTATTTACTCTGGAGTATGGACTGCAACCCACAAACACATTAAGCTGGTGCCGGATGGCAATAAATCAAACAAATTGTTCAAAAAGGATTTACACATTAGTCTTCACTGCATTGTGCTTACAGGAATAGGCACAATGGGCTTTAGCCCCCAATCTATTCTGAATGTTCAAAGGGAAAAGCTGATCAACTCAAAGTACAAGTCTCTTACTCTGGAGAAGGATGTGACATTTTACCATTTGTCTGAGTCATCATGTTTACCTGATCGCACTATTAAATGAAAGTGTTTAGCATTTATTTGAAAACTTCACAGAGGATGTCAACTGGCTGTACCTGCAATGCTGGCAAATATTTCGCTGATTCCAATCAGCACGTACTGAGGGATCTGCCACCATATGGCCAAATCTGCCGCGTGGTAGATGACGCTCCCAAGCATCTGGTCAATGGTACCATTGGATTTGACGATCTCCAGGCGCTTTGTCTCCAAAATACCTGATGGGGTGGACCCAGAAAACAGTGCAAGGAAGAACAATTAACTAAGGGGAAAGCAAAAAAAAACAAGACCTAAAATTTATTACACACACACACCAATTACCCATGCTATATTTAGCATGGGTAATTTGAAAAGGCTTATATATTTTGGAAAGGATACTTTAAAGTTCGTGACACCAACATACAGCAAGAAGCTGCCAGACTTAGAGTTTTCAACACTGAACAGTCCATTAAGGATTTAGCTAATTTTAAGGCTAGCCTACACTTCATTAAGATCACATCTGCACGCTTCTATATTCTGGCAGCTGGTAATGGGACGGTGCAGATGATTCAATAATAAGAACCAGGCAGTTGTCATCAACTGCCGCTGCTTTATTCGATAGCTATTATCATGTAACCAGCGGCTATTTCCAGATAACTCCCAGAGACAGCCTCCTATCATAACTGCACTTAATGCTATATTTGAGAGGAGTTGTAGCCTTGTAATCCGGATATCCTATAATACCAGCTGTCCATCTCGAACAGCACGGCCACTGAGCTGCCCCGAGCAAGTCGCACTCTATAAACGCACACATCTCTGCTCCCCCACACCCACCCTAACTAAATATCACACAACAGACAACCCAGCGTGATCCCTGGAAACTCTGCTCCAGCTTTTCTGGAAAAAAAAAAAAACAAAAAAAGGAGAAAGAGGGCGAGAAAGAGTGAGAGAGAGAAATGCTTTGGGTGCAATAGCCATTGAGCTTTAACCAAATGAGATCAGACATAAAGTGAGAAAAGTGAGACAGCATGCTAAAAAACAAACAAACAAAAAAACAACAGAAAAGACGATGTCAGCATAGTTTTTGAGAGCTGGTCAGCATGTGGCCAAAGTCTGGGAGCGTTGTACATAAATGATCAGAAACAGTCCACTGTCTACTTAGCAGCATGCCTTCAGTAGTCCCTTTTCACTGCATGGGTAGTCCACCTGTCCTTGTACCACGTGTGTCAGCACATACAGCTTCACTGTGTAAAATACTGCTGCACCAATCCAGACAAATACACAACAAGATGAAAGAGATGCTACCGCTGAGGAGCAGCGGTGTGGCATGCCGGCAGTGTCATGTGTGACAACTATCTAGTCTGTGGATAAAAGGTGCCACACTTGGACATTCACAGCTATCCATCTGTCAGTCTTTGAACTTCATGATTTTAGCTTTTGGACCGCTACAGATAAGCACCGAGTAAAGTCAACTTAGAATGCAGCTTGAAATGTAATAACAGTGTAAGGCAGCTCCCAGGAGTCAGTGTGCGTAACTGAACAAATGTGAATCGAGTCAGTTCTGGGGATAAACGGTGCACAGGCTCTGCAAATTACTGCTGTCTGAATAATTATTCAAATAAGCTGCAGATGCAATATCATTATACTGCATCTCAGTAATTCACTTTACAAAGCATATTACTGTAAAACTTTGACAGAGTCCTCCAATTTGTCTCCTGGAATCCAGGTCAGAAATTTGTCGCACACGAGTTGTGTACTCATCTGTCCAATTCCCACACCATAAACACATTCTCTCCACTCCCAGAACTCAAAACAGCCTTCTGCAATATTCTGAGTTTATTTTGCCTGAATTTAAATGCAAGTGCTGCACTTTATTTCAGTGAGTCGAATGGAAAAGCAAACAGCTAACCAGCTTTGGAACATGAAAATGAAAATATTAGAAGGACCTTTACTTGTCAGAAACCTCACATCCTCTGATATTTAAACTGAAAAATAAACACTACGGATTTGGTTAATAATCATTCTACCGCATCAGGTTGATTGAAAAAGATTTGTTTGATGGTCTTACTCTGCCAATCAACACTAGAACATTTGAGGACTCTACAGTCTTCTTTTTACACTCACTGTTTTGATGAGGTGAGCTTTAATTTATTAAGTTGCTGGGTTTGGGGGGTTTGTTGTGTTTTTTACACATTCTGCTATCAGATGACCATAAAGGAGCAAGAATAAACAAGTTTATCATACGTGGAGATAAGACCAGTTTGTAAAAACAGACGTAAAACATACCATAAAATAATCGTGAGCTAATGTTATGACACTTCGGTTGTGATTTGTTGAAAACTGTAGAATCGGCTTGCTTGTGCTATATAAGGATACAAAGCATGCTTGTCGTGGAAACTGTTGTTAAGACATTTGACTACAAACTCAAAAATGAAATGAAATGAGATGAAAGAACGGCCAGTTCTACAGAGATTCCCTCACAATTATCCCCAACAACTGCTGTTTATTTTCATTAAGTGCATTATTCCCCATCTATAAAACCACACTAGTCAATATCTAAGGATCACTAATAGTAAAATATGTTCATTTTGCACATTTGCATTTCTGTGTAAGAAAAAGTGGAGCGTTTGTGGAATACAATGTAGACTGATTGGCTTTTCTTCCTGCCTTCATGCTCGAAACATTTTAGCCTGGATGCACTGACAGGCCTGGCTGAAGCTTTCGAAAACAATCTACAGACTGGAAAAGAACACGACTGAGCACGGCTGGTGCAGTCACACAGGACTAAAAAGTTAGATGCCACAGCGCTCTCTATAAGCTACTGAGTGAGGGGGGACAATATCTGCTGCTTTTCCTTTGCCAGATGGAAAGTCATGGGATTCTGGAATAGACTATAAATCTGTGACAAACCATCTTTCGAGTCCCACATAAAGCAACCCCAGAATAGCAAGAAAATTTTTTAAAAAAAAAGTTCAGTGACCATATTCAAGTCATGTCAGTGAAGCGGCTTTGTATTAAAGCCATGTTACCAAAAGTAATGAAAATATAGATGAAGTAGATGTGGCACTGGAACTGCTGATTGTATGTTCCATCTGCCACAGAAAATAACACCCAACTTTGCCTTTTTACTTTGTTGTGTTTGTACTATTTAAGTGACATGTACAGAGAACTCGGCTGCGGGTGCACTCACCCGCTGCCACGGCCGAGCACATGACAAAGAACATCCCTACTGCGATCCTTTTCAGGGAGGAGGGCAGCAGGCCGCGCCGTTTCAGGATTGGGTCCACCACTTTGTCCTTCAGGGGAATCAGCATGATAATGAGCACTGCGTCAAACATGGTGAGCCAAGCAGGCGGGAAGCGGAACGTCATCTGGGGAATCCAGGGGGAGAAACATGGGATGAAAGAGAACAAAAGGCAAAAAAGTATGAAAACTACACAGTTCGCCAAATGTTTGCATTCACTGGAGTCTGTGCATCCTTCAGACTTGATACTGCTCTGGCACCCCCAGGTGGTCAAAAGCAAAACATGAAGCAATTTAAAAAACAAAACATAAATAGCATGTATAGTAATGCAAGCAGGCAGTCAATACCGAATAAATATTCAGCTTATTATTCACAGCCGTAGCAGCAGCAGCACTAGTATTAATAGGATTCATAAGTTCTCTTTTTTACATTCCAATCTATTAAAGCTTAAATGTGAGACAAAATTGACAAAACTGATTCTGAATTATCACGATAAAGCGTAATCTTTGGAAGGAATAATTGCACTGTGTAAACAGACTGGATGACATATCAATCAAACAGAAATTCCACTATAAGCATACAAAGTATTTACAAGTTGAGGCAATATCTCACTGACTGAGCAGTGTAACAGTGCAGACTGCTGGAGCAGAGTTTTTTTTTGCTTGTTTTGTTTTGTGCAATTCAAATTCCAAGTGCCATCTGAGCTCCTGATGTGTCTCTGGTTTAACACTTCTGATAGGATCATTTATTCTCAAATTGAATTTCCATTTCTTAGAGCGACCGCTGGCAATCTGTACGCAGCTCCTTAGAGAGTGTTTTTCTCTCTTGTTTGTACATTATCATATTCAAAATGATAGGAAGTGCTAAATGAGACTTCTTCTTTGCCAAGGCAAGGCTGGCATGAATGACTGAGGTGTCTCAGCAGGCCCAAATCTCACAAATCTCCGTGTGTTTTTTTTTGTTTTGTTTTCTTCCCCACTTCCCCAAAACAAAACCACACATACACACTGTATACTGATTTAGCAATTTGGGAAATGATGAAGACTTATTGCAAGATTTATATTTTCTGCTGCTCTTTATCTTGAGAAAATTGGATAGTGCCACCATTTAGGGATCAAAAAGTATCCCATAAAAATATGGTTGCACATGGCAGGTTGTGAGCATTTTAGCCATTATTTCCCTAGACCACCCTTTAGATCAGCATGAAACAAGATTTATTGAAGCATGCTTTTAATATATGCAATAATATTACATTTGAAATATGTATTCATTTTTGTCTGTTAAAAGGTAAAAGTTGGCTTGGGGTTAATGTGGGAGTCACGAAAGCAGTAAAATTACACTATTAGGTGTTTGGGAACACATTACATGCAATTATAATTTCAATAAGAATGCTCTGTTTTTCAGCTACAAGTACTGTTACATTTAAGGAGAGGAAGAGCCTTTAATCTTTCATAAATGATAGTATAGGATTCTTTTATCACATGCTGTCATGAGGCACAGTACAGGGAGTGCAGAATTATTAGGGAAGTTGTATTTTTGAGGAATAATTTTATTATTGAACAACAACCATGTTCTCAATGAACCCAAAAACTCATTAATATCAAAGCTGAATGTTTTTGGAAGTAGTTTTTAGTTTCTTTTTAGTTTTAGCTATTTTAGGGGGATATCTGTGTGTGCAGGTGACTATTACTGTGCATAATTATTAGGCAACTTAACAAAAAACAAATATATACCCATTTCAATTATTTATTTTTACCAGTGAAACCAACATAACATCTCCACATTCACAAATATACATTTCTGACATTCAAAAACAAAACAAAAACAAATCAGCGACCAATATAGCCACCTTTCTTTGCAAGGACACTCAAAAGCCTGCCATCCATGGATTCTGTCAGTGTTTTGATCTGTTCACCATCAACATTGCGTGCAGCAGCAACCACAGCCTCCCAGACACTGTTCAGAGAGGTGTACTGTTTTCCCTCCTTGTAAATCTCACATTTGATGATGGACCACAGGTTCTCAATGGGGTTCAGATCAGGTGAACAAGGAGGCCATGTCATTAGTTTTTCTTCTTTTATACCCTTTCTTGCCAGCCACGCTGTGGAGTACTTGGACGCGTGTGATGGAGCATTGTCCTGCATGAAAATCATGTTTTTCTTGAAGGATGCAGACTTCTTCCTGTACCACTGCTTGAAGAAGGTGTCTTCCAGAAACTGGCAGTAGGACTGGGAGTTGAGCTTGACTCCATCCTCAAGCCGAAAAGGCCCCACAAGCTCATCTTTGATGATACCAGCCCAAACCAGTACTCCACCTCCACCTTGCTGGCGTCTGAGTCGGACTGGAGCTCTCTGCCCTTTACCAATCCAGCCACGGGCCCATCCATCTGGCCCATCAAGACTCACTCTCATTTCATCAGTCCATAAAACCTTAGAAAAATCAGTCTCGAGATATTTCTTGGCACAGTCTTGACGTTTCAGCTTGTGTGTCTTGTTCAGTGGTGGTCGTCTTTCAGCCTTTCTTACCTTGGCCATGTCTCTGAGTATTGCACACCTTGTGCTTTTGGGCACTCCAGTGATGTTGCAGCTCTGAAATATGGCCAAACTGGTGGCAAGTGGCATCTTGGCAGCTGCACGCTTGACTTTTCTCAGTTCATGGGCAGTTATTTTGTGCCTTGGTTTTTCCACACGCTTCTTGAGACCCTGTTGACTATTTTGAATGAAACGCTTGATTGTTCGATGATCACGCTTCAGAAGCTTTGCAATTTCGAGACTGCTGCATCCCTTTGCAAGATATCTCACTATTTTTGACTTTTCTGAGCCTGTCAAGTCCTTCTTCTGACCCATTTTGCCAAAGGAAAGGACGTTGCCTAATAATTATGCACACCTGATATAGGGTGTTGATGTCATTAGACCACACCCCTTCTCATTACAGAGATACACATCACCTAATATGCTTAATTGGTAGTTGGCTTTCGAGCCTATACAGCTTGGAGTAAGACAACATGCATGAAGAGGATGATGTGGACAAAATACTCATTTGCCTAATAATTCTGCACTCCCTGTAGATATACAACGTGGCTGTTTCTGAGAGCGCACAACTGTGTGAATTGCAATGGCCATTCAGTTTGGGAGAAGCCACCACACGCTTCCAGCAAATGTCTGCAGCCTCTTTTGTGTACTCTACGCAGTTCTGCATTTTCAAACATTAGTAGTAGTAGTAGTAACCCAGTAGCAGTAGTAACCCAGTGTTTTTGTTTACATTTGGACTGTGAATTGACAAAATAAATAAATAAAATAAAAATCTATTTGCTGTAAAACATCATGCATGGCTGATCATTATCACATTTCGGGCTTCAACTGGCTTTCACATGAATCCAATTTTGAGATTCAAGTTTTCAGACTTGCAACAATGATCCTGTGCGCATAAGCTCAAGGGACACATGTTAATGTGTGACTCAAATTTCAGCATCTAAGCATTACGATCGTTTGCAAATATCACAGAATTTTCTTTACACCTTAAGATCAGAGTTTGTACATACGCCTAACTTAATACTGAGATATTGAGAGATTTTAAAAACAAGTTTTTAAGAAATTAAAAAAACAAATTTAAAGACAGAAGAACAATGGAACAAATAATTTTAGATCACTGCAAAGCATTTCTGAGATAACTGCAGAAACATATACTTGATTACTATGTCCAAGTTGGTGTGAGACGTTGGGGGGATTTCTAAACCATGTAATGAAGTTTCCTGCAGCTTCACTGCTCTAACCCTTATAATCTATTGTAACAGATTAGAAAAAAAAAGCTTATAGAAATATGTAATCTCTGCAGACGAATAATACATTGTTTATCCTCTGAACGAGTAACAGGGCATGAAGTATTGAATTTATTGTGGGTTACCATTAAAACAGTTTTAATTTTAAAATGTGATTTTCAAATTCACGTAGTTTTGTTTTCAAATTGCCAATCAAACCCAAAAATAAAGCAACTAGTCAAAAAATTACTCTAAATTCATAAATTGTAACCTCAGAGTAGTAGTTATAGTAGTATGGGTGCCATTTCTCCAAAGAGACAGTTTTTGTTCAGGTTGGCCACTGAAATGTGTCAGGTGAGACGAGACATCTATTCTCACTTCCCTTTTGATAATGACAAATGTCGAGGCCGGTAGCAGGAAGGGCCTAGTTCCATTTTTTCCTACCAGATAAACGGTGCACTTAGGAAAACTTTGTAGAAATGTAGTTCTTAAACACAGTTGTAAACATGTTACACAAGTAAACAAAGCCATGTAACATAGTTTCACGATGTTCCAAGTCGAGTATTTTTGTGGCTTTTCAAGAGCACTAACTCAGACTGCGAGGTTTACCGACAAGTGTTTCACTTCACAATTCTGTGAAGTCGGTACACTTCACAATCACCTCAAGCATGCCTGTTCAGAAATATGAACAGACTTACTGCACTACATAAGCTGCTGTTACTACTCAAGTTAATTTCATTGCTTTTGAACCTTTTGATTTTCAGTCATCAAAGCACCGCAGCGCTCAACATCTAATCTACTACAGTTGTCCTGATAGACAAGTATTGGGCGTGTATCACATAGGCACAAATGCCTGAGCACTGGTTCCTCCATTCCTTGCTGGACCATTTACTGAATGTCACTCCACTGGTCCTTCCCTGCTACCCAATTTTCTCTATTTTCTAGTGCCACTATAAAACGAAAACTTAAATTTGCCAAACTGAAAATAGAATCAGGCAAAGTGAGAGACAGGTATACCAGCAAAATTTGCCAAACAGAAACAGGTGGAGGCGCTGCTGTGGTGAGATACAATGCCAGCCAGTTGCTAATCTGTGAGGTATTAGTCTATGAAGTTCTCACTTAATCCCCGTTGCATTATCAGCCTTTGCTGCTGCCTCCAGCTGTTGTGTGTCAGTGGCCTACTGACTCCTTTAGTTTCAGCAGTAAAAAATATAGATCAAAACCACTTGTGAGAAAGCAGGCTAGAGCTCCACGCTGTTATGTTTAACTACAGAGAATTAGAGAACAGTTAAGAGTGCCACAGCACAAATCAAGTCAGAGCACACTGGCACTAAAATTGTTAATTAAACAGGAAAGAGGTGCAGGAGAGTGTCTCCACTTCAGTTTACCTTAGAGAAGTCAGAAGTGCTGTTTGGGGTTGTATCAGGAATCTTCAGATGGAGGCTCTGCAGGATGTACGTTGTCTGCATCTGTAATGCGAAAAGGAGATTAAAGTCTCAGCGTGAAGTCGTTCTCCACTTTGTGATCACCAGGGTGTCTGGTGCACACCATTCTTCTCCAGTTTTGACACAAACAATGTTTTACCTGATAATGTGTGCACATTATCTCTTGTGTTCTCACTTTGCATTTCTCATCATGCGCAATACTGTGTTAATGTTTGGATCTAACTTTATATCGGCTGATCTTACCTGAAAGTATACAGTCCAGTACGGAATAAGAGCAAAGAAAACCGGAAGGACCTTCACCAGTGCTTTGACTTCCTCTACTTTCTCTTCAGGAAATTTCCCTCCGTAAGTCACTTTGGCACTGTCCAGTAGTGCCGGTTTGCTGTTTCACAGGAAAAATTTAATAAACATAAACCTGATTGAAATAGTTTAAAAATACAGTGTAATTAATGGCATAAAGCAAAAATAAATCCAGAATAAACTAGAATTGGTCTGTGCTCTTTAAGTGGGAAATTAACCAGCCTTTTATGTGAATCTCTCGGCCTTTAACAACAGCACTTCTAGAGATATGAAAGAAACTTTTTTTCTAAAGCCTATAATCCCCATCTCTGGAGAAAATGTCTTAATAAGAAATTCTTGAAAGGCAGCAGGACTGCCCAACTTAAAATATTCAATGTCAAGTTTATGAGCTAATAGTGCTACTTTGGTTCAAAGTCAAGTATCCGCACTTCAGAATAACTTAACCACATGGAACGAAGATGAATGCCTGAACCAATGGGGGAAAAAAAAGAATTATACAGGTGGATCAAAGGAGGTTTTAACATAAAGCTCTACCAATAAAATAGAGCCATTTTATTCCACTGGTTCACAGTCACCATCCAACTAACGTCACTACACTACTTTAGGAAGCTGTCCCACTGAGACTGATCTGGGTGTGCTTTGTTTGTATATGTATTTAATTACTGTATGAAATGTCACTCTTACCGGAGCAGGTTTGGCTCCACTGGTTTCTGTGAACAGCAGGCAAAAGCCAGGATCTTGAACATGTCAGTAAAGGCACTTCCATCTGCGGGCTTGTTGATGAAAACCATACGCCCCAGGAGAAAGACCAGGAAAGAGATCCCAAGGCACACAGTAGGAAGGATGTAGCCAACCTCAAAGCTAACGTTTTGCTGGATGTAGGCCACACCTCCCAGTGACAGAATGGCACCCAAGTTAATAGACCAGTAGAACCAGTTGAAAAATCTGCGAGTGGCCTCTGGTCCTCTGTCTTTGACCTGCGAGCACACAAAGCACAGGGTGACGTTTTTTCTTTTCTTTAATCCAAACAAAAAGAGCGTGTAAGAAGAGTAAGTGTACTCTGAACTTTGCAACAGTGGTTTGTCATGAGTTTGTAAGTTAACTACCAGCATCTGATTGTTATAAAAAAATAAGTGAAGTCACAAGTCGTCTGATATAAAAGATTAGGTTTCAAAGCCAAGAAACAGGGTTTAAATTGATTTAAACTATGGCTGCATGACTCAAAGCTATAACATATAGTACAAAGTACAGTTTGTAAAAACCTAAAATGATCAAAACACAACCGTGAACTGTCACTAACAAAGAGAAACAGTGATCACAAGCTGAATACCAATTTGCATGAGTCAACACGTTTGCCACATTTATGGTAAAATATACATAGCAATACTGTGCAAACTTTATAATAACTTTATCATTTTATCATCTCAGCTGAGTGAAATGAGCAGAACAATAGAAGCAACGTTTTCTTTATTCTTTATCTGCTTATTGTCGTTTTTAGCATTCTTTAAAAGGTTACAATTAAAGGTTATAATATTGGCTTAGTAACGCTTCAATAGCTGTCTATGCCAACACATAATATTATCATCCGATCCATCCCACATACAGTTATTCTTTTGAGTGAAAAGATTTTCTCAATTCCTGATGGATATGTCGCTTATATACAAGCACAAAAGATGCTGGTACAGCTAAAACATGCTGAACATAAGGTCAATATATTCAGCATAAATTTTTCTGGGGTTCATCAGTGCATTTGTGCAGAGTCAGTTATGAAAGTAATTCCCTCATGGCATAGCTGGAAAAATAAATTCTTGTCAGTTGTCTGAAATTACTGGGATTTCTGCAATGATTAATCATAAAATGTTGTCCAGGCTTCATATAGGTCACAATTATAGTAAACACAACTTAACTAAACTCGCAACTCTGTGTGAACCTCAGTGGTATCCAATTAAGAAAATGATGCTGGGTGGTTGTTGGGGTGCCCCCCATATAAAAAAGGCATAAAAGTCTGACTTTTGATTGTTAACATAAACGATGAACACCTCCCTCTCGATTGTAAAAGCATTTAGAGATATATGAAGCTACAAAAGGCTATAAAAGCTTTTTTCTAAAGACCTGAAGCAAGACTATAGTTACAAAAACATTTAAGTTACCTGAAATAAAAACTAAACTTAACGCAAAAAGTAGGAAACTACAAGAGGAACTATGTTTTAGTCTTTGTCAGAGCAACACACATTAGAATGTTTTGGTGTAGTGTGAATACATGACACAGAAATTGTGTTTTTATAGTGATACTTCTTCTAAATTTCTTGAATATTTCCCTGACAAATACCCCTACATAATGAAAATTCAACTAAATATGAATAAACTCTCAACACAAAATAAAACTAATGAAATATTTACAATTAAAATAAATCTGTCTCCGAGTGGTAACACCTGTAGATATTTCCACAACTGGATAACAGGGTTCAAGGGAAAACACACTACTAGCAAAACAACCAGACCCGGCCATTAGTTGGAAAGCTTAGAAGATCTACAAATTTTTAATGACATTTCTAGATCAGTGATGCATGAAGAGATTTATCAAAAGGTGGACAACACCATCATCCCAACTTTAAAGTCTGGTTGAACCAACATCATTGTTTGGATAGCTTGTTATCACTGAATTAAAGAGCAGCTGTCTGTGTTTTAAAGGAAAGGTTGGGTGAACTAGCAAACAAACATTAAATCGTCTTATGAGCAGCTACCGGAAACAGCCCCCATGTGAAAGCTGTAGCTGCTAAAGGAGGTTCAACAACGAGTTGCTACAAACAATAAAATAATATAAATCCAACTTTTTGTGCTATATGTTCAGTCAGATTGTGTTTCTTTACAATTGTCACTGAAGATCAGACCAAGTATCATGACTGACAAAACTGCAAGTCCAGGTTTGGTAATTCCAAAGAGGTCACAAACCTTTTTTTTCATGCAAATGCACTGTATTTAAAAGGGGAAATCACAACAATCAGTATGATAATTTTTTTACGCTGTGAGAGGGTGTCGTTATTAGGAATGAGGCCAATTTTAACAGGGACTCTTCTGTTTTTCTTAAATATTCAAATCTCCCACGCACCAAGGACTTTCAGTTGGAGGATCACTAATGGGAAAATTTTGTCTGTATGAGGTAAAACTTTCAGTTTCAGTACGCAGGAAAAAGTAACCTCATGGTGCATTGCGTTTGCTTTAAGGTTAGTGGACTTTTACCAAAAAAAAAAAAAAGCAGTGTCTTTTGTGTGTTGTGTATTTGAACATAACATTGCACTAATCATATTCAGTCTGCCAGCTCCCCTTGAAACATTTTATCCTTTCCTGATTAGATAACTCTGAGAAACAATGACCCCATTGATGAACTTTCCCACTTCCATGATTGCATGTTGTGGAGGGCCCTCTAGATAATTTTGATACTAAACTGACAGATGTGTGTTTCACTTCTTATTACCAACTAAGAACAATTGAAGAAGTGTTTATAAATGTCTCCGTTTGTGCATGTGTTCCAGAGAGATGTGTTGTCTATTCTACAAGATGCTTCAAAATGTTTAGTTTTTAATGGTGACAGCCATGAGTAGCCATGATAATCAAGAGCATGTCTCAGAGAAATGTCATGGCGCAGCTAAAGTCCCATCACATGTCTGACTTCATTGATGTCCCCACTACATATTTTATACAAGCCAATTCCAGAAAGCTAATGGTTCAGGTTATAGCCTTCTGGTAACAGGAAATTCCAGGTATTAACTAATTAATACAAACTGTAATAACTCGTAGTAGTGCTGTTTATACTCTACCTGATCTGCCCCAAATGGAGTGATGTTAGACTTCACAGTACCCACACCTAAGGCAATTAAGAAAAGTCCACCATAGACTGCTGGGCCACAATATGGGGCACGAATGGGGCAGGTAACGTTTTTTGGAGTGGTAACGTTTGTGTTCAGACACTCAGCAGGCTGCACAGGAAATGCCATTTCTTCCCCGCACAGGTGTATCCTGGTGCCCTCGTTTGAAATAAAAGGGAAAAACAGCATGCCAAAAATGTACAGAACCAAACTTGCAGCAATGGTCAAGAATTTTCCGAGGTATGCATCGGCCAACCAGCCTCCAAATGGTGAAATCAGGTAAGTTACTCCCATGAACATGAGTGGTGCCTGGCTCGCCTGAGTGCCCTCCCAATAAAAAGGACTACCATTCAGAAAAAGAACCAGGTTTGACGTTATGCCATAGAAAGCAATCCTCTCTAGTGACTCGGCCAGCAGGATGGCCGCACATGCCAGTCTTCTTCCCTCGAAGACTGACGGTGGTGAAGGTCTGCTCTCAGTGTCTGAGTCCAAAAGAGGGGTGCTCTCATTGGCGTCCCTGTTGTTAGCCATTCTCGCCCAACTTAGTGGAATGGAGTTTCTTCCTTATTTTTAAGAGTTCAAACCTGAAGATAAAACACAAATATAAACCAAACGGTGACACCGCAGCACAAACACAAAAAACTGTACCGGATTCACAACATCTAAATTGTCAAAGAGCCCATTTTCTTGTCATATAGGTTTTTAGCTTAGTACAAACCTGAAGTAAGCTAGCTCAAACACCACATCAGCTTGTTAAAGTTTCTCATTACCTTACCTTTAATGACAGAAACACGTCCCAGAGGTCTTCGGTTGTCTCCATCAATCTAGATCATACTAACCGCTCAAATGTTTCGTTTGTACTGTCTAAAAGCTGAACTTTATGAAAAGAGAACTGGGTGTCAACAGAAAAACAATGTCACAGTTCTGTCGCGTGACACATAGCTCAGTCAAAAGCTGTCACTCTTGCGTTGCTGTGGAGACGATCTGAAAATGAAACTTACGCGACGGGTACTGCAAATCGAGGCGCGCAACACCATCCATGTGATATAGGGATTTGTTCCGCTTACGCAGAGCTAAGCAAGGGGAGAAGGAAGTGGCACTGCAGTGCAATTTAATCTTTTTTTTTTGGCTACGGCTGATTCTGTTATTATATAACATGAACCAACAGGGTTTGGGGTTTGGGGATGGGCATAACAAAAAAAAGGAAGAAGAAAATGAAGTGAAATTGGCTGGCAGCACTTCGCCGCTTACAGTCATGTTTCCAGGGGGCCGTATAGAAGACGGACTTGTAAACATTACAAGCATGGTGCACTACATTAAACGGTCTGTTTGCAACCCTAACATGAACCAGCCTTGCCCTTAGGTGCTGCTACGTGTTAAGTTACGGACAAGGAAATGTAATTGGAGCTCGGCTAAGCGAGCTCATTGAAACGCAGATGTCCCGATCGGTGCCGTCAGCTTTTCGCGAATATTTCGCGTTAAGTAGCTAATTAGCACGTCAGCCCTGCTTTCATAGGAGATATGAAATTACTTTTCCTTGCCTGTCTCAACCCCAAAACTGGGAACCATACTACAGCTGAGAGAATAAGGTAACAAACATAGTTGCTAAGTGTAGCTGGTTCTTATAGCTGGTATGATTCATTAATTAGCGCGTGACACTATGACGCAATAACGGAGTATTTAACTTCATCAGGGCAAGTGTTGTTGGTAAAATCACTTCACTGTGAAATAAGTGTAACAAGTTGGCTCCAAATACAAACCTTATCGTGTAATGAGACACCTTAAGATGAGTAGCAGTAAACACGGGTGTTGCCGGTGACCTTGGCTTCTGTTCTTAACAGGAACTGAGCTTAATTTAATGTGATTGGTAACACTTGTCCGTCTACAGTTTCATGTTAAAATAGCTAAAATAGCGGAAGACGTTTCCTGGCTTTAACCATTATGAATGTGCTCAACCGCTCAGTCTTCCTTCCTGCCTTCCATAAGCAAATGTTAATTTTATGTTTTAGGTCCTACATTGAGTCAGCAGGACACACTTGCGAGCTCAGAGACGCACGAGAGTTTCAGTCTCCTGCTGATGTGGTAAATCTGGTCTCTGAACATCCCAAGTTTGAAGCTGCACTGGCTATTCATCTTTTCAAAGCGGGCAGACTTCTCATGGGTAAACTGACTTGCTGTTATATCATCTACTTATCAGCTGTATACTTTAAATCCGTTTTCTTTTTTGCTGTCACATAATGGGTCTTCAAATGTACAGCTTTCAGTCCCACATTGCCTTTTTGTTTTATGTCTGTTCTTTACAATAGATATTGAAATACCCTTTGGCGTAATCTTTGGCGGCACAGACATAAATGAAGATGTGAAAGTGGAGCAGAAGCGTGTGGTTATGGAACAGGTGCTACTGAAAGCCAGGTGATGTTGTACTGTTACAAATTCCTATTTTAAAACTTCCGGATGGCTCCAAACTTAGTACATGAACTTTAGTCCTTCATATCATACATATTCCATACCATTTATAAAATGATTTTGGAAAAGTTTCATTTAAAATAACGGAAAAGTCACAATTTGCAAAAGAGTCTACATTATAAATAATGTGATATCAGCATCATCTGTTGGCTTTGTTAATTAGACTAGGAGGCTGCATCTACAGCACATTTGTTAGCGTCTTACGATAGGACAAGGAGCACAGATGCATTAGAGGTGGGAATGGAAAATCAGTTCTAGCTAAGAAATTCAAATTGTCCAATTTAGCAGAAGCTTATCAGTTCTTGCGTTTATTACATTTGTGCATTGCAAAGCACTGAGGTCAAACTCAATGCAGGGAAGCTTTTCCACAACCAAGTCGGATGCAGGCCTTTCTTTCTGCTCTGTTTCTACAGTGCGTTACGTCACTGAGAAGATTTTTAAAAGTGCATTGCAATCAATAAAATCTCATCAATATTCATTCCTACACATGCCGTTAATCATGTATGCATTATATTTTTGGAGTGTCATTTCAAGAGGACTGCTCATTACAGGAAATACCCTGTAACATGTCTCCCATGAGAAGGACCTGCTGATTATATCAAATTTGACAGTTATCATTAATCATGACTTTATCCATATTTAATATCTAGTATGTTAGTAATGTGTCATATCATATTTTTGCCAACTTCCTTTTTATAAAGGTTTGATTCAGATGTCTCCAACCTGAAGTGCGAGCAGGAAGTAAATGTCACCACTTTCATATCTTTTATTAAAATTATTCACATGAAATGAGAAAGCTTCTAATCCACTAATCATGTGATTTTTATGTATTTTATTCAGTCTTGGATATAACAACAAATCACAAGTAACACTGCTGTCTGAATATAAGCTTAAAATATTTTTTTCCTTCAATACATAAATTCCAGGTTTTCACTGGGGGTAAAAAAAAAAAAACAACACAAAAACTCTGGCTCTGTACAAGATCTTCTGGCCTCTGGGGCATGAAGAATCATAGACTGTATTTAAAGGATGGACATAGCTTCAAGTCAGAATTCTTTCTAATGATCAGGAGGGGACGAGACAGCTGTTTGCATGGATTAGCGGTGTGTAGATCGATACTTAAACATTGATTCCACCAATAACAGATATTTATATTCTGGAATTGATTTTCATTCTTTTTTTTTTTGCAATTTGGAGTGAATTTGTAGATTATGATTCACAAGAACAAAATGAAAGTAATGATATTATTGGGATCGCCTAAATCGTCACCTGCGTGTAGCACTTTGCTAAATTTTGGAAAGTGACTTACATCTAGGCTTAGGCTTTGCGTTGATGTATAAGTGGTGGGAATTCTCCGCATCCTTAAAACTATGAAATCCCATTTATTAGAATTGTAGAGCTTTTAAAATGATTATATTGGGTAGGTGTCATTAAATATACAGCCTACTTGCAGTAAAACAGACATTGTAGGCTTTAAAAAATAACAAATTCAACTTAAAATATTTCATATGTAAGATAGATAATAACATGTATTAATAAAATGTTCCTCAGCTTTATTATTATTATTATTATTGTTAATCATTCATATTAATTTTTGATTGTTAATTGAATATTGTAAACTGTAGGTGTTGAGTTTTCAGGGGTTTTTTTTTTGTTTGTTCTTCATAATTAAACAATAAGAACAAGTAGTCTGATGTCTTGTATTCATTATAAAGGTATAATTGGAAATACACTACTTTTTGTTTTGATTTTCCAAACACATTAAGTTTATTATCCTTATTTAGTACCGGAATTTTATTTGGTATCGAAAAGAAAATCAGTGGCATTGCACATCATTAGCATAGACCCTCGAACCTCTTGATCCAAATCTTTTTATTTGGGTTTTGTTTTTGTTTTTTTAAATAAATCAATGTAAAACAATTTAATAAATACAATTAAAAGTAAAAATAATTAAAAGGTAAACAGTTTGCTGATTATAGACTCAGTTGCTAATTTAAAATCTTACTGGAAACTACATGATGTTGATTTTGCAAATTTTTCCCAATTAAAGTCAAACAAGAGGATAAAGCAGCGTGTGCTCTGCTGACATAGCTACCTTATGGCTGAGAGGTTCCTCCTGAATCGTTGTGCAGCGTCCTTTAGTTTATCAGTCAGGTCCACGCCTCCCTCATCATGTCCAGGTTCAAAATACCAAAATGGCTTCAAAGCACGACCTCGCAAACTACTGAGACTACGTCCATCTTTAATAAACAATCTATGGAAAGAATAAGACTGAAAGAATTCAAGCTAACCACTAGTTTAGCAGGCTAATGGCTAATCTGGCTAATCTAAATTTTATGCTCTAATCCAAGCCGACATCACACTGAAGTGTCTCAGTTTTCTAGCTGATTAAAGTAGATGGCAGTAAATCTAGAAAAAGACCTCTGGAGCAGGGGTGGGCAACTCCAGGCCTCGAGGGCCGGTGTCCTGCAGATTTTAGATGTGTCCTTGATCCAACACAGTTGATTCAAATGGCTAAACCTCCTCAACATGTCTTGCAGTTCTCCAGAGGCCCGGTAATGAACTAATCATTGGATTCAGGTGTGCTGACCCAGAGTGATATCTAAAACCTGCAGGACACCGGCCCTCGAGGCCTGGAGTTGCCCATCCCTGTTCTAGAGGAATGTGCGAGAGCCTGTTTTCCAAAGCTTTAAACATCTCAATCCACCCGCCTCCCACTATTAGTGCCATCTCATCCCAACCTTGATCATAAAGTCCCATCACTGCCCAGGGCTTGTTTGCCCATTTAATAATGCACACTTACAAATGAAAATTAGTATCTTCTTTCAGTTTTTTTGTTTCGTTTTTGTTTCTTTGCTCTACATTCCCTTCATTTTCCAGCTTGTATTCTTTCTCTTTTTGTACTGAAATCCTTTCGCTTCGAGCTACAAGCAGTTTTTCTGCTCTCATACTGCTCTGCCTGCAGATTTCTGTGTTTTAGTGTTGTTAGCACAGCTTTTTCCCCCCTTTTATTGTTGTCAAAATCATTATGACTTGTAAAAGGCTATAATTTACTGCCTATAGTGAAAATTCTTGTTTTGCTGAAATGCCTCGCACAGCAGTGATAATGAAGTGTTTCTTTGTTCCCAATCAGGTTTGCTGTTGCATTTACTGACAAACTGAAAGAAGAGGCAGAGTTATTTTTGGTATGATTATGCACTTATGTTTTTTGATACACTGACTGAAGTAATTCGTGGTTCAGTTGAGTCGAGCACATTTTAGGCTATCTCTCTGAGGACCGCTGATAGTGTTGCATTGGGTTGAACACATGAAATTTAGTGACAAAAGGGAGAAAAGAAGAATTACTATTTTCCCTCATCTCTGCACATCTAACCAGAAGTTGTAAATTCTGGATTGATAGTTGTTACAAAAAATGCCCCCTCCCCCAGTGGGAGGAGGGATGGGCTTTCAGGTGGGGCTGTCCAGCCATTTGACATGCAGTTTAAACTTTGACGCATGATGGTTACACATGCAGATATCACTTTTTTCACACATGCCCTATGTTTGGCCGCAGTTCATGTATTTCAATTCCCCCAGATTCTTACTCTGTCTGCTTAATTGCAGCTTATAATAAGAGAGAAAGTTTTTGTTTACATTTTTACAGCACATCTGCAGACGGCAGGAGAATGACAGCGTCAATAAATACAGCAGAAGGGCTCTGACTATACAAACACAATATCCTGCCCTGTCCCGTAATAGTCTGGCATTAAAACAATATTACAGTGTTTTATTTTCAGATTAGATTCCAGCCATAGGCTGCAGATTGAGGCAAGTGGAGTGCTTTATCTCTGCCATTTAGTGCTGACAGCTGGTAGACAGGACAGGCACTGAGAGGCATCGCCAAGCTTTTTATTGCGACAGAAAACACACATAGCGGATGGATCTGGTGTGATAACATCCAGTCAATTTCTTTCCCGTCCCCTCTGATTTATTTTGCGGCACCCGCATTATCTTAGCGACTGCTTTCCTGAGTCTCTTTTTAAAGTTAGTACTCTGTTTAAATATGCTTAGAACACAAAGAGCTTTAAATGGCTGTCCCTATTGTCGGACATAAAAAAAAAGAGAGAAGCACAGTTGGTGATAATCAAATGTAATTTCTATAAACAAACGCTGCCAATAATTGCTGATTGCGTTCTGTTAGCTGTTTTAACCACTTCTTTTTTATTTTTTTCCTCTGAAGGTGTCCCAAAGCAGCAAAATCTACGTCCAGCCTCAAGGTAAGTTCTGCAGGATGGACATCCTCGCCTGATGCTGTGCATCCTTGACTCACCATTGAAGTGTTGCACTAATCAGCTTTGACATTTTCCCTCCATTATCATACTGTCTGCAGTACAGAGTTGTGTTTGCTCTTGCCATTGGCCACCGTACCATGTAGGACAGCCCAAATCTCTCTTCCATGTTGTTTACCACCGGTATCCTTGTTTGGCAAATAGTGTCCCTTCATAGATTAGACAAGAGCCCCCGGGCCAGCTGCATGGCTGAGCCCAAACCAGTGAAAGCTTAATTTTCAGGCTTGTCCCCAGAGAGTGATCATGCTGAAGTGCTTTTTACACAGAACACAAAAATTGTATTTTGGATCACTGATAATTTGGAGCACTTTGCACTATTTTTTATGAAGTTCACTATGGCTGTCTCTGTGTTTATATTACAGGCATCCAGACAGACGTTACTGAGAAATTCTGCTGGACTGAATTCCTGAGGAGCTCAGGTACTATTAGTGCTTCAGGTTGTCATCATTCCAGGTACACTTTGCAAAATGTGTAATTGACAGTGGAAGATTTCTTTTTAGACGGTCTTTTTTATATATATTTTGTTTGATGATGGTGGAAAATCAGTTATTTATCCAAAGTGATAAAAAATATTATTATTTCTTGTAATGGAAGGCCTTAAAGAAAATATTGAAATTATGTTCACAGTAGTGTGCAGAAGTCTTGAGCTACCCCTCATTTCTTTAGGGAAATGTGAAGTAGGTGTAGCAATTTATTGAAACGTGTGCATATATGGAAATATTATAATATACAGTAAAGTATAAAGCAAGCAGAGTTCATACAATTCTTATAAGCTTGAAAGTCAACGTTTGGTGTCACTACCTTAATTCTTCAAGTCTGAACTCTCTCAAGCTATCTTGGAAATTCTTTAAGTATCCTTTGGCTTCTTGAAGGACATTCAAAGCTTTTCTTTTGATGTTTCTGCTTTTTCTTTTGTTTGTTACAAATATGATCCCAAGCTGCTTCAATAATGTTGGGGTCGAAGCTCTGGGGAGCTTAATCCAGTGAGTTTTCCTTATCCAGGTATGCTTTTAATGCATTGGCAGTGCTTTCCAGATGGTGTCGTGTGGCATGACTGATCAAAATCTGTGTTTATAATTCCATCGATTTTAAGGAGATCCCCAACACCTCTGGGTGAAATGCAGCCGCAAACCATGACAGAGCCTCCACTGTGTTTTACAGATGGCTGTAGACATGCACTGTTGTACGCTGCCTCTCTCCTACCTCCTCTAAATGTATTGACAATAATTAATCAAAAATGTCATATTTGGGTTTATCATTCCAATAGACCCTTTGCCATTGATTTTCAGTTGCGTTCTTGTGTAATTTTCTCCTTGTTTCCATTCCTTATAAATGGCTTCTTGTCAGCCAGCCTTCAACTGACACCATTTCTGATGAGGCTTCAATGAACAGTAAATTACCAGATGCATCTCTGGTAGGTATGACCTCTCTCAGGTCATACCTCTGGTCTTTACTGGATTTTTTAAAAATGTCTTTTTGAAAGCTAAACATCTGCTGAAGATTGTTTTTTAGTTCTGCCACTTGTTCTTTTGTGTTCCACTTGTCCAGTTTCCTCAAATTGTTTAAGGACACACTGCAAACCATACTGAGATATGCCGAGTTGTCAGCTAACAGCACTTTGCAAATCACATTGTTGGTGCAAAAATAGTATTTTATGCCTGTCAAACTGTGTTATCTTTGACATGTAGATTCAACTAAAGATAAGTTAGCAAATTATATGTTTTTGCGTCAGTTTGCTGTAAACAGAAAGGTTAAAGATTCAATTTCAAATTTGTCTAAGCTAAGTTATCTGTTATGTGCCGAAACAACACTGTTTTATCCCTTGAGTTGGGGACCTTTTTTATGCTTGAGTGATTCATAAGTTGGGGTTATGTGGCTTAACAACTTAACAACAACTTCAGAAAGCCTGGAGAGCTATTGCTGAAAAGCACTTTAAAAAATTACAAATCTGGCTTCTTGGAAGCAAAATATAAAGGACTGAGGGATAACGAATAGTTATGTCTATAACTTCTGTTCCCTGAAGGAGAGGAACAAGGTACAACACATAAGTATGGGATATCACGCCCTCGCGTGTCGTGGCTGAAGAAACCTTTATTCACGGCTTTAAGGCAGATTACGTATGATGACACGCGCACGGCCCCGCCTGCACATATAGCCGCTGTCATCACAGTCATCCCTCAGTTCGATAGCCGCTCTTCACCGAGCCAAACTGCTCAGTGGGGCCACCTTGTGTTGTACCTCGTTCCTCTCCTTCAGTGAACAGAAGTTATAGACATAACTATTCGTTCCCTTTCAGTCGATTCACTCGGTACAACACATAAGTATGGGCAGTGTTGGGGAGTAACGGAATACATGTACCGCCGTTACGTATTTAAAATACAAAATATGAGTAACTGTATTCCGTTACAGTTACCGTTTAAAAAGGTGGTATTCAGAATACAGTTACTTTGTTGAAATAAATGGATTACACTGCGGTACTTTCCTGTTTCATTTTGTCGCGGGTCAGGACTGTTTGGGTTTTGTTTGACAGCTACATTCTGTTGTTCCAGGCGGCAGCGTTACGGTTGCCATGGTTACAGGGCGACGCTCTCTCTCTCTGCGACTGTGTGTTTCCTGGGTGAGAGAGCGCCTGTTGTTGTTGTTGTGCTAAGCTAACAGGCGGAATGCTACAAGCATAGCTCTAAAGAATGGAGCATCATGGGCAGTGTAGTCCGTGTTGCAGGGAGAATGGACTGCCATACACGTTATGGGTCTGTGAGCACGAGGAGGGAGAAAAAGGAAAAGTATGAGCTGTCATGGAGCAGAAACGGGAGCTGGAAGCATGTAAATATAATAATAACCACTTCAGCCAAGAAGAGTGCCTGACGAGCCCAGTTGTAAGTAAGCTATTAAGACTCGACTGTACGCTGTGTTCGTATTTTCCTCCGAAAACAATAAGTTCTGTTGGAGCAGCCTTTCAACGCCTCTCTCTGTCTCTCGCAAGAAAAGTTGACCCACACAACAAAGTAAAGCTAGTTTTCGGCTACAAGCCGACACGGACCCCGCCGTATTAGTCAGAGGTCCCTTTACTACAGTTCGGAGTCGCGGACCTTCAGTAATAGTAATAAATCACACAGCAATAGTACATTCACGTTGTTGTAAAAAGCATGATAATATATTAAGTAATCCAAAGTATTCAGAATACGTTACTGTCATTGAGTAACGTAACGGAATACGTTACTGAATACATTTTGGGGCATGTATTCTGTATTCTGTAATGGAATACATTTTAAAAGTAACCTTCCCAACACTGAGTATGTGACATACACTCAACAAAAATATAAACGCAACACCTTTGTTACTGCTCCCATTCCCCATGGGATGGACGTAGAGACCTAAAATTCATTCCAGATACACAATATAACCATCCCTCCCAAACAGTGGTCACAAATCAGTCCAAATGTGTGGTAGTGGGCACATCTGCCATATTGAGATAATCCATCCCACCTCACAGGTGTGCCACATCAGGATGCTGATCTGACATCATGAGTAGTGCACAGGTGTACCTCAGACTGCCCACAACAAAAGGCCACCCTGGAATGTGCAGTTTTGTCTCACAGCAAAATGCCACAGATGCCACAAGCAATGAGGGAGCGTGCAATTGGCATGCTGACAGCAGGAATGTCAACCAGATCTGTCGCCCATGCATTGAATGTTCATTTCTCAACCATAAGCCGTCTCCACAGGCGTTTCAGAGAATATGGCAGCACATCCAACCGGCCTCACAACCGCAGACCTCGTGTAACCACACCAGCCCAGGACCTCCACATCCAGCAGGTTCACCTCCAAGATCGTCTGAGACCAGCCACCCAGACAGCTGCTGGAACAATTGGTTTGCACAACCAAACAATTTCTGCACAAACTGTCAGAAACCGTCTCAGGGACGCTCAACTGCATGCCCGTCTTGACCTGACTCCAGCTCGTCGCCGTAACAGACTTGTGTGGGCAAATGCTCACATTCGATGACGTCTGGCACGTTGGAGAGGTGTGCGCTTCACGGATGAATCATGGTTCACATTGTTCAGGGCAGATGGCAGCTGAGAATGTCCCAGTTCTTGCATGGCCAGCATACTCACCGGACATGTCACCCATTGAGCATGTTCGGGATGTGCTTGACCGGCGTATACGACAGCGTGTACCAGTTCCCACGAATATCCAACAACCTCGCACAGCCATTGAAGTGGAGTGGACCAACATTCCACAGGCCACAATTGACAATCTGATAGACTCCATGCGACGATGTGTTGCACTGCATGAGGCAAATGGTGGTCACACCAGATACTGACCGGTTCTGGGTCCCCAGACCCCCAATAGCGCAAAAAACTGCACATTCCAGGGTGGCCTTTTGTTGTGGGCAGTCTGAGGTACACCTGTGCACTACTCATGATGTCAGATCAGCATCCTGATGTGGCACACCTGTGAGGTGGGATGGATTATCTCAATATGGCAGATGTGCCCACTACCACACATTTGGACTGATTTGTGACCACTGTTTGGGAGGGATGGTTATATTGTGTATCTGGAATGAATTTTAGGTCTCTACGTCCATCCCATGGGGAATGGGAGCAGTAACAAAGGTGTTGCGTTTATATTTTTGTTGAGTGTATATACACGCCCTGCAGAGCAGCCACCGAACCGGAATCGGACCACCACGTCCTTAGTGAGTGGTAGACCCAGCAGAAAGGACAGCATGAGCCACTGAAGGGGCTGTAACGTCCAACCGATAAAACAGCACAAAAGTGTGCGGTGATGCCCAACTAGCTGCCGCACAAATATCAGCTACAGGTAGGGCTGCTCGATTATGGCAAAAATTATAATCATGATTATTTTCACTGAAATTGAGATCTCGATTATTTGACGATATTTATTTAACCCTTTAAGACCTACTATAGAACCACCCATATGGAAAAGAAATAGTAAAAACTTATATGTGATTACTCATGAAAGTGGCCACTTTCTCATTACTTTCATACATTGTTTTAGTAAGTATCCAAAACATACAAGTTTCATTATATAATTTTTCAAGGGATCTTATATCTGTTTTCACTCTTATATGCTTTTCATACAAGTTTCACACAAGACAGATACAAACTTTATAAGATTTATATATAACTTTTCCATATGGGCAAGTCCGCCAGAGCTTATATAATTTTTTTACATGTTGTAGTGCCAGTTGTGGGAGCATTTCAAGTTGCTATACATCAATACAACTGTTATAGCCCATATTTTAATAATATGTATGCATTAAGTCCATAGTAACTACATTAATTGCAAAAAAGTGCAATAAATTGCAAAAAAATAGACAATCGTTTTTGTTTTTTTTACATATATTTCCACTTGGAGAAATTTAAGAGGTTTATCCCTCAAAACTTTAAATACAAAAAAGTTGCAAAAAATAGTTTACAACAACAGGAAATTTATTTTGAGTGTCTTCATAGTTTTATTTTGGAGATACAGCAATTTTTATATACTGCAGGAAAAACAAAGAAACAATCCTATGATGTAAATTTGCAAAGAAAACAGCATGTGCATCAAAATAAACTATTTCCAGCTGTGCAATTCGAGTTCTAAGCATCCCAGAAACTATTCAAAGAAGTCAAACATGACTTATAAAAACACCAGTATAGGCTTATAAGGCCTACAAGTAAAAAACTACATTTTTCGCGAAAATGATGTCATTTCCTGTTTCGGGCAGGAAATGGCGGACATGCGATAGTTCGCGCTGACGTCTGTTTCAATGTGGGAAGTGTTACGAACAGCTGATCGGATCGGCAAAGCGTGTTTCTGGAATATTATGTTTTTGTTCCTGCAAGCGCTTTTTATGCAATTTTTGCAAAGCTTTATGTGGAAGGAAACCGTGACCGAGGACAAGCTGATGGCATAAGATGTAAGTTTTATATGCAAAAATTATTGCGCTAGCTTACATGGTTCCGGTTCTACAGGGATTTAAAAATAGTTACACAAAACGGAGCGTGCCGCTCTGACCGGCTTTAAAGGGTTAACAATAACAATGTATTGAATAATGACTTTAAAAAATAATATAAAATAGTGTGCAAATACTGATAACAGTGCAAATGTTTGCAATGTAAAAAATAAATGAAAAATGTAAACATCTATGTTTAGTGAACTTTGCAGTGTTGCTCCGTGGTGCAGGTACGACACTGTAGCAAAGTTTACACACTATGTCTACTTGATCCACGTCTGACTCCGCGAACCCATAAGGTTTCCACACCACTTAAATTTTTTTTTACCTCTCTTTTCAACCAACGGCAGTCACGCTCCTCTCCAAATAACTTCTGCTTAGCTTTCCGAGCTTCCCTCGGGTCCTCTTAATTGTTGTGACGCGTGTTCGAAATGCAGAGAGGTGCGCTCGATTTGCATGAGGGAGGTGCTAATAATCGGCACATTCATTTTTAATGATCGTTGAAAGCCCAGATCGTAATCGTGATTAAAATTTGATTAATTGAGCAGCCCTAGCTACAGGCACCCCTTTAAAAAGAGCCCATGAGGTTGCCATCCCCCTGGTGGAATGAGCTCTCACCCGGTGGGGCAAAGCAAGACCTCTGGTGCCGTATGCCAGTGAGATAGCTTCTATGATCCAGTGGGACAGCCTCTGTATGGACAGAGCTCTACCTCTATTTGGATTAGCGAAGCAGACAAACAGCTGGTCACATAAACGCACATTCTGAGTGCGCTCAATGTAGGTGCGTAGCACACGCACTGGACAAAGAGAATGCATCCTCCTCTGCTGCTCAGATGCAAAAGGAGGGGAGCAAAAGCTCAGCAACTCAAACTCCATTGAGCTACAAGATGCAGTCATGATCTTGGGAAAATAGGCAGCATTTGGACGCAATACAACCTTGTGGCCATCAGGAGAGAACTGTGTGCAGGAGGGATGCACAGACAGCGCATGAATTTCACCCACTCGCTTTGCCGAAGCCAAAGCGAGAAGTAATGCAGTCTTATATGAAAGAAATTTCATATCCACAGACTCAATGGGTTCAAACGGGGGGCTACAAAGGGCCTCCAGCACCAAAGACAAGTCCTAAGCAGGGACACTGGACTTAAGCACGGGCCTCAGCCGGCGAACTCCTTTCAGAAAACGTATGGCGAGGGGATGTGCACCTAGTGTCACCCCGTCAAAGCCAATATGACAAGCAGATATAGCTGCTAAATAAACCTTAATTGTCAAAAATGAAAGGCCCTTATCCAGCAGCTCCTGCAGTAATGTCAAAACCATCCACAGTAGAGCACTGAATCAGAATCAGAATACTTTATTGATCCCTGGGAGAGTGTGGCGGTCCTGGCACCATTGCTTGAAGGCTCACCATTTGTAAGCGTACAAGCCTCTAGTAGATGAGGCCCTAGCACTCTGAATTGTCGCTATCACACTAGGTGGCAAACCCTTAGAAATCAAGTTTAACCTCTCAGCAGGTAAGCATGAAGGCACCACAGATCTGGGCGCGGATGAAACACTTCTCCTCACGCCTGAGAGAGGAGATCCCTGCGGAGAGGAAGCTGCCAAGGACTCGCTGCTAGCAGGCTGATTATCTCTGCATACCACGACCTTGTGGGCCACCAAGGGGCCACTAGAATCAGAGAGAGGGAATGCCGACGCACTCTCTCTACAACTGGAGATATCATTTACTCTGGGGGAAATGCATACAGGAGCACGTCTGGCCATTGGTGCGCTAGCGCATTCAAGCCCAAGGGTGCATTGTGGTCGATTATGGAGAAGAACAGGGGGCAGTGAGTATTTACCCTGGAAGCAAAAAGATCTATTTGTGCCTTGGCAAATAGATCCCAAATCTGAGCCACTATTAAAGGGTGTAACCTCCATTCTCTCACCAGAGGACCCCCCTGGAGAGAAGGTCCGGCCCCAGGTTCAGGTGGCCCAGAACATGGGTGGCTCTTAGAGACAGAAAATGAACACTGCACCATAACAGCAGAAAGCGAGACAACTTCAACAGGGGGAGAAAACGTGTTCCTCCCTGCCCCTTTATGTAAGACACCACTGTTGAATTGTCCGTCCTGACTAAGACATGCTGGCCCTCCAGGACTGGACGGAAATGTTTTAGAGCTAAGAACACTGCTAACAGCTCTAAGTGGTTGATATGCAGCTGGCGCTGGGCTGCGAACCAGATCCCTCTCACTGATGCACCCTCGCAAAGCGCTCCCCACCTTCTTAGGGAAGCATCTGTGGACACCACCTTGCGAAACAACACCCTCCCAATCCGAGAGCCCTGATGCAGCAGCCTGGGCTCCCTCCAAGGACGGTGAGCTAGCATGCAAGACGCAGTTACCGGCAGCCTCCTCCGGAGGTGACGGGATGCACACAAACAGTGAGAGAGAGTCCAGCGTTGAAACGCTCTCATTTTTAACAGTCCAAGTGGCACTATGGTGATCATAGATGAAATCATGCCCAACAAGCTTAATATCATCTGGAAACGCAGTCTGCATCCCAGCTGAAACTGAGCGAGGCAGTGTAGGCTAAGATGCGGATGCCTCTCTCTCTGAGGGGCGCTAGCGCTGCCTCGGCACATTTTGTAAAGGTGCGAGGAGCGAGCAACAGCCCGAACGGCAGCACTAGGTATTCGTAGGCTACGCCCTCGAATGCAAACCTCAGAAACTGCCTGTGTTTCAGGTGTATAGCCACATGAAAATAAGCATCTGTTAGATCGATTGTTGCAAACCAATCTCCCGGGCTGACTGCATTCAAGAGCTGTCTGAGTGTTAACATCTTGAACCTGTATGTTCGTAGATACGTGTTCAAGACTCGCAGGTCGAGGATGTGATGAAGCCCTCCCTCTTTTTTCGGCACAACAAAATAACGGCTGTACCAACCTTTGTCTGTCTCCGAAGCGGGGACCACTCATATTGCTCTTTTCTGGAATAGCGCCTTTATTTTCTCTCTCAGTATCATGGCCGCCTCGGTGTTGACAGTCGTGTTTACGACTCTTTGGAAACGAGGCGGTTTGACCCAGAACTGCAACTGGTAACCCATGGCAACGGTTCGCAGCACCCACGGAGAGGTGCCAGCGGGCTGTCATCAGGCACCAGCGATCCGAGCTCCGCCAGGCACATTGCCTGGTACGTCTGGAGCATGGTGACGGAGCTCATGGCACGAGCAGTGCCAGCCTGAGCCCGATAAATCTTCTCCAGCTGCGAATCAGAGAATCTGCAGTGCTTGGACGGCAGAGTTGCGGGGCCGCCGACAACATGGTTATGGGACGGGGCCAGATAAGCAGCCAGAGATGGCTCCATAGGGAGTGGGTTAGCTAAGCCAGCCCCCTCGGCGCCGTCCAATTCCATGTACTGTCCATAGCCGGGCACAGTGACGGGGGTAGACAGAGGTTTGTCCCATGATGCTGTTAGCTCGCAGAGAAAGTCTGGGAACGTAGGAAGGCAGTTTTTGGCCATTGCGGGCTCCGGTGGGAGGAAAAAACCCGCGAATCGCGACGGCTTCTGTCGGAGGAGAGGGCCAGCTTCTCAGCAGCACGGCGAAACAGGGAGAAAAGAGAGGTGTCATCGTGGCCGACGGGCGCAGCAGCGGTGGCACATTGGGCCGACAATGAGCTCTCCTGCTCATCCTCCGACAAACCATGGATTTCCAGGCTGTCCAGCACGTCATCGTCTTCCTGGGGATCGCTGGCGGGCTTCAACCAGGCTGAAGCCAGTCAGCGCTCCTGCATGGTTCCGGCTCGTCATCAGCTAACCCGTCAACATATTCCATGTGGTCAGCCCAGCTAATTGCGGGGGACATCGACCGGATGAAGCCGGGGCTCCAGACTCGGAAAGGAGAGGGTCATGCCGTGCGACAGCCAAGCGTCCCAGCACTTTTTCCACAAACGTCACCCGTCTTTCCATGGTCGAGCGCCGGAGCTGGCGGCAAAACGCACAGGCTTCGGGCTCGCGTTGACGATCCCCAGGCAGACAGGGCAGGCATCGTGCTGGTCGCTCTCATGCAAAGAGAAACCGCATCCCTGAGGACGGGGCGAACAGAAGATTTCTGCTTTGCTCGCTTCGGTTTGGAATCCATTCCAAAACGCAAAGCAAAACGCTGCACAGGAAAAACTTGACATTAGCGCTCCGCGGGCAACCTACACACCAACTGCGCGGTGGAGGCTAAAACCAACAAGGGCAGTTAAGCTAAGTTCAAGTCGGCAGACAACGGAGCTAACTAGCAGCAGCTAGCTAGCCCAACTCACCAGAGGTGTTCTCAGCGAGGTGAAGAGCGTAAGAACTGAGGGATGACTGTGATGACAGCGGCTATATGTGCAGGCGGGGCCGTGCGCATGTCATCACACGTCATCTGCCTTAAAGGCGTGAATAAAGGTTTCTTCAGCCAGGACACGCAAGGGCGCGATATCCCATACCTATGTGTTGTACTGAGTGAATCAACTGAAAGGGAACTTGCGACTTTTCCACAGTACTGTGTTTTTCTGCTGTGCTTAACTTTCTATTGTATTATTTATTATTTTTTTGTTGGTGTTTTTATATTGGATACGTATTCACAAAAGTGTTAATATGCCTGCTTCATAAACCAGCTTTAGTGGTGTTGTTTTCACCATCTATACATAAGCATGTAATATTTTGCAAGCATTTGCAACATTGTATACAAGCGATAGCCTGCATTATTTTTTCTCACTCCAGTTGAGCAACTGCACAGACCACGATAGGACCAAAATGACATACATGCACCCAGACCTGAAATAGGAATGCATAAAAGTACTACTGGTGGTTTCTCAGAAGCCAGAGTCTGTCATTGAATATTTTCCTTTCTCTTTCTCTCCACCAGCCTTCCAACTCCCATTTCAATTGCTCAATAACTATGTACTGTTACTCAGAGCCTCATCCAGACTTTAAATTGCACATTGTAACATGATGTCCATCCCAAGTACATTAGTGCTCAGGGAGAACCCCATTGAGTACAGAGAGGAACAGTTGATTAATAGCATTCAAGCCCAGGGCCATTTATCACCACGTTTCCCATCCATACCAAGTAATACACATTTTCCACAGTCGTTTTTCCATTTATTATACTTGAAATGAGAGTCGGCTCGAGTGTGCCTTTTCAGAAGCGATGAAAGCACTGTAATCTGACTCATAGTTGTTTTTAGATATGTAAACAATTTAGCGGTTTCTTCCTCCTTGTTATTTCCTCATGGGGATGTGTTAGTATTTTATTTATTCATTACTTTTTGTTTGTTTGTCTGCGGTGGATGTGGGACGGCTACATTTCAAATGATTAAGAATCATTTTTTAAAATTATAATTTTTTTTTTGACAATTGTCTTAGTCTCATGATTGCTTTGATAAAATAAATCACGCACACTGGGTTTTAACTTGTGTTTGATCAGGACTAGAACATCATAGCAAGGCGGAGAATCTCATTCAGACAAACTGACCCTGTAGTCTTTGCTCTATTAGAAATGTGCCTTTGTGAGGCTAACATTGCTTAAGGAGTCATTAGGCGTTGTTTTTGTAGTTATCACTGGGTGTGCTCGGCTTTTCTGCTGTCTAAAAGACTAGATTTTCCATATCCTGCTTTTGAACAATGATTTTTAAAAGGAAATGATTTTTTTTATCCTTAAACAGAAGTCTGACAGAAGTAACTCCTGCAGCAACCTGTTTTCTCTCCTGCCAGTTTTCATCCTACCGTTGTCCTCACATACACTCCCAGCACTGCAGAGGGCACCATCCCATGTGTTCATTCACTCCTGCCAGATCCTGCTGCATATTGATTTACTTATTCATTCCCTCCATCTTGTCTGACATGAATTAATTCTTATTAAATTGTGAAATCTACAGTAATTTATATATAGGCAAGCTCAACACGAATGGAAGTTTGGGCATGGCCGTATTCTTTGTGGCCACGTACTGCAGTGTAGAAAAAAAACCTTCAACTAGTGGACATAAAAGAGCCAAAGCATCCCTCCTGTCTGATTGAAGATAGACGACTAGTCTGTATGTGCCTCTGTTTTACCCTTTGGATGTCATAGCCTCCAAAGAAACAGGCTTGAGCACTGAATTTCAGAGTCTTTCTCTCGATGAAAGTCACTTTGTGTGTGTGTGTGTGTGTGTGTGTGTGTGTGTGTGTGTGTGTGTGTGTGTGTGTGTGTGTGTGTACATGTCTATGTAGGTTGTTTTGGGCCCATGCTGTGTGCCTGGCGAGATGGGGTTAAGGGATAAATGAAGTCCAGCACTGTAGAGTGATATTTTCAGTAACTAAAGGATGATGGGAAACAAGCAGGGAGTTTGCTGTTTTGCAGATACAGGGCTCTCAAAGTGCACAATTATTAAACAGGTTCCACAGGAAGCGGATCAGAGGATAAACAATAATTAACAGTAGTTAATATAGTCATAGTGATGTTTTTACCTCCTTTCTCTCCTCTTTGTTACTCTGATGGCATATGAATGCATCCGTTTCATGTGTGAATGTGTAACCTGGCACACTGCAGCATCAGTGTAACATTTAGGCATTGCTACAAAAAATGCACAGATGCGTAGTAAAATGGCCACTCTGAGTGCCTGTTGGCACATAATGTACGTGATCTCATTGCTCAGGTGACTTAAAGCCATAAACCCTTAAACAGCAATAAAATGAGGAACAAAATCTTTGAGTGATCAGCCCAGTTTCATGTCATGAGCAGCGTTGGTCAAGTTACTTGAAAAAACTAATCAGTAACTAATTACTGATTACTGATTACTTCCCCAAAAAAGTAATCCAGTTACTTTACTGATTACTTATTTTCAAAAGTAATTAATTACTTAGTTATTTAGTTACTTTTTAAAAAACACAATTTACAACCTGAATAGGTGATAAAGCGATAGATCTTTCAGCCCAATTCTACTTTTTCTACATAATCCATCATACAAAATGTAATCAAATGGAAAAGTCTCTCTTTTTAAAACTTGTTTTATTAGTTTTAATCTTTTAACTTTATGCATCAAGCAAAAATTTAATTATATGCAACATTCTCTGACTGGAAGAAATTTGTTTAATATTTAAACCTATTTTCTGCACATTCCAGCACATAAAATAAATTTTTTTTGTGTGTTTACACTAGAGATGGCACGATACCACTTTTTTATGTCCGATACCGATACCGATATCATAAATTTGGATATCTGCCGATACCGATATGAATCCGATATAATGTTTTTTAATCAACAAAACTGTTTTTTTAAAATATCTTGCTGCATTTTGCAAGTCTGCAAGTTCATACTCAAGTTTAAAACAACAACTACACTAAAGCTATTCTGTTATACCTGTATACAAAAAAAATATTTCATAGTTCAGCAATACTGATCAATCTAATAAACTTAAACCTACACCATCCTCACTATTCTGGTATTTTAAAGAGTACTTAGCGTAAATATTAAGCAACCTAACTAATAGGGTTCCAACTCCCAGCAACAACAAAAATAAATAAATAAAAAATAGGGAACCACCCCTCACACTCCACCTCATGATGCTTAATCGACGTAATCAACCTTAATATGATGAAGTGTGAAAAAAATGCACAGAAATCAATTATTTTTCAAGAAATATTAAATAGATTCAACAGCTTTCTTCAACAAAATTGCAGACAGCATAGATGGTACCTTCCCAAAGTAAAAAGTACTATAGCTTACTAGGGTATATATATTAGACTTAATAGTCACTATATACAGTAATTGACTTCTATTCATTTTACATCAAATTAAAACTTTGGGTGTCAGATAATTATTTATTAAAAGCTCGACATTTTAAATGAGAATAAGAAAGAAAAGTATGTCTTTGTGCCCCCTTTTCCCTGTTCATGCCCTATCGGCCCCCCTGGCTAAACTTTGCTAGATCCGCCCCTGCACAGTTACGTCAGCTACATAGAAAAAGATCCTCGAGTAGAAACTAATATTAAATACATTCTAACAACAGCTGATCAAGCTTAAACGTGCTGCTGTTGTTCAGCCGCTGGTTTCCTCTTTCTGGTGCAAAGTGGGCCAAAAACAAACCAGAGAGACGGACTCCCGACAGAAAAGCCGATCAGCTGATCATTAAGCAGTTTCATGATTGAAGTAGCATCAAGAAGAGGCAGTCGCTTGTTAAGCTTAACGCAGGAATGCTTTACAAACATTCAGAGATGGACTTACACACTTGCTTTACTTCTCTCGGGATAACTTTGTCGGAGATGAAATGCCAGGTTGCTAGCGAAGCTCCACATGCTATCCAGACCACCGACAGGTCCCGCATGCCACAGCCGCTCTATCACGTGATGCATACTGCTCCGACTGCTAACGTTCTGAGGTGAGTTACGGCGTGTTGCAAGTTTTGTGAGGTGCTTTCGTGATATTTAATGGATCGGATTACATTTTTTATTTTTCTCCGATATCCGATCCAGTAATTTAGGTCAGTATCGGACCGATACCGATACGTAATATCGGATCGGTCCATCTCTAGTTTACACTCACTCTTTCAAATAGATGCAAGTAAAACACAGCAGAAAATAAATAAAGTCAAAGACTAGCGGTCCTTTTGCTCTATTTTCACCTGTATAGCAGGAGTAGGGTAGGTGGAGGTTTACCCTGGTGCAGGTGTGCCGCAGCGGTCAGTGGAAGAATCCGCGAGTTTCAATGTGAGTTTCCCATTACGTGGTAGCGCACGCAATGGGCAATAGTAATCCCTTACTTTACTCGTTATTTGAAAAAAGTAATCGGATTACCCATCTCTGGTCATGAGTCATGAAAAAATACCAAAATCAGTTTCCGTCCACACAAATAGTTGTTTATATTTTATAATATATTTTCCTGCTACTTTCATAAAACATAGCATGTATTTTGTGTAGAGAAAGCATGAACTGGTCACCATGGTAACAGAAGTTTTTTGGGGGTTTTTAGGACATGTCAGCTGTTGTATTTTAACTCCACCCATTGTCCTTCTCCACACCTAACCCAGGAGTTTGTAGTGCCTCGACCTAACCAAGCAACACATTTTTTAATAAATGGTTGATTTAAAAATGATACAAGTGATTTATGAAAATCTGTGACCTGCATGACTCTGGCGTGAGGGGCAACATGAATTTGTCCACTGCCACAAATAGTTTTAAAAAGTCATGTTCAAGAACCAAAAAATAATGTAGAGAATTTCATGTTGGGAAATATATATGTATTAAGTAACATAAAGTTAAGGTTGAGCAACACAAATCAACAGATTAAGTCAGGGGTGTCAAACTCAAATACACAGTGGGCCAAAATTCAAAACTGGAACAAAATCGCGGGCTAACGTTAATATTTATTGAAATATATTTATTCCTCCAGATATAAGAATGAATCTTTTCTTATGGACACGTTTTGCTGAAAAACTGAATATGAAACAAGCAAAGCTTAATACTAAACAATATATATATTAGCTGTATAATACCAGTAGGCCAGCTCTAATAGTAATTTGGTATGGCTTAGCGGGCCAAATGTAATTAGGCTGCGGGCCAAATTTGGCCCACGTACCAGAGTTTGACACCGATGGATTAAGTCTTGATTATTCATCAAACTCGCATAACAGCAGATTTGTGAGACACTCGCCATCAGTCGCTTTTCGCTGAACTCTCTAATCTACTCTGTGATGTTTAAGATAGTTTAAAAATAAGGATTTTTATTTTTTTTATTTTTTAAATTTCAGCACTAACAGTGGTTTATTTACAGTTATATAGAGCAATGAGAGTTTTTATATAGAGTGTATTTTTTTTTTTTTTCATTAATTGCTATGAGTCCTTCAGAGAGGCCTCTTACTATTTCTGGCATCATAGTAAGAGGTACAGAGCCCGGCCAAGGAGTCGTTAGTTCACCTTTTTGTTTGTATACAAATGACTGTGCTCACTCCCAGCATAACCAGTATGTTATAAAAGTTTGAGGTGTCACTGTTGTTTTTACCTAATCTAGCTACACCCCTGAAGAATTTACTGTAGAGCCCAGATCAGTTGGAGGTCATCCTTTGAGTGTCCCACTTTTCCCAGACATTAGACAGGTCCCTGCAGGGTCCACGTTGATATGGGGTCACTCACTTAACACAGACATGTGGAAAATGTTTGTGTGAAAATTCATCAACATTTACATTTTTGCTTATTTCTTTTTATTATTATTTTTTTGCTTGAACAAAACAGCATGCGGAACAGATAGTGTCTCTGTACGTGAGCTCAATATTTTCAAAAATTAGAGGGGAAAAAAGATTGGAGTTGGCAGGGGTCTGAGTATATTATCAAGATGAGGCAGTCTGTTTTAAGTCTGTCGTTTATCAAACATGAAATGAAATAAACTCCAAAATTATGTATCCAAGTAAGCATAATAAAGTAGATTTAAATAAAATAGCTGGACCAAAATGTGAACAAGATAAGTGAGCTAATCTACAGACATGGTTGGTAAAGTATTTAAAATAGTCAATAAAGAATTGAACTTTTGAAAAATAAATCAGAGCTCCCTTGAGTGTTTGGCGTCTGCAGTAATATTACCGTATTTTTTGGACCATTTCACTGTTGATGAACGGGTCTGTTTTCATACATAAGGCGCATTAAGCAAAATAAAATAGTCAGATACAGTGGGGCAAAAAAGTATTTAGTCAGCCACCGATTGTGCAAGTTCCCCCACTTAAAATGATGACAGAGGTCAGTAATTTGCACCAGAGGTACACTTCAACTGTGAGAGACAGAATGTGAAAAAAAAAATCCATGAATCCACATGGTAGGATTTGTAAAGAATTTATTCGTAAATTAGGGTGGAAAATAAGTATTTGGTCACCTCAAACAAGGAAAATCTCTGGCTCTCACAGACCTGTAACGTCTTCTGTAAGAAGCTTTTCTGTCCCCCACTCGTTACCTGTATGAATGGCACCTGTTTGAACTCATCATCTGTATAAAAGACACCTGTCCACAGCCTCAAACAGTCACACTCCAAACTCCGCCATGGCCAAGACCAAAGAGCTTTCGAAGGACACCAGGAAAAGTATTGTAGACCTGCACCAGACTGGGAAGAGTGAATCTACAATAGGCAAGCAGCTTGGTGTGAAAAAATCAACTGTGGGAGCAATCATCAGAAAATGGAAGACATACAAGACCACTGATAATCTCTCTCGATCTGGGGCTCCACGCAAGATCTCATCCCGTGGGGTCAAAATGATCATGAGAACGGTGAGCAAAGATCCCAGAACCACACGGGGGGACCTGGTGAATGACCTGCAGAGAGCTGGGACCAAAGTAACAAAGGTCACCATCAGTAACACACTACAACGGCAGGGAATCAAATCCCGCAGTGCCAGACGTGTTCCGCTGCTGAAGCCAGTGCATGTCCAGGCCCGTCTGAAGTTTGCCAGAGAGCACATGGATGATACAGCAGAGGATTGGGAGAATGTCATGTGGTCAGATGAAACCAAAGTAGAACTTTTTGGTATAAACTCAACTCGTTGTGTTTGGAGGAAGAAGAATACTGAGTTGCATCCCAAGAACACCATACCTACTGTGAAGCATGGGGGTGGAAACATCATGCTATGGGGCTGTTTTTCTGCCAAGGGGACAGGACGACTGATCCGTGTTAAGGACAGAATGAATGGGGCCATGTATCGTGAGATTTTGAGCCAAAACCTCCTTCCATCAGTGAGAACTTTGAAGATGAAACGAGGCTGGGTCTTCCAACATGACAATGATCCAAAACACACCGCCCGGGCAACAAAGGAGTGGCTCCGTAAGAAGCATTTGAAAGTCCTGGAGTGGCCTAGCCAGTCTCCAGACCTCAACCCCATAGAAAATCTGTGGCGGGAGTTGAAAGTCCGTGTTGCTCGGCGACAGCCCCAAAACATCACTGCTCTCGAGAAGATCTGCATGGAGGAATGGGCCAAAATACCAGCTACTGTGTGTGCAAACCTGGTAAAGACCTATAGTAAACGTTTGACCTCTGTTATTGCCAACAAAGGTTATGTTACAAAGTATTGAGTTGTATTTTTGTTATTGACCAAATACTTATTTTCCACCCTGATTTACGAATAAATTCTTTACAAATCCTACCATGTGGATTCATGGATTTTTTTTTTCACATTCTGTCTCTCACAGTTGAAGTGTACCTCTGGTGCAAATTACTGACCTCTGTCATCATTTTAGGTGGGGGAACTTGCACAATCGGTGGCTGACTAAATACTTTTTTGCCCCACTGTAAGTCAAACTTTACTCAACTCATTCTTCTTGCTTCCACTTCCGTACCATTAGCGTTCATCCTCCAGCTTCACTGTGTTTATGTTATGCTAACATAGCTGTGTCGCTAGCGATCACATAGCACATCATTATATACCAGCTAGTCCAACTTCAGTAACCCTACAAACATCACTGCTGTTTAGTTTTCTGTCTTCATTTATGTTTGAAGTGATAGCAGAGCAGTACGTTTGAATTTGTTCACAAATCTCTCAGTCAGAACATGCTATATCATGTTTAGGTGGAAACTAGCGAGCTAACTTCCTGCTAACTTCTAACTTTGTTAAATTTAATAAATTCTGTTTTCATGTATCCCTGGATGTTAAACTTAATTGTTACACCTGGTAAAGCAGCAACGCTGATCAATTTATTAAAGACCAAAGAATTTAGACAGTTTTTCAACTCTCAGTGATGCCACAGTGTTCATTTGACTTTGGGACCTGAAGCAGACGAAGTTTTGGAACCAGATTACTCCGCAAGGCTCCTGACTACGGTAGCCGTAATCCTCCGACAATCCATCAAGCTGTGCGGCGTCGTAGTTTACCAAAGTTGTACTAAACATTTTTGACAGATTTTTCATCATGGGAACAGAAACAGTGACCGTTCACCAAGACATTTTTGAACACTGTTTGCATGCATGAATCTCTGGCAGTAGATTTACAGAATTCCCGTGTGTATGCAGAAGCAACATAAACATTTATTTGCCCCTCTGTCTGTTAGCGGATAAATGAACAGCTCATCTTGGACACAAAGAAAAGTAGAGAGGCTTTGATGAGGCGTTATTAATTAGTCATCTGTTTGTATATTTACTTTAAGGTCTGCCTTTCCTAAAATTTGCCCATTTAAGGTTTTATTGCGATGTTTGTTGTTTTTTGATCAAGCAGCTGCCTGGACGACTTTCTCCTGTGGGTAACAATAAAGGGATCTTATCTATCTTATCTTTACATCTATTATAGATTGAAATGTTTACAAGTACAATTTGACAGTAAAGTCTTTACCACTATGAAGACAAGTCTTTGACAGGTCAGATTAACGAGGCTCACGGGTAAAGACTCTAATCCAGGAGCGATAGAGTCGCTCGCATTCAAACACGTGCCACAACGGCAGTGACCTCATTACTTATAATAAATGATCTGCCATATTTAGACTGTATCGATCAGGATGTGACAGCAGATGTCATTGGGCACTTCAGATAACTAAGCTGTCACACAGTGTCACAGTTTGAGTGATACAGTAATGGCCTGAGTCATTCAGGTTTTTCAAAGTGTATACGGATGCCTTCTCATAACCACACAAAGGATGTGGCCTCTTTAATTATCAAATTAACTATTAAAGTATTGGCACTAGATTAAGAAAACAATATCTTAATGAGCTAAATGTACTGTCAGAGCCTTTGGTTAGTATTTTATAATGAGAGAGTATAATGTGGCTTGCTGTATTAAAATAATCAACACTGAGCTTCAGTATAATTATATCATGTTTATTGGTTTAAGAATTACCGGATAAAACTTTTTTTTTAAAGTGCATTTTGTGTAAACTTCCGAGGGGAAAGGTGGGATTGGGGGTTGATCAAAACAAGTTACAGCATATGAACAAAGATCATTTTGCCTGCATTTTCCTAATCTGCCAAGCTGGTAAAAAAAACCAGGTGATTCTGTAAAGAGGTCAGGTGGGAAGCCTTAATTGATTTTTTTGATGTTGTTTGATTTTTACAGTTTTTGTGTTTTTTGTCTGTACTCTCATAACTAGTTTTCAGACCGATGTTTTGGTATTGAAAGAACAGAGATGGACACAAATGGTTCATGACATACCTTTTGCTCCTTCGTTTTAAACACATTTGTACAGAATAATAATTATTAAAACAAAAAAAGTGATTTTTAGAATTGCTGCAAATGCTGTTTGAGAGTTCAGGTTATTTATAGATTTGTAGCAATGTTCCCACATTTATAGTCCCAGTCTTAAGCCAGGTCAGTTGCTCCATGGTTGGATTGACTCTAGCATGTTATAAGACGTCAAGTATAATTAATTTTAACTGATCAAAATGCAGGTCATTTCACAGCTCATGTGTGCAGTTCTCATGTGGTGTGCGAAATTGCTTATCACACACTCGTCACATTTCATATGTAGTTTGGTCAAAAACCTTTCAGATACCTCAAAGCATAATATGTACAGTGGAAGTGCTAATTATTGGAATTTTTCAAATTAAAAGTTTTTTTTTTCATACTTGAGTTTTTCGGTTATGTCATTTTTTTGTCTAGTCCAAAAAAAAACATACCATGCCGCTCAACAGATGAAAGCAGAGCTGTTCAGATAGATACTGTATATTCTCTTCCAGCAATGCTGAGACATACGCATGCACACATGCTGATTAAAGCATTACAGGGGTTGTTACCCTTCTGAAATCAAAGGCAAACAAACAAAAACTATGATTTGCATAGATCTCACAGAACTACACAGACAGAGAAAGAATATTGCTTCTGGCACGTCATATGATTTGTACAATTTGTTTAGTTTTATTCTCAGAGGGAAAATGAATTTTGTCTTGGATTCCCAAAAATATATATTTTTTCCTCACTGGGTTTTTTTCATTTTGACAGGTCTGTGCTAAGACATGATTCGAGCTCCTGTAGTATTTTCCTGCAGCTTGTTTGGAGAAACTGAACGGATGTTTAGCTTAGCTGGCACGTTTTCAGATCATGTGAATCAATGGAAGGAAGTTTGATACATCCCACAGATGTAAAAGCTTTTTTTTTTTCTCCTAGGATCGGGGTCAGTGCCCAGTCTCCAGGCTGTCATTTTAAGATGCTCTTTAATAGCATTAAAGAGCTGCTTCAGCCTTCTGATCTGGACTTATCTGGCAGCAGGGGATTTCACTCGAGTGTCACTGTACTGCAACCACAGGCTTGGTGCTCTGTGGTTTGATTTCTTTCACTTTTTTTGTTTTGTTTCTTTAAACTTGGGCAGAGTTTGTAAAAAAAATTTTTAAAGATTTGGCTTGAATTGGTAACACCATTGCCAAAATGGTTTTCGCAGCAGCAGTGATTTTGCATTTTGGGTTGTTTCAATAAGGATTAAAGGATTAAAAATGATTTTTCTGTCAATTTTCTGTGGCCAACTATACCATTATTTACCACTGATGGCAGAAAGTAATGTAATTTTATTTATTCTTTCAAATTCAACCCCTAAAGTATTGCTATTGTACCAGCTTTGCTTTAAATTTGCATAAAACCACAGTCTTCTCTGACATAAAGGCTCAAAAATCAATGTCGATAAAGTCTAAATCTTCTTTTCACGAGACTTTCTGCTCTGCATTTGGCAGTCCATTCAGCTTTTGGATAGATTTCCCCGCAGCTGTTTGTATATAGTCATGGTCCCCAGAGCATCAAACCTACTTTAATAATCTATGAATTCTTTCTGTGTAACCAGCAGGTCAAAATTTGCACTTTCTGCTGGAAAATATGCCAACGTCTATTTGATGGATTGGTAAAAAATGCAGACATTCAGGGTTCTCTTACTCATCCTAATGATTTTGGCAGACTTCTGACTCCCCCTCTATCCTCTAAAGTAGAGAATGTATTCAAAGCCACAAACGTCAACAAGGTTGACACAGATGTTAGCATTCCTCTCAGGATAAACTGTAATTTTTTACGAATGCTTAACATTAAATTTGTTGCAACAGTCAGTTAAAAATTTGACATTGTCCAACACTTTTTTTTTTTTTAAGATCAAATGCGTGATGAACAAATACCCCTCGAAGGGTCATCTCCTTGGTTGAAGCTAGTCGCAGTCATGGCTGGACTGGGACAAAAAATTGGCCCGGGCATTTTGACTAGAGACCGGCCCACCAAAAATGTGACGTCATTCAGGGGTAAAACCGCAAAGGATTCTGGGAACTTGTGGCAAGAGGTACTAGTGCATGCAGGCTTTCAATTGAACTCAGTTACACAGCGATAAAAAGAAACACAAAAAATGGCAAGAAGCTGTTGTATTATTAACTGCAATAGCCGGTGTTGTGCCAAAAGTAAATGGCCTGTATTTGTATAGCGCTTTTCTAGTCCCTAAGGACCCCAAAGCGCTTTACACAACCTGTCATCCACCCAGTCACACACACGTGATGGCAAGCTACATTGTAGCCACAGCCACCCTGGGGCGCACTGACAGAGGCGAGGCTGCCGGACACTGGCGCCACCGGGCCCTCTGACCACCACCAGTAGGCAACGGGTGAAGTGTCTTGCCCAAGGACACAACGACCGAGACTGTCCAAGCCGGGGCTCGAACCGGCAACCTTCCGATTACAAGGCGAACTCCCAACTCTTGAGCCACGATCGCCCCAAAAGGTGATTGTCTGCCAAAAACTGATTTCCGGTATTTGCCAAAAACTGATTGCTCGTATTTAAATTGCTATAAGTAACTTGTTGGGCTATAATATGTGAAACATATGTCAAATGCATCCCTCATGGATGACATAAAGTCATCTCTCCATCTCCATCGCTCTCTCCTGCTCTTTTATTTCTCTCTCTTGCTCCATCTCTCTCTGCTGCTCTTCTGTCTCCTCTGTCACAGACTTCTCCACTTTTGATGATAAATCAGCCTGGTGCAACATGTAAGGATTGGCACAATTTGTTAAGATTTTGAAGAGTTTGAGAAACTAACCTTAAGCATAAAATAAAATTTACTATCAGTAACTTCATAGCACCCGCCCAGCAGTATATAAACTCCATCATGCTAGCTAGTACGCAGTACCAGTTATTCTAAGCGACTGTAAAAAGTCAGCACAACGAAAACAAACTACAACTAAACTTGGTTTATATCTGACACAGATAGATGTCGTGTCCAAATTCATGGGCTGCATTCTCCTGAGGCCGCATTTGTAGACCGATTACGTCACAGCGACGCGCCGAAGGCTGTCCAAATTCGTAGACCCCTCCGAATGCAGCCGACAAATGCGTCCTCCTTTTTCCGAATTTGAAGGATGGGTCGGGTGTGTCCTTCGTGGCCCACCATATCCCAGAATTCATAGCGCGGCCCAGCCAAGCTCCAGTTTCCGGCTAATGGCGGCCGCTACTAAGTTTTAAAATTACTCTTATTAATCTTTCTGGGTCACAAAATAAACTTTTAACATATTTTCAGGCGAGAAAGTAGCTGTGTAAACATCAAATATCTGCTCGGTTTATCAAGATATCGCATCTTTGCTAAAGTGCTTCGACGTTTTCGGAGACGTCTGCTACCCACCAGCTCGATAGCTAGCCGGGAGCTCGAGGGTTACTGATGCGGCCGAGAATGGCACAACTCCCGGCACATCATTTTCAGATCACCGCGGACTTTCGCTGCTCGGGTTAAACGTTGTCAGCCGGTGATCAGCTGTGATCAGCTGATCACGGGGCCGGGGTTAAAAGAGAGACGCCAGACATCATTCTCTTCGTGTCAGGAGCTCCGAAACTCTGCCGACGTCAGTCTCCGCCTGATTCAGCAACCGTGAGTGATTATCCCTTCAATCCTTTTTCTCTTCCCGGCTCCGCTCACTCTCTGTCGGTAACGACCGTTCCGAAGCCACGCTTCGTGCACTGATCGTTACTAGAATAACTGCGTGCCTGCTCCAAACCCACCGCTAGCCTTCGCCGCGCTTGGGTCTAGCCAACACGCCACACGGGCACGCCGAATTACTGTGTGTAACCCGCCCGGCCGTGACAAACGTAATATATAAGTCACTTAGACAACCTAAAAATGTTATTGTTGGGCTTTTTTCAGTGTTTTGTTTGTTCGTGAGTAAATCGGTTTGGCTGAGATTAAAGTTATTAGATTAGATAAAATAAAACTTTATTAATCCCCCGGGTGGGTTCCTCCTTGGTTTTTACACAGCTGACTAAACGTCAAACAGAAAACTGATTAAACAGAAGTGTGAGATGGCCGAGAGTTTACTCCAGTGTCCTGTTATATTTTAGACAGCAAGGAGCAGACGGCTGAGTTTATTAAACTCCACCGAGACAGCGGTGACGCTAATCAGAAGGCTAGACCGTCCAATTTCACGGCCGTTTACTTCCGGCCTACCCGATCTTCTGAGGACCCGGCCCACGTAGACCGCGAAGGCCGGGTCCTCGGGAGAATGTAGCCCATGAATTTGGACACGACCAGACAGCAGGTCATAACTTCTTACCTGAAGTTCAGTTCCTCTGCCACTATGACCGGCGGCCGCCTCGGGTCTCTCCTCCTCTTGCCTCCCCTTTCCCTTATCCACCTGCTGGCCTCCACCACTTGCTGATGATGCTAAATCTGTGGAAGCTATGCCATAGCTACCGCCAAACAATTCAGTTATTTTTACACATTTGGCAGCGTCTGCCTGAAGGGCTTGTTTCTTTTTGGCCCTAATTTTTTCTGCACCTCCTTTCCTTTTTTTGTTCTCCATTTTCTTTAGTTCGTCTATGAGATTGCTAAACAAGGGGGAGGGTGCATCCGACCTCCTCGGCTATAATTGGTCCAGCCCAGAGTCGATCATGACCAATTGGCCAATCCAACACCTTTCATTATTTATACCCTTCCAAAAAAAAAAAAATCGATCGGCCCATTAAAAACAAAAAATCGCCAGCGGCCCACCGGGCGATTGCCCGGTATGCTCAATGGCCAGTCCAGCTATGGTCGCAGTGCATACACGGAGCCATAGATGGATGGATGTTTCTGCAGTCAGATCGTTGCTTACAAAGGGAGCTTTGTTGTATTTTAAACAGTAATCTGCTTAGTATGTGGCTGTGACGGACACTTCTCCTCACAGACTAGAATTGGATATGGATGCCAGAAATCTGATTCTGTTCATCTGGATGTTTTGTTTTCAGTGGGTTCATCACTCACTCACTCATCCAAGTGACATCTACAGTCTCAGCTGACTGCAGGTTTCCCCAAACTTATAAACAGTGCATAGTGACTGAAACTAGCTCCACAGACTAACAATGGGCTTTTTTATAATCATTTACTTGGCGTTATCGTGACAATTGATCAGTACCATTAACATAGAGTTAGGAAAAGCAACAATCACAGCATTGTGACATGGTGAAAGATATATCGGTAAGCCCTCTCCTCAGTTCAGAGGAGGACGGACCTCCCTGCCTGTCTTATAGTTGGGGAAACTGCAGTTAGCTGAAGTCACTGAAGAAGTCATTTGTGTGAGTGATGAAATGTACTGAAAGCGTTACGTGCAGATGAACAGAATCAACTTTCTGGGATTTAGTAACCTGCATGATTGAGCATGCATCGAGACAACAGAGTGTGACGTCAGTTACCTCAGTAAGCTAAAAAATGATTTGAAAGTGTAAACTCACGAGTTTGAGTCGTCCTTGAGCTCCATTTTGTTCTGTCAAGAATGTTGTTCATTTTGTTTTATTCTAGTCAATAAACAGACTAAAACAGGAAACAATCCTTGAACACAATACAAAGTCTAGCAAGGACATCCAAGAAGTACCTAGCACTGATGGAAACACTGAGGAAAAGTCCATAATGTTAGTTCAGGTTTAATTTTGGAACAGCTTTGTTCCAACTGTTACCACTACTTCCTGGGTTTGACTATATATACAGTAGAAGTAGGTACATCTCAGGCCCTCCAAGGTTTGGAGGCCTATCTCCACCCACCACCACTTCCCCTGCCAGTGGCGGACTCCCTCAGGTGTCGGTGCGTTGGTGGTTCTTTGTGTCTGGGGATGGGCGTCCGGGTACACACCGGCTCACTCCTTGGCGGCCGCTTATCGGGGCCTGGAGCCTGGGGCTCGCTCGGGCCACTTCGGAGGTGGGGTACCCCCGGCCTCTCGGCCTGGGGCTCGGTCACTCAGGCACAGCTGGCGGCCGGCGGAGCTCACGGGCGCGTCACTGCAACTCCCCCTGGCTTCTGCTCCACGGCTGCTGAGTGAGCCCTCATCTGGGACTCTCCTCAGCTCTTACTGGGACAGTGGTGCGGCTGCCCCTCTGTTGGTCTTCCTTGGTCTCTTGTGTTCTGGGGGCCTCTGGATGTCTGGAGTTTTGATCTCCTCCATACCTGCTTCATACCCTGGAGGACGGGGCTGTGGCTCCCCCACACTCCCTAGCAGATCATTACATGGAGAAACCTTTGGAATGCAAGCATGCTGATCCACACAGGTATACACACAGGTGTACACACGGGTATTCACAGACGCGGACTACAGCTTTCTTGGCTGCTGCCTCAAAGCACATTGTGCGCTGTCTATCTTGCGTGCTGCACAATATCGTTTATTATTTAGTATCTACTGATATCTACTGCTAGCTAGTTTATTGTGATGGTGCTGTTTTTTTTATTATGTTGCTCTTTGTTGTTTGCTTTCTCTTCTGTTTTTTTTCTCCATACAGGTGACCCAGGTGTTTTGTTTGTTTGTTTTTTTCTTTCTTCCCCCCTTCTCACCGTCTCTTCTCCCCTTTGGTTTTCTTTCTCTCCCTCTCTTTCTTTCATTCTTTCTCCCTGTCCTATCCCCCAGTCATGTCTGTCCCGTTTGTAGCAACTGAAAATAAAATAAATTCATAATTTTAATAAAGGTCAATCAAATGGACCAATATGGCAAGGCCATGATGATCCACTTGGTAAAATAAATCCGCTTGGCATCTTTCTTGGCCTTAAGACAACAATTCTGATGGCTAAAGATCCAAACGGGACACCAAAAAAAAGAAGTAGGTACATCCTAGTGCTATCGCTTAAATCATTGCAAAATCTAGCTGTATTACTTTAATTTTGCACAAGGGCAAACATTTTCAGCATTTTGTATTTCTAACTTTGATTTTTATGACAAATACTCAATTCTCAAACTTATTTGAGTTTTTTGTGTGTGTTCAGCTTTTTTAATTTTTTTTTCGAGGGGATCTGTTTCTCTACAGTCCTGTTCAAACAGATGAACGATAGAAATACTCGCCAGGATTTTGGTGTAACTCTTGGCATTTGTGTTGTCATGTATAAATGGCATCTTTCCAATATGGTCTGGTCTACATTAATAAATAACCCCAGTGCCAAGTCTGTCGCTATGCAAGTAGATAACTGCACAAGCACTGCTCAGTGCATGACGGCATATTAGGACGATCATTAGTCACCAGTCTTAGTGTGTCATTTCACACCTTTGTGCCATCTCACAGTCACATTTTTCAGTTCCCCATGCATGACAGACTTCATGCAGTTAACAGGAATAACAGGAAATCACAGATCAGTCATTACAGGCTTGTGTGTCTCTCAATTAGTACTCACTTTTGTTGTACTGTGCTTGTACTGCTTTGTTGTAACATTTTCAGTAATGTTATTTAAGTGCTATTGATTACTGATGTTGTATACTACGTTCCTTTTCTATAAAGCTTATAGTTAAGGCTGGATCAGGTGACCCTGAACCGTCCCTTAACACTAGGAAGGCCCAGAGCCCAGCCATTTGGCTTTTCTACCTTTAAAACCCGGAGAGCAGCCAAATGGCTGGTAGGCTTTTAGCTAAGCTTTAGCTTCAGGCAAGTGGAAGCTAAATTGGCTAGTCATTCATATGTAAATTGGGTTGTTACCTGGGAATTCTGGAGGGAGGGGAGTGGGGGTGTGTGGATGAGGGGGTGGGGGAGCTGCTAAAAGCGGTGAGCTTCCTTTTGTTTCATCTTGATGCATTCTCAATCATCCAGGGAAACAAATCTCCAAAAGTCACCAACTTGGAGTGTTTCAGTTTGCCATCTTAGGGAGAAATCAACACACATGGGTGTATGTCCTTTGTTGCTGAGATTTATTGATAAAAACAGTACAAAAAATCAACCATTTGTACACATTTTTACAAATAATTATAAAAAGTGAGTGAGTACATTTCAACATTTTCAGCAATCACTCACAATCCTGGCACTGCCATGGTATCTGTAGTCTGCATTTACCACATGTGTATCTGTTGCAGTGAACACATCGCACAGTGGCATGATTGTTCTTGCAATTGTGTTTGACCTGACACATGGCTCTTTTTCCAGGGCTCGGTGTGGAGGGTTGTGTCAAAGGCAACTGTTCTTTTCTTGCCTTCTTCGCAGCTACATGAGAGTGAGCTAACTCCCTTGCAAGCTCCACCAGGAAGTCCACCCGTCTTTCCTTCGTCCCGGAGCATGCTTGATACAGCACATGTGCATTCAGTGCTGCCATGTCAATCATGTTATAAAACACGGCAACTGGCCAGCGCCGTGTTCCTCTGCGGACAGTGTACTCCCGAACCATCTGGTCCATCACATCCACGCCACACTTTGTTTTGTTGTAAAGGGTGACAGTGTTTGGCTTCCTTTTGGTAGTGTTATCAGTCTGAACCACGCCGTGCATGCTGCTAAGAATATAGACTGTCTTCTTCCGTTTGGCCGCATACGCCGTCAGCGTGGCAGCAGAGGTTGAAGGAATGGAGAGTTTAAATGTTAGTTGTAAACAGCTATATCATATAATAACTGCAGCTGTAGCTGTGATCAGACATCCCCCTGCAGGCCCTGAAGCTGAGCTCTGAGGTCCTCACAAACCTGCTGGAGCCAGCTTCCATCCTGGGGAGCACGTTTTTGTGTTTCAGCGCGGGGCGAGGCACAAAACCCAGATGGTCCAGATGGACCAGATGGTTCGGGAGTACACTGTCCGCAGAGGAACACGGCGCTGGCCAGTTGCCGTGTTTTATAACATGATTGACATGGCAGCACTGAATGCACATGTGCTGTATCAAGCATGCTCCGGGACGAAGGAAAGACGGGTGGACTTCCTGGTGGAGCTTGCAAGGGAGTTAGCTCACTCTCATGTAGCTGCGAAGAAGGCAAGAAAAGAACAGTTGCCTTTGACACAACCCTCCACACCGAGCCCTGGAAAAAGAGCCATGTGTCAGGTCAAACACAATTGCAAGAACAATCATGCCACTGTGCGATGTGTTCACTGCAACAGATACACATGTGGTAAATGCAGACTACAGATACCATGGCAGTGCCAGGATTGTGAGTGATTGCTGAAAATGTTGAAATGTACTCACTCACTTTTTATAATTATTTGTAAAAATGTGTACAAATGGTTGATTTTTTGTACTGTTTTTATCAATAAATCTCAGCAACAAAGGACATACACCCATGTGTGTTGATTTCTCCCTAAGATGGCAAACTGAAACACTCCAAGTTGGTGACTTTTGGAGATTTGTTTCCCTGGATGATTGAGAATGCATCAAGATGAAACAAAAGGAAGCTCACCGCTTTTAGCAGCTCCCCCACCCCCTCATCCACACACCCCCACTCCCCTCCCTCCAGAATTCCCAGGTAACAACCCAATTTACATATGAATGACTAGCCAATTTAGCTTCCACTTGCCTGAAGCTAAAGCTTAGCTAAAAGCCTACCAGCCATTTGGCTGGTGGCGGGTTTTAAAGGTAGAAAGGTAGAAGCCTGGGACTGCCAGTGTTAAATGTGCTGCAATAGGTCTAGGCTGCTGGGGACCTCTTTTACTATCTATGTGTTTATACATCACTATTAACAACCATTAATCATGGGTTAGTATGAATCTCTGACCTTTCCCGCAGCAGATGGGTGCCCCTCCCTGTTTCTCTGGTTCGGCCAGATGTTTCTTCCTGTTAAAAGGGAGTTTTTCCTCCCCATTGTCTCCTTCTCATAGGGGGTCACCTGATTGATGGGGTTTTATCTGTATTATTATAGGATCTATATCTTGTGCCTTGCGGTGATTGCTATTATGATTTGGTGCTATATGAAAACAAAAAATGAATTTAGTTGTATATGTGAATGCCCCAGACTAAGAGTAGCTGTGTAACAATATAGTATATTCTTCTGTTATTTCCACTGTCATCCATTACATACCACGCAGTTGTGACAGTAATTTTGGTTCGCCTCGACTCGAAGGTGAGTACAGTGTAGTTGTACTTTTGAAGTGAAAGGTTTGTTGACTAATGTGAGGTCTGAGACTTACAGGCTAGGTCGTGTGTTGCCTTTATGATGGGGTTGTGTAATAGGGTCAGGACTTTTAGCTGCTGTCTTTGCCAGGTCAGGTGCACGAGAGTAGCTGCTGGCATTGTGCACGTTTGTGTGCCTGCCAGTTTTTGATAATCTCTGGATTGAATGTGATAGCCGGATGATATTTGAGAGGAGCAGATTCCACAGCATTGCAGTTAAAGCCTAATTCTTCAGATGTTTGATGTCAGCTCGATATTGGCCCGGCTAATTTTTTTATTTAATTAGAGCTGATCAGTGAGCAAATTGTCACCCAAATATTCAAAGTGTGTAGTTATGATGCTGCATTACACACTGATTAGGGTGCGACCTTCCAGTGTTTTCAGCAGACTATTTCCCTCCTGATCAGAGAATTGTGTGAGCACATTAGTCACCGCTGTCTTATTTTCTTCGTGACCTTGGTTGATGTATTGCTTTCATTATCTGCTGATGTACTTGGGATGTTCATTATGCAGTGTTTTGATATTGTGGCGCTGTCTTTCTATTTGTCTGGCTTCTCTCCAGGTGTGAGGACTGAGCATGTGGATGAGCTGCGTGTCTTCCTATTGGTCTGTGGCCTCAGAAGAGTCAAAGACCCCCTCTATTTGGTGGAGGTTTTTTCAAGTATGCTGTGATTTTATTCATTATGTTATATTGTTGAATTCATTTCATTGTGCTTGCTATGAAATGCATGTGTATAACATGAAGTGGCGACGAGATCAGCACTCAGACCCAACCCGTTATTGAAACTAGAAATACATACCAGTAAATATGATTATGTAAGCTGCATGAAAAAGTGTTTGTACAGTGCAGCGGGGCAGCTCGTTCTAATTTTGTCAGGTCTTGCCTTCATGGTTTTTATGGTTTTTCTTTCTTTGGTGGATATCCTGTATGTCTTATTAGGTACCTAATATTTTGCCTCTAATTAACACGAGTGGTTTCTTTTTCAACCCCCCATATATACTGTGACTTTCACAGCACACAGTTATTGTGATGAGACATCACTAGAGGGCGTCAACATTGTATATTAATGTTGAGGAGAGCTACACGGTTCAAGTTTCACATGCACGTTCTTGGAATTAACACATACTGTCCACGAGTGTCGTGCATTAAACAAGCTTGTGGGAATCTGTGCAAGAACAGCCTCACTTCTTTTGACAACTTGCTCATTTAAAAAAACACACACAAAAACAAACTGCAGTATTGTTTTTTACATCACCAGTTATATTTAATGTTTTTCAGAGTGGCATTGTGAAAATCTGCTGAATGTGTTAGTCATTATTGGACCCAAGGTAAGTAAACAGTCCTTATGCACCAGTTTTGTTTTGTTTGTTTCTTTGTGTGTATGCTTTTGTTTTTGTTTTTTCCCTTTTCTGCCATGTGCCTCCGTACTGTCACTCTGTGTACTGCTGAAATTACCTAGAAACATCCCCCGGGAATTGAGGCAGCCTCTAATTGGATAGAGCAGACATACAGGCTTTAGTTGTTATGCTGGAATTAACGGACAGTGCTGGAAGGAAATGTCTTCTGAATACTGGGGAAGGGGTCAGCTATAGTGGTGGTTGAGTTGTTTTGTTTCTTTTTTTGGGGGGGGGGGGGGGGGGGGGGGGTTGGCATTACCTGCTTGACATTACTTGGCTTTTACTAATGACCTGTGTGGGAGTGGAGCAAACTCATTTTAATCCTCATAATATGTATCTGCACGTGTACGGGGAGCACAAGTTACAGGTTTTGCCACCCTGTCACATGTTATCATGTTTCTGTGCTGTGTGTCTCCCTGAAAACATTAAGTGCTCAGGTACAAGCTGTGTGTCTTCATGTCAAACAGTGCAAATAAATAAGTGGAAAATAGCAATTGAACTCTCAAACCCTGTCGTGAATAACCTCGTGCATCAATCAACTAGTCAGTCACACAATCAAATTAGTTTTTTTATTCATTTATGTTACATTTTTTTTCTTTTAAAAAAAATATCAGGTTGCAGTTTTATGTTAAAATTCTTGTCATATCCCAGAGAACAGCAGCAGCCTCGGTTCTTTGTTTTTCTCTCACCCATTGTTTTCTGTTTGCATGTCTTCATCTTCTCTTCTCCCCCCCACCCGACTTTGATACGGCATCAATGTACAGTACTTTAGCATCTGTTCTTTCTTTCAAACAGTGGTCTCAGGCAAAAGGTACGTTCTGCTTTAGCTTTGCACAGAACCAACTCAATTAGGCATGGCCACGGGCTTGTATGCACCGTCTTACTGCCGCTTCTTGCTTTTTTCACGAGGCTTTGCTGCTGCTGCTGTTTGATGAAACGGTTCAGTCGAAGCAGAAACATGTGATTCATCGTGACACGTCTGAATCACAGGCATGTTTGTTCAAGAAATGGAAATTATTAATTTTATACTAAAAATGTTTTCGTGTGACAGCCAGATTTCAGCTGTGTTAATTTAAGGATTATATATTTTTTGTGGAACAGTGTTGAACAGATTAAACGAAGTGAAGGAAAAAGATCTAAAAAATGCGAAGAGGAGGTGGAATGAGACATCCCTCGCTCAGGCTGTCTTGACATCACAGAAATCAGTATCACTACTTCATTCAAGTAATAAGCGCTGTGGCTTTGCAGCATCTGTGATTAAGAGGAAAATTCAGGTCAGTTTGTCAGCGATGACACATCTGACTTCTCTGTAAATGGGCTGTAAATTACAGAGTAAAATAAATCTGGACAATTCCAAAAAGGGAACGTTATCTCCCGTAACGATAGCAGGCTTTCACCTTATTTATTTGCTGAGAGCAAAAATGAAATCTAATTATATCTCTCTCAAACATCAGTAAAGGTATGACAGATTTATTAGAATGAACAGGAACACTGAAGCTTTCGCCATATGACGTAGCTTTGTTGTTTGTTTGTTTTTGGGCTCACTATAAGACAGCGCCGGTTGGGCTTAAACCGTGTATTTTTGCCAGTATCTTCATCATCTTGATCCGACCCCTGCTATTTTATAATTCCTGCAGAATCCCAGATCGCTCCAGGATGCAAAACTGCATTTCTTTTTTAATACATCTTAAAAAATAATTTCATGAAGCCATTTTGTGAGCTATAAAATAAAATGAGAAAAATGTAGCAGCTTGCTTAGTAGCATCTTTGACCCACATTGCTATGCTTTGACTTTTCTGTGGACAGGCTAATGCACATAAATCCCACATTGCAATTAATCAGATTGCCCACCCTGACCCCAATCTCTGAAAATGCAGGATTTTCCTGAGAATGATTTTCTCCTGTTAGAAGTTCTTAATTGTGTCATTTGATATTTTATATCCCAGTAATTAGGATATTGCAGGTATCCTTAATAAAAAAGAAAAACAGAAATTTTGTTGCACATGTTTCGGTCATTTTTGTTTTGCCTCTTGTTTTTCAGATTGATCCCGTTCTTTCTGCTGAAGTAGAAACGGTTGTTAAAAGGTAGGCCTTCAGCTTTCTTTGTGTTCAAACCGTCAGTTTTGTCTGTTTAATTGCTGTGATGTTCCATCTTTTCAGACTTGCCTGCCTTTGTGCTTCTTTCATGCGGTGCATTGAAAAACAAACGCAGCTCACATGTATCGTAACATAATGTGAACAGAATGCAAAATAGAGCTGAGCGCCAAGGTCCTCTTTTTATTATCTGTCCTCCCACACTCAAGTCTCCGCCGATCTTTCAGTTTTTCGCCACAGGGCTTCACCACAACAGAGATTTTTGCGGCAGGAAGCTGCCCTCTCTGCTTAAGACTTTACCTGGATGCTCCGTTCATGTCACAAACAGTGCAGCTGTGTTTCCTTGCCTGAGCTTGTCACTGCTGTTCAGCATCATTCACGCCTCTGTGAGCCCTGAGTCACACAGAACTGAGTTTTGCCACTGCTTTTACAGAACAGCAGGGGTGTTCTTGGCCCAGGAGAGGTGCCAACAGGAGCTTCATGCTGCCATGAAAAGGTGCTTCGCTGTGGTCAACAGCTCTGTTTCAGAGGGCATGTCAGCAGCCATCTTGGAGGTAAACATCTTTGAGGATGGTGGGTAATTGGACGGCAGGGCAGCACGATGTTCCAACATTGACAAGAATAACAGTTTGGTAATGGTAGTTTGATCTATCAAGGCATCTTACAGAGGAGCTTTTGCTTTTTAATCTAAACCACGTGAATCTTCTGCACTGTTTGTTGTTCAGCTACAATGCTATCTGGACACTTCTGGGACAATTACCCAAATTAATTGCTTGACTCCAATCTTCCCATTCTTGAGTGAGCAAATCCTCTTAATCTTTTTTAAACACAGGCAATTAAGACAATCCACAGTAGGCTTAAAGTGTTATTAGTTTGTTAGCATGTTTCACTTAACAAGGTATTAGCTTGCACAGATTGTTAATTCTTTAAGTGAACCGAAGCACAGAATGGCGGCGCTGTACACCATCCGAAATGCTCGAGTGACTGCTTCTTAACAATGACAGGATAAACAAGAAACTTTTGCCTTTGACTTATGCTTTCTGTCTTCACCAGGCCATTGATCTCGGGGTACCTGTGCTGGCTAGAAACATTCCAGGAAACGCAGCTGTGGTGCAGCATGAGGTCACCGGCCTTCTGTATTCTTCTCCTCAGGTATATATTGGCTGACCAGCTCTGTAGTTAAGCTAAGCGCTGTAGTCCATACACATAATGACTGTGTTTATGGACTACAGAGAGGATAAACTGTTGCCAGGGCTACAGGGACTCCTTTTACCTCAGCTGACCAGAAAAGTACACAACCGCATTAAGTAGTACCGACACACTGACTGAGAACAACTGGAGGGTTTGATGTCCTCTCCTTGCATAACTGGATAAAATAACAAGTCTCACAGTTTTAATCAGAAACTTTTGACATCATTTTGTAAACTTTGTAGTGGTTTTATCACGAGTCCAATCTGAGCAGGTAAAATATAACAAAAGGCCCCTCCTTGTGTTATATTTTATTTTATGTTTCCTCAGGTGCTTGGATTAGAATCAAAAGAAGTGCACCCTTTAGGGAGAGAACAAAGATACTATACTACCGCATAGTGATGCAACAATTAGCAGCAAGGTGGAAAGTAAGTAATCCCCCATGAGAACTGCTCAGTCTGATATTCAATGAGGTTTAATGCAATGGGAGATAACAAAGGATAAGGCCAATTGGCAGGGCTTAAGCGTTGTATTGTCAAGATCATGCTGTAGCGTGATGTTGTTGTAATGGTGGGGATAATTCCTCCCTGCACGTGTGCTCCACTGAGCTGCTGGTAGGAAGCTCACACAGATGGTTGCAGCAACTTGGACCGGATAAACAAGGACCTCGGCCAGGACCGACGGGCAGAGAGTGCTAGTCTTTGAGCCGCCTTTGCAGTAGCTCCCGTGCAGGACTTTTCACGCACGCTAAAGTCTTTCCTTATTCTTTCCACTGACAGTATTTCTTGTTCTTCAAGATGGAATTACATGAGGAGTGTGGGTATTAAGAAATGTGTCGAGCAAAGTAAACACAAAAGCACTCACGAGCTTTAAAGAGGAAAAATGGCCTGTCCTGTCGGGCTCTGTAATTTGCACCAAGAGTGAAGTGAATATAAGCGCGCCTCTCATAAGTTGAGCTTTAATCCTTTTGCTGTGAGGATTTATAGCCCTCATATGTCCATACAGAAGAGCTGTTTCCCACCAAGAGCCTCTCCAGACATAATCACATCACTTGAAGTGAAGTAAAGCAAAATGGCCTGCTGACTGGCAGTGGCTAAAACTTTGTGTGCCCATTGGCTCAGTGCAGCAGTGAATGTTGGCTGTCATGTTGCAAGAACACTTCAAGGCACTTTGACTTCATTTTGTTGGAGGCTTCTGACAGGCTGCTGGGCCAGCAGATGAGCAAACTAGGATTCTGAATGCTGAGTTGATGGACCTCATTTCTATGAATACGTGATGGTGTTATTACTCCCTTTTTTTATACTGTTGCTCTTTTATCCTTGTCTTTTCTTCGCCATGTTCCCAACACGACTGGTTCTACAGTATCTTTTTTTTCTAACTGTATCACTTTGTTTGTTTTTCTCTTTTTACATAAGCAAATGAGAGGTGGCAGCTATTAGGATAGAAAAAGGGGGTCTGTTGGGCATCCATATTTAGATATGGAGCCACAAATATCTCCATCCTTTGGCTATGTAAAGACACTTTTGAAGTATTTGCTAATCAGTGCACAGGCTTCTATCTGAGTTCTGTTCTTGTGCTTTGGATTATCGTTTATGCTTTAAAAAATATCTCCAGGCACCTTCACTGGCAAGCTTCAAGTGGCATTTGGCAATGAATGAGACTAATTTTGCCTTTATCCTTGCCAGGAATTTGTGCATCAATCTCAGAGGCTGTTGTCAGATCACGAGCTGAGAGAGAGAGTGGTGAGGAATGGAAAACTCTACGTGGAAGAGCGTCACGGCGTGAAACAGGAGAGAGAAACTTACCAGCGACTGGTGGACACTTTGCACTGAGCACATTAAACTGCAATCTGTAAACTTTCTCAGGGGCTTCAGCAGGAGAGAAGAAGAGCGCGACACTAGTCTCTCTTTGTTGCACAGGTATAATTATGCTCGTTTGCATAACAATGCGGTTTTATCTCTACTACCTGACTGAAAATTATGACGAAGAGTGCTTTAAACCAAAGACATATGACATTTATGATGGACTCTTATTTATGGTTTAATTATGATAAAGGCATGGATACTGTGATTATTCATTCTGCATATTAAATGGTTATCGATCTAAAAAATTATCACGTTTCTCTTTATCAGACTTTTCCAAATGAAGTCCAAGATTTTTCCAGGTTATGCTACCCCTTTCTGTTTTTTATGCTAAAATAACTGTGTTACACAAAGAGAATGAACCAGTATAACTTTGTTTAAAGGATAGAATGGCACAAAAGTCCTTTTGTTTGCTGTTACAAAGGTTGATTATGATATCGTACTGCACCAGCGTAAGCACCGTAACAAAAACCTATCAAATCAAGGACTGCATTAGTTCAGGCAGGCCACAAAGACGAGCTCGGCCACGATCCCAGCATGGCAGTGAGTCCCAGCGCTAGCCTACTTCAGCTGTCTGCTCAGTTGATGGTCTTCTATACAGCCAATTGACAAATCCCATATAGGAAGCACTGTTTAAGCTGCTTGCTGCACACCTTCAAGTCGCTTTGCAAATGACCTTCACCCCAGCTCCTGTGTGTCTTTCTTCTTCCTGATGTGTTTTTTCTGTGTTGGGTCTCGATGCTGCTCTCCCCACTTCATGCTGTCCACATATCCACGTAGAAATCTGTGAGGGGTCCCGAAACAGAGCTACGTTTCGAATGTAAAGTACTGCAGATGGAGATAATCTTAATCTCTGAATTAAGCAAAGAAAAAACTGCAGTAGATGACCAACTCAAGTGGCTGGTGCTTAACATAGAAAATCAATTAATAGGCAATATTGAAGATCAGTCTGTTTTAATGTTAAAAAAGCAACTGAAAATTAACCCAACTTAAAATTACAAATACATCTTTTATGCTGCATAATAGAAAACACTCCTTTTGGTTCTTATTATTTTAATCAAAGCCATATGTCTACTGAAATCAGTGTCAGATTATGCTGATATAGGATATATTTTCAATTTGGAGACACTTTCTCTGGGTGTCTTTGTACTGTATGCATCAGCGTGTGAGTGCAACAATTTAGAAGTAGATATCCACATGCAGCTTTAATATTTGGTGGCTTTGTGTGAAAAGGGAGTCCGTCTGAATTGGCCGTCTCAAACACGATCACACACATCTAACTCTCCAATATTAACAATAATATACAGTACATGTAAAAGGCCTTGATAGGTAATGAAATGTAGAGGAGGGCAATTCCAAAATCATAAATTCTCGAGAGTTTTCAGAGTTGACAAAGGCATTGAGGTGATCAAAGCCACATCTGCTGTACATGTGAGGTCTGATCAGGTTCTCTATTATAACTGGTCCCCAGGCTCTGTGATGGGCACTTGAGGTTCCTCCCCACAGCTGTCCTCCTTTCCAACCCAATGGATGCCATGGCCGTTCTCTCTGGGTGGGAGATGTGGTGAATGCTGGCGCTCTAGTGTGGAGAAGGTTGTGAACTGGACTCTCTTTCTCTTGCTGGTGGGCGAGTGGAGGGACTCTGTGGGCATCGGTTTGCCTCTGAGGGAGCCTACGCAACTGAGGGGAGAATCTGTGACGGAGGCCAGACAACTGGGCCTCCTGGAAAGAGAGCCAGTCTTATCAGGCCCAATGTCTATCACAGTGGTTGTAGTTTGGGAGTCTTGCTGGACCGGGCTGCCCGGCACGCTCATCACCAGCTCAGCATCTGTGCCCAGCCATACCCAGTCGTGCCTGTGGCCTGTGGGTTCCTGGCCGTGAGAGGGCGGTTTCTTGTGCCTGAACTTAACAACATATGAGACACAGTTTACCAGAAAAACCAGGATGGCCAGGCAAAAGACACCCAACAAAGCATACATGCCAATCTCTAAGTCTGTTAGAGGCCTGTTTGCCAAAACTTCTTCACCACCAACTTCTATTTCTGTCGTCCCCTGCCCAGGGGTCTCCACCTTGGTGGGGAAGTTGTTGGAGTTTACCAGATTCCTGGGAACTTTCACCGTGCTGGTGAAGCTAACGCTGCTCATATCCTCCACTATCATGTTGTCTGACCCGTATCCTTTGCTGTTCTCACCAGGGCTGCTCATTAGGCTGACATTAGCCACAGTAGTAGGACTACCAGGACTTCCTGAATTACTGGTCTTACCCACTCCTCCGAGGCTACCGCTGGTTATCAGGGTTCTTTCTGTAGATTTAATAGTGGTCGTGATCTTCTGTATGGCGCTTTCTTCTCTGTCTAAGTTTGGCATGCGTGGTGAAGCATCCTGGGATGGCTTTCTCTGCTTCCTCTGACGCTCCACTTCTTCCCCATCGTTCCCATAGTCAGTTTCCTTGTTGCTAACAGTACTGCTGTCGAATATTCCATCTGATCGCTTAGTGTTCGCTTGAAATTTGACCTTGAGGGTGCCGTTGCCTACTGCAAAAGTACTTTTGCGTTTGGACTTCTGACAGGCCTCACAGATGGACATCTCTACTCTGACCAAGACTCCCTCGCCCTCTCCTTCTGCCGCCACAGCTGGTGGCGTGCCCTGCACCGACACCACTCCCTGATCTAGAGAGGTCACCGTCACACGGAAAAAGGATTGATCATAAATGTCAAGAGGTGTCTGATTGCCATCACTGAATTGTATCCAGGCACTGACCAAAGCTTCCTAAGAGAACAAAGAAATTGTAAAAAGATTGTACTTTGATCTTTGAATCTAAAATCTTTACATTTAAAAAATGATAAAGGATGTTACCTGTTTGGGACTCTGTAGCACCTCCTGTGTGGTTGTGGTAGCCAGTATGGCCCTGTTGCTTCCTGCACTGAGCTGTAATGTCATGGAGAGCCCTGTAACCAGCTGAACCCCCAGCTCTGTGATGGTCACTTTGTCATCCACAACTCTGATAGTTGTTTTAGCCAAGATGGCATCAGATAGTGGAGAAAACACCTGTCAACATCAGGTAAAGTCACCTTTTTTAGGCTGCTTCAGATTTGATCTCATTTTTAACTCTTTGCCTCAGACAGAAACGGTTCAATTCAGAAAAAGAGTTACTCTGTGAAAAGGCAGCAAGTTAGAGCTGGCTCACAAGACTAATCCAAAGAGTATTCCAGTTTATTACCTGGATGGCAGTGGTCCCAAAGTCTTTCCCCGACAGCACTCTTCCTGCCTGTAGCCTTGCCACTCGAGTGTCCTCCACCTTCATGAAGTATCGAACCAACCTTGTGACATCCACCTGCCAATCAGACCCCAGGAAATAGGCCTTTGGATCCCGGGGGTCTTCTTGCTCTGCCATGAAATGGGTTAGCACCCTCACAAGGGCATGCTGAAACTGCAGCATACAGCCCTTCCCCTTCCGATCGTCTTCATCACTGTTCCAGCCAGTTCTGGGACATGAGCACAAAAACATACGGGCAGGTCAGGCCTATCAAACAGTACATGCTTTCACCTCTATATCAATCACTCAGCCCTGTCTGTCTCTTTATTTGATTGGATCACACTGAATTATTGCAGTGCATTACATAATGGAATCTAACCTCTAAATCCTCGGAGAGATATGATTTAAATTTGTATGAATAAAAAAAATGCCCCTGGAAATCACACCTACTGTAGAAATTAAGCAAAGGGATTTTGTGTTGTTAGTGGTTTCCTACCTTTTTGAGGTGAGGATGGGTACCCTCCAGCTTTTGATCTGGCTCAGCTCTGTGTCTGACACCTCAATCTGGAGAGGAAGCCGGGGCATCCACACATTCAGTTCGAGCTGAGCACTCAGGTAGCTGTAGGTGAAGTTTACCGTCATCTTTATCTTCCCCTTAACCTCTTTTCCATTTACGAAAACATAGTCACACCTGTCGGACACCTGGAGAGGTAACGATAACATGGAAACAGTCCGCCGGCACGTGAGCATCTTATCGTTTTTTGTCTAAGATGATTATGTAAACAATCTACATCAAACTCGGGATTAAACTTGCTAATGAAAGCGATATTCTTCCTACCAATGACAAAAAATAATCAAGTATTCTCATGAAAGTCACCATTTTAACACATCGGCCATTCCTGCAACAACAAATAGCCGTGAAGCAGTTTTGCACTGGATGTGTCACCGCAGTAATGTCAGCTGGCTTTAATAAACTACTGTGATGATCACCGGTGTGAGGCGTTGGGAAGAGGCAGCATTGCAGTTTTATGTTAATCGAAATATCATGTAGTCCACGCTGAGCATCAGTCCTTCACAACCAAGTGCATTCATTACAACAGAATTTCAAAGGTGACCTTTGCAAGTTTGGGCAGCTGCTTCAGCATCATTTTGCGTCACGTCAGGAGGTTTCACTTGGTCGTCTTTGGCCAATACAATAATTAACAAATCACTGAACTCTAGTGACTGAAAACACCCAGGGGAATAAAAGGAAATACACTGACATTGACAGATGGCTAAAGGATGACTACATATATAAGTTACATCTCGAAGCGGTGTGGACCCAAGACGTACGAGATGTGCTGTCACCGGGTCGTGCAATTTTTAGTTGTTTTTTTTTTTTAGAGTATCCTGTGTCATCATTGCATCTCGGAACTCGTGGATATGGAACATCTTTAGAATAACCCCATCACTCATCATGTCAGCCCTGCTGCTAACTCGGATGTAGTTTCTGCTTTTATACCTAACAGTGTATTTCTAAGAAGTGGCACAAAACCTTTCAAATAGATGTCAGGGAAAAAATTTCCATGCAAAAACAGAACAACAGACAAGGGCTCATTTATTTTCAGTGCACTTGTGTTGAATCTTCATGTATTTAATTCAGTGTGTGGGAAGTCAGCTGGTCAGCCATGATTTCAGGCAATTTGCTAATTTTCTACTGTGTTAGAGGAGCACTTTCCAGGACCTCCACCGTCTGCTGTGTTCAAATAATATTCCAAAGAATAAGTTAAAAGGGAATGCCATTTTGAATGTGCCATCCGCCAACTCATTCCAGTCATAATCTCATTCTTTGTCCAAGAATATCCCTCACCATTTTCGGTATCGCAAAGATATTTATGTTAAAATGGGATTTGGCTTTCATCACTGGGTACAGTATTACAGACAGGCAGAAATTAAAAATGCTGAAATGCGCGCTTCAGTGACACAACTCTGCACATGCACATAGAGAGTTTTACTGAATGTGCACAATTAAAATATCAAGTAAATATCATGTAATATCATGTAAATTTTTTGGTTAAACTGCTGTATCACCTAATAAAAAGTTCTGGTTAATAACACGTGCTCAAAAATAAAGGAAAACTTTGAAAACACATCAGATCTCAATGGGACAAAAATCATGCTGGATATCTATACTGATACAGACTGGGTAATGTGTTAGGAACGAAATGCAAATCAAAATGATCAGCCTACAAAGAGCTGGATTCAAAGACACCCTGAAACTCAAAGTGAAAAAATAATGCGGAAGTCTAGTCCATTTTGCTGAATTTTCATTGCAACAGCTCAAAATGGTACTCAGTAGTTTCTGTGGCCCCCACATACATGTATGCATGCTTGACAACATCGTGTTCCTGACATGGCAGACGGTGCCCTGTGGAATCTCCTCCCAGATCTAGACCAGGATGTCACTGAGGTTGTGGACAGTCTGAGGTGCAATCTGGTGGTGTTGGATGGACAGAAACATAAAGTCCCAGAGGAGTTCTGTTGGATTTAGGTCAAGCGAGCATGGGGGCTTGTTAGTAGTATCTATTCCTTTGTCCTCCAGGAACTGCCCGCATACGTCACCACATGAGGCCGGATAATGTTGTACACCAGGAGGAGCCCAGAATCCAATGCACCAGCATAGCACCAAAGCAGCTGAAACTGATTCACAACCCCCTCTGATACTTAACTGACCAAATCAAAATGTTAAAATGTTAAATGCTCAGATGTAAATCCTTCATACCTTATTTCCATATTTTTCTCTGTATCATTTCTACACATTTGGGAATCGCTTCCACCAAAGAGGGAGTTGTTTTTTTTGTTTGGGGTTTTTTTTCCAGGTCACGTGAGCTATAAATTCCAGATAAATCCTTCCCCATCTATCACTAGCAGATTTGATCTTCAGGCAAAATAGAGGAGAAAATATATCTGAGTCAAGCTGTTAGACTAAGAAGATTAAAGGGAATATTTGTGACTGAATCTGCTATCTGGTCAGCAAACATACAACATGGCTATAGTCAAGGTTGAAAAAGAATATTTTAGTCCACAGTCGTCCTCTTGACTGTTCCACATAATTCTGTTTTTCTATAACCCGCACAAATCTGTGCTTGATACAGGTACACTTACTGCCCGTGACCTCGTCATACTGCAAGTGCATTTATTTATTAGCTGGGACAGCTTCCGTTGGATAAACTTACAAAATTCAATTGCGCCAGAGAACTGGAGCCCACTGCATGGCTATTTCTTTTTTAATCTTGGGTAAATATATCAAGAGCCTTTGACCTCGAAGGCTAGGCACCTGACTTTCAATTTCATCCATAAACAATTTCTGCAGTCAGTCGTGCTCACTTATACAGGATAAAAGGGACAAGTCGCGGGATGGAAGCACAGTGGTAGATTGAGAGGTCATGTTGTGAGCAATTTAGCACAGTAGCTGTTCATTGTCGGGGAGATTGATGGGAAATGTTGTCAAAGTCTCACTAATAGTTTGTTTTACCATGTGGAAAAGAGGGAGAGAGTAAAAGTGACTTTGGAGCAACGTCTTTGTGTTCAGCTGTCCTTCCCTTGACACATAAAACTAACCTTGTCCATGAGTATTACAAAGAAACTACTCAACTTTCTTATGCCTCTCAACATTAGGACAGGGAAGCAAGGTCCAAATATGAAGCACTTTATTGTTGTTGATGGACATACCACTGAAGTTCACATCCTTTGTTCTATCATTGTTCTTGGAACGTTTAAAACCAAAGGGACGGGGAATTTGTTCATTGTAAAGTAAGTCATAAGGGGGACGTGCAAATCCTACCTTGAGAACGTCTTCATCAGTGGAGCTACAGTCTGTGTAATCAGACACATCCGTGACTACTCCATCTTCCTCCACAGCTACCGTCCTCACAGGCATCACCACCTTCTTTCCCGTCAGCACAGCGGTGTTCAGAATCTCCGTGTCCTGCAGAGAGAGCAAAGAGAAATGAGTTTCATATTCCAGTTCAGTTTTAGAGTTTACGTGGTAGTGCTACTGTCACAGTGACAAAGATTTTTAATTTATTTATTTTTTTAATAAGAGTGGCATGGGATGCAGTTAGAGGAGGTAGACAGGAGACACGGGCGATGAAGCGTGACTCAGCGACTCAGCAGCAGTGGCGAGGTAAGAAGGCCAATCCGCCTTTGGGAAACAAGTGGGGGAGTAGAGTTAAGGCTGGGTGATGGCCCGGTCACCACATAGAAGTAAGAGCTAATCTTGGATTTTTTACTGCACAGGCATGTCCCTCAAAGGGATGCTGTATCACTTCACACATGGGAAAATACCCAGAAACATGGACTAAAAATAGTCTTTATCACACACAGAGCCTGCCTGCGATGCACGGTGCATTGTTAATTATAAATGTCACGGAAATAAGAGCGCTCATCCGCTTCTGGACGAGTTGGTGGTTCGATTCCTGGCTCCTTTTGTCTCATTGTCTTTTGGCATAGATTGGTTGGGTTAGGGCCTTGTTTGATCAATAGCTTCCCTTGGTCTTTGAGTACCTGTTAGGTGACTAAGAGGTGAGCTCTAAAGCACTTTATTCCACAAATGAAGGCTATTTGCGTAACACTATAAATGTGAGGTGCCTTGTTAAAATAAATTGATAGTTATTTGTAGGAATCCTTGGATAATCAAAGCATGAAAATGAAGCAGATGGGTAAGTGTCGTTCTCTATGAAAAAAAAGAAAAAAACAACAGAAAACAGACTGCTTTAAATGAAGCTGAATTAATCGAATATTATAAGCTGAAGTGCCGTGCAGTTCTGTGAATGAACAAATCAAATATAAAGAGACATTTGGCCACTCCAAGTATGAAAATGAAGCAGATGGAAACTTGTCCCCTCGAGAGTAAAACCGCTTTAAATTAGGCAGAAATAAATAAACGTGCAACTGAAAACTCTGATGTGAAGGTAGTATCAGTGAAGCTTTTTTCTTTCCTCCCCCCTCCTATAGAAGTAGTGAGCAGCAGCACTAGCTGAAGTTCATGGAGCAAGGCCAAGAGTGATCAGTCAGCGCTAATGTCCCCTTGAGCCAACCATCAAATCTCCTCCTGTTTGGCCTGAGGTCAGCTTCTAATCCACCAGCGAGATGAGCCATGTCAAATTTACAAATCGGGATACTGTAGCTTTTCCACATAGCTTTGAGCACTTCAGCACCTTTAAGATGGAAATGAAGCATATAGCCTGCATAATCTTACTAAAGCCTTCATTAAAAGTATAGCAATTATCTTTTATTTGTATAAATTACATATTTCAATTATATGTAGTCGAACAAATGTGAAAGTTATCTCTCAAAACACTGTTTTAGTTAGGAGCTGGCCCCGGTGACAGATAACTCAGATTCAGCACGGCAATTAAATGTGCTATAATGTTTCTCATTGAGTAGAGGAGATTATATCACGGGTTAATAATAGAGGTAGCACAATAAAAGAGGCCTGCGGCACCAAAATAGAAGCACATGAAGCAGCTGTTAGCAGGAGAGAATGACCACATAATGCACGCTAGAACAGAGCAGAACAACACAGAGGAGACATCAGCTAGTTGACAGTCAACAACACAAGGTCACAGTCTGCTCAAAATAGAAGCCATTTACTAAACAGTCCAAAGCATATCCAGCCTTCTGTGTATGCAAACCAGACAGGAACAGATCAGAGCAAAGTGCATTTTATGATATTTTCATGCACCGACGCTCAAAGAATGCAATCTTAGCATTATTGGAAACTCTGCTGTTGGCAACATCAATCCTGGTGTTTTACTCTGATTAGGTGTGACAGGAGAGATGACAGCTAACTCACCATTATGAGAGGAGCTAGGCCGACAAAGTCTCTCTGAGTGGTATAGATCCTCATGGCTCCTTCGGTCTTGACTCCGTTTTTGGATGTGGATGGTAGCTCCAGCTTCCATATGATTACCTGGCTGTCGAGAGGGCTGCTCAATTCTTCAACTTCAAAATCAATTTGAAGTACCTCCAACAAACTGCTTTCAAGCCTGAGTGGTAAGCAAAGAGCTGTGTTAATTTGACAGATGAAACATGCATTATATACACGTGAAATCACACCTGCTTTATAATTTCAGTACAACACATCTTGTGTTAAAACGAAGATAATCAGACTCTTGTTAGCGCAGCTTCATGTTGCCTCGAGTGCTCTTCGGTTCAAGCAATAATGTAGCTTTTAATGTTTCTAAAGAGACCTGTGTATCTGAGGTTAAGTGATTAAACACAGCACAAAAGTTTACTGATCCAAAACCAGGATTACCGAGAAACAAAAAGATGTGTAGGCACACTCTGCACTTTCAGTTCAATTCAGTTTTATGTATGTAACACAAAAAAACAAACACAAGTGCCTCAAGGTGCTTTATACTGTAAAATAAAGACCCTGTTAGAAAGAAAACTCTGAAAACTGGGGCCAAGGCAATGGTGGGAAGGAAAAGCTCCCTTTCAACAGGAAGTAACCTCAGGCAGACCCAAGCTTAACCCTTTATTGACCATGGGCCCACCAGCGGGCCCATTTTACAGGTAAATTTGAAGGGCCGGTCAATAAAGGGTTTGAAGGGGCACCCTTGACCTGGACTGGAGATGAGGGGAAAGAGAACAGAAAAGGGAAGGCAGTGAGAAATGGGACGTAAATATGTTCTGTAGTTTGTCTATTACATGCTATGGGTCAGATTTACTAAAGCGCTGCCTCAGTGCAAAGTGGGTTTTGGCATAAAACAGTAGTGTCAGTGTTTGCAAAGACAGTGCAGTGATAATATTATGTGTATGTGGCAACTAAGAGAATTTTGCAACTGACCCCTTTCCTTTCTCAGAATAGAAAATTTTTAAATCAAGCGCTCTGATAGATTTACTAACGTTTGCGACATGCAATTTACTGCTAATTGCTAATTGCTACTGCTAATTGCTAGCACTAATTGTGCTGATATTTAACACAGAAAATGAGCATGTCCTATTTTTTTCACTTGATTTTTAAATAAACTGTGTTTAATTCAATTCACTCTTATTTATATAGCGCCAACAATAACAACAATAAAGAAAATTGTGCTCTTTTTCACTAGGAAAAAAAACCCCACACAGACATATGAGCACTATTTGGCAATTGTGCTTACATGCTTTTTCAACCAATTTAGGGAACTTGGCCCTACAGTGAGTCTACAGCAACGCTTTCCGCTCCAAAAGGCCAAAGCACAGCAAGGCTTCAGACAAAAATCAGCATGTTATCATACTAACAGACTCACATATTTAGTTCTTCATCCATTTCCTGAATGCCTGCATAAAAACTTCAATCTCAGTCTTTTCAGTGATTTTTGCGTTTTTCTGTTCCTTCATGATTTATAAAGTTATAGATGCTAGTTTCAGCTGTCTCCTCATTCACAAGGCACAACAGCAGAATCACAGTCTCCAGCTATTGCACTGTATAGTAACTGAAGCCTGTGTATTATTGTTGTATTTTTGTAGGCTCTCTAATTTACATCACAAAATGCCTTGAGGCGACTCCTGTCGTATGAATTTAGTCTTTAATTTAAACTATCAAGTAAAAACCTAACATCATTATTATTATTACTATTATTTTAATTAATTAATTCGTTGATTTTTTTTTAAGGAAATTTCAATTCAAAGTGAGTTTGCTTTTTTCAGTACGAGGAAGAAGTAAAAGCAGTTGAGACTGAGCCTGGAGTTTTGGAGATATTCATCTTAAAATTCATAGTGACATGTTACGAATTTGGCCCCATGGATAGAAGTGTAGAAAAAAAATTTTCAGAGTGCGATGTGATCCTAGTGTTTGTGACAAGACACAGTCCTTTTTTTTAGCCGTGGAGTGGGCTTTGCATCTCTAGGCTTCTTCACAAGCTAAACTAGAAAAGAACAGAGCTGAATTTCTCTTTGCTGACACTCCCCTCGGGTTGCTGGTCGCGTTAAATGGGTGTAGAATAAAAGGTGGTCTGAGGACAGCGGCATCCTGAATACAAAACAAAGTATGAGCCTGTGTAACTTATAATAGCCTCTCAGTGATGACAGCTGCAAGAGAGCTTCCTAGCCACGGATTCAATTTTCTGCCATGGTCGTGTTGTAGTTAGTACCCTGGGTTTATTTGCGGGCATTGTATGGAGCTGCAGAAAAGATGTATTGCTGGACAAAAACGCAATAAGCATAAGCACATGGGCGTTATCAGTCTCACTGCATCTGTGTGTCCATGTTATAAATCTGTGTCTGACTCGTGTGGAGGCACAGCATGAAAATGACCTCTAAAAAGGCTGCACACCAGCCGCCTTTTGTTGCTCTGGAGTAACAACAGGAGAAACTGAAAGTAGTTTTTTATTATTCCTTCATTAAGTTCCAAGCGCAGCAACAAGGCACACAAAAAGCTGTCTCTGTTTGGTTCTCTCAGTCATAGCTGCCATCATTAGGAGCTAGACAGAGATTGAGTGTAATTTAATCATTTTAGGCTATCGCTCAAAGACCCAGGAATAAGATAATCGCATTCTGGTCAACTGTCAAAACAAGATATGTTTAATTCAGATAAACATGCCTATGTGGTATGAAGTCGGTATTCACCGTATTAACACACATATCCAACAATATATGGGGGATGTTTTTATGTGTGTGTTATGTAAATAACACACACATAAATAACACCCCCTGTAATTTATTGTGGAGCTTACAGGGAATGGATGCTTCAGCATCTTGTTTACGGATGGCAGTCTGCCTGAGAATAGCAGTACTTAAATATTAAGATCCACACCAAGCCCTTTGCAACTGAGGATAAAAATAAATAAATAAAGCTTAAATGTATAAATACAGCAAATACTTTTGGTGTTTGCTAAAGCCAGCTAAGCAAAAAGTCAGAGAAGTCCCCATAGTGGTGTGACAGTAGACGCTCCCAGCAGGGGTTCCGTTAGTTTCATGACATTTTAGAGAGGATTAGCAAAAAGACTGGGTAAATAAATATTTTAACCCATAAAGAAGTTGTAATAAACAATGTCACAATCCACGGCAAATGGGGAAAACAACATAATGAGGTCAAACCTATAATGACAATAAATTCAGTGTTGTCTCTCAGATTACGGCAAGCTGTCTAATGTTGTATGAAATCTGACAAAGCAATCTTCCACAAAAGCACGCTTAGCTTTACCATTTTTGAATGAAACTCTATAGTGGGTCTAAAAAAAAAAAAAAAAAAAAAAAAAAAATATATATATATATATATATATATATATATATATATATATATATATATATATATATTCACACACAGATCAAAATCTTGTTTCACAAACATCTCTTTAAAATTCCTCTAGAGGCAGAATCTAACTCTTACAGTTGACATTTTAAATCTAAAGTGTATATGTTGAGCTGGAAGAGTTCTGCAGGCACCTGCATACGTCTTTCACCACCATGCAAAACATTTATTCAATAGAAATAAATAAATAACTAAAGCATCCAGATTCTCTTTCCGTGCCATTCTTCGTATAATGCCATTTGTATTAGGGCACATGGTAATGCACAAAGGCCTATAAATCATGCCCACTGTATTCTAAGCCTATTTTCAGTGCTTTATTCATTTCTGATTGAATTTTCTGATTTCCCATGGGCCCCACCCTGACCGTTTCAGGTTAACCTATGAGTCACTACATTTTAAACATCTTGGAATGACCCTTGCCATCCAGAGGTTAACACCTGTGCTGCCTGTAACGGAAATGTTTCCGGTAATTGGATGAAAGGTATTTTATGCGCTCCAAAAGAATTGCAAGAAAACCAGTCATCCTCTGCTTTTGAGTCTGAATAAAAAGCTTTTTAGCTTTTAGTAACAACATAGTCTTTGTTACTATGTTGTCATTTTGATTCAGAAAGCTGCTAGCATAGCCCTAATGGGCTTTTGCCTATATAATTTAATAATAATACAAATCTCAATATGATAATTGTCTCCGAACGAAGTCAATGCTTTATTTAATTATGATACAATTTTGAGATTTCCCATGGGCCCCCAGACTGTGGTGCTGTCAAAGGTATTAGTTGAGGAAATGTAGGCAGGTCAGCAACAAACTTTACTGGAATTTTCTGAAACAAACTAGCGTGTGAAGAGACCCGAGGGCTGTGCAATTAGCCTGAATTAGTGTTAAATGGTACAGAAAATGGTGAGTGCTGGCACCAGATGATCCATCACAAACATGGACGGTGTAGAGCTGCATATATCACACTAGAGCAAACTCCAAGCCCGTGGATATCAAGTGCACTCTTGCTAACTTTTCTGCAGCCCAGAAGTGCCACGAGAAAATAATGTTCCACTGCGCTATTTTTTTTTCCATCCAGCGTTTGTGTCTATTGGTGCAGCCATAACCACAAAGGAAACCTGGCAAACCTTGCCCCCATCGATAAGCCACAGGTGGATCTGACTGTCATCGTGATTGCATTTTCCATCAAATTCATGTGTTGCTTGTGGTGTTTAAGACCGTTTTAGCCTTATTCTTTCAGCTGCAACCCTGGTGGGGTAAACGCTCTGGGGACTAAGTAAAGAACAAGTATTAATAAAAAACAATTCCAACTGGTTACTACACTTTGCAAATCTTCTGTAAAGGTCATCGAGTTGTCTACTAGGCTTTAGTTGTCTGCTTTAGGATTAGGTCGTCAAATGAAGGCCAATGAAATCGCCTGGAATTGTTTGCTGCCAGCAGAGAAAAACGAAGCATTGAATATTTGTGTTTGTCAGGAAAACTGAAAGGCTTTACATGATTTCTAAAAATCAGAGTCTCTATCGCTTCTCATCCACCAAGCTCCAAGGGATCATCTAGGAATGGTGATGCTGGACAATTAGAGATGCAGTTTAAATGACCCGTCTTTCACAGTATTTGGGACTCATTAAGTTACAGCCAAAATTGTAAAGTGTTTCCTGAGATTGCCTCGATGAAGAGTTGACTCACTTCATGGCACAGCCCTCAGTATAACACCGTAATATAGGAAACAAAACAGAGACAGAAACAGAGGCTGCGCAGTCAAACTGTCACTTAAGGACCCAAAAAATCACTTTAGTATGCAATTAATACCTGATAACCACACATTACAAATAGGTAGTGTAGATTTTAACACATCCCTGTGGCAACTCCACTGTTGGCAGTAGCAAAAAGGTACAGTAATAAGCAAACCTGAGTGACAGACCATGGCATAACATTTTTCCCCTGCGTTGCCTTGTCCTTTAAAAAACAAGACGGAAAAAAAAACAGGTGTCTTTTAATCTCAGGAGGCACGGGCCACGCTTATCAGACTTAACTCTTAATTGTACTCAGCTCATTGCAGTTAAGCGAAATGAAGCTGCACTTGGCTGAACTTTAAAGGACATCTGAGAAAGGCTGGTTGTCAGGGAATGGTTGTAGTCCTGTTTAATGAGATTATGGAGCAAGTTAAGTACTTCTTAGGAACCCAAAGAGCCGACTGATCAGACCAACCTGCAGATGTCTTGCAAATAGTTTTAGCATCAAGCCTTAGGATGCACTCAGTAGCTTGCACTTTTTAGGTTAAAATAAAGCAGGGTACTACATGCTAGAAATACCTTCCCGTTCACAGTTAGTGAATGTCTTGAAATAATTAAAGTGCAGACAGAAAGTGGGACTTAAAGGGGGGTAAAAAGCATACCTCCCTACAAGGACTTTCTTTACAAGAATACCTGCAGTCATCCAGTGGTTAAAGTATATCCCCTCTGGACAATATGCAATGAACCACATACATGCAGACATGTACAGTACAGACTGTTTGTGATTTGCTTTTCCAATGCAGACACACGTCCGCTTTAAACAGCTGGAGGTACCGGCAACCCACGATGCATTAAAATTCCCCTTTTAGCTCTGCGGTCTAAATATATCAGCGGTGATAGATTTCCCAGCAACAAAAAAACAGACATACATGAATAGTCTACAGTGACATATAAAGTAATGTGAAGAGAACAGACTTGCCTTTTCCCAGGTATGGGAGCCTTTCTCTGACAAATAACAGCGATGGCTCCATCCACACTCAAATCCAGAGTGATGTCCCACAGTAAAGAGTTACTGGGTGTTACTGTTCGAAAGGTCACACCTTTCCTTACTGTTGCTCTGTGAAAAGTCGAAAATGAAAAGGTCAAGAATGCAATAAATTTTTACATTACATTACATTTCTGGCTTTTTCTTTTTTTCATGAGTTTTGGAATTTTCTTGTGAAAAAAAATGTGTTAAATATAGTTCCCTCATGTACAGTAGATTTAAACTTCCACCTTAAAATTCATTTATAGGTGAATTTAATTAATGCTTTTAATCTTGTCTGGTTTCTCACGATAAATCCATTTCAGTAATAAGAAGGAAGCTGCATAAAGTTGATATTCAGGCCTGGGGACTAACCGAATAGATAGAGCATTAATTACATTAATTATATAGGAGGTAACTTTATTCCATTTTAAAATAAAGACCAGTATTGGTAACTTGCAGGGTTGTAGGCTCTCACACTTTTCAACATCTAGTTTTTGTCTCACACTGCCTCAACAATCTTATGACAAATAAGAAGAAGCCTCAACTCTGACTGGTGCAGTAATTTAATGTACAAACATTAATGGAAATACAGGCAAAAATAGAGATTTTAGGATTCATTCAAATTTGAAAGTCAATGACCAACGTGAACTCTCTTAGGTAAGGTTTCTGTACTTTCTTGAAGTAGTCTTCAGGAATAGTTCTCCAGCCTTCTTTAAGAACATTTAACATCTTTAAGAACACCTGTCTTTGGATGTTGGCTGCCTTTTTTCTCTGTTTAGATGATCCCAGACTTGTTGAGGTCTGGGGAGGCCAGTGCTTTTCGATCTAGGTATGCTTTTACCACAGTGGCAATGTGTTTGGTATCATTGCCAATCATTGCTTTCCAGATGGTATTGCATGGTGGATTAAAATCTGACAAGCCCCCAAACACCACTGGCTGAAATGCAGCCACGAACCATGACAGAGCCTCCACTCTCTTTTTCAGATGGCTGTAGATACTCACCGTTGCTCCTCTCTCCTGATGTCCTCCATATACACTGATGATGATTTAAAGCAGAATTTTACATCTGCATTTTCTTCCCATTTCCCTCCCTTAAAAAATGGCAATCTTTCCACTGAAACCATTTCCAATGATGCAGATTCATCATTGGGTTCAGTGAGGTATTTGCTGGATTTGTTCCCATTTTGGTCACTGGGCTTTTCAGATACTGTTTATCTGCTGTAGATAGTTTTTTTTAGGCCCACTACTTGTTCTTTTGTCCTCCACTTGTACAAAAATTTTTGTTTGGTAAACTATGTTCTCTTTCATAGATTCAGCTAAAGAAGACGGACAAATTATGCGTATTGTGACAGCCTGCTAGCTAAACACACACACACATATACACACACAAAACCAAGGGCTGTTGGGAAAATCGTAGTGAAAGTGAGTGAAAAAGCAGCCAAGACCTTCAGAAAGTTTGAATAACAAATATAAGCCGAGTGTTGAAATTACATCAGCTGGAGAGTATGTTTAGTTTGTTGCTTCAAGCTGTTTGTAGGACTCTTTCTCTCTTGTCTCAAGAAAACGATTTCTCCTGATATAACTTACTAGTTATAAAAATATTAATTACATTTATAACACATAATTGGAACAAGTTACCTCTCAACCCTGATATTGCATAAAACATCAATCAAAGGCAATATTTATTAGACTCTGTACATACAGTTAAAAGAAAATGTAAAGAAAATTGTAAGAGAGAGAACATACAAAAACACAAACCTGTGATATATATATTTATCCTTATTTCAACCTGTAATTACCATCACCTCTGTGCAATTAAAGGTGCAAAGAAAACATTGTTCTTTCTATTTATATTCACGTGCTCTCATTATTCAAAATGTACTAATGGAGTATTAGTTTTCTTGGTGTCTAATTTGTAAACGGTGTGCATTATGCAGCCAAACAGACCTTCCCCGTGGGGCTTTCCCAGCATAAGCAGCTTGCAGTAGGTCAAATGTTAATGAGATACTCTTCTGGAAGAATTGTGGAGGCCAGGAGGGGCACACATGTAAATATGCCAGACTTGCTGAATATGCACGAACAAGACAGAGTATCCGAATGTTCAGGAAAAACATCCTCGTGTGATTCTTTGTTTTTCATCTGCATGCAAAGCTGTGTGGTTTATCTCTGAGATAAACACAACTGTTGAGCGCATTATGAGTCTCAGAGGAGGTGTAATTTTTGATAGGAACAACAGCAATCTGAGCGCTTCTCTTTCTTTGGCTTTGCTGTTGTATTTCAAAAGCAGGCAAAAGAAGAGAGGACGTTACTCCCTTGTTATGCGCGGTGACAGGAGAGCAGCCTAAGCATGCATTATCTCTTAATTGAAAAGCGTTACTCGTGTGCATATTTTTTACATTTGTACAACAAATCTGAGCCACCCTTTGTAACAACATCTGCACAGCAAACATGTAATCTGGAAAGAAACATCTTTGGCAAAACCGCTTGAGACCTTTGCTCCAGATTACATGCAAAATGTAATCAGGAGAGAAGGTCTCAAGTGGCCACTGATTTTAGCGCATAAGTTTCTGCTGTGGAGCCGCATTTCCCTGTAATCACTCGCTGTCTTAATGGCTGGGATGTGAGACAGAAATATGGCCCTCATTCCTTTTCAGAATGAATAAATCTGGCTCCTGTTGCAGCAACAGTGACACTGTTAAAAACATAAAATGGACACAGAGCGTACGGGTTAAAGGTCGTAATTAAAAAGGACTGAACGGTATCATTTTCAACAGTTTAATCTTGCGCCGTCATGACCCTGAAGCAGCTGATTTCCATTCCAGCTGCTCAGTGCAGAAGCTCATTTGTCTGATTAATACAGGTTCCTACATGGAGCGGAGAGCTAAAGGGTGAAATCATCTAGTGGTGTAACTTGTGACAATTGCACACAGCTGAAAGCCACCTTTTTAGAAACAGGTTAATCACTTTAATATTTATTCTGTTATACACTGTTATAATATTCATTCCTTCAGTAGCATTCTGGGTAGCTGAATTCAGCATTCAGTTGAAGCTTCTATTATTGCCATCATTCCCAGTTTTACTACAGAGGTTGCTATGGCAAACGCAAGTCAGAAATGTAAGTCAACTTACAGACTGGAAACTAATTAAATCAGCTCTAGCTCTGAACACTTCTCATCACATAAAGCAAAAGGAAGAGTGAGATTCTGTTGCCGGTGTATGGCTTCTCTGGTGGTATATCAGGTGGCAGATGAGAGCGGAGCAAAGAGGAACCTGCAAGTCCCTGATTAGGATGAAGGTAAGGAGATAACAAGAAGGAAGGTGCATCTAAGGTAATGATAATTATTTTTTGTCTTCACATTTCTTATCAAATGTAATCTTTGTAAAAAAAAATAACAATGCTCCCACCGAAAAGTTTATTTCAGTGTTTAACTTACACACATATATTGTATTTTTCGGACCATAAGGCGGACCAGATTATACGGCGGATTAAGCGAAACAAACATTAGCATTCATCCTCCAGCTTTACTGTTTATGTTATGCTAACATAGCTGTGTCGCTACTAGCCATCACATAGCACATCATTATATACCAGATAGCCCAACTTCAGTAACCCTACAAAAGTCACTGCTGTTTAGTTTTCTGTCTTTGTTTATGTTTGAAGTGATAGCAGAGCTGTACATTTTAATTTTTCAGAAATTTCTCAGTCAGAACATGCTATATCATGTTTAAGTGGAAACTAGCGCGCTAACTACCTGCTAACTTCTAACCCCGTTAAATTATATAAATTCCGTTTTCATGGATGCCTGGATGTTAAACTTAATTGTTACACCTGGTAAAGCAGCAACGCTGATCATTTTATTAAAGATGAAAGAATTTAGACAGTTTTTAACTCTCAGTGATACCGCAGTGTTGATTGCCGTAGCTGTAATGCTCCGACAATCCATCAAGTGGTGCGGCATCGTAGCTTACCAAAGTCGTACTAAAACATTTTTTGATAGATTTTTGAGCGCCGTGTACCACATAAAATCGGTTCGAGGTCCTCAAGTACAACCAGAATTCATACATAAGGCTCACCGGATTATAAGCTGCACTGTCGAGTTTTGATAAAATTAAATGATTTTAAGTGCGCCTTATAGTCCAAAAAATAGGGTACCTTATAAGAAAAGGTTGTTATAGTTATAGCAGTTATTCTTCTTTTAAGGGCATTAAAATTCAAAGCATGAAACACAATCTACACGCATTGCATCAAACTACCACATGCAATATGGAACGGAAATCTGCAGTATGATTTCTTTTTCTATTTTCAGTATCGCACTGCATATCTCAGCTTTGGTTGAACATTATATTTACTTCTTTTCTTTTATCTTTCCTTTCAACAGTGCTTACTTAGATTGTGAAGTTTACTTTCAGTGGGCCAAAACTTTAATCCACCGTGAGTGAGGTAAGCAGGATTGCATGTTCGGTGTATTAATGAGAGCACCTTGGAGGGCTGTTAATCTAGTAATGGCCTCTGAATAACGTGCGCGCCGATGAAACACCTCTGTGTATTGAGCTGAGTGGAGCAGGGTTTAACTAATAAAAAGTGACAGTAACAAGAAGACTTATCTAAAGCCCCTTTTTTTCTGTCTCTCAGCTCCCTTGCATTAAAAAAAAGAATCCCTTGTGACTCGAGGAGGCGTATTTCTTCTGAACATGAACATGAACCAGTGTCCATAGCTTCAGTTAGCAGGGCCTGAGGAGGCAGCGGGCAGGGAGAGGCACTGAGGCAGAGAAGATGGATGGCTGTGGAGACCGAAGCTGACACTGTGTGAGAAAAGCAGCTCTCAGGTGCTGCACCTGCCATCCATCTCACTTCTGACCAGGCAAGGCATGAGTGGCACTGTTGTTTCACCTTTTGGATACTCTTCATCCACTTAAGGGGCGCGTGCACGCACTTAAAAACACTAACGCACAAGACAATGCCCACAAGAGAACCGGCCCCAATAGTAGACATCTACACTTTCAAATACACTCAAAGCGAGCCTCGATTGCCCTCGGCCTTCATTAGCCCTCTCCTTTTCCTTATTTACTGTTTGTAATGCAGTGTTCTTTAGACTTATATTGATTGATCACAGACACATGGCCAACAGAGCAACAATCAAAACAGCGCACATGCAACGCAAAGAGCACAGAGGCTGAGTTTGATCAAAGACCTAGAAGATATCCTCCAGCTCACCCAGATGCATTCCATCATCAAGGCTGCTATCGAGATGCTACATAGGGTTTGTAATTACTTTGCTGATATAATTTGTGTTCCCATCTTTAGCTTTGTGAGTGCATCACTGCGGGGCCACAGCACCACAGTGAACCCCAGTGCAATCGGAAACAGATGCAATCGTTAATTATGCAGGCAAATGTCCACCGTTTAGCCAGTCTGATGGCCAGCCATCGGCAACGTGCTTATCGTACTTATGGAGCAGTTTAGGGAGTTGGGGAGATGTTCATGCCAACACTCCTGCCAGATGGCAGGCACCGCAGCACTAAAATGGATGTAAAAGCCCTATTTGTCACCGAGTTGAATGATTAGACCCGTGGTTGAAAAGCTCACTGACGCGGTGTCCTGTTGATACAGAAACTCACTGTTAATTTATTGCCTCAATGCTACTTTTAAATAAAGCCATTAGAATGGGGGAGCTGGGGGTACTACTGAGTCTGATTACTGAATTTAAATAGATGTTGAGACGAAAACGGAAAAATACACTCATACTTGCTCATACTTCATTCCACTCAACTGGGAAAAAGGATAATCTAATTGCCCTTCCTGTGGGTAGCGCGATGACGGTAGTACAACACTTTATCTGTGACCTTTACAAAAGCCTCACTGAGAGTGACAGGTTCGTTTTTGCCATGACGGACGGACAGGTGTGGCTTGTCTTTTCTCAATCAACCTCGAATTTGTATTTCCCTTGACTGGAGCTATAGCCATCAAACACAGGTTTATCATGCTGATGAGAGAGTATTAAGTAAAGCTTAATGGAACATTCAGACAGTGATAAAGCACACAGACAGCTGTTGAGGACTGGATGCACAGCGCTTCTTAATGTGCTGATAAGCTGGCTGAGGGCTGCACTGTGGAACTGAGTATGGAACTTAAAGATACAGTCAATATTTTTAAGTTAATGGTCTAAAAAAAACATGGATGTAGTCACCAACACGTACAGAAGGGACTTCATTTTCCTTTCTAACGATGTTGCCAGAGAACAGAAGAGTAGGAGAAGAAAGGAAAGAAGTGAGGCAGCATTAATGCTTTCCTTTTGGTTCATTTGTGTATGATTGGGTAAATGAATTAAAGCAGAAATGATTAAAAGTGACACAATAAAAAGAGGAAGCAGGGATTGGTTTTTGGCTCCGTTGCCTAAGCTAAAAAAAACCCAAAACAAACAGGAAACCAAATAATGAAATTAAGTACATGGTCTAATCTTAAAAAGCAACAACAACAAACAAATGTGAAACTATTTCATAATACTTCTGGAAATCCAGCGACAGCTGAAATATTTGATAAACCACCTTCAGACTCAAGTTTGCATGTTTCCTTTTGCAAAAGAGCCGAGTACCTGAGAGAAATGTTGCTTCCTGACAAGGAGGACAAGTGCACCCATGCACAGCTGTCAGCTCAGATAATATGGTCCTTTTCCAGCATTCACAATTGAATTAAAAAAGGGGAATTAATAATCCATGACTGTCTGCTCACCCACTCACCTTCAGTGAAGCACGCATGAGCAAGTCGAGGCGGAAGTCACTTCTAAAGTGTTTGAGGTATTGATTTGATTCTGTGAGTGCAGACTGTCCAGGAACCGGCACTTCTGCACTTCGGTGCTGCCTTTAAGGCCGGTTCTTAAGTCAGGACACCTTCCACAGATTTACGACACTCTCAAACAAAGTCAATTAATAAGTGAGTCTTGTATGGAAAATGCATTTGACGCCTCCTGTCAGACAATAATTCACTGACTTGGAATAAAGCTGATAGTGTCTTGAATAACAATTTGTAAAACCTGCCTCTAATCGGGTCAACGTAAATCTCTGCTTGTCTGCGCTGACAGCCAACCTCGACAAATGTAGCTTTGCCGCCGCGTGCTTCTGTTTGATCTTCGCCTGGATGATGATAACAAAAGGCTGCAGATGACCGTGAAAGCCATCAATGAAACGGTGAGTGCGGGTTGGAAGCATTTAATTTAAATCCAGTTTTGAGGTGCCAATCTCGCCGCGTTGCATCATTTCACCTGTAAAAGGGAAGTAACAGACTGACGTCTTGAGAGACAGCCGTGATATTAGGCTAAGGATAATTAGTCAGCTGGTTGAGGCATTGGTTCTTGGGAAATATGGAAGGCTGTTTTTTGAAACATGTCTGTATAAATTTAGCCTTCATTACCAAGTATGTCAGAGGTCTCCAGAGGAATTACAGTCTTTTTAAGATGGTTCTACAAGTGCTCTCATCTCTATTCAAAAGCATTCTGCATTGCAAAGTGAGATGAAGCCATGCTACTAATCTCCGCGATCTGCATACACTCTACAGCACTGTGCACTGATCCTGAGCATACCCTTTAAATAAAGGAAATAATGAGGTATATGGCACACATATTATTTGCTCCGTGTTAACCTTGATGACTCCTGCTGTTAAAACTGCTCTTAATGTCTTCAGGCTTTGCTGCTCAAATAATCCATCCCGTTTCCAGGAAAGATGGTTAACAGCTATGATATTTCCAGGCAAATGTCATAATCCATACTAAATCTCATTTCGTTCAATATTCGCTTATATTTGATGGCAAAGGATTTGGGTAAGAATTAGGGAAGATGACTAATACTATTAGTGAGCGGTTCCCCATTCTGAGGTTTTGCTGACCAGATGATTTCAACTTTGCTGAAATAACAGGCCCATGTAAATCGGGGACAGAGTTTCTCTTATAATACTGCAAGCATGTGGTCAGCCGTGACATTGCTGACCACTGCAAATTTCAGGGAGGCAAAAAATTCCATTTTACCTGAGAGTGAAGTTAGTCAGCTGAGCAGAGCTGGCCATGAGTATGTAGAAGGTGGCGATGTCAGTCTTCTTTAGAGGTTTGGAGGATGTCCGTATGACGATGGCATTGCCGAGCTTGAGGCGCGAAAGCGTTGCCATCCCCTTAGGCACCTGCAGAAGACGCACACTTCCAATCCTCTGCATAGGAGTGACAGGAATAAACTCTGCCTGCTGCTGTGAACCCCCCCACCGACTTCCATCCACAGAATTGCACTTCCCTCTGACTTTTGGCTGAGCCTGGTAGTACAGCTCCACAGGGTTCCCAGCAGATGGATCCTGCCTCTCTCTACTGGTGCCCTCTGACCCTGGAGCAAACCAGCCAGGTGTAGGAACCAGCTCGGCCATGCAGGTCCCCCTCTCACCTCCTATGGCACAGGAACCCCTCACCTCCTGGGTTTGCCAGAACGCATACACGGTCACACATGGTAGCTCATCCAGTGCGCCTTCCCCTCTGTTCCAATCCCTGCCTGCAACATAGAAGAGCACCCTGACTTTGGGCTTGGAGGAGAAAACCCGAGGCGTCAGGACAAAGGCCTGGATTTTCCAGTTAAAGGTAAAGACCTCTGGTGCATTGAAGAGCTTCACAGACTGGACCATATCTAGAGGCACGGGTTTCTCTGCGGACATGGTGCGATAGCTGGCGTTGACCACCGGCTGGCGGCTGGCTCGTAAAATAACAAAGGGCTGGATGTGGCTCTGCATGCTGGAGTTCCTCATGAAGTCCTGCCCTACCTCTTTTAGGAAGAGGTAGTCGGCATCCTTAACTTCGTAGCTGACCGGCAAGAAGACAGGGAAAGGCACTGGGCTCTTGTTGTCGGTCAGTTCTTTACTGCTCAAATCTGAAAGAGGAAAATTGAAAATTACACTACTGTTGCAGGACAAAACGTTTATGCTACTTCTGAATAAATCTTCAAAACTGAAGGATTTCACTTTTTTGTCACATTTGAAGACAGGCAGTGTCCCCGAACCACACGAATATCAAAGTCATACAAGGCCAACTGATCAACTGAGTGGGACTTTAAAATATTAGACTAAAAGGCCTCTGGCCTTAATCTTAAAAGTCCTATAGCACAGGTGGAGCAGATGTTAAACTCTTTGGCTTTGTCACCAAATTATTGGAATTGTAAAAGGTTACGAACTGTATTTGTTTTATGAAAAAAAGACAACATTCCCAGTGTCCTGGTGTCACATCAGATTGCTTTGATGTGGCCTTAAAATACATTAACAGAGAAAATCTGAAATAAAACATGAAGTCAGGATGAGACCAAATAAAAGATGGTCCTTTCCCCAAAAGTCAGATCAGCCCGTTACTAGCCGAGTTGTAACAATCCAACATCGATTTGTTGACTAAAGCCTTTTTCTCTGCACAGTATGTAATTGTTTCCAGGTAGTTAATCCTGGTAGTAAATAGGTTTCTATGGAAATAATTTTTCGAAATGCTCTTTAAAAAATGTCGCCTGCCGTGTTGTCATGTTCAAAAGTGTCTCTGTTTTCCCTCCATAGCATGAGAAGGTACAATCTGATACATCTGGCACAAAGTGGAAATAAGCCATCAAACACTGGGATTAAAATGGCTTTTCAGATTGTCTCTAGGCAGGGGGAATAAGTAGTGACAAACAGGGCTGTGCATCATTATATCAAATGAAAGAAAGTAGATTTGATGTAAAAGACCAGCATGCACCTGAAAACATGGTTACTGGTTAAGGTACGCATTTGTACACCAGCTGGTCTGTGTCGGTGTGTTTTGTACAGTGATAACAGGAGAGTTACAGGAGTACTGTAAATACTAATCCCAAGTGTAAAGAATGACCTTTTTGCAATCGCTGTGACAAATCAATCGAACAGCATAAATGTCCCCTGATCTGATTTCATGGTGAGTGTTTACCGCGCTGGAAATCAGCAGAGGTCACTCATGCGTCATGTGTCCTCATTAAGTGTCCATTTTGACAGAATTATGAAGATTATAGCTGCTGACCCGGGTGTGCACTTTTGATCTGGTGGCTAATTGCCCTACTTGGTGAATCATGAACGCATAAAAACAGAAACACTCATGTTTACTATAACAACCTGGATGAGGCTGTTGTGAACATGGCAGCAAACCCAAACTCAGTGTCTTAAAAAAAAGATCAGATCTACAACTACTGACTTATGTATATTCATGAGAGAGTGAATGCCGCATTGAATGCTATCTGCCATTGAATTATTGATCAGTATTTATCAAATGAAAAAGGTTTGACGTTTTTCTGTGTCAAATTTGTTCCGCGTGTCCCTCATGGCTGCCGGCTCTTGATGGGTCCGTCTATCACGACCGCTTCTGCTTTTCATCCTCCCTCATTGAGCCTGTCGAGCTGGCCTGACACTTCGCACGGCAGCGACTGTACTGCACATGTCACTATCATGTCAGCCCAGCAGCCCTCAGAGGACGACAACAGCGTTTATTTCCTCCCCTTCCACACACAGACAATAGTGTCAGTCATGTTCACTGAGTGGGTGACACACTGCATGAGGCAGAATCTGGACCTAGAATCTAGGCTATCCTGGCTTAGCCTTCCAGTGGGCACTGACAGATGTGCTATTTAATACCAGAGCTGGCAGCACCTCCAGTTGGAGTGAATATAAACTGGCTCGCTGTGTTCCAGGCGGGAGCATTCATCGCCGCTGTAAAGTACGCCACATGCAAGCTCACATCTTTATGTTTGAGTTTAATGTACACTTCTTGTTATTTCACATCTTTTTTTTCTTGATAGTAGACTCCAGAAGCTGTTTTGCTTACTGGCTAGAAGGTTCGTCCTTCTGCTTTGCCAATATTTAAGATATTTATCAAGTAGCCAGTGCAAGCAAAACTTCTCCGATGATGAGAGTCCAGCCCTGAACACGAGAGCAAATCTGGCACACCAGCTGTTCCAGCCTCTCAAATCACTCACTTTGAAGACACTGAGCTTCCCGTCCTCCTTGGCTGAATCAGGGAGCGCACGTGTTACCATGCAGATGTTCATGCCACCAAAAACTGTTGTAAAAACTGCAGCAGGGAACATATTCAGTGGCTTCCACCTTAGTGGTGTACAGTATGTAGGTTAAGTGCTTTCTGTGTGCGGGGGAAGAAAAAAAAGCTCATTTTTTGTGCCAACGTTTTGTTGATAATCAAATCTTTGTTCATCCCTCTCTGTGTCCAAATGAAAATGCTCCCTGCATGAAATTAGATTTACAAGCACTACCACTGAATGTTAGCAGAAAATTTACTTCAGGTAGGATTTCTTACCGAAATGAAAATGAGACGATACAAAAACGGAGCTTTCTGTGTGTCATACCGCTTTCTTTCTTTCTTTCTTTCTTTCTTTCTTTCTTTCTTTCTTTCTTTCTTTCTTTCTTTCTTTCTTTCTTTCTTTCTTTTATTTGAATCATTTGTTCAAAGATACCTAATAAGAGCTTTACTGCTATGCATCAATATGGACATGTTCACTTCTTGCAGTACTTTAACCTAAGAAGTTGGTTTGCTCTGTTGTGCGTGTAAGAAACAACAGTCTGCTTATTTAACAGCTTCGAGACTTCATTTATCGAAGAGATGTTGATTTCAAAATAATGTTTCCCCATCGCCAGCTTTAATAAAAACACTTGTGTCTAATGAGCTGCATTTTGCCCTGCAGTTTGTCTCGTGGCTTTGTATTAAAGGTTTTTCATTTGCACATCAGCTAACTGATTTTCAGTGTGCTTGTCTTTTAGCGCTATTTCTTCACTTGTAATCAATCTTTGTATTATTCTAATAAAATGCAAAAAGCCCTAGCATCCATTGTGAATTCTAATGCGCACTAATGGCTTGTACCATATGTGCAAAACAGCTTGCAGAAGTGAGTCGATTCCCAGTAGCATCATGGAAGACAAACGGATGTCTGCGCTGGAATTAGTAATTGAGAGAATGAAAGATGTGTTCATTTGTGGCTCAAAAGTTTCTCTTTCACGCCGCCGTGAAAGGTTTCTTTCCCCTTTTTTCATTTTTTTATCAGATATTGCATATACAGAAATGTGCTGTTTATAAATAGAAAGTGTTGGCAGTGGATCAGATGCTAACCGCACTAATTATGCACCTGCATTTTCTTAATCTAATGTTAGCACTGTGACTGTTTATCCTCTGACTGGCTAACCTCTCCAATGCATCTAAGTTTAATAGAACATTATAGGTTCTCATTAGGATCTGACAGGGACACTTAGGAGTCCACTTGGGAGATAAACAGCAGCGTGCAACAGAGGGAAGAAAAGCTGTTAGTACATCCATGAATTTTTTAAAAAGTTGTGCAAAGTTAAAGTACCTTTCAGCAAAGAAGTTAATCAACAAAGCACAAATAGAAAGTGGGAAAAAGGGCAAAAGTTTGGTCCAGTAAGAGGTGGAAGACGTGCAGGAGCACAAGCACTGCAATGTGGTGTCTGCTGGAGCAGGGTGCTAACAGGGTGCTAATGAAATGCAAATTTACAAAGATCGAAGTTTGCCTACATCTGCCCATAACCCTTTAGGGCGTTAGAGTGTGTATTCAGTTTAAACAAAACTAGAATTGAAAAGAAATCATGTTTAAAACCTTTCATGGGTAGTTTCTAATTAACAATAAAGATTGGATTGCAAACATTGAAACTGTAATCTAATAACCGCAAAGCTACAAAACCAAGCATGGTTGTACACACTTTTAAGTAGAAAAGTTACCAGCCTGCATAGTCCAGTTAAAGCATCATACCCTCATTTTAAATGCATTATGAGGGGCTTTATGATGTGCGAAAATACTCCAATAAATGCACTAGTGATCATATGGCATGTAATGCTCTGACTTGCTGTTGGAAAGACGGGAGAAAATAAAGAAGAAGAGGGAGGGGGAAGAGAGAGAGAGCAAGAGAGAGAGATCTAGGGAGGCTTAAGCTTATGCAGTGATTGGTAGGGATTGCAATGTCCAATGAGACTCTTAAAGCGGCTTTAAAAATCTGTTTTATCACAATTTCTCAATTTTTATCGTTTTATCCCCACAAATCAGCCTGCCTTCATTCCCTGGAAATGGTCATCTAAGGCAGTTATAGGCTTTACACAAATGCCTTTGAGATGTGCTTTTTCTTCTTCATTATCAAGTTGGAAATCTAGATTGCCTGCTTCTTGTTTGCCTCACTGTACATGAAAATTGGGTCCCCCAATTTTTTTTTTTAGCAGAAAGCCAAAAGAGAAAGTAATACTTCCACCATGACAAGAAAGGCACTGAGCATTAAAGCACTGCTCACGTTGTAATATAAACCCATCAAGTTCTTTACCCCTCACTGATTTAATCCTAAATGTTTAATAGGCTATTTTACTCACTGCTGTGACACTCTCTCCTGCAAGTAAGACACATGTGCTCGTGTTACCCTCACTGGATCGCTGTAACACAGTGGAATAAGATGTAAGTCACAAATGAGGACATTTATGTATTATTTATGTTTTTAGAAGATGCGTTAATCTTTAACGGCATTGCTGAGAATAGGCCCACCTCCATTCAGTAATATGTACACATGATGGAGAGTTCAGTCTAATAATTTGTTTTCAGCTGTTTAAGTGAAAGCCAATCTTTATGTTAATTCATTGCACTTTGACATGCGCTAATCTTGAACTCATTTTTCACCTTTCTTCTTTTTTTAAATTTAAAAACAAGCAAACTAACCACTTTGTTTTCACCTACCTTGTGTAATGACTGCTGTAATTGTTGCAAAGACTATCTGTAAGATCCTCCAGCTCTGCCAGTGCGTGCTCATTTTGGCACCCGGCTCTGCACGCTATTCCAGGCAAGTTCCCTGCGTCCGTGCGGTTGGGTTTTGCTTCAGTAGGTTAAGAAGAGGGTCCTTTCATCCATTCCTGCAGTTCGGACGCTTTCCATAATCACACCTGTGCGAGTATAAGTGGTAGTGTAATCCGTATTGCTGGAAAGATGGAAAGCGCATCGAGGTCTGTTCAAGTCCCGGCTGTGCGTAAAAGTTGTGCGTAACGATCCTTGCGGGACTCTTAGTGTCCGATCACAAGACGTGAGGCTCTTGAGGTGAAACCGTGTGACTGAGAAAGCTACGTTTGGATCATTAATGCCGTTCTAAACGAATTATCTCGACAAGTTGCTCAGATTGAGCCGGTCTCCCAGTCTGCCGTCGCGGTTGGGACTCTGCGGTGTTAAACGGTTGAAAGCAGATCACTGACTGTCTTGTGCGCAATCCTCAGGGTACTAAACTCATCATCTGTCACTGTTCACTCGCTAAGGAAGCCACGTCCAGTACGCAGCGAGTAGGATTAACCCTGCCTTGCGTTTGATTGTAATGTCAGAAATGATCATAGATGCCGGATTTCTGATCACTTAATCTGCTTCAGTCCATGATGACCCACGCTCAACATTCAGTAAAGCTACTATAGTCTGTTTGTGTTTTGGAAGCTAACTGTCCAGATCTCATTAGTGAAAATAACAAACACAAGGGATAAATGGGAATTCACGTGGACCAGTATTTGATTTGAATTCGGTTTTTTCTTTTCTTTAATAATTGGATGGAAGTGATTATTTATATTTGTGTTTTTTTCTTAAATTAAATATTCATTGTTAATTATTATAAAATATAAATGCTGAAGTAGAAAAGTAACCTTGGCCTCAATCGCGATTTAAAAATATATATATATCCACAGCGCAATTTCACTCAATTGTCTGCTTTGTGTTACAAACGTACTGAAATCAGCAAACTTGTTTCTTCTTTACTCTCCAAATCAAGGATGATTTTCTATACAGTGTCTGCAGGCATCGCAACCTTTTCAGACATCGGCTGGTTGAGTGCAGGTTACAATCAGTTTAAACTCTGCCAGGATGTAGCCGGCTCATTAGGACCTGACATCATCACACTTATGTCATTATTATTGTTCTTTTAAAGTGTAGAGAAGAAAGTTCTCTGATTCTCAGTGTGAAACTTGGAAACTTTCACTGCTTTTTAAAAAAAAATATTGTCCATCAAGAGCATAATAAATTCCAATAGTCATCAACCTCATCAGGTGGATTTTTAGTGCCCTCTTATGGTAAAGATGAGCTTCTCTGTAAGTAATCAAAGGTGAGGCACTAGCTATAGCTTGCAGCCCAGTTGCATCAGAAATGAGCAGGTTTCCCACTTATTTTACTTCATTTATTCATAGGGTGACCTGATGAACAGAAGACCAGAATGTATGTATCCAGTGACTTTAAATGCAAATGCTGCACCAGAGTGACATTAACAGTTGTGTAGGCCTCTTGTTTTTGCACAAACCAAGATTACAATAGCTGTTAGTCATCTTTCAGAAACAAAAGCATGAACATACATTAATACCGCTGCAGTAGAACTCGGAGCACACTGACTTATTTTAAGAAAAAAAGTTACTTGTTTGTGTCTTGTAGTTAGGTAAACAAGTCTGTAGGCTCTAAGTGTAATAGGGCTTTATTGACTAATAAAGAGGATTAACCAACATATCAACACACAGAGTGTGTGACCAAAGCTCACGGTATCTGGAGACAGGAGGAAGTTGCCACGAGCTACTGCTGCGAGCATATTTGAGCTCCTCCCTAGCACTGCAGCACTGTGATAAGCAGCAACAGCAGCAGCAGCATCTGTATGTTGGGGTTGCTCCAGTACGCTGTAGCGCTGCCAGAGGATAATTTAGATCCTTTCCCATTTACCTGCTCCCCACACAGAGACATAGCAGCTACACTATGTTTTGTATTGAGAAAGACTGAGAAGAAGTATGCCACCCCCAAGGGCGGTGCACTTTCAAACACACACAAATGCAGGACTGGAAACTGTATGAAAATGAATAACTGTCATAAATCCATGCAAATGCTTCATCACGTTGAACAGGCCCTAATAGCTGCAAGTAAACAGAATTTTGCCTGCTATGTAAATTAGATATTTTGATTCGAGGTACTGGCAGCTAAATGGTTGAGTAATTTCCCAGGCAAATTTTAATTAAAATAGCAGACGCTTGCTGTTATAAAGGAAACAGGCATCTTTGTCACCTGATGTTGCGCGTAAGGCCAATCACTTGACACACACGCGTGTCACACACTCGCCCGTCATTTCACATGACATTAAGCTGCGAAACAATAAATAAATAAATAAAAACTGTGACCTTGTGGACTTCCGCAAGCGATTTTAGGAAGCCTCCAAGGGGTGCTTTAAGATGCAGAAAGAACATATGGTGAAACCTGTCAGGAATATGGTATGAACACTTACAGGACAGAGAAACATCACAGGCCTCCGGATATGCAAGTTATGAGATTGACATAGATGGATGTTGCGGAAGAAATATGCTAGAGTGGGGAGAGTGGCCATAAGCTTATGATAGATGTGAGTGCCACAAGGAAGGGAATGTGTTTTCAATGTACATCATCCTTCTGCTTGACAGATAGAGGTAACGTCTGCCGAGGTGCATTTAGCCACACATAACGCTCTAATGTTCCCATTCTCATTTTCACTGTGAACACAGAGTGTGCGCTAGAATTTACATATCTTTACAATAACATTTTTTGCAAAACATTAAAGGTTGAACATGTGCAGTCACATGGAACTTTTCTGTGTCTGTGGACTGTAGACCTTTCTGCTGGACTGTATTACTACACAAGAATTGGGTGGGGGGCATTAACTCATTCACTGCCATTGACGTCTATAGACGCCAATGGCAGTCAACGTAAGTTGAACTGAAGCCCACCAGCAGTAAAAGTAGACCTGCAAGGAGGTGCAGGGTTTGCGCACGTAAGGGATTGCGCAGTGAGACAAAAATGTGGTGCAAGTCTTGTTGTGTTTCACTGCCAGCCATTTGAAAATGGCTGGCAGTGAATGAGTTAATAGCTTATACTTTGTCATTTTTTTGATAATAATATATTTGTGGAAGTTGATAATCTTTCAATAAATATTCATGTATGACTGGCTTTTTAACAGTTTTACTGGGGTTGTGGTTAAAGGGGTTTTGCACAATTTTCGGTAATTCATACCGCCACTGGCCACTTCATTATTGCAGCTATTTAATTGTTTGTTAAGGAAACTATCTAATCAGGCAATTACATGGCAGCAACTTAATGCATTTAAGCTTGCAAGCATGGACCAAACAATCCGTTGAAGTTCAAACTAATTATTAGAATGGGAAAAAAGCGACTTTGAAACGTGGCATAGTTTTTTGGGTCAGATCTGGGGGGGTGGCTGTAGCTCAGGTGGCAGAGCAGGTCAGCCACTAATCAGAAGGTCGGTGGTTCGATCCCAGGCTGCCTCCTGGCTGCATGCCAAATATCCTTGGGCATGATACTAACCCCATGTTTGCCTACTGGTGGTGGTCAGAGGGCCCGGTGGCGCCAGTGTCCGGCAGCCTCTCCTCTGTCAGTGTGCCCCAGGGCAGCTGTGGCTACAATGTAGCTTGCCAGTGTGTGAATGACTGAATGTAGTGTAAAGCGCTTTGGGGTCCTTAGGGACTGAGTAAAGTGCTATATATATATATATATATATATATATATATATATATATATATATATATATATACAGGCCTTTTACCATCTGTAGTATTTCAGAAACTGCTGATCCACTGGGATTTTCCTGCACAACCATCTCTAGGTTTTACAGAGAATGATCCAAAAAGGGAAAAAAATATACAGTGAGCATCAGTTCTCTGGGAAAAAATACTTTATTCAAGCTGATAGCAAAGCAACAGTTACTCAAATACCACTTGTTACAACAAAAGTATGCAGAAGAGCATCTCTGAATGCACACCTTGAACCTTGAAGGAGATAACCTACAGCAGCAGAAGACCACACCAGATGCCACTCGCACCAGCTCAGAACAGGAAACTGAGGCTGCAATTCAAAGGCTCACCAAAACTGGACAGCAAGAGGCTGGAAAAACATCGCCTAGTCTGACAAGTCTCAATTTCTTCAGCAGCATTCAGATGGTAGGATCACATTTTGGTGTAAACAACACAAAAGCACAAATCCATCCTGCCTTGTATCAAGAGTTCAGGCTGCTGGTTATAGTGTAATGGTGTGGAGCATATATATTAGAGACACACATGGGGCCCCTTAGTATCAACTGACCATTGCTGAAAGAACACACCTACCTGAGTATTGTTGCTGACCATGTCTGTCCTTTATGACCTCAGTGCATCCATCTGCTGAGGGTTGCTTCCAGCAGGATAGTGCGCCGTGTCACGAAGCTCAAATCATCTCAAACTGGTTTCTTAAACATGACAATTTTGGGTTCAGTGATGATTTCTCAAATGGCTTCCACAGGCCCATTAAAGGGTGGCTGTGGCTCAGGTGGTAGAGCTGGTCGCCTACCAATCGGAAGGTGGATCGATCCCCGGCTCCTCCTGTCCATGTGTTGAAAAATCATTGGGCAAGATATTGAACCATGAGTTGAGGGGGGTTCGATGTCTTGTGCGAGTGTGTGAGTAATAGATAAAACCACTGAATGATTATGTGTGTGATTGAGTACTAGAAAGAGCTTTGATTGCTCAAATTGAGCAGAAAGGTACTACTGTATATGCGTACCAGTCCATTTACCATTTACTACATTCAGCACATCTCAGTGCAACGAAGCACCTTTGGGATGTAGCAGAACAGGAATTTTCATCGTGGATGTGCAGGCGACAAATCTGCAGCAGCTGTGTGATGCTGTCATGTCAGCATGGACCAAATTTGTGAGGAGTGTTTCTTTGCACTTTGTTGAATCTGTGCCAAAATTAAGGACCTTCTGAAAGGTCCACTTGGGTACTGGCAAGGTTGTAGCTAATAAAGTGGCTGGTGAGTGAATATTTTCCTTGTTAGTGAATAACGGTTAACATTGACCGATTTAAATGCAGTCATTGTGATGCAGCGGAAAAACTTGGCAACCACAGGTGTTCCTAATGACATCCTGTCCTTTAAGGTGTAAAGCCATAGTTAATGTGATTAGTAACACCTCAGTTGACATAATTCGAGTGAAAAAGGCCACTGTGAAGAGGATTTATTGACACCACTTGCATATCTGTTAACAAGCTTCAAATGTGAACAACTGTGGCCCAGTTTTAGCTTCCATACACGTGAACAAAAATAAATCAAGAATAATGATTTAAAAAAAAAATTAATATATTGTATTCAACAGGTGCATTATCAAACAATATGTATAGGTTATTTTCTTCCAGAAACACAAAAGTAGCAAAAAAAAAACAAGCCAAGTGTTAAAATGAGAACTCAGACATGTTTTACAGATGACAGCTCTATAAAACATCCACAAATTGGTTTGCTGCTTTCAATAAAGGATTTGTAAACACTTCATAATATTGGCCTTGTGAGAAACTTGTTAAAGCTTCTCTGCAATTGAGAGACTTTAACACCTTTGTAAAGAAATTTCATCCAGAGAAGAAGTTATAACTCTGAGAGAGCTGAGTACTAACACTGTGCCAGTGTTCCCTCGTGCTGGGGACTGGGACTGATCTCCATATTTATCCTGAAGTTATCTTGGCCACAACTAGCTTCAAAGTTGGCTTTCATGCAAGCTCTGCGGTGTTGATAAGTTTTGACTAATTGACAGTTATTTTGAGTTAACAAGTGTTGACATTTCTCACATTTCTCATCAGATAAATCAACACCTTTGCAGACAGAGCTCGTTATTCAATCTGCTGAGGTGTTTAATTAGTCCAAAGAAAACTGGCAACATGTTGATTTTTAATAACTCATTATTTATTTCTTTTTTTTTAGATGCAGAAAAGAGATCATTTTCCTACTCAGCAGGAAGCAGATTGGGGGCTGTTCAGCAGAGACCTTGGGCTTTTTGCAGGTGGCTGTGGCTATAACTGAACACAGGAACAAGCCGTTCTCTAAAATGTCAGTGTAATTTGAATAAGAGCAGGAATGAAAATCTGACAAGTCAAACTACACCCACCTATGCTTCAGTCTTCTTAAAACTGTGTCACTCACGTCATCTCGTCACGTGACTACAGTTAGGGATACTCCCACACAGAGTGGGTTCTGTAAAGCCACACTTTTTCATCCCATACAGCAAACCTTCAAAACCTTTCAGTGACTAACAACCACTAAAGCACATGTTCCCATTATATTCGACAATGCATTTTATTTTTTATAAAAACCCACAGGCAAATCCTTAATTTGCCGGAGGATTTGTCCTGTTAAATGACAACAAAAATGGCATCTGCATGTCCTTAACAGACGGGAGATGACTGGAGGCTTTTGTTGCTGTGACATGCATGTATAGTTTCCGCTGCACTCCCACACAAGCTGCGTCTCTCCAAACATTAATGACAAATGTGTAAAAGTTATGAGGTACAACGCAGAGACCTGAGCAAACACAAGCTCAGATGTGCTCAAATATGCCCAGAAGCCTGATTGTTCATCAACCCCCAGGGTCCTAGAGGCACACAGTTTAGCTCTGCAGTGTCACCCAGAGGTAGCTGGAAAAACATGGCTATGCAAATGATTATTCAGCTTTAATGACAGCAACACAAATATGAATGGCCTATAGTCAATGGTCTTGAATAGATTTGTGATTTGCAATTTTATATTTGGACCACTGCTTTATTTGAACAGTACACATCAGTGCAGGTTGGGTTTTTTCTCAAAGTCTTTTGCAGGGAAAATGCTGTCTGCAGCTTCCTAATCTAGCCCAAACTGGGCCATGAGAGACAGCTCTCCATGTTTGGGTTGAATACCTCCAAGCAGCCGAAGACGGGTTTGTTCAGCCTAATCTCCGCTGTGTGATGTGTGACTTCTTCCCCTGCTGTCGTACTCATGTAATCTGCTGTTTGTGCCGCTTTAAGTCCGGGGAGTAGCAACGGGTTGAAGCGGGAAGACTACATGATGGGAACTGTCATCTCTGCCCCATCGATGGGTGCTGCCAGTATCCTGCTAATCCCCAGAGTAATCCCACCACAACAGAGAAATCAAGCACACCAAGGCAGGCAGGCAGGACAGGGCACTGCAATATTCCAAACAGCCAGTGCATGCTTTAGCACTCATACACACAATGTGCACATATGCAAACAGTGTTAACACAGTGACAGCAGGCGCTTTACATAAAAATTGGCTGTCACGCTTGACGATTGGATCAATGTTTTCAGGTTTCAGCTAATAACAAACAAACAAAAAGAAATGTATGAAGCGGCTAAGGACTGTTTGCTGTTTGACTGAAACAGACTCACATCCCTGATAGGAAAAAAAATGACTCAACTGTATGAATGAGGTCTGTGGCACATTTCTACACTGCCATATTGTTTCCTGACCTCCTGAAGTGATCCAAAGGGAGGAATCCCGTCACAATCATCGGAAATGATTCAAGCACAAACACTCTGAACGATCAAACCGTCTTTTTCAGTTTTCATTTTGTTTTCAAGCTCGTGGCGGTGGTTCTGTGAAAGCAGAGGATCACGAGGATCACTCAACCGAGACAAAAAGAAAAAAGGGAAAAAAACTGATGTCACTTTCCTGTGCCATCTCACAGCTGTCTAAAATAGCACAGAACCCAGATGTTTGGCTGCTTCTCACTGCGATGCAAACATTTCTTCCTTGTTATATTTGCTTTGCTCCTTCGCTAATGAGGGGACTTTGATATCTTTGCTGGAGGCCATCTTAGCAGTCAGAGAGATATCTTAGCGATAACAACATAAAGCAACCATAAAGTCTTGACTTCTAAAGGTTTGCTTCCCTGTTAAAGTCAAAAGAAGACACATTTTAAGCAAATATCACACAGCTACAAAGTTCATTAGTTGGAAACTATTTGTCTTTTAGTAATGGGATCATTTGTTTCCTGTTTAGTAATGGAGTAAGCAAGGAGGTTGTTGAGTAAATAAGAATCACTGATGCAATAATCGGGCCTTTAATTAAGCTGCCTACCTCATAAAAGATACATCACCATCCACTCTTTTGTCTCATTCATCTATCATTTATTGTCATTTTTTGCAGCATGGCTCCATAAACTGTGCCAGGTCATTTTCTAGTACAGTTCATGTTTCCAAAACTAACTGTATGGGAAGTTTTCTTTGGACAATCCTGGATATTTTGTGAAACAATGAAATTGATATTTGCTTTTGAATGTGTTGCTGTTTAGACTGAACTACTGTCCTACTGTCATTTCTCCTCCAGCAGTCTCACAGGGGCAATTCAAAGGTGGCAGTACTTTGATGTCTGAGTCGCTGCTAAATATTAGCACACAAACTCAATAAGTTAAACTTTAATGTTGAACACAGACATTTATGCCAGCATCATTAAATATACAATTTTTTGTTTGATTGATTTTTCTGGGGGGGGAACAGAGTTGTTGTCCTTGGTGCGTCATTGTAAATTTAACTGTAGAATGTTAAATAATTTAAAATTAAGCTGAATGCTCTTGTGCATTTGTAGATGCAAAACAATAGATTTTTATATTTAGAAAAATGAGCTCACCCTCATACGCCTCAAAGTGGTTTGGTCCATTTCTTAACCTTACTTTGCCAACTCTGCAGAGAGGAATGTAAAGCAAAGCACGTGTGGGACATTGTTTTCTTTTTCTTTGTTTGATTTTAACTTCTACCACTTACATAATAAAACTTATTTATGGTTGTAACCAGATTGCATTTTGTCAGCACCATTATCTCCCAGTTGAATCATGTGCTTCAATGCAGCCACCACATTGTTACCGGGGCAGCAACATCTGCCGTTGCATTGTTTATGTTTATAGCAAGCTGAATTAAGCCAATTTTCAAGTGGTCTGGTATTTTATCCTCTCCTCTTGCACATTCTTCTTGGTTCCTCTGTGCCTGTTGTGCCAAAAACACAAACAGCACTGACACATTTATAATACAGAAATGCCTGGAAGGACCTTTTCAGTGTTTTCCGATGTAAAGGAAAACTTCCAAGAATAATATAATGGATTATAAAGGAACAAGGTTGTTCTTTATGGCAGCATCACTGGCTCCATGACAGCTATAGTGGATTAAATAGTCACTACAATACAGTTCGTGTGACAGCTGTAGAGGTCAGACAAGGGGACTAGACAGACTCTTCTATCTGATGCTGGCAGGATGAGAGGGCCTTGACCTAAATTTAATGTTTGCCAAAAGCACATGTACATACTCAGTATGAGGAGATTGTTGGCTGTGCACTTTAACAGTAACAGAGAAGCAAGACTTGATGATAAAGTGATGCCTGTAATGGTAAGAGTGAACGAAAGGGCAAACATGACAGGTTATATAGGTGCAAGGACAATTAAGTACAACGCAGGTGTGCTGCAAAGATATTAATCCAGCTGGAGAGTGGCCCATAAATGCCACCCAAAGGACCGATGAGGCTGATGAGGTTGATGGAGGGGTCAACGTGACTGAACTGCAACACCCCATTGGTTGAACATTAAGGTCATGAGGTGGACCTTCAGAGAATCAGATTGTCAAGGATGAGAAGTGCCGGAGGCAACATTCAATAAAACATGAGAGCAATCTTCTCACCACGAGTAAAAGTACTCAGCTGTTCAACTCCGGCCAGCCCAAACAGATTTCCCCTGTGGGCCAAAAGCACTGCAGCTGCTCGTTCACCACGGCTGGCAATCCACGCTGCCATCAAATCGACAGCCATTGGCAGAAATAGTGCTGGAAATTGGTCAAACTACCACACAGTATCTGACCTCTGACAAAGCTTATCTTGCACATGAAAACGTATGGAGGTGGAATCATAGTGTCTGTCTGCTCCAGCTCCTCTTTCTGCCTCATTAGTTGCTGATATTGGATAGGTTATCTCAGCTTCCAGCACATTTTAGGGTTGCAGCCGGCTCACCTTATCCTGAAACTGCAGCAGTGGAAAGGTTACATTTTTGTGGCAATATCACACCCCAAACTTTTTTTTTCTTTTTTGAATATCATGATTAGATGTGCGCTCACTGCTTCTCCTGAAAGTTTCCTGTGTAGCAATTAAGGTGTGTCAGTGATGGCTACATCCTGGGTTGGTTCCATAGTGAAGGCTGCCTGCTACAGGGCATGAAATGAGGAGGAGACAGATGATAAGCTTCTCTCTCATGCTCTGGGGAGCACAGTCAGTCATGATGGAATGAATCATGATGGGCAGGAGTCTCTGAGTAGGAAAGTATGTTTTACAACCACAATATGGTCAGACACGCTCATTGGGTTCTTGGAGTACTGGAAGCAAGAAAATCCTCAGAAATGATGTGTGATTAAAGTACAGATGCAGTTTGCTTTCCTTTTCTGAACAATACCCCTTAATTAGATCTGAGACGTACACATGTATTTGTTTCGGTTTAGATTTAATTCACTGACGTAAACGGGCATAGCTGTCTAAAATCAGTACAAGTACAGCAGACTGTAAATATTGAACTTACAAGTCTTCCCTTCAACATTCTTAAAGACACTCTGAAAGACCAGAGGGGGCTGCACATCTTAAGCCCAATTTCCTTTCACTGATAGAGTGCCAGGTTCTAGGCATTACCTGGCAAAGCGTGATCAGGTCCAGAGGATTAGCAAGAATATTCTCTTCCAGAAGTCGGAGAACTTTTTTCATTTCCAGAGGGTGGTTTAGGAAAAGGCCAACGAGTGGATGTCAGAGCTCAACTTTAATTTATGTATATTTCTTTTCAAGCTAACTCACAACAGCATGACATGCAGTCTGAGCAGTTAGTCAGCCATGTTATTAGATTTTTTTTTCTTCTTCTTCCTGGAGACGATGGTGTGCACATAAGAAGTTCTAGAACAGGCAACATGTCAACAGGAAGTGAACGAGGAGATATGACATTTTGGGATATTTAATCATGCTGTGTCATACAAATGATCAGGTGAAATGCGTGAATGACTAAATATTCAATCAGAAAAGCTGCAGCGGTGCAGCTGTGCTGCCATCTAGTGCTTGGATGCTGCAACTCGCTGCTTGGTGCTGGGTGGGCTTGCAGCAGGGACATAAAGCTGGACTGCAGTCCTTTATCTCTTATTATGAATGTGTGTGTGTGTGTGTGTGCGCCTGTCACTGAGGATTGGGCAGATATGTGCTTTTTTTACTCAAAGCATCTTCTAGTGTTAAGGAGCTGCACATGTCTCTAGCAAGGGGAATCCCAGAGAGAATCCACACAAAGTTCAATAAAAATACTGATCATATAGAAAGGGGCCATGTTCACTGACGAAAAAGATAAATAAGATGAGAAATGGTCTTTTTGACTTTCTTGCAGTGACTGATGCTACCCCGAGTTAGCATAGCTTAACTTAAGACTTCAGACTGGGGAAATAGATATCCTGGTTCTGTCTAAAGCTGACTAGAAATATAGCAAAAAAATCTAAATAAATCAAACAACAGGAGATCAAAATAATAATGGATGTGCAGTTGTTCAGAAAAGTCATGTTCTAAGGTCTTGTAGTTACTGTGAGGCGAGAGTAAGTGTGCTTTGCACAGATAAAACAGTTCAGCTCTGGGAAACCCTCAGGGCGCCTCGGGTTAAAATTTCAGTCATGAAGCACAAAATCTCCTTCTTGTGCCCAGACAGAGGCCTTCATCTTCATCTACTAGAGCTATCTACAAATAAAACTTGAATGGCTGCAATTAACTTAAGACACCTCAAATGTGAAAAGAATTTGAAATCATATTTCACCTGTTAATTTGTCAGTAAATATGACCGCCACAAACCACATTCACTGCTGCTGTAGGCTTCAGACATCAGCAGGAGCCTGCATATGATAAAAGTCATCATTAGCCCCTAACTTTGCCTTAAGGTAACAACTTTCCATAACTGAACAGTGTGTACTCTCTGAGAATCACACAATTTGAATCTCTTTAGGTCACTTAACAAGCTACCAAAGAAAACTACACATGCTCAGTTACAGTGCCAAAAGTGGAAGCAATCCTTTTGGACCTAGAGTCGGAATTTCTTTCATCACTTCAGGTGATACAGATGTCACCTTGAGTTTTGTTATTGCTCTGCTGTCCTCCATGGGCGGCCGTTGTACTGTGGCTCCACTCAGTGATTGACTGTGTATGCACCAGACGAGCAGCACCAGGACAGAGCCACTTATCACTCCGGGAGCAATGGATGACCCGGGAACAGAGATGCAGCCCGGACCACGCACTGAGTCATCTGTCTGCCAGCTGCCTAGGTGAACCAGAGGATGAGGAGATGAGCGGAACTAAGATTTAGTGCCAGCCCTTCCTCATATTATCTCCCTCACACCATTGCTCATGATGCTACATTTCCTGGAGCTAAGAGCCACTGGAAGAGACTTTACAACTGGGGGATAATGGGGCAGCTGAAGGATGAGGAGAGCCGTGTAACACCATCGGGTCCGTGCTGTTATCGGTATTTCTAATTAAAATTAGACTCCCGCTTTGCATATTTGTCAAGCTCAATAAGTTTGCTCAGAATTGGTGTGTCAGCACTGACGCAAGGGCATATCGACAGCTGTGCACCGCTGCCAGCTTGACAAATGTCAGAACATTTATTCTCAAGGAAAGGAGATTACAGTTTGATCATAAACGTTCCCTTCACCCTTATCCTCAACCTCTTCTGTTCCACAGTGTAAGATTATTAAAGCTGTGAGTGCATCGATGGATGACCATGCCAGGGGATTAAATCTATTTGCCACAAAATAAATGTACATCTGATCAAACAAGAAAAACTCAGCTACAGCATTCGTACATAAAATACGAGCTCTTTCCATAATTGTCTGCGTGTGCGGTTCAGTCAGCTGTTCAGTCTGCTGTTTGTGAGGCAGCGAGCCACACAGAGAGACACATCTTTACATCCAGGGAGAGCACAGGGAGAAATGGTACATTCAGTGGAGCTGACAGGTACCTACCTCTGATTCAGTGTGATTTATTTCCACATAGAGCCCGGACGTGGCCAGTGCATCGGCAGGTCAATTTGGTTTGGGTAGAAGAAGAGTTCTCTGATTGATAGAGAGAGGGCCAGCCATGTTCTCTACGCTTGGCTCCCCCTCCATCAGGGCCCCTGCTATGGCCGATTAATCCTAAACACACAGAGTAGAGGCTCAGGCAGGGATTTTGTGTGCATTTGTGTGAGCTTCCATCTCCAACCTAACACTGGCTTTTCCTGGAATTAAACTGTTTCATGGTCGTTTTTGGAACTGGACTTTTATAGACAAATATTTCTGGTATTTACATTACCTGCATTAGTTGCAGAAATGGTGTCGCCACTAGATGGCAACATCTGCTTAATTAAAATTGTTTTTCTATTACTGTAAAACAGATGAGTTAAACCAATATTATCTTAATGAGTTATTTGGTATGTCAGAAAGTCCTAACCAATAATTAAACATAAACCAACATTTCTCTTGAAGACTTATGTATTTTAAATGTCTAATTTCCCATCAAATCGTTGTTGCCCAACTCTTTCAAGAAACCGACATGTGCCTTAATTCATATAGGCTACTTCTATATGGAAACCACCTTTATTGTTTAAAATCGCTACCCTTCCATTAACCTTTAGCAGCTAACACCATGAACTACTATCTTAGCAGTTTCACCAACATTAAGGTAACAATTTTTTACATTTTTATGTCTTTTTCTAGCTATTTCCAGCATTTATCCATTACCTTTACCTCTTCTTTTTAAGCATTGCCCGTTGCTTTTATCAAAGAGTTTAGCATTGCCGTTAAACCGTTTTAGCTAGCTATTGCTGATAACCAGCAATAGCTTTTAGCTATTAGCCTCTTTAAAAGTTTTCTTACATATTCATACAAATTCCTTCTTGTTTTTAATACCTTTATTGAGTGCCTCTCGGCTCACTTTAAAGCTTTTCACTTGTGTATTGTCAAAACATGATCTTCAGTCATATTTTAGCCAGCTTATATAGATATGTTCTTAAAGTGCACTCCACCATCTTTTCCCTGTAAGAAGCACCGTATGGCCTACCCTTGTTTGTTTACATTTCCATTTACATGTGGCTTTCATATATGCAATCAATAAAACAAAATCATTTCCTTTTTTCCCCACCAGACTACTCTGTAGTCTCAAACACAGGCAAACGAAGGAGAGCGAAGAGCCGCTGACTCTCCTCTTTATCAGTCAAAACAGCATAGCCAGGCTGCTCCCTGTAGTTCACTTCAATCCCTCTCTCTTGTGCCTCCTCTCAGTGCACACCCTAAGCCTGGGTGTGTTGGATGAGACTTAACAGACCCTACGCCCCTCACAACTTCAAGGCGCAGTATGGTCAAAGTGCTGCCTGATGTCCCACTGACCCAGCCCACCTCTGAGTATCTGTCCAAGGTCTCTCTTTTTGTGTGACTCCCCCCAACCTGCCCGCTTTTTATCCCTTTATCCAGGCATGAGATCAGAATTCCAGATCAGGATTAGGGTCAGCATCGGGATCAGTTGTATCATATATCTACTGAAGCATCTCTCTTTCTCCTCTCTGGCTTTGCTCGTCCACCAAAAGATGTTTTATCTTGTGTTCTCCTCTCTCCTGGAGATGAGTGACACATCAGAGATAGCCTTCAACTAATCCTATCCTTTATGCTCTGTGAAAGGAAGTTGCGAGCATGTAGCCCTTTCACACTTTATTTGTTGTCATTTGAAATCATGCTTAATGTCATGCTCAGTTTCAGATGGGGAGCTCTGTGCCTTTTTAAATTTCACTCAGTCTGTGATGCACCGCTCAGAAACAGGGGAAACTTAAACATCAAAGCGAAACAAGAATTCTTCCAGTCCAACTGTTGGTTATTGTTGGAGCTGCTCCAGGAAAATAGCTGATGATGTGTTGGCTGCGTGCCCTTCAAAGCCCACATTGTCTTTGGTTGGAAAATTTTAAGTGTCATCATTATACAAAACTGGAATCAGACAAATCATAATATATAACAGGCAGTGATCACCTTTTTTCTTTTCTATTGACATAAAGAATTATATACCTGTGTCTGGTACTGATACATTTCTTTAGGTAAATGTAAGTCATCTTAGCTGGAACTGTAGTCACTAAAATCCTTCACTTGTCAGCTGTGTGTGCCCATTTCTCCAGCAGGTGGTGCTGCAGAGCTGGCAATCCTACTGAAAGAAGCTCAGGCGAAGTTTTAGACTGTAAGACACATCCCCAGACCTTTACCTGACCTCCCCTTCCTCTCTCCTGCACACACCTTGTCAGCGGGCTGGGCCTTATCTCTCTCTGACTGAACTAAGCCATTGAGTGCACACTTGACCTTGTCATTATCTTGTACCTGGCTTTGTTTCCACTCTCATTTCTCCCTTTTGTGTGCTCACTGTCTTTCCCTTTCCGCACTATTTGAACAAAGATAAGAGCAGAGTCTATTTACTAGCTCAATAACCGCTCCAATATACACCCAGACACGTTTTGTTTATGAAAGAAGCCTTGTGATATTTCAAAGAGAGGCACTGACCATGACCTTCTGTGGTAGTTTGAGGTTACCATTCAGCACCACTAAGTCTTTTTCCTCTCATTTGCAATGCAGAGGAAGAAGAGAAGATCAAACTTTTTATGTGAAGTACAAAGAGTATTAAATACTGTATATGGGCGCTCTTCCTGTTAAATGTTAAACACACAACACACAAACTTCACAGAGTGAATTAACTTGGGCTATAAAGGAAGGAAGGAAGAGGAAGAAGATTTAGGCCATTAATCTTGACATTTATGTGCAAGATGAAGCCTAAATAATAAGAAAAATATAATTTGCAGGGGACAGTAACAGCCCCAGCTTCGTCATCAAAGCTTTCAATGTCCCTGTGTCCTCACAAAATGTCAGTATTGTGCAAAACTACAAAGGAAACTCCAGCAACAAGTGTTTACTGCTGTTAACCTTAATTCAAATCCACTATACTTTACCAGTGTCCAATAGTCAATATAAGACAGCTGGAATAAACCAAGATTCACCTAAATGATATAGCATTTATGTGGACTTTTCGGTTAGTAACATTGTAACCTGTAACCATAATCTGATTCAGTTTTACTTATATCACAACAACAGTCGGCTAAGATGTGATTCAGCCAGTGGTTGGCTTACTTCATCTGTGTCAGTATGAAGCTGTTATGACATCTTTGAAAATAGACTTAACCATTTTCTTTCTAAGAGTTGAATCAGAGGATAGCACTACTGTAGTTGTTGTTCTCAAAGGGGGGGGATAGTTTAATTTTAATGGAGAGAGACAGAGTATCAACCAACAAAAACCCAAAAACAAATTTCATAAAAGTTAAAAACTGTTTTCCGTTTCAATGAGTGAAATAAGTATTTGATTCCCGAGCAAACGTGACTTATTTCTTAGTACTGTAGTTGTACAGCAGGAAGATGTTTCTTGTAGTTGTTCACCAGGTTTGCATCTCAACAGAGATTTTGGGCCATTCCTCTTTACAGAAACTCTCTAAATCCTTCAGGTTTCTTGGCTTCCACTGGGCGACTCGAAGATTCAGCTCCCACCACAGATTTTCTATAGGAATAAGGTCCAGAGGCCACTCCATGACCTTAATGTGCTTCTTCTTTATCTTTTCTTTCGTTGCCTTGCAGATAGGTTTAGGATCATTGTTGTTCTGTAAGACCAATCCACGACATCTCTTCAGCGTTCTGGCTGAGAGAAGAAGGTTCTCATCCAAGATTTTACAGTACATGGCCCCGTCCACTGGACCCTTAATATAGTCAAGTTGTCCTGTACCGTTAGCAGAAACACAGCCCCAAAGCATAATGTTTTCTCTCCTGTGTTTGACTGTTGGGTTGGTGATCTCAGGGCAAACTAAGCTTTTCTCTTCCTCTAAACAAACGGGTCAAGTTGATACCAAAACATTTAGTTTTATCTGACCACTTCACATTCTCATTTAGATGTTCACTGGTAAAATGAAGACGGGCCTATAAGGGAAAGGAGAAATTGGGGCCACCACCTGACTGAGAGCAGTTGATTATCCTTTTATATTTCTTCTACAATTGCACGATCAGTTGTCACCTTCTCACCAAGCTTCTTGTTGATGTCTTGGAGCCTGTTCTAGCATTGTGCAGGTCTACAATCTTTATCTTGATGTTCTTTGACAGCTCTTTGGTCCTGCCCATGGTGGTGAAGTTGGAATGAAAGAAACTGATTATATGGATGTTTTACTAATTAACATTATTCTTGTGGGAATGCTACATGATGATTTAGAAACACAGAAACAATTTAAGTAGTTATAAATTTAAAAAACAATGGTCTTGTTTCATATTCCTTTAGTGTTATATATGTGTTTATCATCCATTTCCCCCTAGTAGTTACAAAATCCTGAGCATCAAGGAGGAAATACACATGTAGAAGACAATTAACAGACTGCAACTGTATCAGACAGACACAGTCTTATGTTAAGGTAAAGGTAAGTTTAACACACTGAGCAGTAGATATTGTCTATTTTTGTCACATAATGTCTTCACTGTATTATTCTTACAAGGAATATATGATGGAAAACTGCGATTATCGTCAAATAGCTCATTCTCACCAAAACTGACTGATGTGGTCAAGTTTCTCAGTCGCCTTCAAAATTATAATACATATGCTATCCATAGAACAAGTCTTAATATATCTGTCCATCAAAAAGTTCACTGACAGCATGAGGAGAGATGGTGCTCGCCTTTGATTCTAATGCTAAGAGCATAATTTATGTAAGATGTTTGAATGGCTTTTTGAGTAAGAATAGATTAAAGGAAGTTTCATGTTTGAGGAGCCAAAAAAAAGTGCCTGCAAAGCAGTGTTTTTAAAACTCCTGGGGCTGCAAGGGGTTTGATGAATGAGCCGGGTGCAAACGGTGATTAGCTCAAGCCATTTCTAACATCTCTTACAATACAGTTTGCCAATCACAGCTATCCCTTGAGTTTTCCTCTTTTCTGTAAATATGAAAGACCTTGTCCTGACAGTGACTTCAAACGTGGCAGCAGCGGGCCCCATACCAGGCCATGGTGACTCCTTCAGCCCTTCCTCTCCACACATCAAACCCCAGCTGACAAAAGCAGCTCTAGGTGGCATAATGAGACGCACTGCTCCTTTCAACTATGTGTGAAGTGTGACATTCTCTGTCTTCTTGTATCGTGTGTTGACACTGCAGCCTGTGTGTGAGGAGCTGACCGAATGGTACAGAGAGCCTTCCACCTTTTAGACCCCAGCTGCTGAGTGCCGCATCATAGATCACTGAGTTCCTTAGGTCAACAGCCAGAGTCGCGCACACAAGGACGCGCCTGACACAAAAGCAGAGGAGAGATGCTTTGGTGTGGCCCTTCCCACTCCAGCTTCCTCAAGATTGTTTCATCTGCGTCCAGAGGAAGGTCTGCAGACTAAAACATCAACTGATAACTCAGTGTTCGCAAAGCCTTTTAGGATAGGCGGCACTGGTGACCTGTAAAACAGTTTTATGCACATGTGCACCCTATCACCCTGCCTTGTGACTGACTCTCCGGTATTTTTTGGAGGCGATGAAGGCCATTATCGGTGGATTAGCAGAAACTAAGATGGTAGGGGCGTGCTCACAGTATTGGAACACGCCAGCCTCATTCTCCCTCAGCTATATCCTGTGTATTACCCTTCTCCACTGGGCAGTAGACAAGATCCAATAAAGAAACAGAAGTTCTGCAATTGAAATCAAAACTGCACCTCTCATGTGACTGCTAAGCTAGAGCCAAAGGTACTTAACCAAAGGTTTAGTAACCTGAAAGAGCCCCGCATGCTTCCAGGAGGGAAACCTGGGGCTCTGGATCTAAATACATAAAGCAGCAACATGTCGCAGCACAGCCAAAAAAAACAAGAACTGGTTTCTGCTCCCTAGAGGAAACTGCACAACAGCTGCATTCACATCCATCCACCATTAATCCCAAATCATAGCATAATACATTTGGACAGGTGGATTGATAATCTAACATGTCTTCCCCTTTTTTTCACGATTATTATTCTGTTCCTCTCACTTTTCAAATAGTTTACTTTAAGCCCGAGGGTGTGAGCCATCGTGTTTTCTATGGCTGCCGAATTACCTCAGAGCGCGCATTGCCTAGCTCGCTGCCAGAGAGGGAGGCGAGTATTGTTTTCATGACAGAGATCAATGGGTGGGTGAATGTGCTTTAATTCTGCAGGAGCTCCTCTCCCAGGCTAATAAATGCAAGCCTCCCCGCTGACTGAGCTGTCGTGCTGAGCCCAGCGGGGGTCAGCCTTTTTGTGTTCCTGTGCCCAAATTATGGAACCATCAATACACTCCCTGGAACCAGTCAATAGAAACCCGCTTTGTGGCCGAGGGGAGACCAACTTCAAGGCCGATAAAAAAAAGAAGAAGAAGAAGAGAAAAAACTAAGCTCTGACAGATTTAAATAAGATCAGGATGAGAACTTGATATGTTATACTTTTAAAATTTTGGAGTTACTTGTGCAACAGTTAATGGATTCATCCGGCTAAACCTGTTTGCGTGCTGAACATTTTCTTAAATGCTTGTTTACATTCCGCAAGTTCTTTAGTCGTCTGAGGTGGGCAGTTCACCCTGTCCATAAGAATTGTTTTAGTTTTTTTTCTGCAGATCTGTGTGGGAGTAAAGTTATAAAAAAGGAAGCTAAGACTTAGTGTTTCTAAAATAAACTTGTGACTTTTTACAGGGCACAATTAAAATTTCCTTCTATGCTTTTCAGGATCTGTGAAACATAACTCCTCAACACACACACACACACACACACACACACATACACAAAACTACATCGCTGTTTCCTGAACCAGAGGTTGTGACACACTTTTTCTCGACAATGCATATGCAGTGAAATCTGTTGTCATGCATGAGTGTGTTTCCATACTGCCTTACTGCTGCTTGTAGCATCAAGTGAATTATTAAGTACCTAGCTTCAAAAAGCTTGTAAAACTCTGTCCTCTTCCAAATCTGAAACTTTCTTTTTCTTCCCTTCTCCTCTTTTTCTCTCCTTCTCTTATTTTTGTCAGCTTCTCAAACATCAAGTTGTCTCCAGGTTTTCAAACGGGCTGAAAAATATGAGTTTCCCCAGCTTGCAAGCGCATTCAAAGGGCGCGTTCTTCAGATGTGCCACCTTGCAGCGTGGTGGTGGCTGTGCAGGAACAGGATCATTCAGATATGCTAATGGATCAGCGGGGTAGCTCCAAGCGCGGCTTACCCCGCTTTAAAAGACAGCTGCCTTCTCCCTTTCTTTTCATGCCCTACTCTCAGCCTGCCTCTCTTTTTCCCACTCTACATTGATAGCAGGTTGAAATTTAATAACCATTAAATTTCGACTAATTAGACAGATAGAGCAATTAGCTGGGTGCATGTAAATCCAAGTCGGGAAATATGTCAGACAAAGAAGAGTTCAGAGGATGAGTTTGGCCAGTCGCTGAACGCAGCTGAGGTTAGAGTCGGCACAGTGTAGGCTAATGATATCATGCTCAATGCAGAGAGCTGCAGATAATAGAGCAAGTGCCCAGTGGCCCTCCCCTTGGTAAAGTGGCCCTCTGTGTCAGTGCCTGTGTGTTAGCCGTTGGCTGTGCCGCCGTCCCACACTCTCCTGGGCTATCTATTCTCTCCAGCCAGAGTCATGCTGCGCAGGAATCCTGGGTGATTGGGTTTCTTTCAGGGGCCTTATAGTCAGTCATAAATCGGAGGGGATCCTGCCCAGCCCCTCTCTCTCGCCCCTAACCCTGGCTCCAGCTGGCAGGGGACGATTGTTGGAGAGCCGAGGTCATTGGAGGGTCGCTCTCTGTGGTGCTTCTTAACTCCCTTTGCCTATTTTTTTGTACCCCATCCACTTTACTATCCCCCCCTCCCCTTTTCTCTGTGTCTCCCAGCTGAGGTTGCTAGGGTTTGGTATTTGCTTTTTAAGACCATGTTGTAATTACAGAGGAGCTCTACTCCCCTTGCCGCCTCTGGCTCACTCGTCTCTCTCTCTTTTTTTTTATCACTGCTGATTGGTGGTAAGAAGCTATGCTGGGGCCATCTCACCGCTCCGCAACAGGATTTTGTACTGTCTCTCCCCCTGAACACACACAGAACTGATTCATTCACATCTTCTAACCTTTTCTGCAGCAGAAAGAGGGCGGCATCCTCACTCCAGACAGACAGCTCTCTGCACACCTACAGAGAGGAAATGACTACTAATTTTTGTTAGCATTTGCATGCAATCGCTGCAAAATAAACTGAGGGGGAAAAAAGTACTTTGATAAAAGTGCAACTGTTGCATGTCAGTAAAATTTCTCAAGTTGCACAACAAATCAGTGTGCCACAGGCTCAGGTCACATTTCTATCTGGTATAAGCCAGCGGCTGCTTGCTGTTTTAAGAAGAAGAGTCTGTTTTTGCTGTTAAAGCAGCAATGCCACCACAGAGAACATCAGACACAGCCCTGAACTGTCTTTTCTGTGGGTTTGCACTCCTCCGCCAACATCTGGGACCATAAACCAAGATCAAAAAGCAAAAACAATACCTCAGTGACAACAAACAATCATTGTACCACTGGATGTGGAGGAGGAGTCGCCTTGAACAGCAGTTTGGCCATGGGGGGAAAGGTTTTCACAAGCAAGATGAGGGCAGTCGTTAAATTATCTGAGTTCTTAAGTGCTGTCTTGAGCTCAATTTGTATTATAGGAAAAGAAAGCTAGAGTTAATTCTAACCAAAATCCTGCAAATTGCAAAATAATACAGGAACAGGGGCTGCCTTTTAGAGAATTTAGTGCAGCTGCTGCACAAACCTGACTGCTATAGATGCCTGTGATGCAGCAGCTAATCATAAATATGCTGTACGAATAACTCATTAAAATACAGGCTGTAACTAAACGATTATCTCCGCGTCACAAATCCTTTAGAGTGAGTGAAGCATTTGATGCTATGCAGAGGCTTGTCTTTCCCCCCTAACACACTTCAAAGCGAACAGAACCAAAATATCACAGAAATGTGTACAGTGTATCACTACAGAAGCATGGCTAGTCTTTCATGTGAATGGAAAAGTGCCATAAACTAAGCATTGTTGCCTATGAAATAGGATACAGGCTGGGAAAAGCTATTGTTCTATTTCAGTTTGCTTGAATCTCCTGTGTTGCTTGCTGACTCGCCGCTTCACCATCCTGACTTCTGACAATCAGCATCTGCACCAGGGACGCCATTTCTTCCCACGAGGCAGATGGGAACAAACCCAGGATAATCACTTAAAAAACAAAAAAAACAGGACGCCATTAATTGTTTGCCTCGATTGAAGTATGTCCCTTGGTACTCGACAGGAATTTTATTAATCATTTTAGTGGTTTGACTTATTGGGTGCCAATGAGCACAGATGAATCGTCTGGCGAGGCACAAATCGTTGGTAGAAGCCCACATTACTCTGCATAAGCCAGACCTGTTCATAACTATAGACAGGGAGTCCATAGTGGACACCACTGCTGCAAGTGTATGAAGAGCCAGAGTAAAACCAGACCAGGACTCCTGGACTCTGCTCAAGAAACCTGATTCACAATCATACTGAAATTTGTATCTAATTTTATCAACTTCCAGCTGGTGAACATAAGAATATTATTGGATATGGGTTTCTCTTTATTTCTAGATATAAACCAGACAGTCAGCGAACTTAAAGAAACATCGCTTCCCATTAAGCCCAGACCACTGAAGCTTAAATGTTACCAGCTTGACAAAATAGACATGTTTGTGGGCAGCTGGAGGGGTTCAGGCTTGTTCAGACATGTCTGAACAGACAAGGTGACATTATAAGAAAGCAAGGATGATATCCCAAGCAGTTCTCCATTCAAAAGTAGTGCAAAAAATGAGGTGGAAAACTATATCGAATATGTGAGTTATAAAGAAAACGATACTTGTTATGCAGACATTCATGAGGGACTGCACTAATTTAAGGAATCTAATTGGACAGAGGCTTACACTTCAAAACTCTCTGCCTTTTGTCAACATGCCTTCGAGGTAAATCAGTACAAGAAACTGTATTTTAGGGCGCCAACAATATATCTGAGCTAAAACAACAGTATCATACATCACATCTCACAACAGACTGCGCTGAGGAGTGACATTTGTACAAGATATCATAAACACATCAACACTGAGCTGAATGTCAACAAGCTTAAACTCACACCTCCAGACAACAGAGCAAACAATTACTGAGTCAGAGTCTGTGCAGAACTGAGGACTTCCTCCCCATGTTGTTGGAGCTGTCTGCCTTGGCATTGTTAGAGCACCAGTTTAACAGCCTGGCTGTGGCCAGATCACAAGGGCTGTAACTGCTGGATGAAAGGGCTTCACCAAAAGGTGCTAATGGAAACGTCCTGAACCTGAAACCCAAGCCTCTCTGTCAAAACCGCAGAGGGGAAGGGGGTGAGAGAGCGAGGTCGAAGCAGACGCTGAAATCTAGAGAGGCTGCGGTTATTTCTCCCAAGTGAGAGGGTCATAGTGGTAACAGCGTGTCTTTGCAGTCATTGCTTGTGGATGGGGGACAAGGGTGTCAGTCATCACAAGAAAGAGGAGTTGTGGGAGGGGATTGGGGAGGTGAGGATACCAAACAGTTTGTGTCAGCACGCAAAGGACACGAGGCTATCTGAGCAGGTGTTTGCGGACCATCGGCTGTCAGCCCGTTTGACAGTTAAAAGTCTGCCTACACTGAAGACTGTCAACAGCACTTGACACTTAAGACGGCACTTAAGGCACAAACATTTTGTTTAGCCTCCTTTTGGCCTCCCTCTCATGCGACTGAAGGTACGCATCTTCTCAACATCTGTAGTGAAGATGAAACGGAATAATAATTGCACGCACCCATTAAAAAGGCCTCTGTTCTTCTTGCGAGCTTCAGACACAGACTTCGTTGTCGAAAGAAAGAAGTTCAGTGGGTTGTTACATTGAGGCCGAAGTTAAAACATGCACACAAATGCATAGCAATTTTTGTCAAATTCAGGGGTGATTTTAGCCCATTTTTGGGGGTGCTTCAGCAGATTTCTTACTTTTTTTTGACAATATTTGCTGTTTGTGTGACACACTACTAAAAATATAAAAAGCATACAGTACTGTACTTGTTTGAGACGTAACATTTTAACAACAAAAGTATAGATAACCCCCCCTCCCAAAATGGTTTGTTCCAGCTCGCCTCTCCCCTGCTCTGGCTCTAGCGCTCTTGCTGCCAGAGCGATGCTGGCTGAGACGCAACGGAACAGAGGTGTTAGTGCCTGGCTTAAAACAGGACATATTAGCTGCATTTAACCTTCAGTTACTCTTTATATAGTTAGGTAGGAGTCAGACCATGTTTCTTTTTAGCTGAAAAACATTACACCAGGTAACCTGCTGTGTTGAAAATGTGTTTTTCTACAATGTTTGTTGCTCTGTAGTAAAATCAGTGACATTTGAACGTCCTGTTGCTCCCATTGAAATGTATACAGCCTATTTAAAATCTAAAACTTTAAATTGGCCGTAGCCTGCTGTTGGTTACCACTGTCCTGTATGAAACTCCTGTTGTGTGTGTGTGTGTGTGTGTGTGTACAGAGAGACAGCCAGGTTCATAATGGATATAAGGAAATTTTTTCAAAAAAAGGAGCCACATTCAGGTAAAAGTGTAAAATCAAATGATCCATCAATCAAGAATAATGTTGGATCAGTGTTTCAATATTTATATCTTTTATTAGATGTACATGTGGTTTGGTTATTTGCCTTTTGGTTGAAAGTACACTGACAGAGGACTTTTTGTTAGTGATCTTAATAGAATTTTTTTCATATTAATGTAATTTTTTCATCTAATTGAATACAATCTATTTGTGTATGATTGTCAGTCCAAAGAGGGAGAGAGAAAGAGGGGAACGCGAGGAGAAAGTACAAGGTCAGGAAGAACCAGGTAAGAAAACAGACAGGGAACAGTGACACAACAGAAACTGTTGAACTGACAAAGAGAAAAAAAAACCTCACACAATCTGGAAGTTGTGTTCTCCCTATATTAAAGCTGCTATACAGAATCTGCAAAACAAACTGGTTTGAAACAGTTTTGACCCTCTTTAACAACATTCCAACATAACATTATCATTGATTGGGGAGATTACAGTAGAGCCACAACTTTAGTAAAATCTCAGCCAGTAATAGGTAGGCCAACTTTTGGACCGTCCAGTTGTCTGTATGACTGCCGCAGTACGTACATCACATTTGCACACTATCAAAAAGTGCCAAACAGAGTCCTGGTGGAGTGAGGAGCTGTAAAGAGAAGCAGATGCTCTGTTTATATTCTAAAAATGTTTTAAGCTAGCTTGTTTCAAAGGTTCTGTACAGCAGCTTTAAATGTTTTCCAAAAGCACATACACTTAACTTATCAGTGTTTCTCAAACGTTATACAGTGTGTACCACCTGATAAAAATGTCAAGCTCTCCCAAGTACCACTATGAAAGCATGAAAGTCATAAATCTTACAACACAAAATTATTATTATTAAATTAGTAAAATTAGTATCTGCAATAAAGATTTTTTCATACATTGTATACATTCTACGACAGGCAAAGTTGCCTCCATTTTTATAGATTTTATTAATATTTTGTAATAATTTATTTGTAATAATTTATTCTGTTTTGGGAGTGTTTTTTTATGTATCTGTATTATATTATACATACACATTAAAAGTGAATCTCTGTCCAAAAAATGCACTCAGTTTACTTTTTACTCACTGTGAGCATCATTCATTATTCTCCTCCAGTAATTAAGGTTAGGATATGTATTTTTTTTCTATTCCAATCCATTCTTCTTTTGCAGCATTTAAATAACCTTGATCAGATTTGATGGTTTTGTTACAGACTTTTCAAAAAAGTGTTTTGCCTTTCTTTCACAAATGTGGGGATTAAATTGTGTTAAAATTCATAAAACAGTGATGTCATGGTCTGTGACAAGGACCCAGGCACAGAGAGACTTGATGAATTTAAGAATCTTATGATTTAATAAAGAAATTTGCAGACTTGCACAGAGATGGTAAAATTCTGATGACTGATAACGGAGATGAAGACAACAGATGATGAGGACAGGGAGGATGCAGGGGTTTAAATGCACCAAAGTGACAGTCAGAGAGAACTCGGGACAACAATAAAGGATGCAGGGACTGACAGAGACAGGTTTATCTTGCCTGGCTGGGCAGCTCTCTGGGTGCTCAGCACCCTCAAAGCTCTGATCCTAGAATCGCCCCTGGTCAAATTACAACTAGATGCAGTGTGTTTGCCAAGTTAAGATTTAAGAGGTGTTGAGATCAAACACAAAGAAAACACAAAGAAAACTTTAAAAGGCACAGCGTTTATGCACACAGACTGGTTCTGGAGGATACAAACTGAAGCTAATACTAACACAAATCAAAATGACTTTCAAATATTTCAGCTTCATTTAAAAATATAACATATTTTTTGTTATAAAAAAGGATTTCAAGCTCATGTCATACAAAATTTAAATCATGTGCATTTAGAGTTTCAAAAAATAGTACCAGAGCCAGACTTATGCCAGGTTTACTGGCTTTTATTCATTAGTTGGGGAATGGTGTTAATTAGTGTTATTTTCACTAACTTTAGTCTAATTGTCATTATATTCATATTCAATCAATTCAATCATAGTAAAGCTAACATGGCCTTGTCTGTAGTTTTATATGCATCGGGCTGATATAAGTGTCTCATTTGTGTCATTTGAAATTTGTCAACAAACTGAATGAGCTCAAACTCTGTACCGTCTCAATAAATGTAACAAAACACTGACACTGAGGCTACGTCCACACTTCCACGGGTATTTTTGAAAACTGAGATTTACCGTTTTCGTTTTAAAAAATAGTCCCATCCACACGTAAACGCAAAAATGAAGGAAAACGCTGCTAGGAACATGCCAAAGCAACAGGTGGCGATATATTCCTAACCTGTAGAAATGTTGGCCAATCAGAAGTCTAGAAACCTCGGTGGGAAATAGTAAACAAAGATGGGGCATAGAAGCAGAACCGAGTCGTATGTGTGAAGGGACAGTAACTGTGTGTGTATATGTAAGCATTTAAACACTGCAGAGAGTACAATTAACAGTAACAGTATTGTAGAAATTCATTTCACCAAAACAATAACGTGGTGCACAGTGTGACGTCAAAAATGGCGCACAGCTTTTACGCTGCGTTTTCTCCGTTTTCCTCATCCACACGTAAATTAAAAAACTGAGTTTTCGAAAATATCCACCCTAGCAGGCATTTTTAAAAATCTCCGTTTTCAGTGACCAAAAACGCCATTTACGTGTGTACGAAATCTGACAAGGCATAGAAAAATCTCAGTTTTCAAAAATACCCGGGTACGTGTGGAGGTTGAACTAGATGTAATGTAATGACTTCAGCTTTCTATGCTCATTTAGTAAATTGGTTAAGGAACATTCTAGTCATGTTTCCCCAAAATAGTTTGCATTTGAAAAATTATGTACTCAAAAATCATAAATTCTTCTCAGCTGGCCTACCATGTTTGTAATTAAATAATTTATGTAAATGAAAAACAAAACAAGAATGACTTTGAAAGGAAGATAAAAACCTGCTTCGAGCTAAGAATCAGCACGCTTTGCTCTTAGTAATGATCTTAAGAGCTCAAACCTGGCATGGGTCTGTCACATCCAATCTGCACTGATAATTTTACTACACTGTTATAACAACAATCTTTAAACATTCTGTCTGCTCCTTTTTTTTTTATCTCCCTCAAGTCCCTGGCTTCTTATCGGAGTCAATAAGACTCTTTTCAAAGCCCAAGTCAACATCTTTTTCCATTACAAGGAGAAGCAACTGCCTTGTTTGTAGGAGCTGTGAAGCATCAAGACGAATGTGTGCATTTCCATGCGTGTGAGATAAACAACCCCGAATCCATATAGATTCATGTGTTGTTTAATCATAGGAAAAAACAAGCCTTCCCCAAGATGCCATCTACCATACTTTGGAGATAAAAACTGAAGCAAATCAAACAGGATGTATGAAGCTTGCATGTCAAACAGCTCCGAACAGGACAACTTTTAACCAAACGTAGCAGTGGCTTCTTTTTTAATGGAGTTGGATCTATCGCAGGTTCCCCGGCCGATCACTCCGGAGGCACTGAGACAGCGATGTGAAATGAAATCACTCGGTATAAAGTTTGATAATAATGTCTGGGACATCTCTTGAACACCGCACACGTAAAAGTTAAACAGCCATTGCACTTTTTCAGAGTGGAAAAAGGAAGAAAGCCCAGAGGCGCATTCCATAACTGGGTTACCAACAGCTGTCACAAGAGCGAAATGTGTGAAAACAAGACATTTTTACCACTTCTATAATTCAGTTTCTGGATCATTTCACCGCGTTCACTTCATAGCACTGCTTCTTTTGTTACATCTTATTTGCAGGTTACAGAAATCTTAATCCTGCCTTTCATCTGCATATATTTATGATGTTTTGACCTTTAAACTTAAGAGGATATACCATCAGAGGGTAAATCTTCCCCCAAAATATGGACCATCATGCTGCAACATCTATATTCTGGGAAATGAGACTGACGGGTTATTTAGTGCTGTTTTGATATTTGAGCCTGAGGAATGCCTACAGATACAGTGATCCCTCTGTCTGAGAAGGAAGATTCATAGATGAGGTAAGACTGCTTACAGCTATGAAACAAAATCTGAAACAGATTAAAAGACATTTTCCTCAGCTTGATTCATGTTTCTTTCAGCTCGCCCAGGTGTTACACCTCAAAACAGAGAGCGGCACAGACAGCAGGAAGGAAGGATGTGCATATACACTCATGCATATGTTTGGAAGAAATGCAAAACACTTTTTTTTTCGTTTTGTCAGTGCTTTGAGAGCTGCAGTGTCAACATTTTGGCTTTCTAACATCTTTGCCACATTACTTCATGTTAGTCTCTGCAGACATTCAACATAAGAATTGATCTTGTACTGTGTGTAGATCATAGGCTGTACATTGCAACAACAACAAAAAGCTGCAACTGCAGTGACGTCCCCTGTTACTGCTTTTTGAAGCATCAGCTTTAGCATTCTGGCAGCCTCCCTGTTAGATCTGTGGCTAACGTATAAGGATTAGAGTTACTAAATACTAAATTATCAATTAATGCAAGCAAGCTTGGTTAGTAAGCTCCATTCCTAAACTGTTGGGCTGCACAGACACAGATACAGATACAGATTAATACACCAAGATCCTTGAAATCATCAAAAATAAAATACACACATATTGGATGGGCTAAACATTACATCAAATAATATTATTTGTTGGAATATTTCATTAAAATATTAAAATAATAAAGGGCAAAAAAGTGATGGCAGCAATATTGAGGTGAGTTCTTGAAGCTATTCTTCACTTTTCTGTCAGTAAGCACTGCTGGTTTTGCCATCTTTACCTGCTGTTGGCCTCTGTTAGCGGCTGTTAGCCGCTATTAGCCTCTGTTAGCTGCTGTTAGCCCACATTAGTGAAACATGTGGCTCTAATATGAGAATGTAATCAAACTGTTTATTAGAGGGAAAGTGTGATTTTGAGCCCAACAGCTTAACCTTAGCTGGCATGTTAGCTTATAACTAGTTGTTGTTGTTGTTGTTGTTTAGCCGACTCGGTAGCTCACTGGAGACAGGAGCACTGCATGCCTTATCTACTGACAGTAACTGCGACAACATTGGGACTAAATAAACATGTTTATGCATGTTATTTTGTATTTTCTCAATTCTAAACAGGGTCAGAAATATACATTCACCCACACTAACATTTGGTTAAATGTTTGGATGCAAGTTGATGGCTACCAGATGCTTTTGGTAGCCATCAAGAAGCTTCTGGTATAATTCTGGCAAGATAGTCTGAAGGCCCTTTTCACATAGGACATGGCACCTGCAGCCCTGCACTCTGAAACACATTCATTTCTATTGACTGCATAGCGCAATAACGGTTTCCCACTGCGCTGAGCAAGTCCAAACTCAACCCAGTTCAATTTTAACTGCTGCGTGCTGTGACGTACCTTTGCGCGACCAATAGAAACGAAGCCTAGAGTTGCATTAAGTTCAACCACACGATGAAGGAAAACATTCTATTCATCTGTGAGTTTGGTGAGCTTTCTCGCACAAGTTTACATGCATATATCAGCAATTTAAACAGGTGAGCTATATGAATGTTCGCCCTTCCCCAAGAAGGTCAGAATTAGATTTTGTTTTTGTATTATGCAGTAAACATAATCATCTGTGATGTAAAATTTGGCAACAAGCGGGTTGATCGGGATGTATTTCTGTGCCACCCTCAAGTGGCTATTCAGGAAACTGCAGTTATTGGCACTTGTTCCACACTGACTGCGCTGGCTTCATTTTTCAGCCCCGGAGGTTGCTGCTTGTTACAGACACTGATTGTTCCAGCTTGTCTTCATACCTGCTCAGGTTTCATTGCAAGGCTTGTCAATCCCTCCCCAGGACTTCAAACACAGCACTGAATCTGTCACCTGCACCTTCACTCATCCCTTCACACCTTGCAGCAGCAAGATGGTAAATTACCCATAATTACTTTGGTTTGAGCCTAACAAAGACATTTTGTTTGCTTTTGTATTATTATTGGAACCTTGCATTCAAACTAGTTCTCTCTCTAATTAAAGATGACGTCTTTCCAAAGTATAGATATCTGCTGTGCGGCAAAAAGAAAACTTCAGCTGTGCCTGACTTTTTTTCGCACTAACGCTGAACATGAAAGCAAATAGAAATAGCCAGAGAAACGTCTGCGAAAGACACTCTTCAGTGTTCTTGCGAATCTAAATAAACTTTAGAGAAAAAGACTCCACATGTGGCTCCTTAAAAAAAAAAGAAAAAGAAAGAGACCCATGCACCAGATGAAAAGACAATGACAAAACTTTGCTCTACACGCCTTCTTCTGGCGAGAGAATCACAGCTAATAACAGCACAAGACAATGCCATTCCTATGCTTGCGCTTCATGCCTCTTGCTATTAGACGGTCTCATTATTTTTCCCTTTGTCTTAATGCAAAGTGAAAACAAATTTGGAAAGCAATGAAAAGTTGCCCAATCACTTAGATCTCACACACTCTGTGAAGTCCGTTTATCCCTGATCATTATGACAGTGTTTTTCTGTCTGTATCGATAGTCATTTCCTTTCTCCCTGCAGCAGCCTTAGAGTCTCCAATGCTGGCGCTGAGCACAGCACAGCCAGCACAGTCCCACGGAGTGCAAGCAAAGGAGGAAATCAATAGAGAAAATATCGCTGCAGGCTCACACATTTTTATCTTGCTTTGAACGAGTCAGCTTTAATTTTGCTTTGATCTCAATTTGCTGCTTTTGGGATAGCTTGGCTGCACATTGAACCAGGAGGAATAAGCTTCCACCAGGGCTTTCTTACAAAAGACCCTTTCAACTGAGGCCTTTATTTTGCCTATATGCGTCAGTGTCCATTACCGGTTTACAAGGAATAGAGATACAAGGAATCAAAACAACTAATACTGGAGGACTCGGACACACTGGTGCACATCTTGTGCAGACCGTTCGCCAAGTGAATTTTATCTATTCTAGTCAGGGAGGATTTACGGCCGAGCTGAGCAAATGCTGGACAATGTTAGCGAGGGGGCACAATAAAGAGATCCTTAGTGTTGCTGTCAATGTTTTTGTGGGGTAACAGGTTGACATGATGCACAGCTGGCGTTGTTCTCACTGCTCTGCCAACCGCACTGCCAGACTTCTGTTCACCCCCCCTCCCCACACACACACACATCATTAGAGCTGACACACCAAAGGGTCGGTGATATTATAGCATCACCTAAGGTCCGCTAAAGATGTCTGCCCTTCCCTCATCCTTTTCCAAACCAGTGAATTCTTAGGCGGGGAGTTGTTTGGGAATTTGTTTCTCTTTTATGAAGCAGAGACAAAAGGGCTAGGATAAATGACCAGGCAGAGAAAAGACCAGCGCCTTGCTGGGGAGAAAGGGAAGGGTCTAATCTAATTTGGTTAGAGGAGGATGTGCGTTTGTGTAGGTTTGTGCACATGTGTGTGCGCGCACATGCATGGCAGCTCTGCACAGTGTGAGGGGACTGTGGGAATGGGACAGGAGGGCTACGCTATTGAATGGAGCCTCCAGAGCCAGAAGCAGTGGGGAGTCTCCCCAGACGTGCTGATTCCAGGCCGGCCACTCAAAGAGGGATTAGACCAGAGAAGCCCTTCCTGATTAGCAATTCACACTCAAGTGCCCCCACAAGGACCTTGGGTAATAATATTGCCATCAGTGTCCTTCACCGATGCACCCAAGAAAATGTTTACCCTCATTTTGACTTATTTTCCCCCCCTTCCTCTTTCATCCATAGCATCTTATTCACTTTTGTGTTTCTAAGAACTTGACAGAAAAAGTCGACTGAGTCTCGCAAACGTCTCCGCTGGGTCTGATGTGACTTTCTTAAATATAAATGCATTTTTCGAGCATTTATATTTGAATCTGTTTTGGTTCATTACTTCATCTTAAGCTCCACCAGCAAACCCCCACCCCTTTCCTCTTCCATCCACTACTACTTCCTCCCTTCCGCTTCTCTTTGCGGTTAAACGACCACCACATAAAAGGGTATGATGTAAGAACAGCCCACTAAACTAATACTGCCGTCTCAAAGCAGCCTCGGCGCAGATGTTATTAAGATTCAAAACAAACCAAATTCATTACAACAGCTCTGTTTATTGCAGATTGGCTGACAGCTTCTCCCAGTCATATTGCTAATTTACCCTCTAAACACTTGGGAAGGTTATAATTATGCAATGACGTCCTCTTATCAACCAGAATACACAAACAATGAGGTCAGAGGGTTAACCTTCAACTGGTTTAGCTCTGCCCATAAATGACAGCAGTGAAGCAAAGCAGGTTTTAATTGAGCAAAGCAAAATAAAATTTAAAAAAAGCACGAAACAAATTAGTCCTCATTAATAAGTTACTTTATCAGACTATTTAAACCATATGAGCAAAGAATACTGGAGGCTTTGATGTTGACAGGGATCTTCAATAATTAATTATTTGATTCATATGCGTTTCCTCAAAACGTCTGACCCTTTACAGAAACCCGTGCTCTCAGTAAAGCTCCAGCATTTTAAACAGGACAGAAACACCATGTATATTATTACACCGGATTATCTCTGCGAGCAGTTTTGCAAGCAGAAGATGTTTTTAACGGAGATTGGGCAGAGATTTTGCTTTGATATTCAAACACTGCTTTATTTTTTTAATTTAATTTTTTTACTACTGTCTTTGCCCAGATGCCATAGCTTTCCCATCATTTTTCTTTTCTTTCTTTTTTCTTTTTTGGTTTTTGGCACCAGCCTCTTCACACATTGTTAAGTGGCAATAAGAGAGAAAATAACAGATTATGTTGATAAATAGGATCATCCTGAGCTAAATGCTGAATGTGTGCGATCAGGAGGGAGAACAGGATCCTTGGACAATGTGCAGGGCATGTGGACAAATAGTCTCACCTCCAACTGAGTGTGTTGTTTCTTCTTATTGTGCCCTCTGAAAGAGCAGGAGGGCCTTGGTTAAGAAGATTATAGGGCTACCCCACCCGTACGTTTAATCAACATGCCCTTTCAACGCCGCCAACAATGCCAAACATGTCTAAAACGTCCCCCCATCTCTCCCATAGCATACCTCACATGTTGGAACAGCATGCCAGTCAGCTAAGCGCGGCAATTAACTGAAATACTGTGATTGCTCTTGCTGATAGCGAGTCAGCTTTGGGCACACTCTCATCAGAGAGGTGATGGCCTCAGTTTCAGAAATGTCACCACTATAGTTGCGTGTTTTATCTAATTTGAAGCCACGCAAGCAAAAAAAAAGAAAGAAAAGACACGAGGTACAACTCATTTTTACTGATCGAAATTCTCTTAAGAGCCCAAGGAGCTTTGCTTCCTCGCCCTTCATTTCTTTCATCCGTTGTTAAATATGTAAATAAAATGTCTAAAGTCATTCTTCAAAGGGGAACAAAAGAAAAAAGGGGGCTGAGGGAAAAGACAGCCATAAAATTCCTCCGATTCTCCATAACATTAGCCAGAGGGGGGCCAGCTTCCAGCCAGAGCCTAGCAGCAGGGGAGCGAGCTCGCTCCATAGAATCACACATCTCAAATCCCACACACACAAAAAATAAAATATCTTTTCAGCTTCAGCCATCAAAGGGCCCTCCCTTTCACTTTATTAGTTACAGAATTATCTCACAGTTGCTGATTTCTCAGAGATGGAGCAGTGCCGCTTTTCTTCGTCGCACTGTTGTGGTTGCAGAGATGAGATAAAGTTGCTGTGTGTGCATGTGTGTGTGTGTGTGAGAGAGAGAGAGAGAGAAATAGACTGTGCGAGTAGGAATCAGTTATAGGAGGGGGTATATAAAAAAAGGTGGGGGGGGGGGATGCTGAGGGAGGGGAGGATCATAAAAGAGACAGTGGTAGCTACTGATGCGACAGATGCTAAAGACTGAACAGGCCGGATTCCTTCTCTTTTTCTTCCCGTTTTCAAAGAGATATCATCATGACCAGCAAAACAATCATTAAAGAGAAGGAGGCAGGAGGAAAGACAGGGACGAGAACAGAACAAAGGCGATGAATTACAACAAGCCAGCAGACTGTGTCTTCTTATTAGACTATGTGACAATTTTATCTTGTCTGCTTCATTACACCAAAGGCAGTGGAAATAAGGGCAGATATTTGCTTTCAAAAATGCCAGACAAGGTTTCCTAAAAGCCAGATGATCAGTAAATGGTGAGCAGAACAGGCCCAGCGAGCAAGCAGATATTATATTATTCTTCACATTAAAGCCGTCAACTCTTTTTATTTTTTTACGTCTGCGCATCAGCCGCAGACTAATAGAGCTCTAGTTGGGCGGGAGGGGTAGAGCAGGCAGGTCAGCTGTTGTCCTTATCTTTGCGAGGGGTCCGAATATTAAAAAGAAAAGAGGGGGGGGGGGGGGGGGACTGCTGCTGTATTACAAAGGAAAATGGTTTCCATTATTATTCTTCGTTTCCCGCCAGAATGACTTTAACTAAAGATTTCCCCTTTGGAAATATTATATCTGTCAGGAAATGAAACTAGCGTAAGCAGCTAAAGGCTGTGGACACACCACAAGGCACACATATAAGCAGTGTGTGAAGTGAACATCAAGTATTTTATACTCACATTTAGGACCGGAGCACCTAAAATGTTAACAGCTGGATACATGAAATCTGAGGAGCACATGTGCTGCATAGGAGGAGGGTATTGTGTCCATAAGTGTATTCATACCCCATATTTATGCTCTCGCTCCTCACGCTGAGCACTAACAGCTGAAGTGCCACCACTAAGATATGCTGGGCTTAAGCCATTTAGGCACGCTGGTGCCGGGTTTCTCTTGCTCGGACACATTTCTGAAATACTTCTAAAAGCACTTTAGTGACTTGTAAAAATGCACTAAAAGCACTCCTGTTTACTTGTGATCAGCATTTCACCCGCAGTGGAGACCATAGCCAGGCCTCAGTATAAATCTTACCACTACAAGGTAGTGTGAGCAAAGCCTGGAGGATCTCTCTCTCTCTCTCTCTCTCACACACACACACACACACACACACGCACGCACGCACACACACACACGCACACACGCACAAAACAGGCAGAAAGTCCCTTGTGCCATCACATCCTGCCATATAGCACCACTAAAGTTAAACAGATAGTTTAGAGAACAAGCCTGCATAATGAAAAGAACAAAGTGTGGTCAAATCCTCTCTCCACTTGTACTGCTCTGAATCACAGGGAGTTGGAGCTTAACAAGCACAAGAGCTAGGGTGAAAACTGAACAGATCATCAGTGTATTTGTATTTGTGGAAAAAGTGGTCAGTTCAGCCAATCCACATGTCTTAAGAGTGGGAGGAAACCGGTGCACCTGCAGGAAACCATCAGAGAAAGCAAGAACAAGCAAAGTGCACAGAAGTTGAAACGCCCAGTGGTTTATCCATACCAAATTATTTTCAGATATTTGTCTGGGACAGCAACCTAATATTTACTCTTTAACGTTTCAGTTTTGCTTGCATTGAAATGTGATGGAAGAAATTAGCATCCAAAAAAAAAAGATTTTAAAAAAAAAGCTGAAATTGACCTGATCTGGTGAGAATGGAAGTGTCGCTGTAGGAGACGTTAAACAGTAAATTTATTTACTGCTGCAAGTGTACCTCTGTAAGCTTGACAATAGAACAATGGCACCACTTTAGGACCACAGATCCAAAAGGAATTTGACCTTCTTATTTGTTTGCAGAATGGCTTCCTTCATTGGAAAAAAGGCAGGAAATGTCTGCGAGGTATTGTTGAATTATGCGTTTGCAACGTTGGCCAGAGCACCCAGATTCTTGTACTGCTGAATGCTAAACAGCTCCCAAAACTGGACGTACTTTTACCATTATCCTTGTGTGTTTTGGCTTTTCTTCATGAGTGTTTTGTTGTTTGTTAAAGACTGCCCAGAGATGATTGCGACACAATGCAGTCAGATTCCTTTCTTTCACAGTTAAAAGAATACGTCTGTAACATTTTGGTTGGTTTGTTCTATTCTTCATGTTACTGGTTTGGAAACTTGGCTCTAAAAACCGAGAGGATTCTGATTTAATTCTCTGTACTCTGAACTTATACGGAGTTGAAAAGGCCTAATAGTACTTTAAATGAATACTTTAAAATGAATGTGAGGCCACTGTGCTCTCCCCTAACGTGTAGTACTTTGGAACAGATAAAATATGATACCGTTTGAGTGTAAAAGTCATATAAAACAGTACAGTTAGATCCCTTTGGAAAAGCTGCAATATTAAAATGCAGCTTAAATTTAAGTATTAATAACTCAGAATCTCCAAACTGACTACAGCTTACTTAGCCTGTGATTTGCTGTACTTGGTTGCATGGTTGTACTACAACCATAGGATAATCTACTACCTTATTATTTAATAGATTTGAGAGCATGACTGTTGTTGCCTAGATTACATCAAACACTTATTAAAAAACATCTATTGATGTTTGATATCTGATTGAGACTTTTAGATTTATAGTATAGAATTATATTGAGAATTTTAAAAGTCTTAAATGGTGTTAAATAAATATAAAAAAAATTCCATAGTTTATCAAAATTGATATATATTGTAAATATTTGCAAAGGGAAAGAATTAAATGCGAAAAAAGTTAAAGGAAAACATTATCTACACTTGCATTTTATTTTTATTTTTAACTAAATGCAATTGGAATATGAACCGTGGCTGCTTTTGGTGGACCAGTGCGGCCGTGAGCCATATTGCGCAATATTTTTGGTGATTCTCTTAAAATGCGCCTCGAAGTTTGTGGCTGAGCACAAACAAACAGAGAGAAGGAAGTTTGCTGCGAGCCTTTGAAAGCGCTGTAATGAACAAGCTGTTCCGCACGATCTGAAAATAATCCGCGTGTCAGTGTCAGCTTTCTTATGCAAATTAGCTGTCTTTGAAGGCGGATCTTTTGGCAGGTTAGACCGGGACGGAGGCTCCGACCAGCTCAGACGAGCACTGCCACCAAAAGCATCAACTGCCTACTTACAGAGGGAGCATAATCCTGCGTTTCTGGGACACATTTATAGAGACCGATATGTGTTCGACTTGTTTTGCTGACTGCTTATTTGTCCCCGTTGCCTTGCGAGCAGCCATGACCGTCGGATAAAGAGCTGGAGGGAGATTGTTTGTTTTTGTTTTTTAAAGTTGTCACACAATGACTGAAATCTGCCACAGAGAGAGAGAGACTCTCGGAAAGTGCCATGGAGCGTAAAGGCGAGCCGGTGAGACTTTTGGAAACAAGAGGGGAACACATCGGGGCACAAAGAAATTCTCTTTTACGCACAGCAGACTGATATTCACAGCGCAGGAGACGGAACAAGTAGCTGCTGCACCGAAGCCGCAAACTGAAAGCATGGACCAGACGGCACACTTCCAGCGAGGAACCGTGTTCGGACCGTCGCGGGATTTATCTTTGATATTTTAAATCTGCAGTTTTTAAAGTGAGGAAGCGATGGTCCTGCTACGGAGAGCTGAGTAAGTTTCTCCACATTGATCCAATAACCGCCATCGCCAGCCTGGATTCATCGCTCACTTTTTTAATGAAAGAAACTTGTGTGTCTGAGGTTTTGGTGAACATTTAGCTGTTTTTTGCCTCTATTAAAACAACACAATGTGTTCAGCTGTTAAAGTGAGCCTTATCTATGCGCTGGTGCTGCTGCTGTTGAGCAGTAGGGGCTCAGCCATAAGCTCAATAGATCCTGACTGGTCAGGAGAGGGGAGATGTCAGCACATCACCATCCCTCAGTGTAAAGACATTGGCTACAACATGACTCGCATGCCAAATCTGATGGGCCATGATGACCAAAAAGAGGCAGCGATAAAGCTGCAGGAGTTTGCCACCCTCATACAGTTTGGATGTCACAGCCACCTCAGATTTTTCCTCTGCTCACTGTATGCTCCCATGTGCACGGAGCAGGTGTCAAACCCCATTCCAGCGTGTAGAGTTATGTGTGAGCAGGTCAAGCTGAAATGTTCTCCCATCCTGGAACATTTTAACTTCCACTGGCCGGAGTCTCTGGACTGCTCACGTCTGCCTACCAAAAATGACCCAAACAACCTCTGCATGGAGGCGCCCAACAATGGCTCGGACGAACCTCCCAAAGTCTCCCACACCCAGCCTCCGGATTTCAGGCTGCAGCGGCCTCTGAGTGGGCAGGACCTTCACCCTAAAGACAGTGGCAGCAAGCAGATGTGCAGCAACCCAGGCAAGTTCCACTTTGTGGAGAAGAGTGAGTCCTGTGCCCCCAAATGCTACCCAAAAGTGGATGTGTACTGGAGTCAGGGAGACAAGCAGTTCTCTCTGGTGTGGATGGCCATCTGGTCCATCCTGTGCTTTGTCTCCAGCGCCTTCACAGTGCTCACTTTCCTCATTGACCCACAGCGTTTCAAATACCCCGAGAGACCAATCATCTTCCTCTCCATGTCCTACTGTGTTTACTCTGTGGGCTACCTCATTCGGCTCTTTGTGGGAGCTGACAGAATAGCCTGCGACAGAGACAACGGGGTCCAATATATTATCCAGGAGGGTCTGGAGAGCACAGGCTGCACTATTGTGTTCCTCATTCTGTATTATTTTGGCATGGCCAGCTCCCTCTGGTGGGTTATCCTGACCCTCACGTGGTTCTTGGCTGCTGGGAAGAAATGGGGTCACGAGGCCATCGAAGCAAACAGCAGCTACTTCCATCTGGCAGCGTGGGCCATCCCTGCCATAAAGACAATCATGATACTGGTGATGAGGAAGGTGGCCGGAGACGAGCTGACGGGCGTCTGCTACGTGGGCAGCATGGATGTCAAAGCTCTCACAGGTTTTGTGCTCATTCCTCTCTCCTGCTATCTCATTATCGGCACTTCATTTCTGCTGTCCGGCTTTGTTGCACTCTTCCACATCCGCAAGATTATGAAAACCGAGGGAGAGAACACAGACAAGCTTGAGAAGCTGATGGTTCGCATCGGAGTCTTCTCTGTCCTCTACACTGTCCCAGCCACCTGCGTCATCGCCTGCTATTTCTACGAGAGGCTCAACATGGACTACTGGCGCATTCTCGCAGGGGAGCAGAAATGCAGCAGCAGCGGGCTAGAGTCCGACGACTGCATCATGAAGGCTTCTATCCCCGCTGTCGAAATCTTCATGGTGAAGATCTTCATGCTGCTGGTGGTGGGCATCACCAGCGGCATGTGGATCTGGACCTCAAAGACACTGCAGTCATGGCAGAACGTGTTCAGCAGGAAGATAAAGAAGAGAACGAGGCGGAAGGCTGCCAGTGTGTTCACCAGCAGCAGGCCTTACATTAAACCTCACCCATCTCTCAAAGGGCCCAACACTAAATACGAGCCCACACGCCCCCCTCCAACATGTGTATGAGCTGACTCTCTTTGTGCAAACCCCCAAAATACTTTTAAAGCCCTAAACAAGACTTCTAATGATCAGTGCCATCAAATGAATCAAGCTTCATGTTTTATTTATGCAATATGCATCGAAGGTAATACAACATGGGGGTTTTGTTCAGTCTTGAGCCATGTCACACAACAAGAGCTGTCTTTGTTTGAGAAAAATCTGCTACTCCTGGATTCACTTATCCTAGAGGAAAAAAAAGTTATTGTTCCAGAGACAAAAAGAGTGGAATAAACCATTTGGATGTGCAGTGGGGTTACTTGAATAATGTGCAATAGATGTTTTTCATTACAGCCAAAACAACACTTGTACTGTTGTTGACCGATTACAGACAATGCATGATGAACCCCATAGACATTAATGGCAAATAGTCAGAGAGATGACCGGTGTGTTTGGAGGCTTTTTCTGTTAATGGAAATCAATGCAGTGCCATATATGTTTAAACTGGACTGAGAGCAGTTGCTGAAAGGCGCTCGAGACCTTCAGAACTGCCCCATTGTGAGGCAAATCCATGCCATAAATTAATCAAGCACTCAGTACTGAGAAAAGTTATTTGTAAATGCTGTTTTTTTTTTCTTTGCTGTTTTATAGCACAAGGGAACATTTGTATATATTTCTGAAAAGTTGAGATTTTATAGAAAAGTAATAAAACGTTCTAGTTTTAAATGTTTGTAAAGCTGGAATTTTGTGTGGCTGCTGTGCTGTTGTTCTCCCTGTTGGCGTGAGACACGTTAAGCTTGTGAGATTTTTTTGTTGTTCTTTTTTACCCCCACTATCATATACAGGGAGTAATTTTAATGCGTACTAAACATTTAAACCATTAACCTTAATTTATATATGTGCTTAAGAGCTAGGTTTTGACTATTCTATCTGGAATTTTTATAAGAATATAAAATTAAGCAAAAAATATATCTGTAGTTCTTTATTAGCAGGTTAGTAGCTTATGGGAGATCCACATTAACTCATAAATCGTGCGCATGCATTTGATCGTGCTTATGGAAAATATATATTAACACGTCTGAAAAAAGGTAAATTAATAAGTGCGGGAACAGGAGAAGTGATGCACAAGTCGAGTGGAAATGAGTCGCTGTGTCCCGATTCTTGTTTTTAAACGTTCTTGAGGAAACAGTTGAAATGTGTGGCTAAAGATGACTAACAGCAGAAAAAAAAAACACAGTCAGTGTCATAAAAACATTACAGTTAGGCAGCACTGTCACTAATGGGCATATTTATTCAGTGTTTTCAATATTTTGTCCCAGAGATATCATTAATATTGTGTCCTCAGAACTTGATGTGGTGGCTTTAGATGTTGTCATTAGGATTGGGATTGTGTTTACATTTGTAACTGTTAGTGGCTTTCTTTAAAGATGAAAAGCGAAAGCGGGTGCAGTCAAGCGGTTTAACCTCCATGTTTATTGGACCAAATATCAGTGGTTTGAATCAGCGCTTTGATTGCAGTGTTAATGATTTTCTGCACTCCTCGCTGTCTTTATGCTGCATGCTTATGTAAGCCCGGTTCTTCAGCCACAGCTGAAGTGAATATAGAACTTTATTTTAGTCTTCCTTCTTCATCTCTCTCTTTCTCTCTTTTCTTCTCCGTCTCACTTTCTCGCTGCGTGCATGTGTCGGTGCGCATCAATGAAAGGGTTATACAATAATCCAGCTCTCATTCAGGACAGGATTAGACTGTTTGAAGGGTTTGACTTTGAAAAGAGCACCGCTGCAAACCAAAATACAGAATATCTGTCATCTCTTCTCTTCTTATCAGCAGGGCACGGTGACGTTTCTAAAGACACATCTGGTCAGGATTTGAAGTAGTTACATATTGACTGAGGCGATTTATTTTTTCTTTAAAGCGTGAGCAAACTGAATACATTGTCGTATACTGAGATGTTTAGTGTCCTTCCATTGTCAAAATATTAAGGTGCATGCACAAGTCTAGTCTTGAACCTCAGATTCATGTTTTCCCATTGCTGTGGTAGCAATGGGAAAACATGAATCTGAGAGATGATGGCAACAAATAAGGGTAAAGCTATAGTTTTGAGTATAAAACCATTTCCACTTTTTTCAGTCTCACTTTCAACCCTTTTTTTTTTTTTTAGATATTTGTTTTTTTGTGACTGTACCATAGAAGTAAAAAATAGTTTAAATCCTATGTTAGAGGGCCCTCTCTGGTCTAATAAAGTTTTAGAAGTGTATTAATGCTTTATCCCTCAGGGCATTCAAGTTCCAGCGTCAACCCAACCCGTTTTAACAGTCAAAAGCACATGACTCACAAAGTCTATGTGGCTGAATCAAAGTCAGCCGGTGTCTATTGATACTCTGAGTTGCGAAAAAGGTGTGAGTTCTTCTGAGAGCTTCAACAGAGGCCACCTGGATAACAGCCCTGGAGGTGTCTGGGAAGGCTGTAAATAAAAATGACAGTTACCACCCCCCTCCGGGGCTTCTTCAGCCAAGCAGGCTTCACTTCTCTTCTTTTGCTCTCTTCAAAGGGGAAAAAAAAATCCTGCTCAGAGCAAGGGCATAGTAATGCTGGCAAGAAATTTCTTGAAATCACACTGAACTGTATTAATGTTTTTAAAAGTCTCATTCCATCACATCACAGGCAGCCTCTTGCCAAAGTGAAACAACTGATGTCTCATGGTGTTCTCTAGTGAATGCTTGTTTCTTGCAAGGATGCGTTTTATTTGACCAAGCGGGGAATCCCGCCACAGCCACATGACTAAAGCTGATGAATCTCAGATGCACGTATCTTAAAATTCCACCAGGATGAATCCCGTCACCCACATACTCCATCCGTTTCCTGTTCCGTACTCTTTCTGCCGTGCTGTGCTGGCGATAGCAGCAGGCATGCGTTTATGATGTGTTGACAAAAAAAAGGGAGGGGGGAAAGGGGGGCTTTTGCTTGTGATCAGTGTTGTTGAAATTGCATCAAACCTTTGATAATTATTTGATTTAATTTAATTTGACTGGTTTGCCAGCAAGCCAGGATTTTCAGCTTTTCACACTCTGTAATTGAGCTGATGTTAGGTGTCTTTGCAGAAAAGAGCGGTATTACGAACATAAAGTCAAAATGACAGGACAATTAAGCGTCCTCTGCGTGTCAACGGCAGATTCAGCTTCAGAGGGAAAGTGTCAAGTAAACATCGCCAGTCAAAACCTGAAGCCTATGCTTTTGTTTCAATAAGTGGCGACGCCTTCTACTCTGTGCTGTAGCTGTATGAAAGGCCACAGAGGAACTTATGCACTATTATCCGCTGTTTTTTCAAGCACTCATAAAGTACTCTAACACAGTGGCATAAATCAAGTTGCTGGGATGACTGGCGGCTCAGGCAACTTCTCTTTGATCAAGGCTTTATGGAGACGCCCCATGTCTTCATCCTCAGCTGCTCCGGCAGCACCTGTTTACTAGTTCAGGCCTGTCTATTTGGAAAGCAATGTTTAGCCTCTCAGTGTCCTAGACGCATACATGACGCGCACGCATGCAGCATACACACAAAGGAATTCGGCTGCTTCTCAGAGGAGAATGGGCTTCCGCCATCACGTCTGCTCCCAGTGCCCCAAACCCACTCAAGGCTCTTGTTTCTCTTATTAGAAAGCTACTTTAGATGTAAATCTGTCTCTTTTTGGAGGGTTCTGACTCCTTTGGCTATACCAGAATCTTTTTGAAAAAAGTTGACAAATGAAACAGCCTTGTTTCTTCTTGAAGAAGAAACTCAGAGGGTTACTGGATTAAACAAAACAAAAGGAAAATGCACAGAGAAAGACAGACAGAGAGAGCTGCAAGTTTCAAAGACCAAAGCATTATCATAGCATGCAATGAAAGCTCTCTATCATCCCTCAAGTTCTTGTGGTACAAAAATCCAGAGTTCTAAGGGCTTTGGTTTGGAGGAAGAGTGGGTGAGCTTCATGTTCTGAGTTGATCTATACAGCAAAGAAACTAGGGCAATGTAGAGTACAGCATATAAGGCCAATCTGCAACAAAGAGCAGCACTAATAGCTCTCTCACACACACATACATCCCAGTCTTATTTCCAGGCCGCGACTGAAGGTGAGAGTAATTACATAAAAACCTGGCAACAATGTGTTCTCTCCTTGTAAGGCGGGGGCAGTGCCCTTTTTCTTCAAATGCATAATGAACTGCCTCAAAAGCCCTCTGCTGATCAAACAAGTGTTTGATAACAGCTTTGGTTTGAAAGAGGACTGAATATGTTTATTTGCATGTGGAGAAGTGAGTGACTTTGAGGTGGAGATCAGGCAGATTAGTGTTAACTGACAGAGACCTGTGCAAACAGACACTCCCCCCGCATATGCAAGCAGGGCAGTGGCAAACTTCCTCTGAGGACCAGAGTATGGCAACTCGGGGCTATTTTTCAATTGTGCTGCTTTGTATGCCAGCTTCCTCCCTTAAGTTTGAGTCTATTTTTTTCCAGAGACTATGCCTGTTTGCTTGTTGCATGTGAAAGCATGCACAATGATATCTGGCAAACAATATAAGGGATGGGAAATCCAATAACTTGCAGCTATTCATCAAAAATTCCCTCAGAACTGCATTCACAGCGAGACTCACTTTTGTTTCACGAGAGCTAAAGCATTCATCTGGAACTATTATACACTAAAAGCAGTGTGAAAAATATGGAAATTGGATAACAGTTGCATAGGGATTTTTGATCGATATTGGCAGTAGCAATCGCCTCATTGAACTCTCAGCAAGAATCTGAAAAATCCTAATGTGCAAATTGCTTTAACAGAGAAATGACCAGTCATATCTTTGTGTTTTGGCAAGTTGAATTGATGCACTTGTTCTCTGCTATGGCAACAACGGATATGCAACATTCGACACAAAACAATCAGATGAAAGCGAGCTGCTTCACGAGTGCGGTGACACCCATGGGCTTGCAACGTGACTGAGAAGGCAAGAGTCTGGTGTCAGCTGGAAGCAAGTTTTGCCACGGTGTCTAAGCAGCAGACTTTAATATGCCACCTTCGTAATCCACGCTGCTACGAGCTCAGATAACTCTAAAACACAGCAAAACACCAGAATGGGCCGGCTCTCCTTCGTACGAGGTCACTGCTATATTTCTTTGCAACTATGTATGGGAGCAACCCTGTGTGCATTCATCACATGTAGGGGCATTTTTCAGAGATGTTATGATGGCAGTGACAGGATTGATGGAGGAGTAGAGAGAACAGGCACAGCGGGAGGCTGCCGACATGTGTATGTATTTACGTGCGCGCGAGTTTACAGACAGTATAGGAGCTATAGAGGGAGAGGCAGAGGGAGAGGGATGATGATGGATCTGGCAGGGCTCATGAACACCGCTGAGAGAAAATGCCTGTGGTTCAAAGACACTCTCAGCAAACTTAACAAAGAAAGATGGCACAGAGGGGGAGAACATGAAAGCAAACTACACAATCAACTGTCACATAAACTGGGAAATAATATCCCCGTCCTGTTGGCGGAATATACTTCAGGCAGGCATGTGACTATTTTAATATTAACTCCATGCAAAAGATGGCAACAAGGCGAGATGTAGTTTGGTTTTTAATGCAGATCAAACAGCAGATTAGCAATAGTTTGATTTGGCTTACTGATAAAGTTAAAGGCCATACTGCAAATTCCAGAAGAACCTCAATATTATTGTACCCCGACCACTTGACTATAAGGGCTGCCTGTTTTAACTGATGACTGAAAATGAATTATATGCTGTATTTCATATTCATCTGTGTACATCTCAGTGCCCTTAAATCATCTAGATGTCAGCTGACATGCGGATTTGGTCCATGCAGAAGTAGATGTTTTACTGGTGTAAAAGTAGACTAAAAACACTCTATTGTAGAGCTACGATGACAATCTTAAAGATAGAAATGTATACCGGAAAAATGTCTCAAAAAGCAGTTTATATAAGTGGTGCTGTTTATTGGGTTGCTGCTTTATTAAACATCCTTTTTGACGCTCTTCCAATATAATACTATTAGCATAGCCTGACTAAATACATCAGAATTACACTGAACTGCATAAGTAATGCTACGCTAACTTAGATACACTCCACCAGACAAGAAGCTGCTCTGGACTTTGTAATCTATGAATGCATAACAACAACAGGAAGACATAAACAAAACGTTTTTCATGGAATTTTGCACCCACTGATTTGCAATTCAAAGTATTAAACTACAGGAGAGCGCGGCTGTGCTGTTTGTTAGCTTGCTTGTGTTTTGTTTTTTTGTTTTTTTCTGTTCAGGTTTTTGCCCAAGTTTTCTTTGCTCTGGCCAAAAATCCCTTTTTCTTCTTGGGGCATCAAGTTAATATGAATGGGCATGCACAACGCATAACATGTGTTGGTCTACAGTTTTCCAAAGCAATGTCCCATTTTGCTCCCAGCTTGCTTTACGCAGTGACAGGACTGGAAGCAATTTGGGATAAGTACCGAGGAACAGTTGAGGAGATGATAAACGACTTTATTGTTGGTTATTGCAACTGTATCTGATACCGGTACATGTGTTCCTTTGAGCAATCAAGCCGTAGCATTGGCAAAGGAATCTTGGGTTTCCTGGACACTGGTTGCAGGCCAGATTGTCTGGTCCTGATAATAGTAATGAGAGTGATGGCTGCAGCAGCTAATGTACCCAGAGAAGAGGTCAGGACCCACTTATCAGGCCTAAGTTGAAAATAATGACCTACTTAAGAGGCTAATCTGTATGTTGCAACTTGTTTAAAACACTGCTGACCCCCTGCTGTCTTTGTTGATATCGTGACTTTATGACTTAAGATCTTTTTTCATACCTTAAATGTATTTTCTGACCTTTTAAAGTTAGACTTAAGGATGCTCAAGCTGTGTTTATATCAATAAACTTGTCAACACTTGAATAAAATGTGCTTGTATTTTTAGGTACACTGGGATAGAAGGATTTCCAAAAAGGATCCATTCTTCATGTCAGAGTGTTTGAGAGCAGATGTGAGCAAAGCCAACATTTCCATGGCCAAATAAAAAACTGATTCTAGCCCATAAAACAGCTGTCAGGAGACAGGCTCCAGCCCAAACCATCTCACGCTGTGGTAAACTGGTTTGACAAATGCACGGAAACTATGTGTCTGCATATTTACTGCACGACACCTGCCCGGCCTGTTTACTATCGTTCACAACGCGGTGCACAAAGAAATGAAGAACTAAATTCAGTTCTCTGTTTGATCATTGCCTCACATCACAAACGACATGGCTAGTACAAAAGACAAGCTTCTGTTCCTCTGTCCTTCAAGACAGAAAAGGGAGCAGTGTGGAAGACAACAATGTGTTCTGTTAAACAGAAAATGCGCAGCTAGCTGTAGATTGACACTATGGGTGCAGCTGCTATAGAAACCCTGCTTTGAATTTGCTCATGTATTCTGAAAACTGCTTTTGTTTGCATAAGCTCTCTACAGACAAAATGATTTCCTCTGGCTCTGCTGTGTCCGATGACTTCTGTCTGATCCACCCACCCGATTCTATCCGATGAGCTCAAGCACCCGTTCATTTACTCTATCCATCATGTCTTTTTTAATAACAACTGAACATGAATGTTAATGAATACAAGATAAAACCACATATTGTGGATGTGCGTGTATATTTATGTTGGGGGATGGGGAGTGGTATGTATGTGATCCTCAAGCTCGGGTCCTATGCCAGTGCCCGGGAGGGGGTTGATGGTTCTGCACAGTATCTGTTCCTGGGAATACACTCTTCTGGACAACGACCTCCGATGTTGTATCTGGAATCTGCTGGAGTTACTCTTCCAGTTTGGCTTTTATAGCTCCTAATGCTCCTGTACTTCTCATGCTCCTTGTTCCTGGTGTGGCTGTCTGCTGGGATTGCCACATCTATCACAGCTGCAGTCTTCTGCTCCTTGTCAACCACCACTATGTCTGGTTGGTTGGCCAACGGCTGCTTATCTGTCTGAAGCTCAAAGACCCACCAGATCTTAACCCTGTTGTTCTCAACCACCTTTAATCATGTTTCCCATCGGGACTTGATGACTTCTCATCCATATGTGGCACAGATGTTCCTGTACACTGTCCCAACCACTTGGTTAGGGCTCTCAGTTAAAACGGTTCCAGCTTGCATCTTACATATTGCTACTATATGCTGGATCGTCTCTGGGGAACCTTTGCACAGTCTGCAACTTGGGTCCTGCCTGCTATGGTATGGACTCCTGTCTCTATGGATCTGTGGCTTGGAGTTTGTTCTTGTGCTGCCATGTATAGAGCCTCTGTGCTGTCCTTTAGGCCAGCCTTTACTGTTGTGTAGGGCGCAATGATAAGCTTAGTGTCCAGCTTTTTTAGGGACATAAGAGCCCCAGTTTCTCATGTGGCCAGTTAGGAAAATTAATTTCCGACTTCTAGACAGATTATACACTATAGTTTTCATTTCAGCCAAAATTCAGTTTTTCCTTATTTTTTGGGCTTTTTCCGCTTTATTTGATAGACACAATGAAGATAAGACAGGAATGCAAGGGCAGAGAGAGAAGGAGGAAGGCATGCAGCAAAGGGCCACAGTTCAAACTCGAACGCAGGCTGGCCACTGTCAGTCATATGGCACGTGTTCGCCCACTCAATACACTGAGCTAACCCAGCGCCCGCTTACTTACTTTCTAACCAAACGTACAGTACATACATTTAGTCTTTTTCTTAAACTAATAGTAATCATAAGCACACTTTTAATGGTGAAGATTCTTTTGTTTTCCTTGGATTTTTGGCTTTTTCTGTCATAGTTTCATAGTTTAGCCCCTTCTATGGTTTTGGTTGTTAACTCCTAGCTCAGGTAACCCAGTCATTACTGGCTGATATGAAACACTTCCATCATGTCACTGACAGTAACTTCAACATAGATGGAACTTAAATGCTTTTTTATTGCAAAAACACAAAGTGATTTAGAGCCTGGCTGGTACCTACAGAGTTCATCGACAACCTGACAACACCTTAGGCAACAAAGTAACAGATGTTCATAGATGTTCCTGTACGGTCATGTAACAAAAAAAAAAAAGCTTTCACAGAATCATATGCAGTCCTGTGAAAAACTAAGTACACTCCATGATTTAGTAGCTTGTCGAACCACTTTCAGCAGCAATCACTTTAATGAATCATTTTCTGTTTGTTTTTATCAGTGTGTCACATCTCAGTGATTTGGTTCACTCAGGTTTGCAGTCATTTGTTTATCCACAGCTCTTTTAAGCTCCTTTCACAGCGTTTCAGTCTGGTTAAGGTCTGAACTTTGACTCGGGTGTCGCTGCTGTAAAACAAGCCTGAATCATCACCCTGCTACCACCATGCTTGGGTTTTTTCCAGTTTCTTTGATCACCTTGATGCTGGTGTGACTTTGCTGGCATGTTTACGCCTGGGAAGATTAGCAGCTGTCTTGAATGCTTTTCCACTTTCTCACTGTAGAATGATGAACTTCAGGTTGTTTGGAAATTGCCTTACTTAACACTTCCCAGATTGATGGGCGGCAACAATTGCTTCTCTAAGATCATTAGACATTTCTTTACACTTACTAACTTTTACTGTGTAATCAGTGTGTGTAAGCCAGATTTAATTCATATAAATATAGTTTAAAATAAATATATTCACCGTTAATGCTGAAATTAGTTATTTTAGCACATATTTTCTATATAGCATTAAGCTACAGAGGTAATTTCATTGCCAGTTACTGGTTGGGAATCAAACTGGTTGGGAATTACTCTAGCAGACAAGAAATAAACTGGAAGCAGCAATGCACGTGTGTGTTGATTAAGTGTTGTTTAACCCTGTGGTGTAAGTGTGAATGCAGCAAGAGGCTGGAAGCAGGTCAGGAGAGGTCAGAGAGAACAGCGAGAGCTTCTTATGTGAACTGGACAGTTTTGAGGACCACTACAAGGGGCACGGAGTCAGTTCATTGATATTCAAGCATTTGACCCGCTGACAACGGGGATGTCACCGGGGTTAAGACAGCCGTGCCTCTCCGTATTGTACTGGCCCGGAAAGCCAGGGGTCCCCCGGCCCTCCGCCTCCACTCTGCATGGTTGTCATGGTGAGCAAATGAGTCCAGCAGCCCTATGTCACACTCATGTGGGCACTTTCTCGCCTTCTTCCTCGCTTTCCTTTCTTTTCCTTGACTTTCTGTGCTGTTTCACCGAGGGGGCTGCCAAAGAGGGCATTCTGTACGCTGACAATGCCCGGCATGTCATAGACATCCGCATACATATACAGTGCAAAGAAGAGCAGGCAGCGAAAATTCACGGGCATCTTTTCCCATAACTCATAGCAACAGAAACAGCACATTTCCCTTTTGTGTGGGATCCGATTGAGAGTTTTAGATGCAGTTTATCAGCTGCTGGAGTAAGGATTGTTGTTTCACGACAAGTTAGATGATGCTATGTGCATTATTCTGTCTATTATTGTATCTTTTGTTCAAATGATATCAGTGGCTCAATGAGAAGAGCAAAAACCATTTAACTGTAACTAATCTGGCTTAATGAATATACTTTCTCTACATTCTGTCAGTAATTCGAGCCCACTTATGTTTGGCAGGAGGTCTGTGCAGTGTCTTGTTGTCACACAAATATGTTTCTAGAGCCAGCGTCAGGGAGATTAGGTTGAAGGGAAAATTGCAGCTGTATTTTGCAGCAGAACTAGTAAGTTGCTGCTCTCAGGTGATGGGGCATGTCTGTGCCTCACCCCATCCGAACTTGACGGCTGCTGCGGTTTGCACTGTAATTAGACATAAATCACAGAGCAAGAGGTGGGGTGGGGGTGGGGGGTTGGGAAGAGTGGGGTGAAGAGAAAGTGAAGAGAGAGATTGTTGGCCTCAGGGCCAGTGAAGGCCCTGACACTCAGAAGCACACTGTTCCCTCCTAAATGCTCCCCGCAATCTCCTCTTTCTCTTTCTTTTATTTTTTTTTTCTTCCGGTCAAAAACACAAACACGCTGTTGCAGTTTGTCACTAAGGCTTCTCCTCCTAGCTGTGGTTGTGGTAGCTGGACTATGCTGGGTGCTTTACTGGTCCTCTGGGTACACTTTAAAAGCAGTAAGCAACATACTTTCAGAAACAATGGTTGTTTCCACTGCTGATGTGGGCAGATGTCATTATTCTTGTTTCCATTTTCCTCAGAATTTAAGATTCTGTTCAAAATGTGCCACAACTATCATCACAGCACTATTAACAAGCCACTGTGTATGCTGTGGACTACTGTGGTGTTGTAAGTGGTCTCGAAGAGTAGTCGGCACATTTGTTTTATTGGTCAGATCATGTTATATAACTTAAAACTGCCACTTATGCCGATAGACATTATATCTAAATGCCTCATTTTAATTCCCATTTCGGAAAAGCAGTCTGTGAGTCATTTTACCTTCATTTTGAATGTGGATAATTGAAAGATGACAGGGAATGTATAACAAAAGAGAAGGGGGGGGGGGGGGTGTTGTGCATTAAAGGGCTCAGCAAGAGTCAATTGGAACAGGCAGGATTGCAGTGTATTGTATCAAAGCATCATTCTCACTGTGATTCATCACTGTTATTATTTATGACACTTCATTAATTCAACTTAATTAAACAGTCTAACTCTCAGTTAAATTATTACAGTAGGATTATTAATCTTTACTAATTGGTTAATAATTGAAGTTTATCAGATTAATGGAGCAAGCTGAAACTGGTGTTTAAAAAACTCTGTAAAGGGTTAAGATGCATTTGGATGGCTGTCATAAAAATGAGTCTAATGTTTATAATACTTGCTTTAAAAAAGTGTGTAAGTTAAAAAAAAGTGGGCTAAAATGAATGCAGTTAATAACACAGTTGATTTCCCGCTTTTCTCGATGTTCAGGTTTTGGGTTATGCCATTACTACTACTATGAGTAGCAAGTGTGCTAAAATGTGACACCAAGGTCCTGTCCAAGCACCCGTGTGTGAGGAGCAGGAGGTAAGGGTTTCTCTATCACTGCACTAATTTAACACCCTTAGAAAGAGCAGCAATTCAACTTTTATTATTGCCACATTTAATCATCATTAACAAATACATAAAATAGCATTATATCTATCAGAAACTAATATCAAAATAGCACCAATAAACATAATGATTGGTTGTCAATTCTCTGTTTATTGTTTAATAATGATGATTCTTTTAAATTGTTACTTTTTAAATCTATTTGGAAAGTTTCAAATGACTGGTCAACATCACAGGCTCAGCAGCAGGTATATCTTTTTAGTCCCTGTCCAAAAATCTAAATGCAAGCTCGTTCCTTCATTTTCCATAGTCTCCCATGGTGATCAGTCAATGACTTCCTTCGTCAGGGTTTAGGTAACATCCCTTTAGAGCCACAAAAGACATTAGAGAACAGCTTTGAGTTCTTCTGCTTGTGCAGCACATGCAACGAGGTTAAAAAGAACCGACGTGTCAGCAGGAAGTGCCAAACAAACAGCACCACACTGCTTCTTCTTTTGCTCCCTGCAGAGAACAATTACAATTTCTATGCCTGAGAGAAGGTTTTTGTGTCTTAAACATAAGCATATGTTATTTGGAGGCATTTACTGAAACAACTGATGAGCACCTCTTTCCTGGAATTCACAATGAACGATGAAAAAATATTTGCTGCCGACGGCAAAAATACAATGTATACATGTTTATATGTAGCAAGCGTAACAGGCATGTGATTGTAAAGGGAAAGAGAAGAAGAGAATCCCATTAATGTAGCAAAAATTAGAAAAACAAATCTCAAAAACTGCAAATATCACTGATTCTTGAATGTCACAAGTCCTGAACCATTTAAGTGACTACCTAAATGAGTAGTGACTGCAGCCTAACATACAGTTTTGTTCAGAAGTTTAAACGCACTCATCACGAGCAGGAATGTCATGGTAATTTGAGCCTTTAAATGATTTCTTTGAACTGTTCGTTTTGCAAGGCAGACTCATTGTACAGCATCTGTAATGACTTTCAAAAGCAAGAATTGGGTGCACATGTTTGAATTCATTTCCGATTTTCTGTAATCCACACAGGCACGTAAATGCATGCACACACACTGAAATTTGGTTAAATGTCCTTTAGCTGGTTGCACCTCAACCTGACACTTCTGGTAGCTTCTAGCATAATTCTCATAGCATAGTTTCTTGGACTTTCCCATAGTTCTGATTGTTCTGCCCATGATGAGTGAATGTAAACTTCTGACCACAGCCATAAATATTCAGTCTGAGTCACTGTCCTTTCTGCACTCTGTCCTTACCACAGCGGCTATGGTTTGATTCCACGTCCTCCCCCCATCTCTCTGCCCTTCCTGTCTTTCTTCAGCTGTCCCCAAAATAAATCTATGTAAACAAAATAAACGATATAGAATAAAAAGTTAGCTGCCGAATAACAGAAAGTCCACCAAGATTTCGGAGCAGTCAGCTGTGCACTTCCCCTAAATAATCAAATCATGCACCACCCGTCTGTTTGGCGAGACGTGTTATGCGGGAAAATCTAAAGACTGTCACTGCAAAATCCACTGCATCTGAATAATTTCCTCCTTTGAACTGTGAAATAGAGTGCAATGTGGAGACTCCTGCTGCTGAATTAGGACATATGGAAATGAACACATCTTAGCTGATATCTGATATGTGCTCCATCCATATCAGGCAAAGATGTAGGCACAGCCCTCAAGGTCAGTGGGTTTTTTTTTTCTATGTAAAGACAGTGTTACTAAAAAGACAATCGACACTTCTTATTGTGTTTTGAGCCAAAGACAATATGACTTCCACTGATCCATAAACTCATTACCAAGAAGCTTTTAACAGGTTCCAAGGACCACGGCTTACTTTTTAAATAAAATATAAACAAGGGAAAATATCAAACCCATTAATCTTTCATTAAGCTCGCCGGATAAAAAAGAATCGCTTAAAGTATCATTCGTTACCATCACTGCGAGTGCAAAAGCCCCCTGCTAACATCAAAGGCTTCTCAAAGAAACAGAGCGGGAGAGAGTCAGTTAGCTGAATTGGCTGAGAACCAGCTTCTGGTTGGGTTTAAATTTTGACTGACTCATAATGGCGCTGAAGAGAAAATAGGGACCTGATCTATAATGGTTCTTGTGGCATGAAGGCCTTTTTTTCTGCGCAAACACTCGCATAAACAATGCACTGCGGTTAGCGAAAAAAGCAGCGCATTCAGGGTGGATGTTGACAAAGGTTGGGAGCTCATCCTCCTCTTGCACAAGTCTTTGTGCCAGTAAAAGATCAGAGGCTTCCCATGGCCAAAGAATGGGGTGACTCCATTTCAAATACATACACTACACACATGCATGCATGCATACTTGTGCAGCAGAAGGAGTGGCTGTCATGTTTGTGAGGGCCGTGTGACAGCACTCTGTAAGAACAGACTGGCCTGGCTTTGTGTGTTTGGGTGGGGCTTCCTGCAAATATTTAGCAGCTCTTCAGAGGATCAGAGAATATATTCCAAACCTCATCTGCAGCAATTTGAAATATCTTTGATAAACTACTCTGTGGTTAAAAACCATAGGCAGTGTACACTATGTGTTTTGAGAACTGGCCAGTGACAGACAGGCACTGCTTAGCTCAAAGAAACAATGCTTTTATTTACACCCCTGTCTCTTCCATTAGCTCTGTTGCATTTATCCTAATGCACTAAAACATCCTGGCAGTGATGCCAAGTAGGTTAATAATATGCAGTGGATTACGGTTTTAGCACAGCTCTGCGTTGCTGCTATGCTAAAGAACTGATTTAGCAGGGTGTAAAATAAACCTATCGCGACATATTTCCTTGACTCGCAAGCCTGCGCTGTGCTGTGCTGAGGTACATTCATTTCTGTCTCCGGCACAAAGCAAGTGAAGCAGCCTGCGATTGACTTCAGAGGCCCAGTATATTACATGAGTTAGTCATGGCTCATACTGAATTAAACATGGGAAGAAGAGTTTCTTTTTATCTACAGCCAAAGTGCTAAATCTGACCACTGCAACCGATACTCGCCCACTTCAAATCCTCCCTTTGATAGTGAAAGGGTAGGAGTTTCAAATGTATCAGTTTCTCCTCTTTTTTTTTTTTTTTGATGTTTCCGTCGCAAACACTGGTTGATGTTTGCAGCTGAAAACAAAATCATACAAAACAGAAAAAACAAAAAGGATTTTTTGTTCCCCTGCAGAGGGAATGCATCACGCTACACTTTGGTTTCTCTTTCATATGTGCGTTTAGTTTTTGTTTGCTGCACAGGTAGATTTAATCAGCCAACAGCAGGGTGACAGTTTCCTGCCAAATTATCTCTGATTGGTGCACTAATAATTACGGTGGACATGAATAGACCAGCTTCTGTGGTCTCCCGCAGTTCCTTTGGAGTTGGATGATAGTCAGATAATGCTCTGTTCAGCTCCGAGGATTTACGGACGTGTGTTTTGGTTTGTGGGACTCATCATTGCTGGTGCGGAGTTGTGATATTTATGGACAAGTAGGGATGAAAGCCTGGGGTCCTGTGGCTAATGAGATGCCGAGGCAGTGGGAATGATGGTTTTAATTACTGCCCAGGACTGGTCTAAAGGGGGCAATTGCTGAAGAGCATGCTGAGTGTCCTAGGTTGGGAGTTCAGACTGATGCCAGTCATGCTGTGCCTGGCTGCCTTTGATGCTCACTCCCCTCTGCTTTATTCCCACATTGTGCTTATTAGATTCTTTGCTGCTGATGCTTCACTGCACCTTTGTTCAAACCAATGCCACTGACTACGGAGAAGCATAACCACTGAGATTTTAACTCGAAATCCTCAGAAAGTTTCAGTGATGCTGAAGGCAACTTAATCTTAGCTCGAAATTAAATCCACCGTGTGTCCATTGTGCAGTGGCTTTTGCCGCACATGGGGAGTTTGCTTGGAAAAGACGAGGTGATGGAGTCCAACATGCATGGAAACTAAAATGGGCGCTAAAACTGAATTGGGGAAGATTCCACCCTGCTGTCTGCTCACATTTCACGGAGGAAGACAGTAGATTCCCATGCAGGTCCTGAGTCCTCCCTTTGCTCGGCTGCTCCCAGTAGGAGGGTGTTGCTACGTGTCTGCTCTCTGTTCTCCTGCGGCCCAGCTGTGGACCAACCCTTGTTGACTTTTCAGAGATCACATGGGATCCTCACTGAGGCCAGCACCAAGGGAGGGGGGTTCAGCCTCTGCAGGAGTCTGCTATGGTCAGCAAAGGCCTCCTCCTGCCAACCCCCTGCCTCTTCCCCCAAGAAAGGGAGAAAAAAGGTTGGTCTGGGTAGGGTCTGAACATGTCAGGTATATTCATAAACACAGTATTAAAAACAAGCTTACAGCTATCACTTCCTCATAGCAAACTCAAAAAAAAGATTGACAGTTTTTCACCTTTATAGTATTCAGTGGATACATCGGGGCCTATTTTTTTTTCTCTACCCAGATGTCCCGTATCTATGTACACAAATAATCTCTAACAAGTCAAGGCCGCCACAAGCCAGAGGGGTTTTTTCTTTTTTTAATCAAATGAACAGGAAACAGTATTTGCCAAGTACTAAAGGGAAAAAAAAGCTTGAATAGGGTATGTCCTTGGAGCTCATGCTTGCAGGAAGTGTGGATAAGGGGAAGGATCACTTATGAAAAAAGGGTTTTGTATATTCACGACAAGTAAATGTTTTGGTTTAAACAGTTTGACAATTCAGCCGTGCTTTGTGGTTTTTAAAGTATTATTTATATAGTTGTCGGCTTTGCTCGAAAGTGTTGCGCGGACAATGATTTAAGTCAGATGTAAAATCCTCGACATCCGAAGCACACACAATAAAATTAAGCCACTGTTAAGGTTTGCTTTGTCCAGTAAGATCCTGTCTCTCTCCTCCACCAGACACTTAGTTGCCCAGAGAAACAACTTCAACATTAAAAAACAGGGAAGCTCTATTCATTTCAGTTTTGTTTATATAGCACCATATCACAATAACAGTCTGCTCAAGGCGCTTAATGTTATAAGACTCTACAGTAATATGGAAAAACCCAACAATCGAGCAACCCCCGATGAGCACGCACTTGGCGACAGTGGGAAAGAAAAACTCCCTTTTAACTGAGGGAAACGTTAGGCAGAAGGAGGCTCAGTGAAGGGAGGGAGACAAGCTGAGTACAATAAGCTGAACCAACATACTTCATTACTTTAAAGTAATTTTAAGTTTCACAGTACATAGAAAATTCATCCAGTCATCAACCAGTGTCTGGGTCTATTCACACAGCCAGTAACTTCACATGAGATGCAGGCACTGTAGGAACATACACACTCCTGATAACTGCACCAGGGCTTCAAACTGCAAGGATATCAACTACTAGACGCACTCTGATTATGATAATTTAAATATTCCATTATCCAAGTTAAGGTTAAGGAGTACTGAACGCATCTCAGCTGACACTGGGAAAAATGGGGTTTACACCCTGAACAGATCACTCTTCCTTCACAGGGCTAACGCAGAGCAGCACATTGAGTTTTCTCAGCCGTCTTCATTCTTCATTTCACTGTTAATACCAGTGTGTGTTCAAAATATTCAAGGGTATTCAGTTAAAACATCAAACAAGAGAATCTTGTGACTTAAATATTCGATACTGCTTGTTTATCTCGGTGTGCACATCCACACGGTTGGATATGATAAAGGATGGCAGCGCTTTCACAGATTGCATGCTGAAATATGTGCAAAGCTATTACTCTGGTTTAATGTCTTTTCCAATAAGTGGATGTGTTTTATAATATTTTCTCCTCTTCTTTTTTTCATATTGTATTTAAGTTTGTAGGAGTACAATTTATAGCTTATTAATGATTTAAGGTGGTACAGCATAATCTAATCTGTAAATGTAACAAAAGCTCAAATGTATTGATGAATAAAAGCGTTCTCTTTGGCATTTTTCGACTGCTTGGAAATGATCGTCTCCTTGTTCCGGAGGACTGATTGTTGGTATTGAACCTCAGCGATTCTGACAACACCAGCTGTGCGGCATCACTAACAAAGCCGGAAACTGTTTTCCGTCTTCATTATAAATAGACCAACACAGTTTGTTTTAGATTTTACAAACTATGTGTCTGCTTTGACTGCTTCTTCTGCATGGGCTTTGGATACCCGTGGAGAAAAATAACTTTTTTTTTTTACCCCTGTGATACAGTGCATGGCTGCATCATTTTAAGGAGCCTGGCATCATGAAATGCAAAGTCATTTTACTGCATCCCCCCCGACCACAATCTTTTTCTGTTTTGTTTCATGCCGTGAAGTGCATCTCTAGCTCCGACCTCAACCCCTAAGGCCACAAAAAAGCTTAAAATGCTTAGACATGGCATGCAAAATATGCCTGTAGTGTCGTGCCGCTTGTATGAAATCTCATGATTGTTTTAAAGGGGAACACGCTGATGTGGAGCAGATTAGGTTCCATGGCCGGGAAGAGAATAATCTAATTTTCCTAACCCGCTTACTGACATTGTGGCACGGTAGATCCCTAATATGCAGAATCCCCTCTTGTTCTGGTTTTTGCAATCAGGGGTTCGAGCTTAATGGAGCCACTGCGATTTATGTTGAAGGAAAGCTTTGATCCTGTTTGGGGTTTTTTTTTTTAAATGACAAAAGTAGGAAATTAGGTTGAAAACTATGAATATCAATATGAAGACACGTTCTTGACGGCGATGACGATGTTCTCGGTTGTGTTGATGATAGATGCAGGAGTGATGAGTGTGTGTTTGTGACTGTGCAGCCAGTTTTGATAGCCTAACTGTGTTGCGTGTTTCCTTTCATCAGCTTCGAGGCCGTAGCATCTCGCAGAGCATGATTAGCGTAAGCGTGGAATCCGCACCGCTGGGGGCTGCAGGGCGAGCTTGAAGCCTGAAGCGCATTCATCAACGTCCCTGGCAGGGTGCACCTTTCTCAGCCTCACACCACTCAGCTTGCAGTCCTCTCTCTGGCCCCGTTTTCTTCTTTTTCTTTCATTTTCCCCCCGTTTTTTTCTTTTTTCAGTGGCCTTTGTTGTTTTTTTAAGAGATAGGGTGGTTTTTGAAGATTTTTTCTCCTCCTTTATCAAAGCTTTTACAGTACTGGAATATTTTTGGAGGTGCATGTTGTGAGTAATGCTGAATTGCATCTGTAGCTGTTAATGAGCTTACAGAGACATACATCATAGTGGAGGTTTGCTTTTTGGGGGTTTTCTTTTTAGATTGTTACATCCTTTCCTGTTTTTTACCAAACAATTTGACTTGATGACACTGATGTCTCTGCCTTTAGCTCCCTTCAGTCTCCTTCCAGCAGGTAAACAGTGACTAAAGCAGGTCCTCGCAGATTCATCCCTCAGGTCTGAATATGTAATCACTCTTAGATCTCAGACATGAAAGACTTGCGTACATCTTCCTAAAAAAAATGCCCTCTGAGGTGCCAAGTTGTGTTTTAAATGGTGAGATGTTGAGAAGAGAGGCAAAGTCTGTGAGGAAATAATGGCTCATGATTAGGTAGGCCTTGAAAGAAACTGCTGACTTTGTGTAAGCCATTTAACACACTTCTGGATTAACATTTCTGTCATCATGGTGATAAGTTTACATTTGCACAGAAACTGAATGACACAAAGCCTTCATTGCCTTGGAAAAAGGCCCTCATCTATATAGTCATGAAAAGATCACTCACAGTTATCACTTGACTTTCATTCAGTGAGTTGTACAGCCCTCTTTTGTTCACCTTCATTCGGTTTAATACTAGCTAAAAGAACTGATAGGCTATTTTTAAGAAGATAATCTTTTATAGATTATGTTATATGGTGTACACACTCTAAGTCATCCTTGTCAAGGTGAAATTTTAGGAAACATTCTTTAGGAAACATTCTTACAGGTTCTTACTGGCCTGTCGGGTGAAATCTCAGGCCAACAACCAGCAACCATATGTTTAAGGCCCGCATCAGAGGCTGGATGAACTGTATTAGCGGTCATCCTGAGTCTGTAAATTTAATTCTACAGCTTTGCTGACATCTAGTGGCCAAAATTGAAATCACACTATTTTAAAAAAATGCACACACAACCACCGTATCAGGTTAAACCACTCCGCTTAAAAACATAGTTCCGGGGGGGGGGGGGGAGTGCATTTTGTAATTACAGGTATCCCGTCATGGATGGGTCCGTTTTGCCCGGATATAATTATAATATACTTATAATATATGGTTGATATGTGGATTAAATACATTATTTAATCTCAAGACGTTTGTTGAGAAAGTCGATGAAACTCAGTAGCGTATTAATTTTTTCAGTGATGCGGCCTATAAGTACATTGTGCACATTTCATTTTCCTCTTTGACCGGGACACCTGCTGTAAGGGAAAGTTAGGACGGTTTATAATAAGAAAAGAAAAAAATAAAGTGAGTATTCTTAGTTAATATCATACAACATGTGTTGAAAACGACAGTAAATATTGAGAGTGACTCTTAAAGTTGATATTGAAATCGATTAATGATAGCCTTACCGTTAATGGGCAGATGTTAATTAGCTAACGCATTGGTCTCTATTTATTTGACAAAAAACGCTACAATTTACAGTCAAAATCTTGGATAACGCATGCAATTAATGTGCAAACAAGAATGTCACATTTTATTCTGTAAAACAATCGTACACAAAAATCGGATTTCTCGTTAGCATGTGGTCATTAGCTAGCATCAGGTATAACGATTCTACTTGATCACAAAATGGCGGCGGGGTAAAAGTAGAGGGCCTTGATGTTTTTGCAACGGTAAATTTTGGTTGGCAAAAATTAATTGCATTTTTTTAATCGCTGAAAATTTAGAGTATCGCTTTTCATCAGCCGAAAAAATTGAGAGGGGGCGAAAATGACTGGCAGAGCACGAGCGAGATCCAGAGGAAGAGCGCGTGGGCAGGAGACTGCAGCACCTGGAGCGGTAAGGACACCTTTGAATTTACTGTTAAATAATCCTTTAAAAAAAATCATATTCCCGTTACACGCTGGTTAACTACTTTGATTCAGCAGGGGTCAGTGGTGCATACAGCTTAGGCCGCATGGCCGATAGAAAGACAACAGGCTGATATTTACTGTGCCAAGCCTTATATTACCCAATGGTCTGTATCTGTAATGCCAACAAGTTATTATGGGTTTTTTTGTTATTTCTTTTGTACCCCTCACCCGGAAAAGGCTTATAGGATGTCCTCACACCGCTGGGCATGCGCACTGGACAAGTTTGTGAATTCAAAACTGGAGAAGGAAATCATCTAGGCTTTTCAAATTGGTACCATATGAGTTAAAAGGTTGAGGGATGGCAGTGCCGACTGCCAGTATTTTTCCCTCTATACTGAAATTTGCCTCAAACATGCACCAGCAGGGTTGCTCCATTTGTTTTTGTGCTTGTATTATCAAGATCTACCTCACTATATAAAATACCTTGAAATAATTAGCTGTTAACCCATTCTGTATAAATAAAATGGAAGTGACTCATGAAACTAAGAAAAATGATGTGTCAGGACTGCATTTCTGCATTTTTTATTTTTTTTTTTGTCACAGTGGGAATTCTCTCCATTATCCACAGGACTCACTGTTGTCATTGCCCATACTCTTTGAAAAAGACATGTACTGCATAAAACATGCTCAGCATTTCATTTACAGAACGTAATTGTTCTTCTCACCTGTTAAAAGTGAAACGGCACACAGTGGCAGTCATTTCTAAAGTTGGACTTTAAATCTGAATTTTTCCAGATTAAAATGATTTTACATAATTTTGTCTCACCCTGTTGCATAAAATGCAGAAACAAGCCGAGGTGTGAAAAACGTTTTCCAAGCGTAATTCTTTATTTACTACAGAAAATACTGAGAACTTGCAGCATTAATGTGCTGTGGAAAATGTAAAGGGAAAACATTCTCTCTGGTATATTTATCTCATTCTTGGATGCGCACATTAAAAGTAATTGTCAAAAATGTGTCTGCAGAGTTAAGTTCCTTCTCGTGAAAAGAATGACCATGCTTAAAGCGACGTCACTTCTCCAACCTTCCTTTTGTTTTGTTTTTTTTGTTTTTTTTTCTTCAAGAGTCAGGCCCAAGAGCCGGCACCAGCAGCTGCCCCTCCCCCAGAGGCGGGGGACCTGGGTGGTAGAGGGAGGCAGAAAGGTGCTCCAGGACCCTTCAGTGCAGAAGGTGCAGTCAAACAAAAAGTCGAGCTACATTTCTTCTGTTAAATATCTTTGTTTGTCCTTTCTTTACTCCATTTATAAGTAAAGTTAAAAATGTAAACTGATGAGGACTGCACTGCAGAGGAAACCATCTCTTCTAATTGTGCAAAGAAATAAGGCAGTCCGATTCGATAACACTTTCTGTGCATTGCTAGAAATGTAAAATGCAGATTATATATTTGTAGACCGACACTATTGCCTTGTTGTTTTTTACATTCATATTAGTGCATGTGGACTGTTAACAGTCTTCATTTGTTTTCATTAGCTCTTCTACAGATTTCAGCTGGATTTCAGCAGGTGAAGCTTGGAGAAAGAGGTGGACGCCGCCGGGATTTTCATGATGCAGGCGTTAACACGAGGCAGGCAATGGAGCATGTGAAGGAATCCAAATGCGGTCAGTAGTTTTAAATCGAAATGATGCCAAATGTAACTTTCTGTAATCTGTGAGGTTTGAAAATTACTACTAAAATTCTGTGTGTGTTCACTTCCTCAGGAGTAACTGGTAATCCCATTCAGCTGACCGCAAACTTCTTTCGCATCCTGTCCCGCCCTCAGTGGGTTCTGTATCAGTACCATGTGGACTTCAAACCACAAATGGAGTCGCGACGCCTGAGATCTGCGCTCCTCTTCCAGCACGAGGAAACACTTGGCTCAGCACGGAGCTTCGATGGAGCTCTGCTTTTTCTGCCGAACAGATTGCACAGCAAGGTACTGTGATGCTCCAAACATCGCGCGTTATGAAGAAAGTGTTTGTGCACGCAGATGGAATTGCCTGTTCGTTATCATTGTAAAAAGAGTTGGTTTCCATAAATCAGTCAGCCTGAATGATCAGGTTAGTGTTAATCTCTTGAGAGATTGGAGTTATTGATTGCAAAACACTGAATTCCTGTAATTCTTTCAAAGTAGTAGTTGTTATATTATAAATGGCACAGGAGTTGACAAAGGCGTTGCTTGGTGGCTTGGAAAGTTGTGGTCTTTTGACAAGCCTGGATTTTCCTCTTATCCAGTGTCTAACCCTCGTGTTTAGGAGACTGTGGTCTATAGCGAGACCAGAAATGGAGAGAAGGTTCAGATAACAATCACCCTGACGAATGAACTGCCACCCTCTTCACCAGTGTGCATTCAGTTTTACAATATCATATTCCGAAGGTAAGCTTTCCACCTTTCAGAGCTTCTTTTTAAAAAGTGATGCGCAGCAATATTTTTCGAATGCGTCTGCCAATTTAATGAAGTGATTTGCAACTGATTCGTAGTTTATGATTGTTGATCGGTAAAGTAAATAGTTGCATTTAATTGCAAACATTTTGACGTTGGTACAACTCACCAAAGTATTTTTGATGACTGGAAGCTTTAATGTCTACAGGATTTTGAGAATTCTCAACATGCAGCAGATTGGACGCAACTACTACAGCCCCAGTGATCCCCTTAACATCCCACAGCACAAGTATAGTTCTTTTGTTTTTTCTTATATTAAAATTTAAGGCCTAACATTAACTGCAAAAGTTTTTACATGTATCAACATGAATGAACTTATTTTTCTCAGTACACAGTAACATCGACCGTCTGCAGGCAAAGTCCTCACAGTTTTTGCCCACTCATACATGATTGTGCCTGGCATAGTTGCCAGATGAAAAGGGTTTGGGGGGTATTTGCTTATCAACAGGTATTTAAAAAAAACATTACTAGCTAAAACAATTTCCTCTAAAACCTGATGGTGTCGGTTAGATCTGAAACTTTTAAACTCCTCATAAATGTCAAAGTAAAAGCAATAATTATTTTTTTAAATTACGTAATTTAAAAAAATAATTATTATTTGTATTTATTTAAAATTTTATGCTAGGTTGACCATCTGGCCAGGGTACACCACCAACATCTTGCAGTACGAGTCCTGTATCATGATGTGCACTGACGTGAGCCACAAGGTGCTGCGCAGTGAGACAGTCCTCGACTTTATGGTCAACTTGAGGCAGCAATGTGGAAGTCAACGCTTTACTGAGATCTGTGAGAAGGAGCTTGTCGGGCTCATAATCCTCACGAAGTAAGATTTGCATTTAGCATCTTGTTTTTGTACTTGTGATGTGTATCACTCTAATGCAGGGGTGTCGAACTCAGGGCCTCGAGGGCCGGTGTCCTGGAGGTTTTAGATATCACCTTGGGTCAACACACCTGAATCAAATGATTGGTTCATTACCAGGCCTCTGGAGAACTTCAAGACATGTTTAGGAAGTAAGTTAGCCATTTAAATTGGCTGTGTTGGATCAAGGACACATCTAAAACCTGCAGGACACCGGCCCTCGAGGCCTAGAGTTCGACACCTGTGCGCTGATGCATTAGTTTCACAGTGCTTATGTGTAATCATATGTGACTTACTACTTGTGTTTATTTCTAATGTTTAGGTACAACAACAAAACCTACCGGATTGATGGTATTGCTTGGGATCACACTCCCAGCAACACATTCAAGAGGGGAGATGCTGACACTTCCTTTAAGAACTACTACAAGAGTGTGGGTATTGTGCACTCAACATTAAAAAAAAAAAAAGCCCTCAAGTTCTCATTACATGGACAATTACTGGCAAAGGCAAATATAAGAAATGGAACTAAAATTATCTAACTATTTAAAGGGCTAAAATTCAGATGCAAAATTTAAGAAAGAATTTGCATTTAGTGTCACTGGTGCAAAGTTTTTAAAGTGCTGCAAGTAGTAACTTTATGGTAAATTGCCTCAGTTTCAGTCCACACTCAAATATTTATACTTCCTGTTCTTAGCAATATGGCCTGGACATCACTGATGAAAACCAGGTGCTGCTGATCAGCTATGTGAAGAGGATGGGTCCTGCTGGAGCGCCACCTCCTGGTCCAGCCATGCTTATCCCAGAGCTGTGCTACCTAACAGGTTTAACCTTATTCTGTGCCATTTGGCCCTTTTCGGATAAATGTGCCTCTTTGTTCATCTGCAGGCATCTGTAAATATACGCTTCACGTCTAAGGACCTCAGTCCGTCTGCATTAAAGTTACAATGCTAATCTTACAAACATGTATGTACCACTTTCAACAAGGTACAAGTCAGAAATGTTTGCAGTTAGATTCACTAATAGTAATCCACAAGAAGGTATTTAGTTTGTTTATTCTGATACCTGAAACATTGGCCTCAGATGTGTTTTACAAGGAAGTTGTTTTATTATAACTAACTTTTTATAGGAATTGGATATTTTACATTTTGATTGGTTGTGTTTAACAGGCTTGACTGATAAGATGCGAGCTGATTTCAGCATCATGAAGGACTTGAGTACCCACACCAGACTGACCCCAGAGCAGAGGGAGGGACGCCTCAACAGATTTATCACTAATATACAGAGGTAGGTGACAGTCACTAGTAGAATCAGAATCAGAATAGAAATAAACGGATTGTTTTGAGTTATTGCCTAGGTGGTCTTTAATAGCTAGGCAATAATATATAAAACAATGATTTAGTGTTAATACTGGACTTGTCACATCTATACTGTGCTTAAGAGAAGTGATTTTTGAGGCATATATTTTCAATTGATCATGACAATTAAAGCTCTGATTTTTTTTTTTTTTTCCTAGAAGTTGTCTTCATCTCAGACACACTTTGGGTGTTCTGATAATATACTCAAAAGTTGACTGCAAATTTCTTCGTCATTATGTTCTGTCTGTAAGATTCCTGGCTTTGATTTACTGCTTAAATTATTTCACAGGAACGCTGACGCGCAAGCCGAGTTGGATAAGTGGGGACTCAGCTTTGATAAGCAACTTCTAAATCTGGCTGGCAGAGTCCTCCCTGTGGAGAGGATTTACCAGGGGTCAAGATCGGTATAATTTCTTCTTCTCAGTTAATTAAACAGATACATTTAAGGGCTCATTTAATATGTTTAATATAATTATCACATAGTATGACTACAACCCCTGGGCCGCTGACTGGACCAAAGAGATGCGTGGATTAGCTGTGATGAGTGCTCCTCCCTTGAACAACTGGCTCCTCTTTCACACCCGTCGTAACGGCAATGAAGCCAGTTCTCTTCTACAGACTCTCAGCAGAGTCTCAGGCCCACTGGGAATCGCCATGGGAAAACCTGTCATGTGAGTTTAGCATTTTTAAGTATTTCTGCAACACATTTTTTTTTTATCACAATGGTATGTAAAGTGAAATTTTTGACTGTAACACTTGTAGGTTTTTTTTTTCTTGTCTTTTAATTCACAAACGTTATCGTGCATCCTTGTTTTTCTGTAGGATACAGTATGAAGATCATCAGGAATCTCTCCTCGCAGCCCTGCGGCACAGTGTTGGACCCCAGATAGAGATGGTTGGTGATGTGTGAAGTGCACACACTTGTACATTTACATTTCAGTTTTCAGGTCTAAAATGTTTTTTATGAACCACATTTGCATTTAAATGCTCGAATTGTAGCCATTTTTTATAACTGACAGAAACTGCAGGTCAGTGTATTGTAGTTATGTCACATTGCATTTTTGCCATCAGGGATCTTAATTTTGACGTTTCCCAAAGCGGTACCAGACCTCAAGGTGTTTCTGTTTGTTAGGTGGTGGTAGTCCTCCCCAACAACAGGAAGGATAAGTATGACAGCGTTAAGAAGTTCCTTTGTGTGGACTGCCCCACTCCCAGCCAGTGTGTGGTGGCCCGTACCCTCAGCCGACCTCAGGCACTCATGACTATAGCTACAAAGATTGCGCTGCAGATGGCTTGCAAGATGGGAGGGGAACTCTGGAGTGTGGAAATCCCTGTAAGTCCCACACAAACTAAATACTTCAGATGTCAGAGATTAAAGTTTAAGGTGTTTTGGAAAGCAAAGAGTAGTAACTTTTGAATTGATTAAACTTTCTGGTGCTTTAGATGAGAATGTATTTTTTTTTTTTCCCCTTTCATCCAAAACTGGTTTGATTGGGTTCACAATGCCTCTGACTGTCCTTGGGATGACTTCTTAAAAATAGATCCCCAGTTTGATCTCTGGAGGTGCAGAAATCATCTATGGTTCTGTAGCTGTCCAACATTAAGAAAAAGAAAGAAAATCTGCTAAGTCATACATCCGGAGCTACCTGCTGTGGCAACCCCTTGTGATATTGTCATGTTTGTGCAGCTCAAACAGCTGATGATCGTGGGCATCGACTGCTACCATGACACCGCTGCTGGGAAAAGGTCTATTGGTGCTCTAGTGGCCAGTCTCAACCAAAGCATGAGCAGGTTGGTTTCTGTAACTGAGTTGGGAATTCACACTGGGAGCAGTGCAATGCTCTCGGTTATGTTCAACATGTGCAAACAAGGCCTCACTTGGCGTTTTGTGTGTGTGTGTGTGTGTGTGTGTGTGTGTGTGTGTGTGTGTGTGGTTTCCCAGCCTTTAAATGCAATAGTACAGTTAATGATTCAAATGTTTTTCAAGGTGGTTCTCAAAGTGTGTGCTGCAGCACAAAGGTCAGGAGATCATGGATGAGCTGAAGAAGACTTTGAGTGGCAAGTTTCTTTTGTCATTTCAAAAACTTTTACTTTTAAATACACAGAGGATCTCAGAAACTGTCTTAACACTTTGTTTTCCAGCTGCCCTGAAAGAGTATTTGAGGTTCAATGGCTGTCTGCCTTCACGCATCATCGTTTACCGAGACGGAGTGGGGGATGGGCAGTTGCACAGTGTGGTGAACTATGAGGTTCAGCAGATCATGGACTCCATCAAGTCAATGGGGCAAGACTACAAGTGAGTTTTTACATCTCCAACGGTTATGGTGTTTTTTAAATCTCTAAAAACGGTTGCCCTCAGAGGCAGTTAAATTTGCATTTGATAACACAAATGGTCATACATGATTCCTTCCTTTGATTTGAGAATTGTAAGGACAGTAAAGTAAAATGACTGGTTGGAACATGGACATTTTTGTAGTGCTGTTAGTATTTATTCCTGAGCATCAAAAGAACAAAGTTGAGATTATTTAGTAGAAGTGTCAGGTTTTCCCAGAGCCTCTGTCCTTTTGTTGTAGCCCAAAGCTGAGTGTGGTGGTGGTGAAGAAGCGCATAAGCAGCAGGTTTTTCGCCCACATAAATGGCAAGGTGTCCAATCCTCCTCCTGGCACCATCGTTGACGCAGAGGTCACCCGGCCAGAGTGGTACGTCTTGTTTTGAGGGGGGGCGGGTTTTTTTTTTTTATTTTTTTTTTTTTAAGCTGTTAACGGTCTTTTGATATTTACATAGGAGCAGTTGTATTGTGACAGTACTGTTGCACGTTTGTTTTCTAGGTATGACTTCTATATTGTGAGCCAAGCTGTTCGCAGTGGGAGTGTCTCACCAACCCACTACAATGTCGTGTATGACACCAGTGGACTCAAGCCAGATCACATGCAGCGGCTCACCTACAAGCTCTGCCACATGTACTACAACTGGCAGGTAGGCTGGCATCAGAGTGACCTTTTTGAGTAGAAATCTTTCTACACTGAAAATGTTGTCTTCATCTAAACTGGTCATAATCAGGTGTCTTTCTCCTCAGTGTTTTTAAGGAGTTTTCATTAAATGATGACATTTTTGAATGATCGACTCTAATTTAGAAATTTACAAAGCAATACAATTTAATTTTAATGGAGGGAGAATATCAGTCAAAAATCAATGAGTGATATAATTATTTGATCCCCTACAACCCAGCCAGAATTCTGACTCAAATTGGCAAATTACAATCAAGGAGTTCAAGAGTGTCTAATTATAAAGCACACCTGTCTACAGAATCAATTTCTTCAATTAATTATATTTTTCAGTAATTGAAAAAGAGCTGTCAAAGGACAAACGGGGAATGGGATGTAAGAAGGTGACAATTACTGGTGCAATTATCTGGAAATATAAAATGACCATCAGTTGCCCTCGGTTTGGAGCTCCACATACGATCTTTGCTCATGGGGTGCACAAGAAAGGTGGTCATCAGCACAAAACTACATGCCAGGAGCTTGTTAGAGATCTGAAGGCAGCTGGGACTACGGACACCAGAAAGGCACATGGCACACCCATATTAAGTTCGCCAGTGAACAACTAAATGATTTAGAGAACGCTTTGAAAGTGCTGCGGTCAGATGAAACCAAAATTGAGCTCTTTGGCATCAGCTCAACCCGCTGTGTTTGTAGTAGGGCTGCCACAAACGATTATTTTGATAGTCGACTAGTCACCGATTATTTATGCGATTAGTCGACTAATCAGATCATCATCAATTGGACGTAAAACTACAGCTTATTGCACCAGCAGCATCTGCTCTTATATAACTATCATTAGCTTACAGCTTTAAGCTTTTAAGGTGCTAACTAAAAATAAAGACAAGATGATAGTTTATTCAATTTTAATGAAATTTGCAGATTGTTTCGGTAAAGTTTAATAAACTCCTTGCTATCTAAAATATAACAGGACACCGGAGTATATTCTCCAGCATCTCACACTTCTGATAATCAGCTGTCTGCTTGACGTTTATTCAGCTGTGTAAAAACTATAACTTTAATCTCAGCCAAACCGATTTACTCAGGGACAAATAAAATACAAAAAAAAAAAAGGCCAAACAACAACATTTTTAATTTATCTAAGTGACTCATATATATTTAACCTGAGTCGCGAAAGACGGCGGTGGGTTTGAAAACAATTTGCCGGGAGTCCGGTGTTCTCACGGCGCTAGTGACCTAGCCCCCGGCTAGCTATCGAGCTAGTGGGTAACAGACGTCTCCGAAAACGTCGGAGCGCTTTTGAAAATATGTGGTGTCCTGATAAACTGAGCCGATATTTGAGGTTTACACAGCTACATTCTCGCCTGAAAATATGTTAAACGTTTATTTTGTGACCCAGAAAGAATAATAAGAGTAATATTAAAACTAACTAGCTACCGCCATTGTTGGAAACTAAGCTGGGCCGCGCTATGAATTCTGGGACACAGCTGCTTCTTCTTCGGGGTTTAACGGCAGCTGGCATCCTTGTACATGCTGTGCTGCCATCTTCTGTTTCAGTCCGTTATTACACTCTTAAATCCTGCTATTATTCCTGCGTCTTTTGCGATCTTACAAAGCTTCAAACGACACGTCGACTATTAAATCAGTCGTCGACGATTTTGATAGTCGACGTAATCGTGACTAGTCGACAAATCGTGGCAGCCCTAGTTTGTAGGACAAGAAATGCAGAGTATTACCAAAGAACATGATCTCTGCAGTCAAACATGAAGGTGGAAACTTTGTACTTTGGAGGTGTTTTTCCGATAAGAGCACAGAAGACTAAAGGTGGGTCCGAATTAGGGCTGCCACAAACAATTATTTTGATAGTCGACTAGTCACCGATTATTTTTGCGATTAGTCGACTAATCAGATCATGCATCCATTGGACGTAAAGCGTACAGCTTATTGCACCAGCAGCATCTGCTCTTATATAACTATCATTAGTTTACAGCTTTAAGTGTTTATGGTATGTGTTAACTAAAAATAAAGACAAGATGATAGTTTAAAGTTTAGTGAAATCTGCAGATTGTTTCGGTGGAGTTTAATAAACTCAGCCGTTGCTCCTTGCTATCTAAAATATAACAGGACACCGGAGTATATTCTCGCGCATCTCACACTTCTGATAATCAGTTGTCTGCTTGATGTTTATTCAGCTGTGTAAAAACTATAACTTTAATCTCAGCCAAACCGATTTACTCAGGAACAAATAAAATAAAAAAATAAAAAAGCCAAACGATAATTTTTAAGTTATCTAACTGACTTATATATGTTTAACCTGAGTAGTGAAAGACGGCGTTGGGTTTGAAAACGATTTGCCGGGAGTCCGGTGTTCTCACCGGCTCTGGTGAGCCTTGAACCCCGGCTCGCTATCGAGCTGGTGGGTAACAGGCGTCTCCGAAAACGTCGGAGCGCTTTTGAAAATATGTGGTGTCTTGATAAACTGAGCAGATATTTGAAGTTTACACAGCTACATTCTCGCCTGAAAATATGTTAAGCGTTTATTTTGTGACCCAGAAAGAATAATAAGAGTAAAGTTAAAACTAACTAGCTGCCGCCATTGTTAGAAACTGAGCAGGGCCGCGCTACGAATTCTGGGACACTGCTTCTTCTTCTTCAAGGTTTAACGGCAGCTGGCATCCTTGTACATGCAGTGCTGCCATCTTCTGCTTCAGTCCGTTATTACACCCTTAAATACTCCTACTTATTCCTGCGTCTTTTGGGATCTTACAAAGCTTCAAACGACACATCAACTATTAAATTAGTCGTCGACGATTTTGATAGTCGACTAATCGTGGCAGCCCTAGTCCGAATCAGTCTTCCACCATGATGATGACCGGCCAAAGAAGTAGTACATTAAGGTCATTGAGTGGTCTAGTCAGTTTCCAGACCTCAATTGTATAGAAAACCTGTGGAGGGAGCTTAAGCTTTGAGTTCCCAAGTGGCAACTGAGAAACCTAAAGGATTTAGTTTCTGTAAAAAGGACCGGGCCAAAATCACTCCAGAGATGTGTGCAAACCTGGTGACAGACTATACGGCTGTACTGGCCAAGAGTTCCTTCACCAAGTACCCACTTGTGTTTTACTTGTGTATCAAATACTTTTTTCACTCAGTGACATGTGAATCCATTCATAACTCTGATATGTTTTTTTTTCTGTATTTGTTAAAATAAAACTGCCATTAAAAATTAGACTTCATTTCTGTGTAAGTGAGCAAACGTATAAATTCAGCAGGGATCAAATAATTTTCCCCGACTGTGTAAATGTCACTGGCTTTGGCATTGTGTTGGTCATGCCTGATTGTTTTTCTTTGTGCTTTAGGGGATCATCAGAGTGCCTGCTCCCTGCCAGTACGCCCACAAGTTGGCTTTCCTTGTGGGTCAGAGCATCCACAAAGAGCCCAATATGAAGCTGGATGACCAGCTTTTCTACCTTTAAAGATAAAAAGGCCCAGTTTGCATAGAAAATCTTATTTACTCGTTTTTGTTTGTTTGAGCTTAGTTGTTGTTGTTGTTGTTTGAGCTTAGTTGTTGTTGTTTCGGAGGCCAAATTGAATGCAGTAGTTCGATCAGTTATACTTTAAGTGATGGGGAAAGTCTTTTTTTTTGTTGAGTATCTATAATCTTTGGTTTTGTTATATTTGAGCCTTTTATTGTTATCATTTGCAGCACAAGATTTAACCTAGATGCTGTCACACTTTCTGTATTCATTTACTCACAAATCAATAAATCTGTTTGTAATTCCTGGCATTTCAAAGCAAGTCAGTCCAATATTACATTACAAAATATCAAATTTATTTATTTTTTTATATAAAAGATTGCACATGCACACCCACACAATAATTTGTAACCATCAATATAGGCTGATAATTCTTATCATAAAGCTAGCACACAGTTGCAGACTTTTAAACAATATGGTCTTCAAGACACCATGGGGAAAGCTTAAACTGTTTGATTATAAATTTAAATGTACAAAAAAGGCAGTCTGAAAATCAAGTATAAACATTTAAAAACAATTTTACAAATGGACAAAATACAAAAAGAGCAACAGTCACTCAAAATGAAGAGAAGCAATGTCTGAGGAAGTGGTTCGTAAATAGGAAAAAGGTGTTCATCAGTTTACTGTAGGTGCAGATGGCGGTCTGGCCGAGAATTGTACAGAAAGCATCAGAATGTTTTGCATACATTCTTGTTTTGTTTTTTTTCTTCTTTGTTTTTGGCAGTTTCAGTTCAACTCTTGTGTATAGAAAATAGTCTGGATTTAAACGGCATGGGAGGATGAAATGGGGAAACTGAATGATGTAAGGTAGGAGGTGGTGGACTGTTCCATTTCACGCACAAGAATGGACATCTGCACAATCCCTTAGGGCAGCTTTGAAAATACATTGGCCTTCAATTCATTGTACATTCACTACTCTACATTAAGGTGTAGATATATATATAGATATATCGATATACAGTACTTGTATCCTGCACCAACATAAAGTGGGACACTGAACAGGCATCACTGACGGATTGGCTTGAAGAAAAGTATTTCAGATCAAATATATTTTGGGTTAGGAGGGGCAGCATAGAGGTAGCCTTGTGTCTCACTGTTTACTACTGTGAAGTCATCAAACCTGTAGCATTTAGTGAAGCTCAGAAGTGTTGCATGTTAGAAATCCACCGCAGTACAATGGCTGATTTGATCTGCCGATGCCATATCGCACAGTAACTATTTCTTTAATGCAACTGTAAAGTCATGTTTTAATTTGGGAGTATAGTGTCAACTTTAAAAAAAATCTCCATACATATGAATTTGGTATAGGGGGAGAATTTTCAAAAGTTTTTCTAGGATTACAAAAATGTTTATTTTTGAGAGGTTTAACAATAAATGGACGACAACACTGGAGACTTGAATAGTTCTACGTAAGCTCTGTCGCATGGAAACACAACAGTCACACAATACCCTGCATGTCACAAGTTGGGATTGACATTTGCGAACGCCTTTTATGAAGTAACATAAATGAATAGTAGGCATGAAACTGCATGCTCTACCGCAGCGGTCCCCAACCCCTGGGCCTCGGACCGGTACCGGGCCACGAGAGTTGAGGCTCAGGTGTGAAATGTATAGTTTTCAGGGCTATTTTGTTATCGTTTACTCAGTTTTCCTTGGTCTTTTCACGTGTGTTATGAATAAATTTTCGTTTTTTTGGTACCGGTACTAGTTTTATTTTGTTGTATTTATCCGCGACACCTTAAAGGCCGGTCCATGAAAATATTGTCGGGCATAAACCGGTCCATGGTGCAAAAAAGGTTGGGGACCGCTGCTCTACTGGACAAAGTACTACCCATTGTGCAATTATAAGGCAAATACATGGAGGTTGGATATACTAGGCATTGTCATTTAGGCTGATTTGACTGCAAAGACCCTGTAGTAAATACAGTATGTGCTTGTTGCTGACACGTCTCTGGGGAGGGAAATATGCCTATATCACAGCTGTTGAAGTAGGGCAGAAGAGAAGGAGTTAATTCTGCTGATTTGTCAACGTTTACTGCACAGTATGTCAGCTATGCTGACTTAAAAGTACTGCATGCTCCAGGTTCCACACTAACCCCGTTGCATCGTATGCGATCTGAAGGGGCCAGGAGGGAATGTGCTGAAGTAACGCATGCAAACCTTGTGTACAATTTACGACTGGCTGTTTTGGACTAGCTCAAAGACACTCAAATCCATCTTCACATCAAATTCAAACTGGACTCCAAGGTTTAAGTGAGCCCTCAGTATTTGAACGACATTCTGGTTTCTGTGTACAACACACTTGACTCATGATGTCTCTTAAGTGTCGCACTTGACCAAGCAGAAAATGAAAATCGCTGCAGGCTCAGTCTTTCCTTTCTACAGCAAAATCTCATCAGCCAGAGAGTTGGAGGTAAGATCACTACATCGTCCGACATTATGAGGTCTTGGGACCGTAATATGAAATGTTTTTGAAAATATGAGTGGATACTGTTCGACAAAGTACAAATATTCTAGTGTACAACAGATGTAAAAGAATAAAGCATTTGCTAAGCTCACAAATGCCACCTGTCCACTGCATTTGGATGAGTTTGTTTTTAAAACACTACAAGGATATGGCTGACACTCTCCAAGTATGTCAAGAAATTATTTTACAGCGCCAAGTCTTTGTAATAGTTTCTTCCCTTTGGAGAGCAGTCCCTTTTTCTTTTTGGAGGAGTACATGTCCATTGGGGCCCTGATGGGACTGCCGGGCCCCACGGTGGCGGGGCCAGAGCCAGGGATGTGTGGACGCACTGTGGAAGAGGCTGCTCTTCTGGGCGGACCCGATTTTTCCAATGGAACCTAATGGGAGACCCGTAAGGGACAGTTGAGGGTGTTAAAAAGCCAACCGTCTCTAACACCCCTGTCACTACTCCCCTCCTTCTCTTAAGTCCTTTCTGTCTCAGCTGGGCCAGCATAGCTCTGAAGTCTACTGCCCTCCCTGGATGTTGACCCACCCCACCCACTCTGTCAGGTAGAAACAGTGTTTGTACATATAGCTTTTTTTTCTTTTCTTTTTTTTTTTAAATGAAGCTGCTATGAATAAACTACAGGAACATGGAATTTTAGACTTGACATTGACTAACTTCCACATCAGTTTAAGGTGACAACATTTCCCAACACTGTCAAAGGCGGGGCAGTTCCTCTCACATAAAAAGATACATTTGCATTTTGGGACAGATCTACATCACATTCACCTTCCTCCCTCTTACATATACATATTTACTGATACAACTGGGTTACAGAGAAACCACCAGCCACTCTTCCTTTTCTGTAATCATGAGCTAAAAGGCTCCTTTAAATTGCACTTTGGGAAGACACAGGACAAAAGATCACATTTGTACGAAGTTGCATTTATATATACATGTGTCAACGCACAGTAATTTACACACGGGTAAAAATGAAGTGTGATTTTGAAAGCTAGTCTACGTGACCTTTGAGAGAAAATTGTTTGTCCAATTACAAGTCAAAGCACAAAATAAAATGCACCACTGCTCAGAGTCAGGCTTCCGCCTTGGCATTTTAGCTAAATGCTAATGCAGCTGTTTTGCACAGCACCTTCAGTGCCATTTGCAGTGGTCGCTGTGCAGCAAAAGTTGCATAGTCTCACTTGAATTAAGAACCAGTTCTTGGTCGTCAACTAGCTAATCTTGGTTCACAGGATTAGGACTGATTTGAAAACCAGATCACAAACAAGAAAAGGCAAAATAATAATAATAACAAAACCCATCCTAAATTTGGCTACAGGAAGAAGAAAAAACGTGACAATTTGAAGTGTAAAACCAAACAAGCTTGTTTAAAATGTTTATTTTTGTGAATGTGGTTTTGCATAGAATTGCTCGATTTTCTGCTTTTCCTTGATTTTACTGTATATCTAATTTGAACTGTTATTTTCCAGATTTGAGGGTCGCTGTGCAACAATGGCCTTTTAGCTTACCATGACTTACAGCAGGAGCCTTGCTTCAGGAGACGGACATTGTCATGTACAACACTCAGAGAAACAACTGAAGATACCACACCTTTTTTTGTCTAATGCATTGGCTAGGGTTTCTATGTCCTACCAACAAACAGCATCAAGTTTTTTGGTAACACAGAGAAGTTTCCTAAAACAACCTACAGGAATGTCATACAAAGTATACATGTTGCATACCAGAAACTAAGGGTACCCATGACATCTGCATTAGACGAGGGGAGCGTAATCTTGGTATCCTCAGTTGCTCACTTACGTGACGGAAACAGAGCCTTTAAGGTGTGAAATGAACACTCTTCTTCTGTTTTGCCAAGCAGGTGAGGAAAAGAAATAAAACAAAAAAATATGGTGATGGCATTTCAATAGTTTGCACTATGACAATGGCAAATTAGAACACAAGGAAGGAAATATCTAATGACACCTATTAATATATTCTTTTTTAACAATTGCATTATTTGTTAAAACACAAAAATAACATCACATATTTACATTTAGTAAAGAGTTACTTCTGAAATGATTCTCTGATGGCAACATAGGCTAAGTGACCTTTGCGTGCTACTTTACAAGAAAGCAATTTACAAAACAAAGTGTTCAGGAGCAGATACAAAAAGTTGAACTACACTAGACTCATCTTTATATAAAATGATCAAGAGTTCATGCATCTGGACTATATACCATGCTGAGCTACACACTACATAGTTCATCTTTCAGTACAACAAAACTATTTACTCTATTAGAAATGACTTAAGATCAAACACAGAATATATTCATAAAGCATCTGTCAGAATGCTAAATACACATGTGCAAAAAAAGGTATTAACGGATCTTTTCCCAGACATGACATGACAAGTAAAAAGTCACAGGAGCTTCTTGCCCTTTAATTTTACTCTCATTGAGAATGCTTTATGAATACAATATATCCATGTATTATACAATGCAGAACTCCCACTCCCACCCACAGCAGTGAACATGAAAAATAAAATACCTCTGTCTTAAAATTTCTTTTTTTTTTTTTCTTTTCATCGATTTCTTAGACATCTATTTATTTACAGTGTAATGCTATAAAGTCAGAAATCCCTTTTTGCTCAATGAGACACACACGCACAGACACAAAACTAAAGGAGATAGAGGGAACTGAAAACAGTAAATGGATGACAGAGCGCTAGTACTGCGAAGGAGCATGTACCCTTTTGGTCTTTATCCGTGCTGGAGTGTCCTGGGGGTACCGAGATGGTGAGTCAGTGAGAAAAACCTCTACATCATCAGGCACTTCTTCTAGAAAGTTGGAAGGAACAAGTCCCTTGTGTCCATTGAGCTCACCCTGTGGAGTACATGAGGACAGCGAGACTCACTGTGGTGTATTTAACTTTCAATTTTTACCTTTTGATTTAAACCTTTCTCCGCGTAGCAGGGATGGAGAATTTTAGCAGCAGTAAAACCGAGAAACTTGAGGAACACTCGCCAGCCACTTTATTAGTTACACCTGTTCAGCTTCTCATCAGCGCAAATATCTAATATCCAATCACGTGACAGCAGCTCAATGCTAAAAGGCATGTAGATAGGGTCGAGACGAGCTTCAGAGGTTGAGGACAAAAAGAGTTTTAAGTGATTTTGAACCTGCCATGGTTGTTGATGCCAGAGGGGCTGGTCTGAGGATTTCAAACAATTGCTGATCTACTAGGATTTTTCCAACAACCATCTCTAGGGTTTAAAGAGAACGATCTGAAAAAGAGAAAATATCCAGTGGGCAGCAGTTCTCTGGGGGAAAATGCCCGTTGATGCCAGGAGTCCGAGGAGAATCACCAGACTGCATTCGGCTGATGAGGAAAGCAACAGCTGGTTATGACCAGCAAATGCAGAAAAGCATCTCTGGATACACAACCAGATGGGCTTCAAAAACGCAAGACCACACTGGCAGCCACTCCAACAAGGAAACTTCTAACAGGAAACTGAGACTATAATTCACACAGCCTCACCTAAATTGATCAACAAAAGAATATAATTATGTTGTCTGGTCTGATGAGTCTCAATGTCTGCTGCAACATTTGATGGTAGAGTCGGAATTTGGCAGAAACAACATGAAAGCATGAATCAGACCTGCGTTGTATCAACGCTTCAAATTGGTGGTGGTGCAATGGTGTCGCTTAGCATCAGGTCACCATCATTTAAACACTACCTGAGTAGTGTTGCAGACCATCCTAATCCCCTTATGAACACAGTGTACCCATCTTCTGATGGCTGCTTCCAGTGACATAATGCATCATGTCAGAAAGCTCAAATCATCTCAACTGGTTTCTTGAAACACAACAATGAGTTCACTGAACCCAAATGACCTCCAGAGTCAGGAGACATCAATCCATCACAGGACCTTTGGGATGTGGTGCACGACATGGATGTACAGCCAACACATCTGCAGCAACTGTGTGATGCTGTCATGTCAATATGGACCAAAATCTCTAAGGAACATTTCCAGAATCGTCTTGAATCTGTGCCACGAAGAACTAAAGCAGTCCTAGAGAAAAAAAGAGGATCCAACCTGATACAGGAAGGTGTACCTAATAAAGTGGTTGATGGTTGTTTTCCTCACTATTAATTTCCTTCTCTGCCAAGCCTGTTCTTGTGTTGCAGTTTTAGGCCAATTAATCCTTCATTATATTCCTTCATTCTCACATAACCATTTTTAGATGCGTGTTATCATTTTCCTTTAACTGCAGGAGAACCCTCCTGTGTTTGACAGGATCTTGGTATCATATGTTCTTTCACAAGAAAACAATATTATGATTGATTGATTTGATCATTTGCATAACTGTATCAGAGAGAAATCTGATCACTGACACCTAAAGAAGCATCTTCAGCTGTGAGAAATCTGGCCAAGATCTCAATGCCTGGCTTCAGTCTGGGATTACATGAAGACAGAACCTAAATCCGCCATGAAAAACTGTAATTGCAAATTGGTTCCTGTAGACAAAAGATAGTCCGCTACAGTAAAGCATATTCTATACCGTATTTTTCAGACTATAAGGCGCACTTAAAATCCTTTAATTTTCTCAAAAATCAACAGTGCGCCTTATAATCCAGTGTGCTTTATGTGTGAATTTTGGTTGTGCTTACTGACCTCGAACCAATTTTATGTGGTACACGGCAATCTGTCAAAAAATGTTTTAGTACGACTTTGGTAAACTAGCCGCACCGGTTGATGGATTGTCGGAGCATTACGGCTACCGTAGTCAAGAACCTTGCGGAATAATCTGGGTCCAAAACTCCCTCCGCTTCAGGTCCCAAAGTCAAACGAACACTGCGGCATCACTGAGAGTTAAAAACTGTCTAAATTCTTTCACAAAATGATCAGCGTTGCTGCTTTACCAGGTGTAACAATTAAGTAACAATTAAATAACATCCAGGCGTCCATGAAAACAGAATTTATTAAATTTAATGGCGTTAGAAGTTAGCAGGAAGTTATCTCGCTAGTTTCCATCTAAACATGATATAGCATGTTCTAAGAAATTTCTGAAAAAATTAAAACGTACAGCTCTACTATCACTTCCAACATAAATGAAGACAGAAAACTAAACAGTAGTGACTTTTGTACGGTTACTGAAGTTGTGCTAGCTGGTATATAATGATGTGCTACGTGATCGCTAGCGACTCAGCTATGTTAGCATAACATAAACAGTAAGGCTGGAGGATGAATGCTAACTTTTTCTACTCGATAAAAGTTAACGTGAGGGTTCCCAATGGTTAGGGACAAATGCAGTCGCATGGCAGGATGCTGTAAACATACCAAACTTCAGCCGGGAGAACAACTGAGATAATCCAGCCACAATACCAGGTTAGTCATTAAAATACTGCAACAACATGGCAATAGAGCAGCTGCAAGAGAATTCAACATTAATCAGTTAATGGTAGGGAAGTGGAGGAAGCAAGAAGAATGAGTTGAGTAAAGTTTGACTTATCTGACTGTTTTGTTTCGCTTAATGCGCCTTATAATCCGGTGCACCTTATGTATGAAAACAGACCCGTTCATCAACAGTGCGCCTTATAGTCCGAAAAATACGGTAAATTAATTTATAAAGTGCCCCAAAACCTTTAGCTGAATCACTTTTTTTTGTCCATAAACCTCGTATTGCTTTGTCCTCTGGTCAGCTCATGTGAATTCTGTGTACTTACATAGTAAAATCCATCTTCATCTATTTCACCAAAAACTGTGATGACATCACCGGCACAGAAAGTCAGTTCAGTCTGTCAAAGAAGAAGAAGAAAAAAAATAGCATTACGACATGTTTAGCCCATCTCTGTCCGTCACAGCAAGCGAGCACTCTCCAAAACATCCAGTTCTCGGGCAGTGTCATGAGTTTGAAATGCTTTTGCTTCCTTCTCCAAATCACTGTGATGCATCTTAAACACTAGTGTCAATTCAGTCTCAGCACTCAGGACTGTTGCAACTGTTAATGCATCAAATGTTGTAACTTTGAAGACAGGATTGCAGCACACTGGGCACATCTCTTTTATGGGATTCTGGAGAACACATAAACCAAACAGCGCATGTGCACAATATGTAGGAGAGCGGTCAACACAAAAGACCAAACCAAGGAGGGGAGATGCTGGCTCAGGCAATGCATGTGAGGGGCTTTAATTCATGATCACCGAGGAGAGGACAGAGGGCCGTGGCCTGGCATCCGAAGCCCACCTCCTCTTTTGCACTCCAACAAACGGGTGGGGGGGAAGAAACACACAGAGAGCAGACAATACCGTACCCTCCTAACCCTCACTCACCTCCTCATTCAGTCTGTTGCCTTCATACTGTGTCGGTGGCAGTACCAATAGAAAGGTGAGAGTAAGTGAAATAGGGGGAGGGGCCAAAAAAAAAAAAAGACAGCACAAGCTAACACAGCGCTAACTCCTCAGATAACCTCACCTGTGCACATATTATCCAGGGAATAATAATAAGGGAATAATTCCACTTTGTCTTAAAGAGTTTAACAAGAAGATTAATACAACTTCATCTGTCTGTTAAATAAGACCAGGGCGCCAGGTGAGCAATCGTCTCCAGGGCTGAAATATGAAGCCAATCCACAAATGGGTAGTTTCACATTTTTTAATGGGAGAACAGTGGTTGAAGACCACAGGATGAGCAAAATTATTGCGACTGAACACGGTGAACTTGCAATCTCAAGTAATCTGCTTCGAATACAGGTACCAGTTTTCACTTGCAGTCAGCTGACGTCTTCAAAAGGAGGCGCGTCAAGATGGCAATAAAATGGCAATGACACCGAGTCAGTCTGCTGTCAATTTCCCCCTGAATAGGGTGAAGCTGGCAAATGCATCCAATCTGTTTGTAATAATACGGCAATTAACTGTGATCTGCACACAAAGAAACTCAATTAAACTGAAATACACATAAACTTGGCAGCTGCTTTACAACTGAAAGGGAGTGTTGTTGGTGGGCAACCAGTTGGTTGCCACCAGCTACTTGTGATCGGTTTCCAGCAGCAAAAAATTAAATGCAATGACTAAACACATTAAGGGTTACAGTTCTGCGTGATTAAGGGCTTATGTGCTTCAACTGAACGCAGCTGTCAGGGATTACCTAAGCTAACTGAAGCCAAAAAAGTGGACCTTTCATGCCTTTAACCCAATTATCTGACAAATAACAGCTCGCTACACAGTGAACTGGATATCTAAGGAATTTTTCTCCATTTTTTTTAGGAACCTGTTGAAAAGTTAGCTCCGAAATTTAGCACCTCGCCCTCTCATTCAAGTGTGGTTGTGAAGCTCCTAAAAGCCAAGATGGTGGTAAACCTAAACTCATGAGCATACTTAACGTGACCTAAGATAAATAAAGGTCGACACAGATTTGTTTTTGAAACTAGAAATATGTGGATCCCTCCCTGCAGCCTCATGTCTGTTCATTTTTAACAGACAGACATGACTGTAGAATCAATCTTCTCATGCAACTCTTCAACACAGTGAGCATCTCTCAAACGGTCAAAATATTCCTTTAAATGCTAAACCTTGGAAAAAATACTAGCATTAATAGTAGAATATAATCTCTCATTGCCTGCATGACTCAAAATATTTGGTGCTTTTTCTGCTTTTACGCCTCTGTGACAAACAATGATTGAGACATAGCGGAAAGCTGGAGCTGCGGGGAACGGTACCTCGACGTCAACGTTAGGGGAGCTTTCTCGGGGGTCGTAGTCATACAGAGCCACCATTCTTCGCGTGGACATCGGTTGCTGACGCCCGCTTCGCCTGTTTCTTTCTAAGAAGAAGAAAAGCAGAATACAGATAGAGAGACAAGAATAATCACTGGTAAGAATTTAAAAACGGAACTGGGTGTGATGACCAATGACCATACATAATGCTCGTGTAAGACCATGTGCCTTCAGTTTAAAGTGTGTCCATGTTAGAATGACAGAAAATATAATACATGTATTCAAAATCATTATATCTGGAAAACCCCTTGAGATATACCAGCTCATTTTCAAGAGGGGTACAAAAATTTAGCCCACAGATGAATAAAGATGGTGAAGAGTGAAAAACAAGCAGTAAAGATGAAGCGGAGAGCTTAAGAGCATCTCGCTGCACACAGACCTCTTTTGGACTTTCTGGACCTGCGATTTATTGAGCGGCCATCTTTGAAACGGTCACAGTTCACTTCACAGGAAAGCAGAAAAACATAATTAAGCAGGGAGAGTAGAGGAAAGGAGAAGCGAGTCAGTAAAAGACAGTCCAGTGTATCATTAAGTTGGCTAGATAGACACAAAGGTTATCAGGGCAGAAGGAAGAAGAAAAGTCAGATGGTCATTTAGGAGGAAAAGAAAAACATGTCTCACCTAACTTCTCCACAGGAGTGTTAAGTGGGAGGAAGCCCTGTTTAAGGAGCTGGTCCATCATTTCATTGTCTTCTGTTTGGATCTCGGAGACCATGTTACAGGGGATCAGACCCACTCGATCTCGGATCTCTGCCCTGTAGAAACCATCCGTGTCTTTGTTCCCAAACACCTAAAAGAACAAGTATCAGAGTCAAAGGGCAGATACCATGAAACTGACAGATTAGGAGTGGACAGCTTATCTGGTCTTTAAGTCTGACGCCATTTGCCGTGTCTGGGCCCAAACTCCACTGCCGGTCCCCAAGTGAAACGATCACTGCGGCATCACTGAGAGTTGAAAAACTGTCTAAATTCTTTCATCTCTAATAAAATGATCAGTGTTGCTGCTCTACCAGGTGTAACAATTAAGTTTAACATCCAGGCATCCATGAAAACAATTGATTAAATTTAACAAAGTTAGCAGGAAGTTAGCTCGCTAGTTTCCATCTAAATATAATATATCATGTTCAGACAGAGATTTCTGAAACAAATTCATACGTACAGCTCTGCTATCACTTTCAACATGAATGAAGACAGGAAAGTAAACAGCAGTGATGTTTGTTGGGTTGCTGAAGTTGTGCTAGCTGGTATTTAATGATGTGCTATGTGATCGCTAGTGACTCAGCTCTGCTAGCATAATATAAACAGTGAAGCTGGAGGATAAACGCTAACTTTTTTCCACTTGATAAAAGTTAACTTGAGGGTTCCCGATGGTTAGGGACAAATGCAATCGCATGGCAGGATGCTGTAAACGGGCAAACTTCAGTCACTAGAACAACTGAGATAATCTATCCTCAATACAAGGTTAGCCATTAATATACTGCTGCATGGGCTGGGCTGTAGTTACATTGTAAGGTTTTAAAAACTGAACTTTAAAATGAATATCGGTAATAAAAACCCAGAGAGGCCGACAGTGATCACTGACCATTTTTAGGAGATTAAATGGAAGAAGATACAAAGCATTAAAATATGTTAAAAACACATCAGCCTTAATTAACGCAGAGTAGTTTGGACCCGGAAGCAGGATTCATCACGTCATCACTTAAAGACCGGATTGCTATTTAAAGGCAACAACATTTAAAGGTGGGTGAATTTAATAACAAAAAATTGGGGGTTATGAAGCTAAAGGATGACTGATATAGGATAAGGTGCATACCAATATTTGGTGATTTTAAAATCCAATATACTGATAAATGCTGATCCTTTTTTCTTTCAGACAGCCTTCCTTGGTTGTTGTGTTGCCAAAGGGGTAGGGCTGTGCGATATGACCACACTCTTATATCCCGATATAAGACATCTATCGTCCCGATAACTAAATAAATCACAAAAATTTAACATTGTCTGTAAGTTCTGTGAATCTCAGGAAGCTGGACTTGGAAGTGTTTCCAGCTGGGTGTCGTGTACCTGGAGTTTTAACCGATGCATGAAACTATACAATTTTTGACATAAGTTGTAACGGCCACCATTTTCATTGTGAGTATTTATTACACAGCATGCTGCGGGGAAAAGCCTGTTGTAACTTTTGAGTCTAAGGTTTATGTTTTAGCACCTGACGGCTCTTTTTTGCTTCTCACCCGTAAACTCTCTGCATACTCTTTCACGTGGTTCAGTTTATTTTGAAAAGTCTCAACAGGATCTTGAGCTTTATTGTGAAAGGTTTATGTGGAAAATAAACAAGCGGACACGTGATGGTTTTACCGTCGTTGTTGCTAACGACAACGCATAAAAACAGTCGCTTGTCCGTCCGTAGTGTGGTTATATTAAATATAAGAGAAAGAGAGAACTTTAAGAAATTAATATAGCCACTACAGTGACCATAAAAACTATGAAAAGATGTTGCTGTAAACAGTTTATTTTGCGACACCACGAAACAAACGATAGTGTAAAATGAAACGATAGATGTTTTTATGTTATATCGAACAGCCCTACAAAAGGGAGTGCCCTCTGGTGGACAAACTATGCAACTTCATCACTCAAAATATGGCTGAAGGGTGTTTCTCCCATTTCTTCATTGATTTTTTTAATTTTCGTTCATTAGCTGTTATAAATGCTGATATTGATAGATTAGCCAATAACTAATATCGGCCAATAATACTGCCCCACCATGTCTGTATGGTATGCACGTATTTAAAGAGACAGTCTACCACCTTGATGATCTGGCCTTCCTTGAACGGCAGCTCCTCATCAGCAGCGTCGGGATTAGGAGACATGGACAGGGGGTCATAGTCAAAGAGAGCCACAAACACACGGGTCATCTCCTCCGGCTCGGACTCCTCGTAGTAATCCGGGGAGCGCCGTCCCCGCCCGTGCCTGCGCCCACCATAGCCGTCTGAAACATAGAGGAGGCCTCTGCTGCTACTACCAGCCTTATACAGCCACGTTGGCTGTAGAGGCAATGAGAGCAGAAGATGTCTCTTTGTTAGAGCTGACAGGGGAGCGGGCGATGAGATGCATGTGTGAAAAAGGAGCCAGGGGTTTAATGCGATAAATACAATTTTACCTTGGTTACAATATTAACTTGGAAAACAACCAGGCCCTTTTTTTTTCAACGAAACGATCGAAACACACCGGGGTTCTTTGTTCACACATCTCTGCTTGCTGGCGTGTCAGTTACCAAACGTCACACAACAACACAACACAGGCAGGAAATGCGTGTCAGGCAGTTTTGGGAGGGTGCAAGGGAAGCTGAACAACCATACACACCAGGAGGACACAAGTAACACTGCACTGTTGCTCATTGCTGTTTCACTGCCTTATCTCGCAGAGGCTGATTAGCATGCATGCTTTCATGAGTTCAGACACAATGAGGAGGGTGTTCCCACAACAACACAGGTGTAATGTCATGCTCTGAGGCCAGATCTGGAAACAATGTGCAGAGGAAAAGGGCAAGGAGGCACGTTCACATGGGTGATAACACATCAAATGCCCCAGCAGCTCCTGGCAGCATAGATATCAGGGACAGTGAGGGGGAAAGGATGAATCTGATATCAGTTCCTCATGCTTCTCATGGATCACCATGTTAAATGTTACAATGGCAGATTATAAGTCTAAAAAATGGCTCGGAAATATTGCAACAACTTCCCGCTTAGCAACTGAAATATGCCATTTGGGTGGTGTAAAATGTGCTTCAACAGTCGGAAGTAATGAATGTGCACCTGAGTGATACGGACAAAGCAGGAATGCAATAATTCATCCAGTAGTGTGTCCGTCTTTCTCACTGTACTGTAAACAGCTCATGCAAAAACGTACAAAAGGGGCTACAGTCTCATAAAGGCAGGGAGAGGGAAAAGAGGAGGTCGAGGAAAGAATAAGGTGGGAGGGGAAGGGGGAAAAAAAAGGCATTGCTAAGTTGCAGCAGGTTGGAGAGTGGGCTGGACATGGAAGGTAGATGGGAAGACAGGATAGGTGGGTTGGGGTTTCTTGGGGTTTAAGGCATTAGGAGTACATACAGGGAAGGGATTTTCATTCTCCAGCAACAGGAAAAAGTGGCCAGTCTTGTCTTCCCCCGTCAGCTTTTTTCAGCTAAGCTAAACTAAACCAAACAAAGCAGCTGTCCAGAACAGAACAAAGACCACCGCGACATCACTGCATGTGTTCAAACAACAGCGCTTGGGCTTTTCTGGCATGGTCAAGGTGAATTGTCATCTTGGAGAGAAGCTGTACCACATACCATATTGATCCTCTGAGGACATAGATCGCCATATCCTGCGCCGAGCTACACTGCCATAGTAAACATCCTCCTTGACGGGTGAGAGGTTCCCCTCACTCCCCTCACTGTTACTGTCCATGGTGATCTCTACAGAAGACACCAATCACAACGGTCAGAGATCCCCCCTCACACACACTCTGCTCTACCCCATGGCCCATTCACTCATGCTGAGACAGTAGGATGATGAGGTTACCCTGAGGTGGGGGTGGGTGGGTGGGTGGGGTTAGGGTGCACAAGGCAACAGGTTTTCACTCTGGAGTCACTGGATGTAAAACAGCAATGCTTGCACTGTTTGCGAGGAGGTCGGATTGGCTTGGTAATGGAAACATGTTAACCCACGGTAAACACAGGGACAGTGGGGGCGTGTCTGAGGTGAACTTTCCTGCAAAACTGCATGTGAACATTTGGCAAATCCAGCTCATGAGGATGGACAGCTACAGGGTGTGCAAACACCACCACCCCCCTCAAAAAACAAAACAAAAAAACAAAACAAAACAAAAAACACGGGGGGTCTACGTGGTTGTTTAAGCTCTATGGGAGAGATGTACAGCTCGGCTCATATGGGTAGACATGGTATAAATCACAAGCACAAACATCAGTGGCCCTGCAGGTGGAGATCCTCATGTGGTGACCTCACTAACCAATGGATGGGATAGGTCGTCGCTGAGGAGGGGTGCCGATGTGAACCGGCCTCCTCCCTGAATGGTCCAGACGATCGGCGCTTCCATGTGACGGCGAGTTCCCAATGATCTTAGGAGTGAAAAACAACAGAGAAGAAGTCAGCACCGCGATTCACCTACAACCTGCAGGCAAGTAAACATTTAAAATAATATTTCAAAAAGAAACCCCACAATCCTGTTAAAACAACTAAAAACAAAAACATAAGAGCAAATGATGTGGTTTCCATTTGTCCTTAGGAAGGCAAAATAATAGAAAAAATAATAATAATGGTAAAGAAACCGATCAAACCATCAAAAGAAAAGTAAATCAAATCAACCCCCAACACAACAAGATGGACAGGGGTTCGGGAAAGGTCAGATGTTAAGCTAAAGACCATTTGTTTGTTTTGTTTTGTTCTGTGCATGTCAGCACCTTGATGAGAAAAGGAAGCAAATGATGGCACAAAGAGACAGAAATCATGGTGAAAGAACAGAGAGAGCGAGAGTGGGAAGAGAACGAGTATGAGCTTTGGGAAGCTGCGGTCAAATGAGCAAAAGATACTAACGCCTTTAGCCTGTGGCTTCGGATCACATCAGCTGAAACGACCTGAAAAGTCGTGATGAAGAAGAATTTTAAGACAGAGATGAAGGCTTAAATGAATCCCAACAGGCTAAAAGTCTTGAATTGGCCTCCTTTTTTGTATGTGAAGTGATGGAAAGCAGAAGATGGCTGGAGCTCTAGAGGGTGAGACATGGAGAGCAACGTATGAAGTCTGCAGCTGGCAGAGAGAAGAAGGCACAGGCGGGGGAGAGCAGAGGAGCAGCATGTCCCCATGCACTGCACAGAGACTTTCCTTTACATGGAGCCTTTCCCCTCAAAGACATGAGAAGTCAAAACTTTGTTAAATGGCCTTTAGGTAATTTGAAAGTTCTACTTTATAAAATCCACCGAACACTAGAAATACAAGCAAAGTAATTCACACAAAATAAAACATCAAATGAGACCAACCATGACCATGTGATAAACTGTCAAGAATGGAGGAAAACAGAAAGTCAAATGAAATAAAGGGGGGGTCTCTTAAAAAGAAAACAAAAACAAAAAAACAAACACACAACATTAAGAAAACAGAATGGCTGCAGCTTGCTGATGGAAAGTACATCAGAAAGTCTGAATCACACACCAGCGCCTGGTCCCGGTTGAGCCTGGACAAAGACTGGGCCCTAGCCTCCCTGTGGGGGCTGTAATAGACCCTGTCCAGCTCGTTCAGCCTGCCCTCGCTCAGGGCCCCTTCCCTGGAGTAGTTTCGCGGCCCAGCATCCCGACCGGGCCCAAAGTGCTCCCTGTTCCTAAAATCACCCGTGTGTACCGACTTGGCCGCGATCACTGGGACATCGGAGAACTCCTCCTCCACGCTGCACTGCCGTGTGAGAGTCCTTTTCCGGCCCATGGCCAGCGCCCGTCTCTCTACGGGGCCTTCACAGTGAATGATGCGCACAGGTCCTCGCATGGGGCTCCCGTGAGCGTAGTACCCTCGATGGCCCCGCCCTAGAGAGCCTTCTTCTTCACTGCCGCAGTCTAAACCGCTGTCAGGGCTCTTGGTGTTCTGGCGGTTGGGTCGTCCCAAGCTGCGGTCGTCGGCGCTGTAGCAGTACCGGCTGTCGGTGAAGCGAGGGGAAGAGCGTTGGCGTTGCAAGCGGGTGCTCTTGCTGGGGGTGAGATGGTTGCGCACGTGAGCGTCTTGGGGGTACATCCTCCGCTGAGTGTGCGGCGTCCCCGGTCGCCCCCCGTCTTCGAAGGACAGACGCTGACCCATGCTGTCCACGCTGTCTGACTCTTCCTCGGCCACCTCGGGGATGCTGTGGAGACGCTTGCTGCGGAGCGACTTCTGCTTCACCACCTCCCTCTGGAGGTCCCAGCAGTCTCTTTCCTCAGCTAAGTCCTGACGCTTGTAATATGCCTTCAGTCGCGACCGAGGTTGGGGGTAGGAGGGGGGTTCAACATCCCACAATTTCACAGTTCAGTTCAAGTAAACGGTTCAGTTTATATTTTTGCGAGGGAGGGGGAGGGGGTTGTAAAGTTTTTCGAAGGTTTTAGAACAGGCAGGAAACAACACAGTGTGTGAATAGAACAAATGGGGGGGAAAGACAAAATAAAGACAGAATTAGTTATTTGTGGCTATGTGGTAAGACATGCAGTCTCATTCCGTGAGGAGGAAATGGCATGCTCTGAACAGGAATCTGTCACAGCTTTAAGATGGAGCGTTAAATCGTAAAAAGTGGACACAGAGTTTACACATGGAAAACATTTAAACGAATGAAAGTACTGGACGCTGTGAGTGTTACAGGTGAGGGCGGTGGGAACATTTATAAGGATGAAATGAGCAGATGAAGTTTTTAAAAAGCAAAAAATGAGAAGAAAACAAAAGAACAATGCCAAGCTGAGTGGACGCACTCCTCCTGCGTATTCACATCGCTTTACAACATCTAAACGTTTAAAGAGAATAAAAAATGTGCAGCAGAGATTTACACATAGATGTGATGACAAAAAGGAGATGAAGAACTGGCGCACAGACAGAGTTAATACACCAGTATATACCCCTCATTAACACCTCATTGATCTACAGGTTTTACTGGACAAAATCAGTGGTATGCTAACCGAACCTGTAGTGATTTTCTGCTATAATACAAAGAAAAGATCAGCCAATACAGTACAGGTAGCTCTCGCTCTTATAATAATGCTTTTCTTTCATGATATCAAGTTGTCTTCCACACATCCCCGCTGACAGACCAAATGAAGACGGGATCATGTGCCGACAATGTTAACAATAACATTCAAATTAAACATTAGGACATGACAGACATAAACAAAAGTGGATATTTCCATTTAAGTACTCACTTAAATGAGATTCCCATGTGCACTTGATATGCCATGACCCTTTGATACAGTACAGTATATTAATAGTTGCATTTCAAGTTCACAGTCTTAACATTTTGACTTTCAACACTTGTAAAACTAGTCTGGTACAGTAAATCGAGCATCCAAATGCAATGCAAATGGTAAAAGAAAACACTGTATTTTTTTTTGGGGGGGGGGGGGGGGGGGGATTTGTTTACACCCTTTCCTTCTCACATGCATCTTGTACAGCTTATGTATACACAGCCATATGATCAGCCTGGGAAGAATAAAGCAGAGCTGGAGGGGCAGGGGTGGAGGAGCAGGTAGGGTGGGGAGAGTAGGGAGGCTGATTCGGCTAACGCAGCTAACAGGCACGGGAGATTAGCCAGGCAAAGCCACGACGGGCCTGGTTGTAGAGCTTGTGAAAGATAGCAGGTATCTCCAGAGGTGGCAGAGCCCTTCTTCCCTATATCTTTATTTCTCCCCACCTTCCTGTGTCCTCCCTCCAGGCCACTGTAGAGTGAAGGCGTGCAGGTAAATATGTACCTTGAGAGTGTTGTGAGAGTTGATGCTGCGTCTGCGGCCTTCCTCCAGCTGCATCTCAGAGTAAAGATCCTCCTCGTCCTCCTCCAGGATGTCAGACAGGTCAGATCCTCGGCTGCTCTCTGTGTAGTACTCCTCACTGTGGCTGTAGTGGTGATGATGGTGCTAAGGGAAATGAATGAGAGAAAGCAAGCTGAAGAGCGATGGTAAGTAATAAAAGCTCTGAATTCAGGTCCTTTATTTTCAGCAACTGTGTGATGCTGTCAACCTGAAACCTGCTGAATCTGTCCCTTTAAGAGTTAAGGAAGTTCTGAATGCAAGATGTATCTTATAAAGTGTCCAAATTATAAGCCTACAGTACATATTATAATACACACATTAAGATGGGACTCGGTTTGATTTCAGACTGATTTGATTTGATCCAGCAAACCGATTCTCCTGACACGCTGAGCACAGCTTGTGTTTTCTGTAAAGTACCTGTCTGCCTAACTCGGAGCCTCTGAGGAATTCATCCACTGAGGCGCCTCTCCTCCTGGCATGAGGCGAGTCGTAGCCATCCTCCTCCTCATCAGAGTTGACAGGATGCAAAGCATTACCTCGCTCACTGAAGATATTCCTTTTCTCGACCTGACAGGGGAAAAGTCAAACTTTTAGATGGAAAAAGGAGAGAAGAATAACCGAGAGGATGAGAAAGACAAACAAGTTGCTTACTATCTTACTATATTTTCACAAATCTAATGATTTCCTCCAAAGCACTGCTTGTTTACAAAGCAGCCTAAAAGATATTACCATTAGCTTTTTGGCTGAGAGCTCTCTCATCACAAGCTGTGAAAAGGTTTAAGAGTGAAATCCTCACACACCCGGTTACCCTCAGCAAACACTCTCTGGGCAGCTTCCCTGGCCATGGCCTTGGCGATGGTGTTGGGGATGGGGACTCCCTGAGGCTGCGGCAGGATCCTCTGTGGAGAGGGAGATCGCTGTGGCTGGAAGGGCGGTGGCTCCAGGTTGGGACCTCGCATGGGAGGCAGCGGAGACGGGGAGCGTTCCCAGGGCTGGGCTGGCCGCAGGCCCACCTCATGCTCTTTGGTTTCTGGCTCTCTGGCACTTACTAATGGTTTGGATTTGGGCATGGAGTTGCGGTGAAAATGAGGCTGCGGATAGGGAGGAGGGGGGCGGATGGGCTGCGAGTGAGGCTGTGCGTGGGGCAGCGTGTGGGGCTGGGGTCGAGGCAGAGGCTGCACCTGGGGCTGAGGGTGGTTCGGGGGGTACGTCGATGGATAAGGAGGGTGGGTTTGTGAGTGAACTGGGTGGGGTGTGGGATGGGAAGGTGCAGTGGTTCTGTGGGAAAGGCGTGGAGAGCCCAAGAGATTGTGCGGTATGATGGCCACAGGCGAGTCCTGGGACTCTCCTTGTGTTGATAACGTCCTTACAATGACTTCCCTCGCCTCCAGACCCTGAATCCTGGTTAAGTCCACAGTCACATAGTCTGCTGTGGGGTACAAGACCTCTGCTATCTGCATTTACAAAGAAACCAGAGTCTTTACCAAAGGGCAATTCAGAATGTCCTCATACAAACATACATGTATCAATATGCATTCGTAGCTTTTACATCTTGGCTGTCGTAAAAGTTCTACGAGACAGTTACCATAATTTAAAAACTCACTACAGGCAGATTTGAAGCCTTACAGCCACAGCACCATTTTTATACTTCACACTCACTTCACACCTCTCAGGGAACGTCCAAATACTTAATAAATAAAGCATATATCTGGCATTTAGTTCAAAATAAGATAAAAATGTAGTTACTGGATACATACGTGTGCATAACAAAAATAGCCTGTAGAAAAAGGGACCCAGGGCAAACCTGTTTATTTCTCATGCCTCGGGGCTGCATATGAACATTAAAGACTTTCTCCAGGAGATGGCAATAGAGTGCTACTGAGAAGTTACAACTCAGGAAGGCAGAGGCTACCCATTTTAAGATCTGCAGTGTAAGACTAAAAAAATAATAATAATAATAATTTTTTGTTTGTTACCTTTTGTCCCTTTGTGCACACGGCGTAGCCTATCACACTGGCTCCGTTGGAGGTTCCTGAAGACGTCAGGGGCGGCGGCTTCCATCTCACCTGCAGGAACCCGGGTGTTTGACCACACTGGACCTGCACCTCCTGGGGAGGGAGAGGGGGGCCTGCGGAGGACAGTGCACATTTATCAGACAAGGAGAGAGGAAATAAAGACAGACTGCCTGTTCCTGCCATCCCTGCCTGTTTTATCAAAAAAGAATGAGCTGACCTTTGTACTGTGGACCGCTGGCGTTCAATATCCACTTCACTGTCGGATGGAATAAGCATGTTCTCAATCTGGAGGATTTGTAGTACACGTCTCGAATTTAAAACCTATTTCACTAAGATGAATAGCTGGTATATCATATGATAACATCAGTCGGGAACGGCTGAATAGCAGTATTTACCAGTAGGATGATTTTTCTTTCTATCTATAAACAGGTTTATGTCGGGGCACTGGTTGAAAAATCCAAGTCTGCCAACATTGGCTATATGTATAGCAATATCATGCTCTTGCTGACAATATTCTTCCGAGCCTCAAAAAAACCCCAGTTTGCTATTTTCTCAATCTGTCCATCCTGCATGCATACTAAACAACATGCCCATCTGTGCAGCGCCGCCGTTCACCTGCAGCCACACAGCGAGCAAGAGGGAGTCACAGTCAGTCAGCAGAATCTCCGAGCCGTGACGTGCAGCTGCGCGAGCGTCCGGGAATCTACATCAGAGCAATCTTAATCACATTTCTAAGACTGACTGTTGGGAAAAAAACGCAGTCTCTGAATAGCAGCAGTAGCTGTTTGGAGATTTCATTTCCTCTTGTCATTTTTAAACGGCCCCCGTCACAAACAAACGCGCTCTCCTCCGAGAGCCGAAACGAGTGTTTAAATGAATATCTCAGTGGAGCCACTTTCATTAGTAGTGGACACAAACGGAAGGCGCTGATTTCCAGGGAGCGAACTGGTAGCCGCTCTGTGCGACTAATATTAAAAATGCATCACTAAGCACTAATGAAGCAACTTGTTTGAAGAACACACGCTGAGTGCAGAAGCCTAATATAGCACTTCCAGATACTGCCGTCGTCACTGACAGCGGCTGTCTGCCTCCACTATTCAGACAATTTTAGACGCCTCTAATTAACATATTCAGTAGATGGATCGTTTAATGAACTCTCAGCATGCGGGCTCGTCAGCTGCCAACACAAAATGTCAATTCAAACTTCAGCCTCGATCTCGGTCTTTCCCCCCTTTCTCTCTCTCTTTTTTCACTTCTTGACGTCATAACTCTCTGTCATCTCCCGTTTGGCTCCACTTTTCTCAGTGACTGCCATAATAATTGGAAGTGTCTCCTTCCATGGTAAATGGAAGGTGTCACACATTAAACATCCCTCCGAGTGCATATAAAAAGCAATAATATGAACCATATTCAATCTATAGGCAACAACGGGCTGACTAGTTTTACCTGTCCATGGCTTTTCTCGCTTGACAGCAGGGCCGTGAGACCCAAGTTAACACTGGCAACAGTCAAGCAACAAAGAGCCTCCTGGGAGAAGAAATCCCAGAGATGCATGCTTAATATTTACACCCTTGTTTTCAGAATACTTCTTAAGCGGGTTTTCACATTACAGCTTTATCGGAACGTCTTTTTTCTTGTTTGTTCGTGTTTCTACCCTTTACGTCTTATCACAAAAGCACACACACAGATCCTCGAGGGCAATATAAAGGTAGCTGGGGAAGAATCTAAATGACTAAAATGTTTGTAAGTGTAATGACCTTGATGCGTGTGCCCGATTAAACACGATGACTGGTACCTCAGATGGAAATTTTTCAGGCTTTTATTTATTGTGAAATCAAAAGCTTTTTATGCAGAACAAAGTCTATAAGAGCACCGTTCAGACTGGGATAAAAAGAAGGCCGTGTTAGCCTTTTATCCAAAGCATTTTGTACCTGCCTTGGTGCATTTGCAAACAACAAGACTTTGCTTCACACCGAGTGTCTGATTAACCTTATTTTCGCATGCAGCAGGCAGCTATTTGCAGTTTGTATCGGCACCAAACAGCAGATAAGGTTAAGGACTAAGTGAGATATAGGAAGGGAAGCATGTTGTTACATATTTTTCTCAGACTTTGCTGAGTCTGTTGGATGTGTAAACATTCAACATTCACCTCAACAACTTTATACTGCCCCCAAGTGGGAAAAAAGAAAAAAAAGATAGACAAGCCAAGGCAAAATGTATTTTAAGCACAACACAAACCTTCAGCAGTAGTAGTAGTATTATGTGTCTTAAGCCACACCACCAAGGATTTTGTGAGGCTTTACTTCAGTAAGATGGACTGATCAACCAACCAACCAACCAACCAACCAACCAACCAACCAACCAACCAAGAGACTAACATTAATATCTCTAGTCATGCTACCATGGCTACAAATATCCGAGCATTTCTAGCCACGGCCATGCAACCATGCACCATGCAAAGGAAAATTCCTCCACTGCTGTGATTCACAAAACCAATTATTTCTGCACTGGGGTGACTTACGTTTTAAGGACTGACCTGCAGGCTGAGTGCAGAACTCCACAGAGATTTCCCTCTTTTCCCTTTGATCCACTGGAAGCTGCCAAGGCACCTGATGTGGCTGTGCGACAACCTTCACCTTGTAAACTGTCATCGGCTTCAAGTTGAAAAACTTGTACTTATAGCCCCCTGCCTTGACCATGTCATACTCTGCACCGTTGAGGAAGATGGTGTGACTGTAGTTGCTGTTGCTGGGCATCCAAGACAGCTCAGCAGAGGCCTGCGTGATGCTGTCCACCCGCAGGTAGTAAGGTGCCACCACCACGTCCTTACCCACGAGAAGAGTGCACCGAAGTTCGTCTGACGGGCCCCTGTCAGTGATGCTCTGCACTGAGATGCGGTAGGTGTGTGTGGCCAGATTGAGCTTTTCAATAAGAGACTTTGTCCTGCCCCCGTAGGGGACACTCATACGAACCTCCTTATCCACCAAGACATTGTAGCCACTAATGGAGCCCCAGCCCGGTGGGAACACCGGAGGATCCCAGCCAATAATCACACTTTTGGCCAGTTGCTTAATCAGGTTGATGCGGCGGGGATAAGGCACAATGTCTTCACCGACCTCGTCAATGCTGACATCCAAGGTTCCCGTGCCATTGGTGGAGGAGCCCAGGAGGTCCATGCCCAAGCTGCTGGTGCTTAGACAGTCTAATTTACTGTCAGACAGCAGGCTGCTTATGCCTGTTCCTGTGCCGACCCCAGGTCTTTGAGGCCTCAGGCTACTGTGGTTGAGGTAGCCAGGTTCTTTAGTTAATATGTCCCTGTGCTGGACAGAGGGCGCCTCCTCATCTTGGATAAAATCTACAAAATTGGATGGGACGAGTCCTCTCTGTCCATCCAGCAGCTCTCCTGAGGACACAATAAGGATGCAGCTGGTACTTTGGTCACGTGGTAAAGTGCAAGATGTGATAAAAAAAAAACAACAACACCTTTTTAAAAAAAGGCCTGACCTTCATAAAAGCCATCCTCGTCCATTGTTCCGTAAATGTAAAGGTACTTCCCAGCCACCAGGGGGAGCTCTGCCTCAGGATGCTCATTGGGTCCATCATAAGGATTGTAACTACAGTAAAAAGAAAACAAATTAATTAGCTTCCAAAGTGCACACTTTTTTGTTGCAATTATTCTCCATTTGGGTTTGTTTTATATCAAACACCACAAACATAATATGTATGTCGAGGAAAACGATTTGCCGAGCGCTGCTTTGAAAATACAAAGTTTTTTTTCTGTTCTATTATATTTGGCTGTTTGCAAATATGAGAGGGTTGAAGAGAGTGTGGGTTGAAAGCTTTGGCCCTGTTTCACAAATCTGTGTGCTTGAGGATTCCAATTATTTTCTATGCTGACAGGTTATTTTCTTTAGCAGCAGAAACACTGAGTCACATTTAAGACCACAGCGCTTGCGAGAGAAAGCAAATAACAGAGCAAGATTTTCAGTTCAGTGCGAGAGATTTTCCACCACCTCTGTTTTAAATGATCACAATGATTTCACTTTGGTTTAGGGGTAGGGGTGTAACGTAAGCACAAAGCCCTGTAGGTTTGAAATGATAAACTCATGAGGATCAAACTTTTTTTCCATTTATTTATTTTACAAATACAGCAGTGGTTGAAAAAGTAATTGTGTGTTTTGTGTGCATACCTGTAGCGAGCAACACACAGACGGACCTTCCCTGTGAACCGTGGTTTGGATCTGGTGGTGGAGCTGAGATCTTTGTCCATCTGGAGAAGGAAGCATTCACAGATTTTCACAGTTTCAACATCGAATGCTTCTTAATGTTTGCACGTTCCCTTTGGTTCAATGTTTTAGCTTGTGTCAACTAAATATATTTGATCAATCCCAAATAATCTGCATGAGTAACACCGAGAAGCCTCCTGGATTCCTGCTGTGTGGATTTTCTCGTGTTCAGCCCAAAGACATTATTTAGATTAAAATGAATCAGCATTTTCCCAAATGTGCCGTCTACGTAAGGGATCACAGAGGCATGAGCGAGGGAATGGATCTAATACCGGTGAGTTCATCTTAAAAAAAAATTATAATAAAAAGCTTTTTCACAGAAACTATTAGAGCTCCACTGACCTGAGTGACAACAGAAATGCTTTTGGGTAAATACGTGGAGCAAACGATTGAAATTATTGGGAATTCTCCCACGTTGTGTCTCAACGGTGTCGTTTGGGATTTTTAGACCGTCTTTCCACAGTTTATTAGATTCCATTTGTTTGAGATGTATCGAATCGATCTGATTTCGGACGTGTAAAAAGATAGAGTACAAATGGACACTATAATATACCTCAGAGAGTAAAGCCCGCGCTGGACTGCTGGCTCGACCGCGAGTGAGGAATGTTGGCTTGACAGAGAGGAGCTCGGGCTTGTCTCCGCTGACTTGGAGTGGTCGGATGAACTCCGATATCAAAGATCTGCTTGTTGGGGCCTCATTGCCTGTGGAACAAAAGCAACGTAGCTCCACACATCACAATATAACAGAACTAATATCAAAGTCAGAATTTTCATCTTGTATTTGATTGCATGCTGTCCTTTAAAAAGGTTCTGCCATTTAATTCAATTTGATTTCATGAAATTTTTGTTAAGCAGGATGATTGATGTGGTTCTATCAGAGTACTTGTTTGCTTTGGTTTTATTTGTCCATCACTTCTTTGGTGAATCTCGTTCACCTTTTTTCATCAATTACTGAATTAGCTCTGTCTGTATTTATAGTCCTGTGCTTCTCCTTGTTGTCTGTGTGATCATCTGCGTGTACTCTGTGTTCCCCGGCTGTTCCATCCTGGCTCCTAGTTTTTTTGGATCACTTTATATCATTAATCTGTGGACTGTGTGCTTGTTTCTGCCTGAACTCTGCTGTTGCTATCTTCTTCCTTTTGGTTTGATTTGACTTATTCTTAGTTCTTCAACCTAACAGCATCCATGTGTTCTGTGATCTCTGTGTGGATAACCTGAATTTAGGACAAACTGAATAAAAGTGGCCCGATAGATACTGATTTTGAAGGAAAGTGACATCCAGAATGAAATGCAGTCAGCGCTGACATCATGCATCTCCACTGCTCGGCTCGCTGTTACATCACAGGCACTGTTGCACAGTGTGCCTGCCAGTGTCTGTCCTTATCCTGGGTGAGGTCAAGCCAGGTCCTGAATCAACTGCTCCTGTTTCTCAGCCTGTTCCTGAGAGTGGTGTTGCTCCTTGAGTCACTCGCTAAAGTTTGGACTGTTTCTGTGTCAGGCAACTATTCCTGAGTCTGAGTCAGCTGACACATAACCAATTACTAAGACTGTCCCAGAGTCAGCTGCACTTTTCCAGCCAAACGCGGCTAAAGTCTTAATGGCCAGTACAGAGACTTGATTGATACTCAGACAATAAATTAAACTCCCGGCTCGACTAAAGTAAAAAGATATTTTTACTCCACCTGCAACTCCTGAATCGACTTACGCCACACCTGCCCAAAAGCCTAAACAGCACTGATGACCTACAACCAGTTCCTGAGTCATTCTACTTGCTGGCTCCCAGTGGCTACAGTGGGAGGATAGATGATATCTATTAACTCCCACCCTGAGGAAAACTGGTCTGCTGGAGTACCAAGATTCAGCCCCCTTGAGTGTCCCGCATCATTCCCTGAACTTACTCAGTTTCCCCACCTTTCAAGGTGGTATCCTCCACCACAGAGAGGGATTCTGTCCTTTCCCACAAATAGATCCCGCCTTCACCGGCACTCCTTCCTGTCTGCTGAGCACCTGTGCTGCCCTCCTTAGTAACCCAGCCACTTTGCTATCCCACCTGTTCTTCACCCACCACGCGTTACTTTACTTTTGTCTTTGAGCCCTTTAAATGTAAGTTTTAAAATAGCACATAACTTTATTTTGTAAATGTGTAAAATTACATAGCAACAACAACCTAAACAACACGTTGTGCTGTAATTAGTGAGCAACTTATGCATTGATTTAAAAAGTTTCACATACTAGAGGCCATTTAAACAGATTACAGGTGACACAGCTGTCTTTGACTTAATATTTCTAAACGTTTAGTTAATTTGACTTTTTATGAGGGAAGTCATAAAAACTACTACTATTAATAGTTCCTATAAGACTGGAATGATACATCTTAATTAACTGTACACTTGAATACAGGTGATCTGCATTTCGTTGCCCTGTACCTGTGCATGTGCAATGACAATAAAGTTGAATTCTATTCTATTCTATCTACAGTACCGGCGTAACATTTATCTGCTGAAAGCAGAGCTTTAATGCTAACAAATGGCCTTTACCTTTCTCTGTGGGGGCAGCCAGTCCATTAAGGAGCTGTGACAGGGATTTGTTCGGAGACCCAGGAGATTCACACACAGTTAAGGGTTCAGTGCTGAGGATATCAAACTTCCCAGCCTGGAGCCGAAACTTCTCCAGCTCTTTAGACAGGAGGTTGAACTGCTCACTCTGAGTCCGACATTTCTCCTCCAGCTCGCGGACTTTGGCCTGATGGCGGGGAGGGAGGAGACACATTGAGACAGAAGCGAGAGACAGAGGAGGAGAGAAAAAAGGATGGGAAAGGGAGAAAGATGGAATGGAGACAAAGAAAATAAAAATAAAAAATAATGATAAAGACACAAAAAGAGTTCACGCTATATGTGAACAAGAAAACAGACATTTACTGTAGGACTAATAACACTGATCAGTCATTACAAAGAAAAGAAACCTTGAAATGACTTCTTGACCACTACTGACGGTACATTATACAAATCGCATGCACAACTATCCTACAGTTCATAATAACAGTACTCCAAATAAAACTTATTTCAAAGCATACCCAAACTGTCTTAAAGGATGAGGTCGATAATATTATATGTTTTTGTTATTGCCGTGTAAGACCTTAAAAAGACCAAAAACAGAAAGCTTTAAGCGAATTGAGGCAAACAGTGTTGAAAGCACACTGCAGCAGAGGGCAACGTGTTTCTCAAACTGTGATGAGCATGAGTAGTGCAGTTTATTTTAAGTCTATCCCACACACTCCACACCATCCAGGGAGTATGCACTGGTGCTCTACTACTAACTGGGTCTGTATTTATCCGAAGATGAGAATAGCCACCATAAAATGCACTACCGGTATTTACTTCAGTTTGCGTAATCTCTGCTGGAAATGCAGAATAGCCCTTTTTTGTATATTTGTCACACTTACATTTTTTCAGATCATAAAACAAATTTCAATATTAAATCTAATACTAAAGATGACGCCAGTGAATACAAAATGCAGTTTTTAAATGATGATTTTGATTTATCAAGGGAAAAAAAGCTATCCAAACCTACCTGGCCCTGCGTGAACAAAGCAATTTCCCCTCTTGTTAAATCATGAATAAACTTTGATTAACCACATTTATTTGGAACGCTGATTTTAGCTTAGGTCTGATTACTGCCAGACCTGCTGAAACAAGAAATCACTTAAATACAGCTTGTCTGAAAAAGTGAAATAGGCTCAAAGAGCTCAAAACGTCAATCTGAAAAAACAGCCGAGAAACAAAGTTGACATCTATCGGTCTGGAAATGGTTACAAAGACAGTGAACCACAGTGAGTGCTATTATCTCCAAATGGAGGAGATATGGCTTGAATAGTGGTGAATTTATCAAAATGACTCCAGAAGTGCATTGATAGTGGTCACAAAAAACCCAGAAGGACATCTAAAAGACTGCAGGCCTCACAGTTAAGGTCAGAGTTCATGAATCAACAATAAGAAAGAGAGTGGGCAAAAATGGCACCCATGAGAGAGTCCAACGAGAAATCCACCACTGACACAAAGGCTTGTCTCACATTTGCTGAAAGACGTTTTGATGACCGCTTTTGGGAAATATTCTGTGGACTGATGACACAAAAGCTGAACTTTTTGGTAGGTTTTTTTTCTTTTTTTCCTAGTGTGAAAGCAACACAGCATTCCACAAACATGGTGGTGGCAGAGTGATCATGTGTGGCTGGTTTTAGAGAAAATCCTGAAGGAGAACATCCATTCATCACTTCATGACCTGAAGCTCAAGAACATTTGGATTGTGCAACCGGACAGCGGTCCAAAAAGATCGGCAAGTCCAACTCTGAATGGCTCAAAAACACAAAACAAAAAGCAAAATGAGTTAAGATTCAGACTGAGTTCCTTTGGCATGACCTTAAACATGCTGATGATGCTTCACAACCCTCCAACGTGTCTGAATTAAAACAATTATGAGAAGAAGAGTGGGTCAAAATTCCTCCACAGCGAAAGATTCACTGCCAGTCGTCACAAAAAGCTTGATTGCAGTTCACAACCAGTTATTAGATTTAGGACACAATTACTTTTTTCACACAGGAACTGCTAAGTTTGGATAACTTTTTTCCCTTAATAAATGAAATCATAATTGTATTTACTGGGATTATCATTGTGCTGTGTATTTAAGATGAGTGCAACACAACATTGCAATTTCGTCACCACTGGATATGACTGGATTTGAGATGAGACCCACACACAAGGCACGGAGGTCTGCTTGCTGTTGGTACTGGTCTTTCTGTAAGATTTCAACAATAACAAAAATTTTGCATAACATCATCCGTACATGTTGAGAGCAGGAAACATTATCGCACAGACTAACACTGACAAACTGAACATGACCGCTTGGGCAGGTTCAATAGAAAATTCCAGGTGCTGCAGCATGGTTTCCCACGTAAAATGATGCAATGCATTAGCAATCACTTCTCGGTCCGAAACCGAGCGCAGTCTGAGAGGCTCTGGAAGATACTGAAGCGACCGTGGAATTATACAGCGCCGCCCAAAAACACAGTGATGCCCGCCGCATCAGTATTTCTGTTAAAACAGCGTTTCATGCAGGCAGGTTGCTGCTGGATATAACATGCTGCTGGCAGACTGAAGACAAATATATTCCTGCATTTATGAAACAGAATTAGTAAATTAGGAGACACTAGTTTGAGCAGCATCATACAGTTAGTTGTATGGCAAGTAGACGGTTTTTAAAACACATGCTGCATAAACACACATGCAATGCTACAAAGGAAAAAGGATCACATTCATCACCGTCTGGTACTGTATCCTATACTAGAAATGCAGTTTGTTCTTTTTAAGCTACTACATATTATAATGAAGAGAGAATATTATACTTTGGAAAAACTTACTTATTTTAGCCTGAGAGTTTTGTTTGCTCACATGTAAATAGAATTTTAACATATCTGATGCAAATACATGTCGATACAAGTGATTTATATTGAATTAAAGTGTATTTTGTTACTTGGTTTTCTGATTCTTTTATCAATGTTTCTTTATGATCAGGCCAGAAAGACCTCCGTGTTATCTATTAGTCATGTTTCACCCTTTCAAAGAGTCCACTCGTGAGTCTTGCCTTGTGAAACGAGCTGAAAGGGCTGTATGAAAAGATCGATGTGAAAAATTGTACTGAAAAGCCAAAAGGCATGACCGCAAGTTAAATCAGCTCATAACTGCATTTTTTTTATGTTATCTCTTTAGCCAGATAAATGTTGATCTTAATTCACAATGTGGTGTTACTTGGCCCCATGGGTCAAACTACATACCAGGCTGCTGTATATCCCGCTAATGGCAAAGGCGTAAAATATATATACTTATATATATCAAGTAAATAAATAAAAGCAATTCTGAAATACCTGCATGCTGTCCAAGTGGTTCTGTATAAGCATAAACACACATCCATACAATGACAAGAGATGTAAGAAAGAAATAAAGCACAATTACACACATGTGATCACTCATACACATCTCTAAAATCACAATCTTTTCAACACACACGCATACATGTCGCCGTATTACAATGCCAATACAAAGACTAAATATAGATTTTTGCGTGCTTTATGGTTCATTTACCCCAAAAGCAACTCTCTATACCAAAAGTCATTTTAAAGATACTGTGAAAAAAAGCAGTACACTTTGGCCAAGATAGTTTTAAAACAATAAGACTTTATTAAAGAAACAAAAGAAACAAAAAAAAAAAAAAAATTCAGGAAGTGAGGTCACGGAAAGCAGGAAACGCTCGAGCAGCATACACAAAAACACACAGCAAAGCCCCCAAGACCCCCAGAGTCCAGACGCTCACCTCTAACAGATGGACAGCGCCCTCATGTTCCTTTTTAGCCTCAACCTGAGCCTGAGAAACACAAGGTGCAGTTCACTTACATTGCAGTTTATGCTGTGCTTTAGTTTCTGTTTAAAACACCGACGAAAGATCCTCACAAAGAGCATCTCTCAAAGGCATTCATTGGTGCGCGAGGTGAAAATGGTTGAAAAGACGGCGCGGACCCCCGTCCGCACTCACGTTTGCTAGCAGTGGCTTGATTCGATAAGATATCGCCGAATGCTTAAAGAATATCGCGTCTTTTCTCAAACCATTTTCGCCTCTCCGGTTTTATGTTTTGTTAAGCATGTTTGTCATTTATCATTCGGAGAGCTGTGCAACATGAAAGCATTACATGCGTGCAAGAAACTGAATATAATCAAGCAACTGCAAGCTGAAGAGCACCTGCACAAGAGTCTCTAACTACCAGCCCAGGGGTTAGATGCACACATGATTTTATTGCTTCTATTATGGTTTCCCTCAACACAGAAATCATAGTAAGGCTCCTCCTTCAGATATAACATCAGCTACAGAGGTGAAAGTGACATAAATGCTCCTGTGTTGTCAACAACACAGGAGCAAAGCAGAGTACACAGCTGTACATTTTTGCAAAGCTAAGAGGAACTGCTGATTGTGGTTGGGGCACAGCCATTTTTAAGAGAAGACGACTTCCTGCATCATCTATGGGCAAAAAACCTAAGTTTGAGCCTGCCCATGTATCCGTAGTTAAAAAATACTGCAACGTTTACTCTTGCTGTGGCTGTTTTTCTTTTCGTTACACGATTCGTAAATGGCCGTTTCAGACAGTGAACATCTTGCCAGGGTGTTTGTTTGAATAGTTGTTTTTGGGCTACATCAAAAGGTGTAGATTTATGATCTGATTTTTTATGCTAGTGCGCTCCAGAAAAATGGGAGTTTACATTCTGAAAGACAAGGAGTATACGGAAACACTGCATCGTACGCATCATTTTTCTTATGAAAACGAGAAACATCTGTTGAGAAAAAAAATAATAAAGCGTTCCACATAAATACGAGAGCATCTGCGGGGCTTTACCATTTCATAAATCTACTTTGCAGGCAATTAATTTAGAACACAGAGAGCAGTGAGTGTCTGCAGGAAGATAAGGCAGTAATGAGCTTCTGTTAATGAGAGAAAAAAGCTGAGAACGACTGCCTGTGAAGGGCTGACTGTGAAGTCAGAACACTGCAGCAACAGCAACACGAGGGCGCTCACAGTGTTGCCAGAGAAGGCATTGGTGACAATTCCTATCATGTTCACACTATCAGTAATCTCAGCCGTTGCTTTCACATTAGCTTCAGTGCACAGTGGAGGAAGGCCAACCATCAAATGGCCAGCGCGAGCCTTTTTTTCCCCCTTTATTAAAGTGTGCCTCTAAAAAGTGTCGTGTCTACTTTGGATTCTAAAAGTCTGATTTGCTCGCTTGTGACAAACAAGAGTGCTCCAGAAACGCTCTGGGATTGATAAACAGCTGCAGGACGGGGATGCGACGGAGACGCTCGTGCGAAACTAGAAAAAGCGTAGAGAAAATCATGCACTCCTTAACTTCTGTTTCGTTTCTGTTGACTTTCACCTTTGTTGTGCTGTATGTTTCGCACGGGTGTTCAACAAAAAGCTCTTTCACCCATGACACACGCCAAAAGCCGGGCAAACACAAAAGCCCATCCCCACTGGTGCTTGGAGTTCGCTTACCTTCTGGAGAATGTCAATCTCCTGCTGCTTTGCATTGAGTACAGCCAAGGCCTGCTCATGCTCCAACTCTAGCTGCTGCCTCCGCTCCGCAGCCTCTCGCATATGCTGTCCACAAGGGGTGTAGGGATGGAGAGCCGGAGGGGAAAATTGTGGAAGGAAGGGGGATGGGGTGGGGGGCATAGAGAGGGCTGCTGTTAGTGGTACTAATACCCAAAGGCACGGAGCCAACACAAAATGCATCTACAGTCTTTAACTCCACATTCAGAAGTGTTACATGTGCACACATTAACGCATACAGAGGCTGGTTAACAGTGTACTGACCTTTAAACCCTTAAAAAATCAAGAAAGACATAAACTATGCCACAGCAAATGCCACGTGAAGACATGTTTATGTCGAACGATCCGTGGGAAAGATCAGATCTCATCTTGCGCAAAGGTGCTCATGGATGAGGACTAGGGATGCTTTGGTGTGTGAACGAGAAACTTCCATCGGCAGTGAGGTTTGCTGCCCCCTTTAGGTAACACGAGACCTGTTTCGTCTCGGTTACTTTGAAAAGCCGTCCTCTGATCTCGTCTTTGCGTGATCAATGCGAGGTTTCGTGTTACGTGAAAAGGGTGAGCAAACTCTCTGACGTGCTCACTTGTCTGTGGTCATCCATAACAACAAAAGAAGCCATACAGTACGGGGGGGGGGGACTGAATGCTCGGCTCTTCCTAACACAGTGTGCCCGTGTCACATCACTGCTCCCACTACATGTGAATATTTGCAGCGCTGTAAGGTGAAAGAAGCAAATGACATTTACATGCCAGTAAAAATCTAAGATAGGTAATGTCATCGGACGTGTAGGTGACATTATCATCTAGTCTTCCTCCCCCCTCCCATCATCGTAAAGCCAAACTCTTTGTCCCGCCTCATGCATAAATCACATTAAGCAGTGCTGTGGTCGTATAGCCACGTGACCATTCGTATGTCTGGCAGCCCGCGGATAAAGGGAGGGATAAGCACAGCCACTGAGGTTGACAGAAAGCATTCAGAATGGGCTTCTCCCCAACAGATGGACATAGCAGTGATACCTTATAAATCTAGCAGGGGCAGAGGGGGCAAGGGGAAAGAAGGAAGGGACAGATCAAGTCGGGTAGGACAATGTGAAAAGGTGAAATTGGAAAGGGAAGAGCGCAGACTGTTCCGAGCTTCTACTCTTTCACAGCTCCTGGTCAGACCTCCCAACACGACACTGGAAGGCAACAGACATGTCGAGGCCATTAGACAGTATAGCGGAAAATAACCAGATGGAGGCAGTGTAGCACAGATAGGAGAAAGGGGTACTGGCAAAAGGGTTAGGCTCCATAAATGAAAAGGAATCCCAGGACAGATGAATTACTAGAAATGGAAATGCACACAGTACTGACAGACAGCGTCTGTTCTAGGAGCCAGCTTCCTCACCTTGAGCACCTGCTCTAGGTTCTCCAGTTTGGCTTGGAGCTGGTTCCTCTCCCACAGGGCTAAATCTCTCTCCTGTGTCACAGCACCAAGGGTCTCTTTGAGCTGGGCATACTCAGACTTCACCTGTGCACAAGGGAAAAGCAAGGTCCAGCGTTTTGATGAGTTGTATTACAGTATTCAATCGTCACTAATTTGTAGCATTTTTGGAACACAAAAATTGATTCATGTCATTCTTATGTGATATGGGTAAATACCCTTTCAGGTTCCCTCACCTGCCCCTGTCCTCCTGCAACCCTAAAGTTTAATGATGCAAACAATGGAGCATGATGGCTGTTTTATAGTTGAAACTAGCAACTGAAAATTTGAATTGAGTTTGTACATGAGATAAGGAGGAGGGTAACTTCCCATGCACCTTTATACAGTGGCCTTAAGCCTGGACTTTTAGCAGACCAGATTTAAGGCACTTGTCCAGTGGCTTCACTTTTCAGATGCAGAGGCTACATGAATCACGAGCCTATGAGAGAAAATATCTAACAATGAGTCAGCGACACTGCAACTCTTTCACAACTGATGCAACACAATGCTACATGTATTTTAATGATAACGGTACAAAGTGGCCTCTTCAGCAGCTGTGCTTAGCACTAAAAATGACTCTGGTTCCTTTATATAACAGACATGGTGCTGGTGCTGGGGCCTCCAGAGCAGAAGAGCTTAAATAGTCTGTCACAGCCGTTTCCAAGAGTCTGCAGCATTAGTCCAAATTTTTTTTCTTTTTTTTTTGAAAGTGCACAAAATTACAGAAACTGTTCGGTAATCTAGTTCATTAAGACAGCAGTTTCCCAATATCATTTGTATAAATACATATTAGTCAGTCAGTGACTGATACAATATTTATGCAAGCTGAATATAACGTGCTACATGAAGGTTAGAGTTGCTGCTTTGGAATGAATGACGCTGAACAGGTTTTGCTGTACTATAAAATGTGATGCGGTTGAATGGCACGCAACAGGCAGAAAGTGGTCGGGTAAGAGAACTGCCTGGTTTCTCTGCTAAAACTATATAATTGTAATTAACACAAGAGTAATATAATTGACTCACTCCCATTGCTATGAACCAAAATATTAATACATTATTCATGTTTCCTTGTTAGCCAAGCACCAAGCATCTGACTGAACCAAGCGTTGTGACTATTTCCAACACTACATATTCTTTATAATTTGTCTTCCACAGATCATTTGTATTGGTACTTACGAGGCAGCTTTTTATAAAGGCCCCTAAGTGGAAGTGAGATGACTGGCTCCTGCGGCCGTAATGTGGTAAAGTCCCTTCCTCAGGGCGACCGTGAATGACTAATGATTCCTCAAGGAGGGCGTTTCGAGCGACATCAGCAAAGCAAAACACACACAGAACCCAGCGAGTCTGTCTCCTCTGAACGGCCCACATCCACAGATTACAAACTATCTGGAGGGGGGTGCCACGCCTAATGCAGACAAACTGAACAACTACACTGGATCCAGCAGAAGCAGGTCAATAGTCTATTAAGGGTAGAGGGAGGCTCTCTCAGTAGCCCCTCCTAGTTCATTCAAAGATAACAGGCATCAGAACACAGGGTTGCAAGCCAGGGCTAGTATCTGCGCTACCCTGCAGAGAGCTACTCTCATATCTGTCAGTCTGATAACAGCTGAGATCACTGCTGCAAGAGCCACCCATGTCCTGATAAGACACCAGTAACAAGCATCCCACCCTTCTTCAGCACCAACAGTAAATACCTGCCAGTCAGCTGCTTCACAAAATTGCTTTCCCATTCATAGAGAGGCCTGGGGATCCTTGTTGGTCTACTTGGACTTTTTGTTATCAGCTCCAAATGCCTTTGAAGTCTTGGGGCTAAAACTGAAGGGATAGTGTGTGTGTAGGATTTTAAGTCTTGTAGATTTCATTGATAATGGGCTCCATTGATCCAGTATAAAAGGACATATAATCTGTTTGTGTTATGGTTTGACCCAGAAACTCTTCAGATTGTGTCAAGATGGAGAGGCAGTGACAAGTTAGCAGCTATTAGTGTGTACTTATGTACAGCAAACTTTCTACACGTAGCTTTCACCTCTTACCTCCTCATAGTCAGATGCCTTGTGGCTGTTGCTGAACAACTGTAGATTCAAGTGCTTATTCTCGTGGAGGAAGTCTTGAAGCTCATTCTCCTAGGCAAAAGAGGCAGAAAGGAAACGGTTTAAAATCCACAAGTCACAAAGATTAGACCAGAGCACAGCACTCAAGCCCAGTATGTTGTTAGCAATAACCCATGCATTATTCATCCAAGAAGACTGCTTGAGTTTCTCTTGTACGCTCTAGAAAGCATCGCTAAAAGAAGCTGCCACTTCAGCTGCTACAGCAGAACAATAAGAATGTCATAATAGTTTTCTATGTTAGCATCTCGGATACAAAGCAATGAACAGAACAAGAAACTCAGAGAATGTTGTTTTTCACTGCTGCGAGCGTTTTGGAAGCAAACATGTATTCAAATACTACACACACACACACACACACACACAATGATCTTTCCTACCAAGTGCTTCAAGCTGGGAGTAAAATAAAAACCCCTTCATTGGAGAGAAGGAAAACTTAATTACATTCAATCAACAGTCGCGTGGCGTGCCGTGAATGCAATTTGCAGTGCCAACTTGAGACTTCCCTGAGATGTGCAATTTATAGCAGCAGCAGCAGCAGCAGCATGTAGGCCAAGGGTTCTTCTTGTCTGGAGCTAAGAAGCTAAATGGCTCATGCATGATGCATTTACTGTAAATACAGTGCATCCTAATGGCCTGTGATGGAGAGTCTGCTCCTTTATGTTTTACTTATGAAGGATGCTTCATAAAAATGACCCAAGAGGTAAACTTGGAACTAACATTAATGCACATTAATGCACAGCCTGCGTGACGTTTGTGTTACATGCACACCAAAACACAGAGAGACACATTTTCTTTCACGATCACATGGTTTTCTATTTATATCTTATACAGAAATGGCAAAAATAACAATAGCCAACACCGAAACTAATTTTTGTATTTGTTTATTCCCTTTTTTTTTAAATTAATTTCTTCACTTCGAGCCAAGGAAACAGGGAAGCTCTACAGCCTTTTAGCTTTTATGCTACAGCACAGTATTGCCATATTTTGTAGATCATATAATATCAATACAGTGAGAGCAAATATCTATATCTTACTATATAAAATAAAAACAAATGGAACTTTTTAGTGCTGGAATAATAAAATCAATTCTTTTTCAGTTCGCCACACGATGCTGTTGTTTTTTTGTTTTAAATGACATCAGCATATTTGATATTTAGTGTGAGAGTGGAAATTGTTGCAATTAAGATTAAGATATCGTGGAAAGAATCCAAAAAGCACAATGTGCATTTATATCAAACGTGTCTTGGATTTATTTTGCGGAAGTATGGGACAAAGCAGATGGATATAGCACATGGGATTTGCAAGGATAGTCATCCGTCCCTCTTCTTCAGGGTCATCTTAGCTGCCGCGCAGACACCCTTTCACACTCACATTCACACCTATGGGCAATTTAGAATCACCAGTTAAGCTAATCCCACTAACCGCACTAACTGTGTTTGGAGTTTGGTGGGAGGAAGCCGGAGAGAACCCACGCAGACATGGGGAGAACATGCAAACGCCACACAGAAAGGCCCTTTTCAGATGATGAATTCAACCCAGGCCCAATTCACGGTGAGGTAACCACCACACCACTGTGCTGGCCCAGGGAGTGCTATATGAAAGTAAAATATTCTGGGACTACTACGAACATGAAGGCTCATCTCACGTGCCGCCATTCTGAAAACAGCAAATATTAAAAAAGCTCAACTGAAAAAGCAGCCGACAGTGGGCGCATTTATCTTGACAAAGCTACCTCTCGATTCAACGGGAGCTAAGAAAATGACACGATCCATCACCCAGTTTATTTACAAAGACCTGAATCCACATAGTTGTTGTAGAAAACAAGGGTTTGGAGTCCATGTGACAGCATCGTGATATATTTTCATAGACGCCGCCATACCCAGGCTACAGAGAAGTTAAACATAAAGCTGGGGAAAGTTTGAGTACAGCAGAAAGGAGTGCATCAACTTGTGACACACTGAAAAAAGATAAATCGCAATATATGCTACTGCAATACTCAGCATGTCACAAAATGTTTAAAAGTGCTAAAATATTGTATCATAGGTTACGTGTCACATCGTTGGACCCCCGCCTCTAACTGCTGCTACTCTCTACACCTACTTATGACAATACTAGCGTGACATCCGATACACAGTATACATTAAAGTCACATATGTAAGACCATAGAAGAGAAAACACTATCAAGGAAAAGCAGAGTACACAACAGCCTGAAGACAGTACGAGAGTTGAGAGTGAGCTTTGCTTTTTTTTTTTTCGCCTGTCCCATTTGGTTCTTTAGCCATCAGAATTCAGAATTATTGTCTGAAGACCAACAAGGATACCCAATGGATTTACTTTGCCAAATGGATCATCGTGGCATTGCCGTATTGGTCCATTTGGTCGATCTTTGTTTTTATTATTTATTATATTTTATTTTCAGATGTTACAGACGGGACAGACATGAGTGAGAGATAGGAAAGGGAGAAAGAAAGAGGAAGGAAAGGAAAAACAGAAGGGGAGAGGGACAGTGAGAAAGGGGGGGAGAAAAAAAATAAAAATCTCCTGGATCACCTGTTGAGAGAAGAATAGAAAACAAGCAAAAAAAGACAAAAAAAACAAAAACAAAGCAACATACTAAACACAACACCATCGCATTAATCTAGCTAAGTGTAAACAGCAGTAAATACTAAATATTCAATGTTGTTGTGCAGCACGCAGGACAGATGTGCTTCGAAGTAGCAGCCAAGAAAGGTGTAATTTGGGTCTACGAGCAGTGAACACCCGTGTGCATACCTGTGTGGATCAGCGCGCTTGTATTCCAAAGGTTTCTCCATGTAACGATCTGCTAGGGAGTGTGGGGGGGCCACAGCCCCGTCCTCCAGGGTGTGAAGCAGGTATGGAGGAGATCAAAACTCCAGACATCCAGAGGCCCCCAGAACACAAGAAACCATGGAAGACCAACAGAGGGGCAGCCGCGCCACTGTTCCAGTAAGAGCTGAGGAGAGTCCCAGATGAGGGTTCACTCAGCAGCCGCGGAGCAGAAGCCAGGGGGAGTTGCAGTGACGCGCCCGTGAGCTCCGCCGGCCGCCAGCTGTGCCTGAGTGACCGAGCCCCAGGCCGAGAGGCCGGGGGCACCCCACCCCCGAAGGGGCCCGAGCGAGCCACAGGCTCCAGGCCCCGATAAGCGGCCACCAAGGAGTGAGCCGGTGTGTACCTGGACGCCCACCCCCAGACACAAAGAACCACCAACGCACCGACACCTGAGGGAGTCCGCCACCGGCAGGGGAAGTGGTGGTGGGTGGAGATAGGCCTCCAAACCTTGGAGGGCCTGAGGTGTCCCCAGAGAGGTGGCGTCTGATACCCAACCTGACATATAGACACAGACATACAGGCACACACAGACACAAACATCCATTCCCCCCCTCATGCTCTCAAATGCACTCACTCCACACTCAACCAACGTGGAGACAGACATAAAGAGACGCTGTACACACGATCACACTCCCCAAGCGTACTCTACAAACCGGGTCTAGGTATCGGTGAGCTTTGCTGCTTTTTCATTCATTTATGTCACAAAAAAAAAAGATTCCACTTGCATCGATTCTGTCCAGTCAATTTTAATGCTTCCCGAACAAGCAGTAGATTGCATTGGCAATCCTATTCATATCCATTGATCCTTCAATTCGGTGTTAATATCGGCTGGCTGAGCCTCCAGGTGTTCCCGCTGAAGGACAAACAGCTACAGAAAAAAAAGCAAAAGCTGACATTTTGCCGTGCATACGCTGAAAGAACAATATACTGAAGCACTTTAGACATCCTGGTTTGTTGTTGATTTAAGCATTTCAATATGACTGCCACCCTCATTTAAAATCCTTTTTTTTTGGTGGTGGGGGATTTGGACGTGACAAAACACGCATAACGATGCAAACCAAATTGTGTCAAACACAGAGAATCAGCTGTGACTTTGTTCTATATTGTTGACGTGTTAATGCTTTAAACAGATCAGCGCACGTCATAATCCCTTGGCAAGACACATTTTTACGGAGAGTCCGTGAGCCAAGCTGTGGAAGCATTTCAGTGCAGAAAACAGCGTGGCCTATACTGAGCCGTCCTCGGCGTTATTCAGCTGAAAACCTGAGATTTCTGCTGAGATGAGATTTTCTTGCACACCAACACAGACACGCACACAAAGAACAGCAAGTTTAACTGAAAGGAGGTATTACAAAAAACAGACAGAGAGCAAAGAGACTGAATTATAGGAAAAGCGACTGCCACACAGCAATAAGAGGGGGGGAAATGAATGAATGCATTCTATTTGATCTGGATAGGAGAGCTAGGACAGTTTCATGAATGATACGCAGTGGAAAAATATAATTAGGCCTTGGGGGCAGAGTACCCGGCTACTCCTACTCCAAATGTGCATTTGGTCCAGACATGCTCTGACTCAGCTTCGTGTGCCGCAGCAACGTGTTAAGTTTTGATAAGGCTGACAGATGAATCAACTCTGCCATTTAACTCGCAAGCAATGCAAACATTTCACCCACTAACTCTATATTCAGCGGCCTCTGTTCGATGTGGATGAAAGCATCTTATTCCTCTCGTTCAGAATAGGTAATTGCCAGCTGTCTAGATGTCCAGCAAAAGGAGAAAGCATATACTTCCCCTACCTGAAGACTGGTTCCTCATGACTTCTGTAATCTCTAATATTATTAGGAGGTGGCAGTAGGTATTGAGTTGTATAAATAAACTCAATTATACTGTCAGAAATGTGCCTAAAATATCATCTAACGGTGTAGAACTGTGAAGATGACCGACTTTAAACAGTTGGTCAGCTTCACAGTTAGACTTTTCCTTTTCCCCCCTTACACTTGAACCTCTACAACACTTTAACACACCAGGATTCCACGGACACGACGCAAAAAGCAAAATGAGCCACTTTCTGTACTATACAAAAAAGAGAAGAAACATAGTCTATCTTCAAATTAATTTTGGACACCTAGAGTGCGTGCCATGTGTCCAAGGCAACATGAGATGCCAATCGCACCTTTAACAGAAGGTGCTTGTGTTTACAAACTGCTCCTTAATGATAACAAAGCTAACCACAAAGATGCCCTGGAGATAAATTTCGGCACTGCTGTAAAGAACCTGGACTTATCGAGCCTGCCCGCCGTCTCCCTCAGCACTGATCTTCGATTATCGCGGACGCATATTCGAGCAACGCTGATACAGCTAATGCTTGTCGCCATGGTAACAGGCTTTAAATGCTCGCGGAGGCACGCTCTGCTGATGGTCTGTAGCTGTACACCCGATACCCAGGAAAGTAGAGGTGCCAGATGGCTGTGACAGTGTTTACTGTCACTCACACACTCAGTCAGATGATGTGTTTATATACACGGCCGCTGAACTCACGATGAGGGGGGACATTAATGAAAATGTGCAATTTCAACACTGGGTCAAAAAAAAAAAAAAGAAGTATCAGTGTGTATTCCTATTGACACTGTTAAAAATTCGCCAACAGCGCAGGTAATCCTGCACGTTTGTGCTTCTTTTTAACATGAGATGTAGAGGAAACAGAGGAGAGAGAGGGAGTTGGTTTAGACCAAACAGGAAGTGACATTACTGTCAACTCGCCATCCCCTCACAAAAAAATTCCCTGGTCTTGTCTCTGTTTGCGTCGCTGTTCTCAAAGCTTGGTGGAGCAGGGGGAGATGAGAGCTGTACCGCAGTCTGTGGAGACCAGCCTGCCATTTCTGCTCGCCATTTGGGGACAGTTTGTCCTTTGGGTAGCTTCCCCTGGACTCAGCAGGCTAATAATGGGCGAGGAGGGAAGTGCTGCTGTGGGCAGGGACGGCGAGAGGAGGGCAGCAAAGAAAACTGTCCTAATGCAGTGTTTATTTAGGGCAGAAAGCCACACACAAAGACAGCTCGTCTATAGAGGGGGGGCTCGGGGGTATGACGAAATGAATTCAAATGGTCCAGGACCAGACAGTGCCATTTAAATTACTGCCGAGTCCCTCGAGCTCCTACCTTTCATAGAGAAAAAATTCCATTTCAGGCCATCTGCACTAGTCTTTTACTACTCTCTTTCAAACACGTATACTTTTATTGTGGTGCCAAACTTCAACTTTTTATAAAGAGGCTTTGATGTCTACAGTTTTTTTCCCCCCAGCTCTCAAACTACAGAGAAGAGAAGAATAATGCTTTATCTACTCTCACTATCACACATACTCTAAAATTCTTTAGCTGAGCATTTTGCCTCAGAGTGCGTGGGTAACCAACTTTAACCACTGGAAATTCATAGCAGAAAAACTTTGCTCTCTCTCAAACTCAACTTTAATGGACAGAAGCATCTCCAGCTTTGGCACACTGTGAAACAAACTGATTAGTCACTCTGGCTTGGTACCATCAACTCGTCTACACGTCCTTGCTGCGAGAAGCCGTGAGAACTCCTCCTGTCTCAGGTACAGAATGTTTCTCCAGTTAAATAAATAAAATATAGCAGGGTAATTATTGCCTTTGCTGGTCACTGGTTATTTTATCACATTTGGCATTTAGCCTGGCCTCAATGACAAATCCCACCACTCCCACCCCTCCCAACACCACCAAACAGTAAAATTAAAAACGCTGTCTTGTGTGATCTGCCTCACCCTCCAACACTGCACACAGTCAGAGGAATTCGACTCGCTTTTCTCCAACAGAGTGGCTCTTAACAGAAAAAACATAAAATAAATTTAACCTTCGAGACTTAATTTAAGACATCAGCACCACATTCAAATGCCAGCATTGCTAAAGTAAAGGTACACTGTGTTTGATTTAATAGAAAGCCTCTCTATATAACTTCTACTAACCAACAAAACTGACTTATTCTGTCATATCATGAGATTAAAATAAGATGAATCCAGTATAATAAGATTAAATGTGTAGTTTTTTTCGTTTGTTTGGTCTTTTACTAATCAGCAGGGCCCGTCTGTTTCCCTTTTTCTTCTCTTTACCTTTTGTCCTGAGTCAAGGCCACTCCAGCGGGAAGCAGAGTGACATTTCTGGGGCATTATGAGAAAATGTCCTTAAAGAACCACCAAGTGAAAGAGAGTTGTGTAACATATCTCTGACCTTTCGCAGTTGTGACCACACACACACAGCGCTGTGTACCTCTGTTCATTTACATCACAGCTATGTTGTACCGAGCGACTGCGTATACAAAAGAAGCCAATAAAGCCACAGCGTGAAGATACTACTGCACAAGATGCGCAGCACTTCTTCGGTTTGTGCACGATCACTCACAACAAGTAATTACTACAGCAATGTGCATCGCTCATTCTCAAATGTGGTCCCCATGCCAACAAAACCCAACCCACAGATACTGCACCCTGCAATTAATTGTTCCAATTTTTTTTTTCATTTCAGTCACTGCCAGGGAACCATGCTATCACTGCCACTCGTTTTCTCAAGGGAGGCTTGTGTGTGATGATAGAAGGCAAAGCTCTCAGGGTACAAATCAATTTTAGCATCCATCCTTTTCATTCAGAGGCCAAAGTATATTCTTGGGGCACTTACCAAAGTCTGACATGTTTGATTCTTTTTCTTCACCTCTGCATCAAGCGCTTCACACTCTTTCCTTCTGGTGCTGATCTCAGTCTCCTGGGGAGATGGGGAAAAAGCAGAGGACAGCTGCTTGGTTTGTCAGGAACAGAAGCTTCCTGAGAGAACTCAGTAAAACTAAACAGGAAGAGACTGAGCTGAGGCTTTTCAGCATTTAGGTGTGCGAGTGCATGTGTCAGGGGTTTGTGTGTATATGAATTGTACATGGGTGAGATTTGCAGAGATTATCTGCTAGAGATTACAAATGTTTCAATGTCAGGGAAAAGGGCTGAAATGCTTTGAAATGAGAGGTTCAAAAAAATGTGGATAGAGGGAGTGTGGCCCCTAATGAATACTATCGTGAAAAAGATCAAACCAAAATCTGCTTAAAACTTCTGCAAATAAAAGCGGGGTTAGACCTTCCTACACCTATGAGAAGCTGCACACAGAGGTGCTTTAAACTAAATGTCAGCAAGCTCTCAATGGCGATGCTTGGGTCGCCATTTGTATTTGATTTTACGTGTCATATTCAACACACGTAAGTTAACGATCTGACGGGATTTTGTTCCCTCATCGCTAAATATGGAATGAAGATTTTGAAAATGTGGTGAAATGTTTAATGTAGAGGCTTGAAGTGGTTTTATCTAGCGGGCGATCGTAGCTCAAGAGTTGGGAGTTTGCCTTGTAATCGGAAGGTTGCCGGTTCGAGCCCCGGCTTGGACAGTCTCGTTCGTTGTGTCCTTGGGCAAGACACTTCACCCGTTGCCTACTGGTGGTGGTCAGAGGGCCCGGTGGTGCCAGTGTCCGGCAGCCTCGCCTCTGTCAGTGCGCCCCAGGGTGGCTGTGGCTACAATGTAGCTTACCATCACCAGTGTGTGAATGGGTGGATGACTGGATATGTAAAGCGCTTTGGGGTCCTTAGAGACTAGTAAAGCGCTATATAAATACAGGCCATTTACCATCTAATGATGGAGTAAAATACCAAGAAAACAACTCCTATCAGCTTAAAAAGAAAGCGACTAAATTCCCCATCAATCCACGAGGCTCATTCAGGTCTAAAACATAAAGGTAAAGAGTCTGAGGTATTTTAACCTTAGTGGGGTTGTCCCTCAAACATGTGGTCATTGACCCACTGTTAACTATGTGCTTGGGTCATTACTACCAGAGGTTTTGGGTGAAACCACTGTGAGACTTTGCCCCACCCTGTGATGTAGTGTACTGAGGTCACCTGATGCGAGGGACAGCCCCTTCTAAGGTTTAAATACCTGGGACTCTCCACCGTTTGATTTTAGAGCTACAAAGAAGAAGCCTCTTGGATAAGAGGTGAAATGCCTTAAACTTAAAGAAGTCCAGCCGCTTTCTTTTTAAGCGCCTAAGATTATCCTGACCAGGATCAACAAGACAGCAAGCAAGCTATTTATTCCAGCTCTTTTCTGAACTAAGGTGGTTCTGTCACACTTCAAGTCTGCCTATAGAACAAAATGAGCAGCTGTGGGTCAGACGTGGAAGCAACCCTTGGAAAAACCCAGAAGGTCGTCAAAGTGTGTCAAAGTGTCAAAAGCCATCATTAATGGTACAGCAATGAAACCTGTGAATCTATAAGCCATTATATTTTTCCTATTTTTTAAATATTGGTAATTGTTGAGTCTATTGACCAGCTTTACAGCAGAAGCTTCTGCGTACCATAGCAGAATCAGAACAGGTGTAACTAATAACTATAATGAGTGCTGTGTTGTGCTTCAGGGTCTCAGCGGACCCCTAAACACACCACAGCATGCACAGCACAGCCCGTCTGCAGAGCGGCGTTGCTGACCTTCCTTCGCAGGATAAACACAGGTGTAATTGGTAACATTACTTACGGCCATGTTCCGTTTAGACGGCCCTGCTATTGTGAGTGCTGGTTTAACTAAGACAAAACAGACGTGACAATATGTAGGAAATCCAGATTAACCTTTAGGGAAACGGGAACTTTCTGTTCATGCTTTATCCTTTTTTTCCCAATATAAATTTTCTGACATACTCGTGTTTACTAAGAAATAAGGAGACTTTATTTGATCCATTACTACAGCTTAAGGGTTTTCTTGGAAAAAGCCACTGCTGTGATCTGGCACTAAGACTTGCACTGAAATTCAGCCCCAATTATTGCAATTAAATACTGTATACCTGTATGGTAGACTGCATCCCCTGTTTGATCGGGGAAATAAAAGGTTGAACATGTTTTCAACTTATGCCTAATATTTTCTCCAAATGATCCGAGTGCTTGTTGTGTTTCCATTAGGCTGCAAGCCGAACAGTGCATTAGTTGGAATTACAGTGAAAAGAAATTCAACTTTCTTCACAATGTGCAATTTGAGCCAAAACATGACTTAAGTCTGGCGCAGTCAATTACTCAGACTAACAGTGTTGTTCAGAGAACTCGTCTCCGCTCGCTTCTCAGTAGGGGCGCACAGAGAGAAACAGGATATCCCTATCAAGGCTGCCGGTGTGTTTAGTCTCATTTGTGTGCCTTCAGTCCAACACCATGGCGACCTTAGCTGGGAAGCTTGGATGCCTTCTATAGTCATGAGAGTACCCACAGTATTTTTTACTGGATATCAGGGTAATGCATAGCTACTTTTACGGTCCAAAATGCACGCCAGCTTTACGTCATCACCCAGATCCTCTGTTTACCAGATCACTGAGCTTTGAAGGAGGAACATTGCTGCTGTGGATGGATGCGTGCGACCACACCGAGGTCGTTATCGTTAACTAAAATAAGCTAAACACCAAAATAAGATGTGGCAAAACATTTTAGTTAACTAAAAAATAAAATAAAAACTATCCTTGTAAGAAAGAAAGGAAGAAAATAAAGCAGCATCTGTTGTTTAAGTGAAAAATTTACCTTGAATAATGAGGTATTGGTGGGCGTGTTTGAGTCAACAGTTTTTAAAAGGTTCTGTGTTTTTATTGTAGTACCTGTGCTTATTTTCCTAAATCTTGCCTCTCACATATCCTCGCCATAGATTAATAACCAGAAAGACTAAAGGTAACACTGAAACTAATGAAAACTAAATTAAACCTAAACTGAATTAAAAACAAAAAGTCAATTTGAAATAAAATAAAAACTAATCAGAACATACAAAATTATCATAGCTCTATATCACACACTCACACGAATGTTTGCTTCCTCATAGCAAAGCTCACAGGCTGCTTTGAGCTTGAATATATCCATTGAAGGCATTTTTGTTACTGCTGCCCTCCTGACCTGTTGTCGTTCTGACTGTATTTAATAAGACAGTGAGCAACAGGGTCAGAGAACAAGATGAGGAGGAGGATGAACAAGCTCTGACCCTTTTGTAACCCACAACCTTGTGGCATTTCACCCCAGGAAAGCATCAGATTACTGGTTAAATCTTCAACCACTTATCCGTGATGGTGGGTCCAATAGCTGAAGTCAACACGCAAGTGTGCACCCAGGATTTCAAACGATTTAGCAGTCGTGTGAATGGAAAGAAATGGAAGATGAACCCCATTTCAAGCATAGAGTTCATGATTAAGTCCTGAATAAGGTGAAGATAGGAACTAAAATAAAAGTATGGCTGTGGAAGCGGCGGCGGCCTAGAGGGAAGCGAGCCGGCGTCAGGAACAGGCTGAGAGCTCGTGCACACCGCACACCTCTGCCTAGCATCCTGCTCGCCAACGTCCAGTCACTGGAGAACAAGCTTGACGACCTCAGGGCCAGGATAAAGTTCCAGAGAGACATTCGGGACTGCAATCTCCTCTGCTTCACCGAGACATGGCTGAACCCAGCGGTGCCGGACCACGCCATCCAGCCGGCCGAGTTCTTCTCGGTTCACCGCATGGACAGGACACGGGACTCGGGGAAGTCAAGGGGAGGCGGCGTGTGTTTAATGGTGAACAACAACTGGTGCAACAGTGCGAACGTTGTTCCTCTCACACGCTCCTGCACACCAAATCTGGAACTACTGTCCATCATGTGTCGTCCTTTTTATCTACCTCGGGAATTTACATCGGTCATTGTAAGTGCCGTTTATATTCCACCACAAGCGGACACGGTCACCGCCTTATGCGAGCTGCATGAGGCACTCACACAGCACCAGACACAACACCGGGACGCTGCGCTTATTGTGACGGGGGACTTTAATAGCGCCAACCTCAAACGCGCAGCGCCGAACTTTTATCAACACATCACCTGCCCCACCAGGGGTGAAAGGACACTGGACCACTGCTACACTACAGTCAAGGACGGCTACAAGGCACAATCCCGCCCCTCGTTTGGCAAATCTGATCACGCCGCCATCTTCCTCATGCCAAAATACAAACAAAGGCTGAAACAGGAAGTTCCGGTTCAGAGGAAGGTCGCGCGCTGGACCAGGAAAGCAGCAGGACCAGACGGCATCCCAGGTCGTATCCTAAGAGACTGCGCATACCAGCTAGCTCCTGTGTTCACTGAGATATTCAACATCTCTTTATCTCAGTCGGTGATCCCCACATGCTTCAAAGAGTCCATCATTGTTCCTGTCCCGAAGAAACCCCACCCTGCTTCTCTCAATGACTATCGCCCTGTAGCCCTCACCTCAGTAGTGATGAAGTGCTTTGAACGCCTGGTCAGAGACTTCATCATTTCTTCACTACCAGACACACTGGACCCACTACAGTTCGCTTACCGTCCAAATCGTTCCACAGACGATGCCATCTCTCATCTCCTCCACACATCATTCACTCACTTGGACACTAGAAGGGGGAATTATGTTAAAATGCTCTTCATAGACTACAGCTCTGCATTTAATACCATAATTCCCTCCACACTCACCACCAAGCTGGAGCATCTGGGACTCAGCTCATCTATGTGACAGTGGATCTCCAACTTCCTAACTGGCAGACCACAGGCAGTAAGGATGGGCGGACATGTCTCAGCCTCCACCACTCTCAGCACTGGAGCCCCCCAGGGGTGTGTTCTGAGCCCCCTGCTGTACTCTTTGTACACATATGACTGTGTGGCCACTACCAGCTCCACCACCATCATCAAGTTTGCTGACGACACCGTCGTGGTGGGCTTGATCTCTGATAACAACAAGACGGCCTACCTGAAGGAGATTAGGAATCTGGAGAACTGGTGCCAGAGGAACAACCTCCTTCTAAACGTCAGTAAGACAAAGGAGCTGATAGTGGACTTCAGCACTAAGCAGGAGAGGAACTACCAGACCCCCCGTCATCAACGAGTGCCCAGTGGAGAGAGCGGACAGCTTCAAATACCTCGGAGTTCACATCACGCAGGACCTGTCATGGTCCTGTCACATCAACACCGTGGTGAAAAAGGCCCGACAGTGTCTCTACCACCTCAGACGCTTGAGAGACTTCCAACTGCCCTCCAAGGTGCTCAGGAACTTTTACTCGTGCACCATAGAGAGCATCCTGGCGGGAAACATCTTAACCTGGTTCGGGAACAGCACCATGCAGGACAGATGAGCTCTACAGAGGGTTGTGCGGTCAGCTGAGCGCACCATCCGCTCCGAGCTCCCTGACCTGCACTCAATCTACAGCAGGCGGTGCTGGACCAAGGCCAGGAAGATCGTGAAGGACCTCAGCCATCCCAACAACAGACTGTTCTCTCTGTTGAGGTCAGGAAAGCGATTCCGCTCCCTGAAGACCAACACAGAGAGACTGAGGAGGAGCTTCTTCCCGCAGGCGATACGGTCTCTCAATCACACCACCACACAGTACTGACCCACACATATGGTTCTTACACACACACTGGACTTTCTGGACTTTGTTTTTGCACAACACTGGTCACTATATTCTTCATTTCCGGTTAATACTTGTACAGCTGCTGTTATCGTGTATATATTTATTTATATTTAGATTTCTTCATACATTCTTATATAGTTCTATATTGTGTATTGTGTATTTTGTTGTACAGTTATTTTATTTTCAACTTTAATTTATATATTTTATCTTATTCTTCCCAGTTAAATTTACCCTTCATTCTAATTTGTGTTGTACAGTTATTTCATTTTTAACCTTAATTTATATTTTATTCCTTCCTAGTTAAATTTACCCTTTTAATTTTTCATATTTATTTCCTATCTTATTCATAGCCTTTTCCTTTTTTGTTTTCTTTAGGTCACGAGCAGTTGTCCAAGCATTTCACTACATATCGTACTGTGTATGACTGTGTACGTGACAAATAAAATTTGAATTTGAATTTGAATTTGGTTATGAGTCTGTTATCAGTTTGTCTTTAAGTTTGACTAATGATTCGTGGCTGAGAATAAAAGGGGCAACAGTATGATTAGGTTTTGCCAATTGTTCACTAACAGCTAAATTTTACTCAATCAAATGTGATGCGCATTGATTACAAATAGGGGGAAATACTGCTGATCTTTAAAATAACAAGAACAGAAAGTAGTTTCATTTACTTGTTCAGGTGGGATTGATTATCCGCTGCAGGTGTTTTTCTGGGACTTTAAGGCCCTAAAACTCCAGAGTTCTTCTACGACTTCTTTTACACTCTAGAAATGATTCCCTGTGAGTGAATCACACACAGTTTCTACAGACAGCTCGCCATCTCCCATGTGGGCTGGTAGCTAATGTGTACAGTTTGCAGAACCAGACGGCTACGGCATTGCGCAAACTCACCCGATGAATATTTCACTCGCACGCATACAAACACACAGCTCGCAGGCTCGCTGAAGCCCATTTGTTTGGAGCACATTTGCCAGTGTTCAATTAAAAATCCCTCTGATAAAAGATTCAAATGGCTGCCACTGTGAGTAATGAGCTCCTGTATAAGTGAAGAGGCGTTTACTGCACAGCAGATGAAGATAGATGAGAAAGACCATTCCGTTAGGCTATGTCTAGCATTTGTGCCTCAGTGGCACTAATGCAAATGCATGCACAAAAGAGGTGCATTCACTACTCTACGTGTGTCGGATATACTACAATTCAAATCTTAAGGTTTTTGCATACAAAATCAGGTAATACAACCTCAGATGAATTATAAAACATGCAAAACAAAAATTAAGCCATAGTGCAGAAGCAGTGGGTAAAAAACCAAGTACACCATTACTGCTTCTGTAGGAATTAAGAGGATAAGTAGCAGCCAGGTGCTGATAATCAAGTACAGTTGAGTAACTGATGATCAGCAAATGTGAGCACCTCTATAAAAACAGAAGTTTTGGCAGCTTGCTGGTCTGGAGCATTCAGGTGTGTGTAAACATAATGCCAAAGAGGAAAGAAGCCCAACAGTGTGGGAAGGATTATAAGGGAAAACAGTTTGAATGTCATCAGGCTACAGGAAGCAAGATCATTCACTGGTGTAAAACATTTAAGTCAGTTGCTGGTCTACCCAAGAGCTATATCTCTGACTCTACAGGCCTCAGTTAGCATGTTAAATGCCAAAATTCATGACAGTACAATTAGATAAAGACTGAAGATGTGTGGCTTGTTTGGAAAGGTGACGCGTTTACAACACAGAAGAAGTCCAAACATGGACGAAGTAATTTCCCCCAAAAATTTAGGCTGTCGGCGTTAACGTGGTCATCAGGATTAACGCAACCCATCTGGAGCAGAGAATGAACAAACTTTGGACAATCTGCGCAAAATGTTTTGACAGAGACAATTCAGGGATTTTGACTCAGTCTGCGCTCCAGATGGGTTAATTGTTAATCACGTTAGTCGTGATGACGGCGCGTTAACCCTGACAGCACTAAAAAAATATAAAGTCGCTAATTTGGGATTTATACAATACAATACACAACTTTATTTATAGAACACATTTAAAAACCAACGGTATACCGAAGTGCTTCACATAAAAGACAGGAAATAAGCCATAAATATTATAAATATTATATTATAGGACCATAACAAAGTACCACGTATGCTAACAGGTCAGTGGCACTAAAACACAGGAATAGCATAAAATGCATATCAAGTAAAACATGTTAAAAGCACAAAGCCATAAAAGATACAGTGGGGCAAAAAAGTATTTAGTCAGCCACCGATTGTGCAAGTTCCCCCACTTAAAATGATGACAGAGGTCAGTAATTTGCACCAGAGGTACACTTCAACTGTCAGAGACAGAATGTGAAAAAAAATCCATGAATTGACATGGTAGGATTTGTAAAGAATTTATTTGTAAATTAGGGTGGAAAATAAGTATTTGGCCACCTCAAACAAGGAAAATCTCTGGCTCTCACAGACCTGTAACGTCTTCTGTAAGAAGCTTTTCTGTCCCCCACTCGTTACCTGTATGAATGGCACCTGTTTGAACTCATCATCTGTATAAAAGACACCTGTCCACAGCCTCAAACAGTCAGACTCCAAACTCCGCCATGGCCAAGACCAAAGAGCTTTCGAAGGACACCAGGAAAAGTATTGTAGACCTGCACCAGACTGGGAAGAGTGAATCTACAATAGGCAAGCAGCTTGGTGTGAAAAAATCAACTGTGGGAGCAATCATCAGAAAATGGAAGACATACAAGACCACTGATAATCTCCCTTGATCTGGGGCTCCACGCAAGATCTCATCCCGTGGGGTCAAAATGATCATGAGAACGGTGAGCAAAGATCCCAGAACCACACGGGGGGACCTGGTGAATGACCTGCAGAGAGCTGGGACCAAAGTAACAAAGGTCACCATCAGTAACACACTACAACGGCAGGGAATCAAATCCTGCAGTGCCAGACGTGTTCCGCTGCTGAAGCCAGTGCATGTCCAGGCCCGTCTGAAGTTTGCCAGAGAGCACATGGATGATACAGCAGAGGATTGGGAGAATGTCATGTGGTCAGATGAAACCAAAGTAGAACTTTTTGGTATAAACTCAACTCGTCGTGTTTGGAGGAAGAAGAATACTGAGTTGCATCCCAAGAACACCATACCTACTGTGAAGCATGGGGGTGGAAACATCATGCTATGGGGCTGTTTTTCTGCCAAGGGGACAGGACGACTGATCCGTGTTAAGGACAGAATGAATGGGGCCATGTATCGTGAGATTTTGAGCCAAAACCTCCTTCCATCAGTGAGAACTTTGAAGATGAAACGAGGCTGGGTCTTGCAACATGACAATGATCCAAAACACACCGCCCGGGCAACAAAGGAGTGGCTCCGTAAGAAGCATTTGAAAGTCCTGGAGTGGCCTAGCCAGTCTCCAGACCTCAACCCCATAGAAAATCTGTGGCGGGAGTTGAAAGTCCGTGTTGCTCGGCGACAGCCCCAAAACATCACTGCTCTCGAGAAGATCTGCATGGAGGAATGGGCCAAAATACCAGCTACTGTGTGTGCAAACCTGGTAAAGACCTATAGTAAACGTTTGACCTCTGTTATTGCCAACAAAGGTTATGTTATAAAGTATTGAGTTGTATTTTTGTTATTGACCAAATACTTATTTTCCACCCTGATTTACGAATAAATTCTTTACAAATCCTACCATGTGGATTCATGGATTTTTTTTTCACATTCTGTCTCTCAAAGTTGAAGTGTACCTCTGGTGCAAATTACTGACCTCTGTCATCATTTTAGGTGGGGGAACTTGCACAATCGGTGGCTGACTAAATACTTTTTTGCCCCACTGTATATATAAAAGGTAATACAGAGTGAGTCTAGGGATCTGCTACAGGCATTAACGAGCAGCAAAGGCAAGGTTAAATAAATAGGTTTTTAACTGTGATTTAAATGATTGGATAGAATCAGACACGCGGTTATTCCATAAATCAGGTGCAGCCAAGGCAAACGTACGGTCACCTCTAGACTTCAGCCGAGATCTTAGCTGCACCAGGAGTAACTGAGTAGACGATCTTAGTGCTCTAGCGGGAATGTACGGTCTAAGGTAGCTTGGGGTTGTGTTGTTGATCATTTTAAAAGTAAGCAGCAGTATTTTAAATTGGATGCGGTATTTAATAGGTAGCCAGTGCGGGTCAGCTAGAACAGGGGTAATAGAGGCAAACCTCCCAGTCCCGGTCAGAAGGCATGCCACCGCATTTTGAACAGTTTGCAGTCTATGAAGAAGGGTAGAATAAAGACCGAAATAAAGGGAGTTGCAGTAATCCAGCCTAGAGGTCACAAAGGCTTGAACAAGCTTTTCCAGGTCCTTGTGCGGAACATAATGCCTAGCCTCAGAAATGAGACGCGGTTGGTAAAAACTAGATCTAACTACAGCGGACACTTGTTTATCAAATTAAAAAGAGCTATCCAGCAATACGCCCAAATTGCTAACAGTGTCAGAGAGGGAGCTGGCAAGGGAACCAAAGTTGTCCACGAGAAATATTACTATCAAATATCACGATTTCATTTTTCTTATCATTTAAGATAAGAGAGTTTCCTAAGAGCCATTCTTTGACCTCACACATGCACTCTTGAAAGCAGTGCAAAGGCAGAGCAGGATCATCAGCTAGTTCAAAGTAGATCTGTATATGGTCAGCATAACAGTGAAAAGTGATATTGTATTTCTCAAAGATTGCGCCTAGAGGGCGCATATACAGTTTGGCTTTAAACCAGATGAAAAGAGGTAAGCCTAAGGATGTAACCAAAGCAGTGTGCCGCTTGTCCAGACATATAGTGCGGGCAAAGTACCCAAACATGACTAACTTGCACGAGCATGTCCACCAGTGAGTATGCTAGGCTATCACCAGCTTCTGCAGCTCCATCAACAAGCATTTGGGCGCACTCAGAGGAGGGTGCATTTTCTTGCAGATGAAAGAGGATGCTGTTAAAACAGCGCTATTTTGTGTTTTGTTTTTTTTCTGTTGACTGCTTCTATTAGCTCCATCATTATTAGCAAACTTACTCATGGGCAAATAATTAAATAAATGACCCTTGTAAAAATGATTGATAGTCAATATATTCGTCCAATCGGTCAACCCTAATATGTGCTGATATGCTGTGTGTTTAAAAATTACACAGCATATCATCTAAAGTAGGGGTCCCCAATCCCAGTCCATGAGAGCCGTTGTCCCTGCAGGTTTTAGATCTCACCCTGGGTCAACACACCTGAATCACATGATTAGTTCATTCCCAGGCCTCTGGAGAACTTCAAGACATGTTGAGGAGGTAATTTATCCATTTAACTCAGCTGTGATGGATCAAGGACATCTAAAACCTGCAGGGACACCAGCCCTCGTGGACTGGGATTGAGGACCCCTGATCTAAAGTTTGGTTTAAACTGGGTCATGCAACACAACAATGATCACAAGCAGAGCGGCAAATCTACAACAGAATGGCTGAAAAAGAAAATAATGAAAGTGCAGACCTCAACCTCAATGTAAGACAGCTGTGTATAAAGTGAACTTAAGTATGACTGATAAAGCAAATCAATAGAAAATTAATCAGCCACAACTCTCCAGCTTCTCAGATGTGATCATCTTTTATTTCGGACTCTCCTCAGTCACTGAGTTTGACAAAGTCACACCCTTCCACTGTAGGTATGTGCAGCTTGTGTGCATTTTTTGTTAACTTCAACTAATTTAAAGGGGGAAAACAAAAACAAATCAGCGGCACAGTAACCAGGACTGAAGTTAATCATTACACGCATATCTTGATTATATTAAATTACATTGGATTTACTTCTATGATACACTGCATGGCTTTTAGACATGTTGTACTGGATGGTTTGTGATACCCAGAGAATGTACAATATTGAGCTTCTGTTTTTTTTCGTCTACTCTCACCAACTTTAAGGTTAATCCATACAATTTTCAAGCATGTATTATGGATTATCACAGAAATTTGTACAGTATTCAATGTTCCCAGCCAGCAAAGCCTAAAGTCTTCTGCGATCACAAGGTCTCAATAACATTACATGGACTGTGATGAAATGTGATAAAGACCTTCATGTTTCCTTCCTTCATTTAAATTAGGTCTACTGACTGTGAATGCATCACGGCAGCGCCTGTTTCTATTACATCAGATTATAACAACATTATAACAATAGTAATAAAACTGCTATATTAATGCTAATTAGCAAATAGAACAGTAAACATTAGAAATGTTTCACTGTTGATATTAGAAATGTATATTAAGAGCACCTTCACATGCTCTCATTAGCATTTAGTACAGTCTCTACTGCCAGCCCTGAATACAGCAGTCTGTGCTCAGCACCATGAAGAGTTCCCCCCGGGCCGACACAACCGCAGCATGTGGCTTATATACTATAACTATTTCATTTCTTTTGCTGCTGACTCCACTCCACTGCACTGCTCAGCAACATCTCCACAAAATAAGGCTCACATGCTACCGTATTATTCCTGAAATGACTAATTAACACAGGAGGCTTCCCCCATCCTGTTCTCTGTGTTTCGTCTTCTGATCTTCGGAGCTGGGAAAGCTCTGCGTATAATCTCTAGTGAGCAGAGGTAACCTCATTACTTTCTCTTTTTCCCTCTCTCGTTTTCCCTTTCATGCCTTGCCTTGTGTTGACTAATGATATGTAAAAGGGGTGAAAATCGACTTAAACTTATCCCTAACCGTGAGGTTTGCAGTGTACCCTTTGATTATGAAATGTCCTTGTTTGAGTACGCCCCGAAACACTTACTGTCGGAGGAGTCTGTGTGTACGTAAATGTGCTCCTGGAACAGAAACCTTAGAGCACAAGCTCCACTTGCAGCATCTCAGTAGTGCACCTGGCAAATTGCATGCTAGAAGGGTTATCCTTGAAATCTGAGCACAGTGTGCTGATTTAGTCAAATTTTAATAAGTAAATACAAGTCCCATGTGCCCCCAGGTCATGTATCTACCAAACATTTTAGTGCACTCGTGTGAGTTGAGAAAAGGTGGAAAGGTTTGGTTCCATCTAAGAAAATTCCCAGGGATGTCTGTGCAGCAACACATCTGCTTTGTATGTCCACATTGTGTCCACAGTCCACAGTCGGACACACCGACATCAAAAAACAACTTCCCGGTTTTAATCCAAGTCCACTGGTGCTCCCCAAGCTTGTTTTTAGGAAGAGGCACGAGTGACAGAGGATGGCACCGTACATGCAGCTGACAGCTGGGCATCCAACATCCACAATGAGATAATCTTCCGCACGTAGTGATCACTTTAAACAAAGCGGAAATCACAGCAAAGCCATTATCTTTAACTTACGAGGTGGTGCACAGGCATTAAATCTCAGTCATCGCAAGTTATGTTATGACACGTTTTTTGTTTTTGTTTTTTCCCAGACAAACCGAGTTGCAGACAAAAGTCAGGCAATCAAGGAAGCAGGAGGAATGTCGAGGTCTTTAACAGAGGATTCCCCTCTGTTACCTGATACGCAAACACAACTTTTACTTAGCATCGTTTAGTACACGACTATACTGCACTTACTCCTGGCCCAGAACACGGTAATCTAGTCCAGCACAACAAGGACTTGTGATTTTCAATCATTTGAAATGACAGAGTAAGTTACATAACCCCTGCAGCTTAAGTCTGTGTGTGCAGGCACAGATGCTTGCATTCCACTAATACTGTACTCATCTGGCACCTGCAAGTGTGTATCGCTGTGTATGTTTGTTTGTGTGCAGTAAAATGCAGACTGAATGCTGAATCACAGATTTACAGGAAAAACAAGAGTAGCTCCCGGAGGTCTACAAGAACATGCCAACATGCGCACACACTTGCAAAACACACACGTGGACGTGCACACATGCTCACAGGGCAAAAGAAATTGGACCCAGACCAGGGAGGTAGAGTGAAAAGTGAGATGAAAGGGAATCAGAATTCCGGCCTCACAGCGGTGAGTCTCTGTCATCAGGTCAAGTTTTAGTTTGCGTATACATCCGTCCAGACTTGACTTTTGGCCTTCTGGATATCATCATTTAATGCTTTATTGCTATTAGTCTGTGAAAGAAGTGCTGCTATTATTACCATATGAAAGTTAGTGAATGTCACATTAACAAAAACAGTAAAAAAAAGACTTACAGATGGACACGACTGTAAAGATTTTAGCCAAACACGGACATAAAATAGCAATACTCTAAATAACCACATGAATTTAGGTGGCAATGTGCAGAGTACAGGCAATGACGCCTACGTATAAATGTGAATGTGAGGGGAATATGGGCAAAATGAAAAACAGAATTGAGGCACCTCAGCTAGGCTAATGCTATCAGGCATATTAAACACCTATGCAGCAGCGTCGGGAACAGTTCACTGGTCTAAATTCCACTTTCTTTCCTTCCCAATCTCTCTTTTTTTCTAACTCACCACCATGAAACACGAGCCTTGGGGTGCCGGACAATCAGAAATGAAGCTGCCGCTTTCACCGGGGTCTGACCTCGCTGAGCCACCAATCGCTACCTTACCTGCCTGCTGATATCTAACGCGCAAACACCAACAAGCAAAATACGGGGAAGACGAAGAGTGGAAGGTGAAATAACGCAAGCAAGGCAGGAGAATGAATCATAATGAATGAAAAAGGCAAGAAGATGAATTGAGAGTGCAGATGAGAGGCGAGCGAGAGGAACAAAAAGGATAAACTAGGATCTGTTAAGGTGAAGTAACTGGCACACGAGGCTAATTTGACAAAAAACAGGCTCTGTGTGTATAAGAGGCTCCGAGAGAAGACTGCAAAATCTGATAATCCCACAGCATGAACAAAACATGTCAGATGAGACTTCTGTCTTAATGGAAACTAAACAATGACTCATGCATACACAACACACTCCTACGTAGATAATGGAGGGTCCTATCAGTTGCTCGGATATCTATTCATTTCCCACGTGACCATGCTGGATTTAATAATCCATTCTTTTAAAAAATGACTAGTGCATTATGGGAAAATAAACAGGTTTTATTTTTTTATGTTTTGGCAGCTGAGGCAGTCTCGATGACTTAAAGGCCACAGAGAACATCTGATGATCTGATGAGCACTGCTGCAACCAAACAAACGCTAGATGCCCATTGCTGTTGCCCACTCAGACACGGAGGCTTACTCATACCCAGCTGGATTTGCTGGGCAATTTCTGCAGACTGTCATTCAGTTCACATGGTAACCTTCATCCCTCATGGCACAGCATTAAACTCCATATAACAAAAGACTTTTGTCATAAATTGCATGGAGAAATTACACAGAGAAGACTGCGCTGACACATCATACAGTGTGATTTGTGAACAGGAAGGTATTTTCTTTATATGGACTTGGGGACCCTGCACTACAAAGACAGAGCTGTGTGTTGTTATTCTATTCTCTTTTATTAGATTCCAGTAGACTTTGCAGAGATCCATGGGAATCAATGCAAATGCTTACAGCCGGCTTAGTCACATAGATACACAGACGCTAAATGCTCAAAAACAAGGACTCAACAAACAATGCTTGTATAGCTAGTTCTGGTTATTGCAAAGACTTACAAACATTTTCAGGTCAATATGTTGCTGCTAGAGGATGGAACAATTGTTTTAAAGTCATTCAGCAACTCCATAACTGTACCAACACATTGCTCAAGATGAAGATGCATAAATAAGCAAATGAATGACAGCGTCATGGCCGTCTAAGTCAAATTAGAGTGGCCAGTAACCGTGCAGGTAGATTAGCTGCTGTCATGATGGACTGTTGGCTGAGAGGTCCAGACAAGCATTAAAGCCTCGGGAGGCAGTGTCAACATCGAAAACTGAGCAGGGGAACAAACACAGGCTACAAATAAACCATGAATCAAGGCACACTAATACGTGCAACTGTGCACACGGGAACTCCAGGTATTATCGAGGCGCAGCTAACACATTATCCACAGCAGAGGGCTCTCTTCATTCATTTTAGCCATTATTATCTAAAAAAAAAAAAAGAAAGAAAGAAAGAAAAAGGAAAAGGTCATTGGCAGCTGGAAAAACAAACAACAAAAAATACATATGTTTAAATAAAGCAGCAAACAAATTTCAACAGCTATAAAGTGGATCTAGCCACAACAAAAGTACAAAAAGGCAAACAAGAGCAAAACCACCAAACATACCAAAAAACCTTATCTCTGTGTAAAATAAAAAGAGTTAAAAAGAGGCTACTGCCCTTTCCTTCATGCTGTCATGACTATGTCAGAATCACTCACTCCCTTTCTAAGGGGAGCTCTGCTCTTACATCTGCGCCCCTCTCAGTCCGAAGCCGACAGAACGAGAATCTCGCAAAACCTGGCATGATCAAATTAATTCACATCGAACCAAGCTGCCTGTTTGTCTGCACACTTGGGCCCCGACCAGATAAGCTGATTATAACACAAAATATTACATGCTGTCCTATTTGTTCTGATCCACTGTTATCCTAGTGTCCCTGGTAATACGAAATCACTGACCTATGAAATGTCAAGGTACACTTAGATGGATAATTACAAGGTATGTGATCCTTCAGATCTAAAACCTGCGCACAAATAGGAGCGTTTATCATCAGTGGTGACAATTATGTCTAATAATTTTATGTGCTGAAATGACCAAGGAGTCACAGGGCCACAGGGCCTCCCTCTTCCACCCACTGGATTACGACATGTGCTCTGCGTTATCAGACTGCAGTAACACTGTATGGATGCTGTTGTGATACTGTGAATCACAGCATTAGGGCAGCAGACTTTGAACAACACCCCGTGCTGACCAGCACGGGCTCGGATGGCGCATCCCCTTTTGTTTGGCTCAGTTTAAAGGTCACTTCAACAGAATGTAGTGATAAACTCTTAAATGATGCTTCTACACTGGTTTCCGCTAATTTAACTGTCTCCCTGCCCTGCAAAATTAGAGCTCACATAGTTATGGGAAAAAGGGCTGTCACCAGCTGAGGTGCCTTTGATCCTGTGCCAGAGACACAGACATATGCTGTTCCATCCTGCAGGGAGGAGCTGTACTGGATGCAGGGTACAGCTCTTCATTGGCTTTCCATTCATTAACCACATTTCAACAGCTGGCGACCAATTAGTTTGCTCTCCAAACTCCAAAACCAATATAATGAGTACAACTTCACTTTTGTATCCTTTGTTAAGGGGAAACAAACTTGTGTTTGTGTTGGCAAAATAAAGTTTATACAGTGCGCATGCATGCCTTCTAGTCATGACAAGGCATGCATCCTCTAACACTTGTTTCCATTTGTCAGAGCGCTTTTTCTAACAGCAACAGGCTTTGACATATCGCATTCAGCTTACCGTCAAAGTTCATCAGTAGCTTGTGAACCCACAGAGGTGTTCATTAATGTGTCTTTAATGCTAAAAAAAAGAACAACATAGATTGAGAGGGATAAGGTCATCCAGGTCTGATGTACAAAACCACCTCCTTTTGAACACACTTATCAAAAAGAACCAACTTTCTGCTGAAGTGATTACTGTGAGCTGTCTGACTTGGCTTTTGGCCTCAGCAAAACCGTGCTGACTCTCTGATGTGAGCAGTTTTTGCATTAGGTTGTGGCTGAGATCCTGTGTGCAGTAATAGGAGACAGGTGGTGCCCAGGAGGAGATAAAGAGTGAGGTTCTCACCCCACAGGATTCTGGCACAATCGCAGCAGAAACAGACGCTCTTGTTTCCCCATTTGGGGGACAGTTTCTAACAATCATGCGCCAGAATACAGGGCACCCAATTACTCGTCAAATCTGAGTAGCAAACACAGGGACCTGCTGCCTACGGCGTTCAAGTGCCAAACACAGTGGTCACATGCAGAAACTGGATAATGCATGCACTGGGCAGATACTATACTCAATTCAGTTCAGTTGCTAGTCGCTTTGCTTTTGCAGACTAATTATGTAAGTTAAGCTTTAAGAAAGTGAGCAGGCGAGAAGTTAAAGAAAAAGACTAAAGAGATCAAGTAGATTAGAAAAAGCACTGTGTGTGTAAAAGCAACGTTAGCAGTGCTGTGAGGCTGTATCAAATTATATCAAATATCAAATTTTATTATCTGTGTGCGTTAGCACTCCTAACTGCTGCTTAGCAAGTACAAGTAAGGCTGGAAATGTCACTGAGAATTTGATTAGTGTTGTAGATGTGTGCTCTAAGAACTAACATTTACATATATACATCATGCTCCTTTGATCTTTTGTTCTTTGTAATAAATAAATAAATAAAAACAGCAATAGTTAGCCAGCAATCTGACTCATTTTTTGAATACAAAAATTATCATGTCAGTGGTGTCTTCTAATTAAGCAGCTCATTAGAAAAAAGAACAACAACCTCACGCTTGTATCCAGAGCACGAAGCCGACAAAATGTTACCCGCAGTAAGAAGATCGATAAATCAAGCTTTGCTCGCAGAGTGCAAGGAAAAATACTTCATCACAAATAAAGAATGTGATAAATTTAAAAAATGCAAGAAAAGTACCCTCTAAAGCCGGTTATCCAGCACTGGCCTCTGAGGACACGCAGGGTTTTCTAAACCATTTCAGCTCGAGAACTAAGGTTAAAGGTTTTGAGCAGCTTATGATACATCAGCTTTTCACAGTGGATTATGGAAATACAAACTACTGATAGACCTCAAAAGTTTGCAAAAACTACCTGAAGAGCTACCTGAAGTCACAGTGCTCAAAGTCACTTGACCTCAATCCCTGTGAATATTAATCAGCATTTCTTTTTATATATGTATGTCTTGGCCTTTTTATTCTTGTTGATAGGAGAGTGTAGAGAAGACAGGAAAACTGGGAGAAAGACATGCAGTAAACCTCCTCAGGGCAGATTTGAACCCAGCCACTCTGCATTAGTCTTATGGCATAGAAGTGACCAGCTCTACTAAGTAAGCTATACTGGCACCCCCTCTGAACATTCATGACATCACCAACAAATGAAAACAAACCATGATGTGTCAAATAGATATGCAAGTAATTTGTCAGTGTGGAGGGGAATTTGTTTTGCGTCATAGTAGCGTGACATTTTACCCACACTGCAGCCCTTTGATGATTACACTGGTTGTTCCTATTGCAATGGTGATCAAGCTAAGCTTTCATCAGAAACGCAGATGGAAGAGATTCTAAACTAATGCATAAAGGCTGGAAAAATAGCCTTCATCATTATATTGCTCTGCATTTTACCTTGATATCGAAGTCAAAATCCATCTATCTGCATTTAATCTTCAGTTATTCATAATCTCAGGCTCTCTTCTACAGCTTATCTTTTGTCCCGTCTGTCTTCCTGATGGTAGACGGTTAATTCTGCAGCAGGTTTCTTCCTGTTAAAAGGAAGTTTTTCCTTCCCACTGTCTCCAATTGCTTTCTCAAAGGTTTTGATCATTGGGGTTTTCTTTATATTTTTTGTGGGATCTTTACCTTAAAATACAAAGCGACTTGACTGTTATTGTGATTTGGCACTATAAATAACATCAAATAGAAAATTCATTCACATGCAGTACCAGTGTGATACACTTGAAAAATATATACATTTCTTCATCTTTAACTTTCTTGGTGCTTTTATTACAGGTACATCCCCACCTCCACCATCACCTCCCACCTTCCTGTTTTCAGCTCCATCTTTAACTTCACTCTTGTCCTCACATGTCCAAAACAACTCACCTCTCCTACTGTGTCCTATCTCGTCCATCCTCGTCACTTCCGATGCAGCTGTCAGTGTGTTTAAATCAGCTGCCTGCAGCTTCACTTCCTATATAGCAGAGCTCGTCTCACTACCATTCTGTAAAACCTTTGCTTTCACTGTTGCCCTTCTGTCGCATATCACTCCCGGCATCCTTTTTCACTCTGCCTGCCCTCCCATCTACACCTCTCCGTCACACCTTTCTGTCATATTCACTACTAATTAAAACAGAGTATGGGTTTAGAGAACATGAATTAATAAAATCAGCGTAAGAAGGAATACTATTTTCATCAACACAAATTCAATATATTTCTTCCACTTTACATATTACACAGTGATTTTCCTCTCTTAGATAAGTTATGTGTGTTGTTCCAGGCTGTTAAATTAACCTTAAATGGTAAATTATGTTTAATTTAATTATATGTGCACATTTTTGAAAATGCAGGCATTCTGAGCTGACATGTGTGTCCCTAACTTGTTTTCATTTTTACATTTTATAACGAGAAAAATCTTCTGGGATTTTTTTTAATGAACCAAAAGAAGTAAGCAACTTAATTCCTCCTACACTTGCAGACGCTGTGGTCACACAGTCATAGTAGCTTGGAACAAATGAGAAGGCGTCCCTGCTCAGGCTCAATTTAGGAAAAAAGAGAAGAGAATAACTAAAGCAGGGAGTTCTGTAAATCCACCATTTATGGGGACTACACTTCCCGAACTAATTTCGTTGTTTGTTGTTGATGTCCTAGACAATAACAACAACAACAAAAAAACAACATCATCACAGTTGATGTTTCTGTCAAACTGAATAGTAGTGTAGTGATGTAAAGCCTGCTGTGCACAACCAACAGCTTAACAGAAAACAAGCCTCTTGTGTGAGTCCAGCATTAGCATATAAACAAGAGCCTGGAGTAGATGGTTGCTGCTGCTGCACGAGGCTCAATTGTCAATATGTTCACTGGGCCTCATCCAGGGATCAGAGAGGGGGCTGTCAGGACTTTGATTCCTTCACACAGGGGACAGAATAAACAGCAGAAAAACAACACTCCAACCTGTCAATCACGAGACTCTCCATTTCTATCACAATAAACTCCAATTTGAGTATTCAGCTAAACAAAAATGGCTCCAATGTAGCTATTTGTGTTGGGAAAGTTGTCTACGCCACTTAAGATGGTCCAAAATAGACAAGTGGGTAAAGGCGCTAATCTAGTACCATTCTCCCTGAGAGGAGCTTCCCTCTTCTCCTTCACTCCATTGCAATGACGTTTTAGTAGGAGTGAGGTTAATTCTGTTATCTATTACACAAACAGTTTAATGATGCTGCCAACATTAGTAAAGATACATAACCTTCCATAACCTGCCATAGAGCTGAAAGAAGCCGATTTAACACATCTCTGTCTACATTTACTGCCTTAGAGTCAGCTAAAAGTCAAGGTTTTCACATGTTTGTACGATTGCTATGAATAGCTTGGAGCACACAGTAACAATTAATACAGTGTGTGGTGTTTGATGGTTGCTTTCATCAAAGTGCAGTCCAGAACAATCAGTGAGTACACAAAATTACCCATACTGTATCCTTTGTATAACACAGGATATCTCTCCTCTGAGAACACTTGAGTAAATGTTAAACTGCTTTCAGCAGTTACCATGGCATTTCTGCTGCCAGGGCTTTTTTTTTTTTGTTTGAAACTGGAGTGAAGCAGCTTTGCAAAAGCTACTCACACATGCAAGTTTATTCAGAACTTAGCTGTGTATCTTACTACTCTACAAACTTTCTGTGGAGTCTGAAATGGCACAGAAACGTCTCCATCTGATCTTAAATTGCAGCAAGAGAAGGAGTATGAAAAGTGTGTGTGTGAGACTGTGTGTGTGTGTATGAGGAGATATGAAAGAGAGTATGATAGGGTCAACAGTTCTCTGATATCTCTGTTCATTTAATTAATACTTTGAACTACTTCAAATATATTTCCAAGGCTCATTTACCACCTTAGTCTCAGCTAAATGTTGATATTTGAGGTTCAGAAGTCAAATCAGACACACTCAGTCACTAATGCATTTTTAATTTGAGAAACACAAGTTCTGTTCAAATCCCATGTTCTTACGATGTGCTCTAATTTTCAGGCAATTAAACAGAAAGTTTAGTTGGTATTTACTTACTGTTCTTATAACTTGAAGGGAAACTGAAACTGTTTGCAAAATAAGCTTACAATCTTTGCATTTGTGCTGAGGAGAAGATAGAGATACTCATGTCTGTTTGTTAAATACAGTTGTAACCAGCAGCTTTATATTTATATTTTTTTCACACCATTTTGATATACAAATATAAGCTTATGCTAATGCTAACACACACTTGTCTGCACGCTAAATTTAAAGCCAGAACCATCTGCTGGTTAAGTATTTTGAAACTGTTGCTATAATGTTGAAATGTTACTAAAAGGTAAACCAATAACATCACTTTGTTAACTAATGTAAATACAAAGTTGAAAATGGAGAAATATGGTTCTTTTCATTTTTTGTTTGGATTCAACAATGACAAAAATTAGCTTGAAGAGCTGCTAGTACATTTGTAGTAGCAGTTTGTTTTCCCTCTTTTTTTTAAATAAATTTTGGACAAAACCAATGGACTGTACATTTTTGGTTATTTTAACACTAGTCTTTTTGCTAAGCTAATCTCTCTTATATGTGTACAGGCTATATTTTGAAGCATTAAGTGTTAGCTGGGTAAACATTTTAAAACGACAGGTGGACATGCACCTTAACATTAATGAGGCCATAATTTATTCTGAAAATACATACAATTCTGAAATACAGACTCAA